>NC_051063.1:106298586-107498586 GCF_004664715.2 Peromyscus leucopus | reverse complement strand
GATGATAAGATCCTTGATGGGGGAGCTTCTTATCATTTTAATTCTGTAACTGATGATTAATAGTATTTAATAAATGTTTATGTGTGAAAATTTTCCAGTTTTGTACAGGACCATATATTACTCTAAAACTTCTTTTAGAACTAAATCTGATATAAAGTAAACTTTAAACTGTACACTAAACATTTGTCTAGCATACAAGAATGAAATTCTTTCCATTGACAGTTGGAGGTAATTGTCACCTTGGTTAATGATACCACGTCAGTCAAGTAGGTTTTATGTCTTATTTCAACATTGTGATTAGTGGATGTAATTGGAAATTAAAATATATTCTGCAGTGGTTTATTAGGTGTGGACAAACAGCCTGTGCACAGAATCTGATCCCTCATCTGTTTTTGCAAATAAAGTTTTTGCTATACAGGCCTGTTCATTTGTTCATGTCCTTTGTGACTGCTTTCAGATTACTATGGTGGAAAGAACCGAGTTATCATCCCAAATGTAGAGCCTGAAAAACAAAGTATTTACTATCTGGACCCTTCCAGGAAAAAAAATTGTTGATGCCTATTCCAGTATGTGAAGAAAGGAATGTATCAGAGTATTTATTTCTGTTTGATAATGTATTTAGAATCAATATAATATAAACTAAATGCCTGGTATCCTGTGAGTTGAAAATACCAGCCTCTCTGTGAGTTTTCTTAATGTTGGTTTAGTTTTATACTCAGTTATTATCGCCATTCCTCTGTTAGATAGGTTTAAAGCCTTCCTGTTAACAGGGTAAGATGCTCAGGGGTAGCTGTGGGTACATCTGTATAATTGTCATAATGCAATACTGGAGCCGAGTGGCCCAGTAATTTGCCATAAGGGGGAAGATTTGTAGCCTCGCTATTAAACCAGCCTCCAGCTCTCATCCAAGATTGGCTATCTGGTCTGGAAGCATGGTTTCCATGTCTTGGTAAGGTTTATGTTGGTAACTGTTGCTGTTCACTCGGGTGAGAAAGGATAGAGAGAGTAAAACCTAAAACTGCTATTAGAAGAAGAAAAACAGTTATGTAGAATGGACCTCACTTGATATGTTGATTTTTGTCAATGTGAGGCTACCACTTTGTAAAACACTAAACACAGAGTAGTGAAGCATACTTAGGGCCGTTTCAGAAATGGTGTTGATTCTGTCCTAATGTCAAGCCGAAGCTTGCTTAACAGGCGTGCACTTGGGAGGCAGAGATAGAGGATTGCTACGTATCCCAGCCTGGTCTATGTAGCATGTTCCAGGCCAGCCGGACCACATCTAGAAAAACATGAAAACAAAAACAGTTCATTTAACAGTTCTTAAAGAAAATGAAACTCAAACAACTTTTATTTATTTGTTTGCTTGCTTTTTATTTTAATTAATTAATTTTTATTTTATGTGCATTGGTATTTTGCATGCATGTATGTCTCTGTGAGGGTGTCAGATTCTCTGGACCTGGAGCTACAGACAGATGTGAGCTGCCATGTGGGTGCTGGGAATTTAACCCAGGTCCTCTGGAAGAGCAGCCAATGCTCTTAACTGCTGAGCCATCTTTCTAGCCCGTTTGCTTACTTTTTTAAGATAGTCTCACTGTGTAGATGTGGCTGGCCTAGACCTTGTTCTGTAGACCAGACTAGCCCTAAACTTGTAACGATCCACCTGCCTCTGCCTTCCAAGTGCTGGAGCCTCAGTTTTCAAACATTTTAATAATACTAATTTGATACTTTCGTGCTGAATAATGACTATAGGAAAACATTAAAAGGCTTTTAAAAAAAAAGATTTATTTATTTATTATGTATACAGTTTTCTGTCTGCATGTTTGTCTGAATGCCAGAAGAGGGCACCAGATCTCATTATAGATGGTTGTGAGCTACCATGTGGTTGCTGGAATTGAACTCAGGACCTCTGGAAAACAGCCAGTGCTCTTAACCTTTGAGCCATCGCTCCAGCCCAGAGGGCTTTATTTTCCATAACTGAAAGATAATGCTTTTACATGACCAGAAAATTTTGTATGTATAGTAAGAGCACTGTGATTCATGACGTAAGTAGTCTTGAATTTGAGCCTGGGTGATTCTTGGCTTTTGTGGCCTGAGGCATGTGCTGGGGATGAAGCATGGGGCAAGGACTATCAGAAACATCTCACATTCATGACGCATTCATGACGCTGCTTCAGTTTGAACTAATTTTTCCTCCTTGAGTGTTCTCAGCCTCCACATTTGGTCACATGACCCCAGGTGGGTCATAAGTTGCAGGAAGCTTCGACTTGTTGAGGGAAGACATCCTAGTGCTTGCTACTGTGTGGGGTTGAGGACTTCATCTGTGCTCTGCAGGCAGAATGGAGTGACTTGCTTGGGAAGCCTTGGCGTTTGCTAAGTTGAGTGTCTCAGAGAATTAGTTTTGATACTTTATCCCTTTTGTGCTGAATAACCTCACAATTGGCTTTAAAGTGTAACTGTAACTTTCTGCATCCCTAAGTGTTAAAAATCTTCCAGGAAAAAAACAAAACAAAACAAAAAAACAGGACAAGCTGTTTTTTGTTGTTGTTGTTTTTTCTGCTGAGACTTTTCTTGTAGTTTGGAATATAGTAAGACTGTAACACATTGAAAAACTGACTAATCAACTAATAAAGGTAGTTTGTTGTGGAGCTGGAGATGGAAGTCAGGGCCTGGTGCCTGTGAGGTGAAGACTTACTAGGGAGCGAATCTCCATCAGTGGAGGTTCCTTTTTATTCCCTTACAGACTTGCTGAGCACCATAAAGGAGCTATATATAGTGGCCCTAACTTGGTCTGGGATCTGGAATCAGACATTCTATAACTTTTCTAATTTTCTTTATCTTATAAATGTTGATTGTGATCAACTGGTTTATCTTTTCTGTCTTTTTTTTTTTTTTATCTACTCATAATCTGGTTTGATTTGCCATGATAGCTATATTTTAGCCCTTTACTATTTTCTCATATTTTGGACCTCTTCATCCATCCTTATTATCTTCTCCATTCTTATGTGTTTATCTGTCATGCTGGCGATGCCCAGGACCTCATGCGTGCAGATGAGTATGCAGTCACTGAGCTGCACCTTCTCCCTCTTTTTCATTCGGACATAGTGTGCTTTTCTGTTTGTGTGGCATACAGAGGACAGAGGACAGAGGACGACTGTGGGACTTGGTTCCTGGGTGCCGCTTTTTGGGACCAGGGAATCAAACTGAAGTTATTAGGCCTGTGTGTAATCACCCTTTTCCTTTTATATATCTGTGCCCATGGCGACCAGAAGAGGGTGTTGGATCAGCCAGGACTGGATGGAGTACAGACATTTGTAAGTTGGCATATGAATGGACATATGGATGCTGGATGCTAGGGAATTGAACTTAGGTCCTCTGGAAGAATAACTAGTGCTCTTAACCAATGAGCCATCTCTTTAGCCTCTATTCTTTGTGTGTGTGTGTGTGTGTGTGTGTGTATATGTGTGTGTGTTGGTTCATGTTAATTAAGGCCTGAGAAGGACATTGAGTGTCTTTACTTTTTTTTTTTTTTTTTTTTGAGATAGCCTTACTGAACCTGAACCTTGCCATTTCCATTAGGTTAGCTTTCGAGGACTCCTGGAATCCATTCGTCTCTGCATGCTCAGTGTGGGGATTACAGGCACATGTAGTCATGGCTAGCTTTTTGTAGGTGCTGGAGATTTGAACTCAGATCCTCTTGCTTTCACAGCAAATGTTCTTAGCCACTGAGCCATCTCCCTTGCCCCTATTCTCTCTAGGTAGACAAACATATTTGTTTGTTTGTTTTGTTTTTCAAGACAGGATTGCTCTGTATAACAGCTCTGGCTGTCCTGGATCTCGCTCTGTAGACCATGCTGGCCTCGAACTCACAGAGATCACCTGGCTCTGCCTTCTGAGTACTGGGCTTAAAGGCATACACCACCGATGCCTGGTCCATGGAATTTTTTTTTTTTTTAAACTTAATATTATTTCTCAACAGTTTAAATTACACGTTGTGATAATCTTATCACTGTTCTGGTTTCCATATGTTTTCTCCTTGGATCTGCCCTTTGTTGGGATACATTTTTTTCAGTAGACGGTCTCTAAGCAGTAAACTTTCAGTTCTGGCGTGTTTGTCTTCTATTCTGACTACTGCTGTAACTGAAAACAGTAGTCCAATAGTCAAGAACTTTCCTTACGAAAGTTCGACAACACTGCCTTTTTTTTTTTTTTTAAATCTTCTACCATCTACTGTTGCTGGTGAAAAACCTATTAGTCTGAGTCTTATTCCTTTGTAAATGACTTTTTTTTTTTTCGTTCCAGAAAGATTTTTTTTAAAGATTTATTTATTATGTATATAGTGTTCTGATTGCATGTGTGACTGCAGGCCAGAAGAGGGCACCAGATCTCACTACAGATGGTTGTGAGCCACCATGTGGTTGCTGGGAATTGAACTCAGGACCTCTGGAAGAGCAGCCAGTTCTCCTAACCTCTGAGCCATCTCTCCAGCTCCCAGAAAGATTTTATATATTCTTTCTTTTTGGTTTTTCAAGACAGGGTTTCTCTGTGTAGTCCTGGCTGTCCTGGAACTCACTCTGTATATCAAGCTGGTTTCAATTCAAGAGATTCACCTGCCTCTACCTCCTGAGTGCTGGGTTTAAAGGTGTGCACCACTACCACCATACTATATATTTTTTCTTTATTACGTTCTGTTTTATGTATATGAGTGTTTTGTCTGCATGTATGTCTTGTTTACCAACTCTGGTTGGTGGCATGAACCTGGGAGAATGTAGTCAATACTTGAGGCAGGATAAAGTCTCACACAATAGCCAACTTTATTCAGGGCATCAGACAATTTATACTCTGAGGGTTAAGAAAAGTCATCTGAGTATATAATCACAAGGACAGTATGTACATGGCAAAACCATGTTTTTCTTTAGAGGCATATAAACAAATAACAATTGCCAGCTGTAATAAACAACTTAAAGTGAACTCATCCTATCTGCTACATCTGGGAAGGGCACATTCCAAGAACAAGTTGTGTTTTTAAGAAACTTAAGTCACAAGACTCGTGGTCTTGTTTTCTTGGAGTTTTTTCACAAGCACTCAGAATTCCCCTTGAACAACTTCATTTTTGGACTGTGTTCCAACAGCTCCCCCCTTTTAATTTTTTTAATAGCAGGATATCCAGAGTAATTTTGATTTGAGATGTTGTAGATAAATGTAATTGTCATTTGGTGGTGCATGAGTATCCTATAAGCAAGCAAATTATAAACATAATAATATTAGACCCTTGAGCATCTCTGACACCAAGAACAGAGATCCAGACTGTTCTGGTGGAAGCTCCACCTCAGCACTGGCACCCGTATACCCAAAGAGTCTGGAATGTTCCACCTCAACTCCCCTCCCCCATTTCTCTCCCCAAACCTGCCTTCTCAAAGCCCACTAAACAGCAGTCCCTCCCCCAGAGTTGCCTTCTTGTTCCAGACCCCTGCCCCCTCAAAGCCCACCAAAAAACCCAGCCCCTCCTTGGGACTGCTCAAGACCATGCCTACAGGTTACTTAAGGCCTAATAGCCATATTTGCCATGTGACTCTTCCCCTGCCTTTCCAAGGGTCACCCAGGATTGCTTTTTCTGTTCATTAAACCTAGATTTATTAATTTGACTTATTATATCAGCAGTGGTGGATATTCAGCAACTGGGAATTTAAAACTTGTCACAAACTATTATTATTATTACTAGCTACATTATTACATTGATCAGAAAAATCTAGAGAATAGATTGAAAAAGACCCATATGATAAATAGTTGTGGTGTCTGAAAGAAAATAGCCCCCAAATGGAGCAGCACTATTAGGAAGTGTGGCCTTGTTAGAATAGGTATGGTCTTGTTGGAGGAAGTGTGTCACTGTAGAGGTGGGATTTGAGGTCTCATAAATGCTAAAACCGTACCCAGTGACTCAGACCACTTCCTTTTGCCTGTGAGTCAAGATATAAGAACTCTCAGCTTCCTCTCTAGCCACCATGTCAGCTTGCACACTGCCGTGTCCCACCATGATGATAATGGACTGAACCTCTGAACTGTAAATCCACAATTAAATGTTTTTCTTTATAAGAGTTGCTGTGGTCACGGTGTCTCTTCATAGTAATAGAAACCCTAACTAAGATGGTAGTTGTGATATCTTGTAGAATATAAGCCCATATTTGACTTTAATAAGAATATAAATGTTATGTCCTGTACAGATAGGAAGTGATATAAATACCAAGGAAGAATTAAATGCAGTCCCTTCTTCAGATGAATGAATGAGTCTTATGGTCCCAAGGTCCAGTCGTAAACATAGTCAAGGAAAGTGAAGTGACTTGGTGCATAGGGCCTTAACTTGGCGCCAGGTGGGCAGACTTGACTTCTGCTGATAACGGTCAATGTCTCCTTTTGCCCTTCGGCTGGAGATTTGCTATCTTTCTGGTGACTTCTATATCTTTTTCTCTCTGCCATTGTCCTTGATGTCCTAGGGCTGGAAGAGCCAAAGAGGAGTCCTTAATGTCTCAGTGGACCCACCTTCTTCTTTCTAGTTTTCTTCTGGGAAGTAAAATAGGGCAGGTTAGTGCATCAGCTTGCTTATTTCCTTCTGTAATAAAACCAGGGAGGTTGGAGTGGGTATGAGTATGAGTCTGTTGTTTGAAAGGATTCTACAACATAAGCAGAATCTGAAACAGTATTAAGAGTTTATGAACTAACTGTAATAAATGAATCTAAACAGCCAGTTCCACCTGTGGGGCTGAGGGAAAAAAGTATTACTACATTGACTATCTGGACCATGAACCCCTCCTGTAGTATTAAGTGAGCCATCAATAAAATAAGTATCTGCTTATGGAATGGGAGAAGGTTGAACAACTTTTGTAATCACAATTCAGTTTGTATGAGAAAATCCCATAGCTTACCAGCTAGATAATGATTTCCTCTCCTTCCATACTAATCTGCAAATGAAATTTGAAAATCCATAGAGTTCTGTAACACTCTAAAAAACTGATTGCTAGTTAAGGGTAAGATAATATAGCAAGGTTCAAACCCATATAATTGTTGTGATAAAATTGTCCTCCCCTGATTTACTAATTGAGCGAGAAGAAGTAAGGTAGCAGTTAGTATTTTATGGCTCCTGTGACGTAATGAATCCATTCCAAAGATTTATCCTCTCGCGCTGTAATACCTGTAGGAGACAATTTAGTGGGGAAAATAAGTAAGTTTGAAGATGGTGAAGGATCCACAGGGTACACAGAGGCCTCTTTTGGCCTGGATTCAAATGGCTGTAGATCTTTCCTTGCCCCTCGAGATAATATTAGAGGACTGTCCGAAGCCATATCTTCGTCTTATGTTTTAAATAGATTGGTTAGTGCATAATTAGGTAAACATTTTGATTTTGCTGAAATTGCACTGGAAATACCAAGCACAGCTCATGAGGCCAGGGAGGAACTGGGAAATGAAATCTGTTTCTCTGTCAAGCCCTAGCTTGCCTAGGTTGTATGTAAAGTTAGCTTTTTCATAGGCTTCCCTAAGTCCTCATCAAAACATGGACAGAATTGAAGAATAGATTGATAATCAGATTCCTCACCCCATGCTTCAGGGTCATTTTCAGGCAGTGGAGGACACAAACTCAAGGGGAGCTCCAGTAAGGGAGCTGAGGCAGTGGGCATCAGCAGAGTTACCTTTATTGCTGTTTTTACGTTGATTTTGCCTGAATAGGGAAAAATCTTCTTTGAGTCTTTTACTAATTTTAAGGTTTGAACATCCTCATGATTAATATCCTCCTTATCTTCCTTAAGCATTTTGATAACATTTCGAATTAATGCCTAATTGACCCCAAATTGAACAAGGATCCTTCCCCCTTGTTTATAAGCCTGTCGGTATTTTTTCCGATTCGGTCCCATACTTAGTCATCGAAAGTTCTTCCTTCTGGAAACCAGGGATTGTGATCATACACAAACGGCAAGCAATCTAATCGTTGTGATTTATCTTGATACGTGTGCCCTTTCTTTAAGAAATGATGGCCTGACATCAGGCAAAGCCTTCCTGGTCTCTGCCCCATCATGCTCCCTCACCGCCTTCTCTGAGGGTCCCCACTCTCTCTCTCATAGGTGACCTCGGGTCCCTGATTTGTGGTGCTTTCAACCATGTGTGAGTCTGAGAGAGAGGAACCAGTAAATGAGGCTCACTGAAGTCCCCTGCAATGGCCAGTTTTAGTCAGAGATCAGACAGTTTAGACTCTGAGGGTTAAGAAGTGTCACCTGAGTAAAGTGAACAACCACAAGGACAATCCTACATGGCAAAAGCATGTTTTCCATAGAGGCCTATGACTAACACAGCTGAAGTCATCCATTACACCGGGGAGGACTGTGAAAACACATTCCAAGAACGATTCCGTGTTCTGAAGAGACTGAGGTTACAAGACTCATGTCTGATTTTCTTGGACTTTTCTCACAGGCACTCAGAATTCCCCTTGCAGGACTCCCTTATTGGACTATGTTCTAAAATATGTTTGCATGTGCGTGCTGAAGAGGGTATCAGATCCTCCAGAACTGGGTACTGGTGGGTTTGAGCTGCAACACAGGTCCTCTGTAAAAACAGTAAGGGTGTCTAACTCCCTGAGCCATCTCTCCAGCCGCAGCTTTTCCCCCTTTCAATTAAAAATTTAATGCTTCCTCTGTAAGAATAACAACAACAAAAGAATGAAAAGGTTGCACACAAGAGAAATAACATACAGATTATTATTATTTTAAAAAAACACTGACATTGTGAGATTTTCTATGATGTGACTTTCAGGTTCCCACGTATTTCACTTTTACTCCTTTTTCTTTTCTTTTTTTACTTACACTTTCATCTTTTATTAAGGCAAATTTGTGAAAATAATTTACTACAACCAAATCGCTTCATGGACCTTCCACTTAAATTTTTTAAGATGCACACAAAAGAACTATGTCTTGTAAAAAGCCACTCAGTACCAGAAAAAGTAAGGGGACATGTTGATCCAGGCTGCTTTTCAAAGGATGCTCTTGCTTCATCTGCAGGTAGGTGCTAGTCATCATCTGGAGAGCCAGTTTGCTTAACTTCCCCACATCAACCCAGGTCCGGTCTCGGGGAAGCTCCCCTTGGTGATCTGTTTTTTATCTGCCCCCTTGCGTTTCTGAGCTTTAGAAAGTGGCTCTTTCTTGTTTTTTTTTCTTACGTGATGGGGCTGTGCTGGGAGTTTCAACCCAGATGATATTGGCTATGGGTGTTGGTGTAGAATTCCAGGATGATGGTTCTCCACGAACTGCTCTCTATTGTCCTTGGCCTACTCAATGTGTAGGTCATGGCGGTGCCTAGATTCACTTCTACGGCTTCTTGTAGTTTGGCTAAGATACTCTGCTTAACAGCTGAGGAGATGGTGTTGTTAAAAAAAAAAAAAAAAGCGTTCATAGGTATAATCAGAGGCGTTTGGGGATGTCTCTGTCCAGGAAATGTCTGTTAGGAAGGCTTTGGAAGACCATCTTCACCTGTCCTGTATTGAAATGCAGCCGGACTTAATTCCCCGCAGCTTTCGTCTCCTTCACACATAGAATGTAAAGCTTCTAGTTCCATCTCCTGGTCCGCTTTGGCACTCATCACGCAGGGCACACAGTGTTTGTGACCTTAAAGAACAGGCGGGCAGCAGGCAGGAGGCCAGAGTACCCGGTTTCCTCCCGTCAGTCCGGGGAATCCCTCCTCTCAGTCCTAGGTATTAGCTCGCGCGCTCCCAACCCTCGCCTGCGCCAAGCCACTGGCAGTCGGCTGCGGGCCGGGAATCTGGATCGCCTTATGTGGGACCAGGAACCGGGATTGCATTAAGTGGGGGACACCCAGACCTTGGACCAGCCGCCAAGGGGCGGTCACAAGGAGGCCCCGCCCCCCATTTTTACTCTTTTTTAAAAAAACAAGTGATTTATTTATTTTTATTTCATGTGCATTGATGTTTTGCCTGCATGTATGTCTGTGAGGGTGTCAGATCCCCTGGAATTGGAGTTACAGATGTCAGTTGCCATTGTAATTGCTAGGAATTGAACCCAGGTCCTCTAGAAGAGCAGCTAGTGCTCTTAACCTCTGAGCCATCTCTCCAGCCTGTCCTTTATTTATTTTTTTTTTTAAGATTTATTATTTATTTGTTTGTTTGTTATGTATGCCTGCAGGCCAGAAGAGGGCACCAGGTCTCATTACAGATGGTTGTGAGCCACCATGTGGTTGCTGGGAATTGAACTCTTAACTGCTGAGCCATCTCTCACCCCCCCCCATTAATCTTTAAAGGACATTAAAGTTGAAGCTTTGTTTGAAGCCCTCCATGTACTGTTCCTGTTATGAGTCCCTTCTTCCATTACTAAAGGCAAACGTTGAGACTTTTAAGAGTTGTCCCCACATACTTTCATACTAAGCATATATTTGTGTGTCTACAAACAATACATGGTAAGGATGTATGTGTTTTAAAGCTTTATTATGCTCATTCTTCCACAGCTCCCTTTGTTGGCCTTGACATTATTTTGAAATAAAGCCATGTACCAATAGTACATGTTGTTTTAATTACTAATTTCTACTTTATTACATGAAAATAGTGTAACTCTTTAAAGTTCACAGCTATTTGTGTTTGTTCTGTTACTCTAGCAGCTTTGCTAAAGGATGGAATTGTTTGAAAGGTGTGGCCTAGTTTTATCTTCGGTATACCCAGTTGCTCTTCAAAGAATTTTAGGATTCTTGTCCAGCCAGAGTTACATGAGAGATCTCATTTATCCATGTACCCAGCGCATGTATTTTCAAACTTTAAGGCTTTTGCTAATGCGGTTGTCAGGTAGTTTCATGTGGTGTCAGTGTTAAGAGGCACATTTCTTCCTTTGTTTGCGACACCGTCTTTTGTGAATTGCTTTTTCATAGCACAAGTTTTTGGTTCAAACTTTAAAAATGGATGTAGTATAATTGCTAACTTCTAATCACCTAGAACTAGCCTCAGATTTCACAAAGATTACATCACGAACCACCATCACCACCACTTCAGACCCCTCCGTAAGTAGGGTCCCCAGGGTACCTGTATTTCTGACCAACTGACCACAAGTCTTAGGAGTCCCCATGGCTTGCCATAGATTCTCTAATTCATTAGAATGACTATTAGGAGATTTCTGTACTTCCATAATTATGGTTTTGCCATAAAGGATGCAACTTGAGACCAGTCTAATACGGAGGCACATAGTCCAAAGAAGCACTTCAGCAGATGTCACAGCTAGCATACACAATGTTAGAATAGTTATTATAAAACTAGACGTGGTGGCACATCCTGTAATCTCAGTACTTGGGAGGCTAGGGTAGGATGATTAAGACATAAAGGATGCTCTGAGCTGTAGAGAGAAATCCTGCCTCAGCATCCCCCCCACCCCCCACCCCCCCACTCCAGAACAAACCAGGCACGGTCACACATGACTTTAATCCCAGCACTCTGGAGGCAGAGGCAAGTAAGTAGTTTTCTATGAGTTTGAGGACAGCTCTGTATTGCAAGCTCCAGGCCAGCCAGGGCTACATAGTGAGACCCTGTTTTGCAACAAAACAAGACAAGAGGCTGGAGAGATGCTCAGTGGTTAAGAGCATGCTCACTGTTGCTTCAGAGTACCAGTTTGGGTTTTTTGCACCTAGCATCACTTGGGGAGACTCACATTCACTTGTAACTCCAGGTCCAAGAGATCTGGTGACCTCTGCCAGCCTCCATGGGCACCTGTATAAACATGCACATAAGTGTGCACACGCACGCACGCACGCACGCACGCACGCACAGAGTTAACAAAAGTGCTTAAAGAAAAAATAGTATAAGGAGAAATTAAAGATTTAAATTGTACCAGAAGAGATTCCTAGACATTCCTCTTAGCTCATTTGAGAGCATGCAAAACCTGGTGTCTTGGTCAATGTTCTATTGCTGTGAAGAGACCATGACAGGCAACTCTTACAAAGGAAACCATTAATTGGGTCCTGTACAGTTTCAGAGGCTTAGCATGTTATCATCATGGCAGAAAGCATGGTGGCAAGCATGGCAGCTTGGTGCTGGAGAAGTAGCTGAGGGCTACATCCTGATGATACACAGGCAGAGAGAGTGGAAGAGAGAGACTGGGCCTGGCTTGGGCTTTTGAAACCTCCAAGCCCACCCCCAGTGACTCACTTCCTCCAACAAGGCCACACCTCCTAATCCCTGTAATCCTTTCAAATAGTGTTATTCCCTGGTGACTAAGCCTGTTGGGGGGCAGGGGACATTTTTATTTAAATCACCACACCTGGGTTCCATCCCAGCACCACAAAAACTGGGTGTGGTGGTGATATTACCCCTGAACTCTCTCTGTGGATCAATCTGGCCTTGAGTTAAAGGTGTATGCCACCACTGCCTGGCATTACTTATGTTCTTTATTGTTGTTTATGTCTTCCTATGTTGTATATATTTTAGCTGTTTTAGATTTATTGAGATTATTGGACCCATGGGCTAATAATATTCATCAAACCTGGAGATATTGTAGGCATCATTTCTTCCAAAATTGTTTTTACTCCATCCTTTTTGTACATTTCAAATATATTTTATTAAACTTGCCTGGTATCGTCGCACACACCAGTAAGATATTTGATTTTTTTTCAAAACACTTTTTCTTCCTGATGCATTTCCATAGTCCAAATTTAGGTCCCTTTCAGTAAACTTTTTTTTTTTTTTTAATTTAATTTAACCTTTGAAGATAAGAGTCTCATGTAGTTCAGGCTGGCTTGAAACTCACTACAAACATGAAGATGACCTTCAACTTCTGGTCTTATTGCTTTTCCTCCTACCTCCTCCACAGGAGCTGGGTTAGATTGCCAGCACACCCGTGGTGGCTCACAACTGTCTATAACTCCTGTTTGAGGGAATACAATGCCGCCTTCTAGCTCCCATGGACACCAGGCATGCATGTAGTGTGCACAGACATACATGAAGACAAAACATTTATGCACATAAAATTAAAAAAATACTGAGTTGGGGGCTGCCAAGATAGAAATCTTATTGGTTTTTCTAAACAGGGTTTCTCTGTGAAACAGTCCTGGCTGTCCTGGAACTCGCTTTGTAGACCAGGCTGGTCTGGAACTCACAGAGATCTGCCTCTCCCTCCAGAGTGCTGGGATTAAAGGTGTGCACCACCACTGCCCAGTGAACATAGAAATCTTTATCCATTAAAATAGTCTTAAAAAAATATTGGAGAAATGAACTTCTCAGACAAATTAAACTAGAGAATTTGCTGTGAACTAGCTTGTCTATACAGTAAGAATCATTATAGGCAAAGAATATAATCAGATGGGTAATCTAGACACCCATGAGGGTTTGAGGAAATGGTAAACATGCAAATAAATAGTAAATTAATTTTCTCCAGTTTTAAGTCTTTTAAAATGATAATCCTTAACAAAAATCTTACGTAGTGCAATTCACAAATATGTGGAAATAAAACACATGGCAACTGTATCACTGGGTATGAGAGCAGGACAATGAGAGTCCATTATAGCGAGGTCGCAGGGTGTTACCCTCAAAGTAGAGTGGTGAGGACATCGTCCTTTCCCTCTTCCTCTTCTCTTTCTTTCTTTCCGGTTTTTTGAGACAGGGCTTCTCTGTGTAGCTCTGGCTGTCCTAGAACTTGCTCTGTAGCCCAGGCTGACCTTGAACTCAGAGATCCATCTGCCTCTGCCTCTGAGTGCTGGGAATAAAAAACACTCGCCACCACTTCCTGGCTACAAGAATATTCTTTAATGGCACTGTATCCAGTTAAAGATTCTGATTGTACAACTCACTGAAGTTGCAGCTCAGTGGGACAAAGAAGATATTTAGCATGTTCAGAGCCCCGCCCAGCCTGCAGTCCTGCAAGAGAGAATTTTCGGGTGTCTAGTCAGAATAACATGTATTGAAACTGTCCTGCTGTTGTCTGTGCACAGCTGCAGACAGTACACGAGGGGATGAGTGTCGAGTAGAACTTCTTAGATACTGAAATTGAATTTCCTGTAATTACCATTTGTCACAAAACACTTCATTTTTCCACCAAACTAAACTCTTTAAAAATGTGAAAACCCGCTGGGTGGTGGTGTCCCACGCCATTAATTCCAGCACTTGGGAGGCAGAGGCAGGTGGATCTCTGAGTTCAAGGCCAGCCTGGTCTACAGAGAGAGTTTCAGGACAGCCAGGGCTATACAGAGAAACCCTGTCTCAGAAAAAGAAGAAAAAAATGTGAAAACCTCTTGAGCTCAAAGGCTGTATGAAAAAGGTTATTAGTGTCTTTTGCCCTGTGTGAGGGAATTTAGTAACCTTTGTTTGGTCTAAACTAATGGTTCTCAACTTACCTGATGCTGTGACGTTTTAATACAGTTCTTCATGTTGTGATGACCCCCAACCATAAGATTATTTGCATTGCTACTTTATCACTGTAATTTTGCTACTGTTATGAATTGTAATGTAAATATCTGATATGTGACCCCTGTGAGGTAACTACCTACAGGTTGAGAACCACTGATCTAAACCTTCTTTCTCCAACTCAACACAAGCCAGTCCCATGGTATTTGAATTATAATTAAAATGAAATAAAGTATGGATGTTGTCCCAGTGGATGGGAAAACAAAGCCCAAGTACATGTATTCAACTATGCAAAAAGATACAGATTAAGAAAAGGAAAGACCAAACTGCCCTAGTTTTGAAGTGACTGATGGTATAGTGTGTTGGTGAGCACTGTCCCAGGTGCTGAAGGCAGGCCTAGTACATCTAATCTCTGGAATTTGTAGTACCTTTTGATGTATAAGGACAAAGTGGGGCCATTCTGGGACACTAGGAAGGACACTGTCCTGATAAAGTGATGTAGAAGAATTACTTTCTAGGCATTAAATGGTCGAACCCTGAGAGTGAGATGAGGTGCCTAGGATGAAGGAAGCCATGCAGCCGTGCATGCTAGAAATAGGACAAGTTCCAGGAAGTTTAAGATGCCACACCTCCGAGGTATTAAATGGAACTAGCAGTTCTTCACTCTGAACTTCCTGTTTCGTGAGGAAAAGGGACACTTTGTGAAGCCACTCTGATAGTTTTACCTTAACACATTCTTCATCAGGTACAGTGATGTACATTAGAGTATTTTAGATTAAAGCAGAGGGGGCAGGAAGATAATAATCTAGGGGACACAAGAAAGGACATTTTCAAACACCTTGAGACCAAGGCTGGAGGAGCATGTGTTCCTTGAAAGGGACTTGAAACAATAGTACTAGCATGTTAGTCGATACATGTTTATTTAAAAATATTTACATATTTGGTGCTCTTGTATTGTTTGAAACAAATAGCAATCCAAAAATTCATTCAGTCATGAATAAAAGTACCTGCAAATTTGATGTTTTATGATTCTTCAAGAGACCTAGTCTTAGTAAGTTACCCAGAAGAATATGTTTTCTTCTACAGTGTAGAAATTTAAACCAGTCATTGTCATCATGGTTGTGTGTGCATGTGTTGCTGGGCCCAGAACACTTGGCTTTCAGCATGCTAGATGGGTGCCCTGTCACTGAGCTACATCCTAGCCCAGCAGTTGTCTTACTTTCAGTTACGGCAATTAATTTTATGTACAGAAGAGTTAAGTATTTAGACCATCAGTGAGAAGAGCAAGGATGAGTACGTTAAGTTTTCAACATAACTTTACAAGTTTTTTGTTTTTTCGAGACAGAGTTTCTCTGTGTAGTTTTGGTGCCTGTCCTAGATCTTGCTCTGTAGACCAGGCTGGCCTTGAACTCACAGAGATCTGCCTGGCTCTGCTTCCTGAGTGCTGGGATTAAAGATGTGCGCCGCCGCCACCACCCAGCACAAGTTTTTAAAAAATCTTTTTATTTCATTTATTTATTGACTGACTGTGTGTATGCATTTGCACATCATGTGTGTGGTATCCATGATGCATGTGGAGATCAGAAACTGGTGGAGTTGGTTTTCTCCTTCCCAGGGATTGAACTCAGGTTGTCAGGGTTGTAGCAGGTATCTTTACTCAATAAGCCATCCCAACAGCCTTGTTTAATAAAACTTCAAAAAACTGCTTTCAGGAGGAAGGATTCTTTTCATTATTCATTCATTTTTTTCTTTCCTTTTCTTTTTTTTTTTTAAGGGGGCCATTTAGAGACAGGGTTTCTCTGTGTAGCCTTGGCTATCCTAGAACTCAATTTATAGACCAGGCTGTCTTCAAACTCAGAGAAATCTGCCTGCCTCTGCCTCCAAGTTCTGAGATTAAAGGCATGCACCACTGTGCCCAGCTGATTCTTTTTCTCTCTTAATATTTATTATATTATTAGTTTGTTTTTGAGACAGGGTTTCTCTGTAGAGCCTAACCTGGAACTTGCTCTGTCAACCAGGCTGGCTTCAAACTCACAGAGCCTGCCCCTGCCTCCTGAGCCCTGGGATTAAAGGCGTGCGCCACCGCTGCTGGCTCTCTTTAATTATTTTTATGTGTATGAGTGTTTGTGTGCATGTATGTGCTCTGTGTTTGAGCCTGGTGCCCATGGACACCAGACATTTTTGATTGTCTTGAGACTTCCGTACACACATTTCTTTTTACCTGACACATTTCTCTCTTTGTTGACTTGATTAGCTGCTGCTTATCCTTTTGTTCTCAACTGTATTGATAGAGAGGTATTTCCTGGTGGCATTAACTCTGCAAAATGTGGCAAAAATTTGATCACTCAGTACGTCTAGGTGAAGGGTTTCTATTGGTACTGGTCTTTCAGCTTTTAGCTAGCTTTGAAATTGTTGGAGAAAAATGTTGTGGGAAATCCCTTCTTCCCTTATTATGACGACTTTTAAGTTGTTTTGGTCCCCCTTTCCTCTTGCGATTATTAAATTGAGTAGAAAGAAAAGCAAGAAAAATAAGGTCACTTGGTTAGAGCTGGAGCACATGGTGCTGGAAGATCTTGCCTGAAGTACCTCAAATGGCCTCGGCTGGGATTCTGTGTACTATCATAAGCAAGATGTAATCCCGCTGCTAAGACTGAAGGAGAAGCAGGCTCCTTCGCCCTGGAAGCCTTTCCCTCTTCCCTGGGAGGGTGGCTTCATACCACGCTGCAGTTCCCTTAAATTCTATATAGCATTTATACCAATTACTTTGTTTATAGTAAATACATCCCCACTTTTGGATTTGATATAATCTGAGTTATTTTGGGTGTGTTTCTTTACCTATGAGAACAGAAATCCCATTGGAAATGGAATTCTGAAACCCAGAGTGGAGTGGAAAGACTCCATTGAACTGCTGTGACTTACTCTAGCTTAGAATAGGTTTCATTCTTAATGATAGTGTGAAATAGAACTATTCCCTACTAGGTCTCAGATAATGGTAGTTAGTCATTTTTCACTCTAGTTTAGGCTTTTCAGGATTCAGGGATAAAGAAAGCAGAATCAATAGCTTTCTGTGCTTTGAGAAAGGATTCAGGACCAGAGGAAGTGGGGTTTTGTTTTTGTGTTTTTAAATCTTAAGTGTTTGTAAATATTTTATTTTGTTAAGTGTTTGTAAATGTTTTATTTTGTTGACTAACAGAAGTTTGTCCTTCCTTTTAAGTACCAAAAGAATTGGTGGAGCTCCATTTGAAGTTGATGAGGAAGATTGGCAAATCGGTTACAGCAGACAGATGGGAAAAATACCTGATCAAGGTAACTACAAATCACCTTCTCTGCCACTGAAATACTGTTTCTTTAATGAGAACTGATGTTTGCATTTAGTAATGCTTCTCAAATAATTTATTTGAGTGTGACTGCACTCCATGTTACTATTGTGTATGAAGTTCTCTTTGTAAGTTCTTGTTGGGAGACAACATTAATATTATTTAGTGTTGGGTTTTGGTGAGAACTCTGTGACACTCAGGTTAGCCTTGAATTTGAGATACTCTTGCCTCACCAGGCCCAGGGAAACAACAGCTTTATCATGCCTTGAGCATGCTAGACAAAGAACTCTACCATTGTAGCAGTCTTAATTTCTAGTTAGGTCTAAAAGTTGTGCCTTTTTGGTGTCCTGAGGTTTTTGTTTTGTTTTGTGTTTGTTTTTTAAAGCTGAAGTCTGTGTAGCCTGAGCTGGCTTTGAACTCCCCATCCTCTTGTGTCTGTAACCTCAGTCCTGGGATTTTGGGCACATGGCACCACTTCCACTTGCTCAGAACTTTCCACATTTTCTTCATTCATTCTTTAAAATCAACCCGATCAAATAAAGTATTTTTGTTTAAATCACTCAGAAGGTATAGACAGAACCGGAGTTTATCCCTGATTTGAAAGAGAAAATCTTGGGGCTGGAGAGATGGCTCATCAGTTAATAAATAGCACTGGCTGCTCTTCCAGAGGTCCTGAGTTCAATTCCCTGCCACATGGTGGTTCACAACCATCTATAGTAGGATCTAATGCCCTCTTCTGGCATGCAGGTATATATACAGAGCAGTCATACATGAAATATTTTGAGAGGGAGAGAGAATCTCTAAAATCTATTAGGTCAGTAGGAAAGACTTCTGAATTATCCATCAAGTCAAAAAGTCTAACGTGTAATTGACAGAACAATCTGGGTATTCTCAGCTCTAGGATGGAGCCTCCTAACAGCAAAACTATTCTCTGTGTAGGATGACCTTGAAGTCTTCCTCCCTCCACTTCCGAGTGTTGAGATCCTAGATGTGTGCTATCGTGTGGTGCTGGGGATAGAACCAGGGCCTTGTGCTTGCTAGACAAACATTCTACAAACTGAGCTCCATTCCCAGTCCCCAGTTCAGACTCTGTCCAGAATTGCATCCAAACGATGAGAACTGCATACTAGAGAGAAGCCTACGCTCATGTGTGTTGTTGCACTTTATTTACATGATGGTCAGTGGGATTATTTTGACTGTATCATACTAGAGTATTAGGTTATAATTTTAGGTGATGGAAGAAGATTTTTCTTGTCTGCGTAAAGAACAAAACTGTGATCAGTTAGTGAGGTGGCTCGGTGGGCAGAGGCAGTTGCCACCAAGCCTGATGATCTGACTTTAATCCCAGGGTTCTACACAGTGGGCAGGAACCCTGGGATTTGTCCTCTGACCTCCGTCTCACACTGGAAACCACACAAAAATAGACAAATGTAATAAAACTTGAAAAATACTATCATTCCTTTTTTTTTTTTTTTTTTTTTTTGGTCAGGGGGATGTGTTTGATTATAGGGAGCTGTGGAAAGAGGATTCATTGTAGATAAGAACTCTTGTTTTGGCCGGGCGTTGGTGGCGCACGCCTTTAATCCCAGCACTCGGGAGGCAGAGCAGGCGGATCTCTGTGAGTTCGAGCCAGCCTGGCTACCAAGTGAGCTCCAGAAAGCGCAAAGCTACACAGAGAAACCTGTCTCGAAAAAAAAAAAAAAAAAAAAAAAAAAAAAAAAAGAACTCTTGTTTTTATAATAAATACCATATACACTATTTGGGTTGTCTTTGTTTAATTTTATACCGCTTCAAATTAAGTGATAAACAATGATTTGAATCAGTTCAGTTTTTATCAGATTAGGAATTGCAAAGATCACTTCCATCATCCTATTGACTGAAGTACTCAAATCTCTGACAAAAACCACCGGGGGATGGAACATAGGCTTCCAACTCTAATTTGTAGCTTTTGAAAAAAATTAATATAAAATATACTCGGCTGGGTATGTAGATCCGTGGGTAGAGTCCTGGCCTAGTATAACAGAGACCCTGTATTTGATTACCAGTGCTGCCTAAGTCCATAATCCCGGCCACTCCAGAAGTTGGAAGTAGGGGGACTAACAAGGTTTCAGATTCGGCCTCTAAATGAGCTAGCTACAGGTCCCCCTGGCTATGTGAAACCCTGTCTTCAGAACAACAAAAGGAAAGATAGATTTTTCTTCACAAACACATGCAGTGCACACACACACACACACACATATTAATTTTCAACATGTTAAAGTATAAAATAAAACACTGTAAAGTTGGCTTAGAATTTCAAAGATTTTATGTAATGGTATTTTCTAAAAGAAAAATTAGGTAATATTTAATTAAATTGATGAAAACATTAACCTATGAGTGATAAATGAATAAATTTTTAGCTATTCTAAGTGCTTTTTAAAATACCAGTGAAATTGATGTTTTTGCATTTGCAAAATTACTAATTAATGAAGGGTTTGGAGCTTAAGCTGAGATCAGGATACTAGTTTTAACATAGTATTTAAAAGAATAGCTGTGGTGGTGGGCACACTTTAATCCAGCACTCGGAGCAGAGCAGCGGATCTCTGTGAGTTCGAGGCCAGCCTGGCTACAGAGTGAGTTCAGGAAAGGCGCAAAAGCTACACAGAGAAACCCTGTCTCGAAAAAAAAAAAAAAAAAAAAAAAAAAAAATAATAATAATAATAAAAAATTATAAGGACTGTTAATATCTGTTTATATTAAAGATTTATTTATTTATTTATTTTTTTTTATTTTTTTTTTTTGAGCAGTTCTTGCTTTGCAGTCTAGGCTGATCTTCAATTTGCAATCCTTCAGAGTATTGAAATTATATTCTATATTAAGCCTGGCTAAAAGAGTTTTTTAATTTTCTGGCTTTTTTTTTCTTCAGTTTTCTGAGAACTGAGGTAGAAGTATCATATTCTAATCCTGGCTCTGTTACTAACAAGCTTTAGTATTTTGAGTAAGTTAGTATCTTAATTAATTCACTCTAACTTGTTCTCAGGCTTTGTAGGATACCAAAGTAGAGAGGAGATGATTTTATAGGACTCGTTAGCCCTATGACGTGGTTCTAGTTCTACTTTTTTGAGTTGAGCTAGATTCACGTACTGTAAATTCTTCCTTTCACAAAAACAGTTGAGTGGCGTTCAGTGCATTCACAGAGTTGTGCGGCCACAGCGGTATCTATCTACTCAGAGAAGAAACTGGACACTCTTCAGCAGTAGCCGCACCTCCCCATTTTATACTGTTAGCAGTTTGCCTCTTCTGGGTTGGACATGGATGGGACATCAATGTGAATGGGACCATCAGTGTACAGTCCTTTGGTCAGGTTTCCTTTACTTAGTATTTTCATGGTGCCGTGCAGCAGCTGCCCTGCTGTGTAGTTCCAGAACATTTCATCACCAAGGAAACTTTGTATCTCTTAAAGACGTTTTTCTACTGGCAGCCCTGGTTTGATTTGTCTTGAAGGATTTGCTTATTCTTTACTGTTCCTGTAAGTGGAATCTTAGCATACCGCTCTTGTGTCTATTCTTTCACTTAGCTTGATGTTTTCAAGGTTCATCCATTTTTTGGCTTGTATTGGTACTCTTGTTTATGCTTAATCATATTCCATTGTAAGGTTAGGGCACATTTTATTTAATCATTTTTAGGTTTATGGTTTTTGGCTTGCTTCCATCTTTTGCCCACTGTGCAGGGTGCTGCAGTTTGAACATTTGTACAAATTTGGGGTATACAAGTGATTTCATTTCTGTTGTGGAAGTCCTGTGTCATGTAGTAATTCTGTATTAACTTTGTGTGAACTTGCTAGACGCTTCCAATGATGACTTATACCATTTTACATTTCTGTCAGGAATGTATGAGGGTAGCAACACACTTACTCATTTTGTTTTATAGTAACCATCCTAGTATGTTTGCATTTCTCTAATAATTAGTATGTTGAACATTCTTTTCATGTGTTCTTGCCTGTCTGTATCTTCTTTGTCCTTGCCAGTTTTTAAATTAGTCATTTGTATTGGTGCTGCTGAGTTGTGTGTTTCTTGTGTAGTTCTTTATGTATTTTGTATACTAGAACTGTACCAGATATATGATTTGCAAATACTTCATTCCATTTTTGAGTTGTCTTTTTACTTTATTGATAGTTCCTGTGATGCATTAAAAGTTAACTTTAGTTTTAATTAATAAAGTCCACAATATCTATTTTTTCCTTGTGTTTTGTACTTTGATGTCGTGTCTAAGAAACTCTTTTCTAGCCCAAAGTTGAAAGTGTTGTTTTGTTAAGTTTTTTTCCCTTGTAGTATTGAGGCTTGAACCCAGGACTGTGAGTACATGCTACCACTGAGCTACATCCCTAACTCTCAAGGGACAGATGTAATACTACCTTTTTAAGTTGAGGTCTTGGTTTTAGACCTGTGATCTACTTTGAGTTAACTTGTTTATTCTGTGAGATGGCCATCTAATTAGATTCTCGGCCATATGGATTTCTAGTTGTCCCACCACTGGTTATCAAAAGAAAGCGCTTTTTCATTCATTTTGTCGACATCTTGGAGAATGGCTGCTGACCAGGAATGTGCTGTTTAGTTTTGAAGTTTCGTTCCCATTCCATTTATCTCTTTTGTTACTGCTGTACTGTCTTGATTACTATAGGTTTTTAGTTAGTTTAAAATTGTTCTTTTCTTTTTCTTTTTTTTTTTTTTTTTTTTTTTTTTCGAGAGAGTTCTCTGTGTAGCCTTGGCTGCCCTGAAACTTGCTGTGTAGACCAGGCTAGCCTCAAACTCAGAGATCTGCCTGCCTTTGCCTCCCAGGTGCTGGGATTAAAGGTGTGGGCCACCACTGCCCAGCTAAAATGTTACCTTTCACAATGGATTTACCCGTTTTGCTCTTGAATTATTCATATGAATTTAGGATCAGTTTACCAGTTTTTATAAGATACCAGCTTGAAAAACAAACAAATAAAAAATGCCAGCTTGAAATTTGTGTAGAGATTGTATTACCATCAGTAAATTTTTTTTTTTTTTTTTGGTTTTTCGAGACAGGTTTCTCTGCGTAGCTTTGCGCCTTTCCTGGAACTCACTTGGTAGCCTAGGCTGGCCTCGAACTCACAGAGATCTGCCTGGCTCTGCCTCCCAAGTGCTGGGAGTAAAGGCATGCGCCGCCGCCGCCGCCGCCGCCGCCGCCGCCCCGCCCCCACCACCCCACCACCACCACCCGGCACCATCAGTAATTTTTGATCCATAAACAAAGTCTGTCATTTAGTTTTGGTAAATCTTCTTTAAAAACTTGTGTAGTTTCTAGAGTTTGGTCTTAAATAGCCATTCATTGTACTTGGTCTGTATTTTATCGATGTCAAAATCTATAGATGCTCAACTCTCTTAAATAAAATGGCACTGTAATTGCATATAACCTATACATGTAATTAATTTATTAAATTATTTTGTGTGTATGGGTGTTTTGTCTTCATGTCCGTGTACCATGTGCATGCCTGGTGCCCTCAAAGACCAGAAGAGGGCATCAGATTTCCTGGAGCTGGAGTTACAGTTTGAGCTGCAATTGGGTGCTGGGGATTGAACCCAGGTCCTCTGGACGAGCAGCTAGTGCTCTTAACTGCTGAGCCATCTCTTCAGCACCGCGTGTTTGTTTTTGAGCCAGGACATCACTCTAGTTCTGGGTGGTCTTGTGTACTGTATGGAGAACAGGGTGACCTTAGCCTCACAGGAGGTTTGTGTGCTTCTGACTCCTGAGTGTTGTGATTTAAGGTGTGTGCTGTCATATCTGGCTCCTAACTGTCCTTTTATCTTGAATACTTCTCACCTTACCACTCTGAGCCACTGTGGCAGCTTGAATGAGGTGTCCCCCGTATTCTTGGGCATCTTAACACTCAGTCCCAGTTTTCTTTGGGTAGGTTTAGGAGGTGTGGCCTTGCTGGAGGAATAATGTCACTGGGGGCGGACTTTGAGGTTCAGAAGTCCTGTCGCTTCTTAGCTTCTTGTTTGCTGTTTGAGGGGTGAGTTCTCAGTTGCTGCTCCAGCGGCTGTGTCTGCCGCTGTGCGGTCCCTGTCACCATTTACCCTAACCGCCTGAAACCGTACCCCAGATAAACCCTTCCTCCTATAAGTTGCCTTGGTTACGGTGTTGGTTTTGTCTTTTCTTTTTTTTTTTTTTTTTTTTAAGTTTTTTTCAAGACAGGGTTTCTCTGTGTAGCTTTGCGCCTTTCCTGGAACTCACTCTGTAGCCCACATGGGCCTCAAACTCACAGAGATCCGCCTGGCTCTGCCTCCCGAGTGCTGGGATTAAAGGCGTGCGCCACCCTGCCTGGACAGTTACTGTGTTTTATCACAGCAATAGAAATGTTTTGAGAAACCTTTAAAGACTGTCAGGTCCATTTGCTATTTTGAATTAAGAATCTTGAGTTTCGGTCAACAAGTTGGGAGGGAAGGGTTTCTTTTGCTTACACCTCTGATCATAGTTCATCATTGGAGGAAGCCAGGCAGGAACTCACTCAAGCAGAGACCATGGAAGAATGCTGCTTACTGGCTTGTTCTCCAGGGCTTGTTCGCTCAGCTTGCTTTTCTATACAACTCAGACTGATTGCCTAGGGGTGGCATCACCTGCAGTGGGCTGGGTTCTTTCATATCAATCATTAATCAAGAAAATGCTCCATGGGCTTGGCTAGAGGCCAATTGATGGGATACTTTTACTCAATTGAGGTTCCTTCCATCTTAGGTGACCCTAGCTTGTGTCAAGTCGACAAAAGACTAGCCAGCACAGGCCTCAAAGTCTGGTATGTTTACTATGTGGCCCTTTACTGGAAAAATGTACTTGACTTTTAATGTATATCATCCCTAGAATAGGAACATATACACACTTAACCATTATTTGTTGAATGAATAAATGTTATTAAATAACTTGGCAAAGACATAAAGCAGAGCTGTATCTTTGATTTTACAGCCTTAAAAACAACTAAGTTCTCTATTGGCAACAAGAAAAATATCTAGCTGGGCGGTCGGGAGGCAGAGGCAGGCAGAGGCCAACTCGAACTCGGGAGTTCGAGGTCAGCCTTGTCTACAGAGCAAGTTCTGGGACAGCCGGGACTACACAGAGAAATCCTGTTTCGAAAAACAAAACAAAGGAAAGAGAGGAATCAATATTGTTTTCTAAAGGAATATTGTATTTGTTCATATACTATATATTATTTTCTTCTCTAAATCACCAAAAATGGGCATACTTTATATTGTATGAACTTGGTGTGTAGTTAAGTACTTGCCAGTAAATTTTATTTATATAAAGTAACCAGTCATTATGTTTGTTATGGTTTGAATATGGAACTCCTCTCACAGCTTACATGCTTGAGCACCAGGTCCCTGTCCGGTAGCACTACTTTGAGAGATTGTGGAACCTTCAGGATTTGAGACCTAGCTGGTGGACTTAGGCCACTAGGAATAAGCCTTGAGGTTATGTATCCTGGCCCTGCTTCCAGCCAGAGCTGTCTGTGTTTCTGGTCTGCCAGAATGTTGGGAATTGTAGCTACATGCTTCCTCCAGCGTGTCTTCCCCACACTGATGGACTAGCTGCTACACTGTGATCCAGGACCAATCCTTCCCCCTTTATGTTACCCCTGTAGGTGCTCTGTCACACTGATAAGAAAACAGCCAATAAAATACTGTGCAAGTCCAAGTTCAAGTTTCACTTTGACTCAGGTTATATTATTAAGCTTTTCCTTTTTAGCCACTGTTCCCTGTGAATTATTAAAAGTGCTATTGCTAGTCTAGAGTAGGAACTCACAAACTATAGCCAAATCCTGCCCGTTTTTGTAAATAAAGTGGAATTGGAACAGGGACAGGTCTGTTGGTAGATGATCTGTAGTTGACATCATGCTACAGTGCCAAAGCCAAGCAGTTTAACCGAGAGTCCATAATATTTAAAATATTTATTAGCCCTCGGTAGATACAGTTGATTGATATCTGGTCTAAAGATATCAGTGTAGACCATTTACTGTTCTTAGTTTTGGCCATCATAAAATTAAAATGCTGGACAAGACCACTGACTAACCTAATGTCAGGGATATGGAAAGGATAAACCTCTCCATTTATATCAACATGGTGGCGCACTCAACTGATGTCACATAAATACTTCAAAAGCCAGCTCTGTTCTCTTCCGAACCTGTCATACCTATAGAGCCCATGATGTGTTCATGTCACCCACCAGCATTTTTAGCCTGAACCAAGATTTAGGCGTTGCCCCAGAATTCTTTTCCCTGCAGCCCCGCAACAATGAAATCTCTCTCATCTCCTTTGCGTACCCCAGTTGCTCTGCGTATCTCATGCACTTACCACCCCTTGTCTGACCCTTCACAGTCCCCCCTCCATAACTTTAGACCACCACCCTATCCTTGAACATTTGATCGCCTCCTCACTGGTGCAAAAGGATGTGCGTGTATGTGTCTCATGCAGGTGGGTGCACATGTGTAGGTCTGTGTGTTCATCCATGTGTACTTGTATGGAAGCCAGAGGAAGCCAGCTTTAACATTCTTCTGCCTCATCGATGCCCTTGAGGCAGGATTTCTCAACCTGGAATTTTCAGCTAAGCTGGCTCCAGCCAGCAAGTCCCAGTGATCTTCCTGTCTATAACACATATTTGTGCACACCAACACCCCTCTTCTCCTCCCCAATTACAGGTATGTGTGGCCGCACTTGGCTTTTACATGAGTACAGGGTATCTGAACTCAGTCCTCGGTCTTGCACAACAAGTATTCTTACCCACGGAGCCGTTTCTCCATCCCCAAAAGGGACTTTTTATACACAGAAATGATGCGATAATACTTTCCAATTTAGAAAATTTTCCTCTCACTTACAAATCTACTCTGCCTTGAACCTGTCATCTTTTTCCTAAGAGTTCTTGCAGATGCTGTATCTTTTGGAATGCTTTCCTGCCAACCCGTTTTCCTGGCAAACTCACTTATCCCTTAAGCCTCAGCTGAGTATTACTGTCTCCTTGAGGCATTTCCCAGGAAGATGTCCCTTAGTTTAACTCCATTATAGAAACTATTGTTTGAATTTTTCCTCTGTGGACTTGGTATTAACTTCATTGTGGAAACTATTGTCTGTGTTTTGTTTTGTGTTTTCCTCTGAGACAGGGTCTCGCTGTGTAGCCTCAAGCTTCTGAGTCTGCTGCCTAAGCCTCTCTGGTGCTGAGATTTACAGGCGTGTTCCAAAAGACCTGGTTCCTATTGTGCGGTTTTTATAATGAGTATTAACTATGTACTGTTTAAAACTTTACATTTTCTTTTGTGTTTTTGTAACTTTGAAATACAGATTATCTCTGTTTTGTGTATAAGGAAATTGAATTTGAGAAGCTAAAAAACTTGTACAGGCCCATATTGCTAAAAATGACAGAACCAGCATTTCATTGAAGCCCAGGACTTGCTGACTCCAGTGCTTTTGATGCACCATTCGATGAAATGCCTCTCACATTGTCTCTCCTCTAGATTGTCTCTCGGGTGCTTGCTTCTTTTCACCTTTTAAGCAGTGATGCTAGGTTCAACAGTCACTTAGACAACTTCAGTTTTCTTGTATTTATTTCTCATTTGCAGTTGGCAGCCAGTTCTGTGGTAGTACTTTTACCTTTCTTTGCTCTGTATTGTTTTCCTTGTAGTAGTGCTATACATATGTTATTACTAAGAGCTGTTTCTTTCTCCTTTGAAGTAATGGGATATCATTAAATTAAAATTCTGTTTAAATACAGACCAAGCATCTGGCATTTACTTTCCTCCTCAGCTTAGACTAAGCAAACCACACTACTAACTCCTATTTGTTATGTCTTCCTAGGGTCTCTTTAAAACAGCTAAAGTAAGACCTGGAGAGTGAGCAGGAACTTGTTAGGAAATTGCCGGTAGCTTAGCCTTACTATAGTACCTGTAATAAGGTACCAAGAGAGTGTAGTGAAGAGCTCAGCGATCACGGGATGCGGAAGTGCTTGTGAGAAGCAGAGTGAACAGTGAAGAAGCCTTAAATTGGGGTTTGGGTGTGGGAATGTTTCCCCGCTCCTTCACTCCCTTTCCTTTGTGGGAAGTAGAACCAACAGATCTTGATACCTGATAGCCGGAGAGGTACCCGTGTAACTAAGGGTATTCGTTTTTGTTTCATGTCTTGCACTACCTTACATACATTGTTCAGAACTATTCAAACTAGAAGAGAACCCACAAGTTTTATCTAGTTACTTTTTACTTTTAAGATAGACCCTTCTAAAAATAAACATGGTGAACCGGAATTTAAACTAAATGGTCTGCTAGGACCTGTTGACTTCCTGCTTGGTTGGGTAAGCCTGGGCCCTATGTTTTGTTTCACATTCCTTTCACTTGGCAAGGCACAAAGGAATTTCTCTGTCATTGAACTCTGGCACATCATGGAACTCTTGCGTTGCCTTTGGTTGTTAGTGATTTCAGCCACCACAGACAATTTCAGACAACCTTGACGGTGGATGATTAATGTCCCTATACTAAGAATTTAGTGTCTGTGCCTAGACTTTCCTGTTGCCCTGCGCTTTCCAAAGTCAACCACAAGGCCTTCAAAAGTAGCAGGGAATGGGATTATAAAAGAAGCTATCCGGGCTGGAGAGGTAGCTTAGCTGTTAAAGGCCGGACTCACAACCAAAAATAGAAAAGAAGCTATCCTAGTTAGTGACGTGGTATGTGCCTTTAATTCCAGCACTCAGGAGGCAGAGACAGGCAGATCTGAGTTCGAGGCCAGCCTAGTCTACAGAGTATGTTCTAGGACAGTTGGGTACACAGAGAAACCTTGCCTTGAAAAACATAAATAAATAATAAATAAACAAGAGGCTATCCCCTTTTTTCTTTTTCTTTTCTTTTTTTTATGTTTATCACTATTATTTTCTTATTTTATGTGTATGAGTGTTTTGCCTGGATACTTGACTGTGTGACCTGTGTGTGCCTGATGCCCAAGGAGGCTAGAAGAAGGCATTGGATCCCTTAGAACTGGAGTTACAGATGGTTGTGAGTCACCGTGTGGGTGATGGGGATTGGATCCAGGTTCTCTGGAAGAGCAGTCAGTGCTCTGGGCCACTGAGCTGCCTCTCCCCACCCCACCTCCACTCCCCTTTTTTGAGACAGGATTTCTTTGTGTAGCCCTGGCTATCCTGGAACTTGAGCTCAGAGATCCACCTGTCTCTGCATCCAGAGTGCTGGGATTAAAGGCATGTGTCACCACCACCAGGCTGAGGCTATCCCCTTAAAAGAAGTCAGTTGTAACTCTTAAGAGAAGCAGGTGACAATTTATAATGTTTTTTCTTTGATTCTGTGATCCTTTTATGTATTCTGCACTAGTGATTTAGATAACTTTTTTTTTTTTAAAGATTTATTTATTTATTATGTATACAGTATTCTGCCTACACACCAGAAGAGGGCACCAGATCAAATCACAGATGGTTGCGAACCACCATGTGGTTGCTGGGAATTGAACTCAGGACCTCCGGAAGAGCTGCCAGTGCTCTTAACCTCTGGGCCATCTCTCCAGCCCCGATTTAGATAACTTTTTAATGAAAAAGAAATTAGCTCACATTGAATATAGTTGTTGATGTTTTCCCCCAACATAATATTTTTATTAATTATTTGGATATTTCATACAATGCACCCTATCACACTCTTCCTGTTCCTCTCAGGTCCACCCTCCCACCTTTGCACCCCCTCTAAAAAAAACCCCACCAAGTCCCATTTGTGTTGCCCATATACTCACTGAAGCATGGTCAAACTCCCAGTGGTCAGCCCCTTAAAGAAACTGAGTCCTTCTCCCCCTCCAGCCCTGCCAGAAGCCATCAACTCTGCAGGACTACACTTGAGCATCATCATTGCAGTTTTTAAATAGCTTCCTGTCTGGACTCTGTCTCTCTCTCTCTCTCACACAGAAGCCTTCACTGTCTAACCATGTTGATGCCAGTGATCCAGGCTGCCATTGGAGACCATGTTGATGTCTGGTCTGTGCTGCCCTTCAAGGGCATGTTGATGTCAGTGATCTATACTACTGCTGGGGTCCAAAAGCACATGTGCTTCTTAGACAATGAACAAATAAGTAATAAGTAAATTATTTTATGGGCTTTTATGCAAAAAGGATAATGAGAAAATACCTTAGTTTGGGCCAGTGAAATGGTTCAGCGGGTAAAGGCACTTGGCAGCAAGGCTGATGGTCCTGAGTTTGCTCCCCATAGTGGGAACTCACATAGTGGAAGGGGAGAACCAGCACCCACCTCTCCACGTGTTCTGGTCATGCCTGGGCAGGCTGTCCTTACAGAAGATAAATCAGTAAAAATGTAATAGAGTAACCTAACCTGTCCTTCTGGGGTGTGCTTCTACTCTTCCACAAGAAGTAACCTCATTGTTCATCCTTCGGAATAAATCAGGGAGTCACCCGTGGTGATGCATGGTTCAGATTCCAGCAATGGGGAGGCCGAGGCAGGAAGATTCTGAGTTCAAGGCCAGCCTGGACTGTTTAGTGAGACCTTGCTCAAAAAGCAACAACAACAAAAGAGTGAAGGGAAGATAAAAGAGACAATTTTTGGTAAAATTGTCCTTAATAACAAATATAGAAATTCTTTTAATGTAAATAAATTTGGTAAAACATGGCCTTGATCTGAACAATCTCAAAAAGCGTCGTTACTCCACTACCCTTTCCTTATTTCCCTCACTTCCTGCATCCTGCCCTACCATCCCCTGGTCTGGCAACCAACAAGGTTTGTACTGTATAATTGCGCAGTCGCTGAGGTACCCACACAGCCCCCAGCCTGGTGCTGTGATTCTCTAGAAGCTGTCATCAATTATGACTTCATAAGGGGCATCTTTCATCATTTGATAATTTGGTCATATTTGATAAGAATTAGATGTTTACAGCTGTATTTCTCAGGTGAAATAAGATTGGTGCTCTTAGCTTTTATTTGTATCCTAAACTCTGTGGAGTTTTAATTGAGATGTAATTCACATAACAAGACATTTAAAGTGTATGCTTCATTGATTTTTTTTTTTGTAATTCCCAAGATCATCAAACCATTACCACAATCTTATTCTAAAGCATTTCTGTCACTGAAGAGACTTAGTTAGTATCCATCATCTGTAGTCCATCCAACACATGCATACCTTCTTATTGCCAAGCCTTTAGTAATCATAGCTCTACCTTCTATCTCCATGAACTTTCCAATTCTGAACATTCCTTACAAAGGGAACCAGAAACCTGACCTTGGTATCTGTCTGTTTTCAGTTGGTATAAAGTTTTCAAGGTTTGTACGTATTATAGTATGTATTAGTGTTTTATTCCTTTTTATTGCCATACTATTTCAGTGTTTGGATATTACCACTTTTTATTTCTCTACCAGTCCATAAACATTTAAGTTTCTTCTCATTTTTAAGGAATAATGTTGCTATGAACATTTGTACACACGATTTTATAGGACATATATTTTCATTTGTGTTTCATACCTAGAAGTGAAGGGGTCATATAATGGTTTCTGTGTTTAACTTTTTGAGGAACTACTGAATGTCCTCCCATAGTGGCTAGGCCATTTTACATTCCCACTGTTGATATAAAAATGCTCTCTGACCTCTACACAAGGACTCTTAAAGAGAGTAAGAGATAGTTTATTCTGGAGCCATTATGAGTGACCATGGCCCAGGAATACAGATTTAGGTTACCCCAAATCCCATGTTCCAACATGGAAGCAGTTTCACAGGGTTTTTATGGTTTCATAGAACAAAAAAGTCATAAATTGAGGCAACTTTAAAATACGTTGGTGGGTACACCAGAGGGATGAGTACAGTGAGATGAGGGGCCGTTCTGTAGGCCCCAAGATGCTATCCGATGCCGTTTTCAACTCGGTTGGTAGAAGCTAGTGTTCTGATAAGTTAGTAGCTAGGAGGTTGGTTTATTTATTTATTTATTCATTCATTCATTATCATGAGTTGTTAGTTCAGATACAGAGTGGAGCAAGGAATGACCATTCCAGAGAGCTAAAACTAGCCCAAGATAAAGTAATTAGCCTCTGAACCTACCCAATTCCCATCTCTCCTCAGTGCTAAAATCCCAATTGGTCCATCAGTCTCTGCAGACAGACTCCTTCCAGGAGTTCTTTGTTCACAGCCAGACACAGCTTCTTTTCGGGATTTTTTTTTTTCATACCACCAAAACTTTTTAGAATTATGTTTTTTCCATAATGTAATAATGGCTGCTGGTGTTTGATAACTTACTTTTGGCACTGTGCTATTGTACATGCAGTATCATTTAGTTCTCACCACATCCCAGGTCATACACAGGTAACTCCCGTGGTGCTCCAAAGAACACACAGAGGATGGCAAAGCAAGGGGCGAAGCCAGGTCTGTCTGTCCTACAGCCGCGTCAGTTACTTTTCTCGTTGTCGTCGAGATCCTACCCAGTAGAAGTAACTGAAGGGAAGCTCTGGCTCCGCTCTCGGGGTTTCTAGTCCGTCATGCTAAGGAAGTAGCAGAAGCGGCTTGGTCCTTCTTTGCAGCCAGTCGCCTAGCTGGACCAAGAGACCGAAAATGTCCCGAGGGTCTCATAACCTCACACAGCATCACTAGCCGGGAACCAGGTGTTGGAGCACATGGGCTTGTAGGGAACGTTATATCTATTACACAGAAGAGTATCAGCAAGACCACCAGATTTGTCATGAGAACAGAGCTGACTCTCTTAATTCCTAAGTGTATAAGCCGATTACCCAGTAAGTAAAATGTAATTCTTATTAAATGAAACTGTATGAATGCCCTCAGAACACTATTGTCAAATTGTTGGAGTCCAACAAATACTGTATAAATATTAACAACTCATCAAAGAAACATCACTATAATTTTAAATAACATTTTCCCCTTTGTGGCATTTATTTCTTCACAAATTTACTTGAATTTGACCCAAATTATTTATGCTTGTGGATATAGTAATACTGCATTGTGCTTTCTTTAATTTTCTATGTGACGACTTCAGATGGTTTAATGGCTGTTTCATAAGAACATGCCCAGGGCTTTGATTCCTGACTGAACTGAGAAGGACAGAATACAATGTATATAGTTTATCATCCATTCACTGTAGCATTTTTATATTTTTTGACTGTTATGTATAATGTTAAATACTAATTTTTAATACAATTTGCAAAATGGAACATGTATCCTACTTTATACCTCATATAAAAATTAACTCAGGGGCTGGAGAGATGCCTCAGAGGTTAAGAGCACTGCTTGTTCTTCCAAAGGTCCTGAGTTCAATTCCCAGCAACCACATGGTGCCTCACAACCATCTATAATGAGATCTGGTGCCCTCTTCTGGCCTGCAGGGATATGTGCAGACAGAATACTGTATGCTTAAGAAATAAATAAATAAATCTTAAAACAAAAAAACAAAACAAAACAAAAAAAAACTCAGAATGGTTCGATAATGTAAGACCTAACTCCATAAAACTCCTAGGGGAAATCCCTGTGATCTTGCATTTAAACTATATCCTCAGATGGGACACTAAAAGTGTAGGCAGCAAAAGGAAAAATGAGCTAGACTCGATCAGATTAAAAACTTTGGTGCATCAGAAAACGTTATAAAGAAAATGAGAAAGGCCTGTAGAATGAGGTAGTTCATGCTGCAAATTATGTACCTTGCAAATCAGTTTATTATCCAGAATATATTAACAACTCCTGGGCTGGAGAGATAGCTTAGTAGTTAAAAGTACTGGCTGCTTTTCCAGAGTACCTGAGTTTAATTCCTAGCACCCACATGGCAACTCACAGCTGTTTGGAACTCCACTTCCAAGAGAACCAACACCCTCATTCATATACAGATGTATGTGCAGGCAAAACACCACATTAAAAAAAAAAAAAAAAAAAAAAAACTCCTAAGGGCTGAGGAGATGGGTTAGTGGGTAAGCACTTACCAGCAAGTTTGAAGACCTGAATTTGGACCGCCAGAATCCACAGAATTGTCAGGTAGATATGGCAACCTGCCTGTAATTCCAGTCTTGGAAGGTGGAGACAGAATTCCCAGATCAAGCTGGTTAGTGAGCCAGCCATATCAGCAGGCTCTGGGTTTGATTGAGAGACCCTGCCTTAGTGAATAGCAAGAACAGTCGAGGATGATTCCTAGCAACAATCTCAGTCTGGCTTTGGACATGCACTCAGCACACATATATGCACCCCCCCCCACATGCAAACATACAGTATGCACACACATAGGGAAATGGGGGAAGATAAAACAGACTGGGGAGCTGGAGAGATGACTTGGCAGTTAAGAGCACTTGTTGCTCTTGCAGAGAACCTGGATTTGATTTCAAGTACATGCCGGATGGTGGCTCACAGCCATCCACAATTACAGTTCCACGGGATCTGACACCCTCTTTTGACTTCCATGGGCACTAGGCATGCATATGATGCACATGTGTGCATGCAGGCAAACAGCCATCATACAAAATAAATCTTCAAAAAGTGAAAAAAAAAATGCGGGAAGGGAGCTTCTAAAACTCAACAGAGAAAAGATGCCCTTTCATAGGTAGACATATGCATTTCTAGGTACTTAGGAGAGTAAACATCTTTAGTGTGTATGAGGCTCAGGGTTGGAGCACTGAATAAACCAGATGTGATAGCACACTCCTGTAGTACTTCGGAAGCAGAGGCAGGACGATCATAAGTTCAAGGTTATCCTTGTACATAGTGTGAGTTTGAGGCCAGCTTTGTCTTTATGAGAGTGTCGCCCTTCCTACCCCCCAAAAAACAATTAAATAAGTACAATTCTGTGACATTTCCACAGAAGATGCTCAGTAAGTACCTAAAAAGATGTGCAATTTCATTAGTCAGGAAAATGCAATTTTGTTTTGAGACAGATTCTATGTAGGCAAGACTGTTCTCAGACTTGCAACATAGCCAAGGCTAGCTAGCCTTGAACACCTGATCACACTGCCTCCAAAGTGCTGGGATTAAAGCTGTTACTACCACACCTGGCAAAAAAACCCGCAATCTTAAATCACGGTGATAAAACACTTTATATATAGTAAAGTAACTATTTCTAAGGCAGGGATATGACAAAGGAGAAGATTTAAACTCTTCCACATTTCTTCAAGATAATCCATTACGGCACATTTGCTGTGGAAGAGTTGGGGCATTTCCTCAGAAATCTAAAAGTTGGTTTGCCTGATGACCTAGAAGTCTCACTTCTACGTATATATTTAAAAACAGGGACTTATATACTTTTTTGCTGATGTTTATTGCTGCATTATTCACTAGAGCCTACAGGTAGAAACAAGATGTTCATCAAGAGATGTATTCTAAAGGAAGACCTGAAAAAAAATGAAGAGACAAGTGTTCTATGATTCTGTTTACATGAACATTCTAGAATAGGACAATCCATATAGTCTGAAAGTAGATTACAAGCTTACCCCAGGTCCTGTAAAGTGAAAGGAGAATTTAATGGTTGAAGTTTTTTGAATTATGAAATGGTGTGTGTGGTGTGTGTGTGTGTGTGTGTGTGTGTGTGTGTGAATGCACACTTACAAACTCATGCATGCATGTGTGTACATACATGTAGAGGTCAAAGGTTGATGCTGGATGTATTCCTCAGTTGCTCTCTCCACCTTATTTTTTTTGAAATAGTCTCTTATGAAGCTGGAGTCACTCAGCTAGGCTGTGTGACCAGTGAACTCAGGATGTCAGCCAGGCTGCCTCTCAAGCACTGTGATTATAGGCACACCTAGCCTTTTACATGGGCACTGGGATCTGAGCACACACCTTTATGCTTTCAAAACTTACCCTTTTCTGACTGAGTTATTTCTGTAGCCCAAGAAATGTTTCAGAAATAAAAAGTAATAATAGCTGCCCCAAATCCTGAATAAAATTAATAATACAGTGGCTCATGCAGTTAAAAAGATTTAAAGGATAAATTTTATTTTAAACATGTTATACATAAAATAAACTTAATATACGTATATAAGTACCCACAATAAATAACAGGTTTCTCTAGATTTAGCAAGACTCTTAGCTTCAAAATATTCACTGTTAGTGCTGGTAAGAGGGCTCAGGAGGTACAGAATCTCATCACCAAGGCTGGCGACTGCTTGACACACAGAACCAACTCCTGAACGTTGTCCTCTGGCCTCAAGATGCATGCTGTGGTGCATGCATGTATGTGTGGGTGCATGTGTACCCTCATGCACCCACACAAACACAAATCATTAAATGTGAAAACATCATCTGTGAAAACATAGTCACTCTCAGAAGCAAGACTGGTTGAGAAGACAGAGGGACTGGCAGGAATGGAAGGAGCAGAAAAGCGCTTATGGAGAGGGGAATGTGATCACAACACATCACCTAGCTTACAGTACAAGCAATGGCGCATGGCCCCTGAAGCAGTAAGTTATACATGTAGTGTGGGGGGCTGGGGAGATGGCTCAGACATTAAGAGCAGTTGCTGTTCTTCTGGAGGACCCAAGATTGGTTCCCAGCGCCCACATGGTTGCTCCCAACTTGTAACTCCAGTTACAGATGAACTGGCACTGTTTGGTCCTTTACGGGCATTGCATGCACATGGTGCATGTGTATTCTTGCAGGCAAAACACTAATTTGCATAAAATGAAAAGAAGAATAAAACAAATGGTAAAAATGATAAAAATATGTTGTGTAAATGTATAAAAACATAATGAAATCCATTGTCAGATTAATATATGCTGATAGTATTCAAAATTCACTATCATACTGGACATAGAGCATAACATTAGAAGTGGTTCAGCAAAATATATGGTTAATCCCCAGAAAATAAAAATGGGAAATTAAAATGAATCAATAACTAATAATTGTATTTACATCTTAAACATGTTCCATACACATGACTGAAGCTAGGGTTGGAAACAATAGTTCCCTACGTTTTGAAGATTACTAGCATTTTTTTAAACCACCTCATTTTAGCTCCTGCTTGTGTTCTAATTGATTCTTCTTATGGCTTTCTAGAATTCTTTTCAGGTTTGCATATATATAATGGAGGCATGCTACAGCGAGTATGTGATTGGCAAATTCCTTATCTTTTATTTGCCCCAAACCTCCATTTACAGAAGAAGAGCTTGCAAGTCCAAGTCTAGGTGATTGACTCAGCAAAGTCACCCTGCTGGTAGGGAGAGGCAAGATTTGAATCTGAAGCTATGTGGTTTTAAACCTCCATGTAAGTTCAACCCTCAATCAACAGACAGACAAAAGTGATTAAAATGAGGGTAGAAATTAGTGAAATGGGGCATAAAAGAAGGATATAAAGGATCAGTGAAAAAAAACGTTCTTTTTTGTGTGTGTGTGTGTGTGTGTGTGTGTGTGTGTGTGTGTGTGTGTAAGCCTTTTTTGTGTGGGCGTCCATATAGGTTAGGACATCATCTCACTTGAATCTTTCCCTATCTCTCTCTGTCTTTGTTTCTGTCTGTCTCTCTGTCTGTCTGTCCCCCCCCCCACAAATAATAAAAAGCAATTTTTCTACATGCTGGCTCCTTAGTGGGTAAAATGTCACTAATCCTTCTGATCTGTGTACAGTTGTCACTACTTGAATAAAACCTTTGTTAGGTTTCTCTTTCTCCATTGATTGTATTATTATTATTATTATTATTTCTCTTTTTGTGTTCTTATATTTGTAGACTGTTGATTGATTGGTTGGTTGATTGATCAGTTGGATTTTTTGGTACAGAGATCATTTCTTTTTTGTCGTTGGTTGGTTTGGCTTGCCTCAAGATAAGATCTCATGTATTCTAGCTGTGTAGGATGATGTTGAACTCCCAGACCTCTTGCCCTCACCTGCCAGTGCTAGGATTGCAAGTGTGCACTACCACATCTGTTCTAAGCAATGCTGGAGGATGAACCTAGGACTTCATGCAAGCACTCTGCCAACTGCGCTACATCCACAGTCCCCAGAGTTCACCTCTTAATTCATCTTTGCCTTCCCTGTGCTCAATGTGAGCTGTGTTGCTATCAGTGCTCATAGTTACTTCAGTCCTCCTGAACAATTACCGTGTTTAACGTTATGTGGAGATAGTTATGGCTTAGTTCTGGTAAATTTGCAGGTTTATAAATAAATCTAGTTTTCTGTAGCCACAGATCTCTTGGTGGAAGCTGATTTCTACTGGTACATGAAATATATTTTTAACAGTTAATTCAGTTGTCTCACTTACTAGGTGGAATACAGCCTCTTTGCCTCATTTCCTTCCTATGGATAAGAACACAACACATTTGGACATTTTAGATGTTTTTTTTTTTACATTTCATAAAGTTGATGGTTTTTCCAGGTGTGGTGGCACACATCTGTAATCTTGGTTCTTGAGATACAGAGACAGAAGGATCAGAAGTTCAGAGTCAGCCTTAGCTACATAGTAAATTTGAGGTCGTTGTGTATTATGTGAGATTCTGTCTCAAAATAACAAAATCAATACTTTTAAAATAAACAATTCAGTGTTTTGTTGTTGTTTGTTGTTTTTATATATTTACAAGGAGTTTGCAACCTATCTTAATTTCAAAACATTTTTAGCACTCAAAAGTAAAAGCCATACCCATTAAGTCTTACTCCCTGTTTATCTATTTCCCCCTTCTCCCCTGGTATCTGAGTTGCTTTTCTGTTGCTGTGATAAAAAATCTCTGACAAGCAGCTTAAAGGAGGTAGTTTATCACGATGGTAAAGTCAAGGCAGCAGGAGTTTGGATCAGCTGTTTGCATTGTATCCAGTCAGTGATTGCATTCTAAGCTCAGCTCTCCTCCATTTATCTAGTCTGGGATTCCTGCTAGGGAATAGTGCTACCTATAGTGGGTGGGTCTTCAATTTTTATAACCAAGATAATCTACCACAGGCATGTCCTGATGATCTAGATTCTGTCAAGCTGACAGCATTAATCATCATATTTATCAACTACTAATCTGATTTCTGTCTCTGAATTTCAGTTTCAGTACTTGAGACATTTTATACACCTGGGAATCAATAGAATCTTGTTATAGGTGTCCTTTTGTGTGGTTTCTTGCATTAGCATGTTTCCCAGATCATCCAGGCAGCCATATATATTTTTTTCTTCATTTTTGTTGTTATTGCTTTGTGTTTTCTTTTTTCCTTGCTTTTTCTTTGTGGGGTGGGTGGGCAGTGGGGATAGGTCTGAGGCCTTCTCACGACTGTACAGCTGAGCCACACCCCCATCTGTATTGCAGATCTTGCTATGGCTATGTAAAATTCCATTGTGTGGACCGGTATTTTGTTTTCAGTTCTTCTGTTGACATGTGGGTTGTTTCTACCTATTAGCTGTTGGGAACAACATTGCTCTTTCATGTTTTAAATTTTCCTATCTAAATTTCTAAATTTTTTTTTTTTTTTTTTTGAGACAGGGTTTCTCTGTGTAGCTTTGCGCCTTTCCTGGAACTCACTTGGTAGACCAGGCTGGCCTCAAACTCACAGAGATCCGCCTGGCTCTGCCTCCTGAGTGCTGGGATTAAAGGCGTGCGCCACCACCGCCCGGCCTCCTATCTAAATTCTTAAGAGTTCCTAAGTAATGTAGTGACTACTGTTAGTATTTGAGACGCTAGCAGCCCTGTAGCTGTACTACTTGACAGTCTAGGACTGCTGTAGACTTTTCATCACTTGTGCGTCTTGTTTGTTGGAGTGACACACCTGGTCAGAGCCTGCTCCTCTAGCTTTAGACAGTCATTTCATGTTCACCCCGTGTCATCTGTGTTTTCCCTTCACAGCACCTCGTAGGTTTTTAATTTGCTTTGTTACATTAATACACACATACACATTTACATAGACTAAACAGCATTGCCAATTAGAGGGAGTTTTGTGTCATACCAGAAAATGGGGGAAATTATCCTTTCTGTGATTTTTCACCATTTTCTGTATAGTTTTTGATCATACTGTTTACCTTATATTGACCTGTGTTTTTTGGTTTTTTGTTTTTTTTTTTTTAAACTAGTTGGCACCAGGGAAGGCTGAGAAAGGTTAACCCTTCCAGGAAGTCCATCCCAAGCTTATTCCTGGATTAAAAGGGTTGCTAAAGCTTTCTCTATTGCCTGCTTGTGTGTTTCTCTGCATTTTAGCCAATGCCCTGGCTCCAGAATAATTTTTCATCTTGTATTGGGTCTGTTGCTTTGGGCTTCATTTTCTTACTTGTTTTCCTGAATTGCAAAAAGCAAAACAACAACAATAAAACCTTAAGACGTTGTCAGACATGTTGCATTATGTTTTACATTCACTCAACAGCCTCTAAGATCAGAATTAGTGCTGTGTGTGGGGTCTCACATTTGGAAGGCAGCGGCAGGCAGATCTCTGAGTTCAAGACTAGCCTGGTCTACAGAGTGAGTTCTGGGACAGCTAGGGCTATGTAGAGACCCTATCTTGAAAAACAAAACCAACAAACAAAAAAATCATCATCATTATTATTCTTAGTCTCCTTTTATTGCTGAAAAACAAACAACCAAACAAAAAATGCTTGGTCAGAGAAGTCATATCTGCCCTGGAATTTTGCCAGGAAACTCTCCTAGCTTTTTAAGAAAGAATCTAAAACAAGAATTCTGTGAAGATCTGTTGAACAGAGTGTACTTCACTAGCAGTGTGGATGTGTGAGACAAGGTATCAGTGTGTAGCCTAGGCTTTTCTGAACCTTGTGATCCTTCCCTCCCCACATCATGCAGAGTACAGGCATGACCCCACACCCACACTGAACTGACTTTTGAGTGGAACATGTCTTTTTCTTTTTTTTTTTTTTTTAAATATGTATTTATTATGTATACAGTGTTTTGCCTGCACGCCAGAAGAGGGCACCAGATCTCATTATAGATGGTTATGAGCCATCTTGTGGTTGCTGGGAATTGAACTCATGACCTCTGGAAGAACAGCCAGTGCCCTTAACCCCTGCGCCCTGAGTGGAACATTTCTATGTCATCTCTTCCATCTGTCTGTTATGGTGTCTCTGGTTTGACTACAGTGCTTATGTAGGAAAAGAACCTTGAAACTTTCAAGGTAAAGTCTGTTACTGAAGTCTTAAAATGACTAGCGGTGGAGTTTTTACTAGACCCATAATAAACAGGAGGACACTGATTTGAAGAGAGGTTCTATTAAATATATTTATAGAATTTGGCATGGTTTTGAACTTCTTTCTAGTGATAAAGATGAACAAGCTGTCACTCTTGCCTTAAAAGGAATTCATCCTTTGAGAGACTGTCACATAACCATTCTCTTGAGGAAAAATTATATCCATAAAATACATGTAAAGTTGTTGAACAAGAATAGAAAACAAGTCTTTTTTTCAAGTCATTGTTAATGCTTTTTAGATTGATTGATTTTTTTTTTAATATGTATGAGTATTTTGCCAGCATATATGTATGTGCACAGTGTGCATGCCTGGTGTCCTCTGGGTTTAGAAGAGGGCACCAGATCCTTTTTGGCTGGAGTTATGGATGCTTGTGAGCCAACATGTGGGTGCTGGGAACTGAACTGGGGTGCCCTGTAAGAAGACTAGTAAGTGTTGCTAGTACTGAGCCGTCTCTCCAGCACCAGAGAGTCTGTCTAAGTTGCTATAGGCATTAGTAAGTATTTCTGATGGCTCTAAGCAGTGTGCATTGTAGATGGAATTGGATTGGTGTGTCAGTTCTGAACTCTGTCCTCTCTACATGTGTATTAATAAGAACACAATATAATCATAGAAGACAGCCAATGTTTATTGCTACTCAGCTTTATGATGCTGTGATGAAGTGGCTAGGAAAACCAACCAGAACAAGGGAAGATTGATTCTGGCTCTTGGTTTCAGAAGTTTTGGTGCAGGGTCATTGGCCCTGCTGTTTCGGGGCCTGTGGAGGCAGAGCATCATGTCGGGGTATGTGGTGCAGCAGTCTTCTTCACCCCATGGGATCCCAGAAGCAGAAGTGGGCACAGGAAACAGAGATGACAATATACCCTTCAGTGACCTACTTTTACAGCTAGCCCCCACCTACTAAATTCATAAATTTCCAACACCTGAACTGTTGGGGGACATTCCAATTCCAAAGTCTAACAGATGTCAACAGAATTTTTTTTTTTTCATATATTAAGCTATTCATTTTCTCTTACAGATCTGCCAAGAGTTTAACAGTACCTGGGCATGGGAGATGGAGAAGAAAGGCTATCTTGAAATGAGTGTGGAGTGCAAACTAGCACTCTTAAAGGTAATGCATGTATTCTTTGTTGCAGTCACTTTCTTTTTTAAGTTTACTTTGACTCCTAAATTACAAAGTAAAGAACACCAAGGGTCAGCAAGGTAGTCAGTGGTAAAAGTACTGCCACCAAGTCTAACAACCTGAGTTGCATCCCTGGGACCTACATGGCAGAAAACGAGAAATGACTCTAGAAAGTTGTCCTCTGTCTTCACATGTGTGCTAGAGTATGCAAGTGTGCCCACTAAAAAGTAAGTAAGTAGAGGTAACAACAAAATCTGAAGCAAAAGGAAACTGAGTATGGCTGTGCACACCCATAATCTCAGTAATTGGGAGGCTGATTCAGGAAGATCCTGAATTTGAGGCCAGCCTGGGCTGTTTCTTACATCCCAACAGAACGCAAGAGGTGGGGGTACAGTGAACATTTTATAATTGAAGGAACATTAGGGTCCTTCCTTTCTTGTTTTTCATGGTTAAAAAGTCTCTTCTGGGCTGATGAGATGGCTTTGCAGATAAAGTCCTTGCCAGACAAGCACGGGGATCAGAGCTCAGATCTCCAGAACCCACTTAAAAGCCAGGTAGGGTCAGCCTGCCTATAGTCCCAACCCTTGGGAGGCAAGCTGAATAGCGGGTACACCATGCAAAGCTGTGAGCTCTGGGATCAGTGAGGGACCGGTTTCAATCAAAAATGGAGAACAGTCTAAGAAGATGTAGCCCACATTAGCCACTGGCCTCCATGTGCAAGAACTCCTACACACACGGAAAAAGTGCACATGCACAACCACACATGAGAGTCAGTTCTTGTCTGTACTACTTTTAAGGATTGTCTTTACAGTATCAAGTATTAAGTTTTAATTCTGATGAGAGATATAGTAACAGAATAGGGAAGCATTGATCATTGTTTCAGCTGTCACCTTCATCAATCACTGTATGTTCCAGACTGTGGGTAAATAATAATAATAAAAATAATAATAATTTAATAAAAATTTTAAGACCTCATTGTTTTCCAGATAACTAAGGGCATGCCATTATGTTAATAAAACCTTCATGTAACGAAAATATTCAATTAAAATGGGTTCTCTCATGCTGGGTGGTGGTGGTGGTGGTGGTGGTGGTGGTGGTGGTGGTGGTGGTGGTGTGTGCACGCCTTTAATCCCAGCACTCAGGAGGCAGAGCCAGGAGGATCTCTGTGAGTTCGAGGCCAGCCTGGGCTACAGAGTAAGATCCAGGACAGGCACCAAAACTACACAGAGAAACCCTGTCTCGAAAAAACAAAACAACAAAAATGGGTCCTCTCAATCTCAACATAGGGTTTCTTTCAAGTTTGAATTTTCTTCTGTTTCCTTATATTTCCTACTTTCTAACCAATGGTCCGTAAAACAGAAGAAGCTAATATGTGAAAAAGTGAGTGAGGTCTTTGTTACTTTAAGATTTCACAGTGCTTTGTCAGTAGCATCCTTATTCAAAAGACGTCAAGCTTTTTTGGAGATTTGTTTTTTGTTTATTTGTTTATTTTTTATTATTATTATTTTTTTTCCAGACAGGGTTTCTCTGTGTATCCCTGGCTATCCTGGAACTCACTCTATAAACCAGGCTGGTCTCTGCCTCCGAGTGCCGGGATTAAAGGTGTGTGCCACCACCGCCCAGTGGCTAAGTGATTCTTAATACACAATGTCAGTGTGTATATAAGATACCGCTAAGGAGTAGCTGTTGTTTTTTTTTTTTTTTTTTTTTTTTTTTTCGAGACAGGGTTTCTCTGTGTAGCTTTCGCTTTCTGAGCTCACTTGGTAGCCAGCTGCTCGAACTCACAGAGATCCGCCTGCTCTGCCTCCCGAGTGCTGGGATTAAAGGCGTGCGCCACCACCGGCCGGCGTAGCTGTTGTTAATAGATATTAATTACTCTTCCGGCTCACATGAAAAGTCTACAGGATGCGTGTAGCAGACCTTCTGAGGTGCCCTGTCTACTTAAGCATTTATATTTGTAGTGTGCCCAAATTTGTCTTGGTTTTTTATTTGTTTGAACCTGGACTTTACTTTTTTTTTTTGGTTTTTCGAGGCAGGGTTTCTCTGTGTAGTTTTGCGCCTTTGCTGAAACTCACTTTGTAGACCAGACTGGCCTCGAACTCACAGAGATCCGCCTGCCTCTGCCTCCCAAGTGCTGGGATAAAAGGCATGAGCCACCACCGCCCGGCTGAACCTGGACTGTAGCTTGAGTTTTTCTGCCTTGCCCACAGTCAGGACAAATCTTTGTCACCCGCCAGTCCCACAGCCGCTCAGACCCAACCAAGTAAACACAGAGACTTATATTGCTTACAAACTGTATGGCCGTGGCAGCTTTTGCTAACTGTTCTTATAGCTTAAATTAATCCATTTCCATAAATCTATACCTTGCCACGTGGCTGGTGGCTTACCGGCATCTTCACATGCTGCTGGTCATGGTGCGGCTGCAGTGTCTCCCCGCCTCAGCCTTCTGCTTCCCAGAATTCTCCTCTCTCCTTGTCCCACCTACTTGCTGCCTGGCCACTGGCCAACCAGTGTTTTATTTATTGACCAATCAGAGCAATTTGACATATAGACCGTCCCACAGCACTTCCCTTTCTTTTTTTTAAAAGGAAGGTTTTAACTTTTATACATCTCCAAAGCCAGCTTGGTATATTTGGGAATTTGGGTGTAGCTTCTCTTACTACTTCCTGCTGGAGGGGGGCGCTGTATCTTATGGGGACACAAAGAAAATTTTAGGATCATGGAGTAGTCCGTGACTTGAAACGATTCTGGATGTTGGATCATGTGGGCCATGGTGTCATCGGAGACCTTTCAGGTGGTCTTGGCTGGTCAAACCTGATGTATCTTAATCTGGAACAAATCCATAGCCTCTGGCTTTCTGTGGAAACAAAAGCAGAGCCTCCTTTCCAAAGCAACATATCCTTACATCCAAATTTTGAAGTTAAGGTACCTTTAAAATACACATTTTGGCATAACTCAACAGCTTTTGCAATCAAATGTTTCTCTTCAAAGAGAACATAATCCAGATTCTCAGTGTGGTAGCCATCTTTTTGTGGCTTATGTTTTATATTACCTTGAGCCTATTGCTTTAAATTGCAGCCTTCTAAGCCTGAAACGGCGCTGTGGCTGCTGGCTCCTCCCATTTCAGCTTCCCAACATGGCGGTGGTACGTTTTCCGCCAGCTCTGGGAGCCATCGTGGGTCTGTGCTTTTATCCAAGCAGCGTGTAGCCCAGAAACCTCTTTTTGTTTTGTACTAGTAAAGGCTAAATCCACCATGCAGCTTAATGTGCCACTTGCAGAGGCCTCATTCCCGCCATACTGCAGATCGAGCGCACACGCCAGGAACCCGCCAGTACCTCAAACCGGCAGCTGCTGCTCATTTGAGAGAGACAATTAGGAAGCTGTTTTTAGCTCCATTTTAGAATTTCTCAGGTTTTAGGTAGAAACTTTTGCCAACACATTGTGCGCCACTGGACTTTACTATTTTGCAAATTATCTTAAACTCAAGAAGTCCTTGTCCTGCAGCCTTCAGAGTAAAGGAAAATTAGGATTTTTAAAAATACGGCCTAGGAACAAAATGGGTGGCAGTTTGCTAAGAAATGTTTAGGTGGAATGACCAAGGGATTCAGCACTTCCACCTCTGGCTCTAAATCCTGTGGAAATGACGTCAGCCTTTAACCCATGTGGTGCTCTTGTGTGCACTACAGCAGTAATCGCAATATCGATGAGCCTTCGTGAATAAGAAAGGCATGAATGAACACACATGCACATTCTGCGATGCAGTGTAGTCTTTTAAAGAAAGGTGCTGGTATATGGCTCATTGGGTAAAAGCAGCTATTCTCCAGTCTGAAGACATGAGTTCAGTCCTGGGACCCACCTGGTGGAAGGTGAGAACTTGTTCCCACAGGTTGTCCTCTGACCTGTACATGCAAGCTGTGACATGTATCCCCCACATACACATAAAGAAAATAAGTAAAAATGTAATTTAAAACATTTTTAAATCAGGAGGACAGTATGTTAAGTGTAGTAAGCCAGGGTAAGTGTAGTAAGCCAGGCACAGAAAGAAATTACACCATGTTCCCACTTGAACGTAGAATTTTAAAGAGTCAGGAATACAGTGGTGGTTAGCCCTGGTCAGTGTGTTAGCAATCAGATTGGAAAGATTTGGGGTAAACTTACAAAAGTTTCAGTTAGTTGGGTTGAAGGTGATTGTAATTATATAGTTAAAAACTGTTCATAGATTTTAAGTGTTCTCATCACAAAGTATGCTTGAACTAATCATTCTACATTGTATAATGAATCATATGTGTATGGTTTTTGTTTGCCAATTACATTAATAGTTTGTGAAAATATAAATAGTGTTATACAGTGGTATAATTGGAGAGCTTTTAGTGCACATAAACTTACTGTTTTATCAGTATAACTTGATTGTGAATAAGTGATTGTGTTAAGACTCTACATTGGTGTAAAATTAAAATGTTACCTTCAAATTTATGCCTATTATGTTGATTATTTAAGCAGATTCTACATAATAAGTTGAAAGCATAGTGCAAAATAAATGAACTGTGATCTCTCAGCTCTGTCCCTGAATCACTCTTGAAAGTATATCATATTTATTAGAGAAGTGTTTTACAGTATTTTAAGCCACAGTATAACTGTTTTTCAGTATCTCTGTGAATGTCAGTTTGATGACAATCTTAAATTCAAGAATATAATTAATGAAGAGGATGCTGATACCATGCGTCTCCAGCCAATTGGGCGAGACAAAGATGGCCTCATGTACTGGTACCAGTTGGATCAAGACCACAATGTCAGGATGTACATAGAAGAACAAGATGATCAAGATGGCTCTTCTTGGAAATGCATTGTCAGGTACCTTTATAGGGATATCTTTACGTATTGCTTTCTTAGATCTCTTCTCTACTGGAATGTGATCTATGAGGCTAGAATGGTCTTTTTCTTAATGGGAATTGACAAATTTTCTATGGCTATTCTAGGACTCAGCACAATGTCCATAGTGGCTACTTAATATTTGCCAAATAAATTTAAATAGCATTTCAGTCCATATCATATCAGGACATATACTTTGTGCTCAAAATGTTATGATCTGATTATTAATGTATGTTATATGCATGGAAATATTCTTATATATAAATATAACAAAAGCATCATTTAGTTCTCTCTTTTCTGAGTATTTCAGTTTGACCAGTTTATCTGTATATTTCTTTCTTGGAGTTCTGGAGAACATTTTGCTCTTGTGTGATACTGAACCTTTGCGGAGATTTTTGTGTTTTTACTTTTTTATCTTGCAGTCTCATTATTTATAGATATTTCATGAGTAGCCACATTATGTCAAAATTTTAGAAATGTTAGTGATGTGATAAAATAGGGGAAACTCAGATATATCTAACTCCTGGCTATAAGTTGCTGCTTTGACATGAACTGTTACCTGGTTTTTGTCCTACTTTTGTTTTTAGCATATTTTTATTAGTGAATATCATAATATTCATTTATTAGTAAAATTCAGCATTCATTCTCCAAGAATAAGTATGAGTTGAATGAATTCATGGGTGTTATTCGCAGGTATTACATGGTTCTTTTTTTAACTAAGTTCCTAAATGAAGGTAAGCGACAAACTCCTAAAATAAAATTTATTCACTATTGTTCTCTGTGAATGTAGACACTTAGCAGGGTTCTCTTCATGATGTTTTATGACAAGGTATACTGTTCCCCATAGCAGCCTTACATGCTTCAAAAAACTGTTCTTCCTGTTTTATAGATCAAGAAAATATAACACAGAATCATGTTTACTATTGCTTATGTTTACTATACCCTTAAAATAGTTTCTCATGCACACTGTTAAGTATGTCTACGATGCAGTTATTTTAGCCAATATGTGTTTTTGAATCTGGGTTTAACTTTTTACCTCATATAGACACATTCCTTCCTATCTCTGTTATTTTCCTGTGCTTCATTTATTTTTTGCATATGTTTCTGTGTATTGGTATGCATGTGTGTTGTATGTGTGTTTGCATGTGTGTGAGCACACTGTGTACATTAATGTGTTGGCTGGAGGTGACATCAGGAGTCTTCCCCACTTGCCCTCCTCCTTGTTCATTGAGGCATGGTCTCTCAGTTGAAGTCAGAGCTGTCCAATATGGCTTGTATGGCTAGCCAGCTTGCTTCAGGATCCCCTGTCTGCTTCCTGAGTGCTGGATCACAGGTGGGCTGCCATGCCACTAGGCATTTATGTGGATTCCAGCTGTAAAAACTCTGGTCCTCCTATTTTCCTGGCAAGCACTTTACCCACTGAACCATCTTGCCAGCCTTATGTTAAGATAATAATACTTCCTACAAGCTGTTACGGGAACTATATGAAAGATAACGCTAGGACCATATTGTATGCTCAGTAAACATTTGCTCTTTTCTTCTTTTTAAAAAAAATGTAAATTTCTTTTACAATTACTGTGTGTGTTTGTATGTGACACATGCATGTGCTACAGCTTACATGTGGAGGTCAGAAGACAACTTTGGGGCGTTGGTTCTCTTTCCACCTTTATGTAGGTTCTAGGGCTTGATCTCAGGTCCTCAGGTCTCTGCTGCACACAGTGGTGTCAGAGACCCTTGCTGTCCACCTTTCTAACTCCAGACGCTGAAACTTTGTATCTTTGTGAAAGAAGTATTTATCAACTGAAGGTTAAAATTCTCAGGGTTCCCCCCTCCCCTTCAACCGTGACTAGCTTTATTTCTAGCAGCTTCTGGCTTCAGAAATCAGGAACCAGCCCGTAGGGATGTGGCAGTTCCTAGAGATGCTTCTTTAGACACGCAGTCTCCAGCTTACATAAACCCGAGGTGGAAACTGGAGAATCAGAAATTCAGGGTAGTGGGCGGTGGTGGCACACGCCTTTAATCCCAGCACTCAGGAGGCAGAGTCAGGTGGATCTCTGTGAGTTCGAGGCCAGCCTGGTCTACAGAGCAAGATCCAGGACAGGCACCAAAACTACACAGAGAAACCCTGTCCCCCCAAAAAACAAACAAACAACGGAGGGAGGAAGGGAGGGAGGGAGGGAGGGAGGGAGGAGGGAGAGAGAGAGAGAGAGAGAGAGAGAGAGAGAGAAAGAGAGAGAAAAAAGAAATTCAGGGTTATCCTTAACTACACAGTAGATTTAAAGCCAGCCAAGGCTACAAAAATTTTGTCTCAAAAAGAAGATGAAAATCAAACAGAACCAAAACATCCAAACCCAAAACTAAACAGAAATTCCCTTTTCGTGTGTTAATATTCATTTCTGGTAAACATCAAATGATGAGATACAGTCAGTGTGCAGAAGCCAGTGCTCTGAAGAATGCTGGAAAGTTTTCTCATTTTAATTACCAAGAGGAATTTGTTTTGTGAAGTTGTAGCAGGTTCCTTTTACCTTTATGAATCTGTTTATTGCTGTTGTTTTTGGAGACCCAGCTCTTACTATGTGTTCCTGACTAGCCTTCAGCTCCTGGAAATTGTCTGCCTCTGCCTCCTGAGTGATGAGATTAAAAAGCTGAGTACCACTGGACCCCACTTGGGTTGTTCTTAGTCATTGTGCTCAGAAACTCTGACTACAGAACTGTAGAAATGTTTGTGACCATTCGGAAACATCGAGTTCAGTGACTCTGATGTCCACTAACCCAGTTTTTAAAGATGTGGTGGACATGAGTTCCTTTACTTCATTAGTCAGACTTGTACAGTAGGCACCATGCTAAGAAATTCAGGATATGGGGTGGTGACGAGCTTAGCTAGGATCCCTAGCGGAATTCTACTCACTTGTGAAGTCCCTTATGTTGTCAGGACTGCTCTTAGTTGTATGTAGTGTATATAATTTTCTTCAGGTTTTTTTTTTTCTTTGTTTGTTTGTTTTGGTTTTTTGGTTTCCCTGTGTAGCCTTTGCTGTCCTGGACTTCACTCTGTAGACCAGGCTGGCCTTGAACTCACAGAGATCCACCTGCCTCTGTCTCCCTAGTGCTGGGATTAAAGATGTGTGCTGCCACCACCTGGCTTCCTCAGATTCTTAATTGGGTGTATTTATGCTTAATATTAATGAGATGCTTGTGATGTGGCATTTTAGCTAGCTTGTAACTTAGTGACTTATTAGAACTGCTGCTGGTAAATGTTGTGAACTGTCTTGTCCCCTAAGTCTTTCATATTATGGAAGTTAAATATGAAAGTGTATTTTAGCTTCCTTAAAAAAATACTCCTTTGGCCACATGTGGTAGCACACACCTTTAATCCTAGCAGAGACAGGCAGATCTTTTTGAGTTTGATGCCAGCCTGATTTACATAGTGATCGCAAGGACACCCATATGCAGAGAGTCCCTGCCTCAAGACAGAAGAAATTACTTGGTCTAGGGTTATGGTTATTAACAAAGTGCTTGCCTACCCGAGGGAGGCCTTGTATTTCATATCCAGCACATTCTCCCTAAAAATGGTATTTTTAGCTAACGGGGTGGGGTGAGTAATAGTTTAGTGAAGGGTCCTGGCATAGCATGTGTGCAGCCTTCCGTTTAATACCGCTAACAACATGTACTTAACATATATTGGGTCCACAAAGTAAGGTGAGGTATCATCTCACTTATGATGATGTCATACCTGGAATATAGTTAAGTTCTGATCCCAAACTTGAAGAGAAAATATTTAGTACAATAAACTCCTTATGGGAAGAACACTAATTGAATAGGAAGAATATTAATTGAAAGGTGTAAAGGATTGTTACAGAATAATTTATGGAGATGTCTATCGAGGACTATGGGGGTCCAGCCCCTTGATAGTCCCCTCCCAGGGTCGGGGAAGAATCTACAACCAGCTAATAACTAATCTTGGATGAAAAGAAATGAATCTATGTACATGAAACTCCTTAGTCCATACACTTTATTTTTCTCTGTCAGTTCTCTCTCTACAAGCTTCTATTCTCCTTTAGCTCCTTTCTTGCCTGACTTCTCTCTATATTCATCTACTGCTCCCCCTAAGTTCTATCTTAATTCTCTCGTCTTAATTCTGCCTCATCTAGGTCCTTATCATCTTGTTCTTACCCAGCTAGTACTTCCCCATCTGACTCTTCCTCATCTTCCATCTCATCCACACGTCCACACATACTCTCTGGTCAAAATCCTCCTTATCCCTCTCTGTTCTCTGTCTCTCTGTCCTCCTCAAGTCTCTCAGGAGTCCAGTTATAAACCCAAGCAATAGCAATCCCCTGGTCAAGCGAGGTCACCAGGCTTGAATTCTACAGGGTCATAAAGGCAGGCAAGAATTTTCCTCAGGCAGTGACCACCAGGCTTCCAGGGCCAAACGGAGGGGTGATAAGAATCACATAGAGGGGCAGTAATTGTTATTATTTGCAACCCACAAGGGAAGTGACTAATGAATTAACTCTAGGCTAAATTCAGGTAATATCTAAGAAGAGGGATATTATGTGCTCAACTATAATCTTAAACGTGATTGGTAGAAAATGTTAAGAATCTGTAAGTTGCTAGGTCAATGGGAGAAAATAAAACTGACTTCTTTTTTCCTGTGGCTCCTATCTGTCCAAGCTATTTGCCGTGTTTTTTTTTTTTCCCCCTGCTGGGTGGGGCAAGGTGTGTTCGGTCGCTAGGCAACTTGTGTACAGCTAGATGCCTCTAGTGATAGTTAAAGGGGGATCTGGAACTAGAGGTAAGATTTGAGAAAGGAGGAAGTTAAGCTTAATTGGCACATCCGCCAGGCCTTCTCAAATGGGTAGTCTGGACAATTAAGTCTGTTCTTAGAGAGTACAGAGGTATCTCTGATAAAGTACTTTCTTCTGTCTGGGGAAGGACCTGGCCAGATGCTGCCAATGACGATAATTACAGGGAGGCTTGAACTGGGGTTCTGGCTGTGCATAGCTGTCAGTGCACAAGGTTATCTAAGTATTCCTTTAGTAGAGGGGAAATGGTGCCCAATAGATGGTGGAAAAGCTACAATAGCACACAAGAAACTCATAGCAGGAAACGGCTGATAATCAAAAGCCAAATATTACCAAGGCTCCTGGAGCCTCAGCTTGACCTCTGGAAGGCTTGGCTTCTTACAGGCTTTGTCATAATCAGCTAAAGTCCTACTTTGTATATTTTTGCAGCTTGCATCAGATGTCTTTCTTTAAACATATAATGGATTAATTTGGGGAAAATCTGTGATGGGATTAAAAGGGTTGAGATATAGCAGAACTGAGTTCCAAAGAACCAAGAGCATTTACTTTTATATTACAGAGAAATGATTGTCTTCTGGATGGTAGATGCTGTTGAGGTGTTCTAATTAAACCTGGCTTATGCAAAGTGAGTTTTAAAAGAGGCATTAATCAGCCGGATGCTGGTGGCTTGCCAGCACTCAGGAGGCAGAGGCAGGAGAATCTCTTGAGTTTGAGGCCAGCCTGGGCTATGAAGCCAGTTCCAGGACAGCCAGGGCTGTTATACGGAGAAACCCTGTCTCAGAGAGAGAGAGAGAGAGAGAGAGAGAGAGAGAGAGAGAGGAGGGGGGAGGGGGGAGGAGGGGGGAGGGAGAGAGAGAGAGAAAGAGAAAGAGAGAGAGAGAGAGAAGAGAGGAGAGAGAGAGAAGAGGCAGGTGATAAGGAAAAACAAGCAGTACAAGTAGAATTTTGGCTTTTTTACTTTTTAGGCCACACTTGGGTTGTTTTTGTTGTTATTGTTAACTAGAGAATATTATTTTTTACTAAGGAAATGAAAAGGCTAGTTTCCTTTCCTTGAAACAAATCCTTTAAAGTAGTACTTTTCTCTTGTTGTTTGAATAACGTTTTTAAAAAAGATATTTCTTTATGTATATGGATGCTTTTCTCTGCATGTACATCTACACAGCAGAATGAGGCATTGGAATTCATGAAACTACAGTTATAGACAGTTGTAAGCTGCTATGTGAGTGCTGGGAATTGAACTCAGGACCTCTGGAAGAGCAGCCAGTGCTCTTAACCACTGAGCCATCTCTCCAGTGCTGAATAACATTCTTATTCTTAGTGATCAGCCAGTGTTTGGAATATGTTTGTGTATCATCTTGAGCAGATACTTAAATTTAACAAGAATTATCTACTCTTTAGAATTCTGGTTTTTAAAATTAGTAGTAAGTGAGCCTTGTTAATGACTGGTAAGTTCAGAGGCATAACTGAACATTGCCAACTCAAAACTAAGTGCAGTGTTTTTCTAAAACTGAAAACCCACCATAAGTGATAGTTTTGTGTATTTATCAGCTACTGACAGTTTAACATGAGTGTATTACCAGAGTTTTAGAACTTCTGTTGGGCTGGACATGACTGGAGTATAAAGTACTTGCTGCTTGTGGGCTCAGCATCCCTGGAGGAGCCATCTCTGGGTTCAATTGAAAGACTCTGCATCAATATAGAAAGTGGAAATCAATCCAGGAAGGCACAAAAAGTCCTTGTCTGTCTTCAACCTGCATGCACACCCATATCCACCTTAAACAACAACAACAACAACTATTGTTGTATACCAGTGTCTATTTCAGCTTATTGCAGAATTAATATAAATATATGAGGCACATTCGACGTAGTTAATGCACATATGTGTTATGCAATATTCCACATTGAAAATCATTTTATATACTCATGAGAATTGAGGTAAAAGTTAAATTTTATAGAGTTAGGTGTTAGCATGTGGAGTCTTTCCAAAATGGCAGTGTTATGGAGTTTAGGTATCAGTAACAAATCTCACAACAGACTGTGTGAGCCCTGTTGGTACTTACTTCTTTCAGTTTGTATCACACCGGAAGAATGTTTATTACAGTTACTTCTTCACTAGTTTAGGCCTTGGGAAGGGACGATAAAAGCACAGAAAATACTTTTTTTTTTTTACAACTGATCAAATAATATACATAATATTATTCACCACAGTAAAACTTCTTTAAAAAATAAACCATTTTAAAATTTTCTTTCTTTCTTTAATTCTTCAGTGCATTTATTTTTACTTTATGTGCATTGGTTTTTGCCTGCATGTGTATCTGTGTGAAGGTATCGGAACACCTGGAGCTGGAGTTACAGACAGTGGCGAGCTATCATGGGATTGAACCCAGGTCCTCTGGAAGAGCAGCCAGTGCTCTTAACTGCTAAGCCATCTCTCTACCCAGGATAATTTCTTTATGAAAGAAAAAGAACTTTAAAATATAGACTGACAAATGTGTTAGTAGGTCATCAGGGACAAGGGAATTTTAGCACAGAGATCTCAAGTAGACAAGACTCAATCCGGTGCCTCTTTAGAATCAGAGGGACACTATAGAAAATGTTCAGATCCTAACTCTAATACAGAAGAAAAATTGATGTGGACAGTTGAATGGTTATTTCATAAAGATATACATATAGCTAATATTAAAATGAACAAATGAGAATTCCAGTGAAAACCACAGTTAGGTATGACTTTATCTCCACTAAAATGAACACATGAACATTACTCAGAATAAGTACTGCAACCAGTTTAGCTAACTAACAGTTTGGTGATGTCTTCAAATTAATAAACTTATAACATCAGTTTCATTCCTTTGTACTTACGTTAAAGACAAGGTTTATATAAGCAGTTTCATCAAGTCTTTATTCTTTGCTTGCTTTTGAATTTTGATACAGTGTCTTATTCTGTAGCCCAGACTGGCATTGAAACCACTACATCAGCTGCCATACTTGGTACAACATCATTCTTCCTAACAGTACTCACAGAATAGATTACTACCAGCAATAAAAAGGAATGATCTCATATGATAGGAATTTTCTCAAAAATTCTCTTTGTGAAAGAAGCAAAAAGCACATACTGTTTGATTGCATTTGTTTAAGTTTGGTATTAACAAGACTTAAAAAAAGATGATTATACTATTCAAAACTCTGATTGCCGCCAGGTGTGGTTTCATACACCTTCAGTTTCAGTGCTCAGGAAACTGAGGCAGAAGGATCTTAAGTTTTAGCCTAGCCTGGACTACCTAGTGAATTCTGGGCCAGCTTGGGTTACCTAGTGAAACCCTGTCTCAAAAACAAAGCACCATATTTCTTGCTTTGGTGAGAAAAGGGATTCAGTAAGAAGGGACATGAGGGAATATTTTTGTGATACTAATGTTGTCTTCAGTAGTATCTTGATAATGATGGTTTAAACGTATGTGTTAGTGTTTGGATATATATCTGTGTCTTCCACCTCCCACCCCAGCCCCACTCATGTTCTGAACACTTGGTCCCCAGCTAGTGCCAACTAGTGGTACTGTTTTGGGGAAATTATGGAATCTTTAAGAGATGGAGAAACCAGCCTGAGGAAGTGAGTCAGAAGGACCAGCACCTGAGGTTTGGCAGCTCTGACCTCCTCTGTCTGTTCTCTACCTCCTGACTGCCCCCTGCTCTTACCTCCGCCTCTTCCCAGCCACGATGGCTGTATCCCTTCAGACTAAAGCCGGAGGAACCCTTCTTCTGTTGCTCTTTGTCAGATATTGTTCACAGCAACAAGAATTACTAGTACTGTGAGTGTCCTTGTCAAAGTAACTGATTTAAATGTTTATTTTAACACTGGCGTGGTGGAAAAGCCGGTAACCCCAACATTTCTGAGACTGAGATAGGAGAATCATGCTCTTGATAGAAGACATGATTTCAAAGCAATACAATTTTACAAGAAAAAATGAGTTGGAGCTCTAAAAATATGTTTCAGTTGATTGTGGTTTTAACAGTCATTTACAGAAAATTGAATTCTAAGTAGTGAATATAATTTTCCTCTAATAATAGTACCTCTATTTATAGACTGTCAGAATGTTTTTAAAATTTTTTATTGTTCTTAATTATGTTTATATATGTATTGAGAATTATCCATGTGTGAATGCAGGTCTCCACAGAGTTCAGAAGAGGGTGCTGCATCCCCTGGAACTGGAATTCCAGGTTGTGAGCTGTCCGATGTGGTACTGGGAACTGAACTCAAGTCCTCTGCAAGGGCAGAGAGTGCTCTTAACCACGGAGCCACCTCTAAACCTGTCAGGACATTAGCTGTGTTGCTAATAAAATAATGATTAAGAAGGTGGGCCCTGTGCGGGGTGTGATGGTGTCTGCTTTACAATTCTAGTACTTGGGAGGAAGAGGCAGGAGGATTGACACAAATTTAGGCCAAAGAAATGCTACAACTATTAATATAAAATAAAATGTAGAAAAATAGGAAGTTAAATGATGAGATGAAAGGTAGGCTCTGGAGTCAGGCCTTCCAGAATTCAGTCCTGACTGTGACCTGAGGGAGATAGTCGCACATCTGTGGATGTCTTACTTTGTTCACTTTATTTTGAGAAAAGGTCTTGCTATGTAGCCTAGGCTGTCTTTGAACCTGTGATCTACCTACCCCAGTCTCCTGAGTGCTGGGATTATAGACATGCACTACTATGCCTTTGGGTTTGAGTGCTTTAAAGATTGCTAATTAGTGTTTTCTTATTAGTAACATTGTTGGCATTGCTAACATGCCTCTATTTTCTTGGTTTTTAATAAAAGGCTATTGACACTCTCACTTTTCATTTTTAACCACCTCAATAGCATATAGTTGATATGAAGAGACAGAATAAATGTTGCTGCACTCTAGACCATAATGCAAATTAATGTAAACTATTTGCTATATTTATGTTAAGATGTGCTTTATTTTGTGGGAGAAAGACACAGGACCATAAATGCTAAGACAATGCATGAGAGCTATGATGGAGAAAGTCCTAGGGTGCCAAGAAAGAGCCAGCTGGCCGGGCGGTGGTGGCGCACGCCTTTAATCCCAGCACTCGGGAAGCAGAGGCAGGCGGATCTCTGTGAGTTCGAGGCCAGCCTGGGCTACCAAGTGAGCTCCAGGAAAGGCGCAAAACTATGCAGAGAAACCCTGTCTCGAAAAACCAAAAAAAAAAAAGAAAGAGCCAGCTGTAAAAAGTTATTTTGCAGGTAGGTTTCTTCCAGTTTGTGTGTTTTGTTACCATTGGCCTTCTGGTGGTGTTGTTCCTGGAGGTTTATCTCTTACCACTGATTCACACTCTTGAACAACTGGGAACATGACAGACAGGTTATTACATAAGATAGTAGTGAAGACAGTGTGTCCCATTTCTCCAAAATGGAAGAGTTGTCTGCCCTAAAATGAATCTAGAACTTCTAGAACTTGATCATTTTGCATTCTCTTCATAGCTACATTATTCTGAAGCTACTGTCTTTGTCTTTATTAAAACAGAACAATTTAGTCTGAGCATGATAGTATACATGTATAATCTTACAAGATCTCTAGTTTAGGATCTCTCTCTCTCTCTCTCTCTCTCTCTCTCTCTCTCTCTCTCTCTCTCTCTCTCTCACACACACACACACACACACACACACACACACACTCTCACACACACTCTTCAGGGATATTTACTATAACCTATAGATATTATAGTCAGCATGACAAACTTAACTCCCAACAGATTTCCTTCTACAATTTTTTTTTTTTTTGGTTTTTCGAGACAGGGTTTCTCTGTGTAGTTTTGCGTCTTTCCTGGAACTCGCTTTGTAGCCAGCTGGCTCGAACTCACAGAGATCGCTGCTCTGCTCCGAGTGCTGGGATTAAGGCGTGCGCCACTACCGCCCGGCCTACAAGTATTTTTTTAAGGATGTGTTTTTATTTTTATGTGTATGAGGGTTTTTGTGTGTTTGTTTGTTTGGAGACAGGCTCTCTGTATAGCTGTCTAGGACCATATTTCAAGGAATAAACTAGAGAGTGATAGATCAAGGCACCTGACAAAGTCTTCTGGTTTCCACACGTGTACATAGACACACATACCCAAACATACTTATACACAAACACATTGTAATTGATTAATCATGTGAAACCTCTTCTAGACTAGGAGAACAGAAGTACAGTCATCGTATGTCCTAAGAGAATATGATATTTTGGAGGGATATAGCTATTAGATGCTTGAAGGAAGAGTTTTGAGAAAAAAGGGAGGAGGGAAGGAAAAATATCCAGGTTGTTGTTAGGGTCTATAGTCTACTCTTAAAGATACAGTTATTAGCTGACTGATAATAACTAAATAATAATATAAATAATAATAACTAAAGTTACTAGCCCAGCACTTGAGGCAGAGGCAGGTGGATCCCTGAGTTCAAGAACAGCCAGGGCTACAGGGAGAGACCCTGTCTCAAAAAAAAAAAAAAAAAAATCTAGTTATTATGGTTGGAGTGATAGCTCAGTGGTTAAGAGCACTCCTTGTGCCTACAGAGAATCTGGATTCAATTCCCTACACACCAACCATCATGGTGTCTCACAAACATCTAACTCCAGTTCCAGCAGATACAGCACCCTCTTCTGGCCTCCAAGGGCAAATACATACATATAGGCAAAAGACTTATACATAAAAAAATAAATCTAAAAGAAATAAAATTTTTTTTCAGTTCCTGTCTTTTTATTTATCCATACACAACTGCTTGTCTTCTGGGTTGTTGAAGCAGTAAATCAGACAACACTTGCCACAGTACTGTCTGTCCAAGTGGCTAGCCATGAAAACTCCAGCGCCACACTCATCAGGAGGACACTCGACGAAGACGGCTAATTTTGCCGTTTTCATCCACCTTTTAGTACTTTAGTACAGCCAACTTAACCTTCTTCCTCTTATGCTTATTCTTCTTGGGAGTGGTGTAAGACTTCTTCCTCTTCTTAGCACCACCACGAACTCTCAACACAAGATGAAGGAAGGGTGGAATCCTTTTGAATATTGTAGTCAAAGTACAACCATCTTCCAGCTGCTTACCAGCGAAGATCAGCCTCTGCTGATCAGGAGGAATTCCTTCCTTATCCTGGATCTTGGCCTTTACATTTTCTATCGTGTCCGAGGGTTCAACCTCGAGCGTGATGGTTTTCCCCGTGAGGGTCTTCACGAAAATCTGCATGTCGGCGGCGGTTCCACCACGGATGGCGGATCGGAAAGGAAGAGCCGCACAGGCCGACCAGAAAAAATTTTAATCCAGTTAAATTTTGTGTGCGATATACATGTACATAGAGACAATACATATTCTCTCTGACCACTCTATTTCTCTCTCTCTCCCTCCCTCCCTCCTCCATCAGTTTTTTGAGACAGGGTTTCTCTGTGTAGCTTTGGAACCTGTTCTGGAACTCACTCTGTAACCTAGGCTGGCCTTGAAAGAGATCCTCCTGGCTCTGCCTCCGGAGTGCTGGGATTAAAGGTGTGTACCACCACCACCACCACCACCACCGCCTGGCTTTTGACTACTTTAAATGTAGTATATATTTTATTATTATTATTATTATTATTATTATTATTATTATTATTATTTTAAAACACAATCTAGGAAATACCTAGGTGTAGGTAGTTTTCTGTTTTTATACTCTAATGTGTGTGGATTAGGCTTGTTTTTTTTTTTTTTTTTTTTTTTTTTGAGACAGGGTTTCTCTGTGTAGCCTTGCGCCTTTCCTGGAACTCACTTGGTAGCCCAGGCTGGCCTCGAACTCACAGAGATCCGCCTGGCTCTGCCTCCAGAGTGCTGGGATTAAAGGCGTGCGCCACCACGCCCGGCTTTAGGCTTGTTTTTAAAATACATTAATCAGGTTAAAAGCTTTTAGGGAGTTTTTCCTTTTTTTTTTTTCGGTATATTTCCTTTGCTACTCAGAGTAGCATAAGTATGTATGTATGTATTTATTTATTTTTGGTTTTTTGGACAGGGTTTCTCCATGTAGTTTTGGTGCTTGTCCTGGAACTCGCTCTGTAGACCAGGCTGGCCTCACAAAGATCCGCCTGGCTCTGCCTTCCGAGTGCTGGCATTAAAGGCATGCGCCCCCACCGCCTGGCAGCATAAATATTTAAATGGATCTTTTCAGTGTTACCGATGTTCAGTGATTAACTTCTACAGTATACTTCTGAGAACCCGGCATGGCTCTAGAAAACAGAACGTGGGCAGAGGTAAAGGAGTAAAACAGTGTATATATAATTTTGCTAAAATACCAACCGGTGTAATGAATGAGAAATCAGATCTTCATGAAAAATATGTTATTTACAAGTAGTTGAATCTTATTTTTCTATAAAATTGATACATTAGCAAATAAGACTCTGAAAGGGCATCTAATCTGAAATTCTGATGGACAGTTAAGTTTTATATTCCTGCTGTGTGGTGGTGGCACAAGCCTTTAATCCCAGCTCTACAGGAGGCAGAGGGATTAAAGGGTGAATCTCTTGAGTTCTAGGACAGCCAGGACTACACAGACAAAACTTGTCTCAAAAAGACCCCCCAAAAAAAAGAAGATAGTAAAACATACTCTTTAGTTTATTATTTATGCTCTTATTATGGGTATGAATACATGTATCTCCACACTTTTTTAATACCTCATCGATTTCCACTAGTGGTAATTTTTTTCTTTCCCAGGGAGACCAATTTGATATACTAAAGAAAATTTGGTCTTTCATTTCTTGTATGTGTATAAAATCTAGTATGGAAAATAATCCAAAATCAGAACCAGTACAAGTTAATACAAATGGTACTTTTGAGTGCAAAATTCCACCACTGATCTTGTGTGATTGGTGCTATCAAAAAACACAGGCATTCAACATACAGTTTATTCAGCATCCTCAAGGAGGGAACAGCCACCCTCTTAGTCCTCTTCGGCTCAGAGCTCTCGTCTTCACCTTGTCCAGCACAGTAATACCCACAGAGAGGAAAACATACCATTTGTGCAGTCCAGATGCACCAGTGACAGGTTGCATGTGCTACTCTACAAAGCTAAGATCTACCAGCCTTACTCACTGGTTTTTAATTTTTGCTTTGGAATCTAAAATATTGTTGAATCAAAAAGGCCCCAGATAACCTGTGAGCAACAGGAATATTTGTTTGTCTATGGCACAGAAGGATTAAGTTGCTAGAGAAGCTGGACATTAGTGTACAGCCTTTCTGAAAACTGGTGTTGGAATGAGTGTGTCTGGCAGAGTACAAGGATGAACTGTCAAAGTACTGTGTCAATAAGTAATGAAGAGAAGTTAATAGAAAGCAGAAAAATGATGCGTAACACTTCAAATGATGGTCTTGCTCATGTACAGGAAGAGGGATCCATCACTTGTCGTGACCACCTGCCCCGTAATGCTGTGCTGCTCAGTAACTAAGTAAAGATCTGTCTTGACTGAGGGAAAGCTGGGGGGCTGGTGAGGAATTAATGGGCTGTTGACAGACATGTAAGGAAAAACTAAGAATTAACGTCTGGAGATTTGAATTGACTAAAGATCTCATCATGAGGTATCGGAGTTTCTTGGTGGACTTGTCCATGCATTGCTGATGATGATTTTAGCAGGAAAAAGCTCCCTGCTGGGTAGTCTGAGCTTCTGTTGCACATGCACATGCATAGAGTGTAAACCAGCAGTGATAGGCTGCTGAGTTCATGAACTTCCTGCTGTGAGTTCAGTCTTCTCTTATGCTAGCAAAGAAGCAAGGACTACTAAAGACACCTCTTCTCATTTGTTTGAAAATAGTTTTCTTCACAGTAGTTCATACTTAACATGCAAACCCGGACTGGGTGGTGATTATTCATTGACAATGATTGTGCTCATTCCAGTCCCTACAAAACCACCATTCCTGTCATGTACTGTACTCTAAATGTAACCTCATTGTTTCACCCTTAGTTTAAGAATAAACACTTGGGGCCGGAGAGATGGCTCAGCGGTTAAGAGCACTGACTGCTCTTCCAGAGGACCTGGGTTCAATTCCCAGCACCCACATGGCAGCTCACAACTGTCTGTAACTCCAGTTCCAGAGGACCCTCACACAGACATACATGCAGACAAAACACCAATGCACATAAAATAAAAATAAATTATTTAAAAAAAAAAAGAATAGACACTTAAAAAAACACATTAATAGCAGCTAACAGAACCATGGGTGTGGAAAGTTTCCAAAAGGAGTTTCTTCTCTTCTCTCCTCCCTCCTTCCCTCCTTTCTTTCTTTCTTTTTTGTTTTTTTTGAGACAGGATTTCTCTCTGGCTGCCCTGGAACTCACTCTGTAGACCAGGCTAGCCTCGAACTCACAGAGATCTACTTGCCTCTGCCTCCCAAGTGCTGGGATTAAAAGCGTGCACCACCACCGCCTGGCCAAAAGGAGTTTCTTAAATTCAAGGCATGGTAAGCCATGCCTGTAATTCTAACCCTTTAGAGATAAGAGGCAGGGAGATCAGAAGTTTGGGGTCATCCTGGGCTTCATAGAGTGTCAGAACAGCCTGGATACTTGAGACTCTGTTTCCAAGAAGTAGCAGAGGGAAGGAGTCTCTGTATAACCAGTGATCTCTGTGCTATTCCCAGCGCTTGGAACACAGCAATTAAAGACACAATTGTACCTGCTTGGTACAATTTCTGCCTTCCAACTATAGGTAGTAGTGGTAATGATCATTGAGGATTCTGCATATCAAGGAAAATGCCTTTAAATTTTTAAAAATTATTTTATGTATGTGATGTGTTTTGCCTGCATATATGTTTTTGTATCATATTCATGCCTAGTGCTCATAGAAACCAAAAGGAGGCATCAGATTCCCTGAAACTAGAGTTACGTACAGTTGTGAGCCATCATGTAGATCATGTAGGTGTTGGGAATCTAACCCAGGTCCTGGGAGAGCAGCCAGTGGTCTTAACCACTGACCCTTCTACAACTCCTCTCCATCAAAGATTTCTTTTTTACACATGGGAGGGGAAAAAAAAAACAAAACACCAATGTAAGGCTCTTAAAGAAGCTGGAAGAAATGGATATCCACTTTTTAAACATCGATACTGAAATTTCAGTTATTCATCCATTCATTGACCCATGATGAAATAGTCAGAATGATGGTAAACATCATGATTCTGACAATGGATGTGAATAAGGTGATATTAATAACTGCAAAAACAATGTCATTATACACATTGCAGGGGCTTACATGTGTGAATCTGTGTTGGTGTGTGCTTAATGAGTATGTTTGCATATAAGGGCAGAATTCAGTAGCCGCAGGTGTTGGTCCTCAGGTGCTGCCTGTTTACTTCTTAAAAGGATTTCTCAGGAGCCTGGAACTAGGTTCTCTGACCAGCAAGCCTGTCTGTGCCTCTCCGGCTCTAAGGATACAAACAAGTATGCAGCACCATCCCTGAGCTTACTGTCATTGATGGAACTGAACTCAGGTCCTTATGCTTATAAGGCAAGCACATTACTCAATGAGATATCTCACCAGGACTTGGGAAACTTGTAGGTCTTTTGTCATGAGACATAACAAAGGGAGGAATTGCTTTAGCTCATGTTTTCAGAGGTTACCTACATTCCTTCCTAGTCAGTCCTACTGTGTCTGGGCCTGGGGTAAAAGATCATCATGGTGGTGTGAGCATCCAGAGAAAAGGCCTTGAAATAAGCGCTACCTGCTTCCCAATATCCCCCAATATTGCCACTGTAGTAGTAGTTTAAGAAAAAACTAACTCAGTTATTAGATCGTAACCAAATGCCCACCAACTGTCAGTTAGGTCCCAATACTTGGAGATCTGTGGGAGCATTTCAACAACCATACACCAGAATATCTCATCACTAAGGAAGGGATTCATTTCTAGATCCCTCAATTGCTTGAGATTTTTCTTGTCACCTTAAACAACGAAAACCCAGCTATATATGACAACACATGCTAACATTTGGGCCACTAAGAAGGATTAAGAGATTGAGATCAATGTGAGCTATACATTAGGACCCTGACTCAAAATATGTTCAAGTTGGAACAAACTGTACAATAGCTTTTGCCTTTTTTTGGTTGTGAGCCTAGTCTTCAGTTGCCGAGCCATCCTTCCAGCTCTGCAGTAGCCTGTAGGTCATAGACCGACCAGCACCACAGGTAGAGATTGAAAACCTCCCAGTGGTTGCTGTTGAACAGCTGATAGTGGCATTCTGGAACCCTCCTCTGCTGCCTGGTTTCCCTGAACACATCGTATCACTGGAGTGATGATATTCCAATTATTTACATGTGAACAAGCATAAGAAAGTAGTAATGTATTGGTAGCATATAAACTCAGACAAGTATGTTGATTCCTAACAACTGTAGATTGCCCACATGGTTGGTAGAGATAGCAATATCTTTGCTTCTTGTTGGCACAATGCACACTATCTTTATTTCATACAATAAATTATTGAAAGTGTTGTGTAGTTATCTACAGATTGCATCTATAGGGTATATACAATACAGAGTCTGGGAAATGGCTGAGTGGATGAGTGCTTCCTGCCCAAGTGTGAGGACTGGAGTTCAGATTCCCAGCACCCATGCAGAAGCTGGCACAGTGGCAAGTATCTGTAACCCCACCAGTAGTGTGGGGGTGGGGATAGGTGGATACTTGGACCTACTTTAAAAAAAAGATAGCATGGGGCTGGGCGGTAGTGGCGCATGCCTTTATTCCAGCACTCAGGAAGCAGAGGCAGGCAGATCTCTGAGTTTTAAGCCAGCGTGGTCTACAGAGCAAGTTCCAGGACAGGCTCCAAAGCTACACAGAGAAACCCTGTCTCAAAAAAAAAAAAAAAAAAAAAAAAAAACAGACAAACAAACAAACAAACAAATAAATAAAGCATGGAAAGTGGTTACGGAAAATACCCAACATACCACACACAGAAATTTAAAGAGTTAAAAGAGCCACAAGCAAGGTTTACACTGATCTCCGTAAGATTATAAAATACTTTAAAAGGGTTCACCTTTGACTTGTTTAATGTTGTACCTACCTTTGTTTCCTTCCAGTGTTGTGTGCTGCTGTTCTATTCAGTAAGGAAAATAACATTTCTGTTTGATGGACAGGACATTTTAATGTATGTTCTTTCCAGAATACTTAGGTTTAGAGTTGGGGGTTGTTGTTAGACTGCTCCCAGACTTTTGATGTTCATCATTGTGTTGTTCCCCTTATTTTAATTTCCAGTAGGTGCTGTTCTCAGAGTTCACTAGACTCAGAAAGATTTTTATGCTGTCTTATTTTTTCCCCTGTTTAGAAATCGAACCGAGTTGGCTGAGACTGTTGCACTCCTGAAAGCACAAATTGATCCTGTCCTAGTGAAAAACTCTAGCCAACAGGAAGACTCTTCCCGGGAAAGTCCCACTCTAGAGGATGAGGAGACTAAAAAAGAGGAAGAAACAGCTAAACAAGGTTTTTTTGTGTGTTTTCTTTTGCTTTGTTTTATAATCTCTTCTATTTTCTGCCCCTCTACTCAACTCTATAATCCTGAATTTTTACCTCATTTTTTCAGTTGAGAGCCTTCCTGTAAAAGACTTTATTTCAAAGGAAAAAAAAAGAGGAAAAGGTTTGCTCTTTGGGACATTGAACATGTTCAGATCGTTACTGCAGAGTCTTACTCCTCGGAGAACCTTGGCGGGTGTGGTGACCTTCCCTGTGCTCCCGCACTTGGGGGGCCGAGGCAGGATGTGCTGAGGGCTGGGCCAGCCCGAACCAGACCAAAGCACTAACAGAACGCTGAGACGCTCATTGAACTTGTTGATGGGCTGCGGAAAGATTTATCAGAGACTTGGCAATTATAAGCATTTTTAGGTTTATAGGTGTCTGGGGCATTCAGATCAGACATTTATTTACATTGTAGTCCTCCCCGACTAAATGTCTGAACATGTTAAACATGAAGTTCCTGTTTTCTCCATCTGTAGCCCTAAGAATTCTGTCTTTATGAATTTGATTACTGGGCACCTCCTGTCAGAAGAATCACTTAGCATACTGTCTTCAGGTGTCCATATTAGTATATGTGTGATGGTTTCCTTTCTCTAAGAATGAGTAACAGTTCACTGTGTAGGCACCACATTCTGTGTATCCATCAGTGAGCATTGGAGTTACTTCCTCCCGAAGGCTGTTGTGAATAATCCTGCTGTGAACATACCAATACAGATACTACTTTGAGTTTATACTTATGCTACACGACGAGTGAAATTACTAAATCTTATGATAATACTGCTTAATTCTTGGAGGCCTTACCATACTGTTTCTTTTTTTACCTTTTTTCTTGAGACAGGGTTTCTCTGTGCAACCCTGGCTGTCCTGGAACTCAATCTGTAGACCAGGCTAGCCTCAAATTCACAGAGATCCACCTGCTTCTGCCTCCCCAGTGCTGGGATTAAAGGCATGTGCTATCACACCCAGCTTTTTTTTTTTTTTTTTAAGTAATTCATCTTAATTTATATAAAGTACTCTCTTGTTCTAGATATTAGTCTCTAATGACTAATGGTGCTCAGCATCTTTTCAAATGCTTATTGACTGTTTATGTGTCTTTGGAAATGTATTTATTAAATTCTTTTGTTGTTTTATGTTCTTATTGTGAGTTAGGTGTTCCAGTGTGTTGCTCAGACTGGTCTTGAGTTTCTGGGGTCAGGTAATCCTCCTGCCTCAGACAAAGGAGCTGGGCTTATGTCTTCATGCCTGGACTGTCCATTTTTTAAACTAGAGTGCATTGTTCACTTTTGTTGTCTATGACAGTTATAGTTACTAAACCTATTTTCATTGAGTTTACTAATTTTCTATCCCAGCAAATGAAATCTCTACCTTTTTAAAGGAAAAAACAAAGTACTGACTTGTAAAAAAGAAATCAACTAATTCTAATGCACATTCATGGTACTAGTGCATGTCTGTGTACATGTATGTAGAGGCCACAGATCAACTCAGGTTTTATTCCTCAGGAGCTGTTCACCTTGGTTTCTTGAGAAAGTCTGTTATAGTAGGTCCTGGAAGTCCCTGGTTAGGCTACACCACCTGGCGAATGAGCCCCAGGACTAGCACTCGAGTTACAGACATAAACGGCCACATCAGGTTTATTGTTTTGTTTTTTAATGTTGGTTCTGGAGAGCAAACTTGGATTTGCACCACAGACACTTTCTGAACTGAGCTATCTTCCCAGCTAAGTTGACATCTTTAGTTTTATTTATTATGTCTGTGTGAGTGTGAGTGTGTGTGCATATATGTGTGTTTACATATTTATACTTTGTTTGTTTGTTTGTTTGTTTAGTTTTTTCAAGATAAGGTTTCTCTGTGTATCAGTCCTGGCTGTCCTAGGACTTGTTCTGTAGACCAGGCTGGCCTCAAACTCAGAGATCCACCTGCCTCTGCCTCCCCAGTGCTGGGATTAAAAGCATGCACCACCACCACCACCACCGCCCAACTTTAGTTATACTTTTTATTTTTAATGATGGGAAGGAATTTACATGCCCTTTCATGTGTTTATTTTGTCTTTTACAATATATTCTTTCTTTACTTTGATGCTTTAGAGTAACTATCCATAAAACAACACAGTGTATGAAACATTACTTGAAAACAGATAATTAAGCCTCCTTATAGTGAAATGATATTTCCACACATTAAACATTTTCGTAGTTAAATCCTAAATACCATGCTCCTTTGACCATTGTTCATATGATTTGAAGTACTGGTGGTGGTTTTACTAGTAAGCTACCTTTTCACATATAACAAATATTTGGGCTGCTTTGGTAAGGCGTAATAGTTTTAAAGTATACCCTTGTATTCTAGAAGGGTTTGTTATTTTTTTCTCTTTTGGTTTTATTTTTGTTTAACAGCTTGCTCTTAAGGATTAGTTCTGGCATAAAACCTACTGCTATTTGTTCATTTGGTTGTCCATTTGGTCATTCATTCAACATATTTATTTCCACCCACAGTAGGAAAATCAAAGGGGTTGGGCCTTTGTGGCACACACTTTTAATCCTAGCACCCAGCATGGGAGGCAGAGGCAGGTGGGGTTGAGGCCAGCCAGGGCTACATATTGACCCTTGTCTCAAAAAGAAAAAAAATTATATCAATATAAATAAAATAAAGGGATTGGAAAATTAACTCAGTGGTTAAGAGCACTGGTTGCTCTTCTGGACATATCTTCCAGGATATGTAGTGCGCTCTTCTGACCTCTGAGGACACATGGTGCACAAATATATATGCAGACAAAACACCCATACACATAAAAAATAAATAAATAAAAAGTAAATGCCACAAAGAATATGGGTGGGAACAAAATTGTTTGTTTGTTTTCTCTGTGTAGCTCTGGCTTCCTGGAATTTGCTCTGGGACCAGAGTGGCCTCTCAAAGAGATCTACCTGTCTTTGCCTCCTGAATGCTAGGATTAAAGGTGTGTGCCACAACACCCAGCTGCAAAATAGAAGTTTAAGTGGCAGTTAACAGGGATTAGAAGACTTAAATTTGATTTTTTTTTTAATTTCTTTATTTATGTGGCTAGAGTGTTTGATCAACAGTTAAGAGCACTTGATACTCTTGCAGAGGACCCAGGTTTGATCCCCAACACTTACATGGTGGCTCATAATTATCTGTATTCTAGTTCCAGTGGATCTGATGCCCTCTTCTGGCCTAGACATGAAACATGTTTGTGGTACACTCACATACATGCAGGCAAAACACTCAGACACATAAAATAATGTTTTGTTTTGTTTTTTAATTTGATTTTCTAGCATTTCCTTATGGTTAAATAGTTCTGGGGCTGTCGAGATGGCTCAGTGATTAAGAGCACTTACTGCTCTTCCAGAGGACCTATGATAGATTGCTAGCACCCATGGTAGTCAGCTCACAGTCACCCAACTTCAGGGTATCTAATGCCTCTGGCATCTGCCAGCACCTGTACTCACATGCACACACATCCTTCACTCCCCTTCTCTGCGTACACACACACAATATTAAAAAATAAAATTTTTTAAATTATTAGTCTTGGGAAGGACATGGCTGCTACATTGCCAGTGTGGAGGTCAAAGGACAGCTTTGAGGAGTTGGTACTCTACCTTTACCCAAGTTTTGGGGTTTTGAACTCAGGTCATTAGACCTGCATAGCAAATGGTTTTTTTAACCTGCTGAGCCATCTTGCTTGGCCTGTTGACATTGATTTTGATGGACAATTCATTGTGTAGTTTAAAAGTCAAAACAAAGTATTCTTTTAGTAAAGTTTTTTTATATTTATTTTATTATTGTGTCGGTGTGTACATGCACAAGTGAATGTGTGCTGTGTCCACAAACACTCTTCCCCCACCAAGCCCTTGCTGACCCTTCCTCAGTAAAGTAAAACTCTTCCAAATATATAATTCAAAAATTCCTCTGTGGAGCCTCAGAGGAGAGGAGAAAAAGTGATCTACAAAAGTGCTTCCTAAACTTCTGTGCGCTACTGTCCACTTGAGGACATTGATGGGGAATAGATTGGCGGTAACTGTTCATGCTTTTTGCAAAGAACCTGTGTGATGCCTCTCCACATGTCTGTATACAGAGGTCTGTATAAGGAGGAGCAAGGCAGGGAGGTCTGTATGGGGAGGAACAAGGCAGAGAGGTCTGTATGGGGAGCAAGGCAGGGAGGTCTGTATGGGGAGGAGCAAGGCTTGCAGAAGGGGTTTTCTCCTTACTTCAAAACAGGTGTGCCAAGGCTTTTTCATATTGCTGTTCCATAAACACCTCTGAGCAAATGCTGGTGGTGTGCTTCCTGGTAAAGAGGAAATGGTTTGTGATAGAGGACTTCTGTGGAGGGAGCAGAGGAGGAGCAGGATATTGGGGTACTATTCTCTCCTCTTTCATGGCACCCTGAGTGGAGCTCAGTGGTGAGTGCCTACCGAGCTCACAAGTGGCTCTAGATTCAGCCTCACACACTGAAAAAAAAAAAAAAAAAAAAACGAACACAAAGTCAAGAGGACTGTTCTGTGGCTCTTATTCTGACATCACAATGTTTAAGTTGTTTTTTTTTCCTTTTCTGAAATGAGGTCTCTCACTGTATTATCCAACCTACTCTTAACTCTTGGACTCAGGGGTACTCCCAAGAAAATGTTTCCTATTTGCTCATTTTATAAATATTGGGCATCTTCTATGTATGAATCATAATTTCTTGCAAGGAGGTTCAGTAAACAAAGCACACTGATATATAGTTGTTTTTATGAAACTTACACTGTAGTGGATAAAATAACTAAATTGTGTGCCATTAACTTGAGCCTTTTATGTTCTAAAAGGATTTGTGTAATACTAAATTGCATAGTTTGAAGCATAAACTTTATTAGATAAACAATGCTGTAAGTTTTCAGGAACCCAAGTGGATATCAGAAACTAGATAATGATGCAGCTTACATATATTGCAGTTTTACCATCCAGGTCAATTTTAATTTATAAGTTATGTACAGTAAAGAGATAAGAAACAATAAGATAGAGCCCTTGACCAGTATGCTGTAGTAAGTTATATGAATATAGTCCGTCACTTGCTCACTTGCTCACCCCCACTCCTCTGTACCTCCTTTTCTCCTTTAGGATTGTACTTGAATGGGTAACTGAAGCCATAGATAAGGGGGGCCTACTAGGTATAATTACTTCATTTTTCTAGATCAGAGAAATAAGACAAAGACTGTTTAAGTAGCTTTCCTTAGGTTACATAGTCTGTTATTGGCTAACTCAGTATTCTAGCTGAGACTGTGTGTGTGTGTGTGTGTGTGTGTGTGTGTGTGTGTGTGTGTGTGTCTGTCTGTCTGTCTCCGTCCGTGTCCGTCCTTGTCTGTGTCCGTGTGTGTCCGTCCGTCCATCCAGAGGTCAGCGTTGTTTCTCCACTTAATTTTTTTTTTTTTTTTTTTTTTTTGGTTTTTTTCGAGACAAGGTTTCTCTGTGTAGCTTTGCGCCTTTCCTGGGACTCACTTGGTAGCCCAGGCTGGCCTCAAACTCACAGAGATCCGCCGGGCTCTGCCTCCCGAGTGCTGGGACTAAAGGCGTGCGCCACCACCGCCCGGCTCTCCACTTAATTTTTAAACTTCGTTTTTTCATTGAACCTGGAGCCCTCCGATTCAGCTGGAATGGCTGACCAGCAAGCACCAGTGACTCTCTCGTGTCTGGCCCTCCAGCTCTGGGCTAACGGCAGATGTGACAGGTTCCCCACGGCTGCTGGAGATGGAACTCAAGACCTCATGCTTGAGGACTTTGCCGACTGAGCCATCTCTCCCAGCCCTTCCATGCCTGCCGATGCTGCTGTGCTTTTGTGTAACTTACGAGGTAGCGCATCCTTCCTTCAGAACCTTACCTCTTACGCTCTCCTCTCAGATGTGGTGACCATGCTCTGTCCCAGGGTGAGATTAAAGAAATGTACTTCTTGGTCACTTTATCCCTCTTGGTTGTCAGCAGAGGTTGCTGGTGGACTTGGTAGAAAATGTGAACAGCCTTCAGCAGTGTGATGCAGTGCAGTCCTAGGAGAGAACGTGACCAAATTTTCAAAGTGTAGTTGCAGTTTAGAAATGAGGCACAAAGGAAGAGGTGGCAGGTCAGCACTGGAGGGAATTGTGAAGCCATTCTTGTCTCCAGTAGATCTATGATCGAATGGCCATCCTTTAGACTTAGCCTCGGCAAGATGATTCCATCATTCCTGTGTAGTGGGTGCTGAGGAGAAGCACATTACTATAAACTTGTACACAAATCTGAAAGTGACAGAAAACAGCCTTGACAATTCACCAGCAAATGAATACTTAGGTAAATTAGAGTTGCATTTAGCAGAAGCTACCCATGAGCTCCCAGCCAGCCCCACCCTACCTCTCCAGTTGTCTCCCACTGTTGCCTCACGTGGTCCGATTCCTCGGGTCTTGACTTTCCCCGTGCCTTTTCCTGTCCTCGGCTTCATCGTGCAGGTCCCACCCTCAGGTGCTGTCCCCTCCATCTGCTGTGGAAGGCTTGCTTTTACTCTGCAGTAAACCCTTGTGACTCCTTCCTCTGTTGTCTAGACTACTTGGTATTTTATGCCACATGTATTCGAGTCATTCACAGCACATGCTTAGAGCTGCCAATGGTTGGATTTTAAATCCAAACAGTGGTTGACATTCAACTGAGTGTTCTGGTCCTATTAAGGTTGTTGAGAGTTCACTCTATGTTTTTAGGAGGTATACTACCGGGAGGGTGTGTGTTTATAAAGAACACAGTAACATTTAATGCCCATTTTACTCCCGTTATATACTGTGTTCTAATTTGGAAGGCACAAAAAATGAAAAAGAAACTCCTGTAAAAGAGGAAGTTGAGGTGAACTTAACTAGCCTTTAGTATAGCTTTACTTTTACTAATTGGAAAGGACTTTTCTTCATTTTTATGTCATATACTTCTGCCCACATGTAAGCTGATAAGGAAATGTTATTTGAGGGTCTGTAGTACAAAATGAACCTGTAGGCTGGCAGTTTTCAGATCTGATTTAGTCTATAAATATCTTTAATCTGTACAGTGTTTGGTTTTAAAAGGCTAAAATAAACTTACATTTTAAAGGTTTACAGTTACTAGTTTTTTGTTTTTCTCTATATTCAGATATAGGAAACCATAACCATGATCTAAATCTAGAACATTTCCCTCAACCTTCAAAGAAAGTATAATTGGGAAAAAAAGTCAGGGCAGTGGTGGCTCACACCTTTAATACCAGTACTCCGGAGGCAGAGGCAGGCCGATCTCTGTGAGTACCAGGCCAGCCTGGTCTACAGAGGGAGTTCCAGGACAGCCAGGAAAACTCTTGTTTCATGGAGAAAAAAAAAAAAGAAACTGTAATCATTTAGTGGCTGTTCACTATCTCTCCTCTTAGCCTCTGGAACTGGTTATGTAGTTTCTCTGTATAGATTTGTCTCTTTAGGACATATCATATAAATGAAATAAGTATTATGTTATCTCTTTGTTTGAGTTCTTTCACTTAATATGTTTTCACATTTCTCCCATGTGTGCTTGATCAATATGTCCTTTTGAAGGATGAATACTGCCCCTTATATATGTAGTACATTTTGTTTGTCCATTAATCACCTGGATATATGAGTCATTTGTATTTTATAGTTCTATGAATAATGCAGCTGTAAACATTCATGTATAGTTTTTTGTGGGAATATGTGATTTGTGGGTGTTGGCTGGTGCTAAGGACCAAAGCAAGGGCTTCAGGAACACATTCTAGGCATACACTATACCCCTAAGTTACATCCCAGCTTGAGATGGTTCTTTTTCTTTTTCTTCTTGTTTTTTTGTTTGTTTGTTTGGTTGTTTAGTTTTGGGTTTTTTTGTTGTTGTTGTTTTGGGTTTGTTTATTTTTTTTTTTTTTTTTTTTTGGTACTGGGAATAGAAGACATGGCCTCTTTCATGCTGATTGAGCATTCTACCACTAAATTGACCTTGAACTTACTATCCTTCTGCCTCAGTTTCCCAAGTAGTGTTTACAAGTCTGCCCCAGCTCTGTGTGTGTATATTATTGGAAACTGAACCTAAAGACTCACATAGGTTGAGCTATCACTGTGCTACCAAACTACTACACCTTCAGCCCATATTTTTACTTTATTTTTTTAATAGAAGTTTGCTGACTTGTCCAGGCTAACCTTAAGCTTGCAATCCTCCTGCCTCATCCTCTCAAATAGCTGGTATTTTTTAGGCCTGCACCACTATGCCTGACTTTAGATCATCATTTTTACAGTAGAAATGAGATAACCAAGTAATGCTTGGATTGCAAGACCTTAACATAGGAGTAAGTCCACATAAATACATGAGGGGACTCATAGCAGACTAGGCAGACAAACCAATCTGGACTGCCACCTGTTATACTTAGTTTATAAATCTGTAAGTGTTTGAACCTAGGCAGAGTGGTCTACATTGATAATCCCAGCACTTGGAAAGCTGAAGTGGGGGGTTCATTGTGAGTTTTACAGTAGCCTGTTCTATATAGTGAGTTCTAGGCCATCCTAGACTACATAGTGAAACTATCTCAAAACAACGTGTTTGTTTGTTGTTGTTTGAGCCTGGGTCTCAGAATGCTTCCCAGGCTGGTTCTGAACTCCTGGGCTCAAGTGGTCCTTTGCTCAGCATCTTAAGTAGCAGTGACCATAGATGTGGACCACTACACCCAGCTGTTAGTTCATTTGTACTTTTTTTGTTTTATTTTGTTTTTCGAGACAGGGTTTCTCTGTGTATCTGTCCTGGCTATCCTGGAACTCGGTTTGTACAGCAGGCTGGCTTCAAACACAGAGAAATCCACCTGCCTCTGCCTCCCAAGTACTGGGACTGCTTTGATTAAAGGTGTGCGCAGCATCTGCCGCCACCACCACCTGTGGTAAATTTTACTAAGTAGCATTTTTCAGGAGCTTTTACACACCAAGAGTTTAGTAGAGTTTAGTTTATGACAGTGTGGCTTGAAGGCGTAGACACAGGAAGATTGGGGTTGGGAGAAATGCAGTCTAGGCAGTGTTTACTGTAAGCTTATTAAGACTCTGAATAAGATGAGATGGCCTTGATGAGCTTTATTGTTAATTCTCCCCAGAGGGTCTGCCAACAGTTCTCATTTCTCTTCTTCATCTCTTTATCCTAGAACCGCACCAGTGAGATCTCATTAACACAAGTGAGCTGGAGACACTGTTTAAAACTGAGTAAACTGCGGGAGCTGAGGTCTGACGCGGGGCGGTAGAATCTGGCTAGAAACGGGCTTCTGTGTTTGGGAAGAGGCAGCAGGTTTATGTCTGGTGAGGAGAGGGAGCACTACTGCCTCCTGGCTTCTGTTCTTGTGAGATTGAAGGTGGGATCATCTGAAATGTGGGCACGACAGAGATTGTAGACGTAAGCGTGGGGAAGAAGATTGAAGCTTTGCCAGAGAAAATAGTAAAGTTACGAGGCAGTTTCAGAGCCTCAGAGAGAGCTGGTGACCATATGCAAGATAATATCAGTTTGTTCCTTAAAATTGGTTTTCAACATTCGGGTGTGTGTGTGTGTGTGTGTGTGTGTGTGTGTGTGTGTGTGTGTGTGTGTGTAGGAGTCAGTTTCATCCTTCAGCCTTTGTGTGGGTTCCAAGGATCAAGCTTAGGTCATCAAGTGTAGTGATAAGCACCTCTACTACTGAGCCATCTTGGTGAGACCTCCTTTTACATTTTTTTATGCCTCCATTTCCTACTACTGGCCCCAGTTTTTATTTTTAATTTAGAAAATTTTAATTTTGTGTGTGTTCATGTTTTACATGTATGTCTCTCTGTGTGCTGCCTGCATGCTTGGTACCTGAAGAGGCTGAAGAGGGCTTTGGATCTCCTGAAACTGGAATTATAGATGCTTGTTGTAGTCTGCTGTGTGGATGTTGGAAGTCGAACGCCACTTTTCTGGAAGAGCAGCCGATTCTCCTAACTATGAACCATCGCTCCAGTGTTCACTATTCCTTCTTTGTTTTTGTTTTTGTTTTTGGTTCTTTGAGACAGGGTTTCTCTGTGTAGCTCTGGCTGGCCTGCAACTCTAGCTCTGTAGACCAGGCTGGCTTTAAACTCACAGAGATCCACCTGCCTCTGCCTCCCGAGTACTGGGATTAAGGGCGTGCGCCACCACCGCCCCGCCCCCTCTTTGTTTGTACATTTTGTGGTTACATTTACTTAGTATTTGTGCATGTGCTACTGTGCAGGTGTGGAGGTCAGAGGACAACTTGGGTTGGGTTTTGGGGTTTGAAACAAGGTCATAAGACTTACATTAAGTGCTTTTACCTGCTGAGTATCTCACCTTCCCAGTAGTCTCCAGTACAGAAATCTTCTCATAGCAGATGCAATGTACCTGTTTGCTATTAATTCTGAGTATGTGTTGACTAGAATGCAAACTTAACTAAATACATGAATACTAACTAGATCTGGAGGGATGCTTTTGAACAGATCCAATTTGTATTGCTCTCTTGGAATTTGATTTTTAAGCCCCAATTGTCCATCTTGAAAAATGTTCAATATACTTTATTCAGTTGATATATAAAACGAGAGACTTCCAAGTTAATGTAGTAGCAGTGTGGGGCTAATTGTTATAGTTTAATTACAGTATTAATGGGGATGGTGTCTTGGTTTGTGTAAAGGGGGTTGTCTGGGTTTAGTGCTGATAACATTATATCAAAGGAAACCCCTTGATCCTGAACAAACCAGTTGGTCATCTTAAATTGAATTCCTTCTAATGTACTTGATTGCAAAGGATATTATACATTTACTATAGAAAACCTGAGGGGCTGGAGAGATGGCTCAGAGGTTAAGAGCACTGACTGCTCTTCCAGAGGTCCTGAGTTCAATTCCCAGCACCCACATGGTGGCTCACAACATCTGTAATGAGATCTAGTGCCCTCTTCTGTGTACATAATAAATAAATAAATCTTTAGAAAAAATAAAAGAAAACCTGAAGATAAAGCAAAATATTAACAATAAAGCAAGATAGTAATAATTAATAATAATAACGAAATAAATTAAGTATCAGTGATTACCCCATGACCAAAAAATAAAATAAAATAAAAAATCACTGCTCCTATTATGATCTAGTTCTTTCTGATCTTTATCTTAGGCATGGTTACTGTTGCTTTTATTTATTGGAATTATGTGGTAAAGAGTTTTGTCTTATTTTTGTACTTCTATGCTAACCATTTTCCAATTTGTTTCTTTGTTCAAGAAGGTAGTTCTAGGTGTAGAACAGAAGTGTTTGATACTGAGTAGTTGGACTTGTGTATTCTGTCAGAACAGCTTCATGTACATGTATGTGCCTTTCACTACAGAGAGCTAAGGAAGCTATTACTGAATTTCACTTTGTGTGATAAATTGGATAGTTCGGTTTTCCTTTGAGACAGTCTCTTGTAGCCCATACTGACCTTGACTTCACTATATACTTGAGGATAATCTTGTACTTGTGATCCTGTGCTTGGATTACAGTCATGGGCCACCACTCCCTGATGTATGTGGTGCTGGCGCTCGAACCCACGGCTCTGTGCATGCTGCCAACTGAGCTATCCCAGCATTGTGAACATTTGAACCACTCTGAATTGTTGGTGTATAGCTGTAGTCCCATATGTTTTAATAGCTTTAGTTTTATCTGGTATTTTAAATGTTCTCTTAAGTAAGTATACTGAGTAGCTCTTTGGCACACTGTAGCATATCCTCTGTTAAATCTGTCAAACCTTATGTGACTCACTTTCTTACTTGTGCACAGAGACTTTTAACAAGGCATTGATGGGGCCACAAGAGGAGCCTCGGGATTAAGAGCAGGCGCTGCTTTTGCAGCAGACCTGAATTTCATTCCCAGCATCTAGGTCGGGCAGCTCCTAACTATGGCTGTAAGGAGTTTGGTGCCTTTGGTCCTCCGTGTGAACGGTGCACACACATAAACATGATTAAAAATAAGAAGAAATAAGTATTTTTTAAGTTGTTAATTTTTGTTTGTTTGTTTTACATTTAGGCTACAATTTATTGCCATTACAGTTTATTCAATTAGATCAGCAGGGGTTTTGAGTGTACTATAGGTAAATAATCTGATTCTTCCTCAGAACAGTAATTCTTAGACTATTTGAACAAATAAATATGTGAATAAATAATTAGGATTCTGAGTAGTAAGTGCTGTTAAAAACATACATATAGCAAGCCGGGCAGTGGTGGCACATGCCTTTAATCCCAGCACTCGGGAGGCAGAGGCAGGCGGATCTCTGTGAGTTCGAGGCCAGCCTCGTCTACAGAGCAAGATCCAGGACAGGCACCAAAACTACACAGAGAAACCCTGTCTCAAAAAACCAAAAAACAAAACATATAGCAATATGTAATAAACAGAGGAAATCATTCTTTATAGAGAAATACAGAGTTAAAACTTAGTAGAATGGATTGTAATTGGGCTGGAAAGATTTAAAATTTTGCCAATACTCTGGTAATTATATTAGCCAACATTGGAAGCTTGCCTCTGCCACTCCTGTAGACCTCCTGTACACTACTGTACTTGTATAATAAGTGTACATGATATATACACGTAATCCTGGCTGATAGTTGCAGATATTCAGACGTTTTACAATTAGAGATAAAGACAGCAGTAGGCTACTGGCCTGACTTGCCCAATGTCCTGAGTTCTGTCCCCAGCAGACAGACCATCAGCAGCAAAGTGCTAATGTTTCAGTGAAAAAAATCCAGACCACATGGCTCCACCTTGTAGAAAATATGCACAATTAGAGATAGACAGACAGACAGACAGACTGACTGACTGACTGACTGACAGATGGCTCGTCTGTCCTGAAACCATTAGCAGTGATTGCCTGTGGTTATTAGGCTTCTGGGTATTTTTCTTTGTTGCTTTTCATTTTCCCGCTACTGTGCTCATGTTACCTTGGTGACCTGAAATACTCAGTGATTCGTATACAAGAACATTTCTCACTTTATTAAAAAAATTTGACCTTTGGGACTGTTTTATGAAGCATTTCTATTTCATATTTTTGAGACAGCCCTTGAGTTGGAATAAATACTGTGAACTGTATAAATATTTGCATTCCATCACAAACACTGATGTTCAATTGGGAAAGCTGAAGCCTGAGTCTACATTTTAATATCTAGAAATTGGGACTCACAATTTTTTTGTTTTCTTTATTGTCAGTTTTTTTTTTAATCAAAATATCTAGTTACAAAAAAACTTCAGATTGAAATTGAAATAAATACTGTATTTCTAAGTTTTTGTTTGTTTTTTTAACCTAAAATCTTCTGTTCATCTAAACTTCTTTTCTGGTTTTAGAGCACTCGAAGGAAAATGGAAGGACAAAAGGTGATGAGCGGCCAGTGGATCCCATGAAGCGTTCTGTGGCTAATGTTCTAGAAGAGACAGCTGTGAAAACTGAAAAAGAAGATGAAAAGGAGCTTAAGAAACTGCCTGTCATTGTAAAGCTAGAAAAACCTTTGCCAGAAACTGAGGAAAAAAAGATTATCAGAGAGGAAAGTGATTCCTTCAAGGAAAATGTCAAACCCATTAAAGTAGAAACAAAAGAATGCAGAGTGGACTCCAAAGATCTCAAAGGTAGCTCCGAGAGACTGGGTGCACAGGAGGCCGAGCGAGTGGAATTTGGTGGCAACATCAGATCTTCTCAAGACATCACAGAGAAATCTTCTGAGGAAACAGAGAAGCTTAAAAATGACCAGCAAGCCAAGATACCACTAAAAAAACGTGAAATTAAGTTGAGTGATGATTTTGACAGACCTTTGTGCAAGTCAACTACTCCAACAAAAGAGTTTTTGAAAGATGAAATAAAACAAGAGGAAGAGACTTGTAAACGGGTCTCCACCATCAGTGCTTTGAGTCACGAAGGGAAGCAACTAGTGAATGGAGAAGTTAGCGATGACAAGGTCACGCCAAATTGTAAGACAGAACAGATGGAAACCCAGCTTTGTGATACAAAGGAAGACGGCTCTGCCATCCCCTCTAAGGAAGGGAATACTCTCACGGAGGGAGATGGGGCTGAGGCTTTCAATTCTGTCATAGCAAGCACAAAGATGATAAGTGACCTTGAGAAAGAAGCCCCCCTGGGAAAGGCTCTAGATAGCTCTTTATCTGCCTCAGAGAGGCACAGTCAGAGAGGAAGAGGAGAGGACTCTGGGCCTCCAAACACGGAAATGCCTCTTGAGCCTTTGGAGATAGCAACAGATCTCTCTTTAAAACCTGCTTTGTCTGTCATGGAATCCTGCACTGCGAAAGCTGAAGAGAAGGCCTCCAAAAGTAAGAGTGAGAACCACCCACCAAGCATAGAATGCCTGGAAAAGGTGGAAAAGGCCAAAAAGACTGTTGGTGAGAAGGAAAGATTGAGTCCAATACCCGAGGAAGTTGTAAGGAGTCCTGTAGAATCAGAAAAGCCAGATCCTTGTGAAGTGGCTGAAGCTGCCCTCCCACCCGAGATGACTGGCCCCAAGGAGAAACTGGCCTCAGAAAAAAAAGGTGTAGAATGTCTCAGTAGAGGTTCAAGTGAAGGCCAGTCCCTTGAAAATGCAAGCCCAGGAATTCTAGAAAAGGATTCTGAGACCATGAAGGTAGAAATGGCCAGTGCAGACAAGGTCCAGGCCTCTGGCATGGAGGACACTTCTGAGACAAAGAGCTCCATGCCGAAGAGCAAATTCAAATATAAGTTAGTTCCTGAAGGAGACAGCACCGCTTCAGAAAACACAGAGATCACCTCCGAAAGGCAGAAGGAAGGCATCAAGTTGACAATTCGGATATCTAGTCGGAAGAAGAAGCCGGATTGTCCCCCACAAATTGTAGACTCTGAGAGCAAGGAAGAGAAGGTGGGGAAGGAAGAAGAGAAAACCAGTGTGGGCCGGACTTTAAGAAGGTCTCCGAGAATATCCAGACCCACAGCAAAAGTAGCTGAGATCAGAGACCAGAAAGCTGAGAAAAAAAGAGGGGAAGGAGAAGATGGAGTGGAGGAAGAACCAGCAGCTTTGCAGAGAACAGACAAGAAGGAACACTTGAAAAAAACAGAGAAGGATACAAATTCTAAAGTGAGCAAGGTAAAACTTGCACCGAGTTCTCAGTGTAGAAAATGTAAAATGACATTACCAGCCTGTTTGATGTGTGCGTGTGGGGGTCAGAGAACAACTTGGAAGTATCTTCTGTCCTTCTTCATGTGGACCACAGGGGTCAAATTTTAGGTCATCAAGCTTGGCAGCAAGCTCCTTTACCTACTGAGCCATCCCACTGGCCACTAAGTTTTCAATTAAATATTTGTTTTTGCATGTGTATGTATGTGATACATGTATGTGTTCGTGTGTGTGTGTGTGTGTGTGTGTGTGTGTGTGTGTGTGTGTGTGTGTGTGTGTGTGTGAACATTGGGTGGCTCCTTCATCTCTCTCCCCCTTTGTGAGACAGCTTGAGGCTCAAGGGTTCAGCTAGGCTAGACAGTGAGCTTCAAAAGTCCACCTATCTCTATTCCCAACCCCCAGGGTTACAGATACACACTGCCAGAGCTGGCATTTTTATGTGGGTTCTGGTCATCCAAATTCAGGTCTTAGTGCTTGTGTGGCAGACATTTTACTGAGCTATCTCGAAAGCCTTGTGTTCTCAGTTTTAATTAGAAAACTAATTTAGATCTAATTGTTTATTGCTTTGTGTTGAAATGGCCACTCAAAGACAACTAATAATAAACCTTGCCTTTCAATAGTTATACTCACACACTAAAATTCAGACATACAATGTTTCTTTTAGACTTCTTTTTCTATTGCAAGCAGTTCTAGGGATATATTCTATAAGCTATTCAGCTGATAATGAGCCTGTAGAGTGCTGAAATTAAACTCCCCACATCCACTATTAGCAGTTCGGGATATACAATGTTTCATTCCTTTTCCAAGCATTCATGTGTATGTTTATGAACATGTATTCATAAAATTTTTTCAATAATTGGATCACACCTATTTGTTTCACTTAACAGTGATGTCTCTTCTTATGTGAGAAGTTACAGTCTACTTTTATTTACTAGTGGCCACATAGTATTTCATAGTGTGGATATACCTCAGTTTATTTAATTACTCCCTTATTAATTGACATTTAGGTTGTTTCCCATTTTTCACTATTACAGGCAATGCTGCATTGAAGATCCTTTTGGACATAAGTGAGTATTTCTTTAGAATAGACTCCTAGAATTGGAATTACTGGGTCAAGGGGCATGTGTATTATAAAATGGATAGTTATTGTCACATTGCCCTCCAGAAGCCCTAATAGTGTCCCACCCCATTCCCAGTTTACCAGAGTACCTATTTTCCCCATTTTAATCCGGAAATTCCTTTTCTGGGACCTTCCTAATTTTAAGCAAAGTCTTTAGTCCACGGGACTGTTACTTTTTCATTTAAATGGACATGTCATGATGATTACTGTTCACTATCAGTCATTCTTTGCTCCCTGAAAAACCTTTTGTTTTTGAATGAATTCGTTCTTTCCTAGAGGCCCATAGCATGGCAGTGAAGTGAGGCAGGATGGAGAGACTGAACCTAGGTGACAGAATGACGTCTCATGACCAGCTTACTCTCTGACTCTTTTAACGTTTATTGCGAGTTTTAGATGCAGCTCTGACCTGCTTTAAAAACTTGGTAATTTAGGCGTTTGGGTGTGTGTGTGTGTATGGGTGTGTGTGTGTGTGTGTGTGTTGTTTCTGTGGTTTTTTGAGACAGGGTTTCTCTGTGTAACAGCCTTGGCTGCCCTAGAACTCCCTTTATAGTCCAGGCTGGCCTCGAACTCACAGAGATCCTCCCACCTCTACCTCCCAAGTGCTGGGATTAAAGGAGTGCACCACCACCACCACCACCACCACCACCACCACGCCCAGCTTTTAAAGTTTAGATTTTTGAAAAAAAAAATAAGTATGTCAGTATATCTTCCTGCTATTGATAGAGTCTTTAAGTGTTCATGGCCTTTGACCCAGAATCCTGTTCAAGGAATTTATCCTAACCACAAAGATGGATGTAAACATTAACATCTATGAGGGTACATTTTGAAAGTGAAAAAATGGGAAACAACCACCCAAATGTGTGAGTAATATCATACAGCCATTTTGGCATATTTATAAGATAAAATGGTCATTGTCTAATCCCATTTTTAAGACACCCCCCCCAAATGCAGAAAAAATAATGAAAACACATACCAAAACTTAGTAGTAGATAGAGCTGATGACAAGACTGTAACAATTTTCATCTTTTCTTTCTGTGTCAGCTAAATATTCTCCAAGGGACATGTAGTTTGGAGAAAGAAATTCTCATGTCCAATTATCTCATCTTTTCATTTCTGTAAGGTAAAACCCAAAGGCAAAGTTCGCTGGACTGGTTCTCGGACACGTGGCCGGTGGAAATACTCCAGCAATGATGACAGTGAAGGGTCCGACAGTGAAAAATCCTCCGCAGCCTCAGAAGAGGAGCAAGGGAAGGAAAGTGAAGAAGCTGTCCTTCCAGATGACGATGAACCATGCAAAAAATGTGGCCTTCCAAACCATCCGGAACTAGTATGTACCTGCTCTAAGTGAGCAGTGCTCCTCTCATAGCTATACTGTGGTTCTTTGGAGTGACCTACTGCTCCGAGGTTTGATCGTGATTTGAATTTTGTTTTGTTTTTTTGTAACAGGATCTCACTGTTAGCCCTGGCTGGCCCGGATCTCATTAAGTTGGTGGTTAAAATGAAGCCTTGTCTGTCTTAGTTTTCTATTACTGTGATAAAGTGCCATGGCTGAGGGAACAGAAAAGAAAGAATTTGTTTATGCTAGGGTTCCAGAGGATTAGTGATGGCGAGTAAGAGCATGGAGATGGATGCCTAGAGCAGCATCTCAGGGCTCACATCTTGATCTACAAGCAGGAGGCCGAGAGCACACTGGAGATGGCCTGGTCTATGGAAACCTCAGAGCCTGCACTCAGTGACACACTTTTCTTGAGCAAAACCACACTTCCTAATCCTCCCCAAACAGCCACCAACCAAGGACCAAGTATTCAAATGGCTTGAGACTGAGGGGGGCATTTCCTTCCAACCACCACAACTACCATAATGAGCAAGGCTATGAAAGTTAAGATTTTTGTGTTGAAGATGTTTGAAGATTTGATCTTCTTTTTAAAAAGATCTCTTTTCTGCCTTCTAACTCAGAGATCAGCAAGACTTGTGTTTGCCATACCATTTCCGAATTTATTTATTTATTTTTTAATAAAATGTCTTTAAAAAGTAAAGAAACTCTGGGGACAAAACCAAGTGTGAGGAAATAAGTGTAGGGAGCCAAAGTGACAGCAATGGGATCCACAGGATTTTAGTTTGTCGTTATAAGTAACTGGTGAATCCCATTTCTGTTTACTGTGGCAAGGTGAATGACTTTAGAAACTACAATCTGGTGGGTTGCTTATGCCCTGGACTTAAAGATAATCCCAAATCAAAATTAGAAGTAGTAGCCCGACTATGGTGATGCACGCCTTTAGTCCCAGTACTCAGGAGGCAGTGGCAGGCAGATCTCTGTGAGTTTGAGGCCAGCCCTGGCTACAGAGCAAGTTCTAGAACTGTTACACAGAGAAACCCTGTCTCAAAGAACAAAAATAACAACAACAAAAAATTGAAGAAATAATAAATCACTTTTGTATTAGTAAAATAAATGGCCCTTGTTCTTGGTGAACAGAAAAGCAATAAATTCAGTAAATCTAGAACTCTTGTCTGTTCTAGTTGTTTTAGGTAAAAGCAATGGATCATTGCCTGAGACTTGGAAATTCTTATTTGTTTGTATGTTTGTCTTGTTTTGTTTTTTCGAGACAGGGTTTCTCTGTGCAACAGCTCTAGCCATCTAGAGTTTGCTCTGTAGACCTGACTGGCCTTGACCTCCCAGAGATCCACCTGCCTCTGCCTCCTGGGCGTTGGGTTTACAGGGGTGTGCCAGCGGAACTCTTATGTAGTAATAGTTATTCAGTGGAATTTTCGGTTTGTTGTGGTGTTAGGCAAGTCTTCCTTTTAGAAGTAAATTAAATTGTAAAGTTTTATTTTTAATTGTCTTATTTGAAATTTAGGTTATGTTTTTCTGTAGAAACAATGTGATGAGTGAAATTGGGTACCTGGGTTAGTCCACATATGCCAAAGCAATTGATTTTACAGTTGATATAACCACTAATGTAAGTTGATACTTAATTTTGAACATTGGGATCAAGTGGTGACTGTATTATACAGAGCAGGAAGGAGATAGTTTTCCAGCCTTAACTTGTCCTATTCAGAATGGGATAGAATTTCAGAAAGAACACAAATACCAGAATTGAACAAAAAAATAGAGAACATAGGTAATATGAGCCAGATCCCTTTCTTTTAGTAAGACCAATGGTAGAATAAACCCTGTGATGCTGGATTAGAGGAATTATAGTGAATTCATTTTAAATAGGTAGAAATACAGGTGTATGCATGCATATGCAGTTACTAAAGAATGAATGTGCTGTTCTCTCTGCGAGAACTTAACATTAGTGATAGGCCGTTGCATTAAGCACTGAGACTTCCCAGACCTTGTTTCTAAATTCATCTGGAATAAAGGAACCAGGACTTCTTCATTTTATTAATTCTCAGGTCAGGCCATCAGGGGATGTCTAAGATGTGTCGAGAGCACCCTGTAATTGCCAGAAGGTAACAAAGTTCTTTAAAAAACAAAGAATCTGATCTAGACAAGCCCTAAGGACACAGAAAAAGCTCGCGTATCCATAGCTGGAACAGCTCCAACAAACAGAAGAATAGATTTCAACTATAATTTAAAGAAGAAGAAGAAGTATTTGTCACTGACAGAAATAATTGAGTAAACAAATGATTAGGGCAGCGGATCAGTTTTCTTTGTAGAAGAACTCCAAGAACTTGGGAGGTTAAAGGAAGAGAAAATCACAAGCAGAGTGCCACAGCCCTCACTGCGGAAGCAAAGTTCCTAGTGCATGCTAAGCTCGGGGGCAGGCTCGAAGGAAGAGTTAAATATTTGCATAACTCAGTTATATCTTACTTTAAAATACTTACAGATTTATTAGTTACTATAATGATTTTCATTTATATCCCTAAATCCTTTGATATTCCTAACCCTAGAAAACTTTGGCACCTCCCTGTGAGTATAGGCTGGATTTATTTGTTTATTCCTTCGTTCTAGTTTTGTTGTTGTTGTTTATTTATTTGTTTATTACTGGTGATTTGCATTCATGGTATTCACACGTCTACATGGAACTACTTTCCTAGCTCTTTTCTTTTTTTTTGAGAGGAGTTTCAAGATGTTGCTCACACTGGCCTTAGAATGTGATATTCCTGCCCTTGCTTTCCTAGTAGATGGAATTACAGGCATTAGCCATAAGGACCAGTGGGGTTTACTTTGAGGGTAGAAGTATGGAAAATAAACAGTGTAACTTCTAAATAGAAAAATAAATAGCTACTTCTTTAACTAAGTGACCGAAATTAATATCACCAATAATAATCTATATTAATATCATGTATCCCTTGTGTCATAGTTTGAATAAGAGTGGTCTCCATAAAGCCTGGTGTAGCGATGCACACCTTTAATCCTAGCACTCAGGAGGCAGAGGCAGGAAAATCTCTGTGAGGTCAAGGGCAGCCTGATCCACATAGTGAATTCCAGGATAGCCAGATAGTGAGACCCTGTAGAGAGAAAAGGGAGTTGTGCTAAGTTTACGGGCTGGAGAAATGGTTCAGCAGTTAAGAAAACTTACTCCTCTTCTAGAAGACCTAGGTTCAGTTCCCAGCACCCACATGACCACTAATGACTGTAACGTCAGTTCTGGGGGATCCGGTTCCTATTCTGACCTTCGCTGTCACTGCACACAAACGGTGCATATACATATTCTCAGATACACACACACACACACACACACACACACACACACACACACACACACACACACACACATATATTAAATAAACAATTTTTTTTTTGAGACAGAGTTTCTCTGTGTAGCTTTGGAGCCTGTCCTGGAACTCACTCAGACCAGGCTGGCCTCAAACTGAGAGATCCACCTGCTAGAATTAAAGGTGTGTGCCACCACTGCCGGGCTTAAATGAATGTTTTTTAAAGAGAAGAATGGCCCCATAGGCTCATGTGTTTGAATGTTTAGTTACCTGGTAGTAACTATTTGAAGGCTTATAAGAACTAGGGGGTGTGGCCTTATTGGAGTAGGTGTGGTCTTGTTGGAGGAAGTGTATCATTAGGGGTGGGCTTTGAGGTCAAAAGCCCACTCCAGCCCCAGACTCTCTCTTCCTGCTGCCTGCACATCAGGATATAGATATATCCCTTAGCCACTTCTTCAGCACTGTGTCTGCCTGTGTGCTACCATGCTATCAGCCATGGTGATAATGGGCTAATCTCTGAAACTATAAACAAGCCCCTGTAAATGCTTTCTTTTATAAGCGTTACCTTCACAGCCTTGACTAAGAAACCCTGATATGACAGAATGAGCAGAGTACTCTTCTTCTAACATGGAACCCCAGTGAAGTCATTAACCCAAATTCAGACTTGTCTATAAAATGTTGGATTTCTAATAGTCCACACACTGTCAGAGTAACAGAAAAAGAAAGGCTAAGCATCTGTTAGCGCCAGAGAATGAGAGTAGGAAACCTAACGAGAGCAGTACAGTCTAATAGCCTTGGATTCATAGTCAGGAAAACAGCATCACTGTTGGGAAAAGGTCTTAGGAAACTACTGTGTTGATGCTACATTTTCACTTTTGGCAGAGATGGGTTAGATTTTAACTTTGTAACTGGGCATGCTGGCACATACCTCTAATCTTAACATTTGAGGGGCTGGAGCAGTTAGATTGAAACTTTGGGGTCAGTTGTATAACAAGAGCCCTTCTGAAGTGTAGCTTTGTGGAAAGTTGAAGGAAAAACATATGAGACTGTAATATCTTCGTAATTCATCTATAAACTGGAAATACTTTCAAGTAAAGGCCTTTTTAGTTAAATGATTACCAATAAGCTGGTAGGTTTTAAATAACTGGTCATCTAGAGTTCACTGCAGTAAAAGTAGTTGATGGTGATGTTAATGTTTGAAAGAACTTCTGATCCTTTCCTGTGTGTCAGTCTCTTCCTTATCTGAGTTTACAGAATAAAAGAACTGTATTTCTTATTTTAAATAATTGAAATGCAATTAAAATGGAAATACTTTATAATTCTCTATATGCTAGCATACTTTATGATACTTGAACTTTAAAATTATGTTATAGAGAATGTAAGATTGCCTTTGTGGCAAACTAACAATTGATTCCAGTTTAGAAAGGAGTTACTGTATTTCACTGATTTCTGTACCATAATATTTTCTTAGGTTGTCAGAGGGAGTGCTTTTTAAGTTTTAAATTCTTTTTGTTTTGTTTTTGTGAGACAGGGTTTCTCTGTGTAGCCCTGGCTACCCTGGAACTCACTTTGTAGACCAGGCTGGCCTCGGACTCAGTTCCACCTGCCTCTGCCTCCCGAGTGCTGAGATTAAAGATTGTGTGCCACCATTTCCTGGCTCAATTTAAAATTTTTTTTCCATCCCAAATTGTCAGACTTATTCCATTCATTGGCTTTATGCACATACCATGCAGTTCATGGTAGTGTACTAAGAAGTACTGAAATGTCAGTGTTCACCAGGAATGGTGTCATATACCTGTACAAACCCAGCACTGTAGAGACTGAGACATGAATATTGCTGAGAGCTTGAGGCCGTCCAGTGCTACATAGTGAGTACCAGCCTAGCCTGCGCTATTAATATAGCAAGGCATTATCTCAAAAAGAAAGAAATGCCATATTTTAACAAATTGCAGATGGCTTGATATTAATGTGGTTTATTTCAGATTCTTCTGTGCGATTCCTGTGACAGTGGATACCATACTGCCTGCCTCCGCCCTCCCCTGATGATCATCCCTGATGGAGAATGGTTCTGCCCTCCTTGCCAGCATGTATGACCCAACCTAATTCTGTCTCCAGCCCTCAGTTTTGTATTCAACACATTGATAATACTTTTAAGCAGTCATTAAACACTATCCCTTTCCAAAGCAGTTGTTAATAATGTTCACCTTTTGTTTGAGTCTCTTACCTTCTATTAGTATCTTAGGCTTGCCTTTTGTCTTCTATAAAATTCCTGACTTTTGTAAAACCATCTGTTTTCTACTCTAATTTGTATAAATATAAATAGCACGAATTCTAATTAACAATAAAAACCTGGAGTTAGATATTGTGGTAAATGCTGAAAGATCAAAGAGGTAAAGGATCAGCCAAAATTATCTCTTACCTTCACTGACTCTGCAGACTGAAAAATGGTGGAGCTCCTTCCTGTCTATGCTCCGCCTTATCGCCTACTCTCTGCATGCAGTCATATCACTTCCTGTCTCCTGTCTGTACAGACCTCCAGATCTCTATGGTTAACTAGTGGCTAGTTTCACCCTCTGATCTTCAGGCAAGCTTTATTTGTCAGAACACAAACAAAATATCACCAAAAATAGCACCAATTTTATATGAATGAAATAAATGTTTTGTAGTTTACTCCATTTTTAAAATCTCATTTTTTATTACTGCATCTTTTTTTGTTGCTAGCACTGAGAGAATCATCAGTCTGTTCTGCATTGATTCACAGTTTCTTGTAAAATCAGAGAACAGTAGATTGCACCAATTGAATACTTTTTTCCACAAGGCCAACCTTATTTTGCTTTCAACATAATAGCTTTACACCTTTTTCTCTGAAGTTACCATCTCTTGCTTAGCATAGCTTAATCTATGATTTTTTTTTTTGCTCTGTTTTGACCCAGTAACCATGTAGCGTTGCTTTATGTGTATTTTTTATATTGGCATTATGCTTTGACATATATATGTATATATAATTTTTCGAAATTATTTTGATAGTCTTTTATTTTTAACATAACCTTGTTTGAATAGTAATGAACAAAATGCAATTCTGAACAGTAAAAGCAAGATAGGGACAGAACATATTTTTCTGTTTTGGTTTTTGCAAAGCTATTTGTGTTTGGCATGCTTTCTAATAGAAGTACTATGCTCATCATCTGTTAAGTGGATTCTGACTACCTTTTTAAACAAAGCATTTTCAATATTCATTCACCATGTAGCCATTTTCAGCTCATAACGCTTATTATTATTAAGCTTAAAGCCTAATAATACTCAAATAATAATAAATGAGCTTAATAATAAACATGAGATGTATGGTTGTGCTCTGGTATTAAAAATAGCACATATATATTGTTCCTACAGAAACTACTGTGTGAAAAATTGGAAGAACAGTTGCAAGATTTGGATGTTGCCTTAAAGAAGAAAGAGCGTGCAGAGCGAAGGTAAATTGGTATATGTGTTAATGTTTCCCTTGGTAGTTTGGCAGTAACATTGTCTTACAGTTTAGATGAACACATCCATCTAAATCAAAGACTGGCAAGCTACAGCAAGTCAAATCTGGTCTGCTGCTGTTTTTACATTACCTTCTAAGAATGGTTTTTAAGTTTTTAAAAACATCCTTATCAAATCATTTCATGATGTAGGAAAACTATGTGGTACTCACATTTTATATATCCTCTAAGTAAACTTTACTGGAACACAGCTTTGCTCATTTGTTTGTGTGCTTACTATGGCTGCTTTCGCACTACAACAGTGGAATTGAATAGCTCACTAGAGGTCCAGTAACTTCCCAAGCTCGAAATACTATGTGTCCTTTTACACACGTTTTCCCACCCCCTTTGTAGAGTATCAGAGTCTGCTATGGAAAAACATTGTCCCACATCTTGTGGAGGAAATATGCATAACTATTATTGAACACAGGAAAATTATAAGAACCTGCTTATAATTTATTTCCTCTGTCTTTTTGGGTGGACTGTATTAACAGTGGTAAATAAAGACCACTGCTGAACTGTGTCCTGCTGACAGTAACATACACTGTTTTCATTACGTCACTATAGTGTAGTCTGAAACAGTTGAGGAAGCTTCATGGAGCAAGTAAGATTGACCTTGAGCCTCATATTTATTAATAGGGGATTGATTCAGAATGAATACAGTGAGTTTATATTTATTTGTACTGTCTTTGGTCATTGCACATCTAAACATTCAGATCCACGGCATAGCTAACTGAATAGAACAGTGAATGAATGAACATAGATGAGTATATGAATCTTGTTTACATTGAACTCACTTTTGACCAGAGAATACAGAGACCCAATGATGAGAGACAGAGAGACTGAGACTCAACACAGTACTAGAACATAAAGGAAGAGCATTTTAATTCTCCTAGAAATTGAATTATCAAGGAAGGCCTTGGGAAATAAATTGGGTTTATACAGATGGGCATAGAAAAAAGAGGCATTTCCAGTTGGTGTGTGCAAACATAATGAGCAAAGGCAGAGTATAGATGTGAAGGTAGGGACCGGGCGGTCGTGGCGCACGCCTTTAATCCCAGCACTCAGGAGGCAGAGCCAGGCGGATCTCTGTGCGTTCAAGTCCAGCCTGGTCTACAGAGTGAGATTCAGGACAGGCTCCAAAGCTACACAGAGAAACCCTGTCTCAAAAAAACAAAAAAAAAAAAAAAAAAAAAAAAAACCCACAAAAAACAAAAAACAGTGAAGGTAGGAGAGCGAGATAGGATGGATCTCCATAAAGCAGAGAAAGCCCAGACTGCAAACAGCTTTGCTAGCCAACTAGGGAATTCTAACTGTTCTCTGTAGGGAGTAGTGGAGTCATCAGAGTAGGGATATGGTCATCATTTCAGAAAATAGGCCCTGGTAAGTCAGATGAATGAGTGAGAATTAGAGTGTTGCAGGAGAAAGCCTGGGAGTAAGGCAGCCATTGTAATGGGTGTGTAGAGGTGGGGGCTTCATGTCATCTCTGAAATGACCTCTCTGGTACTCATCCACCCTCATACTATGAGAGCATCTGTATCCTGATCCCATTGTTTTCTCCGTTTGTATTCAGCATTTAACTAACATTTATTGAATACCTGTTTTATGCCAGGTAGTGTAGTCAGTGAGAAAGCATACTGTGTCTACCTTAAATGGCTGCACAGTCTGGAAAAAAGGGTTGTGACTCTAAGTTTTTAGTGACTACCCAGCAAATGTCTACAGATCTGGAGCTGTGTGGCTCTATGGAATCTGCTGTTTTAGAAATCTCTTATTTTGTGGTTTACAAATGTTCCTTCCAGTGTATGACATCAGGGATAATATGGGAACTCAGAAAGCTCTGTTCTTCCAGACTGCAATTACTATTGCTTTGCCTAGCAGGGGGTTAGATTTAATTGGGGTTGGAATTTTCCAGGTAATGTAACAGTGGGAAGGAGAGAAAGAGACAAGGAGCTTGAAAGTGTATGCAAAGGAGTATTTATAATGATGGAGTATGGAGTGTCAGCCAGGTAAGAGGGCAGCGATAGACTAAGTTGAAGTTCCACTAGAGTCAACAAATTGTTGAGAGTAGCATAGAAGGTGGAGTGAGTTGGAAATTGATTTAGTAGAAGTCAGACAATAGGATTTGTAAAACTGAAATTTTAGCAGGAGTAGAGATGTTGGTAATGATAAGGTCTGCAGATCTAGATAGTGAGATGAGGTGGAAGGCATCCTGCCAAAAGATGACTAACGAGAGAGTGATAAGGAATCATGTCTACCCTCAAGATCCTGTACAACAGTGAACCCAGTTAAAGCCTTCTGTAATTTCTCCGGTTAGATAAAATTGATCTATACCTGGTCATGTTTCCAGTAGTTGTTCAAAATGGTCGGTAGGCGTTTGATAACTAATTATGAGGGCAGAAACTGTATCTTATGTTATATTTGGCTTTCCAAGCTTGGCATAAGTCTGCCCATAATGAACATGAGTTAATTTCTCTTCAGTTGAATTGAGAAGAGAAATAATGGTCAAAGAAAGCAGTTTAAAGGAGAAAATTGGTATTTCAGTGAATGTGGTTTTGGCAAGGTCAGATGTATATCACACATACTTAATAACAGAGACGGTTCAAACTGCAATATTCTGATTGTCTTGGTCATTATTAACTACTTGATAGCTTACCAAGTTTTAATTAAAGTGATTTTTATCATTTTCATAAATGTGGTAGCTTCTCCATCTGTTGCTAAGATTCTTGTTAGCAGGGTCGTGCTCATTAGAAGCTGCATTGCAAAGGCTCTAGACATGTAAATGCATTCATTTCCTTTTGGAAGGAGCATTACAACAAGCAAGAAAGAACAGTTGCTCTTCTAGATCCGTGTAATATACTCTGATATTCAGAGCTCAGGGCTCTCAGTATACTGCATTAACATTCAGATGACTCGAGTAAGCACCTGTTGTTTAGAGCTGTTTGTTATTATTTTTTAGTTGAAATAAACAGGGCATTTGTTTGTTTGTTTTTTGTTTTTGTTTTTTCCCTTGGAGAGGAAACCCATGGAGATGTCATTCTGGATATGCATCCTTGTCTTCCGGCTCCACTAGTACCCTAATTTTCCATTGTAAAATGCATAGCCCATGTGTCTGCAGTGTGTTTCTTCTTCTTCCCTACAGCAAGAAAAAGAGTGGCTTTAATGTCATTCACTGGAGCCTTAATATGGTTTTGTTATGTATAGTTTCTTAGTCACTATTTTATAGTGATGTTTATTACCCTAGGCTTCCCCTACCCCCCAAGACAGGGTTTCTTTGTAGCCAGGATCTCGCTCTGTAACCCAGGCTGTCCTCAAACTCACAGAGATCCGCCTGCCTCTGCCTCCCAAGTGCTGGGACTAAAGGCGTGCACCACTTTCCCCCAGCTATTACCATAGGCTTACAGTTGTATACTATACTCAGAACATCATCTAAGACATTTAATATGCAGAGACTATTTTGTCTAGTCAGAGTTAGTTTTCCAAATCTAACCACATTGTCAACTCAGTTTGAAGTTTGTCTGTTTCAGTTCAAAAGTACAGCTTTCATATAGGTCAGACTTCATATAGTCAGAAAGTTTGTGCTTCTCATTAATACTTATACTCTATTAAAATTTCACTTTAATATCTGTGACAGCCTCTTAAATACCATGAAATTGTAATTTATTACTATCTACCATGATATTTTCATACCAGTTTCATTTTTAGTAAATCTTATTTTATGCCTTTGGTTTTTGGTTTTAAGGAAAGAACGCTTGGTGTATGTTGGTATCAGTATTGAAAACATCATTCCTCCACAAGTAAGTTTCTAGTTTCTAGTATTTTTAAAATTTTATGTGTGTGAGTGTTTTGCCTACATGTATAGTCTGTGTACCTCATGTATGCCTAGAGCCCACAGAGGTCAGAAGAAGGTACCAGATCTCCTAGAACTGGAGTTACAGATGGTTGTGAGCCGCTCTGTGAGTGCTGGGACTCGAATCTGAGTCTTCCAGAGAGCAGCCAGTACTCTTAACCACCGAGCCATTTTCAGTCCAGGTTTATGTCGTATTTTTAGAGGACATGCTATGCACTTTCTAAAATTTAACCCAATTATATGTCATTTTAATATTTGACATACCTATTCTATTAAAGCTAGATGTTTTAAGCACATGGAGAAATAACTATTGGGATTATTATTTATAAATAAATAACTCAATATGATAATCATATTCAAACTAAATTTATAGCTCATTGCTTTGGGGTAATGTTCTATTGTTTCTATTGTAAGCAAAACAATTTGTGGTTAACCCTATAATGTGTTACTTGCGTAAAATAACTAAAGAATAGCTTGGGAATATTTTACTTTTAATTTGGTACTATTGAAATTTTAATTTCTATTATAATTTAATTTCTTTGAACATCTACCATTATTTACATTTATTAGTCTGTAATTAAGCACACCTCATGAGTGAATGTACACGAAACATAGTTTCCAACTTGATTTTGTTGTGGTTTTGCTACTGTTGTTGATTTTAGATAGGGTATATAACTCTGGCTGGCCTGGAACTCAGAGATCCACTGCCTTTTCTTCTTAAATGCTGGTTTTGAAGGTTAGGATTAGAGATGTGAGCCACACATTCAGCAGTTTCCAAATGAAGTTTGACTGTTTCATAATTAAATCCCAGCCTTAAGTAGTTTGCCAAGTTGTTCTTCCATTTAAATCAAATCATCTCATGAATTCAGCCACATATCTATTCAACATTTTCTGTGTATCATATTTAATTATTGGTTAAAAGATTGAATTGGGCCAGGCAGTGGTGGTGCATGTTTTTAATCGCAAGCACTAGGAAGGCAGAGGCAGGAGGATTTCTGTGAGCTTGAGGACAGCCTGGTCTACAGAGCAAGCTCCAGGACAGCCAAAGCTATACAGAAAAACCCTGTCTCATAAAACAAACAAACAAAAATGATTGAATTGGTAGAAAAACTTCATACTGGTTATTTTAATAACAGACTATTGTAAACTCACAGAAGTATTAGAATTTCAACACAGAAATAGTTCATATACTTGACTACCAATATTTTTAATTTGTATAATTAGTTTTGCCATCTATATTCTTAGTGGTAGATAATCTCAGAGTTTTTCAGACCTTCATGTGTGCTCCCTAGGTAGAATATTAAAGCTGTTAATTCCAAGGACTGTTTCTCTGTCAACATCTGTATATGTTTCTCTTGAAAGGAGCCAGATTTTCTGAAGATCAAGAAGAAAAGAAAAAAGATTCAAAAAAATCCAAAGCAAACTTACTTGAAAGGAGATCAACAAGAACAAGGAAATGTATAAGCTACAGGTAGGAAATAAAAGAAAGTTGTTATAGTAAAAGAACCTAACTTTTTTTCCAGTTAGATCAAAAAATAGAAGTGGGTGGTTCTCTCAACACAGTGATTTGTAACTGTTATGTGAGTCACCTGGTATCTTCAGGTGTTAGGTTCCAAGACCTCAGAGCCAGGCTGTAGCTCAGTAGTAGAGCACTTTCCTAGCCTGAGGAAGGTCATATGTCCAGGCCACACCACATACACACCCATGCACACTTACGTGCACAGGACTCGCCACAGAAATTGCATAGTTAACATGGTTAAATCAGCTCACCTTATGATCAGTTGAGCCCCCAAACTAAGCTGCACTTCCTTAAAAAAACGATCTTAGAGATCATTTCTTCTTGTTCATTTGTTTTTAAACCAGAAGAAATAGTTCTTTAAGCAAAAGTACATTTTGATCACCTGTATATGAATTTCTATAACACAATTATTTCCAATAGTAATTATAGCTGGCCTTAACACTATGGAGCAGTAATTTTGTTCAAATTACTTTGCTGTGCGACTTAAATGATTAGAGGTCAGTCTGTAGGTCACAGCTAGCCCACTGGTAGGTTTTGTATAATCTGTATCCCAAGAATGGCTTTTACGTTTATAAATGATTGAAACAAAGCATTTTATGAGAACCATACGTAACTCAAATTCCAGTATCTGTGATGTTTTTGTTACAAAGCCATCTATATTTACTTAACATTTGATTAACAATTACATTTCCATTACAGTGGCATAGTTGATTGTTAAAGACTTTATAGTCTAAAAGCCTAAAGTTTTAACTTGTTTATTGATTAATTGTCTGGAGTATGTGTGTGAGTAGTAGATGCTTACCTCACATGCTGATACTGTCCTAATCTGTGCACTCCCATTGGAAATACCATCAACTGATAGCTTTTAGAAAGCATAAATTGATTCACAGAAGCTTTATAATATCCAAGGTGAAAGCACTGGAAGATTTGGGAGTTTGTTAGGACCTGTTTCTGACTTTTCCATGGTACCTTCTCTGAGCTCACATGGTAGCAGTTCTCTAGGGCAGATCTAGTGTCTGCTTTATGTATATGGCCATCCTCTTGCTTTAATTTCACAGGGCAGAAGAGGCCAAGGGATTCTTGTTTTCTCTTTTTTCTCCTGTTTAATGAGGACATTAATCATGACCGTCACATGTGAGTTGGGTGGGGACAAAGACAGTCTCTTGCAACCACTTTGTATAGGTGGTCTTTGGAAATCAAACACAAATACATCTTACAATCTGATCATCACTGTGTTTGTTTTAGATTTGATGAGTTTGATGAAGCAATTGATGAAGCTATAGAAGATGATATCAAGGAGGCTGATGGAGGGGGTATGTTTATCATTTATTCTTTTTCACATAATTCTACCAGCAGATTATTCCTCTCCCCGGTGCTAACACTGAATAAACTAGCTTACATTCAAAGCAATCTGCTGGCATAGTGCCAATGTATTACAGAACTTATTACTAATTTTTGTATGATCTAATATAAAATTTTAAATTCCTTCATTGATCAAACAATTTATATCTAATTAGAATACTCAGGAAACTTTCCTCTTGTCTTTGCAAAAACAAAGCCTCAAAATGTGTGGATAATCCAAATTTGAATGACAGTGTAAATCTGTTAAATCAATTTACTCATTTAATTGGTATCTCCCTTCCTTCTTTCTTTCCTTCCTTCCTTCTTTCCTTCCTTCCTTCTTTCGTTTGAGACAGTGTTTCTCTCTCTCTTATGTCCTAGCTGTCCTAGAACTCACTCTGTAGTCCAGACTGACCTTTAACTTATAGAGATCCTCCTGCCTCTGCCTCCCAAGTGCTGGGATTAAAGACTTGCACCACCACAGCCAGCCTTTTTGCCTTTCAAAACAGCATTGTAGAAGAATTTGAAGGTTGTTTGTTAAAGTGTTATATAGCCAGTTACTAATGTTCTGATGAAGATTATTATTATTATTATTATTATTATTATTATTTTGGTTTTTCAAGACAGGGTTTCTCTGTGTAGTTTTGGTGCCTGTCCTGGAACTTGCTCTGTAGACCAGGCTGGCCTCGAACTCACAGAGATTCGCCTGGCTCTGCCTCCTGAGCACTGGGATTAAAGGCATGCACTACCACCGCCCAGCCTGATGAAGAACTTTCTAATTTCTACTTACTACTGTGAAAACTTCAGAATGGATCAATACGCAATTTTTTTTGTAAAGAAACTGATGTCGTAACCTTTCAGAATTGGGTCTTTTATTTACATCTTTATCAATTTTTTTCTCTGTCCTTATTCAAGAAGATTCTTAAGCAACTGCTAATAGGTATAAGACTTCTTTTTGGAGTGAGGAAAGTGCTAACAGTTGGACAACTTTGTGACTACATCAGAAATCTGGGTTACTTTCTTTAAAAGATGGGTCTTGCCAGACAGTGGTGGCGAACGACTTTAATCTCAGCACTCAGGAGGCAGAGGCAGGCAGTTCTCTGTGAGTTCAAGGCCAGCCTGGTCTACAAAGTGAGTTCCAGGACATCCAGGGCAACACAGAGAAACCCTGTCTAAAAAAACCCAATAAATAAATAAGTAAAATAAAAGATTGGTCTGGAGTATTGATCCAAGTAAGGCTCAGCAGTCTCAAAAACTTGCTGCTCTTCCAGAGGACCAGTTTGGTTCCCAGCCTGCATGTTGGATAGTTTACAGCTGCCTGTAACTCTGCTTCAATGCTTTCTGAACCCAGCAGCACCTACACAGATGTATTCACTTATCAAAGTGCACGCACAAGCCTTTGGACAGTAGTGGCACACACCTTTAATCCCAGCACTTAGGAGGCAGAGCAGGTGGGTCTCTGTGAGTTTGAGGCCAGGCTGGTCTACAGAATAAGTTCCAGGACAGTCAGGGCTGTTACACAGAGAAACCCTGTCTAAAAAAACATACACACATACACATGAATTTTTAAAAAAAAAAAAAAAAATCTTAAAAGCCATGAGAGGAGAGTGCTGGCCAGGTCCCTCAGTGGGAGGGGCACTTGCTCACAGTCCTGACAACCTGAGTTAGATCTTGGACCTTACCAAGTAGCAGGAGAACTGACTCTTTGAGAGTTGTCCTCTGACCTCCATAAGTGTGCCTTGGAATGTGTAAACACACACACAATATAAGAAAGAAAAGAAGTATATTGAGGGGCTAAAGAAGAATATTGAGGGGCTGAACCAATGGCCCCAAAGCTAAAAGCACTTGTTCTTACAGAGGACCCAGGTTTAGTTCCCAGTACCCGCTTGGTAACTCACAACTATAACAACAGCAGTACTAGGGAATTCAGATCCGTCTTCTGACCTTGGCTTCCAGGCATGCATGTACTGTACATATACACATGTAGGCAAGACACTTAGACAATAAAGAGCATTGAGCCAGGTATGGTGATACAAATCTATAATTCGGGGACAAGGCACAAGGATCACAAATTCAAGACCAACCTAGGCTGCCCAGAGAGATTTTTTTTTAACAGCCCTCCACAAAAAGAAAAGGCAGTGTAATAAAGGGTGAGGGAGGCATCGCTAAGTGGTATATCAAATCCAAATATAAAACTAAATCAAAATATAAAACTAGGAGTCTCTGCACTGTGAACTCTTTTGAATAAGATAGGCATGTTAATTTTTTTGAGGGGGTGTTTCATTTTTGCATGTTAATTCTTTAGAGCATTGTCAGCTGAAATTGTAAGCAACCTACATATTTCTAAGAAAGTTAATGGGAAGGTTCAATAAACATGCAATTACCTCTTCCTCTCAGGAGTTGGCCGAGGAAAAGATATTTCCACCATCACAGGTCACCGTGGGAAAGACATCTCTACCATTTTGGATGAAGAACGAAAAGAAAATAAACGGCCTCAGAGAGCAGCTGCTGCTCGCAGGAAGAAACGCCGGCGACTTAATGATCTTGATAGTGATAGCAACCTAGATGAGGAAGAGAGTGAGGATGAATTCAAGATCAGTGACGGGTATGTGGCCTGCCTCGAGACCCAGTCTCTAGGTGCCAGCTAACACCGAGCTGGGTCCTGAGAGAGCCAGGGCTGTGCTATGCTGTGCTTTTACTCTTTCGGTACATGGGCAATCTGTATTTTCCAGATATTTAAAGCAGATCTGAGATTACTTATTGCGATTCATTTAGATTACAATTAAAGCTACATGTATGGTTGTTTAATGTTTAAAATTGTATTTAAATTTGATTAACTATAATTGGTTTTATTTACTGAAATCTTTTCCTATACTACCTTCTGCTACCTCTTCCATCAGTAGTTTTCAATCAAGTGTGGGAAACTATAAAGAGAAGTAAGTAGTCTTCTCTGCTCTGGAGAGGTTTGGTGAGGGGTAATAATTAATCCGATAGTCGCATTAGAGTGGTGTATAAACAGTGTAATATAACCTTAGTATAAACAGTACTGTGGAGTTTCTCCTGTTGACTCGGTAGTAGATGTGGTGGGAAGTATATAAACCACAGAAACGATGCTCTGCACGGCCTACCTCTGTAATGTAGGTAAAATAAAGTTAGGCTACAGAAGATAATTACCTCCATCTAAAGGAGTCAGGGAACCCTCACAATAAGAAGTTAAGTTAGAATTAACATGTGGGGAATGACTATTTTGAGCAGCCTATGAGTTTAAATACAAATACAGCGTGAGAGAAGAAAGCAATCCGAACAGAGATCCCACATGTTCAAATGTCAAGGAATATTTAGGAAACTCCCAGAAAAGCAAGAATATGAGGATGAAATAGAGAATGCTCTGGGAGACATGCAAGCAGAACATAGAAAAGAACAAGTTAAGGGTTTTTTTCTGTCTTGTTTTTTGTCCTGCATACCAATTTGAACTTGGTCCTGAAAATATTTAAATAAAAAAATGCCCAAGGGTTGGGATTTAGCTCAGTGGTAGAGCGCTTGCAAGCGCAAGGCCTGGGTTCGGTCCTCAGCTCCGGCGGGGAAAATACCCAAAAGGTTGAGGTGTGAGGTGAAAGGAGAGGTCAGGGTACACACCAAGTGTCTGGCTTGGGTTACTGGCGGGTTAATGACTCTCAGTACCAGAGAGCTAGCAGGTAAAGGTGTTTGCCACCCAAGCCTGGCAGCCTTGTTTCAGTCTCCAGAAGCAGTAAAGGTGGGCGGAGTGGTCGGCTGACTCCCACACGCAGGCACAAGGACCCCGTCCCTCCCAGAAGAAGAAGTCAGAATGTTTATATTCAAAAAGGTATATATTTTGAATTAATACATGTTGAATATACCAAAATTTGGCTGGTATATTTGGCTGATAGGTAGAATAAGGGGGGTTGGGAAATAATGAGCACTTTTGGATACGTTGGATTTTAAGTGGTCAATGAAGGAAGTTCATGTATGAAATTCAGCATCAGTTATCTTCACAGATACTCGTTTTAAACACAGAAGTTGACATAATTTCCCATATGTGTCCTCAAATATTACTTAATGCTTTTCACTGGATTCATTACAGTTTTTTTACTGGAACTCTGAAAAGCTGGTTATCACTTCTAACTGTGCCTTTACAAAACAAACAGAGTACACCATCCTGACCTATCTCCTTTTCCCGGACAGATCCCAGGATGAGTTTGTTGTGTCTGATGAAAACCCAGATGAAAGTGAAGAAGATCCACCATCTAATGAGGACAGTGACACGGACTTCTGTAGCCGAAGACTGAGGCGGCATCCTTCTCGGCCCATGAGGCAAAGCCGGCGTTTGCGGAGAAAGACCCCAAAGAAAAAGTACTCTGATGATGATGAAGAGGAAGAAGAGTCTGAGGAGAATAGTAGAGACTCTGGTAAAAATGCCTTCTGTCTGTATCAGAGCAACTCAATTGCTTCCTGGGACTTTTGGAGTTCCAAGGTGTTGGAATTGTATTCAACTGTGCCATAGATCTCCTGATGAGACTCTGGAGTCCTTTTCTTATGACTTGCGAGCCATGTTTTCACATAACACATCTCAGAAAATTCGTGTAAATTAACGTGTTACCGTCACGCCAGCTCTTTTAGAATGTTAAATTGTGATAAATCCTATTGGGACCAAGTATTCTGAAAATATTTTTGAGATATTGTAGAATGAATACCAGAACCAGTTCACTCTATGCACACCAGGGTTTCTTAAATTTTATTTTATTTACATAACTTCCAGTACTTAAGTATATGAAATAGATAATACGAGTCAAAAATTGACTGAATAAATCATAAAAATATTTTTTTTATTGATCTATTTTTTTCTGTGCATTGTTGTGGTATGTGTATGAGTGTGTCGGATCCCCTAAAACTGGAGTTACAGGCAGTGTGGGTGCTGGGAATTGAATCTGAGTCCTCTGGAAGAGCAGCTAATGCTCTTAACTACTGAGTCATCTCTGCAGACCCAAATAAATGTACTTTTAAGCCAGGCAGTGGTGGCACATGCCTTTAATCCCAGCACTCAGGAGGCAGAAGCAGGTGGATCTCTGAGTTTGAGGCTAGCCTGGTCTACAGAGCAAGTTCCAGAACAGCAACAAAAAAACCAAAAAAAATGTGTTTTGAAAGATACTTTAGGTCTGTATATGGTGGTCCATGCCTATAATCTCAGCACTCAGGAGGTAGAGGAGGCAAATCATTATGCATTCAAGGCCAGCCTGGTTTATATAGTGAGTTCCAGGCCAGTCAGCGCTACCGTAATAAAACCCTGTTGTTTTACAATTAAAAAAAAACAAAACCAGAAGGATTGTTCATTGAGTATAGGTGTATATTTCCGAGCCTGACAACCTTGTGTTTGATCTCCAAGATCCTTAACGGTGGGAGGAGAGAGGCATTTCCCTTAAGCTGTCCTTGACCTGCGAATGTTCACCATGGCACTTAGATGAGTTGCCCATACAAACACACACACAGAGAAAAGAATAAATAAATAAATGGGAAAAAAAGGTTTAATTTAAATAAAACAATTACTTTGGAAACTGAATTTTACATAATTGTTGACAATGGATGTGCTTATTTTTACATGAAGAAAGCTCGTCTTAATCCAGTTGTCGCTGCAAGTCATAAAACATCTGTGTTTCTCAGTTCATTTTGATTTTATAATTGTTTGTGCTGAGACTACTGCTTCACAATACAAACTGGTAGAAGTGTTTTTAGGCTGGTTTTAAAAATTAGAAGTTCTATTCTAATTCCACTCCAAAATTCATTTAAAATTTTTCTTTATAAAACTCAATTCAGAAATTCAAACAGCATTTTTTAAAACTCAAAACATTCTAACAGTGCAAGCCAAAGACTAATTTTGGAATTACACACTGTGGAATGATAATAGAGAAACATTAAAAATCCTGTTTGCTATAATTAAACCATTATATCTTAGAATATATGTTTATTCTATGAGAATTTCATAATACAGTCATAAAACATACTTGATTATATTCACTCTTTCACTTCTCCCCAACTCTTTCTGGATCCACCCTCTCCCAACTTCCAACCATATGGTATGCCTTTTTTTTTAATTATTATTTAAGTCCACCAAATCCAGTCTGTGTGGCCCATGTGTTGGTGGGTTTAGAGCCATCCATTGGAACATGTCTATCTGGTGCCCACCCTTAGCCAAAAACTGACTTTCTCTACCCCAGAAACCCTCAATAGCTCCTCAGTTCCTTAGTTCATGAGCCCTTCCGCCTGGATGCTCCAAAGTTGACTGAATTGATCTTGTGCAGAGACGCACAGCTCTGAGTTCAAGTACAGTATCCTTGCATGTCCAGAAAACAGTTTGGCTCTGGTCCTCCCCCACTTGTGGCTCCTACAGTCTTTGCACCAGCTCTTCTGGGATGGTCCCTGAGCCTGAGGGAAGCGAGTGTGATGGAGATGTCCTGTGTGTGGCCAGGCACTCCACACTTCTTCTCTGCACTCTGACCAACTGGTTGTTCTCAATTGAATGTAACATGGAGTGTTAGAAAAGAGATACTAACAACGTTCCCCTCCTTTCCGCATTGCTGGGGACCGAGTGCCAGGCAAGCGCTCTACCTTTGAGCTGCACATCCAACCATCTCCTCCTCACCCTTTATCTCCTCTCCCTTCTCCTTCTGCCTTATTTTCTTTCATTTTTTTTTTCTTTTACCTTGGGAAGTAACTGATAATAGTTTCCAGTTGTGAGGCTGGGGCTATTTGTTGATGCTTGCCTGGCATACTTGAAGCACTACTGCATATGGAGGTAGACACCGGTAATCCCAGGACTCAGAAAGTGGTGGGAATAGGAGCAGAATTTCAAGGCTAGCCTGGGCTAAGGACCTGGTCTCAAAAAAACACAAGTGTACATTTGTGATATTTGGCAAACTGATTTTTTTTTAACTAAATAAGGTTTATAAAACTTACTCAACTAAAATGTTTACAACTCAACTCTATTAACTTTATATTTTTATAGCCTAAGCTTGTTAACCTACCAATGGATTTCAATTTTGTTCTTCCTTGTTTCCCTCCTTTCTTTTTTCTAAACAGAAAGTGACTTTAGTGAAGACTTTAGTGATGATTTTGTAGAAACCCGGCGAAGGCGATCAAGAAGGAACCAGAAAAGACAAATTAATTACAAAGAAGATTCAGAAAGTGATGGTTCCCAGAAAAGCATACGCCGTGGTAAAGAAATCCGACGAGTTCACAAGCGCAGGCTCTCCAGCTCAGAGAGTGAAGGTAAATGCTGTCTCCTGCGTGTGGAAGGAGGGCAGGAAAAAATAGACGGTGCATAGAAAGAACATTCAGGCTTGGGATGATGTGCTTGGTTTTGTTGTTGTTGTTATTGGAGACAGGGTTTCTCTGAACTCACTCTGTAGACCAGACTGGCCCTGGACTCCAGAGATCCACTCTGCCTCCCGAGTGTTGGGATTAAAGGTATGCACCACCACTGCCTGGCTGATTTTTTTTTTTTTTTTTTTAATGCATATAATCACTAGCATCATTGGGATGAATCTTAGTACTTTTCTCCCATCTATTAATTATAATTTATACCACTCTTGATAGGATTTTAATTTTTAAGTCATTCTTATTTATTCATGTATTTTATATATATGAGTGCTCTATTTTCATGTATGCCTACATGACAGAAGAGGATATCAGATCCCACTATAGATGTTTGGTTGTGAGCCACCATGTGGTGGCTGGGAATTAAACTCAGAACCTCTGGAAGAGCAGCTGGTGCTCTTAACTGCTGAGCCATCTCTCCAGCCCCCAGATGCTAATTTTGAAGGGTTCCATTATATTAAGGTCTTCTGCCTGGCGTTGTGAGTCACTCTGCCCCTTTTGTTGTTGTTTATTCTGACATCACCTTTCCTGCACTGAGGAGCTGGGCACTTTCAGACCGTCGTGTCTGTGGTCCTTCCCTCCTTTCTCTGTCAGTCTCAGCCGGGGTCTGTTTTTAAGAGCTGGAGCTGCGCTTTACCAGAAGTGGAGGAGAAGCTATAAAATATTCATTTGTGGGGCTGGAGAGCTGGCTCGGTGGTTTAGAGAACTTCCTGTTCATCCAGAGTACTCAAGTTAGTTTCCTAACATCTACATCAGGCAGCTCCCTCCTGCTTCAGGGAAGTTTCTCAAGACTGTAAATACCAGCACATGTATGTGCCTTATACTCACACAGACACACATATATACATACAAAAAAGAGAAATCTTTTCAAAATTGTCATAGGGGCCTGGCCTTGGTGGCACACACCTTTAATCCCAGCACTCCGGAGGCAGAGGCAGGCGGATCTCTGAGTTCGAGGCCAGCCTGAGCTACAGAGTGAGTTCCAGGACAGTCAGGACTGTTTCACAGAGAAACCCTGGGGGGGGGGGGGGGGCGTGTTTTTAATAGGAATTTGTGATTTCTGCTTCATTTTTAAATCCAGACCTCTTTCTAAGTTCATTTTAAATGACCTTGACTCTTATCTCCCACCCTTTTAAAGCATTTAATCCATCATTGTTTGTGATCTGTTTTGAATATTGCTTTTACAAATAGAGTTTGAGAGTAGGAGAGCAGGAAAAAATATGTGGATGTAGGAGTCTAAAGGAGTTGATTTTAGTCTTGAGTATCTTCACGTCATAAAAATAAAACTAAATTCATTAATCCAGCCATTAAATATGAATATTTTTGAACTAGGCCCTGGTATAAGTACTAGGAATTGGACAGAACAAAATAGCCCTCATGTAACCTTTGAGGTAGGTGGAAAGATAATAAAATAAATATTAGAATATAAGATATTAGAAGAAGAGGGTTTAGAAGAATAGAATTTCAGATTTCCTCATTGAGAAAGACAATATTTAGGGGACAAAGTTAGGACTTAGTGGTAGAATACTTGCTCAGCATGTATGAGACCCTAGTTTTTGGTTCCAGCACCACACACACACACACACACACACACACACACACACACACACACACACACCCCTCTGAGCTAACTGTACCCAGCACATTCAGGGAACAGAGGAAGCTCAGGGTTGTTAGAACGAGAATAAGAGAGAAGTCAGCAAGCCACAGTACACATGGTTGCATAAATAACCATTTTTAACAGATCAGATTTTATTAGAAGATGGTCATATCTGTTTATTTACATATTGTCTATAGCTGCCTTATTTTAAAAAGATGAATAGTTCTGATAGAACATGGAGGTCTCACCTGAACCCCCACCCCCCAGAAGAACAATTGGTAATCTCAGATAAAGAGCAGAGCTTTCTAACGGGATTTCTGCAATGATGGGAACATTCTGTATCCGTGCTGGCTAATTCAGTAAGCATTAACCCCATGTGCCTGTAAAACACTTGAAATGTAGCTGGCTTGAGTATGGAACTCAATTTTTGTTTAATTTTAATTAATTTAAAATAACCACATGACTAATGTCTACTATATTAAGTGGATAGGCCATTGTATGGATTGTGGATTTATTCTGTGTGAGATGGGAAATACTTAGATTTTGAGCACTGGAGTGTGTTCTAATTTGCTAGAGTACCCATATTATCAATAAATTGAAGAGGGGAAACAAGGCAGTAGCTTGGAGAACAGTAGTCCCGGGAAGAGATGATGCTGGTTGGAAGTAGGTCCATAGCTGTAAGAGTAAAAAGTTATCAAAGTAAGGATAGCTTTGTTTTTTAAGATTTACTTTTATTTATTTGGTGTGTGTGTGTGTGTGTGTGTGTGTGTGTGTGTGTGTGTGTGTGTGTGTGTGTGTTATTTCCGAATGCCTGTGGACACCAAAAGAAATCTCAGATCCCTGGAATTACATGTGGTTGTCAGTCAGTGCTGGGGCCTGAACCTAGGTCCTCATCAAGAGCAGCAAGTGCGCTTAACCGCTGGGCCACTGCTCCAGCTTTCCAAGGATAAGTTTTGATGGTAGACCAAAAGAAATCAAGAACTAAGCAGCTTTAAGAACAAAAGGCCTTTGGGAGCTGTTTTGTTTACATTAGACTTAAGATGCCTTTTAGATATTCAAACATACATGTTGAAGAGGCAGTTTGACTAATCTGTAATTGTAATTTAGGGATCGCCTAAAAGAAGAGCCTCATCAGTTTGTATGTGTAGCCACAAGACTGGGTGAGATGACTCACAAAGCAAGTACAGGCCACACTAAGACATTCACAGTCGACCAGAGGAGTTTAATATCTATCCTCAAATGTTTGCTATGGTGTACAGAGTGATGCCCAGTAATTTGCTTTTGGTTTTTGGTGGTTTGAGAATGATTTCATATAACTCAGGCTGACCTTGAACTTATGATCATCCTATGCTTGCCAAGTATAAGGATTACCAGTCTATACCACCATGCATTCCTGCAGGGTTTTTTTTTGTTTGTTTGTTTGTTTTGTTTTGTTTTTTTGACACAGGGTTTCTCTGTGTAGCTTTGGAGCCTATCCTGGAACTTGCTATGTAGACCAGGCTGGCCTCAGACATACAGAGATCCGCCTGCCTTTGCTTCCCCAGTGCTGTAGTTTTAATCTTTCCTTATTAATATGTTTATATGACTCCTCAATTTTAGAAATAAAGAGGAGTTTCTCAGTTTGTGGCCAGTTTACCTTCACTTAATTCAAGGACCATCAGACCCTCTTCTTCCACTCCCCTAGGAAATCTGCTTTTTCCTAAAATCAGAAGTAAAATACACAGTAGATCTTATTGAGCCTTGTTACAGGTGGTGGTGGTAGTTAGATGTCTACCAGTCTATTTATTACAGAGCCATATTTTCCTAAGAGCAGAGCATGGGGTGGATGTGGAAAAGGAGTACTTGAATATGCTTATTGTTGACTGTGCCAACAGCTTAAATATCTGTTTATTCTAGAGAGCTATATGTCCAAGAACTCTGAAGATGAAGAGCTAACAAAAGAATCAAAGAGGTCTGTTCGAAAACGGGGCCGAAGCACAGATGAATATTCAGAAGCAGATGAGGATGATGAAGAGGAAGGCAAACCATCCCGCAAGCGGCTCCACCGTATTGAGACGGACGAGGAGAGCTGTGACAATGCTCGTGGAGATGCAGAACAGCCTGCCTCTGACAGCCAGCCCAGGGTCCTGCCCTCAGAGCAGGAGAGCAGCAAGAAGCCCTATCGGATAGAGAGTGATGAGGAAGAGGACTTCGAAAACGTGGGCAAAGTAGGGAGCCCCTTGGACTACAGCTTAGTGGACTTGCCTTCCACCAATGGACAGAGCCCTGGCAAAGCCATTGAGAACTTGATGGGCAAGCCAACTGAAAAGTCCCAGACCCCCAAGGACAGCGGCACGGCCAGTGCAAGTCTAGCCCCGAATGGGACAAGTGGTGGTCAGGAGGTGGGGGCGCCGGAAGAGGATGAAGATGAGCTTCTGCGAGTGACTGACCTTGTTGATTATGTCTGTAACAGTGAACAGTTATAAGACTTCTTTCCATTTTTGTGCTAATTTATTCCACGGTAGCTCTCACACCAGCGGGCCAGTTAGTAAAAGCTGTTTAATTTTTCCTAGAAAACTCCACTACAGAACGACTTTTTAGAAGAAAAATTTCAAGGAATCCCAAAGTCTTTCTGTGAAGTGACCAGTTTTGAACTTTGAAGATTAATAATTGCTGTAAATTCCTTTTGATTTTCTTTTTCCAAGTTCATGGTCCTTGGTAATTTCATTCATGGGAAAAAATCTTATTATAATAACAACAAAGATTTGTATATTTTTGACTTTATATTTCCTGAGCTCTCCTGACTTTGTGAAAAAGGTGGATATGAATGCATTCCAAATCTGTGAGGGCCCAATAATTTAGGGTGGGAGAAAGCACTTGGGCTTTAGCTTTTCATATTAAATATATATTATATTTAAACATTCATGGCATAGATGATGATTAACAAACTGTTCAAAAGTTCAAGTCTGTACTGTTGCAGTTTGAGAATTGTAGATACAACATCGTACATACGTCACTTAGTAATAGCCTTCGTGAAATCAATTTGTTTACTATTGGAGTTACCATTACCACACTTTAAATAAAGAAGAGACCATGGAAGTACCATCATAAAATTACTTTAACCTAAGTTTCTGTTATAGCAGAGTTTCTTGTTTAAAAAAAAAAAACAAAAACACAAAATCATCTGAAAAGCATTTATATAGTAAATTGTATTAATGAAGCTTTGATAACCAGATTGTGCTAGAAGGAAGTCTTAAGTAGCTTTTATGCTGTGGTAATATGATGGCCTCTATTACACTGTGTCCGGTGAGGAGTTAGTGAAGTGAATGTGGGCTTTCCTAAAGTGCAGGTACACTATAAACTTAGCCAGTAATGTTAACTCTTCTGGCCATATGGTGTTAACTGTCTGAAATGTCATTTTGAATATAATCCATCTAAATATAACATATGGAGATGCTAAGTTGACAATGGTATTTAGCACATTGGAAGACTGAGAAGGAATTTTCAGGTGAATTTTAACTGGTCTGTTCTTGCCCTTAGTATCTACTTCAAATTGAAGTCTACAAACAAAGCAGTTCCTTTGGGAGGTTTTTAGTTTTGAGTTTAATCGTGTGTGTGTGTGTGTGTGTGTGTGTGTGTGTGTGTGTGTGTGTGTGTGTGTGTGTGTTGGAATTTTATATCTGCCTGGATACATTAGCAGGGTTTGAATGTAGTTCTGGCCTTTGGCCATTATATACTTCCATTGAAAATCCATTAATAGTCACACAACCAACAGAACTGAGTGAGAACCGCTGATATACTTAATAGGCCTAACTTCCATTTTAAACATCTCAACACTCTAAGGATTCGCCCTTTGCTTCAAGACTAGGCGGTTTCTAATTAAACAGTGTAACGTAGCTGACACTAAACTAGGACCTTTAGCTTGGTTTCTGTTACCGTTGTGGAGTTGCGGGCACAGCCCTAACCCTGTACAGCTGTAGCATTTGTGAGTCTTCTTGCCTGGCACATGCCGAAGCCCTCTGCACTGCTTCGGGCTGTGCTTTTCCCCGGGGACTCAGGTTTCCTGCTCCACTGTTGTCTGTTGCCGGCAATAGACATGCCGTACCTGCTGCTGGCCCAAGGAACTTCAGTTTTCTTTTCAGATGAAGCATTATATGTGGTAGTCAGTCTACAGTAAACTACTTCCTTTTCATTATTAAAAGCTGGCGTTAGACTTGCATCGTCAAGACCTCTCTGGAAACTTTATGCTCCTAATTTCTGTTCCTCAACAGACACTGCCCTTAAACCTTCCGGCCTTTAAAGTGTAGTGCTGATTTTTTTTTTTTCAGTTACTGGTTTTCTCTTTCACTTTAGTTCTGTAGAATTTGACCGATGATATTTTTGCTTTGTTTCTAGTGATGAACTTGTATTTGTGTAACAATGAAACAATGAAAGCAGCCTAAAAAATAAAAACAAAAACCGAGGGTGCGGCAGGTGCTGCTGCAGAAGCAGCTGTGGGCTTATCTTCAAACAGTATTGTGCTGAAGGACAGGGTGGGCTTACGTTCACAGAAGTAAAGGACTAAAAAGGAGCCACATTCACTTGTAAAACTTCCTTTCTAGCTGTTGTTTTATTTGAAAATCAGCTAAGTAAACTTTTTAACTGTCTAGAACAGACAGGCAGAAGGATTCCTACTAGTGCATGGTGAGCGGGTTCCTGCCACCCAGTCTCAGGTTTCAGTCCTGCAGCCAGGTAAAGCCACTGTGGTGTAGAAACTCTCCCATGTGCCTGTCTCTACCTCTGCACACACCAGCTCTTGCATCCACCTATCAATTCTACTCATCCTTTATACAGATGATTAGAAATAGTAAATTGGTAGCTAATGCAACAGCATGCGGAATGTGAAGTCACTTCTGTTATGGAAAACCCATGGTAATTTTTACAGTAAAGACTGAGTATTCCACTTAGCAAAATGTCCCAGTAACAGGGGTTTCAAAACCACTTTGTGCTACCTGATCCTTACTAAACTTGAGTGTCAACTTGATACTGAGTGTCTCCCTTCTAACCTTATATTCTCATTAAACCAACTGGCTATCAGTAGTAATCCAGGCAGCTAGTCCATACTGATTCTTAGTATCCAGAGAGTTCTGCTGCTTGGCCTTTTCTGTTGTTTCTATTTATCCTGGAGATTGAATCCAGGGCCTCATGCATGCTGGGTAGAACTCCTGCCCTGTTTAGTGTTTGGACTCAGTCCGTCAGAGTCTGTTATCTCTCAGAAAAACTCACTTGGAAGATGCTCCCGATGAGGTTTCTGTTGTTGCTGTCAAAGTAAATGTTCTGTATAAAAAATTCTGATCCAACCAGTAAGAACTGGAGGATGGAAAGGAAAACAGTCGTGTAGGGGGTCGACTATCTTCAGTCCATGATAGATTGAGATTTACAATAGATCTATAGAATGTCTACTTTTACTAACTTCAGTGACCCCCCTCCTACCTTTGAAATACAAGTGTTGAACTTGTATCAAAGGGCTCCCGGTATCAGACTCAGTCTACAGCATATGCATTATGTGAAGAGACAGTATAGTGTTCAAAGTGTTTAGTTTGCCATTTCAGTAAAGTTTGAAAACTAGCCATATTTTTACAGTTCAAGAGCTTAAAATTGAAATAGCGTAGGAAAAGGACTCAGACTGGTTTGCTTGTACCTGTGCGATGATGAGATAGTGTTTATTGTAGAATGTTACTGCAAAGTGATGTGTTTTCAACAATACACGTAATACGTTGAGGTTGTTTCCTTGACATCTTTTTCCAGTTGGTCAAGGTTGCAGATTCAGAGGATAAAAAGGCGTTTCATTAAGGATTAATTCATGTTTACTGGTAACTTATTTTTTAAAAAGTGATCTGCCAAAGAACCAAGAACTTCAGAATACTAATGAAATTAATTATTGTGGGGAAAAAGATTTTTAAAAGAATGTTATTCACTTTTCACTTTCTAGTTGATAGAACCTATCCTATATAATAGACATTTAAGCAAAGTACATATATTAAGAAAAATGTGGACACTTACTTGTTTAAATTGAGATTTAAAATTATGGTGAATGTGTTAGTAATTTTTAAGTGGTATGGATGGAGGAGTTAGTCACTCACTGATTGTTCTACCAGAAGATAAAAAGCACCTAACAAATCTTTAACACTCAGATAATGCTGTGACTCCACTGCCAGCTGCCACAGCGGAGCAGGTCTCTAGTTCAGGGTAGTGTCTCAGCTTTAGAACAAGTGTTCAAAGACCAAGACTTTTCTTAAGAGGAAATGTGTATATACACCCATTCTGGATAACTACTAGAATGCTGAATTCATCATGAACTGACTTATAAAAATATAAGGCAAATAGTTGTGACAAAATTATGAATATGATTCAATTATAGAAAGTTTAGAGAAAAAATAGTTTTTCTTGTTGGTTTGACATTCTCTAAATATATTTCTGGTTCTCTTAAGAAGCAGAGAATGCCAAGACCACATGTATGCTGTAATCTACATAGTCCTTGTCTGTTTTAATATGATCCATTATTGAACTCTCAGATAAAATTCATTCCTATTTTATCCACCATTCCCAATGTCAGCCTTGGAAGTGGCAAGCTAACTGCTGGTTTATTTCCTCACCGTTCCTACCTGGATCCTGAAAGAAAAGGCCTTTGCTTTCATCAGTTTGTATTTTTTGTTTTATTTATTTTTTATTTTTTGGTTTTTCGAGACAGGGTTTCCTCTGCATAGCCCTGGCTGTTCTGGAACTCGCTCTGTTGACTAGGCTGGCCTCAAACTCACAGAGATCCACACCTGGCTCTGCCTCCTGAGTGCTGGGGTTAAAGGCGTGTGGTGTGCCACCACTGCCAGCTTCATCCAGTTTTTAAACTGGGTTATTGTGTTATTATTCCACTTAATTTTCAAAATATTTCAATCCAACTTAAATGATTTACCATTTTTTGAGTGCCAAGGTTTGCTAGGTAACTGGCTGCATAACACTGAGGATAAGTCATCCCGTATCATAAGCCAAAATAAGGTAGACTTGGTATGGAACCACTTTAGATCGTACACTCCCCACCTGTCACTCTTACAAGCCTCTCAGCAGTTGATTAGACAGTTAGATCCCCTGACGTTGTTTTCCACTCTTTGGGTCATGTACACAACTCCCTGCCCCATTTCATATTTATACCACTCTGCTCTGGGAGACACTGTTCTGGTACCCTCACTGTAGTCTTTTCAGTTCATGGAGGTGTTATTTCTATCTTGACATTTTATATATGTCTATCCTATACACAATATGTGAAAGAACATAACAAACTACCAGATGAATAGGGATTTATGAAGCTCTAGACATTCTGAATGAGGAAAAAATTAAGAAACTGTATTTGTGGGTTTGTTTTCTCTCTCTCTCTCTCTTTTTTTTTTTTTTTTTTTGCCAAACTAGTACAAGCTAGAAAATGTGCAAAGGAATAAATAACCTGCCTTGTTCTTTTTGCCACTGGATGATATAAGAATGAGCTTGTTTAACTATATATTTCCTTGACTTTCATCAGTTTCGGAAGGAGTCTAACTTAAGTGTTTGGGGTTTGTTTGACCTGTATTTATTGCATCCTGGTCATAGGCCAGGAGCCTGCATGTTATGTTTATGGACAGCCAGAACACAGTCATTGTGGAACTTAATGGCTCAAGATCTTCTAAATCATTTAACTTATTTTGTACGTTGCAAAAAAAGAAAAAAAAAGTTTATTTTGCTTGAGAGTCACATTTTTTTATAACTGTACAGCTTTTAAGGGCTGGGAGGTGGGAAAATACCCTAAAATAGGATGTAGATTTTTACAGTTGTGTTTACGCTAGAGCATCTACAGGAGCATTATGTAATTAAACCTCAAATTGTTTCAACACCTTGTGCCATGGTCTTCTTCGTCCTGTTGCCCTTTAGCAGAGGTGGTGTATGTCAGTATCACACTGCGGTACGGACAGCCCTTGAAATTAGATAAAACCTTTTCCCAAAGCTCTCAGACCATTGCATGAGTGTACCCCACAGCCACACACAGTTTATATTAGAGTAAATGGATCGTCAGGATCAGTACAGCTGCAACATCCCAAATCTGGCAATCGGCAGCATATTCTTTCGGTGCATGACTTTGTGGTGCCTGTCTAGAGTATTGTTGATGTTGGTGTGTTTTGTTCTCTTATCAAAGTAGCTTCTTGACCATAGTATCTGGATAGTATCTTGCCTAAAACTCTCATGGGGTTCTATGTGCACTTTAAGAAGGGATGTCCTATGTTGAGATGGAGGTGGGAACGAGGCAGGGCTAGTTTCTTTATGTGTAAAGAAGGAAAAAATTAGAATTGTTTGACTATTCCATATAGACTTACCCAACTCCACACAAATAACTTGCTGAAACTTGGCAGGAAGGGACATCACATTCAGTTTTCAATCCCTCATTTGGTAACTAATTTGCAATCTCTTACAACTGCTGCTGGCAGTCTGCATGGCACATTTTACCATGCTGTCAGCCTATCTTTTAAAATGCCAGGACTTCTTTTTGCTATCTGGTAATTTTACCATTCTAATTTACTACCTGTATAGCATCACTTCTTATAAGGAATTAAATTCATCTAATTGTGTCATAATTTCTAGGTAACCTTCACCTGTTAACTAATTTGAGAATTATTTCCTTTTCTGTCTTCACCCATTTAGAAGCTTAGGGACCAGGAATTTCAATGTGAAGAGTACAAATTCCAGATAAGAGTTTGTAAATTGTATTATTTTTGAATCTCATTTTGATTTGATAAAGTAGTAACTAAGTTCCAGGAAGCATCCATTCAGAACATGTCTTGGATTTTCAGATGTGCTCAAATGAAATACTTTACTTTCCCTATGCATAAAATAAAAAATATTGGAATAGTTCTCAAAATGCTGTTTTTAGATGAGAGGGAACCAGAAGCTCCAAGATTATCTCAAACTAACTCTTGCTGTCTCAGGACCATGCTGTTAGTCACAGAGAGGCTGTCGTGCACTGTCACACAATGTAGTGCTGCATGTGTGAGTCACGTGCAGAAATCTGAAAACTGGAAACATGATTCTGATAACACAAGTCAAGTCTGTGTATGAAAAGTATGGCAGGCCCTGAGAGCGCAAAGCTTCAGGAGTGGTAGAACTGCAGTGCATCGTTGTTTAAATACAATATTCCTTGTGACAACCCAAATATGTTGTGGCTATTGCCAATATTTTCGTTAACAAAATGTTGAATGTCTCATTACAGTCTGGTCAGAATTCTCAGTGTAATAAGCCAGGCCTAAGCCATTTTACAGCTATTGGCCTAACTGTAACTTTTTTTCAAAATGTTTTACTATAATACTTGTCATTTCTTTCACTTAATATATGTCAATTGTCATAATAAAATGTTGAAATAAGTCGATGTACTTAGCATTGTGTTTGAAAACTTAGTTTATGTTAAATTTTGTGGCATTCTAGGAAGGTCAGAATTTTCAAACACTGGTTTATAAAGGGTTAAGAAGGTCTGTATCACCCAGGAATAGACCATTATTCATGATCTAGGAAGCAAATTTGCAAGAGATCGACTCCCTCAAACGAGTTAAGGCTGGTTATCAGCTAGGCCTGTACAAACAGGCCAGCACCATTCTCGGTCATGTTGCTCAGCCTCTGGAGCTGACATTACAGAGCCCAGGGTGGTGTTCTGCACGGCTCTCTGGGAACACAGCTCTACTACAAGTCAGTAGCACAGGGCAAAGGTTTTCAGTTCCTTTCCTGGTGGGGTGTGGTGTGTGTGTGTGTGTGTTTGAGGGAGCACAAAAGAAACAGTGTGAGCCTCATCTAAATTCTTACGTCTTTCTTCTCTTAGAGTACCTAAACTGAAGTTTTGTTTTGTTTTAGCCAGCAAGCTAGCAGCATTCATCGGTACTTGAAATTCTGACCCTAAACTAATGGGTTAACATTTAGGTAAAGAAGGTGAATCAGGATTTCACTTAGTGGAATGAATGCTGGCTTATGATGGTAAAAAAATGATCAGTTATATAAAATTTGAGATTTTTAAACAATTCAGCCAAGTTGTGACAGTGCCCTGGCGGCCTTAACAGTTCAGTATATTTTTTAATCTGTTTTTATTTGATGTGTATGGACGGTTTGTCTGCATGTATCCCTGTCTACCATTTGCATGCATGGTGCCCTTGGAGGTCAGAAGAGGGCATCAGATCCCGTAAACTGAACAGTTGTGAACCATCATGTAGGTGCCTGGAATTGAACCTGGTTCCTCTGGAAGAGCAGCTAGTGCTCTTGACTGTGAGCCGCCTCTCCAGAGCACAGCCCTAAATTCCCGGAGTCTTAGCTGAGCATGGGGCTAGAACATAGCTGTTAACTTTTATCTTAGATTAAGAAACCAGAGGATGGTTTCTTTTAAAAACTAAGGTTTAATTCACTAAATGGCAGCCATTTAGTGGAAGTGGAGTTATAATAAAACTATTTTAATGAAATTAAATGTTAGCTGTTAGGACCCTTCTGGATAAGGTAAATGCTTATGTAATTCTGACTGAATGAGTTCTTTGCAATTATTAAAAGTCTACACGACAATCAAAAAGGAAACACTAAGAGGATGTGACCTATGTACACAACATTAGTGCATACAGTCATATCCCGTAGGAAAAGTTGGCTAGAACCTACAATCCATGTTCACAGCATAGGCCACCTTCCCTGTTCAGTAACTCCTGCCCAGTTCAGAGCCACTTGACCTACGTTTCCATCTTCCTTTCTAGCCTGTCTCCAAGAAGACAGCAGCTCCCTGTCTGTGTGTCCTTTACCTGGTCGCTTTCCTATTACCTTTGGGTCTCCCATTTCCATTCTTTTGAGTGTTCCTATGCAATGTTCTTCCTTCAAGGTTGAAAAAAATTGGTATCTTTCCATTTAATCTGTCTTCTAGTTATATTTTGTTTGATTTTCAGTGTTTAAAATAAACAGATCATGGAACTGTTAAACTGTACTTAGAAATTCTTACAGAAATAAACTAATTTCCAAGAGAAATTCCAAGAAACCAACAACTGAATTCCACCCTCCGCGACAGCTGTTACCAATAGCTGACATAACAAAAGAGAATCCGCTGCTCCCTGTTTTTGTTTTCTGGTTTTCTGTTGAATGTCTGTCTTGTCTGCTCTTTGGCATCTGCTTAGTAGCGGAGCACCTGTAATTATACTATGACCTCTAGAAACAAAACAGATTTTATTCTACTGTAGGGGCCAAACAAACAAAGAACTTAATGATGATAAAACTTCACTAGAACATGTGCCCTGGTTCGAATAGTAATTTTTTCTAGTAACAATGAGTTTGGTTTGTAAGCTTGATTCTATTACCAAAACTATATAACATTGTTATCTTTATAGGCCTGCCAATTGTTTCCAGGTGATGGTTTACATTAAATGCTGGAGTCTGAATCAAAGGACAGGAATAATTACTAGGGCACAGTGGTCCGCTGCAATAACAACACTCAGGAGACACAGGTAGGGGACACAAGTTGGAGGCCAGCCTGGGCTACACAATAAGTGCTAGAAGTCCTCAGCAAGTCACTTTTTCTCATCTTAATTGTAGCTGTAAAGGGACTGAACAGCTACCCTGCCTACCCTCACAAAGTTACTGTAAAGGAGATACCGGCTGAGGAAATCATTCTTTTAAAAAGTAAAACACTGTACAAATGTAAAGTGTATTAAGTGCCTACCACTTATGTTATCCATAGGGATTTATATGAGAAGCACAAAATACAAACCTTCCTCTTTCAGTACTTGATGCTAGTCTGTTTGACACATTTGCTTAACCACCTCCTCTGCCTGGTACTATAGTGAGTGCTTGAAGGATCCTTCGCAGAGCTAAGATCCCTTTCTTCAGTTATCATCTTGAATAAAATGTTTTGTCATTGGTCTATCACTATGTAAAAATGACTAAGGCAAGTTGATAAGAAATTATTATGTTGGCTTTAGCCAGTTCTCTCCTGTCATACATGCACTGGTTATTTCATCAAATAAGTGCCTTAGGGAAAATCTCAAATTAATTGTTTCTCAAATTCATAGGCTACTTTTCTTCTCTTCTTTTTAATACTGGGGATTCAACCTGGGGCCTTACACATGCTGGGCCAGCACTCTGCCTGAACTGTATCTGCTGCCCTTGGAACCTACTCCGAAAACCTCTTTCTGAATTCTCCTACTTAGAAATATAAGGCTGCATCTACCCAGCTTTGGAAACTGGAAATTTAGAAAAGATATTTGACCAAAAAGGGGCTGTTCTTGTCTACACCTTCACAAACTCTTCCTCTCAATCTCTATCCAAAGCGTGTGGATTTTAACCCTCGGAGAGCTCTAGACCTATCCTCATCCCACCCTTAGTGCCGCTTTCTTTCCTATACCAGGGCAACGCCTTCTCGTTCCTGTCCTTGCCCTTCTCTCCCAGTCTCACTACCAACAAACTAACCAAATTTAAAACCTTAACCCTTGGGACTGGAGAGATGGGTCAGCCTGTGAGAGCGCCTAATGCTTCTGTAGAGGACACAGATGGGGTCATAGCACTCATGCAGGGTGGCTTAACTACCTCTAACGAGCTCCAGGAGATCCAATGCCCTCTTCTGGGTTCTATGGGCACCTACACTTACATGCTACACTACACACACACACACACACACACACACACACACACACACACACACAGGGTTAAAAAATAAAAATAAATCTTTAAAAAAAATCCCCAAACTAAAGACTCCTCTGTTGCAAAGATACCAAGAAGAAAAAAAAGCAAAAGAAAAACAAAATTCTTATCCAATCCTACATGTTATGTCATCCAACCTAAACAGCCCTAACCCCATAGCTATTATAGTTAAATTTATAGTTAAAATTTTATAGTAAAAAAAAAAAAAGAAGTGGAGTCTAGAGATCGGCTGAATTCCATCCACTAGGTCTCTTATTACCAAAGTCTAGTTTGTGAGTTTAATGCTTCAGGTCTTGTGTGTAAAACGGGGTCAGTAATAGAAAACTTGTTCATATTACTTATCATAAAGAAAAAACAAAACATGAATTGAGTGGGTGTGGTGATGCTTGCCTGTAATAGTACTAGTACCCAGAGTAGGATGCAAGTCGATTAGGTATTGGAGGCCCTGTCTCAAAACACACGAACCAAAAAACAAAACTAACAGAAAGAACCCATGAAGAAATGAAAGTGGTAAAGTGCTTACGCTGGGTGGTACATAGCCCTCGGTTACGGGTGTCTATTTGCTAAGCCTCTAAGTCTTCACTGCTCTTATTCTTTGGGGCCTAACGAGCACGTAATTCAAGAGTTCCGGATCAATGGCCACCTTTCCCCTCGGCGCTGTCTTTTGACTGTCTTGCCGCGCTTTCCTTCAATTAATGCACCCTCTTTGTGCTCCTGTGGCGTGACCCGGGGGATGGGGCGCTGGGACTCTGGGGCGGGCGCAGGGGAGAATCCGGCACCCAAGCGGGAGACTTCGGACCTCCAGGGGAGCGTGGATTCTCTTTCCTGTGTGTGCTTCTCGGGTGAGGGACGCCCGGGTCCTGGGCCCGTTCCCGCTTTGGCCGGGAAAGGCACAGTATTGCTCATACCCTCGCAGGGTTTGCTGCGATGACCTTGAAGTGGAACCACAGCGAAAGCACTCCGTTATTCCCAGCTCCTCGGAGGGGCCGTACCACGTGACAGAAGCCGGCTAGCTCACCACGGACCTCCGGTTCGTCTAGACTGTCCCATCTCTATGGTCAACGGCCGGAGGAAGTTGTTCTTCCGGGGTACGGCGACGGCTTCCGGAGCAGCTCATGCACTCTGGGGTTGTGGGGATCGGCTTCCTCGGGTCCTGCGGCGGACCTCAGCTTTCACCCGCAATGAGCTTCCTCAAGAGCTTCCCGCCGCCTACGTCGGAAGACGGGCTCCGGCTGCAGCAGCCGGACACCGAGGCCGTGCTGAACGGGAAGGGGCTCGGCACCGGCACCCTTTACATCGCGGAGAGGTAGGGTCCCCGGGCCCCGGCGCTGGCCTCCCTCGGGGGCTTCCTCCTCCTCCCTCGGGCGCGACCGCGGCGGGGAGCGCGGGGCGACGCTGCACGTCTGGAGGCTGAGAGGGATCCCTCTCCCGACCCCACCTGGCTTCTACTCCAGCCGGTGTTTCTCCTTAACGACCTGGGCTTTTTTACCGGCCTGTCTGCTGGAGCCTGGCGCGTGGTCACGTTCACAGAGTTTTGAGTTTGCAGAGCCTCGCTTGGTTTTCGACGTGCCTGGCTTTCTGAATGATCTGGGAGCTAGATGTGTCCCCTGCGTAAGATAAGTAGGCTCAGAGTAGATTGCGAAGGGGTTAGGACGCTCGGTTAAGGAGCGTGGATTTTCTACTGCTCTAAGTGTGGGTGGGGAAAAGGAGCATCTTCAGGCCCACGCAGGGCGGGGTCATAACCAGCCGAACCCGACTCCTGGATGTGCGGGCCCGGGAAGGAATCCTACTTTTATTTGACTACTTGTAGTGCTTTGTACTTTCACAATAAGGTAGACATGTCACTAAAATACACGTTCATTCATTCATTCATTCACTCATTCACGCTCCCTCTCCCTCTCCCTCCCTCCCTGTCCTCCCTCTCTCCTCTCCTTTTCTTTCGCTGTGGTTATTCAGAGAATCCCATTTCAAGATCTGTAACATCCAGATTAGAAGTGGATCTTTCTACTTCAGATTAACAAAACAAAACAAAAAAACTCACTGGTGTGCCCTCCACTTTTGGATTTTAGTCAATTCCAGATGTAGTCAAGTTGACAACCAAGAATAGCAGCCATCACACTATGTAAAATGGGTTTTGCTTGTTTATTTTTGCTAGAGACAGTGTCTCTATGTAATCCTGAACTCACAGAGGCCCTCCTGCTTCTGCCTCCTGAGTGCTGGGACTAAAGGTGTGCGCTCCCACCAGGTGGTTCTTTCCATAATCCTTTGGTGGGGGTGTATCTTGTATATGATTTTGCATTTTTGGATACTTTAATAAAACTTAAAAGGTACAGTGTTGTTAACACCTATATGTTGATACCTTGTATGTTATAAAGATTGATTGAGGACTGGAGAGATAGCTCGGGGTTTATTTAAAGATTCTTTAATGGTTAACATTTTATCTTGTTTCTTAAGCTGTTTGAGAGCTATATACATCTTTTAACCTCACATGTAAGTACTTTTTGTTGTTTGTTTTTTGGCTCTTTTTTTGGGGGGGCACCACCCAGCTCTCAAGTAAATTCACACACGGAGGCTTATTCTTTTTTATGAATGCCCAGTCTTAGCTTAGCTTAGTTTCTTGCTAACTTTCCTTAACTTATTCCGACTACCTTTTGTCTCTGGGCTTTTCCCATTCTCTAACTTCTGTAAATCTTACTCTTACTCTGTGGGTCGCTGTGGAGCCGGGTGGCAGCTCCTGGACTCCTCCTTCTCTGCCTCCTCGAGCTAGTTTTCTCCTATATATTCTCTCTGCCTTCCAGCCCCACCTATCCTTTCTCCTGCCTTGCTATTGGCCAGTTCTTTATTAGACCATGGGTGTTTTACAGGGGCACAGTAAGCCTCAGAGTTAAACAAATGCACCATAAACAAAAGTAACACACCTTAAAATATTCTACTACATGTACCTTAGAAGACCAAGAACAGCCACACAATTACCATGTTCAGAAAGTATATCAGACTCTGAATATTTCTTTAAGAAAATATTTTTGGAAATGTCCAAAAATTATGGGTTATATGTGTCCGAGTTAAAAATTAAACATTACATTTCCACCTTGTACATCTCTAGGCACCTCTCTTTCCTCACTACCTTGGTCTGATTCTCCTTAGGTCATGGTGTGATTCAATAACGGGGTTCCTCTAAAATTATGACAACTGGTGACTTACATCCAGGTCGATGGCCGTGTGTGTGTGGGGGGGGTAGAGGGAGAAGTGGGGGGAGCGCTCGTGTTCTAATGATGATGATGAGGAGGATGCTGGGGTGAAAGCATGGAAAAGAATGTTCTTTTGTGCTGGGACATGTATGTCTATTACACGGGCATACATGGTATATAGAGTAAATACTGTTGAATAGTTCATCTGAGGAAGTGAAGGAGAACATGGAAAGATCCAAAGCTGGAGCAGGTAGGAGCTTGTTCATGAGCTTGGCTGTATTGGATTGTAGCCTTTGGGGAAGTGTTTAGGACTTCAACCAAAGAGAAATGGTGTTGAGTGTGTCTTCAGAGATACAGAACTCCTGGGCTCATTTTCAGAGTTTAGGGATTTGTTTTGTTTTCAGATTTATTTTATTCTGTGTGTATGCGTGTTTTGCCTCCATGTATGTATGCACATCACATGTATGCCTGGTGCCCACTGAGGTCAGAAGAGGGCGTTGGATGCGCTGGAGTTAGAGTGGTGGTGAGCTACTGTGTGAGTACTGAGGATCCATGGACCTCTGCAAAGAGCAGCAAGTGCTCCTGAGCACTGAGCTCTCTCCAGACTCCAGAGCTTGGTTTTTATAAGAGGTTGAGTGCTTATCCAAACAAGGAAGTTAGAAAGGCATGAGTAGTTCCAAGTAAGTTCTTTTTTGTTTTTGTTGTTGTTTTGTTTTTCGAGACATGGTTTCTCTGTGTAGCTTTGCGCCTTTCCTGGGACTCACTTGGTAGCCCAGGCTGGCCTCGAACTCACAGAGATCCTCCTGGCTCTGCCTCCGAGTGTTAGGATTAAAGGTGTGCGCCACCACTGCCCAGCTCTAAATAAGTTCTTTAAGATGGGCACAAGCTTCAAGTCTCTTACTTTCCTGTGCTGTTCTTAAACCTTCACCAGAAATCAAAGACGCTGGTTCTCCTTATTTGTACGTATCAGAGTTGAACATTTTTAACCTGTGTGTACTACCCTTCTAGTTCTTGTCCTTGCATTTATGACATTTGGGTTTGGTTTTGTTTTTTATGACTGGTCACAGTTAATTATATATTTTGGTTTTGGAGTACTTCTGGTATGTGTGAGAAGAGACAAAACAGAATTAGAACTTAAAATCACGTAAATACTTACAAGTGCCAAGTCTGTTTCTCTGTTAGCTTCTCAGAGCCCATAGGAACATTGTGCTGAGACAACATGCTGTGGCCCTTAGGGGACCTTTAAACCAAAGGACGTAATTTGCTAGGTACTGATTTGATTTAGATGCCACCCTTTACACTGCCCAGTGGAGTTAATAAAGGTTTTATGGCTCTGAATATTTGAAATTATTTTGGACTTGTAAATCTGGAATGTTTTATTCTAAATTGTGGTCATGTCAGGATATTTTGGAGGTGAGAAAGGAAGCATAGTTTGATAGGGCTATTTTTGGTACCCATGAGCACTGTTTCATTCCCACATTAAGGGAAGAGCTGTGGGCAGGAAGGGTACATGCGGCACACAGTCAATTACATAAGAAATCTATTCCTTTAGAAGCAGTAGGGATGAAATAATTCCTCAAATGAATTTTTGGGGGTTTTTGAGACAGGGTTTCTCTGTAGCCCTGGCTGTCCTGGAACTCTCTTTGTAGACCAGGCTGGCCTTGAACTCACAGAGATCCACCCACCCCTGCTTCCCGAGTGCTGGGATTAAAGGTATGTAGTACCACCAGGCAATTTCTTAAACTTTTATCACTTTGCTATTTAAAGCTTATCACCTTATCCTTCTATTTTTTCCATATAAGCCTAATGTGTGGAATTCTTTCCAATAACTGCATCTTTTCTTGCTTTTAATTTTTAAGTATACCATTAAATAGTATGGCTAATGGGCCAGCATGGTTACAGAGTTCTAGGACAGCCAGGGCTACTCAGTGAAACACTGTCTCAAAATGCACCCCCCCCAAAAAAAAAAACAAAAAACCAAAAAAACTAATCTTAGTGTGCTTATAGAGTTATGCATTTACCACCACAGTCTACCTTTGCTTTTGGTCATACTTTTGCTGAGGACTGTTATACATGTGAATTTTACTGTTAGACATTGATTTACTTGGTGGTGGTGGGTTCCGAAGGCGTAAAATTTAGTGTCCTCTTAAACTGACAATGAGTGATTTTAGATTGCTACACTATCATTGTTCCTGCCTAAAGGAGTTCTTGGTTCTCCAATTGAATATTTTTTAGTTATTTGTTTTTTCTTGTTTCGTAAAGCTAGAAATCCACGGAAGTCTGCTTAAAGGTTAAAAGGAATTTATTAGGAAAGAAAACTCATTTAACATAATAGGGGAATCGTCACAGGGTCCTGGGAAGCTGAGGTACTGTTCCATGCTGTTCTGCTGCCTGAGTCAGTCCACACCATCCGAGCCCATGAGGGAAAGAAGAGAGTCACATATGTGCATCTCAGGTCTTAAGGGTAGCCCGGAGGCCGTGCCCCAGGGGCACGTACTTCAAGGTTATAGGTAACAGTTACCTGTTATATCTTGAGGGACTGTACCTCAAGGTCATAGGTAAAACAGATATCTACTACATCTCCCCCTTTTATCTAAATAAGAAAGTTCTAACCTAATATAAAACTGTACACAATAGGAATGATGATTAAGTATTGTCCAGGAGAGGGGAAAGGTATTAACATAAACAAAATAGAAATACAACCAACAAAAATGGCAACAAGCAAGAAACACACACAAAATGTTCAGAAATGTCCAGACCATAGGTAAATGGCATGTTATAGAGATTACTCCAATAGCTGTCCTATCCTGAAGATTCTAATTTTAGTATCTAAAATGTTCTTAGCTAAGATCTGAGGATAATAACTGTAACTATTCAGTCCTCAACCCCATCTAAGACCTGAGAAGGAAAATAATATTACCTGAGAAAACAGGAAGTGCAAGCAAGCAATTTCCAAAAAATTGTGAGAATAGACAGAGACAGCTGGCAGCCTGGACAGTCTAAATCTAAAGTTTCTCAGCACTGTTGGGTCATTCATTTTTGGCTCTAGGCCTAGAAAATCTGACAGACCATTATCAGAAGCAGAAATTTTGAAAGACCATCTTACCCTGTCTTGGCAAGGTTCAGTAGTTGCTTCTCCTTGTGTCCTGTTCATCTGGAAAGGACAGCATGTATATTGTCAGCAGTTGAGGCAAGGGCAGTTCTTTGCCCAGCAGACTTTTTTTTTTTTTTTTTTTTTTTGCCAAGAAGAAGACAAACCTCCAAACGGAGTGTCTTAGAAACCCAACATTCTCTCAGGAGTAGGTCAGTGCTGCCAGGAGCAATCACGTCTCACATCAACACAATTCTAAGTTATCAAAACATTTAAATGCCATATTCTCTAGGTCTATGAAGTGTTTGAAGATTACCTATCCATCTGACATATGTTTTTATAAATCTGGAAAACCTAGCTAACATAATTGTAGATATGACAAGCATGGGTGAATATTAATCTGTGAGTCTTATCTACCTAAATAACCTAAGGACTAATACTTCACGTGTCAAGGTGTAAACAGATTTAATTGTAGATATGACAAGCATGGGTGAATATTAATCTGTGAGTCTTTTTTTTTTTGGGGGGGGGAGGTTCTGAGACAGGGTTTCTCTGTGTAGCTTTGCGCCTTTCCTGGATCTCGCTCAGTAGACCAAGCTGGCATCGAACTCACAGAGATCCACCTGGCTCTACCTCCCAAGTGCTGGGATTAAAGGCGTGCGCCACTACCGCCGGCATCTGTGAGTCTTATCTACCTAAATAACCTAAGGACTAATACTTCACATGTCAAGGCAAACAGTCTGTAAACAGATTTATAGTATAAGGACAATTACCTCAAAATTATGACAATATCCAAAATATCTTAAATGGAGGTAGAAATGTATAGTGCAATATAATAACAATATCCTTAAATATGTATCAATATACAAAATATCCTAAACAGAGGTAGAACATACAGACAATATGACAAACATAATTTTACATTTGTATCAATATACAAAGTATTTCAAATAGGAGTAGGGACGTGTGTACAATATGACAATTACAGTTTTGAATTTGTATCAATATAAAAATTATCTTAAATAGGAATAGAAAAATAGTTTACATTTGTGTCAATATACAAGGATCCTATCAGTATAAATTATCTAGGGCTGATAGTTTGCTAAAATTAGTTTATTAGTAGATAACAATAATCTACCATAATATTCTATACCTGTCTATTCCCCTTTTTTCTTTTCTTAAAGGGAGTCCTGAATCTAAATTTTATTGTTCCACCCCAACCCTATAACGACTTATCCATACCCTGAGAAAATGAAACCTTTGGGAGAGGGGGCGTCATTTTCTTTAAATTGCTTCCTACTGTTTATGGGGCGATGGTATCTCTGTGGGATCCTGTAAGAAAGCTAAATGGTTAAGTCTCAGTAGGACTAGCTGTACAGTCTGTAGCCAGTCTCAGAATAATGGGTAAGGTTATCTGAGATTCTGGCTAGAAGTGTAATATAATGGACCATCTCATCTCGGAACTGTCCTGAAGAGTTTGTAGTCCAAATCTGATCATTGAGTGGTGTTTTTTGGTTTAATGGCATCATTATAGACCAAGTAGAGTTGTTATTGTGGGGCCCTGTCTTTCTGGAGACTTCAGAGACTGCTATTGGAAATACTTACTTTTCACTGTGGAAAACTTGAACATTATTAATATCAAAATGGAAAGTTTGGATTGTAGGATGACATGACATGTGAGGAAGGATTCCTAGAAATCAGGAATAAGCATGGAGAGAAATAGAATTTTGACAACAATGGTCCCTAGATTATTGGTTTTTTTTTTATGTTCCACACTAGTTGACTCTTCCAATATGAGACAGAATCTCCTATTTTTTTCTTTTAGCAACATGCTTGGGTTTAGAGAAGGAGAGAGCTACATTCCACTTCCAAAGCCAGCTTGATTTATAATTGAATTGGGACCACAACTTTTCTAGAGTTAAAGAGATATTGATGTTAGGCAGTGAAATATTATTCTGTAGAGTATATGGGTACCACTAGGTCCTTCCCTTCTGCTGTAGATGTCTAGGTGTCCGAGGCCTTTTGATTTCTTGAAGATGGGTATTTCTGTTTTGTTTTTTTTTTTTTTTTTGTTTTTTTTTTTTTTTTTTGAGACAGGGTTTCTCTGTGTAGTTTTGGTGCCTGTCCTGGATCTCACTCTGTAGACCAGGCTGGCCTCAAACTCACAGAGTTCCACCTGGCTCTACCTCCCAAGTCCTGGTATTAAAGGCGTGCGCCACTGCCGCCTAAAGATGGGTATTTCTAAATTTATGTAAAGACAAAAAACAGATCCCTGCCTGACCATTGTTTGTTGAGTTTTCCTTACAACTTGTAGAATTGTCACATCGATGAATGAGCTATCATTTTTCCTCATCATGGGGTTTCTCGTGTTCAAATCAAATTTTTATAATTTTGTTGGCATCCATGGCTTTTTTTTTTTTCTGCAGAAGCAAAAGTAAAACCTCTTCCCCAACATAGGACATATCCTGGTTTCCATTCCAACATCAACACATCTTTGAAGTAAACAGGCCCAGCTAGCTCAGTAAGTAGAGCATGAGACTCTTAATATCAGGGTCATGGGTTCATGCCCCACGTTGGGCGCCAGATAAAGCGAGAAATCCACAGGAGTCTGCTTAAAGGTTAAAAGGAATTTATTAGGAAAGAAAACTCATTTAACATAATAGGGGAATCGTCACAGGGTCCTGGGAAGCTGAGGTACTGTTCCATGCTGTTCTGCTGCCTGAGTCAGTCCACACCATCCAAGCCCATGAGGGAGAGAAGAGAGCCACATATGTGCATCTCAGGTCTTAAGGGTAGCCCGGAGGCCGTGCCCCAGGGGCAGGTACTTCAAGGTTATAGGTAACAGTTACCTGTTATATCTCAAGGGGCTGTACCTTAAGGTCATACGTAGAGCAGATATCCACTACAGTTTTGTTTGTTTGTTTGTTTTGTTGTTATTTTAGACTGAGCCTTATATAGCCCTGACTAACCTGGAACTGCTATGTAGACTAAGATGGCTTTGAACTCACAGAGATCTGCCTGCCTCTGCCTTCCAAATGCTAGGATTAAAGGCATATGTCACTGCCTTGCCTTTTTTTTTTTTTTTTTTTTTTTTTTGAGACTTGGACTCTATATATTCCAGACTGGCCTGGAATTCATTGTGTGGCTCAGGTTAGCCTTGAATTTATAGCAGTTGTCCTACCTACATCAGCCTCCAGAGAGCTCATATTATAGCTGTGAGCCATGGTGAGCTTGTCAGAGCTGTTTCGAGAGTAGGATGAATCTGGGCATGGGAGCACAGACTTGTAATCCCAGCACTTGGGATGTGGAGGCAGGGAGAGCAAAAGGAGGGTCTGGAGTTCTGGCTGTGGCTGGCCAGGGTAGAGCACGCCTTTAATCCCAGCACTGGAGGCAGAGGCAGGCGGATCTCGGTGAGTTCCAAGACAGCCAGGGCTATAGAGAGAGACCCTGTCTGTAAGGGGGGTGAAGGTTCATGGCTAACCTGGGCAACTGAGGCCAACATGAGCTAAATATCTAGACTCTGTCTCAAAAATGGGAGGAAGGGAGAGAGGATGGAGGAAGAAATTGGAGAGGATACAGGATATGCATATGTTCTGCTGTTCTGCAGAGGCATGTCCCTATTCCTTTAACTTGTATATTTTAAACTTTTTTTTTTTTTTTTTTTTTTTTTTTTTTCCGAGACAGGGTTTCTTTGTGTAGCTTTGCGCCTTTCCTGGAACTCACTCTGTAGTCCAGGCTGGCCTCGAACTCACAGAGATCCACCTGCCTCTGCCTCCCGAGTACTGGGATTAAAGGCATGCACCACCACCACCCGGCATATATTTTAAACTTTTATTAGTATATAGTAGTTGTATAAAAATGACTTTTATTGTGACATTCCCTTTTAAAGTAGCATTATTGACTTGGTTTACATGGCATACAGCTTGTTCATTTCATTCATAGAAGTTAATGATTTTATTATGCACTCATAGCCACACTCAATTTTAGAACATTTTGTCGCCCACCCCCCCCAAAAAAAAAAAAACCAACCTAATACTCATTAGTAGTCATTCCCTATTTCAGCCCTGGAAGTGTTTTTGTGGCTTCTTCTTGTCACTGACTTTTCTGCTCAATTGTACAATTCATAGTGAGGGAATTAACTGCCAAGAAAAATTAGGCATTACCCGTCAAAATTCAACATACTGACTTTGGTGATAAGTTTCCTTTGTTATATCAATAAAATATTTGTGCACTTTTATTTGTGGTTTTTTGAGTGTTTTTTATTTTTAAAAATGTTATTTTATTTGCATGGTGTTTTGCCTCCATGTATGTCCGTGTATCACATGTGTCCCTGGTGCCTAGGGAGGCCAGAAGAGAGTGTCAGATCTAATTTTTTCTTACAGCTAGTAATAAATGGGAACTTTTACCTTGTCTCTTAAGGTAATAATTAATTTTTTGAATTGTGATTGTAATCACATATGTTTTGTGTGTACATTTAATGTATGTGGAGTGGAAAGGATGATTACCAGTTATCTTGCACGCTTATCTACTGAAAACTGCTAACATTTTTCAAGAATATTAAATAAAGGGATGGAAGTAACAGTACAAACACGATTCATTAACGTACTTAGTGCTAATGTGTGTTACCAAGCACAAGTGCAGTTTGGAACAGAAGAGGTCCTTGTAGAGGGTCTCATGGAGTTATTCGGGACTTGACTAGATGAAAGGATCTGCACAGCAAAGAGGAAAACTGGAGATATCCTAAACAAGATAACACAAAAGACAGGCACAAGGTAGGGGCCGAGAGCTGCTCTTTCAGAGGACCGGAGATTACTAGTCCCCATATTGGAGAGTTGACAGCCTCCTCTAACTCCAGCTCCAGGGGATCTGATGCTCTCCCGGCCTCCACCAGTACCCACATGCACATACACAGGCAAAATAAACACAGATGACTTGAAAAATTGCCTCTCAAATCTGTTTGAGTTTATAGCTAGAGGAAAAGAAACCATAAAAGAAAAAAATTAAGTTCTTGTCACTAAATTTTCTTATTTTAAGGAATATTTCCAATATTGTCAATAAACTTGAATTTCTTTGTATGCATAAAAGTGTCCATGTTGAACCTTTGTAAGTTGTGGAATATTGTTAGGATTTAATTTTTAAAAATAATCTGCCTAAAACCTGTTTTTCAGCCGCCTGTCTTGGTTAGATGGTTCTGGATTAGGATTCTCACTGGAATACCCCACCATTAGTTTACATGCGGTTTCCAGGGACCTAAGTGCTTATCCTCAAGAGCATTTGTATGTTATGGTGAATGCCAAATTTGGAGGTATGTATGGTATAATTTAATCTAGTGCTCCTCTGATAGCCAAGTATATTTTAAAGGGCAATGTTTGTTTATTTGTTTGAGATGAGGTCTTACAGGTTGCTCAGGTTAGCCCTGAACGCCTGAACTTGATTAACAGTGCTTGTTCTCTCAGATACTGACACTTTAGGTGTGTGCTGCTTTACCAATCTAAAAAGCAATCTTTGATAATAATCAATGTAAAAATTAATCCTTTGGTCCACATTGGATAATATCATAATAAGCGAAGTTAATTACCTAAAACAATTTGGACATTTGAATTTCTTCTAATGGGCATTGGTTTTGTGTGTATCTGCTTTCTATTTTCTATATATCTGCACTTAGAATTCTTCTGTTAATATGGATGTTTCTACTTTTTTGTTTTAACTGCTTATTCCTTATCCTCCTAAAGACACTTCAGAGATGTGAACCAGTATATTTTGTCTATCTAGAAATTTAAGATAGAATTCTTTTTATTTATTTATTTTAAAGATATATATGTGGGTGGGGTTATTGCCTGCATTTATGTCTGTGTTACTACATGTGTGACTGATGCCAGCAGAGACCAGAAGAGGGCGGAAGATCCCCTAGACCTGGAGTTAGACTGTAGCACGAATCTTAGAAGGTCTTATTAATAAAAACAAACCTGGAACCAGGTATTGGGGTGAACGCTGGAAGATCAGAGAAACAGAACAAGCCACAGCCACCTCACCTCACCAATTCCTCAGCTGATCCTGTTTCCTCAGACTGGAAGTCTCTGAGTCCTCATCCAGAATGAATCTCAGCTGAACTGCTGCTAAAAGCCTAAAAGCTTAACCAGCTCTAGTTCCTGGTTTTCGTGCTTTATATGCCGTTCTGCTTTCTGCCATCACTTCCTGGGATTAAAGGCATGAGTCACCATGCCTGACTGTTTCCAGAGTGGCTTTGAACTCACAGAGATCTGGATGGATCTCTGCCTCCAGAAGGCTAGGATTAAAGATTGTGAGTGCCACCATTTTCTGGCCCATGTCTGTCTAGTGGCTGTTCTGTTCTCTGACCCCAGATAAATTTATTAAGGTGCATGATATATTGGGGAACACGGTATCACCCAACAGACTGTTTTTTATGTGTTTGTGTGTGAATGTGTGCTACATGCGTGTGGATGCCTGCAGAGACCAGAAGAGGGCATTGGATTCCTTGGAGCGGAGTTACAGGAAGTTTTTAAGCCAAACAATATGCATTTCAGGAACTGAACTTCTAGAGCAGTGTGTTAGCTACTTTTTCTATTGCTGTGTCAAAACACCATGACCAGCAACTAAAGAAAAAAGTGTTTAATTGGGCTTAAAGTTCCAGAGAGTTAGAGTCTGTGATGATGGAGCAAAGGCGTGGCATCAGGAACAGCTGAGAGCTCACATCTCAGACCACAAGTAGAGGCAGAGACGAACACTGAGTGGCAGGGGATTTGAAACCTCAAAGCCCATCCCCAATACACACCTCCTCCAATACTGCCACAGCTCCTAACCCTTCCCAGATAGTTCCTCCAACTGAGGGCCAAGTGTTTAAACAGATGAGCTCATGGGGGCCGTTCTCATTCAAACCACCAGGAGCAACAAGCACTCTTAACCCCCGAGCTGTCTCTCTAGGCCCCGGATGGTTTCTGTTTTGTTTAGTAGTGGTTCGCAGTAGGTGGGTGGGGAGAACTTGATGTGCTGCTGCTGTTGGTTGGTGAAATTTTATTGGAGGAGGAGGGTTGCTACTGGCATCCAGTAGATGCCAGATTGCGTGCAGTACAAATGTTAGGAGTGTCACAGTTCAGAAGCCCTGCGTTTCAAGATTCCCAAGCTTTACTGTTCATGAAACTATAAGTAAGTTGTCAATTCTAAAATAATGGGTAGCTTTTCTCTGAAATCTTGTGTAACAAGTCAGGGTTTTCGCTTGGTTCCAGATTTAATCTTTTTTTTCCCCAGAGCTGAGGACCGAACCCAGGGCCTTGCGCTTGCTAGGCAAGTGCTCTACCACTGAGCTAAATCCCCAACCTCATTTTTATTTAGTTGTGAACACTAGTTACTAATTTTTAGTACTCTGCAGAGCAAGCCATACCTTATTAAGTGGTATTGACTGATCCAGCTATCCAAAAATATTCTCACTATAAGATTTCAAAATTTTCCTGTTGGAAAGGGTTCAAAGATAGATAAAAATATCATGAAATTTGGGAAAGGATAAGAAAATGTTAAAAGTTCTTACATGTTGGAGTGTAACATGACTTCCTAATGAGGTGGTAAACACCAAGTTCACTCACTTGACAGAAGGAAAGAAGGGGATTTTTGGCTCACAATTTCAGAGATATTTCAGTCAATCTTGGTGGAGAACACATGGCGGCAGGCTTGTGAGGCCGCAGCTGTCCACTTGGCAGAGGACAAGGAAGCAGAAGGGGTAGCATCAGAGCCAGGGGTGGGTAGAACCTTCCAAGGTCTGGCCCTAGTGCTGCCCTCTGGGCAACAAGTGTTCCAAACATGTGCCTGTGGGAACATTGTAGAACCCATCCATAACACTAAACGCAACTATGATTTTTATAACTGCTAATCAGTGTGCTGTTGCTATGACAGAAGACTTCGATAATCAGTTTAATAAGGGAGGGTTTATTCTGGCTTATGAGTCACGGATTTCAGCCAGTACTCATTTGGCCCTCTTTCTTTCAGCCTGTGCTGGCCAGCACATCATGGCAAGAGCCTCCACATGGTTGAGGAGACTTGAAGGTAGTAAAGAGAATAGTTGTTCACATCATGACAGCCAGAAAGCAAGGCATAGAGGGCCTGGAGTCCCCATCCCCTCGGATAAGCTCCAGGGACCTAACGTTCTCCATGTCCTCACCTCCTCAAGATTCAATGCCCACTAGCACCACAGGCTGGTGACTAAACCTTCACTTAATATGTGGGCCTCTGAGATCACTCAGGATCCCAACCACAGCGGTAAGGAAGAAATTAGGTGGTGTTTAAAAGCAAAACTTTCAAAAGTATTTTTGTCAATCAATTCCAAATGCTGATGTGTTGGAGCCAGGGGTGTGGCTCAGTAGTATAATATGTGTTTAGCATATGTGAGGCCCTGAGTTTAAGCGCCCCCCAAAAACCCAAATAAATGTTGTTGCATAATGCCCAGGAGTGTCCAGGATAAAGTACCCCCAGTAAGTAAACTGTGCTTCACATGCCAGGTGAGTCATTTTCTCATGAGTCTCAGTTTCATTAAAAAAAAAAAAAATCTCTAAAGGATTATGTTAATCTCACTTTCCACATGGCCTCATCTCCTAACAGTTCTACTGACTCCCAGTATCACCACAGGCTACAGACTCAACCTTTAATCAGTTTGGAGCCTAAATGCTGCTGGTTTTTGTTTATACTGAGGTTAAACCCAGCAGCACACAAATACTAGTTCAGGGCTCTGCCCCTGGCAGTACCAACAGGTCCCTACATTCCTTTCTATTTGTGACCTTCAGGCACGTTCCTAAGACTATAAGAAATTGTTAATAGTGGTTATTTTCAGGGTAGAGATGGCTCAGTGGGTTCAGTTCTTGCTGTGTAAGCATGGGGACCTGGGTTTGGATTCTCGGCATCCACATAAAAAACTGTGGGAACAGAGAGAAGCAGATCCCAGAAGTCTGCTGACCAGCCAGTCTCACCAAAACAATGAGCCCTGGGTTCAGTGTGAGACCCTAGCTCAAAAACAAAACAAAACAAATAAAAGCAAGTGGGGGGCAAAGGTCCAGATTGAATTTACGGCCTTCTTTTACATGTGTACAAGCAAGCATACTACACACACCTGCATATGCATGTGTATATATCCCCCCCTCCCCAACAGTGGCTATTTCTGGGAAGAGGATCTAGGCTCTAGACTCCGGCACTGCGCTGTAAAGTACTGTTACACCAGAGTGGATTGCTGTCACTCTTAATGCAGTACCTCATTATAGAGCAGTAATTGTAGTATTGCACCATGTTGTTTTTTAAAATGCATCGACAAAGTTTGGAGGTTGTGACTAGCCAGTGATTTAGAATTTTCCAGTAGGTGTATTATTCTGCTTGATAACTAAAGTTACGTATGTTTAACAATGTGCCATTGAAAACAGCACAGAAAATATACTATGAAATCTGTTACTTAAAGGTATTATTAGTGGCCACTTCTAATTGTTTTCTTTTGCTCGTCTGTATTTTCATACTATTTTACACTGAACTTATATTAAATAAGTACTTCGGGGTTGGGGGTTTAGCTCAGTGGTAGAGCACTTGCTGAGCAAGCACAAGGCCCTGGGTTCGGTCCTCAGCTCCGGTAAAGAATAAATAAATACTGCCTTAGTGGATGCGCCTTGTTTACCTTGTCAACCTTACTGGATGGAGAAAACTTAAAGATATTAGTAAAACACACTGCTGTGTCTCTGTGATGGTATTTCCAGAGACATTTAACTCAGAGCTGAGGGAAGAAGCCCCACATGTGAGGAGCACCATCAGTCGGCTGAGTGCCCGGATGGAACAAAGCGGAAGAAGGAAGAAGCCTGTTAGTGTGGACATTCTTCTCTCCCTGGCCTTCTCCTCACTTCCCCTACCTTCTCTTCCTTTCCTGTACTCCGTCCGCTTCCTGGCTGCCATGAGTAAGACACTCTGCTCCATCTCACTCTCCTCTCTTCCATGGCTCAGTTCCCTAACAGTGGAGACAGCTGAGCATGGTTGAGTCCAGGAGCCGAAATCAGCCCTTGCTCCTTTCTGTTGACTGCTCAGTGTGGTGTCACAGTGATGGAAAACTGACACCCCCTGCAAGTAGATTTACTGCATTAATAAGTATTGTTCTGCTTTTCCTTCATCTGCATGAATGTCTAAAGTTTTTTTTTTTTTTTTTTTTTTTTTTCAGACTTTTCTGCTATTTGCTTTCTGAGTCATTGTACAGTGTAACTCAAGTCCCTCTCTTCAGTGCTAAAGCTGCCCACCCCCTAATTTAAGTTTTAATGCTACTTTAATGTAAAAGTTTATTCTTTCTTCTTTGACATAGCAAAGTATTAAACCCAGGGCTTTGAACATGCTAGGCAAGCGCTCTACTACTGAGTTGTATCCTCAGCCTCCCCAACCCCCTTAAAGTTTTTTGTTTTGAGATGGTTTTGCTAAATTGCCACAGTTGGCATCCAACTTTGAATCTTCCTCCATCACCCTCCTGAGTACCTGGAGCCACCCTAGCTCAATTTGTACTTATATTTGTAGGTGTAGTGTGTGTGTGTGTGTGTGTGTGTGTGTGTGTGTGTGTGTGTGTGTAGAGGCCAGAGAACAACTTGGTGAATTTAGGTCTTTCCTTTAAATGGGCTCTGGGAATTAAACTCAGTATTGTCAGATTATGCAGAAGCCCCTCACCAGCCCTTAATTTGTGTTTTTAAGATGGCTAATCTCAGCAAACAGGTTTGCTGTTTGTGGGGTCAATTTAAATATTTTTGACTGTTTTTTCATTATAAAGTGGTTCAGACATAGAAAACATATAGAGTAATTTTTTGTTGTTTTGATTTTTGAGATGGGTCAGCCATTTCTCTGTAGTCCTGGCTGTCCTGGCTGTCCTGGAACTCACTCTGTAGACCAGGCAGGCCTCCAACTCCAGATCTGCCTGCCTCTGCTTCCTGAGTGCTGGGATCAAAGATGTGCACCACCACCAAGTGGCTAGAGTAATTTTTTTTTTATATTTAGTACCTAGTGTAAATTTGTCACTTTTCCCTGATTACTGTAATTTTTTAAGGGAAACTAAGTAAATACAGTTGAAAGTTGCCCCTTTTGGGGAGGGGCAGGGTCTCTTCATGTCCTGGAACTCAATATATAGACCATGCTGGTCTTGAACAGACAAAGATCTACCTGCCTCAGTCTCCCTTGGCTAGAATTAAAGGTGTGTGCCACTGTGCCCAGTTTGGAAGCTATTTTGGTAGATTCCCCATTTCATCCTCTACTGTCTTACTCAAGTTAAACAATATTGTGGAGGTAGTGTGTCCACTTCCCATATGTGCTCTGTGTATATTAGTGTTTTGCCTGCATGTATGTTTGTGCATCACATGTGTACCTGGGGCCTGTCAAGATCAGGAAGAAGGTAGATCCTCTGGCACTGGAGTTACAGACAGTTGTGAGCTGCTGTGTGGGTGTCAGGAATCAAGCCTGGATCCTCTGCAAGAGTAACAAGTGCTCTTAACCACTGAGCCAATTCTCTAGCCTTCCTATAGATGCTCCTAACTTTTACCGAATATGTGTGTATGTGCCTCCAACCCATGTAATGGTTTTATGTTTAAGATTTTAATTAAATGGTATTGTATATTCTGCAGCTAGCTTTTTCATTTTCAGACAGGTTCTCCGTGTACGCGCCTTCCTAACTCACTGTACCGGCTGCTCGAACTCACAAGATCCGCCTCTCCTCCGGTCTATTAACGTGCGCACCACCGCCCGGCATTCAGTTCCCTTTTTAAATGTATCCGTGTTGACACATACGTAGCACTGTTTGTTCATTTTTCCAGTGCAAGGCCTTAAACCCAGGACCTACTGTGCAAAATGACTCTTCTACCACAAAACTATTATTTTCAGCCCTAATTTTCTTTGCACATTTTTGTTATATCTACAAACTATGATTTATTTATTGGTCAGTCAGCTTTCCTGAACTTGAAATGGTCTCATTTGATTAATGTTGTATTCTCTCAGCGCATTACAAGTGCTCTGCAGCTGAGCACAGCCCCATAACCTTTCCCAGCTCCGAAGTAACCAGCAGTGGAAACTGAACTGCAGTTTCAGATATACCAAGAAATGTCCTAGCCTGTTTGTTTATTTCCCCCCCCAGACAGAGTTTCTCTGTGTAACAGCCCTGGCTGTCCTGGAACATCGATTTGTATATCAAGCTGGCCTCGAACTCATAGAGATCTGCCTGCCTCTGCCTCCCGGGTACTGGTATTAAAGGCATGAGCCACCACCTTCTGCTTTAATTTTTTTAATATGTATATTTGCTTCTATTTCTCAAGTGTAAGTATTTCAGGCATGCACTACCATGATTGGATCTACCGTAAGTGTCTAAAAATGTCAAATAAATATTTAAAATTTTCTATTCCTTGAGCTAGATCAGCAGTTAAGAGCTCTTGCTGCTCTTTCAGAGGACCAGACTTATGTCATGTCAGGTGACTCAAAGTACTTCTAACTCCAGCTCCAGGTGATTCTGATGCCCTCTTCTGGCTCCTGCATGCATACTGTGCACATAAACTTATGCAGACACACATAAGTAAACCCTTTTTAAAAAAAGCCTTTATGTCTAAAAAGATTTTTTTTTATTCCTTTTATAGAAGAATCAAAAGAATCTGTCTCTGATGAAGATGAGGAAGACAGTGATAATGATGTTGAACCTATTACTGAATTTAGATTTGTGCCCAGTGATAAGTCAGCACGTGAGTGTTCTGTAATATTGATCTTTTCTCTTTATGTTTCCCTCTCCTGTTGATAGACACACACCTCTCACCTTCATTACGGTTACCTCCATTCTATTGCTTTATCTTCGTTTTAACCTCCTTAAACTTGTTGAGAGTGGGTACTACTCATGTCACAAATTGTGAATAGAGTAATAGTATTGTATACAGCATGGTACCTAGTGTATTTTGTGTAAGGAGGATTCTGGTTAGTTTTATTGATTGATGTCTGTTGCTGGAAGTTTCTCCAGTCCTGCCCAGCCTGAGGTCCTGACGAGTCTCTCCCACTGCCGACTGCCCACAGTCCCAGTCCTGCAGCAGCTTATAAAATCATTACTCAGAGGCTTAATATTAATTACAAATTGAATGGCCTAGGGTTCAGGCTTTTTGCTAGCTAGCTCTTACAATTAGACTCAACCCGTTCATATTAACCCATGTATTGCCACATGTTCTGTGGCTTTACCTGTGTTGCTTCCCTAGGCACCTCTCAGCGTCTCTGATGACTCTGCCCTTCTTCTCTCTATATCTCTGTTTGGATTTCCAGCCTGCCTCTACGCTGCCTTGCCATAGGCCAAAGTAGCTTATTAACTAGCTGATGAGAGCAACATATATTCAGAGGGTACAGAAAGACACCCCACAGCAAATGTCACCTGTGGGAAGCACTTCCAAAGTTGAAAATGCGGAGACTGATGGAAAGTACCTGTCATGTGACAGGGGCTTTATCCTAATCAGCAGTGTGACCAGTAACTCTGACCACTGCCCCCACTCTGGTCAGAGTCTCTCTATGTAGTCCTGGCTGTCCTAGAACTTGTTATGTAGCCAGGCTGGCCTCAAACTCACTGAAATCTCTCTGCTTCTGCTTCTTGAGTGCTGGAATCAAAGGCATAAGCCATAGCATCTGGCTTGACCTATTTTTTTTTTTTTTTTTTTTTTAATTTTTTTTTTTTTTTTTAGTTTTTCAAGACAGGGTTTCTCTGTATAGTTTTGGTGTCTGTCTTGGATCTTGCTCTGTAGACCAGACTGGCCTTGAACTCAGAGACCCACCTGCCTCTGCCTCCCGAGTGCTAGGAACCTATTTTAAATCTCACCACCCATAAAGAGATCTCAGTAATGTCTTGAACTCTTTGTGACTTGTTCCTTGTCTCAGGCACTTTTGGAATAGGCTGTGTACTTTAATGATTAATTTTTATTTGATTTTTTTTATAAATATTGTTACCCTAGTAAACCTTTTGTCTGCTTTGAAATTTGTTTGCACTGGTGGTTATGTTTATTCTAAAACTTGGTGGTGCACTGGAAAAAAATATTAGTTACAATTTAATGTCTTTGCTCAGTGGAGGCGATGTTCACTGCAATGTGTGAATGCCAAGCCTTGCATCCAGATCCTGAGGATGAAGACTCTGATGATTATGATGGAGAAGAGTATGACGTGGAAGCACATGGTTAGTGACTTCTCTCATCAGTATTGGTTTTAGTGTTTCATTTTAAGCATGTAGTTGTCCTAAGGGCACAAGATTTTATTTTTTGTATCTGCATAAATTAACCAATTTAAAGTGGTTATAAATAAAAGAAGTGATACATTGGCACACTATGTCTAGACCCTTTCAGTAGTCAAATTGGGGAATGAATGAATTTCCCAAACTCAAACAACAATAAGAGATTATAAAAAAAAAAAAAAAAAAAAAAAACAATAAGAGATTATTAGGGGTGGGGACTAGATAATGGATATAATGGGAAAGAAAATAATAGCTAGAAAATGAGTAGTCAAGAGCATACTTTAGGCTGAGTTGACTGCCCCCACGTTGAGAAGTCTGTTTATAAGTCTGTTTCTATGTAGCTCTTTAAAAAAACATTTTTTTAAAAAAAATTTTATGTGTATGGTTGTTTTGCTTAGGTTTATAATATATGCACCACATGTGTGTCTGGTGCCCTCTGAGGTCAGAAAAGGATGTTGGAACCCATGGAATACAGTTTTGAACTGCCAGCTGGGTGCTGGGAACCAAATCCTAGTCCCCTGCGGGAAAGGCAAATGCTCTTAAGCCAGGCATCTCTGCAGAGTCCTATTGACCTCTCTCTTAGTCAGCACATCGCTTGAAACAGCTTATGGACAATGTAGTATTCTTTCCCCTGAACCATACTTCTGTCTACAAGTATTTCCCCTTGCCTTCCCAGACCAGGATGCATTCACTCCCCTGATAGGCTTGTAGCCTGAGTCACAAACTGTTGTGTTTGCATTTCCCTCTGGTCTTATGCATACCAATATGGGTATCCAAAGTCTTTTCCTACATATGAATCCAGATCCTCGATTGAGACTACCCATTTCTGGGATTGTTCTTCACATACATAAACATGTGCTCACTTCTTAGAGATTTTTTTTAAAGTGATTTTATGTTTTGTCCTTTTTATTTTTTTTTTTTAGATTTTCTGTTTTGTTTTAAAAGGAACATGTTAATTCAACATCCCTTCTGTATCAAATTAATTGTGTTCACTTGTAAAATTCCCACCTTGGACTAATAATGGAGTCACTGGTTTTTGAAACACCCTCTTCTCATTCTAGACCTAGACAAGCCCACTTTCTGGGAACTAATGTTTACTAGTTTATTAGCTCTTAAATGTTTTCTCATCCTAGAGGGTAGAAACAGTTTTTCTTTTTCTTTTCTTCTTCAAACTCTTAAACAATGGCCTAATCCACAAATTTTGGAAGTCTTTCTGGGAGCCTACACATCTTCAGCAAATGCATTTTTGATTATCCATTGTGTTTTTTCCAGCTGTTGTGTAATCGCTTAAAAGCTTTCTGTTTGTTTAGAACAAGGACAGGGGGACATCCCTACATTTTATACCTATGAAGAAGGATTATCCCACTTAACAGCGGAAGGGCAAGCCACACTGGAGAGATTAGAAGGGATGCTTTCTCAGTCTGTGAGCAGCCAGTATAATATGGCAGGAGTCCGGACAGAAGATTCAGTAAGAGATTATGAAGGTGAGTTCTCTTTCTCTTTGGAGTAAGCACCTGGCTATAAGGAATATTTTTTTTTTTTTTTTTTTTTTTTTTTTTTTTTTTTTTTTTTTTTTTTTGCTTTTTCTCTCGTAGCCACTGCCTCCTCCAGTCCTCTCCTCCGGCTATAGCTCGCACCGCCGCTAAGGAAATCTTAAAGAAACAAAGTTTTCTCTTAGAAACTGGAAGGCAATGAAATTTCACAATTAACCTAAAAATATAGGAAGCAAATGTGGAGTTACTAGAATGGCTAGAATGGGAATGTTTTTTAGGGTTTTTGTTTTGTTTTGTTTTGTTTGTTTTTTGTTTTGTGTGTGTGTGTATGTGTGTGTGTGTGTGTGTGTGTGTGTGTGTGTGTGTGCGCGCGCGCGCCCTGTTCACCTTTGCCTCCAAACTGTGTCAGAATACAAATGGTCTAGGACCAGCAAGATGCTCAGCACGTAAAGGTGCTCTCTGGTTGGAGGAGAAAATTGACTGTCCATTCAGCAGCATAATAGTAGGTTCATCCTGAGGGCCCATGTCCTACCCATGCGCAGGTTTGTGGTCCAGTTAATGGTAGTAGGCATTAGTTCATCCTGTAGAACAGGTCAGAAATGCATTCAGAAAGTGTGGTTACTCCTTTGCGTTTGTGCCATGATTACGTCAGTGGCCTGTCCTGCCAGGCCATTAATTACTGTAGCTCTCAGCGTTGACAGCTGGGTAAGACCCTCCATTTCTTTTCTCCCTGTTAATGTGGATAGTACTTTCTAGAACTATGAAAGCTAGTCAAAGAGATGCTTCCAGGTTGTTGTCAGCTTGATTTCTCCATGTTCTATCACTCAGAGATGTGGTGTCTTCAGCAATAGGCTCTTTTTTCTAGCTTTTTCCATTAATTATTTAATGGCAGGAGAGGGAGAAGGAAGATGCACACATGGGATGGTGCATGGGTTCCTATGAAAGGACAGCTTTGGGGAGTTAGTGTTTGCCTTCCACATTGTTGAGGCAGGGGCTCTTTTCTGTTCTGCATACTCTGGGCTATCTGGCCTTTAAGCTTTCAGGTGATTCTCCCATCTATGCCTCCCACATCCATCTGTAGTACTGAAAGAGGGTTAGAATCCATCTTTCCATGGATTCCCAGGACTAGGAGCCAGCTCAGGTTATCAGGCTTGGACAGCTAGCACTTTGGCTTGCTTAGTCATTTCCTCAGCCTCCTTTACACTGGAGGCCATTATATTCCATTACACTCCATTACATGGCTCTGAGGGTGACATTGTTTACCAGCCCAAGTGTTGGCAGAACTGCACTTTCTAACCTCAAGCTGATTGTGTGCCGCTTCTGGATTTAACATTTATATATGCTTACTCATTTAATTCTAAGAATTCTGTTAAATAAATTTATGACCCCCATTTTACACATTAGACAACTGAGGCACAGAAGGATTACATTGGTTGAGGCCAAACAACTGATAAGTGGTAAGAGGATTAAATGAGCCATTATACAAAAATAATATACCTGCCATTGTCATAAGCACTTGTTGCATTTTATATGTGTTTAGTATATATTACTATTTTATGCTCTGGTAACATCGTAACACTTGTTATTTTTAATGATGACAGGATAGTCTTAAAGTGGCTTTCTTTAGTTTTACTCCTTTTGGTGCATTTAAACTTCGCATAATGCTGTGATTGGTATCTCCGTGCATATAGCATATTGACCTGGTTTTCTTGGAGTTCTGGACTGTTTGGGGTTAGGGGCAAGAATTGTGTCTTACCGGGTTGCCCATGCTGGTCTCAGACTAGTAAACTGAAGTGATCTTATCCCAGCATGCGACATTGCATAGCTAGGTGATAGGATGTCAGGGGGTTGGGCAGAAGTTTGTGGCAGGTAAAGAGCTGAGGAGTGAGAAAGTAAAGAAACAACTGTAGACATTGTTTTAGAGTACTGTTTTCTTCTACCCTCCTCCCACTCCTTTTGTAAAAATTGTATTTGTGTGTGTGTGCATGTGTAGGAGGTATTTTACCTACATATATGTCCGTACACCACTTGTGGTTCGTGCCCTTGGAAGCCAGCAGAGGATGTCAGATCCCCTGGAACTGAAGTTACAGACAGTTGTGATCTGCTGTGTGGGTGCTGGGAATCGAACCTGGGTCCTTTGAAAAAGCAGCCAGTGCTCTTAACTGCTGACATCTCTCCAGCCTTTTTTGTGAGATGACAATAAAGAGGAGATAAAATTCTGCTCTTTTTCTTTTTCCCCACTAGCTGTGTCTTGGGCTTTTTGAGTGTATCACCAAATGCCTTTAAATAGTGTCTCGGTCAGTACTCCACACAGCTCTCTGAAGAATGAACAATTGACACCTACTTACTGCATTTGAAAATTCCTACCAGCCAGCCAGCCTAGCACTTGGGAGGTGAGCCTGGACTGCACTGTGAGTTTGAACCAGCCTAGGCTACATAACAAAACATTGTCCAAGAACATTTAAAAAGAAAAAAACAAAGGAAAGATATAAATTGACTCCTTGCTAGGATTCTGGGATTTGTATGTGTATGTGTGTTTGTATGTTGCTGTTGTGAATTTACAAAGTAAATGTTAAATGTATGGACTGATTGTAACTGACTTAAATCCACAAGAGCTTTTCCTGTCTGTCTCCTTTTGAGTAATTTAGTTTTCAAAGTAGAAAGTGTGGAAGTGGAGGCGTGAGATAGTCTGGCCTGGTGGTTCATCCCTGGTGGCCCACGAGGGACTGAGGTCAGGAACTGAGGATAGCCTGAACTGCGTGACACCATTTCAGAAACAAAACAAAATGCCAGAATTTTTAAATCCAGTTATTTTATTTTTATTTATTTTTTTTTTTTTGAGATTGGGCCTCACATGTAGCTCTGGCTATCCTGGAACTTAGTACACAGACTAGGCTGGCCTCGAACTCATAGTTCTGACTCTGCCTCCCAAGTGGTGGGACTCAAGGTAGGCACCATCATGCCTAGTTTTTAAGTGACTTCTTGCCAGCAGAGGGCACTGGCATCCTTGTTGAATCTACCTGTCTGAAGTGCAATCTCTTTATGTGCAGATGGCATGGAAGTAGATACCACACCGACTGTTGCTGGACAGTTTGAGGATGCAGATGTTGATCACTGAAGATGATGTATGCTGCCATACGGTGAGTAACTTATTCTCTCCTGTGTCACAGAACATGAAAACCCTGGGAAATGACTGTTTTGTTTTTTGAATTCATAATTTAAGAGAATGCTGTATAATGCACAAACTGAAAGACTGTCGCCTCTCTCTGGTTTTTTTGTCCTAAGAAATCAAAGTTTGCAAACATTGTAGTCTGGGTTTAGCATCCGCCAAGCACTACTCTGGAAGGTAGAATACGTGTATGACAAAGGGGAAGTGAGTTTGAGCTTAGCAGTTGGTGGTGGCCATCTGTTTGGACACGAGCCTCGCTGCTGGCTCACGCGGCAGTGACAGCCTGAGCATGCCTCGGTCTGCTCTTGAGCCACTTGCCCTCATTCGTGTGAGCTGAGCCTGTTCCATGGTTTCTTGCACCTTACTGCTTTTCAGTTCCGGGAGGAAGTAAAGTAATTCTAAACTGAGCTTAAGACATTATAATCTTGTATTGCTGTCCCTCTTTCTGGGAGCAATAGGGGACAGATGTCCTGTGTACCTTAGTGATCAAAGCTGATTTGTCCAGACCAGGTACAGTCACCCAACAGCCAGTATTTCCCAGAGTTCTTTTCTGTCTGCCCTTCACGGTTGATATACTGGTTCTCTGCTGGTTTTGTTTCTGGCACATTCTAGTGAGCTTTGCCTTAAGTTTGTCCCTGAGTACTTGCTACTCTGTGAAACCTTTCCCAGTGTGAACAGTTAGGCTGTACTTTGTTAGGTAATTGAAGGTCAAGGACTAGCAGCTGCAGAGTCCTTTCTTAAAATCTGGAAATTTTTTCTTTGTAAAATTATTGTTGTTCCTTCCTCCCTATAATAATGTTGTCCTGTCCTTCCTTCCTCCTAAATACTGGATGTTTCCCCTCCTTTTAGGTCAGTGTTCTCAGGGTCCTTTGATTTTATTAAAGTACATATTATAGCCTGACAAGACTAATGTGTGTAGTCTGACTTGACTCTGCCACTACTGTTGGTCATCTGGTTCTGTCTTGAGTACCTTCACTATTTCTGTTGTGATTGTGATTCAGTGGTGGAGACTGGCCTAGGGTGCTCCAGCCCCTCAGTTCAGTCAGTCCTCAGCACTGACCTCCCCACACCCACACTGCAACTCACAAACATCTGTTAAGTCCAGTTCCAGAGGATCTGGTACCCTCTTCTGGCCTCCTCAGGCATTGCCTGCACAACATACACATACAGGCAGGCAAACACCCACACACACAAAGTAAAGGTGTTTTTTGTTTTCTAATTCTGGTGTTTACAAATTATTATAGTTGTTATTATGACATTGTGTCTCTGTTTTCTTGTAGTATGGTTATCAAAAAATAATCCCAAAGAAATTCTGTGCTTCTGTGATTTATGTCTCATCCTGTAAAAGTTTTCCTTCCTCGAACCTTTGCTTCTTCCTGTGGCCTGCGGCCAGCGACATCTCCTCTAACCTCAGTGCTTATTTCACTGGCACTCGGTTGGTTTTCAGCTCACAGTTCAGACCTCACTAACTTCATCTTAGCTCTCAGCTATGCCACCTTCTGTTATTGTTATTGGCCTGGAAGACAATTTTTTGTATAATCTGGCTTTCCTATATTTCTCTGAAAAATTGGCTGTTGAGAGATTATCATTTTGTTTGCAGCCGTCATGAGAAATTCACTTGGCACATCACTAATGGTTACACACTGGGATTCTGGGATTCTTTGTAATATTGAAATAACTATAAAATTGCTACATTTTTTTAAGATTTATTTATTTATTTTTTATGTATACAGTGTTCTGTCTGCATGTATGTCTGCAGGCCAGAAGAGGACACCAGATCTCATTATGGATGATTGTGAGCCACCATGTGGTTCCTGGGAATTTAACTCAGGACCTCTGGAAGAGCAGGCTAGTGCTCTTAACCTCTGAGCCATCTCTCCAACCCTGCTACAGATTTTTTAATGAGCTGCTGTTTTGTTTGTTTGTTTTTTTTTCTGCCCATTTTATTCTCTCTGTTCCATGTCAAAGAAATGCTGTATTCATAAATTTTATTCATGCTCATCTGAGTACTTGACCTGATTTCCAAACAATGTAATTTTTGACCATTTAAGATTGTATGTGCTTTTAAAGTCTGAACAAGGGCTAAGGTGTTTGTGTAACCATTACTAATTTCAGAATAATGATGTCTGGTACATGAGATGGGGACAGAAGAGCGCACAAAGATCTCGAGGTCACAACTCCACTGGTGACATGTGTGCACATGCTGCCTGTGTTCCTTTGGACATGGAGTCTACATAACTTAACCGTTCCTTGCTTTTCTCATCTATAAAATGGGTGATATTAGCTGCCTGGAAGGGTTATTACAAGGCCTGAGAACCCTACAAGACTACACCTAATAATGGCTATTAGTAATAATAACTAAACCTTTTGTCTTTCAGATTCTCTCATAACGGCAGGCGAGAACTTGGTGCCTCTTCCACTCCAGAGTGGGGCTGGTGAAAGGCTTTTTCCTTCTCCAAAACTCACTTTTCAAGACAGACTGTCATGAGACAGCAAGCTCATTACCAACAGAAGAGACTGTGACCTTTATCAACAAAGGTGAATTAACTGAGCGGGTATTTCTAGTTCTCATTTACCCCCAAACTTCCTGTCTAGGTGTCTTCTGAGTAGGCCTCTAATTCCTGCCTCTGCTGTGTGCACATCTGTCAGCCGGAAGGCTTCCATGGTGAAATGTACAGAGCTCACACTGTATAGACTGGGTGAGAAAGAGATGCTGAAGCTTAGATGTCTCTCTGGGGGTTTAAAAGAACTCTCATCCCTAAGATGGAAAGTACAGCCCTCAGTGGGGAAGTCTCTAGCATCTCCACAGAGGCATGGGTCCTTTACTTCAGGCTAACTCTAGGTCACCTGTGGGGAACCTCAGCCACACCTCACCAGGACACGAGACTTCTCTGCTGACTTCTGTTCTTCCTCCTCATCCCAGTCTGCTCTGTTCCGTTCTCCCGGCTTAGGTCCTTGACTGTCTACTCTCCTAGCTTTCTGTAACACAATAAATAATCTGTAATGAAGTCTGCAAGGAACGCTTAATGATGTTTTGTCTTTGTAATAGTTAACAAATAAATCTAGGTTTTCTATATCATTGTGCTTTGTTCTTGACTGAAACCTTTAATAGAAAAAAATTAAGATTTATTTTTATTCTATATGTATGAGTGTTTTGCCTGTGTGTATGTGTGTGCATCACATGCATGCGAGGTGCCCATGGAGGTCTGAAGAGGGTGTTGATACAACTGGAATTACAGACATTTGTGAAGTGCCATGTGGATGGTGGGAACTGACTGTTCCTAGGGCCTCTGTAAGAACAGCAAGTCTTTTTAACTGCTGAGCCCTCTCTCCAGCCCAGCACTTGCTGCTCTTTAGAGGACCTGAGTTCAGTCCCTGCAAACATATATTGGGCAGCTCAGAGCTGCTATAATGCCAACTCCAGGGGATCTGACAACCTCTCTGGTTTCCATGAGCATTCAGATACGATGTAAAGACGTAACCCATACACATAAATAAATAATAAAGTGATGCTGGAGCCGGGGGTGTAGATTAGTTGGTAGCGTGCTGGTCTAGCTGCAGGAAGCCCTGGGTTTAGTTCCTAGCATTTTATAAACTAGGCCTGCTTGTATATGCCTGTAAATCCTAGCACTCAGGATTGGAAGTAGAAGGATCAGCAACTAAAGGTCATCCTCAGCTAGATGTCACATAAATACAAAAGTAAGATATTAATACTCAGGGGCTAGAGAGAGGTCTCGGCAGTTAAGAGCTTGTACTGCTCTTGGCAGAGGATCCAAATTTGTTTTCCAACCCACACGTCAGACAGCTCATAATCAACCTGTATCTCCAGCTCTATAGGATCCCACAGCTCTGGCCTCCGTAGGCATTGATACTCACATTTGTATGTGCATGGAAACCTGAGGCTGATATTGGAGTCTTTCTCACTTGCTCTCTACATTCTTAATTTTTGATTTTTTGAGACAGTCTCTGTAGCCCAGCCTTGGCTGGAATTACAGAGATCTGCCTGCCTCTGCCCTCTTGGTGCTGGAAATAAAGGCATGTGCCACCATGCTCATTTTTACTTTAATTATGTGTATGCGTGTAAGTCTGTGCACATGAGTGTGGGGCCTAAGGAGGCAAGAGTGTTGTTTTTCGGGAGGCCTACCACCCAGCTCCCAAATAAATACCACACGGAGGCTTATTCTTAATTATGAATACTCAGCCTTAGCTTGGTTTGTTGCTAGCCAGCTTTTCTTAAATTAACTTGTCTATCTTTGACCTCAGGGCTTTTCTCGTTCTCTTATTTCTGTAAATCTTACTCTTACTTCCAGGCTTGTTGGGTGGCTGACCCCTGATATCCTCCTCCTTCTCTGGCTACTTCTTTTTTCCTCCAGACTATTCCTTCTGTTTATCCTCTCTGCCTGTCAGCCCCACCTATCCTTTCTCCTGCCTTGCTATTGGCCAGTTCTTTATTAGACCATCAGGTGTTTTAGACAGGCACAGTAACACAGCTTCACAGAATTAAACAAATGCAACATAAACAGAAGTAACACACCTTAAAATAATTGTATAACAGAAGATATCAGATCCCCTAGACCTGGAGTTACAGGCAGCTGTGGGCTCTGTGATGTTGCTGGGAACTGAACTTCAGGAGTAGTATGCACTTTTAACACTGAGCCATCTCTCCAGCCCCAGCCACCTGATTTCTTGAGACAGGATCACTCACTGAACCTAGAGTAGACTGGTTCACCAGCAAGCTCCAGGGACCCTTCTGTCTTCCGGCTCCTGCCCCGGGGTTCACACTCCTCCTCCTCCTCTCCGCACTGGAATTATAGACACCGTGCCCCACAATAGTGCTGGGACCCAGACTCCCGTCTTTATGTTTGTACGGAAGGCACTTTACAGATGAAGTTAATAAAACGTGTAACTTCTGTCGGGTCTTCCATGAGGTGAGTCTTAAAACATTGAAAGACTTGCTGATGCTGTGTAGATCAGGGATAGTTTGAAGTTTAATCAGCTCTTGCTGTGTGGTTTCCATAGGCACCTGGGTAGAATCTTTAGAATTCTAGCTTAGCTTATGCTCTTTGTTTTTGAGACACTGTATCTCTGCCTAGTCTAGAACTCAGCGATTCACCTGCCTCTGCCTCCACCTCCCAAGTCTTGGGATTAAAGGTGTGTACCACCGGGCGGGTCCCAGCAGTTCGTCGGTGGCTGCCAAGGCGGTGTAGCTTCTTGACGGTTCGGCCTCGCACCCAGCGCTGCCACGATGCCCAAGAGGAAGGTTAGCGATGCCCAAGAGGAAGGTTAGCGCCGACGGAGCAGCGAAGGCGGAGGCCAAGCGGTGCTCGGCGAGGCTGTCGGCCAAGCCCACCCCTGCCAAGGTGGACGCGAAGCCGAAGAAGGCCCCGGGAAAGGATAAACCATCAGACAAAAAAGTGCAAACAAAGGGGAAGAGGGGAGCAAAGGGCAAACAGGCGGAGGTGGCTGACCAGCAAACCACAGATGTGCCTGCAGAACATGGAGAGGCTGAGAACCAGAGTCCAGCCTCTGAAGTCGAAGAGAAAGAAGCCAAGTCCGACTAACCATCCATTGTTGTCTGTCAGTGTCCCCGCCTCCCTTCTTGTACAATCCAGAGGAATATTTTTATCAACTATTTTGTAAATGCGAGTTTTTTAGTAGCTCTAGAAACATTTTTAAAAGGTGGGAGGAAGTCCCATTTTTTAAGTGTAAATGATTTTATTTAAGAGGTTAAATCACTTGCTGGTTGTTTATTTTTTGGTACAACCAGAAAATAGCAGGATACTGAATCAGGAGAGGCTGTGACTGTCTCGGGGGTCACCATAACATTCCGTAGAGGGGGCTAGTTTTATATCCTACAACACAAAGCATACTTGGAGTCTTGGTCGTGCATTTTTGTCTGGAATATTTTCAGTTATTTCTGGTCTCGTGTTTCTAGTAGAACTGTATCCTAAAAAACCACTCCTTGGTCCTTGCCCTATCAGAACTGTCTCTGGTCATGGCAGTCCATTTTCCTAACAATTGTGATAATGTGCTGTGAAAGATTGAAATTTTGAATATGTACCGTATGTGGCATAAAATTGTGAGTCAGTGGAATTAAGGATTGTGAGCATTTGATTGTTATGTGAGGTCTTAGGGAAAACTTGCCAAGTTTAGGATGGAACATCACTGGAATAAGTTCAAAGAGAAACAATACATGGCTCTTTTGGGTACGTGAACACAATGTATGACTCTTAGAGTTTGGGTCCATGTTTTAAGAATTGAAATGTCTGTGTACTCAACCAATAAAGTCTCAGTTGTGAAAGAGTAAAAAAAAGAAAGGTGTGTACCACCACGGGTGGCTCATACCTGGATTTTCTGTGGCCTTTGAAAGAAGGGTATATGAGTGGTTTGGGGTTGTCACCTGATTAGCAAGTGGGTCCCTCGATTCCCCTCAGTCTAGAGTTCTTTGCAGCAGTTTTTCACAGAGTTTCTCATTTTGCAAAGTAAGCAAGAAAAAACTTTCCCCCCTTTTTGTATCTTTTTAAACTGGAGTTTCAGAAGTTCTGAATTTGTTAGACTAAACCAGGTGATAGGCCAGTTGAAGAGAGAAACTAAGAATTTCCGAGGCCTCTTCAGTTGCAGCCACTGCCCGGGGTTCTTCCCATATATGGTGTGTGACAGTAACTGATCCATGTGGTAGCAATGACGTTTTTAGCACCCATGATGTAGAGGAGGAGCTGAGTTCTAGAGAGAGGACTCCCTGAAGGTTATGTGGATATTGAACTGTGGTTTTTAAGCCTATTTTCCAAAACACAGTACGACCTTAGTGCCTATCAGCAACTGGCACTACGTGGGAGCTCCCACCTACAAATTTCTCTGCTCTGAGTCTAAACGTACCCATGATTTTATCCTAGAAATGTGCTCATTCTTCAGTAGGGGGCCAAGACTTTCTCGTGAATTAATTATAGAAATTTCATTGAGCATCTTTCTAATGAAGTAGTTCTCAACCTATGGGTTGCATCCCCTTTGTGGGTTGAATGACCCTTTCATGAGGTCACCTAAGATAATCAGAAAACACAGATATTTATATTATGGTTCATAACAGTTGCAAAATTAGTTATGAAGTAGAAACAAAAATAATTTGATGGTTGAGGTCACCACAACATGAGGAACAGTATTAAAGGATGAGGCATTAGGAAGATTGAGAACCACTGACTGGTAAAGGAACAAGTTTCAGGAGATTCCGTGTACTCTTCCTTCTGTGGGATTTACTGTGGTCGGCCTGCTACTGCAGGTGACGCCGTCAACCAGGCGTCCGTTCTACTTTAGCAGACATCTGGGCCTACTCTGTCTCCTGTAAATGAGGGTGTGAGACTTTCAAAGACATAACTATTATTCTGTAATGCTAGACATTTACATCCATAGCCTTTCGGGGAAAAGGTCAGGTCAGACTACTTAAAAATGAAACTCAGTGTGCCTCAGGAGGCAGAACTCTGTGAGTTCGAGGCCAGCTTGTTCTGCATAGCCCCAGATCAGGACTATATAGTGGAGACCCTGTTTCAAAAATGAAAGAAAAATAAATTAATTTGTAATTATCAGCAAGCCAACATTTCCTGACTCTGCTTTAGCTTTAATTTTTCATTTTTGAGTTTAATTTCGTTACTGAAATTGTCCTGTTTACTTGATCTTGTAGACATTCTTCTCTTCTTCCAAGTCTGACTCATGGAACTGACTTAGAACAGAGCCAGGAGTTGTTTTCACGTCTGTCGTTAAAAACAAGCAAACAGAAACATGCTGGGCTTGGAAACATGCCTTACCTCTAAGAGAACTGGCTACTCTTCCAGGGCATCTTCTGGCCTTTAGAGGCACTGCATACACTTGGTGCATAAACATATGTATAGGCAAAACCCATACACATAATCGTGTCTAGTTGGAAGGATTTCAGAATTTCAAACGAGAAGTCAGACTAGGTATGGTGGTGTATGCATGTAATCCCAGCCTTTGAAAGGTAGAGAGGCAGGAGAATCAGGAGTTTGAGGCTAGCCTGGACAGTATAATCAGACCCTATCTTTTAAAGAGAAGTAGTTTGAGGGATAAGGGTGTGAATAAAGGCATATACAGGGAACTGGTACTGCTTGGAGTTTTTCAGATTGTTTTAGAGAATTAATCATTGGTATACAGAAAGTGCTTACCACAACAGTACCTAGAAAGTAGCTTAATACCTGTTCATTATTGGCAAGGTTAGTACTGGCTTCGTCTGTCTGTCTGTCTATCTATCTGTCTGTCTATTTTGAGGCAGGAGCTTGGGATGCCCAGACCGGCTCGAATTTGCCTTTAGTTTAGAATGACCTTGAACTTTTCATCCTCCCACCTCTGCCTCCTAAAATGGAGATTATCAACATGTACCACCACACCCAGTCTTAATGTGGTTCTAGGGATCCAACTCAGGGCTCTTGCATTGCAGGCAGACACCTCCAGCTGAGCTGCATCCCAGCCCTAATACTGACTTCCTGAAGAGAAGCTAACGGTAACCCACCATGAGATTAGAATACATCTAAGAAACTCGAAATGTAAAATTCCACTAAGCAGTTAGACACGGAATCCGTGCTTTTGAAATCACACCTGCAGGCCTGTCACTGCAGGGTCCTGGTCTTGCTCTGTAAGATGCCTGGTGTCTAGTTTGCAGAGCACCAGATGAGGAGAGGGAAGGAGCTGTAGCGGTCATTTCAACAGGAGCAATGAATTGCGACAGCATTGTGACGAAAGCGAATACACAGTCCGTCCAAATAACAGTCTAAGTGCACTCTACTGCAGAGATAAGCTGCTCAGCGTGAAGGTGGTGCAGCAGTTTTCATAAAACGAAATCCATCCAAGTGAGAAGCCGTTAGAGGGCAGAGGGTATAGCTCAGTGATGGAGCACTTACCTAGCATACACAAGCCTGGGTTCATCTTCATGGTGGAGCACTTACCTAGCATACACAAGCCTGGGTTCATCTTCATGGTGGAGCACTTACCTAGCATACACAAGCCTGGGTTCATCTTCATGGTGGAGCACTTACCTAGCATACACAAGCCTGGGTTCATCTTCGTGGTGGAGCACTTACCTAGCATACACAAGCCTGGGTTCATCCTCGGCATCACCCCCTCCCCCAAAAAAAAGAGTGGGGAAAAATGGACAAGAGAGCAACAATAAACCCAATCCATAAAGGAAGTTAGGGACCAGGAGTGGTCACATCGTGTGAATCCTTGCTGATGTAGACGGGTTTACCAAAGGTTAAAGATTCAGTGTGGTAGCTGGCCTTCTGCGTGTATGTTGCAAAACACCAGAGATCCTCTGGCCCCTCTCAGCTTTTGTAATGGAAGCACATTGGCCTTGTCCAGATTCACACAGGAAGGATTTGTAGATATTGGTTTATGAGCAATGTACATTAGCTATTGCAACTGTGAGTCTAAAATATGTGTGTATGGACGGCTGGGTAGAAAATACAAGTGGATATTGTGTTCTGTTGCACCAAGAATAAGCAGTTGAGCCGGGCAGTGGTGGCACACGCCTTTAATCCCAGCACTCGGAGCAGAGCCAGGCGATCTCTGTGAGTTCGAGCCAGCCTGGCTACCAAGTGAGTTCCAGAAAGGCGCAAAGTACACAGAGAAACCTGTTCGAAAAAAAAAAAAAAAAAAAAAAAAAAGAATAAGCAGTTGTATTTGATTAAGCTGTGGTTACCATATGTTAGTACGGCAGACAGGGAAGGGAGCTAAGGATCCAGCAGGCATGTTTGTGACAGTGGTTGTCCAAATGACCTAAACTCCGTAAGTAGAAAGTACTTGAGATCACTGGAGATAAGGTACTAGAGTGAGGGGGCTAAAAAGAGGTTAGAATTGGAGGTTAGAGGTTAGAGTATTTGGGCTCCTGGATTGGGTTGACTGGTAACGACAAGCTCGTAGCTAAGGTGGAATTCAGGTAGAGTGAAAGACACGCTATCGAAAGGAGAGACAGCCCAGGAACGGAGGCCAAGACATTGGAAGGATGCTTCTGTGAGTTTCCATTACCAAGACACAGCAATGTTCCACAAGGAGGCTGCAACTAAGATCTTAAAAGGGGGTGGGACAGATGGTTCAGTGGTTAAGAGCACATACTGCTCTTCCGGAGGACCTGAGCGCAGAACCAACCCCCTGGAACTCCAGCTCCAGGGGACTCAGCCGCCTTCTGGCCTTCACAGGTACCTGCACACACATGGCATATATTCACACAGACACATTAAAATCAAGTTTTTTCTTTAACGAAGAGTTGTTTATTTTCCTTAATGGTTTCAAGGGATGAGAGTCCATCATGGCAAGGTAGAGGCATGGTGGCAGGAAGCCGACAGAACACATCTTGAGCCACAAATACACAGCAGAGCAAACAGAAACAGGGCTAGGTTATGAATTCTCAAAGGCCACCCTGTGAAATACTTCCCAGAAGACTGCACCTCCTAAATCTTCCCCCCAAATAAAAGACCACTAGCAACTCAGCAGTGAGGACAGGAACTTCCACCTCAAGGCCCAGGGGGCAGGAAGTGGCAGAAAAAAGTGCCACCCTGAGAGGACTGCAGGGCAGATGCTGCTGGAGTTCAGAGGTCGGCGTTTCCACGGTAACGACCCCTCCCCTTCCGGGCAAGCCATGGAGCACGCATGTTAGTGAAATGAATTAAAGCTTCTATGTTCTGTGAAGAGCTGTGACACGTTAGAAAACCTGGCTTCATTTTGGAAGTTAAAGGGTGGTTTCTAGGGGAACAGTCCTTATTTGGTAGTGTTGCCAGTACGGAATGCAGGCCTCAGATTTGAAGAGAAGCCAGAACTGAGTTTTTGGGTAAGGAATGGGTGAAGTGGCCTGATCGAACATGACCTCACCGCTACCTGAGTAAAAAGTCAGGAGCGACTTCACTACTCTGCAGTCATCTTGTGTCATCCCCTTGAGTCCTCCTGTTAAGATTATTTTTCCTAAAAGATTCCACTGGGAGGCAGGTGTAGGGGATGTACACTTCTGGAGGAAGTATGTCACTGGAAGAGGGCTCTGAGAGCACATGCATTCAGTCACCCGTCACAGACTTGAAACCTCTCATTTAAGTACTGTTATATATCAATACATGATAAAGCTGCTCCTTAGCTCTCCAGCCGGCTTCCTTGTTGGACTCAGTGACGCACTGTCCCAGCCGCTGTCTGTGAGCCCACCACCCCTCAGTGCTTCTGTTACGGGGCAGCCTCCCAGCGGAATGTTCATTACTACCCAAGCAGATCATATCTCACCCCCCTCCCCATAAAACCAGTATTGTGGTCAAGGAATATGCATAGCTTGGATGGCCTGGAATTTTTGTAATTAGACTTCAAGGCCAGCAGGATGGCCCGGTGGGGTCAAGGCATTGCAGCACAAGTCTGGTGACCCGAGTTCCATCGCCAGAACCTAAGTAAAGATCCATGGAGATGTGCTCTGATCTCCAATGTGTGCCATATTTTACACGCAAAATAATGAAATAAAATTTTTTTTTTTTTTTTTTTTTTTTTTTTTTTTTTTTCGAACAGTTTCTCTGTGTAGCTTGCGCCTTCTGAACTCACTTGTAGACAGGCTGCTCGAACTCCAGAGATCGTGCTCTGCTCCAAGTGCTGGATTAAAGCTGCGCAAACAATGAAAAAAATTTTAAATGAAACAATTTGGACTTCGTAATAAGGCTTCCAGCGGAGAAAAGTTGAAGGCATTTTAAACTTCAAAAAGTATTAATAAGGGCTGAAGAGATGGCTCCATGGTTCAGAGCACATGCTGCTCTTCCAGAGGACCTGAGTTTAGTTCCCAGCACCCATGTGGCAGCTCACAACCACCAGCAACTCCAGCTCCAGGGGATCCTCTTCTGGCCTCCTTGGCTACCTGCACATACATGTGCACACATATACATGCACTCACATGCACATACACACAAAAGAATACAGAGGAAATAGTTTCTAAATTTATTAAAAAAGAGTTTAATGCTTTCTTCAGAACCTTTTCCTCCAGTCAGTGATGACTGAAAAGAATTTTTGTTGTTGAAATGTTAGTGTAGAGTTACATTTGCCTCTTTGACGTTGGGTGAGGGTCACACCTCTAGGCTTAGCTTCTGATCTTGTAAAATAGAGGTTAAGAATTCATTTCCACATTTTGTCATTAGAATGTCATTGAGCATGTCAGTATATCATTACAGAAATACAGCAACATAGAAAGAAAACCTACCTGTGTCTCTAGGTAGCTGTCAAGTGCAATTGAGAAAGTGAAAAGATCAGTCTTGGCTCTGTGGGGGTGTTTATTCTATTAAAGACAATTTAGCTGAAATTGTCTATTTAAGAGAAATATTTTAGGTATTAGAATATATTTAAAATCTAGGAAGCCTGAGGCAGTTGTGGTAGTATATACTTATAATCCTAGCACTCAAGAGGATGGTGAGTTGAAGGCCAGCCTGGGCTACATCATGAAAGCCCATACCCCTGAACAAAGACAAAACAAACCCTGGTGTGGCAGCACACTCCTGTAATCCTAGCACTTGGGAGGCAGAGGCAAAAGGATCATTGCATGTTTGAGGCCAGCCTGGTCTACACAGGAAGCTTCAGGCCATCGGGCCACAAGTGAGACATTGTGTCAAACCAGTGGGAAACCTGTTGAGTGGATATAAAACCAACTTTTCTATTAAAAGGTGCCGTGATTGATAGTGTCACTGAGATGTGGCTGCAAAGCACCTTCTCTGGCTCTGTGAGTGAGACAGACGGTTGAGCTTTGAGGTTCCGTGCATGCAGAGGGACACAGCACAGAATTTCTTTGGTCCTGCACTACCAGCTGTCCTTCCCCACTTGACTTGGTGTTCATCTGGTTTCCATCACAGTGAGTAATCACCTGGGATTTATAGAGGTTTAACGAATGAGCCTTTTCTAGCAGCATTTAATACATCACTCAAAAGAACGAGCTTAACTGACAAATACAGGCCACCCCATTTTCATAGTCATTTTAAGTCCAGGTAGTGAGAACATTAAGACACCTTCCACAAAGGAGGCTGAAACAGTGACGAAGTCCAGTGCGGCCGGAGTTTGAAAGGTGATCACTTCTGTCATGTCCAGCTTGACTGTCCTGTGACTCGGTTTGAGTCCTTGGGAGTAGTTACTCCTTTTTATTAGTCATTTGGTTGTTATGCAGCCATGGAAGGAAAAAGCTGAACGTCAGGATCATCAGCAACACACCTGAAAGACAAGGACCCAAAGTCTGTCTGTAGGGAAGGTGGTAGTGACTGGGTGCAATGGAGACAGCTTGCTCTCACACCTCTCTCCAGTCCTTAAAATGATTGTGTGGGCAGTAAGACTAGGGGCGTACACCGTGGCTTCAAATGACGCTAAACCCAAGTGTTAGAACTTCCGCTTCTTTACAGACTTGGTGAGAAACCCTGGCTCGAGTCAATTTGTTCTCTGCAAAGTGGCAGCGCTTTCTCCAAGCCTCAGAGGGGCGTGGGAGGCAGGAGCGCACAGCGTGGTGGTGGTGGTGGTGGTGGTGGTGGTGGTGGTGGTGGTGGTGGTGGTGGTGGTTGTTTAAAGTAGAGCAGACAGATTAAGGAAGAGAAAAATCTGGAGGGTAGCTGGGGCTCCGGGGAGGAGTACGTTGACAGCTCCCCTGGAATGTTCACCCAGAATGTCCAAGTGTGTCTGTTAGCCTCTTGCTCTTTCTTCATGAGCACCACCGTAGTGGGTTTTACAGATGTATCACATAAAACGCCTAAAAACAGTGCTTAAGTCTTCAAATATAGTTAAAAAAAAATGACTTGCATATTAGTGATGCTTCATTTTTGTGCTTGCTATGTTTTGCAATGTTGTGACTCAAATTCAGGCTTTAGATAAACTAGACAAACTGTGACCGCTGAGTAGCGCCTCCAACCCCAAAGCTTCAGTCCTTTTCAATTTTTATAAATTACTTTTATTGTATAGGTGTTCTGCCTATTTTATTTAGCTGATGACTAAATAAAAGCAAGAAATGCAGATAACATAAATACTGATAATATATAAAGTGCATATTATTATAGTTATGTTACTTGATCCCTCTTTAAAAGAATTTTTGTTTTTCTGATACTGTGGATGGAGCCTCGGGCATACTAAGCAAGCACTTGGTGGGCCACGTCCCCATCCTGATCTAGATTGTGTTAACATGAATGGAACTTAGTCATTTTAGAGGCTATATTGACTACAGTGTTGTCCCACGGAATGCTCTTTGACAAATAAGAAAAGCAACCTAAATGGTTATGACATTTGGTTTGGAACTCACAAATTTGGGAAAAAGAATTATTTAGCAAAAAGTAAAAGTTGGTTGACTGATTGATTTTATTATTTTAAGGTAAGTCTTGTGTTGCCCAGGCTGGTCTCAAACTCACTGTGTAGTTGAGGGGACCTTGTCCTCTGATCCTCCTGCCTCACTTCCCAGGTGTGAGGCTACAGGCATCTACCACCATACCCAGCTTTCTGCAGTGCTGGGGATGAACCCAGGGCTGGGTAAGCCCTCTACCAACAGAGCCACATCCTTGGCTATTAAAAACATATATTGTGGTACTAGAAATAGAACTCACGAGTTAGGTGAGTTCACCACTGAGCTGTATCCTCGTCCTGTTTTTACATTGTATTTTGGGACAGCCTCAGTAAGTTGTCCAGGCTGGACTTAAAATTGCTTTGTAGCCCAAGCAGGCCTTACACTTATAATCCTCCTGCCTCAGCCTCCTAAGTAACTAGAATTTGAGGCTGCACACCAGGCCCAGCTAAAGATTATTTTTGGATGGAAGTAATGACCCTTTACTGCCCCCTCCTCGTAGGGAAGCGCTAAACTACATCTGCAGCCCTCTTTCAAATCACGGTATCAGGAGCTGGGGAGTTGGCTCAGTGGATAGCGCTTGCTGTGTGATCGTGAACCTGAGTTTGGACCCCAGGCACCCACATAGAAGTTGGATGTGGCAGCATGTGCCTTGTAAGCCCAGCACTTGGAAGTAGGGACAGAGATGGATAGACACTGAGCTCGATGGGCAGCCAGTCTAGCTAAAACAAGAGAGCGGCAGGTTCAGTGAAGAACCCTGTCTTAAAAATAATCCCATCACTTGGGAGGCAGAGCCAGACTGTGAGTTCGAGGTCTACAGAGCAAGATCCAGGACAGGCACCAAAACTACACAGAGAAGCCGGGCGTTGGTGGCGCACGCCTTTAATCACAGCACTCTGGAGGCAGAGGCAGGCGGATCTCTGTGAGTTCGAGGCCAGCCTGGGCTACCAAGTGAGCTCCAGGAAAGGTGCAAAGCTACACAGAGGAACCCTGTCTCGAAAAACCAAAAAAAAAAAAAAAAAAAAAAAAAAAAAAAAAAAAAAAACTACACAGAGAAACCCTGTCTCGAAAAACAAACAAACAATTAGCCCCCCCAAACCCCCTCTAGCCTCCACATGTACACACGGGCGAGTGTACCTGCACACACAGCTTCAAAGGACACTGCACAAAATAGAAATGCCTCTCAAGCACGTTAACTAAGTTGTTTTATTTTCTTTCTTTTTCTTTTTTCTTTTTGCCTCTTCTCTGGCTTTAGAAATTGACAGTATAGCATTCTTGAGGGTTGGGTTTTTGTTTTTTGTTTTTTTCCTTTTTTCTTTTTAGTTTTTCGAGACAGGGTCTTTCTGTGTAACATCTCTGGCTGTCCTGGAACTTGCTTTGTAGACCAGGCTGGTGTGGAGGGGCCCCAAAACAGCTTGACCACACAGCTGCCATGACAGACTTAGGGGCCCAGACACAGCTTCTATGACAGGCTTACTGGCAGGCAACACCCAGATCCAGGAAAAGCCATAAGCTGACCCCACCTAGAGATCCACCCAGGGATGGGGAAGTATCTAACATCCCAAACATTCCAACCATTAAATAAGGTGGCCAGATGTCCCTGAGTCTAGCACACACCTATTTTTGTTTTACAGATACCCCTAGAAAGTCAGCCAGTCAACCTCTGCTATGATAAAACCCTAGCCTGCATGGGCTCAGGGCTCTCTGTTCTCACTGCTGTGTCAGACAGACGGAGGGACCAAGCTCAGAGCTTGAAAATAAAGGCTCTTTGCTTTTACATGTGGAATTTGGTCTCGGTGGTAGTCTTTTGGGGTCCCCTCGATCTGGGCATAACAGATGGCCTCAAACTCACAGAGATCCGCCTGCCTCTGCCTCCCAAGTGCTGGGGTTAAAGGTGTGCCCCACCACTCCCGGCTCATACATCATCGTATTTTAAAATATGATATTTTACATTATTTAACCTTGGGGGCTGGAGAGATGGCTTATCAGTTAGGAGCACTGGTTGCTCTTCAGAGCAACTGGTTTAAAGTCCCAGGACCCACATGGAAGCTCACACCCATCCGTAATTCCAGTTCCAGGGGATCGAAGAGCACTAGGCACACAAACAGTACACCCATGCATGCAAAACATACACAACATAAATTAATTTTTAAATATCCTAACCTAGAATAAATAGAAATACACTTACCTAGAGAAGGAGCAAGCCAGTACACTACAAAAAACTGATAGAAGTTCTCATCGAAGCAGGGGAAGTGCAGGGAGAGCGCCAGAGCTGGGTTGAACAGCGCCCCCGTGAGGCTCCCTCCTGTGATGGCAACAGAGGGAAGAGACATGAAAGAGAAAACCAAGTTAACATGAGTACACACATGCCTTTGTATTAAAAATGGAAAGGAAAATAGACCAAAGCATTACTATTGGATCCATTTTTACTCATCAGCAGAGTCCCTACGTGACTGAACGGCAGGACTCAAGAAAGCAGTTATAAAAATTAAGACATGAGGGCTGGGGACAGAGCTTGGAGGGTCAGAGTGCTTGCTGTCGGAGTATGAAGGAAGACCTGAGTTCAAGTCCTCAGATGTGCTCATAACTGCAGCATTGGGGGGTGAAGACAGGAGGCTTCCTGGAAGCCAGGAAGCCTTGGTGGCCGGCCAGCTTGGCCCCCTTCAGATTCAGGGCGAGACCCTGTCTCAAGGAAATAGGGTGGAAAGTGATGCAAATACATTCAACATCCTCTGGCTTCTTCACGCATATACATGGATGGACACAGGCACACATACACAAAGCATAAGTGACTAGGTAGAAAGCACGAAGTCCATCAGTGGAGGGGACAGACTCATGTTCCAGCTCTACAGAGCCTAGGGGTTTATGGTTCTGACCACACAGCCAAGAAGGGAAGGAAGGCTGTATGACCAACACTACTCTGCAGAGCTGTGGCAGTGTGTTTACCAATACCCTCAGAGTGCCTCAAGACAGTGACATTTCTGCTAGTTCTTCCAAGTGGAGGCCTCTTCACTCACATGGAGTTTGACACGGACATAGCCTTCTATCGTAGCATGTCAACTGTCTTGATGAAACAGGGTCACGTGGAGCTGGGAATTAGGAGCCTTTCCTGGGACTTACCCAATGCGATTGATTCCCAGGCCAAGATCAGCGGTGTTGAGAGGAAGCCACTGAGCGATGGACTACATTCTCCGGCATACCAGCCTGACAGCGCACCCACTAGTGGTGGGTGCCTCAGCAGTTATAAAGGATGTCATCTGAGGACATCAGAATCATTCTTGAACAGTCACCCTGGAATGCTAAACCGAATGAGATTTGGCTACCCTTAGCATTCAAGAGAATTGATTGGCAGCCACTCATTTTGGTTTCCACAGAAACAAAGTAAATTGAGCCCCCTTGGTGTTAAAAAACGCCATGGGCAGAAAGATTAGGACTCCCAGCTCTTTGTAATGTTACGACTTACGATCATACAAATGCCCTGTGGCTTTTAAAGGCATTTGTCATTAGAAATGCCCAGCCATTGACCTCACAACTTGACCATTTGCTTTAGTACGGCAGGTCATGGCAGATGGAGACGGTTACGTCCAACATCATGAAACCTCTTATGTCCTAAAACTCAAGCTGTTCCACTTCCCTGTCTCCAACCCTCACAGCACCTCTGAAGTGCTCTTCAGAGGCTGTGGGAACCGCTCCTAGGACCGGGACATCCCTCAAATATGGGTCGGCTCTGTGACCTGAATTGACAAAGTGCAGCAGAGGTCATGTTGAGTTCTGAGTGCAGAATTCGGAATCGCTGTGTTGTTTCCAACCCCAACTTTTCTGCTCTCTTGGAACAATGTCCTGAACCTGCACATCGTAGTCTAGGCTGCTGGAGGATGAGAGGCTGTGTGGAGGGGAGCCAAGGTGCCCCCCATGACAAGCAGCAGTGGCCAGGTGTGAGCAAGGGTTCTTAGAGGCTTTTGATCCCACTACCGTCCTGCTGAAATGAATGCAGCCGCACGAGTGATCTCGGAGGATTGGCCCGTCTCACCCCAAAATGAAAGCGTATACTCAACATCAACATGGCCTGGGTTTTCACATGCGCACGCGCGCGCACACACACACACACACACACACACACACATACAGATTGTTAAGCAACTGGATGGAAAGTACAAAGAATCATGAGAAATAAATAATTATTATTACTTTTAGAGATTGGAGATGGTTTGTAACATACCAACAGCTGTAACTAAAACAGTAATCCACATCAACTGTGGCGCTTGTGTTAACAAAAGCCCCAGACAGGGCATTTTGCTGTTTCACTGTATAATTCTTGGTGTTAGAGGCTGTCCTGTGTACTTCAGGACATTTAGTGACATCTTTGGTCCCTCTCCATTAGATGCTGGTAACCCACCCCTTCCCAACTTTGCAACTATCCAAACCTCAGATAGCCCCAGATGTCCCCAGATGAGAACTTCTGTCCTAGAGTAACACTGATAGTCATGTACAAGAAGACACATACAAGGTTGTTCATTTTTAGCAGAGAACTGGGGAAATCTAAATGTCCAGAAAGGTGGCTAGACAAACTTATTGAGAATAAATGCACTATTATGAAGAAATTAGAATTTCTGTGAACATACATCTCCAAGATAAACACTAAACAAGATGGAAAAGAAGAGAGGATATGCTTTTATGTTTGCATGAACACAATCATTAGATTCGGTTTCATAAATTAATACCTACATGTTTAATAAATAAATGAAAGCTAGAATGGAGCAAAGTTAAGGGTTTTTTTTTTTTTTTTTTTTTTTGTATTTTTAGGTGGTGCTATAGGAAAAGGGCAGGGCACAGTCTTAAGACAGGTGAGGGCTCCTCTGGAGACAGGCCTGCTAGGTGCCATGTAGTGGTTGATTCACCCTGTGGCTTTCTAGGTTCCGTTTCTCAAATGATGTCATGGACAAGAAAGTTTAAGGATTAAGCAAAACTTAAAAATTCAGAGTTTAAAAGTAAAGCCAGGCCAGCGCTGTCCAGCTCTTCCTGAGAAGTCAGGGATCCTGTGCTGCCTCAGGTGTGGTTCTAGCCGGGAGGGAATTCCTCCTCAGGGTGCTGGTGGCTGTGTTGGGCTGTCTTCATGCTTCCCCCTGACTGAAGGAGATGTGAGCTCGATTAGCAATCCTGCAGAAATGGTCACGTTGCACAGGAGATCCGTGGGAAACTACAGGGCAAAGGAATAAGCACCAAAGCAGCATTCCTCATTTGCTGCATGCCAGGAAGAAGCAGCTGCAGGTCGGAAATGCAATTCCTCACACCTGTTGAGCTAGTGGTATCCATCCTAAAGATCAGGAAACTGAGGACACACATACCCAAGGACACAGCCCGACTTAGCCTGGCCTCTTAACTACAAAATTAGACTGGTGTGGTACAAAGTTTGGGACCCTTGTTTAAACGAGTTTTCTGTTTGTTTGTTTGTGTTTATTTGGTGAGGGGAATGCGCCTGAGTACCTCAGCATTTATGGGGTGGTCAGAGGACAGCTTTCAAGGTGGGTCTCCCACCGTGGGGGTCCCGGGGATCAAACTCAGGTCATTCCCCACTGAGCCATCTCACCTGTCCAGAGACGAATCTGTATTTGTAAACTGGTGATTGTATCCATTTTATTTTGTTCCTGTTTTAAATGAGGATACGTATAAAGCTCTTAGTTCCTTTTTCTTTGGACAAATAATCTCACCTACAGTCATGGCCGGAAGGACACTAGAAACCCAAAAGGAGCGATATGATGAAGTAAAAATACTACAGTTTCCCCAGGGAGGGCCGGGGAGGGAGGCTAGTCCAAAAGTCTGACTGCTTACTTGGTGTGGTGATACTGTGCTGAGTCCTGGTCCTCGATTCTGGAAAGCATGTCTGATCTCCAGTCATAGCTTATTGTATGTAGGGGGACACAGGCATTATGTCATAGACAGTGTAGAATTTAAAATTCTACACCTGAGAAACAGTACAATAATAAAGACAACTTACATGTTTAAAACAACATTCTAAAATACCTAATTATGCATAGAAAATGAATGCAGTTCTCCATTACCTTCATTAATAGCTTATGGTTTGACAATTCCAGGCCTGGAATCCCAGCTGTTCAGGAAGCAGAGGTGGGGGCCATCAAGATGGCTCCGAAGCTTAAGGTACTTGCTTGGCAACCTGAGTGCCATGAGGGACCCACGTGGTGGAAGGGGAGATTTGACTCTCTCAAGCTGTCCTCAGACCTCTACACATGTGCTATAGTAGACACACATACCCCCACCCCACCCCACATACACACACAAAATAACTAAATGTGACTTTTTGAGAGAAAGGAAGCTGAGGTGGAAGGATCAATCAAGTTTTGAGTTGGAGAGCAGCCTGGATAACAACCTAGCAGGAAAAGACTCCATCTTAAAAAGCTAGCTCATGGCTCTGCTTGCAGGAATGACAGTGGCCTCTGCTTGCATAGGACAATTCAGAGTGCTGGGGGGAAGCGTGTGTTTAGCATTCACGGGGCCAAAGGCCTAGTCCAACCACAAACATGGGGTACTAAGCAACGAAGACACAATTCTCGGAGCGTGTATCTCTGCCGCTCAAATCCCTGTTCGACAGTCAACTAGTCCAAGGCAGTCCATTCTCTGGGGAATGTTACGACTTACATACGGAAAGTGATAGGAATGATAAGCTTCAGTGTGGCCATTTCCAAGGTGGCTTCTCTTGGGCTACACACTCTGGACAAAAGGACCTCAAGCCTGTTCCACACCCTCCTCTTGGCGTTTCACACTACACAGGAGCAAAGCGATCTAAGACCTTAAAGATCTTACAAGACCTTAAAATTAGAAACCTGTTTAATCCAGAGTTTAAGAATTTATTGGCAACTGAATCATGTAGTAATTAAAAATTTTACATTCTCACACATATGTCATAAAGTATGTCATTTGATGGTCTGTGTATTCACAGTGCCTTTGGACATCAGCACTGTCTTTTCCCAAACGTCTTCCAGCCCCTAAAGTTTTCCCAGTGCCTTCTTTTCCATCCTGTTTATGATAGGATCTTGTGTAGCCTAGGCTGGCCTCAAATTCACTATGTAGCCCAGGCTTACCTGAATTTATCATCCTCTCTCGGTAGCTTCCCAAGTACTGGGTTACAGGCCTGAACCACCACGCCTGACCCAAAGTTTTCAACAAGCTTTTCATTGCTTCAAACACAAATCCTGCACCCACTCAGTAACACATCCCACCCATTCTTTTCTCATCCCCTGTTCTAGTCACCGCTATTTACTTTCTTAGTCTTTAAATTTGCCCGTTTTATGTATTTCCAGGAAGTAGAGTCACACAGTATTAGCCCTTTGGTGTCTGGCTTCTGCTTAACGTAAAGTTCATCTATGTGGCGTACATCAGAACTTACTCTCTTTTATAGCCATGTAGTATGTGACTGTGTGTGCTTTTGTAACTCTTGAACACGCGACAGAAATTCTGATAATGACATGAGTGTTAAAGTGACACTCAGCAGTGTGAGCCCTGGTTCCAGGCTAGACGGTCTGTAACCCGAGGCACGACATTTCTCATGAGTGTCACTTGCTTTACCTCACGTGAGAATAATAATATTGTGCTCATCCACGGATAACTGTAAGAATTAAGATCACTTATAAATCCCTTAGTAAAGTGATTTGGTCTATAGCAGATACCCAAGGGGTACTCATCTCCCTTATACTGGTAGAAAGACAGTGGGAAAAAGTACATATGTAATAGACTGTGAATTTATGTAGCTTTATAACTAGCTCCACCCCTGTCGTCCCAAGCCCTGCCCAGTACAGTAGTCACCAGCTACAGTACAACGTGAGGAGTGAATGTGACATGTGTCTCCTGCCTGGGACGTGCTGAAGCTTTCATCTAAATAGGCAGGTGGAGCTGGTGGCCACTGAGCTGGACAAGGCAGGTCTGGACTCTACAACAGTGTTCCCAACCGTGGTTTCACAACAGGATCACCTGGAGAAAGTTACACTATGCCACCGCCCAGGCTCCTTCCCAGAGCAGTTAAGACTCTAGTAGGTGGGCATAGTTTTAAAACTCCTCCAGTGATTTGAAAAGACTGTTGAGTATTCACATTTCAAGAACCCGGCAGAGTTTCAGATCCCTTCAACTGACATTCAAGAGCCCTTCTCCGCTCGCTTTTTCCTTAGGAATGACTTCAGGTGTTACCTTGCTGCCCTTTGGAATGGCATTTTTACCCCTTGGGTGAGACCAGGGCCATGCGCATACACAAGTGTTCTGCCTTTGAACGACATTCTGAGCCCAGGAAGAGTTAATAGTATATACATTATTTATGAATCCTAACTTGGTACTAAAAGCACAAATTACAGGAAAGAACAGCAACTTCACAACAGACGCCCGAGGAGTAATTCGAGGTGAGAAGGATCCAGGTGTCATTAATGTTTTCTTTTTCTTTTTAAATTATAAAACAATCTCATTTTTTTTGTTTTTTGTTTTTAGAGACAGGGTTTCATGTAGCCTAGGCTGGCCTCAAACCCAGCATGTAGCAGAAGATGACCGGAATCCTCCTGCCTCTACCTCTCCAGTACTGGGACCACAGGCATGAATCAGCTGCCCAGCTCTTTGCTGCTTTAATTGACAAATACAAACTGCACTGTGGCATTCTACTGCGTATGAAGAGCAGTGTTCCTGCTTTAGCTGAAACTCCTCCCCGGCCTCCAGAAATGCACGGGTCCTCTTCTGTTACCCCACACAATGTGTTTTCATGTGTCTACTCAAAAACTAGTGCTGGATTCAAAGAAGGGAAAATTGTGTAGTCTTTCATGTTCCCTTAGCAAGTCAAGCACGCACTCAGTTTCAGGGAATTTTGTCACCCCAGGGACTGAACCCAGACCCTAATGAATACTAGCAAGAGCTCTTTACCACTGAGCTACATTACCATAGTTTCACTTTGAATGGGTAGAAGATAAACTATTACTATAAGTTTCCTTTATTATATTCATGCCTCTAAAACATTTTATAATTCCACTATAATCCCAGTAAAGTATTTCATTATTTTAAATGACACAGTAAAGCTGGGCGGTGGTGGCTGTGAGTTCAAAGCCAGACTGGTCTACAGAGTGAGATCCAGGACAGGCACCAAAACTACACAGAGAAACCCTGTCTCAAAATACCAAAAAAAAATTAAAAAATTAAAAAAAGATACAATAAGGTACATTTTATCATTAAACAATTTTTGAATTCCTCTTGCAGCTGAGGTTTGCCAAGGTAAATGTATAAGTAAATAAGACTTCTGGAGATTGTCTCTGGTTTTTGTTTTGTTTTGTTTTCCTTACACAGAGTGTCAGAATTTAGTACTGTCTGGCCTTAAATTTACCATTATCCACCTGCCTCTGCCTCCTGAGCGCTGGGATTAAAGGCGTGTGCCACCACACCTAGCTGAGAATTATTGGTTTTTAAAGAGCATCTTTAAGCACATTTTAATTTTGAAACACACCTTTCATGACAGGCTCCTTAAAAATTCATGTGCAACTCAACCTAAGGAAATATGACAAGTAATTTGTAGGAAACGCAGCTACAGAATGCCGACTCCCACTGTTAACTACGAGCCAATCATGCACTTGAAGCTGGAAGGAACTTTAAGACGGGATCATTTTTCAGTAAGGGTGTCAAAAGCAATCTATACCAGCTTGGCATGGGCACCGAAACTGATAAGCTGCCTTTCTGACATTAAAACAGCTCCTTTGCAGGCTATCTAAAGCCCTTGGCAGTAATCTAACAAGATCTTAGTTTCGGCACCGGAGTGTCTGCTTTCTCTGGGTGTTCAAAACAGCACTGAATGAAGATCTGGATGCTGGCTCCAACAGCTAGGCACTGGCTGCGAGATGGTTAGAATAATAAGGGGCCCCGGGGAGGGTGTAAGCATTTCCATCCTATTGGAGTAGGGGACTCGACTGTACCGGTAAAGAAGTTGGAACCTCTGGTCATAGAGGCTCGGGACTGCCTAGTGTTTTGTGGGAATGACAAACCTGCATAGGCCAAAAAGGTGATGAGTGCAGCCAGCAGGTGGATGCGAAGCTTGGTTCGGACCTCCTGGAAGTGCAGTAGAGCGCTGTGGAAAATAAAGGAGCAGATGGCCTCTGTGATGATCGCTTTGGACATGTCCGTGTGGATGGGATTCTTGCAAGCTAAGCTCCTCTCGTTGAAGTGGTACTTGGTCAGACTCAGGCTCCACAGGGCGCTTATGCAGTACCTGCTGCATAGGGCGCTAACCAGCTGAGCCAACAACCTCATGGCACCCGTCTCGGGGGACATACCCCCCAGAATCATCTGCATCATCACGCCGCACGGGTTGCTGACTGTGCCCACCAGGGTCAGGCCATGCACCAAGGAGAAGAAGTAGATCAGTGTCAGCGTCCAGGTGGGGTGCGCGGGGTCCTGCTCGCTCAGCAGTTGGAGCTCATGGGTGCAGCAGCAGAGCTGGAAGGTGGCTAGAAACTCCAGGACGAAGGCGTGGGCCGAGGGCCTGTGCAGCTGCTGCCGGGCGATCACACGGGCCAGCCCCATGAGCAGCACGACCAACAGCATCAGCCCCAGCGAGGTGCAGGTGTCCTGCACCTCGGGCCGGAGCCCCAGTAGCGCGGACATGGCTCCCTTTGGCCAGGGATAGCTGAGGGCGTCAGGGAAAGCCGAGCGTCGGGGGCTGGAGTCCGAAGTCCGCGGCCCCGCCCTCCCACGCCCCTCAGGGCGGGCCGAGCAGAGAGCCCCGGTTCCGCGCTGGAGGGCTCCTCCCCTCCCCGGCTGCGCTGTGGAGATGTGATCGGAGCCGGGGAGGGGAGGAGGCGAGGCGGTGAGGGAGATGTCCCTGGGTACCGGCGCAGGGGGCAACGGTCAGCAGAGCCCCACGTGTACCCGCCCTCGGCCGCCTCCCTAGCCTGGGACCGCGGCCCGAGACCACTGCGCAGCGCGCGTGCAAGCTCAGCGCTCCAGGAGACCGGACCCGGAGCCTAAGACCCCGCGGCGCTGCTGGCAGCGCCTGTTGCACCCGGAGCGCGTGGCTTGGGAACGCCACCTTGAACTTTGCGCACTCCGGAAACTGTACTCCGCGGAGCTCCAAAGGTCATCTCTGCAACCACCCCGTTTTTACTAATAGAGAGGCTGAGGTCGAGGAGCGAGGAGGTGGTCCTCAAGGAAGGAACTGAGAAAGGAACTGAGATTCACTGGGAGTGGGCGTGAGAACCGAGGTTTGACCTGTGCGACAGGGTGTTGGAGCCTTGATTTTCTTCACCTACCCCAAAATTTTTTATAAGTGGTATATAATATATATATATGTGTGTGTGTGTGTGTGCAATCGATTGTTAATTATATTCACACTAGTATCCAGCTATCATCGCAATTTCCAGACTTAGAATGTTGGGTCTTGTTTTTTTTTTTTTTTATTCCATGCATTTGTTTAATTACTTAGTTTTATTTGTTTATATATACATTTATAAATGTTTACATATAAATACATTTATGGAGGCACTGTACTCCAGTTACTGTGTGGCCCAAGGACCACCTGTTATCTAGCTCTCTCTCTCCACTGGTGGGTCCCAGGAATCAAATTCAGGTCCTCAGAAAGCACCTTTGCCTGCTGAAGCATCTTTCCTGCAGGTAGTGGTTCTCAGGCATGAAGCCCTTTATAATGCCTTTGTGGCCTTCATCGTGAAATAGTAAAATACTTTGAAATCATTTTTTTGCTTTTTTGCATTGGCGTCCAGTGTGGGAAGGAAACCCGGAGGAGAACCTTGGAGAGGTCCACTTTGCAGAGTCCTGGGTCACCCTGAGGCAGAATGGAAAGAAGGGAGTTTAAGGAGTCATGGGAAGGGTGCTAGCCTGGAGCTGAAGTCCCGCACCAGCTGAGAGTTAAGAATTTCATCACAATTAACATCTGTTGTGAAGTTAGTCTGTAGAGATATATCAATTACGAATTTTAAGTCAAGGTGGTAGTAATACACACCTTTAATTCCAGCAATTGGGAGGCAGAGCTAGGCAAATATCTGGGAGTTTGAGGCCAGCCTGGTCTCGAAAAAATAAAAATAAAAATAAAAAAAAAATAAATAAAATAAAAAATAATTTTAAGATAGTTCTGGAAGTTGCTTTCTGAGACTACCTCCCGGCTTGTGTAGTCTTTATGATTTCCACCATGGCACACCGTGGCGAGGGCCAGAAAGTAGAGGCCGATGATAGTGCAGACGACCATCCTTATCCTCATCTTCAGATACTTGAAGGGCAGATCTCAGGTTCCAGTGTGGTTGTAAGCAAGTGACTCTTCGGGTAGAATGTTGTGGAATGGACTTTGCTGCGTATATGAACCTCGTTTTAGATGATGCAGATGAGATTCACTATAAAGCAAAGTCAAGGACTGGACTGGGGTGGATCTTGCTAAAAGGAAATACTACTCTGCTCCAAAGTGTTTCCAACTAGAAATGGTCAAGGACAGGAGGCATTGAGAAGGCATACAGTGTTTTTAAAGGTGTCTTCTGATGGGAACACAGTCTGAAACATTTATTCATATTGTTTTGGGGCCCTTATGTTATTATCATGTGATGATAAATTCTGTGAGATTGTTTTTGTTACCCAAAAACAGAATGTTAAAATGTGGACGCACCATACTTAAGAACTAAGCAAATAACAACTGTGGTGGGTGACTGTTTGAGCCATGCCCGGAAGCACCGCCCCTAGCGAGGTAGCAGGTAGCTGTTACATCTGCCTATGAACTTGAGGTCCATGCCCCTGGGTCGTGGCCGCTGGGGGGGACCCTTAAGACCTGGGTTGCCGCTATACACTCTCTCTTTTTGCTACCTTGTGGTTTTGGGTGCTGAGATCTTGGACCAGGCAGATCAGCGTAGGAGATAGCTCAACTTTCCCGGACCCTACGATAAATCTCCTGTGGTTGTGAGTTAATCCCCCCCAAATTCCCTTGCTCATTAAACAGACTCCGTGGATTAATCCCATTATAACACCTTCCTCCTTCCCTAGCTGTAAACCTACAATTTCCTAGTTATCTCATGAGAAACTCCATCTAGTGAAAGACGTATCTTAGCCTTTGTGACCCAGGGTTTTACCTCATCAGATTGCAATCCTATCCACGACATCTTATGAACCACTCTATAATCATATTTTAAAATGTGTGTGTGTCTTAGGAAGGAACCCTTCCTTACACTTGGAGAATGGAATTCCAAAAGCCTCTAAATCACCATACAGTCATGACTGAGCCACTTAACTACAGTTCCTGAGAAGCGCAGACCCACACATGGTTGCCCGCCGTCCTCCCTGAGTGCCTTTCTCCTGATGCCTGAACTTAAGTCTGCGTAAACAAAATCTCTCCTTCACAAACTCCAACTCGCTTCATACCAACTCATCCTGAAATTCTTTTCTGCATTGAAAAATCCTGGATTTCGGGTGGTGGTGGTGGTGGCGGCGGCGGCGGCGGCGGCGGCAGCGCACGCCTTTAATCCCAGCACTCAGGAGGCAGAGGCAGGTGGATCTCTGTTAGTTCGAGGCCAGCCTGGACTACAGAGAGTTCCAGGAAAGGTGCAAAGCTATACAGAGAAACCCTATCTCGAAAAACAAAACAAAAAAACAAGAAAAGAAAAATGAAAAAAGAAAAATCCTGGATTTGAGGCTGTGTGGTAGCACACACGTTAATCTTAGCCAAAGCAGGCAGAACTCTGTGAGTTCAAGGGCAACCTGGTCTTCATGGAGAAACCCTGCATCACCCCCAACCCCAAATCATTCCAGTTTCATCTAAGCAGGATCTCTGGAAAGAACCCCTCAGGATTCTCTTTTTTTTTTGAGGCAGGGTTTCTCTGTGTAGCTTTGCACCTTTCCTGGAACTCACTCTGTAGCCCAGACTGGCCTTGAACTCTTAGAGATCTGCCTGCCTCTGCCTCCCAGGGCTGGGATTAAAGGCATGTGCCACCACCACCCGGCTCCTCTCAGGCTTCTATCATCAACAGCATGGAGCTGTATCCCCTCCCACACCCCAGTGACCCCTGATTGGTTTCAGAAATCATGAAAACTCCTTAGCACAGGGAGAGAAGTATTTAGTGAGTGGTAGCTTGAAACTGAAACTTCCTGTTTTAACAGCCCGAGTCCAAGAGTCCGTGCCAACACCACACTCCCAACAACTCAGCCACTTGGGCGGCCCACAGTGAGTGAGGCGTGGAAGAGAGCTCGTGGGTCTCTGCAGACCCCGTACCTAACAATGTTCCAAGCTGATGCAAGGCTGCCCTGCTTGGCTTCCACATCGTCCTGCCTCAATCTTGTCCCACGTGGCTCCAACACCCACGAGTCCACAGTTCATAGAGCTGAGAGGGGGAGGGGAGGAGAGTGGGGGAAGATGAGCTTCTCTATAGTTCAGTTTTATTTCCCAGTCTCAGCTTGCCTTTTTATAACCTAATGAAAATTCCCAGACTGTAGTCCACACCTGTTACCCCACCATGCTGGTGGCTGAGGCAGGAGGATTGCCTCAAATTTGCAGGAAAATTCTCTTTTAATGCTAAGATTCTGTGATGCCACTAGGAAAAAAAAAGGTTATTTCATAAAATACATAAAATAAAATGAAGCTCATTCCTCTTTCCTGTGTCTATGCCCAAGCAAAAGCATTTAGGGTAAGTGAAAGCTAATTCTTAGCCACTGCTGTTGGGAGTTTAAAATCACCCCTGTGAGCGTAAGTCCCTTGAGGATTAGTTATGTGAATGTGCCCGTTTCCTGCTGTCCTGATAAGTCACTTCTGCTGGTAAGAGCCATATAGAAAATCTGTCTTTTGGACTTTGGTAAGGATTTAAAAATCATCATCATATACATTGTCATTAAATAGACTTTGGACATTGTTTCAATTAAGAAATAAGAGCCAGCCAGGCGGTGGTGGCACACGCCTTTAATCCCAGCACTCGGGAGGCAGAGCCAGGCAGATCTCTGTGAGTTCCAGGCCAGCCTGGTCTACAGAGCGAGATCCAGGACAGGTACCAAAACTACACAGAGAAACCCTGTCTCAAAAAACAAACAAAACAAAACAAAACAAACTTCAATGATTAAGCTGCACCTGCCCCTGCTCTGAGTTATTCTGTATTGTATAAAACAGTGGCTTTCAGGCTGTGCTTTGCCCTGGGTGACTGCATTTCACAAGTTCCATGTGGGTGCATTTTGAGTCCAAATACAGAGGTGAATAGCTCTGTATCTCGTGCACACAGACCTGTCCAGCCCCATGAGGCACAGACTGATAATTTTCTTTAAAATATTTACTTTTATTTTATATATATGAATGTTTGCCTAAAACTGGAGTTATAGATGGTTGTAAACCTCTATGTGGGTGCTGGGAATTAAACCCACATCCTCAACAAGAACAGGAAGTATGGCTTAACCACTAGTCCTATACCTGGTCTTCATGGTTCTGCCTCTGGGCAGCTCAGCCCGGTTGTTTGGTTGCTCTCCATCTGGGTTTGGTAGTATCTTATCTAACAATGGCTGTCTGTATCAGCTCTCCACCTCCACTTCTGGTAATGCCTCTTTGAACTCTGGTGAACTGGGGCTCTTTTAAGCCCTTCGCAACCATTTTGTGACCTACAGGTATGGAGAGATATAGATGCAATTACTGTGACGTTTAATGTGTGATTTGAGAGTCAATAATAGTAATTAATATCGAGTGTAACAGGCGTGGTGGTTACAACTGTAATCCCAACTCTTGAAGCAGGGCTATCAAAAGTTGAAGGTCATCTTCGGCTACATGAGACTCTGTTTCAAAAATAACTAAATAAGGCCAGGTGGTGGTGGTGGCACATGCTTTTAATCCCAGCACTCGGGAGGCAGAGGCAGACGGATCTCTGTGAGTTCGAGGCCAGCCTGGTCTACAGAGTGAGATCCAGGACAGGCACCAAAACTACACGGAGAAACCCTGTCTCTAAAAACCAAATAAATAAATAAATAAAAACAAAAAACAAAACAAAACAAAAAACACCACCACCACCACCAATAACAACAACAACAAAAAACCCAAAACACAAAAATAACTAAATAAATGGAATAAAAGAATTCGTGTTTGCTAGCTATCAAGGGAAATCCAGACTGCTTGGCCAATTTTAGCCAACAAAACCAACAAGAGACTTGTGCGTTTACCATTATTTAATAAATCCTGATATTGTAGAAAGGCTCAGCTGTATTTGTCTATATCTCTGGTATAGCATGCTTCAGACAAACCTTTATTTAGTACAGTGGTTCTCAACCTTCCTGATGCTGCGACCCTTTAATACAGTTCCTCATGTTGTGGTGACCCTCATCCATAAAATTATTTCCGTTACTCCTTCATTACTGTAATTTTGCTGCTGTTATGAATTATAATGTAAATATCTGTGTTATCCGATGGTCATAGGTGACTCCTGTGAAAGGGCAGTTCGACCCCAAAGGGTCGTGTCCCACAGGTTGGGAAACACTGCTTTAGTTAATTACTAGATACTGACTATTTTACATCAGCTAAATCAATCTTCCTGATTCCGGGGTCAAGAAGGCACTAGCACCCCCTCAGAGTGATGCTAAGACCTCTTAGCTTCAGTGAGACAACGAAGGCCACCCTTGCTGTTGTATAATATCCAAGGGAGATCAGGAAGTTAGAGTGCCAAAGAGGCCACGCTTGGTGTCACACACCAGCAATCCTAGCACTCTAGAGGAGAAGCAGAGGACAGCCCTGCAAGTTCAAGGCCAGCCAAGGTGCTGAGATCCTGTCTCAAAAACAAACAAACGAAAATTGTAAAAATATAGTAATAATGAAAAAAAGGAGGGTTTCTGGGGGACAGGGAAAGGCACCACTAAGACGTCAGGGAAGAAGGACTCTTGTATTTTGTTCTGTAAGCTGACTGCTGTCGCGGCTGGGGAGTGACGGGTTTGTGTGTTGGTGCTGTTTTACAGTCGTAGGCATTGAAACAGAACTTTGTAGAAGCCAGAGGCAGACTGTGGGTGTGTGAGGGAGCTCCCGGCCGAGGGAGCAGCGAAGGGTTGGTAGGCAGAGGTGAGGAGGGAGCAAGGGGAAGTGTGGGGCATGAGGTCAGAGCGCTGGTCCTGGTGGACCACCTGGAGCACATGGAAGGGTAAGGAATGGGGTGGGAGCAGAACCTGGGGGAACTGACACACAGTGCCAAGCCCTTGGAAAGCCCAGCAAAACCCAGCGGGAGGTGCTCACATCAGAACCGACCACGGCACAGGTGCCGAGGGAGGCGACGCTTGTTACATGTATCGCCTGCTCATGATTTTCCAGAATGTCCGTCTGTCTTCTACCTTTGCAGCAACGCTAAGAGGGTTGGGGTCCAGCTCACTGGTAAAGCACCTGCCCAATATGTATAAGGTCCTGGATGTGACCCACAACATTTCAAAAAGAAAAACAGACAAAACCACCGCACAATACCGTGAGATAAACAAAACAAAGAAAGAAACCTCAGCGTCCACAAGATGGCTCCCTGGGTAAAGGGCTTGGGTCAAAACTGGTAAAGTGGTGACCCCTGGTGATCCCTGTAATCCATGTAGACAGTGAAAGGAGAGAAATGACTCCACACACACACACACACACACACACACACACACACACACACACACACACACATATTTTATATAAAATTTCAGTTCTCAGAAAGTAGCTTGCCGATTGGTATACACCATTAGTAAACACAAGGAAAGGCAGCATTAGAGTTGTGTCTTGATCTCTTGTCTTTCTCGAGCTGCTGACATCGATTCCTTTTGTTTTATGTTTGGAAAAACAGAATGATACTGTGGGTAGAAAGGCGGCAGAAACCAGGCTGAACTGCATCATGTCAGCCTTACTAGGTCGGACTGTGTGGGGCACGTTCTACCACAAGGGGGCAGCACCTTCCGCTCATTCCTTCAGTGGCCACACCGATTTTGTGTTTTTGAGTATAAACATACTTAATGAGCTGGATACGGTGATGTAAAGCTGTAACCCTAGCATTCAGGAGACAGAGGCCAAAGGAATGCCACCAGGTCAGCCTGGTCTACATAACGAATTCCAGGCCAACCTGGGACACATAACAAGACCTTGTTTCAAAAGCCCAAACAGGCCAGATAGATGGCTCAACAGTTAAGAGCGTTTGCTACTCTTGCAGAAGACTAGAGTTTGGGCTCCTAGCACCCACACTGGGCATCTCACATCGCTGTAACTCCAGCTGCAGGGAATCCGATACCCTCTTCTGGAATCTGACTGCCCCTGCACTTACATGCACTCAGACAGACATTTGAGCACACAAACACACACATGAATAAATCTTTTTAAAAAGCTAAAACAAAAAATAAAATAAAATAAAATAAAAATGTATCAGTTATAGCCCATATATGGAAACTAAATTTTAACTAGAAATACTTGGTCTGAAATGGACTCAAATGCTCTAAGTTCCCAGGAATATTTCACACACTTGTAAGGTTTAGGATCTTGACATTTGACACCAAGCAAGCAGGACAGACACAACAGAACACAAATGTCATGTGAGGTTAACATTTTTTTTTTTTTTTTTTTTTTTTTTTTTTTTTTTTCTGAGACAGGGTTTCTCTGTGTAGTTTTGCGCCTTTCCTGGGACTCACTTGGTAGCCCAGGCTGGCCTCGAACTCACAGAGATCCGCCTGCCTCTGCCTCCCGAGTGCTGGGATTAAAGGCATGCGCCACCACCGCCCGGCTAGAGGTTAACATTAAATGGAAGGCGGTGATCAACTTTTCATTGGGGCGTCACAGAGGACTGAGCATCAGGAGCTCTCATACTTAGAGACCTGGCAAAGGGAAAAACATCTTATGTCTTCTATAAAACCCCTCCCCCGAGGCCAGTGAGAGGGTTCGTGTGGAAAGGTGCTTGCCTCGAAGCCTGGCCACCTGAATGTGATCCCTGCACCCTCGTAAAGATGAAAGGAGAGAGCAGACTCCGTTTGCTGTTCTCTGATCTCTGCACACGCACCATGGTGTGCACATGTGTGCACGCACACATAGACACACCTTTATCTTAATGTCCTAGGTTAGTTGGGAATGTTACCACATTCAGAGCTCCTGGTGAAGGGCCTGACACTTATCAATCAACAATTGGCTACATCTCTAATAATTACTCATATAATTATCGTTCGTTGTTTTCCTTCTATCCTTTGAGAACCTTCAGAGAGCATTCCATCTCCTGGTTCTCAACCTTGGATGTACTTTGGAATCACGTGGGGAGCTTCAGAGAGTCTGGCACCTGTGGCACCAATCCCAGGGGCTCTGATTTAGTGGTACGGGGGTGGGGGGGGTGCTATATAATAATTAGTTTTTGTTGTTTTGGTTTTTCAGCGCTGGGAACTGAACCTATGGCCTCATGTGTGCTAGGCACCTGCTCTCCCACTGAGCTATACCCCCTCCCTTCACTGGAGTTTTTAAAGCTCCCTAGATGGTTCTACTATGCCTGCAGGGTAGATGAATATTCCTCGAGAGTCTAGACCGACATACTCACTGTACCTTCAAGAGGCTCAGAGGGTGGGAGTGGCGTGTCTGGTGAGTGAGATTAAGAACTCAAACAAAAGATGGCTGACTCAGAGCCTTGGGCGCTCTTAGCACACATAGCAGCCCCTGGCTCACTGCTGTGCCTCCATGCCAGGTCCATCCTTTGTCTAACTCACGGCAGTACAAACTGCAGCTTATTATGTGCCAAACACTGAGTAAACCACAGAACACATTACTTCCAATCCGTACAACTGTGTTCATGGGAGGTGAGGCCCCCGTTGAAAGCATAGGAAGGACAAAAGAGGAAGTGAGAGGCGGAAGCCCCTGTTCAGAGAATCCAGGAGACTAGCTGAGTTCCAGCCAGAGAAGCCAGTACCTTGTTAGATGAAGGCTCTTGGACTCCAAAAACCCAGGCTCTGCGTTCACTGCCACCCACCTTCTCCATTTTACAGACTCATTTTACAGTCTCCATCCAAAACCAGCTTTAGGGAGTAAGTTCATAACTTAGGGATAGACGAGGTGCCAGTATTCTCTGGGCCTTGGGTTCAATTCTAACACACACAGACACACACACACACAATGGAGCTGGAGAGATGGCTCAGCAGTCAAGAGCACTGGCTGCTCTTACAGAAGATCTGGGTTCGATTCCCCAGCAACCACATGGCCGCTCACAATCTGTAACTCCAGTGTTAAGAGATCAGATGCCCTCTTCTGGCCTCTGTGGGCACCATACACACACAGACATAAATGTATTCAAAACACCCATACACACACAAAATAATGAAACAATAGCTTTGGAAGTTAAAACAAAACAAACAAAACCCCCACAATCTCAGGCCTTCCAGGATCTCTTTCTGACTGATTTCAGGGCTTCGTCCACCCACACTAGGCTGCCTCTAAGCACAGGACGGTCGTTCTGTCCTGTGTGTGACTTGATCTCTTTTCCACGGCCGAAAGGTGGCTTTTTCTAACTGCATTTCTTTCTGTCAGTTGGAGTTGTGACAAGAGTGATGGAATTGTACTAACAAGACACTAATATTCAGTGTTTTGTAAGGCTCCAGCCTCAGGATGGCCCAGAGGAGGGGAACTCGGCAGTCCAGGAGAAGTTGAAGTGTGAATTAAGGTTCTGGGCTTGTTTTTCGCAGGAATAGTCCTTCTTCCCCAAGTTAGCCGCTAGGTGTCAGTCGATACCCTGGTTCCGAGTGAGAGGCACCTCACCGCGGTAGGAATTTTCCTCCTCTGTACAGCACAAAGCCAAGCTTTTCCCTCAGAGGAACATTCTGTCCAGCCGCAGGCCGGTGGTCAGGATCCTGCTGTGTTTGGGGAACTTCTTCTGTTTGCACGTCTTTACTGAGAACACTGCTCTTGATTTTATGTGACTCTCCCACCTTGTGGCTTCCTCTGGGTCCTAGAGTCTAGGAAATTAGTGCGCCTGGACCTAGGCAGGGCTGTCACAGCTTTGAGGGATGCTGCTGGTGCGCTGGGAGCTGGGCTGCTCTGGGCTCTCCCGGCTCTTTCCTCTGGATCTAAACATTGTGCACCCTTGGGGATCAAGACAGAGTGGAAGCCAGCCAAACTGCACCCCTGCCAATCTCTGTCTCAGACCTAAAGGTGCGGTTGAGGTTGGGTGGTCGGGTTCCAACAGAGCCCAAACTCCTGGAGACTATATGTACATTGTCGGGAGAAACTTTCTTTTTTCCAAGGCTGTAAGTGTGGACACTTTGTTAAGCAACATCTACTTCCTCTAATTAAAAAAATAAAAGGAGTTGAACGTGGTGGCATGAGCCTTTAACCCCAACATTGGGAAAGTACAGGCCAGGAGTGAGTTCTAGGACAGTCTGGTCTATTATAGCAGACTTCAGGCCAGCCTGAGTTACATTGTGAGATCCTGTCTCAAAATAACTAACCAACTAAATAAATAGGGCTGGAGAGATGGCTCAGAGGAGGACCTGGGTTCCCAGCACCCAAAGGTTGCTCACAGCCATCTGTAACCACAGTTCCAGAGGAGATGTTCCCGTCCTGACCTCCTCAGGCACCAGGCACTCATGTGGTGCACAGACGTGCATGCGGACAAGAACACTTATACACATAAAATAAAAGGAAAAAATCTTCAAGGACATTAAAGGGACCGGGGAGAGTGAGTTGTTTTTTTAGTGGTGTGGCCACTGCTCATGGTCCATAACCCCATCCATGCCCATGCAGACAACCCTAACTAAATACAGTGCGTCACGAAACCCAAAACAGAACAAAACAAAAAGACTCAAAAGTAGGAGAGGGACTTGGGAAGACAAAAGAGGCAAACAGGAGGGATTTGAGAAAGTACTTTATGTAAATGTATGACATTGTCAAAGAATAAAAAGAAATTTTAAAGAAACTTAAAAAAAAAACAACTAAAAATAAATAAATAAATAGAGAGGGATTACTGGTATACTTCCTGCTCCTCATCTTAGTCTTCTTAAGAAGATGTGTGGAAGACAGCAGGGTGGTGGTGGCACCCGCCTCTAGTCCCAGCACTCTGGAGGCAGAGCCAGGCAGATCTCTGTGAGTTCGAGGCCAGCCTGGTCTACAAAGCGAGTTCCAAGACAGCCAGTGTCTCTCCCTCCAGGGATCTGGAGACAGAGATTAAGTCATCCACACATACATTAAGTCAGAGTCTACGATGTGTGATCTTTGGGTCTCTGCTCGGCGGTCAGAAAGTCAGTGGGGTCGTTAATAACCTGAAGGTGCATTCATTCAGTCACAGATCTGTCCACTTTCACATGGCAATTATAGGAACTAGCATTCACTGGGTATATTCTTCCTCTTAAACAAGGGGCCATTTGCCTGCTTTAACCGCCGACATAATTTACATCTTATGACCATCCGTGAGATAGTCTATGGCCCTCTGCATTTTACTGATGAGGAAGGTGGGTATTGGCATTTATATAGCTTGACCAAGGACTCGCCATTACTAAGTGTTAAAGCTGGAGTCTGGATACAGAGCTCCCTAACCACGAAACCACCGCAGCTTCAGGCTTCTCATGTGGCTCCCGGCTCCCAAACAACCGAAGGAACACTGTGGTCCCCTCCTGTCATGTGCCTCATAAATTCTGCCTAAAAATTTCTTTTCAAGTGTTCTAACCAAATCTTTTCTTGTCTTGCCTCTTTTATCGAAGCAGGGCCTCACATAGCTCAGGATGACTTTGAACTCATGACCCTCCTGGCCTCATCTCTGAAGGGCTAGGATCACAGGTATGTGTAACCACACCCAGTTTTATGCAGTGCGTGGATTGAACCCAGGGCTCCCAGCATGCTAGTCAAGCATTCTGTCAGATGAACCTCATCCCAGCCTGGTTTGTTGCTGTTTTGTATTTTATAGAGGGATTTGTTTTGTTGTTTTATTCGGGAGTCAGACTTCTTCCCAATAGCGTTCCATTATAAACTTGGACACGCGGAAGAATACATAAAAACAAATGTAGTAATTTGGATATTTGTTAGTATTTTTTCTTTCTGGAATTAGTTCTCTGATTATACTTATTATAGTGATCAATTGCTGTGATTAGAATCACAAAGAAAAATTTCAAGAAAATAAAATTACCTCATCTTGAAGCCTGCTTAATTATTTCTATTCTAATTCATCCCATATGTACTCACACTTTCAACTGTAAATCCTTAACATAAAATGCTATACGTTTTACTTTTTTATCTCTGTTTTTTTATTTTGTTTTGAGACAATCTCACTAAATAACCCTGGCTGTCTTGGAACGCTCTCTGTAGACCATTGACCTTGAACTCATAGAGATCCTCCTGCCTTTGCCTCCCAAGTGCTGGGATTAAAGGAGGCATGAGCCACCTCACCCCCCCAGATTTTCATGTTTTAAAATTGTGTCTATTTATTTTATGTGCACGAGTGTTTTGCCTGCAGGTGCGTCTCCACTACACACGAACCTGGTTCCTGCAGAGAGTAGAGGAGAGCATCAGATGCCCTCAAACTGAAGTAATGCATGGTTGTGAGCCACTGTGTGGGTGCTGGAGACTCAACCTGGCCCTCCGCAAGAGCAACACCTGCTTTTAACTGCGAGTCATCTCTCTAGCCCCCCCGTTTTTATTTTTCCACTCAGTATTATTTAAGAACGTGTGTGTACATCATATGTCTGTCTATTCATCTGTGATGGTGTGTAGGTTGTATTCCAGCTTGGCTCTTATGACAGTTCCACAGTGAACAGAGGATTTCTAATGTCCCTTCAAGATCCTGACTTCAGTTCCTTTGGATTACTTCGCAGAAGTGGGATTACTCAATAATACAGTGTTCTATTTTTAACCTTTTGAAGAACCTGCCTGCTGTTTTCCATAGCAGGAGAAACATTTTGCGTTTCTGCCGACAGGATTCAAAGGTCTCTCTTTGGTCCACATTCTCATGCCCAGTTCTTACCTACCCCTTTGATGATAGCATCCTGAAAGCTGCAGGCAATACCTCCTTGTGGTTTTGATTTGCACTTCACAGAAGATCAGTGATGCTAACCATTTTTATTTTCCACATGCTTGTTGGCCACTTTGTGTATTTTCTTTGAAGAAATGTCTCTTTGGGTCCTTTGTTCATTTTTACAATCAGGTCACTAGTTCTCAAATGCATTAATTTTGGAACTGTGTGTTTCCAAGGTTGGCGCCTTACCACACGGCCTTGAAAGGCTCTCTCCTGCGCAGGCTGTCTCGGACACAGTCGGTTGTTGTCTTTGCTGCACAGCACGCTTCTAGTTTGCTGGGTCACACTCATTCCTGTCATCTGTGTTTTTGGGGTCCTACCTATGAGACCACATGAGACTGATGCCATGAAGTTCTCCCCTCATCTCCGAGAGTTCCACACTCTTCCTTCGGAGGGATCTGGTGGTGGTTGTTATTTGGGTTTTTGATGCTGGGATTTGAGCACAGGGTCTGTATATGATAAACATGGTCTGCAGGTGAGTGTTGTGGATGCTGTCAGGTGTGGAGCAGGCCAAGATTCTTTCACTAATGACATTTCCCTTGCTCTTCAGAAACTTTTAGATGTCACATAATTCCATGTGTCACTTCCTGGAATTATCTCCCGGGTTGTTGCAATGCTTTCCAGAAAGACCTTGCTCATGCTTAGATCTTGAAATATTCTCCTGTGTTGCTCATTAACAGCTTCCTAGTTCCCAGCTGTACACTAAGGGCTTTGGTCCATTTTTGAACTGGTTTTTGTGTTCAAGAGAAATGGATCTAGTTCATTCTGCAAGTGAAAATCCAGTTTTCCTGGCACCATTTGGTAAAAAGGCTATGTTTTCCCAACATACATCTTTGATGTCTCTGGTAAAATGTAGGCAACTATAGATACATGGACAGTGGATGAGCCTCCACTGTATCCCATTGATGCACGCATCTGTTTAGTACCTTTAGTACCTGTAGCTTTTGTTACTATGACTCTGTGGGATAATGTGAGGTTGAGTGTTGTGACTCACTGGCATTGCTCTTTCTGCTCAGGCCTGATTCGGCTACTCAAGGTCCTTTGTGCTTTTTGTGCAATTTTATTGTTTTTTTTTTTTTTTTTTTTTTTTTTTTTTTTTTTTTTTTTTTTTTTTTTTTTTTTTTTTTTTTTTTTTTTTTTTTTTGTTCTGTGCATCAATATTTTTTTTTTTATTGGATTGTTTCTTCTAGTTCTGTGAACCGTTGGTGGAATTTGAGGAGAGCGGGGAGACTGACTGAAAAAAAAAAAAAAAAAAAAAAAAAAAAAAAAAAAAAAAAGGAACTGACTTGAACCTGGGTCCTCTGGGAGAGCAGTCAGTGCTCTTAACTGCTCCATAAAAAAAAAAAAAAAACGCTCCATCTCTCCAGCCCCTTGTATTCTTTTTCTTTTTGTCTCTCGCCAGCTTCAAATACTATATTGAATAAGAATGGAAAGACGAGGTACTCTTTTCTCATCAACACAAAAAAAAAAAAAAAAAAAAAAAAAAAAAAAAAAAAAAAAAAAAAAAAAAAAAAAAAAACTTTAATCATTAAAAACTTGTCTGTGTGTGTGTGCTTGCACGCATGTGTGAAGATGTATATGTGAGTTTATGTGTGTGTGCAGATTTGTGTATCTGTGAGCATACATATCAATACACATTTTTTAGTTAATTTATTTTTATTTTATGTGCATAAAAAAAAAAAAAAAAAAAAAAAAAAAAAAAAAAAAAAAAAAAAAAAAAAAAAAAAAAAAAAAAAAAAAAAAAAATTGTGTTTTGTTTTTTTTTTTTTTTTTTTTTTTTTTTTTTGTCATGGATGTCAGACCCCCTGGAACTGGAGTTACAGACAGTTGCGAGCTGCCATGTGGGTGCTGGGAATTGAACTTGGGTCCTTTGGAAGAACAGTCAGTGCTCTTAACCACTGAGCCATCTCTCCAGCCCCATCAGTATACGTATTTTTTGATTTAAGAATATCTTAGTGGCTGGGACCTTGGTATAGTTCTTGCCTTGCATGCATTGGGTTCTGGATTTGATCCACAGCAACACACATACACAAACATGTTAATATGTTGAAGAATATTGATCTCAAACTAATAGCCAATATTATACTTAGCAATAAAATATTAGAAACATTTCCATTAATATTGGTTATTTGGTATTTGGTTGTCCTTACCACTGTTTACATTATTTTGGAAGTATATCAATCCAATAATGAGGAAAAGAAAGGAGAGAGATATAAATATTTGATAGACAGGAGTTAAATATGTATTATTTGAAGATAGAACTAATAAGAGAATTCAGAAAGTTAGGTAATTATATTTTTAGTTGTGAGCCTAGCTTTTAATGGCTAAGCCATCTCTCCAGTCTGAAAGTTAGGTAATTATGACAGAAAAATTAAAAATGTGTGTCATTAATATATTGCCAGGTCACTTTCTTTAATAATAAAGTATTACTAAGAATCTAAGATGCTGAGGCAGGAGGATCACAAGTTCAAGGCTTGCCTGGACTACAGAGTGAGTTCAAGGCCAGCCTGAAAAACTTAAGAAGACCCTTTTTCAAAACAAAAAGTAAAAAAAAAAAAAAGGTCTTTAATACCAGCACTCAGGAGGCAGTCAGACTTCTGTGAGTTCAAGGCCAGCCTGGTCTACATAGAGAGTTCTAGGCTATTTAGGGCTGCATAGTGGCACCTTGTCTTGGAAAAAAAAAAGCAGTAAGAAGAGAACTGGAGGAGTAGCTCAGAGGCAGAGCACTTGGCTGGCATGTGCAAGGCCCTAGATTTAAGCCCCAGCATCGACAAGAGAAGAAAAGGACGCTAACATCTGAAGGTTTCAGACGCAGCCTGAAAAGAAACCTTTCTGATTGTCCCTCTGCTTCTCCCGAGGCCAACCATAGGAAGTAGAATTTTTTTCCCAAGGTGGGTCACGAAACTGTTAGTCTTTCCTTTGTAATTCCAGCACTCCAGAGACTGAGGCAGAAGAAGCCAGAGTCCAAGGCTAGCCCAAACTACAAAGCTAGACCTTGTCTCACAAAGCCCAGGGTTGGGCATACAGCTCAGCGGTAGAGCACCTGCCCCCAATGCTTAAGGCATTTGGCTGATACCAGCCTTGCAGAGAAAACAACACCGAATGAACATAAAAACCTCAGCACACTTCTTTTCCCTAATGCTTGCTACATAGAAGCCAAGAATATTGTTCTAAATCCCCGCTCACCTTTCTGTGTGAGGGTAGCCATAGAGAAATTCTTTGACACACCTTGTTGGATCGTAGATCCAAAGGCTCCTATTCCAGAAGGGGTCCTGCTCATACCAGGAGGGAAGAATGCTACCAAGAGGCCAGAGAATCTGTCAGGCCTTGGAGGGGCCCCTGTGTATTACTACTAGATGGTTTCCTTTAATCCAATCACATTTGTTAGCTACCTATACTTCATCCGACTTCAGGGACACTTCCGCCTGGGACCCTGGTCTGCATCCTGAAGGCTCCTGAGTCATGTGAAGCTATGATCAAATGAACGTGCGCTCTTGTCTCGTGTTAAGCTGTGTTTTAGTGTGAAGGTTTTAGCCATGTCCCTTTATGATGGGCTGGAAACCCATCATCCTCTTCACTGCCCTACAGTGGAAATGTGGCTGGTAAAGAGGAGACATCGGGGGCTGGAGAGATGGCTCAGTGGTTAAGAGCACTGATTGCTCTTCCAGAGGACCTGGGTTTAATTCCCAGCACTCACATGGCAGCCCCCAGCTGTCTGTAACTCCAGTTCCAGGGGATCTGACACATATACACAGGGAAAACACCAATGCACTTAAAATAAAAATAAATAAATTAAAAAAAGAGAGAAAACATTAGTTTGACCATCTGGCATGACTATTTTGATATTGCAGAATAATTTCTAATCTCTGTCGGCTAATACAAAGCAAAGGAGTATTGAATTGTTTGTACCAAAGGGAATGGGAACTGGAAATGAATGCTTTAGCATTCACAACTAGAGGGCATTGGATCTGGAAATTGTAAAATAGGAAGAAGATTGGGTGAGAGGGGGGAGACACCAGGCAGAGGGATGGCTGTAGAATCTTCCGGTGTGGACAGTGACCTTACTCTTTGTTTGTTTGTTTGGTTGGTTGGTTTTTCGATACAAGGTTTCTTTGTATAGTCCTGGCTGTCATGGAACTCCCTCTGTAGACCAGGCTAGTCTCGAACTCAGAGATCCGCTGGTACTAAAGGTGTGCGCGACCACCTGGCAATGACCTTACTCTTTAAAGAACTGCCTTCAGATGCCTCTTCAAGTTCTGTTTCCATATAAGCTGCTTTCTCTTACCCCAGATGGTGGTCAACCTTCTCTGTCCTGTCCATTCCAGGAGAGAAGGGGGTGAGGAAGTAAGCGTCCGACAATGAGATTCAGGAAATCAGTGACCTGAAGAAAATGTCAGCAGGGGATTTGATGGACGTAAAAACTCCAGTGGTTCTTAACCTGTGGGTTGCGACCCCTTTGGGGGTCCTAGAGCAGATATCCTCCAGATCATAATTCATTACAGTAGCAACATTGCAGGCATGAAGTAGCAATGAAAATAATTTTATGGTTAGGGGGCAGTCACCACAACATGAGGAACTGTATTAAAGGATTCTAGCATCAGAAAGTTCGAGAACCACTGCCTGAGAGCTATAAATACTAACAAATATGATAAATATATTTTGACAAAGATGTGTATGGGTTGGTTACTAGGTAATTTTAAGGAGTTTCTGTTATGTTATTATGAATAATAATGGCATTGTAGCTGGTTTTTTTTTTTTTTTTTTTTTTTTTTTTTTTTTTTTTTTTTGAGTCAAAACACTTTATTCAGAGGCTTGGGGAAAGGGTGGAGAGGTCCACGCTGTCTGCTGTCTTCCACTGGGCAGATCTTCGAGGTCTGCCGGTCGCTAGTGTTTTTTTTTTTTTTTTTTTTTTTTTTTTTACCTTTCAGAGACTGAAGTATTTATGATCGCATATCTTGAATTTGCTTTGTCAACTCTGTGTGGGAGGGGCTGAGAGGTGACTCAGCAGTTAAGAGGGCTTGCTCTGTAGTCGGGAAGACCAGAGTTTGGCTCCCAGCATGCAGGTAACAAGCCAGGTGGACCTGCAAACACCTGTGTCCTGCTTAGTTTTCTGTCAACGTGACACACGCTAGCATTATTTGATGAGAACCTCAGTTGGGAAAATGCCTTCACCAGATTGGCCTGCGGCCAAGCCTGTAGGACATTTCCTTCATTAATGATTAACATGAGAGAGCCCAGCTTACAGTGGGCAGTGCCCGCCTTGGGCAGGTAGTTCCGGGTGGCATAAGAAAGCAGCCTGTGCACGCCATGGTGAGTCAGCCAGTAAGCAGCATGCAACCATGGCCTCTGCTTCAGTTCCTGTCCTGACTTCCTTTCATGATGGACTGTGATGGGGACATGTAAGCTGAAATAGATAGACCCTTTCCCCCTCAAGTTGCTTTTGGTCATGGTGTGTTTTTTTTTGTTTTTGTTTTTTATTTATTTATTTATTATGTATACAGAAGAGGGCGCGAAATCTCATTACAGATGGTTGTGAGCCACCATGTGGTTGCTGGAAATTGAACTCAGGACCTCTGGAAGAACAGTCGGTGCTCTTAACCTCTGAGCTATCTCTCCAGCCCGGTCATGGTGTTTTTAATCACAACAATGGAGACAGGCAGATCACTGGGCTTGCTGGCTTACAACAGCACTGATACTCCAGGTTCAGGAAGAGATCCTGCCTCAGAGCGGCAGGTGCAGAGCGAAAGCTGAGGAAACTCAGTGTCTCCACCCACATGCATAAGCATGTGCATCCACCCCCACCCACAGAATAATCCATGTAAAAAATTATGTGGGACAATAAAGCAACAATAGAACATTAAAATAATTATTGATTCATTACATCATTCCTTCCCTTTTTGCATATGTTTGAAAATTTCCACACTGGAAGTTTTCAAAATAGACCTAACTGCAAACACAGTGTGTTAACCAGCTCATCCGGTGAGCCAGGCTTGCTGCGGGGCTGTCCTCAGAGCACTGGGAAGATCGTAGGCTTTGCAATCAGCCAGGCCGGCTTTGATTTCCAGTCTGCTCCTTACACACCGTGTTACCTTGGGCAAGTCACTGGCTTCTGAAGTACAAGCGTGGGTACAGCATGGGTACAAGCGTAGGTACAAGCATGGGTGCAGCATGGGTACAGCATGGGTACAGCGTGGGTACACATGGGTACAGCATGGGTACAAGCGTGGGTACAGCGTGGGTACACATGGGTACAGCATGGGTGCAGCATGGGTACAGCATGGGTACATCATGGGTACAGCATGGGTACAGCATGGGTGTAGCATGAGTACAGCATGGGTGCAGTGTGGGTGCAGCATGGGTACAGCGTGGGTACAAGCATGGGTGCAGCATGGGTACAGCATGGGTACACATGGGTACAGCATGGGTACAGCATGGGTACATCATGGGTACAGCATGGGTGCAGCATGAGTACAGCATGGGTGCAGTGTGGGTGCAGCATGGGTACAGCATGGGTAGCAGCATGGGTGCAGTGTGGGTGCAGCATGGGTACAGTCATGGGTACATCATGGGTACAGCATGGGTGCAGCATGGGTGCAGCATGGGTACAGCGTGGGTACAGCATGGTACAGTGTGGGTACAATGTGGGTACAAGCGTGGATATAAGCATGGGGTACAGCATGGGTACTATTTCCTGCTCCGAAGGGTGAAGGACTAAGTGAGTCCACATGTAAAGTACACATCACATGCCTGGCACACAGGAGATGCTGTATAAATTCTTAATTACCTTACAGCAATCCAATTATTCTCTTTTTGCTTTGTTGGTTTTTAAAATAGATGTAAGAAATATCAAACTCTATGAAGCGGAGGTGAAATTTCCCTCACCACACTCCCCGGTCTTCTCTCCAGGGGAGGAATCTGCTTAAATTAAAACTTTAGCCGGTATCTTTCCAGACTGTTTTTTTATCTTTAAATATACACAGGCATATGCATCCGTATACATGCATATTTTTAAAACAAAATGGAATTTTACATGTTGCTCTGAAATTTCCTTTTTTTTAAAAAAAAATTATTACTTTTTTTAAAATGTGCATTGGTGCTTTGCCTGCATGTATGTCTGTGTGAGGGTGTCAGATCTTGGAGTTACAGACAGTTGTGAGCTTCCATGTGGGTTCTGGAAATTGAACCCAGGTCCTCTGGAGGAGCAGCCAGTGCTCTTAAATGCTGAGCCATCTCTCCAGCCCTGAAATTTCCTTTTCATATTATGCTGCAAAGAGGTGGGGGGTGGGGGGTGGGGTGGAAGAGACTCTGTGTGTGTGTAGGTCAGAGGGCAAGACTGTCCACCTCCTTGGAGACAGGGTCTCTCATTAGCCTGGAGCTCACTGAAGAGGCTAACTGGCTAGCCAAGGCACCCCAAGTTCCTCCTGTCTCTGCCTTCCCAGTACTGGGATCACAGGTGTACTTTTTACATGGGTTCTAGGGATCAACCTCAGGTCCTCACACTTGCAAGCATTGCTGAACTGGTTTTTACCAGCTGAGCCATGCCCTGCCTATAGTGTGTCTCTTTTCATGTCAGACGCAGTTTCATAGATTTCATCCATATGCATTTGCTCCCAGCTGTGGGTGTTTGTTTATTTATTTATTTATTTATTTATTTATTTATTTATTTATTTATTTATTTGGTTTTTCGAGACAGGGTTTCTCTGTGTAGCTTTGCGCCTTTCCTGGGACTCACTTGGTAGCCCAGGCTGGCCTCGAACTCACAGAGATCCGCCTGGCTCTGCCTCCCGAGTGCTGGGATTAAAGGCGTGCGCCACCACCGCCTGGCAGCTGTGGGTGTTTATATGAGCTAGAATCCAACAGCAGAAAAGGTCAAAGGGTGCAAGTATAGTCTGGCAAATCGTTCTAATGTCCCTCTGTAACATACTGAAAGTTTTTTCTTTTGTTTTATTTTTACACCAAGGCCTCGATATTCTTGACTTCCTGTACATTTTTAAGTTGCATACTGAGAGGCACCACCTTTTCTGGTACCACCGATTTCTCCACGGGCACTGAAACGTGATTTGATTGGGTTTGATCCGCCTCAGTGGGAAAGAAGAGTCAGGCTGCATTCTGGTGTTTGTCCCGCTTGGAGGACACTAACACTGCGTGCTGTTGTTAAGGCCGAAAGCAGCCGTGGGTTGGATGAGGTAAGTGGGAGTCCCAGTTTTCTTTGTGAAAAGCCAGTGAAGAGTCTGTGAGGCAGGATCCTGAAAGAAAAACGCAATAAAACCTCCCCATCAAAAGAAATCCCAGAGGATGCCGCCATGAAAAGGTGGGTGAGGAAAGAAGGCGAATGGAAGAGGCTCGCTTTCCCTCCCGTTGTCCTGGTGACCTTCAGAGGGGACGATTCAGGAGAAAGATGATTTCAAAAAGTGAAGGGGCCTGCCTTACACTTGTGCAAGAGCACCTGCCGTGCCCTGTACAATCAGTCCCAGGCGGACTCCTTAGAAAGATCGCTTTGTGAGCCACTCTCTGCTCAGGGGAAGCCAACAATCGCCAACAATTGGGCTTTGTCCTTGCAGCTCTCCCACCATCCCACTAGAAAGCTTCTGGTTCAAGCCACCGGGAGGTTTGGGCAAGAAGAAATTCTTCCATTGTCTGTTAGAAATGAGATCAATAAGGTGACGTCATTCATGATGTAAGGCTTGCCCTGGGTTCGGGCTGTCCCAGGTGCAGGAAATCACGCATGTACTTCTTTAGGCCCTTGGGCAATCTGGACACACAGAAAATGGGACCTCCAGTCCCTTCGCTCTTTCCCATTTCGGCACTCTAACTCCCCTAGCCTAGAAACCCACCACAGGCTCTCTGCTTTCTTGGACTGGGGATTGGCCTCTTCCCAAACACAGCCTCTGCTGCCGGAGCGTCCCCAGCCTTACGTATGGTACAGGGGATTCAAGCTGGGAAAGCGCGCGCTAGGAGAGTGCGCTACCATGGACATACATGCTTAGCCCCAGAGGCTCAAGGGTAAGCGACACCACAAGGAACACACAGACAAATTCAGAGTATGAGACGGTCTGTGAAATGGCTGAACTAACTTAATCTGCAAGTCAATATCATAAGAAGAGAGACAGATAAACAAAAGGGGGCAGTGGGATAGGGAAAATGGTCCTAGAATTTAAAGTTCAAAAGACCCGAGGTTAGCGAGATGGCGCATCAGGAAAAGGTGCTCGCCACACGCGCCTAGCCTGAGTTCAATCCCATGAACCTTCGGAAGGGTGAAAGGAGAGAACCAATCTCAGTTTGTTTTCTGACCTCCACGTTCACATGTGGCTCATGTGCCCACACACACTTTCAACACACACACACAAACACACACACACACACACACACCAAACAAACAACAAACAAACAAACAAAAATAAAATCCGAAAGACATAGTTATCCAATGCATGCAAGAACCCTTGTTTGGATCCTGATTTAAAAAAATAAAAGGGTCATAAAAGGGCATTTCTTTAGATATCAGGAAGCAAACGGTAAGAACTAGATGGACTAGAGGGACTGTTACTTCTATTAAGGATTTTATTGGCTGTGATTATCTGCATGTCAAGTGTCAAGGGAGGAAATAATATGAGGTCTGGGATTTAAAATGTCTACACAAACAAAATAGATGTGAATGTGGGGCAGTCCTGGTAAGTGTTGAAAACTGATAAGTATTTTTATGCAATCTTTTCTAATTTTGTTAATTGAAACTTCATAATAAGATAGTAGTGTGGGGCCAGCTAGATGGCTAAGCAGGTAAAAGTACTTGCCAGGGCAATCCTGAAGATCTGAATTTGATCCTTGAAACTCTTGTGAAGGTGGAAGGGGAACCAACTCCACCAAGTTCCCCCCTCCCCACCCCCACCCCTGCTGTGGCACATGAACCCTCCCCTCATCGTGAACACACACACAATAGTAAAACGCATCAATCTTTAGAAGAAGAAATGGCGGTGTGGGAGAGGCAGAACAGAGATGCTCTGCTCCACAGCTCAGCCTGATCCCTGATGTCAGTGGGACAAACGTTAGGAAGACGTCACTACAGATCTTGTCAGCTGCTGCTCTCCGTCTCCACCAGCCACTGGGCTGCAGCACACCTGGCAGCAGCAGTGGTCACACCTGAACATGAGATCACGGAAGGAAGGGATGCTGGGAGGTGAGAGTCTCATTACTGCCCACACCCGAGGTGGCACCTCAGCCCAGCGAGCCGAGTGCTGATGCAGCTGCTGACGTTCTTCTGCATCTGAGAAATGTGAATCACACTCCAGGCCTTGCTGACTCACTGGGGAATAATTTTTGATTCTGTGAGTAGATGAAACACTTCTCTTCCTTCTCCTCCTCCCTCTCATCTTCCCTCTCCACTTCTTCCACGACTACAACAATCAGAGACAGGAACACGCCCAAGTGTGTAACCACTCTCTCTATAGAACCTGGGGAAGGCAAGCATCAACTGTAATTTTCCTTCCACTCCATAAACTGCCATAGTGATGCAACCTCATTGATAGCCCTGTCAAAAAAGGAAAGAAAAAGAAAAGAAAAATCTTGAAGTTGATTTGGAGAGTGAAGAGTTTACCTTGCTGTTTCTTCATTTCTGCACTGGAACAAATAAAAAAAAAAATACCTTTGAGAGAAACTCGAGTGTGGCTTGGGGGAAGATCATATGCTCTACATGAGCGAAGCTTGGGTTCACTCTCTAGACCCCAAAAGGCACTAAACACAAAAGGGTTTTAAGGAAGAAACCTCCTGTGGGGATCATTGAAATGTAAAATAATTGTTTGGAAAGACTGTGGTTTATGATGATGGTGATGATGATGTGCACATTCTGTGTGTGTGTGTGTGTGTGTGTGTGTGTGTGTGTGTGTGAGGTGCACGTGTACCACAATGCGTGTGTCAAAGTCAGTGAACAACTTTCAGGGGTTGATTCTCTCCTTCTGCCGTGGGTTCTGGGAACTGAACTCAAGTTTTCAGAATAGCGTGTTTGCCCCATCTGGCCAGTGCTAAGATACTTTAAAGTCTGACTGCTACTGGGCAGGTTCTTATGTTCTAGAGCAATTCAGACTAAGGGCTTGACCACCAACTGTGGCCTTTTAGGACATTTGTTACACTTGCCAGCTCAGAATTCCTTTCTCCTCCTCTTTGTCATAGGCTATCTTGGAAATACTGGGGATGCTGGGGAAAAACAGTCTCCCTGAATCTGAGTTTTTGGACATGGTGGCCTGAAGTAAAACATGCCCCCTGGATTTTAAAGCATGAGCAATAATAAATTACAGGATTGCTTGTCTAGCTTGTTTGGATTTGGTTGGTGTCATTTCTAGGCAAAGGCTTTGGTGGTATGGCCTGTGGCTGCTGCTTTCAGTCAGCAGTTGTACCATTGACTCATCTGCTCTAGTTAGTCACTTTGCCGCCCTGTCTTGCAGGTCACAGCTAGAGTCAGTGATCGAACAGCAATGATACAGAGTGCTGAATGTGCCCCAACTGCTCTTCTGAGGATACCATGATTCTTTGTTTGTTTGTTTGTTTTGTTTTTTGAGACTGGGTTTCTCTGTAGTTTTGGAGCCTGTCCAGGAACTCATTCTGTCGACCAGGCTGGCCTCAAACTCACAGAGATCCACCTGGCTCTGCTTCCTGAGTGCTGGGATTAAAGACATATGCCACCACCTCCCAGAAGATACCATAATTCTTACCATGTCTTGGAGATGAACTGTTTAGATTTCAGGGAGGAAAAAAAAAAAAGAAGCCTGGAGAAAGAAGTTGAAGATCTTATCCACGGTCACTCAGTACAGACATAGATTGGGGCTTTAAACTCAGGTACCCTGGTTTTTGGGTCTTACATTTCACAGCTGCCCCACACATATGTCTTGAGTGCTCAGGCCCCAGCCTGTGGTGCTATTTGGAATGCTGTGGAGCCTTGAGGAAGTGGGGCCTGGCTGGCAGGAGTAGGTCACTGGGGGGGTGGCCTTTGAAGGTTATACTCATTTCTCTCTGCAGTCCACAGTCCTGCTTCCTGTACCCTGTAAACAGCCACAGCTCCATGCTCCACTGCCATGGAGGAAGCTGTTCCCAGCACTAAGTATAAACTCTGAGCTCCCCGTAATATAGGTGTAATGGCTATTCTTGGTTGTCAAATGAATACTATATCTGGAATTAACTAAAACCCAAGTGGCTGGATGCACCTGTGAGGGATTTTTTTTCTTAATTGGGTCATTTGAAGTGCAAAGAGACACTTTTAATCTGGATCTCTGAGATGGGAAGATCCACCTTTAATCTGGGTCACATCTTTTGCTGATAGACTATATAAAGGCTATGGAAGAAGGAAGCTTGCTCTCTTTGCCTACCTGCTCTCATTCTCCCTGGCAAGTCCATTCCTTCACTGCCATAGAGCCTACTTCTTCTGGACTCTGCCAGAGACTGAAGACCAGCTGAGACATCCAGCCTCATGAACTGAACCATTACTAGATTCTTGGACCTTCCATTGGTAGACAGCCATTGTTGGATTAGCTAGATCACAGCCTGTAAGCCATTCTAATAAATCTCCCCCATATTATACACACACACACACACACACACACACACACATACATACATACACATATATATATATGTCTATGTATATAGTCCCTTATATAGTCCGTGTATCCTTATAACAACACCATGTTGCAGAGGAGGCCTTGGGAAGTTAGCACGGGGTGAGTTATGTGCTCGCCAGGAGTCAATGGTGTTTGCTAACAAACCAAGGTTTCCCAGATACACACTGTGAAATTCAATTAAAAATAGTATCAGACTGGGAAAGATGAATAAAAAGATAGCAAACTATCATTTCTATGAAAGCTAAGTTGAGTGCTTTAGAAAGATTTAATAGTTTCATTTAAGAAAATTGTTGTTCAGAGGGAGCAGGGCCTGTCTCTGACTCTGTTACCTGTTTTGGAACCCTTTCCTCTGTTGGGGAATATTATTTTAAGGTGTGTTACTTTTGTTTATGTTGCATTTGTTTAACTCTCTAAAGCTGTGTTACTTTGCTTGCCTAAAACACCTGATTGGTCTGCAACTTGATATGCCGTGGATGGCTGATATACATGGGAGGCCTGCATTTTTCTGAAGAGAAAGGAGTAGATTGGGGGGGGGTGGAGGTGGGGGAGGGATTGGGAGGAGAGGAAAGAGGGAGGGGAAACTGTGATCAGGCTGGGGAAATTAATTAATTAATTAATTTTTAAAAAGAGAAGAAAATTGTTGTTGAATTAGGTGGAAGCAGCCCCTGTGTTATAGAATATTAGTTTAAAATGTGTTACATTAGTTTATGCTGTGGAATATTTGTTTAATGATGCAAACATGTGTTGGGTTCTTTTATGTTGCATTTGTTTAACTCTGTAAAGCTGTGTTACTTTGCCTGCCCAAAACACTTAAGTGGTCTAATAAAGAGCTGAATGGCCAATTCAAGGCAGGAGAGAGAAATAGGCAGGGCTGGCGGGCAGAGAGAATAAATAGGAGGAGAAATCTAGGGAAGAGAGAGAGGAGCGAGAAAAGAAGGAGAGGAGGACATTAGGGGCCAGCCACCCAGCCAGCCATGGAGTAAGAAGGAAATAAAGATATATAGATTAAAGAAAGGTTAAAAGCCCAGAGGCAAAATGTAGTTAAAGAGAAACAGGATAATTTAAGTTAGAAAAGCTGACTAGAAACAAGTCAAGCCAAGGCAGGCATTCATAAGTAAGACTAAGTCTCCGTGTTTTTATTTGGGATTAGGAGGTGGGCTCCCCAAAGAGTTAAAAAAAAAAAAAAAGCAAAAAACCCAAAACAAACGACTACACCCCTGTTCTCTATCCCCTGTCTGCTGCTAGGATTGATGATGTTATATGGATAAATGAGACCTATTATCATGATTTCCTCCTCCGAATGCATCCTCCAGGATCCAGCTCAGATGTGATCTCTGGGAACCAACAGCCTGACTTACACAGCAACTCTGCCATTCATTAGTGACATGTGACTTGGTCTCCTTGAGCTGTAGAGTCTACATCCATGAAACAGAAATGGCAATGTCCTCCTTGCAGAATTATCATGAGGAAGTGAGGTGATGTTTGCAAAGTTGTCTGAGTCAATGAGAGAAATGCAAATAAGACCTACATTGAGATTTCCTTTTTCCCCAGCCAGAATGGCAGCCTCCAAGAACAAACAGCACTCACTGGCCACCGTTGTTTGTCAAAAGGGAACCCTCATCCACTGCTGGTAGGAATGCTAACTAGTCCTGTCACTAGGGAGGGTCCTCAAAATGCTGAAAATAGATTTACTGTGTGACCCAGCGATAGTTGGATATTTACCCAAAGGTCTGAGTCAGCACATCATGGAGATAGTTGCACATCACTCTTACTGCAGCCCCATTCACAATGGCTAAGTTGTGGAGCCGGCCTGGATACCCAGTTATGGAGGCATGGGTAAAGAAAACGTACATACACAATGGAACTCTTCAGTTATAAAGAAGAGTTATGTCATTTGTAGAAAAGTGGGTGCAACTAGAAATAATCAAACTAAGCAAATTAAGTCCAAGTTTGTCAGAAGGACAAACATTGTATATTTTCTCTCATTTGTGGAGCCTAGACATTGTAGATTCATAAAGATATACTTGTACAATGACTTGAAAGCATTGAGGCAAAACTACCCATGGAGAAACAAAGAGGGAGAGGAAGGGAGAGGTGGGGAGGGAGGGGCAGGAAGGGGAGGCGGTGAGGGCATGCGGCAAAGTAGGCTCAAAGTTCCCTTTATATGTACGTGAAAATGGCCTTGCATAAAGCAGTATAACAAAAAATTTAAAGAGTCATCACACTGGGTATGGTGGTGGTCACCTTTAGTCCTAGCACTTGGGAGGTAGAAGAAGACGAATTTCTGTGAGTTTGAGGCCGGCCTGGTCTATGTAGTGAGATCCTGCCCCCACCAAATGTTATCTAGGCTATAGGCCGGGAATGAATGGCACTAACTGCCACGTGCTTGGCTGGTCCTAAATTAGGGCCTTTGAACAGAGATGAATGAGAGTCTGCTCCCCCAGAAGCCATGGACAAGCACACGACTATCTGTCTCCTTGCTCTGAGGTGAGCCCAGGCGGTTCACAAACAGAAATGGAAACTTTTTAACAACATCTTTCGACACTGACACCATTATGTCATCCACATTCTCAGTGTTTGATTAACGTCCTCAGGGCCTGAGGGCACCAGCCCAGAGCCTTGTTTCAGGGACAACTTTCTTATACTTAGTCATGAAATGATTTGTCCCGAAGCTCAAAGGGAGCCACAGGCACAGTTTCAAGAGAAGCAGAGTCTGACTAGAGGAGGGGCAAGGAGCAGGGTCTGGGGTCCCTCCAAGGGGCTCACATCATGGCTCTACCACACACTGTCTATTTTGACTTTGGTAAAATTACACAATGGTCCTGAGTCAATTTCCTCATCAGGAAAGGTGTGTGTGTGTGTGTGGGGGGGGGTTAATTCTCATTTCCTAAGATGGTAATAAGGGGATTCTTGGAGAGGACATTCCATCACTCCCCCCTCACTCTGCACTGTGGTACCTCTGCAGTCCTCAAGCTGTTAATTTCATCCTCAGCGGAAGCTCGAATCCCCACTCCTGCCTTCACTGACAGACATGAGTCACCCATCTACAAAGGCTGGGAACACTGCCAGAGAGAAAGTTTGGTCTGTAAAGTTACAGGCTCAGAGACAGAGAAATAACCAGAGGCTGGGGAAGAGAGTGCGGGCCAGGACTCACCACCAACGGCAGAAGGGGGGAGAAATGGGAAGTGGGGAGAGAGGAGGAGGGTGGGTTGGAGGGAGCAGGAACCAGAAAGGGGAACCGCTTGAGTGACCAGGCTTCCTTCGCGCTGTGGTCTGCAGCAGATAGACTGTCCACCGTCCACGGCATTCCGAGGCTCCTGGGCATCTGGTTTGGAATGACCTCTTGGGCCCTGGGGAGCTTGGGCCAGTGTTCTCTCTGTCTTACTTTTCATGTGGTAACAGCATCAGCTCTTGTAAGCCTCCGAACAGAAAGTGAGGAGACCCGGCCTCCTCCAGGAGTCATGGTGCTCTGAAGGAAGTCCTCAATTCTTGCCCGAGTGAGACCAGGCAGAAGCAATCAGGTTTTGCCTTTGGGTTGGCGTGGTCGCCGGACACCTTTACCTTGTTCTGCAAATCTCCAACTGCAAACGCTAAGTTTGTGGGACTCTGTTAAGTCAAAGTGGTGACTGCCTCCATTCTGACCAGGCACTGTACAGTCCATATAAAAGCCACCTGCCAAAGATGACGCTATGTAATGTGATCACACGCACAGTTCTGATTTAGTTGTTCTCACAGCTTATAATTAGACCTTGTTGTCAGGAAGAAAAAAAAAAAAACCTGAAAGCAGCTGCGTTTCACTGCTGTTCAGATCTGTGACTGACCCAGTTTTGTTTTTTTTTTTAAATTAAAAGTGTGGCGCTGATGTTTGTCACGTCTTTGCACCTTGCTCGAGCTCTTCTGAGTGCTGGCTGTGTTCTCTGAACTGGGAGTGTGGAGGAGGAGGGGCCTGGGAGGGCAGCGGACACGCCTCAGGAAAACTCCAGAAACAGAGCTTCTTCCTCCGAACTTCACCTCCACAAACTGCAAGGAGGAGGACTTAGACTCTCAGAAGGTTAATCCGAAAACACGGTGGGTCAGGAGCCAGCAATGGCTCAGCGGGTAAAGGCCCTTGGCACCAAGTCTGGTCACCTGAGCTCAGTCCTCGGAACAGACATGGCAGATGGGGAGAACCAACTCCCCACAGTTGACCTCTGGCCTCTGCATGTGCCCCGACCCCTCCTAGTCAATAACTATTTTAGAAAACTAACATGACAGCTCTGGAACTATAGCTCAGTTGGTATGTACTCAGAGGTAGGAAGCCCTAAATTCAGTCCCAGCACTGGGTAAATTGGGCGTGGGTATAATCTTGCACACTTACAGCCTCAGCACTGGAGAGGTAGAGGCAGAGGACCAGAATTTTAAGGTCAGTTAAGTTGGAGGCCAGTCTGGGCCACACGTGAGGCTGTCCTAAAAAACAAAAACCAGAAAGCTTAGCCATGTGTTGTGATGCAAGTCTGAAATCCTGTCGTTCAGGAGCTAGGAGCAGTGTTGTTCCAAATCTGAAACCAGCTTGGTTTCATGCTGAGACCCTGTCTCACTGATCCCTCACCCCTCTGGAAAAAGGGGCAGGTTATTTGGAGGCAAATAGCTATGGCATTTGTTATGATGCCTTCATGGCAGAGGTGAACCATTGAGACTTCACACCCAACCTTCCTGCCTTCCTGTCCACATATAGGAGGTCTGGCCGCCAGCGTGTGTCACTGGTGCTGTGGGATGGTCTGTATGTCAAATCTGTTGCTCTGATTGATCAATAAATAAATCACTGATTGGCCAGTGGCCAGGCAGGAAGTAGAGGCAGGACTAACAGAGAGGAGAATTGAGAGAACAGGAAGGTGGGAGGAGACACTGCCACCCGCCACCGCCATGACAAGCAGCATGTGAAGACACCAGTAAGCCATGAGCCACGTGGCAAGGTATAGATTTATAGAAATGGATTAATTTAAGATATAAGAACAATTAGCAAGAAGCCTTCCACGGCCATACAGTTTATAAGTAATATAAGTCTTTGTGTTTACTTGGTTGGGTCTGAGCAGCTGTGGGACTGGCAGGTGACAGAGATTTGTCCTGACTGTGGGCCAGGCAGGAAAACTCTAGCTACACACTGGAGCCAGGTTCTTGGGTTCAGAAGCAGTGAACATCTGTCTGCACCTTTTTTATTAGGACATCTGCTTGATGTAGATAGGAGACACAGCTCTGAGCAAGTCAAGTGGTGACTCCCCAGACAAATAAGGAATTCAAACTGATAGAGTATCTGGCCCAGACTGCCCAATGTTAGGTCCTCCATCATAAAAAAGAGAATGCTGGGCCTGTTGATCCTTGCCTAGGCAGTGAGTAGGTCAGCTTTGAGCAAGGCAGGTTTTTAGGAGATGTGTTACTAGGATGTATTTGCAGTGATTGTAGATTTGGGGCTGTGTGGGAAACCTGGCTTTGCTGTGAACATGGAAAAAAGTCTGATCCCTGTAGCCCCCTTTCCAGCATTTAATTGCTTTATTCTTCTTTTGAGTGGTCTCAACTGTCCCCAACAGAATCTTCCCTTGATCTTTGCGAGAAAGAGGTTTGAGGTGGGCTGTGGCTCAGTCAGTAGAGTCCTGGATTTGGTGTCCAGCATTATGTAAATCAGGTGTGGTAGCCCCTAGGATGTAGAGGCATGAGGATCAGAAAGAAGCCTGGGGTCATCCTCTGCTATACATAGTGGGTAGAGGCTAGCTTACAATACACGGGACCCTGTCTTAAAAAAGGAAAAGGTGCCGGGCGGTGGTGGTGGTGGTGGTGGTGGTGGTGGTGGTGGTGGTGGTGGTGGTGGTGGTGGTGCACACCTTTAATCCCAGCACTTGGGAGGCAGAGCCAGGCAGATCTCTCTGAGTTCAAGGCCAGCCTGGTCTACAGAATGAGATCCAGGACAGGCACCAAAACTACACAGAGAAACCCTGTCTTGAAAAACAAAAACAAAAAACAAAACAAAAGGTTTAAACATTAGGACTGTCTTTTTGTTTGTTTGTTTTGGTTTTGATTTTGGAGACAGGCTCTCACCCCAGATCCAGCTTGGAGCTCACAATATAGCCCAAGCTCATTCAACATGCCTGCCTCAGCCTCCCGAGGGCTAGAATTACAGCTGTGAGCCACCATGCCCCGTTTAGGACTGTCCTTGCAACCTGACTCTTAGGTTTTCCAAATGCAATGGTTGTTTCTCTCTTTGCTCATTATGAAAAATGCTAACAAACAAGCAAAACAAAACAAAACCCACCTCATCTAAAACAAAAACCGACAAGGGCCTACACCTGGAAAAATGCTGCATTATTGACTCTACTGCCCACACAAGAGGACGTGTGTTTCCACCCACTGCCAGTGGGTTACAACTCCTCCCGTTATAGTTTCACACGTCTGATGACAGGAAGGATTTCCCACAGACTAACTTGAGACTCCATTATTGCCAGTCTTTGCATCTCCACTGCCCACATTCCTGTTGTGACAGGTACAGTAGTACACACTAGGATTGAACATTGGCACCAATGGCTTAGTACCATCTTGTCTGGTTCTATTGGTACCGGGGCCAGTGTGAATGCTCCTGGATGCTGTCCCCAACCTGGAATGACTGGTGGTAACTATATGTAATAGTTATTGTGAACCACAGAATACATCCACCTCAGCCAGGCTTGGTGGCTTATGCCGGGAATCCCAGCACTCCAGAAGATGGGACAGGATTATCATTGTGAGTTAGAGGCCAGCCTGGGACTACACAGTAATGAGTCCCAGGACGAGCTGGGCTACAGAGTGAGGAATAAGAAAAAAAGGAAACAACAACTCTGTATCATGTATGCCTATGTCTTTATATCTAGTCTCCAACTCAATAAAAATTCAAGGTATCCCCAACTCCTCTTCCCCTTGGCAGGGTGCTTGAAAATTTGTAGTCACTCCAGTGCCATCCGACCTGCAGAATCACTCCAGTGAAAATCAAAAGTGATCTCCATTGACAATGATGCAACGATTTTACCTTTGCAAGATTTCAGAAATGTATGTGGGAACATATGGTCATACAGCCACGTTGATGCAGCCCTTCTAGGTCCAGGAAGGAGCCTGTGCCAGGCTGGCAAGCTTCAGTCAAAGAGGCAGGAGGTGTCGGAGTCACGTTGCTCTGTTTCAGACTGCAGGCCCACAGGTAAGCTACCATAAAATCAGGACAAGACAAGAAGAAAGGCAGCCGGGAGCAATGGGCAGTGAGAATGCTCCTGGATGCTGCCAGAGTGGCTGTCCTCTTCACAGAGTTCTAAACAGACTTGTTTTCTTCAAGAAAGAAAAGTGTGAGTGTGCGGGGATGTGTGTGTGTGTGTGTGTGTGTGTGTGTGTGTGTGTGTGTGTGTGTGAGAGAGAGAGAGAGAGAGAGAGAGAGAGAGAGAGAGAGAGAGAGAGAGAGAGAACAGACTGAGCTATATAGTGAATTCTAGGTCAGCTTGGGCTCCAGAGTGAGACTATGTCCCCAACAATAAACAAACAAACAAATAATAAATATAGATGGTCTCCAATTTATAACAGTTTGAATATTTCAGCTTCATGATGGTGTGAAAGCAAAACACCACCAGAAACAACATTATACTTCAAATTTTGAATTTGGATCTTTCCCAGGACAGCAGAATGCCGTCCAACACTATCTTATAATGCCAGGGCACTACATTTGCTGTTCCATAGTTCCTATTTTGCCAGCAGTTTTGAAATATGGGTTTTCAATAAATGACTTGAGATCTTCAGCACTTTATTATAAAATAGGCCTAGTATTTTGGTGATTGTGCCCAGTTGCAGCTTAAGTTAGAGTTCGAGCATGTTGGACGTGGGCAAGGTTAAGCTGGAGTGTTGGGTAGGTTAGGGGTGTCCAGTTCATTTTTCACTTAGGATAGTCCAGTGGGTTGATTGGGATGTCACCATTGTAAGCTGGAGAGCATTTACACAGACACATAAAGCCCTTGGGACAAAGCCTCACGTAGAAAGCACTCTGCTGTCCTTCCTTCCTGGCACAGAGCTTACCCAGTCTCATGTTCTGATGACTCCAAAATTCAGCATGTGTGTCTAGGTCACTCTTCTCCAAAGGGTCTTGAGAAGAACTGATAATAACACCTGCCTGGCTAGCCTTTACTAACTTAGGAAATTGCTAATTATAATTAAAAAAAAAACTATATTGAAAACAGTAATCTTGGAATCCTTGTGTACCATAGGTAGGAATTCTAATAGTGTAGCTACTAAGGAAGTTCCTTAACAATAATTAAAAACAGAATCACCACATGAGGCCGGCCTGGTGGCACACACCTATATCCCTAGTGCTTAAGAGCTGAGGGCAGGAAGGGGATGAGCTCAGGGCCAACCTGGGCTACACAGTGAGTCTCACACCAGTCTGGGGCTACAGAGCTAGACCTTATCTCGAAACAACAACAGAACTAACTCTTGGGGCTGGGGTGCAGTGCAGTAGCAGAGCACACTTGCCTAACGTGTGTGGGGTTCTGGAGTCCATTTCCACACTGCTCAGGCAAGCAAGCAGAATCACCGTACGGTCCTGCGGTCCCAGCTCTGGATTTGGGATGAAGAGTTAAGTTACAGGGTGGCTTAGAAGGTAAAAGCAGCTGCTACCAAGCCGCCCCTGCAGCTTGTCCTCTGACCTCCACATGCATGCCATGGCACATGTGTACACACAGACACGTGTATACGCAATGTAATAAAACATTTTTTTAGAGAAGTTGCAAGCCTACAAAATTGTCCAGTTTTAAAAGATTCTACTCTTATTTTCTAGAAAAGATGTGCCTTGGGTGCTTGATAGGTTGTGCTAAGCAATGATATTTGTGGATCTGGTGGAATCTTAGAGAAGCCTTTTGGATTTCCCCGGGCAGGAGACCATGAAGGGGAAAGTGTGGTGGTATTTGTAATCTAAGAAATAAAGCTTGCCTGAAGATCAGAGGACAGAGCCAGCCACAGAGTTAGCCGCAGAGGTCCGGCAGTGGTGGCACACACCTTTAATCCTAGCACTAGCGAGGCAGAGGTATCATCTGGATTTCTGTGAGTTCAAGGCCACACTGGGCTAAATGAGATTAATGTAGTCTAAAAGAGGAGTAGCCAGTCAGTGGTGGCACACACATTTAATTCCAGCATTTGGGATCACACACCTTTAATTCCAGCACTAGGAGGGTTGAGACAGTAAGTGATATGTCTGGACACAAAAGGAACATGAGGCAGGAGGAGCCAGGAATTCACTGTCTTACAGAGGCTCTGTCAGGCTGAGGAGGTGGCGAGGTAAGAAGTGGTGGCTGTGGCTGCTCTGCTTCTCTGATCTTTCAGCTTTCACCCTGATATCTGGCTCCGGGTTTTTATTATAAGACCATTTAGGATTCGTGCAACAGGAAAGCAGTAATGATCATTTACTTTGTTCCAGGTATATTGTTACCTCAATGAATCCTTAAAACACCAGTGTATGATGGGTAGGATTTTTGCTTTATTTAAACCTTAAGAAACTAAAACAGAGGCATCTCCCCTCAGATCACATAGTGTGATCAATGATCATACAAGGGATTACTGTAATTCTAGAGCACATGTCTTCAACTATAGCATGTCACTTCCTGGTTGGTGGGTGGAAATTTTCTTGTTTCCACATATAAGGATACCAGTGTGTTAGTGCACATATAGGTGAACTCACCATTTTATCATTCTGCAATGGCAGAACATGTAATATCATGGAAATGAATTATAAATAGTGTTGTGAGTTAACTAGCACTACTGTCCTGGTAGCTACAAACATCACCACAAAGTGTTACCACACAAACAGGATTTAGAGAGATAATATTTACACTGATCTCCGCAGCAGGGTACAGCTGAGTCACAGCTGAGCTGGTGTGTGCTTGCTTCTCTGAGAGTTTACTTATTAGAAAATTAAGGGACAGAATGCTACTGCTGAAAACACATGTCACAGTGGGTTCTGCAAAATATAACAAACTGAACCAAAAAAAAAGAAGCCAGTCCAACAGTAACTAAAAGTCAAACAAGAAGAATATTATCAATTTAAAGTCATAATGAAAGCTGGGTGTGCTAGCTCACACAGATCATCTTATTCAGAGGCAGAGACAGGAAAGTCTCTTTGAGTTTGAGGCCAGCCTGGTCTATATAGTGAGTTCCAGACTAACCTGGGCTACAATGTGAGACTCTGTCTCAAAGAAAGAAAGGTAAATCAAAGAAAAAAAAAAAGTAAAATCACAACAAACCAAGACAATAGCCAGGATGTGATGCTCTGTTAGCTGAGTCTGCTCCTCAAGTGAAGGCCATTCCTGCTCTGCATCTAAGCAGCAGGAAGTAATTGGAGTTGCCAGGATTGCCTGGCTCAAAGGCTTCTTAGTGGAATCACTGAAATTTGACATTGGTAAACGAAGTCCAGTGACATCTCACTCTTTGTTTATAAATGTCACAATTCAGTAGTAGCCACAGTCATCAACTGAGAACTCGTGGAAACGAAAGTTTAAAAACATCAATTTTAGGATCTGATTGATGTAAGATTGAGACTGTTACATAGATACCAGTTCATTAAAATAATTTGTTTTTGACAGGGTCTCTCATATATCCCTAGCTGGTCTTGAACTTGCTAATAAGCCAACAATGACCTTCAACTCCTAATCTGTCTCCCTCCATCTCCCCAGGTCTAGGAATATAGACATGCATCATCATGCCCAGTTTATGAGGTGCTGGGATTTAAACCTAGGGGCCTCCTGCACACTAGGTGAAACTGTCAACTGAGCTATATCCCTAGCCTGCACACTTATCCATAAAGAACTGTTTTACCTGGTGTCTTTGTCAATGTTCAATTGCTGTGAAGAGACACCATGGCCATGGCAACTTTTATAAAAGAAAGCATTTAATTAGGGCTTGCTTACAGTTCAGAGGGTTAGTACATCATCACCATGGTAGGAAGCATGACAGTGTAAAGGCAGACATGGTGCTGGAGAAGGAGCTGAGAGTTCTACATCTGGATCCGCAGGCAGCAGGAAGACAGAGAGAGCCACTGGCCTGATTTGGGCGCCTGAAATCTCAAAGTCCACCTCCATGACACAACAAGGTCATGCCTCCTAATCCTCTCAAACAGTGCCACTCCCTGGTGACAAAGCACTCAAATATATGAGCCTACGGGCCCCGTTCTATTTAAACCCCCACACCTGGGAAGAAACAGAGACAAGGCGGTGTTAAGCCATCACCTACCTTTAGATCGTGAACAAGAATCTTAGCTTCTCTAAGGTTTAGTGTGTGAATCAGTCACTCAGCAGTGTGTTATCGATGTTGGAGAGCAAACTGCTAAATTTCTGCAACCCTACAGGCCAGTTATTAAACTCCTGAACCTCTGGCACCAACTATGTAGAAGTATTTATTCTGAAAGAATTAATAAATTCTACAAATGAGGGAACTTACCTCCCTAGAGAACACATTTATTAGTGCACAGCTGCAACATGCCCATTCTTTTCCAGTGCACCACCAAATCCTGTGAAGGGGGAGAATGATGCCCCTGTAAGGATGAATTGCTTTGGTACTGAACCAAACAAAGCCAGGCAATCAATAAGCATTCACTTTATAAGGTGGCTGTGTGGCATCGTCACATTTGTTTATGGTGACAGCCTTTTTGAGATAGGTGCTGTCACTCCCAAGGATAATCGCCTGTTTTGCATACACACAGCATCTAGAATGATCACAAAGTGCAAACCAGAACTGCCTACTTTCTGCCAACAGCTGTCCAGTGGTCCTGCCACATGAGAGTTCAAATCCCTCCTCTTGTCCTCAAGCAGAGTATTGATGGGCAATAGCTGCTGAAACCTGAGCTCAAATCCCAATTTCCTAGCTTGACTTTGGACAAGGTGCTTTAGCCTCTCTGTGCCTTAACTTTCTTATCTCTAAAATGGGGAAAATAATAGTATCAACCTCACGTCATTACTGGGATTAAATTTATTGCTTCATTTGAACCACTGAGAGCCGTGTCTGTCCCTCAGTATACACACAGGACGTGTTCATTTTTTTTTTTTTATCTGCTCTAGGGTTGTAGTAATGTTTAAATGAATTACGCTCACCAAGGCCTGAGATTGTGGCAGTGGTAGAATGCGGGCCTAGCCTATTTGAAGCCCTGGGTTCAATGCAGAGGCTCGACACAGTACCTGGTCTGTCATCATAACTGTTCTGCGCTGCCAGTTCCCGGCTGCTCCTCTACCTCCTGTATGGCCCCTTCCTGCCTAGACCTGAAGGGAACATGGCTGGACTTTTTCTCTCTCCACCGCCCCCCCCAGGTCCTCTGCACCTTTTAGTCTCTGCTTGGGCAACAGGTCTCTCAGCCCTGTCAAGGTCGGCCTGGTTCTTCTATCTTTGTTCTGCCCCCTCAGAACTATGTTTACTTCTACCACAGCACTTTATTGTTAAGATTTGATTTTTTAATTTTTTTTTGGTTTTTAGAGACAGGGTTTCTCTGTGTAGTTTTGGTGCCTGTCCTGGATCTCACTCTGTAGACCAGGCTGGCCTCGAACTCACAGAGATCCACCTGCCTCTGCCTCCCGAGTGCTGGGATTAAAGGCATGCCCACCACCGCCCGGCTGATTTTTTAATTTTTAAAAATCATGTGATGTAGGGGTATGTATGTATGTACACATAATTGCAAATGCCTGTGAGAGCCAGAAGAAGGTATCATATCTCCCGGAGCTGGAGTTCCAGGCAGTTGTGAGCAGCTGGTCCAGGGTCCTGGGAACCAAACCCAGGTCCTCTGCAAGAGCAGTAGAAAGCCTTGCTCTGGGCAGCTGAGCGGCCACTCCGGCCCCATCACAACATGTTCTGTATTTCTTATCTCTGATTATTTCAAGTATGGAAACACTCCCATCAACAGATGAATGGATAGATAAGACAGGAAGAGGCATACAGCAATTTCCATCTTTACAGGGAGGATCTGCATCACATGCTACCACACAATGACTCTCCCATAGGAACAATGCAGTTGCAGCAGCAGAGTTGTGGACTACCAAGAATACCTTAATGCAACTGAGAAGTTCATTTAAAAGGGTTGCTGATGCGTGTTGTACCACAGTAACAAGCTGGTAACCCAGCCAGTGGGGAGACTGAGGCAGGAAGGCCGAGAGCCTATCACAACACCACCACTGATAAATCAGCCAAACCAACAATACAGTCCAAAACTCTCTCCCTCTGCCAAGTCTTAGTGAAGTGTTAAAAGAATAGCCACACTTGTCTGGAAAGGCCGTTAAATACCCCTTCCTTTTCCAGCTCCACATCAAAGGATGCATTTTCTTTTTCATTAGACTTGCAACAGGCCAAGTGTGGAGGCAGATGTAAGGATGCAGCTGCAAGTTCACAGTCCAGACAGAGAAAAGGTCTCAGAGCACAGGTAATTCTACTGACTGTTTTTCTCTTTCTTTTTGGTTTAGAAAATGGTTACTTTTCATGCACATACAAAACCTACTTCAAATTAGTAATTATAAAGGATGTAGTAGGAGATTTTTTTTATTTTTATTTTTTGTTTGTTTCTTTCTTTATTTATTTTTATTTTTTCGAGACAAGGTTTCTCTGTGTAGTTTTGGTACCTGTCCTGGATCTCGATCTGTAGACCAACCAGGCTGGCCTCAAACTCACAGAGATCTGCCTGGCTCTGCCTCCTGAGTGGTGGGATTAAAGGTGTGCATCACTGCCGCTCAGCATAGGAGATTTTTTTTTAAAAAAAAATAAGTTAATAACTATGTAAAATCTTTTTTGGCTTGAACTTTTAATACAGTGACTCCTGAATGCTAGAACCCACATGGACACTTCGGGATTTGTAGTGTAGAGAGTCCTGGGGTTAAAGAGTCTGAGGACTGCTTCCCTGCTTTCTACATGAATCACCACAGTCCCTTTCAGGACAGGGGGCCTCCAGTGTGCACCATGACACTTCTGAGATAGAGCGGTCACTCCTGGAGCAGATGAGTTGTCTTTGGTCCACTATGACCGCTAAGAAATTCTGGTTGTGAGTCAACAATATAGTGGTCCCCAGCAACTGGTCTTAGAACCCACTTTTCAGATTGGAAGATAACATCCATTGCCCTCACTAGCGTCCCTAGAGAGAATCAATAATTCCCTCTTTCAGTGACTCAGGAGCAGATTCATTCTGAGTCAGCCAGGAATTTGTAGACAGTATTACAGAGCCAGAGAACTCGCAGCTGCCTTTCCAGGAACCAGATAATCCCCAGCCTCACACCAAATCTGAGAAACCCATGTTGTTGTTTTCCGCAGTAAGTTAACCTTTTTCTGTGATAAAGCACACATGCTTATTTAAAAAGTTAAAGGAAAGTTAAAAAAAGAAGTACTTTGAAAAGAAAACTTGGTCAGGATTAGTCCTGACTTTCTTATCTTGGCAGCTCTCCCTTTTAAAGTGACCCTGCATACTCTCTTTCCAGAAGGTCCCAGCAAGCACTCTGCTCTGGTCTTGGGGGTTGATTTGTCCCTGCATGTCAGAGCAAGGCAGTTGTTGGTCAGTCTAAAGGTCAGTTAGGGCAGCTAAGAAGGGACGCTGGGAAGAAATAGGAGGGTGTATGGTTCAGTTATCAGAAGATGTGTGAAGCCTCTTCCAGCTGCTGTCCAAGTGGTCAGAGAGGACACACAGTCTCCTAAGGTAGGGGGTGATAAATTTCTTCCTGTATTTTCTTTATGGTAAAATCTGAAATTCCTTTAGAAATTTTACTGCCAAGAATCGGTCCTAAGGAAATGATGAGATGTTTAGACAGCCTGATGTGTCTACCATTATTCATGAAACCTGGAAACAAACTAAGTGTTCATGATAAAAGGTTCATTTCAAAACTCTGTGGTTGTATATTCTATGATGGCTAAGAAGAATAGGCATTTATGAAGTCTTTAATGGCACAGGAAAATCTTTGATGTAGAGTACTGGTAGTCAACTATATACTTAGCATAAATATTTGTTGGCTGGAAACTAAAAAACATAAGGATAAGAAACTGTACCTATATATACTACATTCTGCTGTGGCATGTTCTGTATGGCAAATGTGTTGCTCTGATTGGTCAATAAATAAAATACTGATTGGCCAGTGGCTAGGCAGGAAGTATAGGCGGGACTAACAGAGAGGAGAAAAGAAAGAACAGGAAGGCAGAAGGACTCACTGCCAGCCACCGCCAGGACAAGCAGCATGTGAAGATGCTGGTAAGCCACAAGCCATGTGGCAAGGTATAGATTTATGGAAATGGATTAATCTAAGCTATAAGAAAAGTTAGCAAGAAGCCTGCCATGGCCATACAGTTTGTATGCAATAAAAGTCTCTGTGTTTACTTGGTTGGGTCTGAGCGGCTATGGGACTGGCAGGTGACAAAGATTTGTCCTGACTGTGGGCAAGGCAAGAAAACTCTAGCTACAACATTCTCCATTATGTAAATATTTTTGTGACAAAGTAAAGAAAACTTAATCTTTAAAATTTTTTTTCATTTATTTTTATTTTATGTGTATGGGTGTTTTGCCTGCATATATGTCTACATACTTAGTACTTGGTTGGTGCCCTCAGAGGCCAGACGGGGGAGTTGTACTCTCAGGAACTTGAGTTAGGGATGGTTGTGAGCCATCATGTGGGTGCTGGGAACTGAACCCAGGTCCTCTGGAAGAGCAGCCAGCACTCTTAACCACTGAGCTATCTCCGCAACCCTGAAAACTTTATCTTGATGGTTGGCACCAATGTATATCACCAGGAGAAAGCTGTCTTTGTGAAGACACTGAGAAATGATCAGACGAAGATTTAGCGGATAGACACCAAGAGGGCTGGAAACTGCTTTGCATGAAGCAAAGACAGGAATTTGGTTTAGTGCTTCTGGAAGGAGGGTAAGAGTGACTCTACGATTCAAGGCTCTCTCAAAATTGCCAGTTTCAAAGTTTAACCCAATCTGGAAAAACCAAGAAGACCTGGGTACCTGGTTAGACATACTTGGATCCAGATACATTGGCGTCCTTATTTGAGCTCTGCCCTTCCCATTCCTTCCCTTCCCTTCCCTTCCCTTCCCTTCCCTTCCCTTCCCTTCCCTTCCCTTCCCTTCCTTCCCTTCCCTTCCCCTCTCTCTCTCTCTCTCTCTCTCTCTCTCTCTCTCTCTCTCTCTCTCTCTCTCTCTCTCCCTTTTAAGACAGGGTCTTCTCACTTAACACTGTGGCAAAAGTAACAACTGAGTTTTTTAAACTTTATTTACTTCTCCATGTGTGAATGTGTGTACGAGCATACTTTAACGCCATGGTACACATGTGGAGGGTAGAGGACAACTTTTAGTAGGGTGTTCTCTCCCCAGCATGTGGGTCCTGGGGATCAAACTCAGATTGGACTTGGGATCAGGCACCTTTACCCACTGGACTGTCTTGATGGCTCAGGGCATGCTGGACATGTGCTCTACCACTGAGCTCTGTCTCCAGATGCCCAGAGTGGCATTGAACTCCTGGACTCAGTTGAACTCCAGTCTCTGCTCCAACAGCTGATGTTCTTGGGCTACAGAACACAGGAAAGTGCTGGTTCTCTTCCCATCTCTTGACTCTTTTTTTCCTTTATTGGGCTTCATTTAAAAAAAAAAAAATCAACCAATCTTGGAGCTGGAGATGGCTCAGCAGTTAAGAGCACTGACTGCTCTTCCAGAGGATCGAGGTTCAAATCCCAGCACCTATATGGCATCTCACAGCCATCTGTAACTCCAGAGGATCCCATACCCTCATACAGACATATGTGTGGGCAAAACACCAATGCACATGAAATAAAAATAAATAAATCATTTAAAAATTAAAATCTCTCTCTCTCTCCCCCACTCCTCTCTCGGTGTGTGTGTGTGTGTGTGTGTGTGTGTGTGTGTGTGTGTGGTGTGTATGTCTGTGGTGACAACATATAACGACTCAGTGTTTCAAAGAGCAGTATGGGCTCAGGATTCACGGCAACTCACTGAAACTTGTTCTTGCTCCTATTATATATATGTAAATGTTATTCCTGAAAAAAGACAGCAGGAAAAATGAAAGCAGTGGACACGGTAACATATCTGTCATCCCAGCACTTGGGAGCTGAGACAGGAAGGGCTAGAGTTTAAGGCTAGCCGAGGCTACACAGCAAGACTTTGTCTCAAAACCCAATCAGACAAAAAAACTATTCTTTCCATTATGAAGATGAATATTCTGGTGGAAAACCAGAGTGCGCACTCACACAAAGTCAGAGAGTCAAATGTAACGTGGGACATGGGACAAGGAGGAACCCGGGAGGGAGCAAGCGAGAGTCCTGTTTGCTCTCCCCGTGCTGATGTCCTGAACAGCTCTGCCCTTTGCAGTGGATCTACACACTGATGAGCAGAATTCTTGGCTCCAGCTGCTGTATTGGACACATCACAGGGTAGAAATGACACACATGGCCGCAAAGCCTCTGATCCAGCTGCTACTACCTTCCCAGTTCCTCTCCTAGTCCCAGCTGTGGCTGTTGTTGGTGAAATGCAGTTGGTAGAAGCACCTGGGTGTTGGTGTCCTGCCTTGCCTGGTTCCCTCGCAGAACAGAGAGGGAAAGTAGGGCTGTATAGACCACGTAAGAAAGGTTGGTCCCAATTCTCATTCAGCTCCACAGGGAGTGAAGGGCTGGAACCGAGGCATAGAGAAAGTAGAAAGTAGCATACAACCCACAGAGCAATAATGCCAATGAGAATTGGGACCAATCCTTCTTTTGTGGTCTGTATAGCTCTACTTCCCCTCTCCCACTTGGTTCTATGAAGAACCAGGCAAGGCATGTGCAGGATCTGGTTCTGGGTTCAAACCATCCATTTCGGTTTTTATTCTTACTTTTAGAGTATATGTTAAACTTAAAATTAATGTTTTTATTTTTCTACTCTTGCAAAATCCATACGGCTTGTTTACATATTTATTTAGTGTGTGAAATGTACATGTGGGCACATGTATGTGCAGATGCATACACCCATGTGTATACATGTGGAGGCCAGAAGGTGTCCTTAAGGTAGCCCCTTCAAGTGATTCACTGGTCAACAAGCCCACCAGGGGGTTGGGGATTTAGCTCAGTGGTAGAGTGCTTGCCTAGCAAGTGCAAGGCCCTGGGTTCTGTCCTCAGCTCTGGAAAAAAAGAAAAGAGAAAAAAGAAAAACAAAAACAAAAACAAAAAAACAAGCCCACCAGGATCCCTTGTTTCCAACTCACTAACTCTGGGGTTACAAATGTGCCAGGGCTGGAAGATGACTCATAGGTTAGAAGTGCACACTGCTCTTGCAGAGGACCTGAGTTTGGTTCCCAGAACCCATGTCAGGCAGCTCACACTGCCTGTAACTCCAGCTCCATGTCTGGCCTTCATGAGCATCTGCATTCATGTGCATTGTGATGGTTTGAATGAGAATGGCCCCCATAGGCTCATATGTTTGAAAACTTGGTCCCAAATATTGGTAGACTGTTTGGGAAGGATTAGTAGATGTGGCCTTGTTGGAGGAGGTGTGTCACGGAGGTGGGGGGGGTAGCTTTGAGGTTTCAAAAGCCGAGGCCATTCCCAGTGTTCTCTTTCTACCTTCTACTTGTTTATCGAGATGTGATCTCTCAGCAATTTCTGCCACCATGGACTGTGACCCTCTGAAACAGTAAGCTCAGTCTAACGTTCCTTTATGAGTTGCCTTGGTCATGGTGCTTTGTCACAGCAACAGAAAAGTCACTAAGACATGTACATACTCCTCATACACACGTTTTAAATTAAGTAAATATTAACACCACAGATGTATACCACTACCCTTTGCTTTTATAGGGATGCTGGGGATTTGAACTCAGATCTTCACACTTGTGCAGCAAGCAATTTTATTGAGCCATTTGCCCCAGCCCCAGTCTAGTGTATTGTAACCATCCTTTTCACCAAAATTATTTCTAGTTTAAAAATTAGACACTAACTTTAAAGAAAGTTTAGGGACTTGAAAGATGGCTCAGAGGTTAAGAGCAAGTACCGCTCTTGCAGGGGACCTGAATTCAGTTGCCATTATCCACCGTGGCTCACAGTCCTCTCTAACTTTAGCTCCAGGGGATCCCACATCCTCTTCTAGAGGCTGCAGGCACTGTACTCACATTTGCATATTCACACACAGACAAACACACATAATTAAAAAATAATAAAATATTTTTTAAAGTTTAAAAGACACAAATACTAGCTGAGCATGGTGGTGCATGCCTTTAATTCCAGCACTCAGGAGGATCTCTGTGAGTTTGAGGCTAGCCTGGTCTACATAAAGAGTTTCAGGACAGCCAGGGCTACATAGAGAGACCCTGTCTCAAAAAACAAACAAACAAACAAACAACAACCAACAAAAATAAAAAAAAGAGAGAGAGAAAGAAAGATCAATTAAAAAAAAAAAACCCAACAAGATGTTGTCTGGGCTGTGGTGGTGCATGCCTTTAATCCCTGCACTTGGAAGATAGAGGCAGGGGGGTCTTTGTGAATTCAAGCCCAGCCTGATCTACAGAGTGAGTTCTAGGACAGCTAAGGCTACACAGAGGAACCCTGTCTTGAAAAACAAAACAAACAAAAACCAAAAACCTCAGGCTGTTGGGCTAGGGCGCTGGCTCCCTGTGAGAGTGCTTGCCTAGCGAGAAGCTCTGGATTTGGTTCTCAGCAATGACAATTAAAAAAAAGCAATCGACACTTTGACCTACCCTGCTTTGTTCCCAGGGCCTGCTTCCAGCTGTTGAGGTTCCAGGCCAGCCTGAGAGGGGATGTCATGCACAAGCCAGGTGCCTGGGCTCCTGTACCGTCTTCTCTTCCTTCCTGGTCTCCTGGCCTGCGGGAGGGCAGGGCCTTGGTGCAGTCATTTATCCCAGCACCTCTCTAAGAAACCTGTTCTCAGGAAAGACCTTATAGACTCAAAACAGACAACAACAACTGTAGTAAAACACAAGGAAGATAAAAGGTACACCTTACTGGTTCCAGCATCCAGCTCTGTGATATCAAGTGCATCCATACTGAGACAGAGCCACACCACTCACAGGTGGAGGTTCTATTACCTTTAACACTGAAACTGTGTATCCATTAAAGCTTCCTATCTCCTTATATCTGGCTGTCCACCATTCTCCTGTCCCTAGGAGTCTGACCACTTTACCTTGCATCAGTGAAATCATGTGGAATTTATCTTTTTTGGGGGCTGTCTTATTTCACATAGTATAATATTGCCACGGTTCATTTATATTGTAGCATATGTCAGGATTTCCTTCCTTTAAAAATTATTAAAAAAATGTTTTTTACATTTATTCATTTGTTTGTTTTGCATGTATGTGTGTAGGGGGGGTGACACTGTGCATGCCACAGCACATATGTGGAAGTCAGAGGACAACTTTGGGGAGTCAAGATTTCCTCTTTCCACCATGTGGGTCCTGGGGATCAAACTCAGGTTGCCCAGCCTGATGGAAAGCACTTTTTCCCACAAAGCTTTCTTGCCACCCTTCCTTTTTAAGGCTGAGTAATAGATATTCTAGAGTGTGTTATAGAGCGCGTTGCTTCTTCAGTCATCCTTTGATGGGTACTTGGGCAGATACTTTGGATGGATACTGTCTTAGTTACTGTTTGACTGCCGTGAAGAGACACCATGACCAAGGCAGCATATAAAAGAAAGCGTTTGATGGAGGGGGGTTGCTCATAGTTTCAGAGGGCGAGTCTAGCGCCATAGTGGGCATGGCAGGCAGCAGGCAAGCAGGCACGGTGCTGGAGCTTGCATCTTATCTACAAGTTTGAGGCAGAGAGAGAGGCTGGACCAGGCATGGGCTTTGAAGTTTCAAAGTGACACACCTCCTCCAACAAGGCCACACCTCCTAATCCTTCCCAAACAGTTCCACTCACTGGGACCCACCATTCAAACACAGGGGCCTATGGGGGCCATTCTCATTCAAACCACTACAGACATCTTTGGGTTACTGTGAGTAGAGCTGCTAGGAACATGGGCATACAGATGTCACCCTGAGACTCTGCTTGCAGCTCCTAGAAGTAGAATGCCTAGGTCATATGGTAATCTTACTTAAAAATTTTGTTTTAAGACAGGGTCTAATATTGCGGCCTACATTGGCCTAGAACGTGCTATGTACCGAGGCTGCCCTCACATTGATTCTACTACCCCAGTCTCCTAAGTAATGGAATTTAAAGTAGAGGGCCACCACAGTTCATAATTTTTAAAAGTTTTTTTGGTGTGTGTGTGTGTGTGTGTGTGTTGTGTACGTGTGTGTGTGTTCACATGTATGAGGGTACATGTGAACATGTGTGTGCATGCACACATATGTGCATGGAAGCCGGGGGTTGACACTGGGTATCTTCAGTATTGTTCTCTACATTATATTTTGAGGCAGACTCTTTTGCTGAATCCAGAGCATGAGGTTTTGGCTCTAGTGTAGATAAGCAGCTTGCTCTGAGCATGTTCTGGACTTGAGACCTTCTGCGAGAGCAGTATGTGTTGTTTACCCCTGAGCCATCTCTCCAACCCCAATTCAGCCTCATTAAAAAAAAAATTTTTTTTTGAGACAGGGTTTCTCTGTGTTGCCCTGGCTGTCCTGGAACTAGCCCTATAGACCAAACTGGCCTCAAACTCACAGAAATCCACCTGCCTCTGCTTCCTGAGTGCTGGGATTAAAGGCGTGAGCCACCACTGTCCGGCTTCATTTTTAATTTTTGAAGGAAACATTTCTGTAGTTTTCCACAGTGGTGACACCATTTCACAGTTTTGTGGCTTTCCCGGGGGCGGGGGGAAGTAAAAGAAACAACCATCCATCCTAAACACGGATGACCAAAACAAGTCCAGCCTGGCGGACAAATGAGTTGAAGCCTCTCAGGCAGCGGCATCACGGGAAAAGTCCCAGCCCTCTGTTTGCTCCCTCATTTAAGGGAGAATAAGTGCACGTCTAAGAAGAATAAGTGCAGCAGGGGCCAGAGGGCGTGGTGATTGGAATCCAGGGAAGGGGCCTGTGAGTTTCTTGTGACCCTCTTATTCCATCTCCTCAAGTGAATATTAACAGTCCCATGATGGTGGATCTAGCAGGGTACTGGCCACGTTCCGGGAGTAGCAGTGAACGAAGCTGTCAAAATCGAACAAAGTGAAGCCCACACTGGAAACTCTCAGAACACACTGTACCGCTGAAGAACAGCACCCGACTACAAGTAGCAAGGTCCTGAGAAACCACAGCTCACAAACGCCAAGACCGAACTAACCTGCCTCTCTTTCCCTTCACAGGACAGCTGGAGGCAGGTGGCGGCTGATCTAGGGTTGATGACTCAACATTCAGTTGAAGATCTTTGTGATTTTCTTGGCCTTTTCCTCATAGTTTGAGGATGGCTGCTTCAGCTCCAGATCCCACATCTGCCTTTATGGAAAGAGGAAGGAGGAAGAAAGGGAAGACACTATTAGGAAGTTCTTCCCTCCCTGCTCTCCTGTGTAGCTTCTGTTAGTTACAAACCACCACAAACGCAGCTGGAGACACGTTTTCTCATGGTTTCTGCGGGTCAGGGCTTGGGTGATGGCGTCAGTAGATTCCTTTTCACGAGTCCCATACGCTGCACTGTCTTCACAGGGTTCCGAGCTCCCTCAGGTTGTTGCAGAAACCCTTGCAGCCTCAGGACCCACAGAAGCATGCTTCTTAAAGACCAGAGTGACTGCAGTTTTAGTTTATTTATTTATTTTGGTGTGCATGTGAGTGTGGGTACACTTCCTACAGCACACATGTGGAGGTCAGGGAACAGCTTTCAGGAGTTGATTCTCTCCTTCCCCATGTGACTTCTAGAATCGAACTCAGGTTGTCAGGCTTGGCAGCAAGTGCCCTTATCAGCCTAGCCCTCTGACCGGACCCTGGGTGGTCCACAGAGAAGACCCAGGAACAGCTGTATCCTTTATAATGAGCTCACCTGGGCTTTGATAAGAAAACACCATTCTTCACTGAAAAGCATCAAAACCTTTTCAAGAAATGGCAGTTTAAGCAGCGGGTCACAGGAAGTAGAGGAAGAGCAGAGGCTGGGACATCTCACACTCGAAAGCAAGGAAGTCCTCAAAGAATGACGGGAATCCATCAAAAGTGCACTAAATTCTACCAGTTTGAAGACCAGTGTGGCTTGTAAAGTTAAGTAGGTGCTTATCCTACAACATGCCTATACTACTTTTAGGGGTTTACCCAATAAACTGTAAGACATATGTACTTGAAAAATCACGGCAGCTTCACTGTAGCCAAATATTTGAAATGTCTATTGAGAGCTAAGTGGATGAACAGATTGTGATAAATATGTAGACTGGAATACTGTTCAGCAGTACAAAGGGGAACGTAACTGGCAGAACACGGATCATCTCAAAAACACAAAGGCTAGTGACGTAGTTCGTGGTAGAGTGTTTGCCTACAATGCACGAGGCCCTGTGTTCAAGCCCCCACATGGCAAACATGTTATGAAAGAACCGGGTGCAAAGAAATCTTTACAGAATGAAATTTTAGAGCCGGCACAACTGACTCACAGTAACAGTAAACTGATCTTCCATTGCAGGGGTGGGGGGTGGGAGGTTAGGAGATTGACTGCAAAAAGGCATAAGGGAACTTTCTGAGCCGGATGGGCTTTGTGGGGGTTTATGAAGATAAATATTTGTCACTTACAAGGCAAAACATTTAAAATGCATGTACTTTGTTTTATGCAAGTTCTATCTCAACACTGGTAGTTTAAAAAATTTGAACCAAAGATTCAAATAGATACTTTACTAAGGAGTATACCCCACCCGGGCATGGTGGAGGCAGGAAGACCAGGAGTTCAATGTCAGCTTCAACTACATAGTAAGTCTGAGGCCAGCCTGGGCTTCATGAAACCCAGCTTCAAAAATAGTCAAGTACGGTAGTGCACATCTTTGATCCCAGCTCTTGAGAGGCAGAGGCAGGTGGATCTTTGTGTTCAAGGCCAGCTGGTATAGAGAGCAAATTCCTGGCCAGCCAGATCTCAAAGTGAGACCCTACCTCAAATTCAATTAGTCAAATAGCCAATCAAACAACCATCAAAAAGCATACCCAAGGGGCTGGAGAGATGGCTCAGAGGTTAAGACCACCGACTGCTCTTCCAGAGGTCCTAAGTTCAATTCCCAGCACCCATGTGGTGGCTCACAACCATCTGTAATGAGATCTGGCAGCCTCCTCTGTGTACATAATAAAGAAATCTTAAAAAGAAAAGAGAAAGAAAGAAAAAAGAAAAATACAGGCCAGGGAGTAGTGGCACACACCTTTGATCTCAACACTTGGGAGGCAGAGCCAGGCGAATCTCTGTGAGTTCGAGGCTAGCCTGGTCTATAGAGAAAGATCCAGGACAGGCACCAAAACTACACAGAGAAACCCTGTCTCAAAAAACAAAACAACAAAAAACAAAACAAACAAAAAAAGCATAACCAAACAGCCATAAACTTATGCACAGGTGTTCAGCTACCTTAGCAATCAAAAATAAATAAATTAATTAAAGCAAGAACACACAATCACACTATGTACTGCCTGTAGTAAATAACATGGTAAAGATTGCTAATCCCAAGTTGTTGAGGTTATGGAGTAATTAAAATTCACATACCTTCCAGATAGGCGTGTAAATGAGTTTGGCATTATCTACAAAACTTGGTTTATAAGATGAACCTATTAATGAAACCTAAGCAGTTTTTGGCAGACACTTCCTGTATGGCAGTCCCTGAGCCCATGTCTGATTTCAGCTGCAGCCTTGGACAGTTCCCACTCTCTCTTCACTGTGACGTTGACCTGATGTCCACCACACACCTGCCTCACTCTCCTGCAGGGACTTCTCTGATAGCAGATTGTAGGATGGAGCTGCAAACAAAGCTGTTAAGTCTAGGGGCATCAACAGCCTGGGGCCAGCCCTCAGGTGATGAGCAATTCCTGCCTTAGATAAGGTTCCTCTTTCAAGTGGTCTCTTCCAGGAAGTCCTCTGCATGCTTCCCCAAGGTTCCCACACACTCCCCATTGGCTTTCCCTCTTTCCCACACCACTCCCGTTTTCTGGGATCACCTCCTAAGTGAATAGCGTTGTTTCCAAGTATTTATCGCAGGCTCTGGTATTTTGGAAACCCAAGCTTAGATAATTGATAGCCAAAATGACTCTACTCTTAGGATGCAATTCTGGAACTTACCCGTCACTGATCAGATGGCAATAAGGGTCTCATTGTTGATAACTGAGTAGTGATAAAGCCCCTGGCACACTGTCATCATAAGGGCTCTTTGCCTGATGCCAGACTGGAAGTACAAGTGGAAGGAAGAATTGAATCATGTCACAGATATTGACAAGATGGTATGGTGGGGAAACCTGCTTGCCACCAAGCCTGATGACCTGAATTGTTGTATGGAAGCCACATGGTAGAAGGAGAGAACTGACTCCTGAAAGTTGTCCTCTGGCTTCCACACACGCACTATGGCATATGTGACTCCCCCCGCCCCCCAATAAATAAGTAAATGTTATAAAAAGGAAAAAGAAGTCCTGTCATAGCCCTAGCCTAACACGGGAATTCTCAATCTTCTATTCATTTATCCTTTTAAGAAGAAAGAATTAAAGCTGTCCTAGTTAGGGTTCCTACTACTGTGATGAAATACAAGGACCAAAAGCAAGTTGAGGAGGAAAAGGTAGCTTACACTTCCACATCATAGTCCATCACTGAAGTAAGTCAGGGCAGGACCCTGGAGGCAGGAGCTGATACAGAGGCCATGGAGGGATGCTGCTTACTGACTTGAGCCCCATGGCTTGCTCAGCCTGCCTTATTTTAGAACTCAGGACCACCTGCCCAGGGGTAGCCCAACCCACAGTGGACTTGTCCCCCCACCCCAGCCCCCATCGCCCCATAATGGATCACTAATTAAGAAAATGCCCTACTTACAGCCAGATCTTCTGGAGGCATTTTCTCAACTGTTTTTTCCCTCCTCTCAAATGATTCCAGTTATGTCAAGTTGACATAAAACTAGCCAGCACAAACGCTTTCCTACTCAGATAAATTAAATATTAAATAATAGAGTTTTAATCACACAGTACTGAGCTCCACAGGCCACACACCATTATAATATCTAAAATCTTCTGCCTATGTATGTACCAGATTTCCATAGAGAAATCTCAGCCCTGCTGAGAAAGAGTGCTCTAGTCCTTGAGTGATATAGGGACAGTGTCACAAATCACCTAGTTGGTTATGTTTTGTTAGCAATCTTGAGAGTCTTGAAGAAATTTCAGGTTCAGGTCATTCACTCACCCATCAATTCAGGACATAATGTGACGTCCAGAAAATTTCCATGGAAGACTGAAAAACAACAACCCCCCCTTTTTTTGGCTGCTGGGAGAGCAGACTATGTTAAAAGTTATGTCCTGAATGAAGAGCTGCGTGTGAAGTGCCATGCCTGTAGCCCCAGAACTCAGTGTGCTGAGGCAGGAGGATCTTGACTTTGGGGCTCTGAGCTGTATACCAAGACCCTGTCTCAAAAACAAACAACGAAACACAGTGCAATAGGGTGCTAGAGATGTCTTGACTATTTGCTTCAGCAGGGTTTTAGGGACCACACAGCAAGGGGTATCTAACAATTGGGGTGGACACATTAGGGTGTGTGTCTACCTCTAGCAACCACCTCTTCCACTTTACTAACATAGATGAGCCCTACTCTTGATGGGAGATTAATTTCTTCTGACTGGGGAACAAATTAGTCCTTGTGTAGTGGCCTAAAACAATACACACTCGCTATTTCACAGCGATGTAGTTCAGAAGTGCAAAATGGATATGTGTGGGTTGAAACCGAGGTGCAGGGAGGGCTGAGTTCCTTTCTGGAGGATCCAAAGGGAGACTTGTTTTCTCGTATATTTTGAAATCTGCTTTCGGAAGCAGAGCAGTCCCTATCTCAAAATCCTATTTACTCACATCTGCAAAGCACTTTGTCATGGAGGGAATGACGTACTGTTCCCAGCGGACAGAGTGTTAACAGTTTGGAAGAGCTCCTGTTTGCGACAGTGCAGAGATAGTGTAGGATAAATTTCCTGGGTTGTGATCCCAGGATAAATTATGCTCTGTGCATATGCCTCAGTTTCTTCATCAAAGGGCAAGGGGAACAGTATGAAACCTCAAAGGGTTGTTAGAAGTTTGTTTAGGGAGATAGTGTTAATGAAGTGCTCAGAAGTAGCACACAGTAAGCAGTTATTAAATACATTTTTTTTATATAGGGTCTCTGGATCTCAGAGATTTGCCTGCCCCTGCTTTTTGAATGCTAGGATTAAAGGTCTCTGCCACCCCAGGCCACTAAATATATTTTTAACAGGTCAACTGATGCTATGTAACAAGCACTGCTCCAAGTGCGGGGAGGAAGAAGAAAATAGATATGTGTGGAAGGCTTTTGATATTGTTAAGTTCAGGGAACCTTAGAAATATTAGTCAAGTTCCTAAATGGATGTGATATTGGAGTTTCACTTTGTAGAATGAATATGTCATTCAGTCAGATAAGGAAGAACTCCTTGATAGGAAGAAGAAAGTTGAAAAAATGTTAGTGTTCTGATGTGGCCGGAGCAAAGGTGGAGTGCAAGGTGAAGCTAGAGAGGGCATAAGCAGCCAGTCTGTATGTGCTGTGTGGAAGTTTGGACTTTATCCTAGAAGCAATAAAGTCTCTCAGACTGTTTAAACAGGGGAAGGAGAACATTGGTTTTGAAGCTTTATAAAGCTGCTCTGGAAACCAGAGAGCATAATGGGTTAGATTTTGAGAGACTAAAGGTTGCTTCTGTTGCCTAGGTGACGGTGGTGCATAGAGAGAAGGGCAAGGGCTTGACAACTTTTTTGCAGTTTACAAGCCGGAAGCACAATTTGAAATGAATGTTGAGAATGAGGATCTGGCTTAGAGGGCTGCTGGATGGTGGTTTATTTGCTGAGAACAGGAACGGAAAAGGATACCAGAAATACCCATTATTTTCAAGGATAATGCGTGATAAAATGCAGCTATTATTATTACTATTACTGCTATTATTATTGTAAAGCTGAAGCTTAGGGAGGCCAAGTTAGGATAGCCAGGTATTATTTATTATGAAGAAATTATAGGTTAGGAATTTAAAGTCTTAACTTGAACATCTGGGGTGAGAAATAAGGCTCTGAGTTTCAGCTCAAGAGTAATACGGTCTTGGTTTTGGACGTACCGAATCTGAGGTACAGCAGGGTATGCAAGTAAAGAATGCTGTTTTACAAGTATTGAGAAATACAGAATTCGCGCTCAGGAGAAAGGTTTGCGTCAAAAGTAGCCTCAGTGAGAAAAGCGGGGAAAAGAGCCTATTTTTTCCCCATGTGAATTCAATATAGCTCAAACATCTCCGCTATTTCTTCTCCCACCCTTGCCCTGCTTAGACTTCCAACCCCAAGACAGACAGCAAAGTAGATGTCTGGCTCGGAGCTAACCTGAGATCCGACAGTTTTCACACATTCAGCTCTTGGAGAGCTCGGAGATGCGGTGGTGCTTTGTAACCAAGGGGCTACCCGCGTTTCACCCTGACTACACCCTAACCATCTTATACAACACCCCAAAATTTCAAGGCAAAACGCCGGTTCAAAGAGGGAGACCGTCCGGGATCCTAGCCGAAACCCGGCCCCAATGACGTCACATGGCAGCCAGGTGATCCTCGGCCTTTGGCGTCAAGCGCTGATGACGTCATCCCAGCGCTGGGCCTCTCCCCCGGCCCTGTTGGCCCGGTTCACGTGGGTCTGTACGGCGCTCCCGCCCCCTCCCACCTGCGGGGAGCGGAGGCCGGGCGGAGGGGGCGGGGCCGAGCCGAAGGAGGCGGGGCCTGGGCGGGGCTGCAGGGCGCGGCGGCAGCCAGCCGGGCTGCATACAATAGCAAGGCTGCGGCTGGGGCCGAAGGTACGGCCGCACGGTGGGCGCCCCTCACCGCTCGCCCACACCCTCCCCTCCCACTTCACCCTCAGGCTGCACGGGGTCCCCTCCGCGATCACCGGCCCTTCGCAGTCGCGCCTGCCCCGCTCAGAGCCCGCGCTCGCCACAGTCTCCTCCGAGAACGCTCCCCTCAGCGAGCGCACCCCGCCCCCTCGCAGTCCCGGCGCGCCTCCTGCTCCCCGCGGCCCGCAGCGGCCCGCCCTCCGGACCCCGGGCCTGGGGGAACCCGGCGGGAGCGGTGTGAGGAGAACGCGGGGCGGCCGCCCGTGCACACTCCCGCGCTCTCTCCGGGCTCGGCCGCCGCCAGGAGGAGGAGGAGGAGGAGGAGCGGAGCGAGCGCAGAAGGTGAGAGCCGGTCCCCCCCCCCCTCCCGGTGCTCCCCGCATCGCGGCGTCCGGCCGAGGGCGCGGGGCTGGGGAAGACGCGGGGGCAGGGGCGCCAGGTGAGCAGAGGCGGGCTCCGCCCCGCGAGGCCGGCCGACCGCTCCCTTCGGGCCAACAAAGGCCCCCTGTGCCAGCTCCAATGCGACCGCGGGTTCCCGCAGTCGGGACACTGGGGGACCCCGAGGGCGGGCACTGGCCGGGGAGGGCCCACAGGTCCGGGTGCCGGACTGATTCCCTCCGGAACTTCGGGGTCCTGGGACGCTAAAACTGGCCCGCGACGCAGACGTTTAGTAAAGCAGTGCTGTCTTAGTCTCCGTGATCGGTCCCGGCTTGGGAATCACTTTTCGGGTTCATCGTCTTGAAAAATAAAGGCTGGTAGTAAATGACTTGTGCCGCCCTTCCCCCACCCCAGGAGTCCCCCGGAACTTGGGAAGTTCCGCACAGACTTGGAAAGGAGAATGAGAATCATAGTTTTTTTTCACGCCCATTATTATTCCATTTCAAAAAGCAGAATTACCCCAACCATCACTATCTTGGGATCTTTTAACGGTAAACAATACTGTGAGTGTTTTGGAAGAATACTCGACAATTATTGGGTGACTTTAAAAAAAAATTGTAATCTAGTTTCCTTATGTTAAACCCCTTGGATAATTATCTTACCTTTACAATATTTCTAGAAAAGGTTAATAATCAAATTACTGCTTTTAAGAATTGTTCTTGCGAAGAACTTTTGTCCCTATGTTTAAGGGTCGCTCAACCCTGTCAGGAGGAAAACAGCAGTACAGAGATCTCTCGTTAGGCATCACCTCCTCCTGTGTGACCTTGAACAGGTCACTTCCAGCCTTAAAGTGCCTAGAGTTTGCTATTAGTTTTCAGAAATAAGAAGCTAGCTAGCAGTTATCTCCTCAGCTTTCGAGATTCCACTGAAGAATACTCCCCACTGTGAAGCCTTTGCTGGCATCCATTCTGCCTCCTTCCAGGTAGAACAGACTTCTTCCCGTTGGGGCTCCTAGAGGTCCACAGAGATTTCTTCTGTCTGTACTTGTAACACATTCTATTTGGAAACCCTAATTCAGGTACACTCGAACACAACCCACCTCAACTAGAAGCTACTTTTCAAAAAGTTTTGGCAACTCTGACCCTGCAACATTCCCTGAAGCTTATTCATACTCTTACCTACTACATGAACTCATGGCTTGACCTGATCAATTTGCTTATTTATTCATCTGTTTATCCAACATTACTACTAGAATTCGGAGTGCTACAATGTTTCAAATTGCCTGCTAGGGTCTGTGGATTTCAAGGGCATCAATACCGTCAGTCTTTGCTCACCAGACCAAGAGCTCAAAGTTTAGTGGATGAGGTAGACATGTAAACAATGAAAGCCCTCTGGGGGACTCCAGTCCTGCCTTGATTGAGGTTGCTGGACCTGTCTTACAAGTCTTGTCCTGGCCAAAGCGAGTCCTTAGGGAAAGTGACTGGCCCCTTATCTATGCGTGCACTTGATACAAAGCTTATCCAGTTCAATATATATTTTCTGAGTACCTGTTTTGAGACCTTGTCCGAGGTTTGCAGGAAGCTGTGCACCTTGAGGGGTCTTTGTAAAACAAAACTGGCCGGATCAGTGCTTCCTACCCCCCCCCCCTCTCTTCACAGTTGAAGGATCAGACTTTTTAGGATGAAATAAGAAACTCCTGGAGTCCAGACCATTACCTGCTTTTGCAGCCTTAAACTCTTTGTATGGTGTCCCCCAGCCCTCTTTTCTAATTTCTTTTCTGTGTGCTGCTTGGCCTGGAGTGCTGCTTTCTACCCCTTACTTGCCTGTGGAAGAGTTCTTTGTTGAATCTCTGAGAAATAGTCCCTCTTCTCTCCTTTTCTTCTTTTGGAATGAGCTGCTCTTCTATAGGCCTCTTGTAATCAGTTGCAATTAGAGTCTGCACCTTTTTCCTCTAGCTTCTTCTTTCTCTTTGCTGTCCTTTCCTCCCCCTTCCCCCCTTTTCTTTCTGTGGCACTAGGGATCAAGTGTTCTACTGCTCAGCTACCTACCCAACCCCTCTCACACTGAACATTTTAGAATTTTGAGACAGGACTGGCCTTAGACTCTTTCTGTAGCTCAGGCAATGAGCTGGTGATTCTCCCTTCTTAGCTTCCTAACTGGGAGACCACTAGGTTCAGCTGCTTGGGAATCTTTTTTTTTTTTTTTTCTTTTTCTTTTTCAAGACAGGGTTTCTCTGTGTGTAGCTCTGACTGTCCTGGAACTCGATCTGTACACCAGACCAGACTGGCCTCAAACTCACCAAGGGTCTGCCTGCCTCTGTCTCCCAAGTGCTGGGATTAAAGGCCACCACTACCCTTTGAATGAATCTTTTTTAAAAAATCTATCTATCTATTTATTTATTTATTTATCTATTTATTTATTTATTTATTTATTGTGTTATGAGTGCATGCATGCAAAGGTATGGCTTGTATGAAGATCAGAGGGCAACTTTTGGGAATTGGTTCTCTTCTTCCTGGGGATCAAATTCAATTTATCAGGCTTGGAGGCATGCACCCTTTCTTGATGAACTGTCTTGTCAGCATATATGTATATATATATATATATATATATATATATATATATATATAATTTTTTTCTTAAAGATTTATTTATTTTTTATGTACATAGTGTTCTGTCTGCATGTATGTCTGCAGGCCAGAAGAGAGCACCAGATCTTATTACAGATGGTTGTCAGCCACCATGTGGGTGCTGGAAATTGAACTCAGGACCTCTGGAAGAACAGCCAGTGCTCTTAACTGCTGAGCCATCTCTATAACCCCAGCCCTATATATTTTGAAATTTTATTTATTGTTATTTTGTGGAGGTCAGAGGACAACTTTAAGGAGCTGATTCAGTCTCTCTTTTCACAGTGGGTTTCAGGGGCTAAACTTCAGGCATACTCATTAAAGCAGTGACTTTTTTTAACCTGTTGACCCATCTCATTGGCTCTACATTTTATTTTGAGACAGGACCAAGACAGAAACCTACCTAAGTTGCTCAGACTGGCCTTTGAACTTCATGTATAGCATAGGCAGTCCTTGAACTTGGAATCCTGCTTCTAACTTCTGAGTAACTGGGTTTAGAGGCCTGTCTACTAGGCCTGTCTCTGTCTGTGAATTATTTGAGGTCAGGATATATTTAGATTTAGTGTCTAGAAATATTCCTGGTATTTTGAATAAGTGTTTGAATGAGTAACTATGTGAATGAATGAAAGAAACAAGTCCTGTAAGGCTCATGAGCTAGGTTACCTCATCTTTTGGATGGAACAGTTAGTTGTCAAGAGTATGGTCCCTGGACCAGCAGTGTCAGCATATTCTGAGAATTTGTCAGTATATTAGTGAGTCTCATCCCAAACCTACAAAATAAAAAAATCAGGGTTGGAGCCCAGAAATATCTGCTTTATTAGGCCCTCCACAGGACCCTGATGCTTAGTAAGGTTGGGAAATCACTACAGAGTTTAAAGATCTGTTTTTTGGTAAAACCAGCACGGTGTCCTCCATTTTTCCCTCCTTCCCTCCCTCTCTCCCTCTCTCTTTTTTTTTCCTTATAGTATTTAGACCCTGACATTCCCTTCTGTTTACACCCCCTGCCTCCAATATATCTCTTGCCACTAGAATGAAAGCTTCTTGAGGGCTGGAAGTTTTTCTGTTCAAGTTCATTGCTTTAGCTCAGTGCCTAGAAGAGTGACTAACCACAGCTAGCACAGACACTCAGATATTTGTTGGATGAATAATATGATTTAGTCCTGCTATTTACCGCCAGCTGCTACATTGGGGTTTTGTGAGTGAAGAGTAATCACATTCCAGTGTGCAAATCCAGAAGAATCTTAACACTTTGGGGCATTCATTTTAGCTTTGGCCACCCTAGTTACCTTCCTCCCCTCCCTGTGTTTTGTTGTTTTTAATTTTTAGTATTACATGAAACGGGTCTGGCTATGTAGCCCAGACTGGCTGTAAACTTGTGCCAGCCTTCCTGTCTCAGCTTCTTGAGTGCTGAGCTTCCAGGCATATGCCTGACTTTGCTGTCTTTCTACAACAGGAAAAACCTACAGGGTTTTTTTTCCCACTTAGAATATTGTTTTAGCCATGACCTGAAAGCTTTTGAAATATCCTACGCCAGGATTCTTTCTTGAGAATTTGCAACTTGGTTTTGCAAGTCTAACATGAGCTCTCGAACTTTTGAGTCTGAACTTGAACTTGTCTCAAGTGGTTTTTGTCTTTTTCTAGTGATGTTTAAAACTGTGTAAAGGCTTACTTGATTCCACACAACAATTTCTCTTCCTTATGAAGCTCTAGAAGTGTTGTCTTTCACTTTCTTTGTGTGTGTGTGTGTGTGTGTGTGTGTGTGTGTATTAGTGTCTTGTGTGTTTGTAGGTGTGTGTGTGTGCATTGTGGATCCATAAGTCTGCTGAGCATCTTCCTCAATTGCCTCTCTACTGTATTCTTTGAGACGTGGGTCTCTCACTGACTTGAAGCTTAAGAATTCAGTTAGACTGGCTGGCCAGCAAACCCTGGGCATCCTTTTGACTGACTCCCCCGTGCTGGGATTATGGTGTGTTACATAGGTGCTGGGAATCCCAGGTCAAGTCCTCATGCTTGTGTGGAAAGCACTTGACTGAGTTATCTCATCAGCCCAGTGTTCTCGTCACTGTCTTCTTAGCCTAACACAGGATACCCAGTTTTCCCCTTTCCTAACACCCCTCTGGGAAGGGTGGCTTCATGTATTCATCCTTTACCTTATAAACAGTAATTGGGTTCAACTCTACCATTTTCTGGGGTAGATATTCAGCTATATATAGGGTATAGCCCAAGCCCTTAGGGAAATATTGAAATGAATGGATAAATAGAGGGATTTGATGGTAAAGGTGAGCGAAAGCTGCCCCCCTCAATTTACAGATAGGTTATTAAGCAAGTGTCATTTTAATAAACATACTTCAGAAATCATTTTGAAGCTGGGAGTGGTGGCCAGTATTTTTAAATTATAGCAAGTGGAAAGTGGTTTTTTGTTTTTTTGTTTTTCCAGCTCTCGGAATAACCTTGTATGATAATTGCTGGTATCTCAGAGATAAAGAAGCAGAGGGCTTGTAGTGGTAAAGGAACAAACTCGTTCAAAGGTTTGCTGCATGTAAATGACAAGCCTCAATTCCAGTCCACATCCACCTGACCCCAGCAGCCATGGGCTATTTTCAGTTTCCAGGCTGCTTGAAGTTTTATGCATGGGGGTATAGGAATATTTTACAAGTATATTGCTGTTAGAGTTAAAATAAAAATTTCTTCATTTAGCCTGCCTTTTTTTGTGCACTAGGAAGATTGATAAAGACAGATTTACATCATTCACAGTTAATCATTCATGTGGGCAAAGGATTTTCCTGGGTGTCATTTTCTTCAGTTTTCACAGTAACCCTGTATTCCCATTTTCCTGAGTTAGGAGGCTGAGGATCATGGAAATGTTGGTGTGCTTAAAAAGCACATCATCAGCAAATGCCCGAATATTGATGTGAAGCACATTTTGAAATGCTAGGCATAGTACCTTACTTTTGCCACCATCGTATTGACTTTTGAACTCTATCCATCTAGACTCTGCAACACTAGGAACATCCTTTTAGGTTGCTTCCTGGTTTCAGTTTCTTACCCTTAAGAAAATCCTAACCAAAGAACACAGTTTGAGCTAGAGAAAAAAAATTGCTGAAAATTTTATGATAGCATACATTTTATGAAATAGAAAAAAAAATTGTTAGCAGCTTGAATATAGCATTTCTTCTCCCGTCTCATATATTTATTAATGTTATGCACTGCCCTTGTCTTAAGCCTTTTGTCAGAAATAACTTTCTCTTCTTTCTTAGAACCCCTCTTTTTTTAAAAAAATAATTTTTCATGTTTCTGTTTTTGATGCCATGCATGTTTTATGATCCTCTAGGTTATTCTTTGTGGGCTGGCATGTACTCAGTTGGTAGAGTGCTTGCCTAGCACATGTGAAAACCTGGGTCTGATCCCCAGTGCCACACGGAGCCAGGTATGCTGTCTGTATGCCTGTAATTTCAGCACTTCAGAGTGGGAGAGGATCAGAAGTTCAGGGTCATCTTTGGCTACATAATGAGTTTGAGGTCAGCCTGGTGACAAGAGACCCTGTCACAGCCAAACAACCAGATTATTCCTAGTCAAGGATCTTGAAGTAATAAGTCTAGGAAGAACTAGAGGTTCTTTAATTCCTCATTACTATGATTTATTATTTTTAAAAGGCAAATCAGTGTTTTTAAATAGTTTCTTCTTTGTTTTAACAATATTTATTTTTAGGGTGGTGGTGGTGGTGGTGGTGGTGGTGGTGGTGGTGGTGGTGGTGGTCAAACGCCTTTAATCCCAGTACTCTGTGAGGCCAGCCTGGTCTACAGAGCGAGATCCAGGACAAGGACCAAAACTATGTAGAGAAACCCTGTCTCGAAAAACCAAAAGAAATTATTTTTATTTTACATTTATAAGTGTTTTGCCTGCCTGTGCACCCCAGGTGTGCCTGGTGCCTGAAAAAGGCCAGAAGAAGGATTCTGATTGCCTAGAAGTCGAGTGCAGCCTGCTGTGAGCTCCTGTGGGGTGCTCGGAACCGAACCCAGGTTAAGTTCTCTTAACCTGAGCAGTCTCTCCAGCCCCTCATTAATATGATTTTGTGTGGTATTGATTAATTGTCTAAAATTGATCCAAGTCTGAAGTTATAAAAGTGCATTATGTCTTGGCTCTTGTTCATGGAGTCAGGGTTAAGTAATTTGCATATAGCCTTGGGAAACCATTCTTATTTATGGAGCTGTTTTCATTCTTCCCGTTCTGCTACAGCTCTGTCAAGTTTCCCTTTCCCTTTCAGGCTGAGTAAGTTCCAAGAAGGGGGGGGGGGTGACAAGAATGTTTGTTCTCTGTATAGAATCTGCCTTTTCAGTCTTTTGTTATGATAAACGATGATGCCAGTGTCTGTGTGCTTCCACCGTCTTCTGTCTGTACAGACTGGAGCTTCAGGCTCAGTTTTCCTTTTTCCCGCCCGCCTTGTTCCCACAGAGCTGAGGCTGTGTCTTCCTGATTTACACCTTTGTCTCCATAGTTCTTTGTGTGTTACCACAACATCTGTCGCTTCATAGGAAGGAATTGGATAGAAAAAGGAGGAGAGCACCAGATCTGAAGTTACACAAAAGGCAACTTAGATACTTATTTAAATCTCTAGGTCTTCATTTAGGAAAGAGAAGAAACTCTTAGCTTACATAGTTGTTGTGAAAGTTAAATTAATATTTGTGCAAATCAATTGCAAGATTTTGATCTGTAAGATATTAGGGTAATGTACTTAGAATTTATGTGTAGGTAAAGGTTTTTAATTTTGATTATGTTTGAATTACTTCTCAAGATTAATAAAAACACAGCGGTCTGTCTTAAGTTTACTCTAACTCTCTTGTGTGTGTGTGTGTGTGTGTGTGTGTGTGTGTGTGTGTGTGTGTATGTTTTAAAGATGGGGTCTAATGTGGCCCATGGTGGATTCTAGCTGTGTAGCAGAGATGGCTTTGAATTTCTGATCCTTATGCCTCTACCTAGTGATTGTGTTAATATACTTTAACTCTATTTTAAATGTTTATAGATGATTCTAATATGCAAACCTGGTCGCAAATATAATATATTATTATCTGCTGTAAATGTCTTAAGTACCTGTTACATAAAAATGAGTGATTTATTGCTATTTGAAGTTCACTCATTTGCTAATCACATTCTGTATTAGGCATTGTCTAGGGGAAAACAGACCAGTGTATAGACAGTTACCTTCTATTGAGACAAAAACGACACATTAAGATATGTGCAGGTGTTATGTGACATGGGAAGGGAATCTGCTCCACTTGAAATGGGGAGGCTTGGCAAGCTGTGTTAAAGGAGTGACACTGTAGATGAGGTCTGCACTGTGAGCAGAGATTAGTAGTACAGAAATTGTGGAAAGGGGAGAAAGAGAGAAAAGAGTTAGGAGGGTCAGAAAACTAAAAAGCTTTTTTGGTGAGTCCTGGGTAGTTTAGTATGTGTGGAAGATAGAGCCGTAGATGGGGAATGGCAAGAGCAGTGAGAGACAGGACCCAGATGATGAAATGCCTTTTGTGTGATACACAAAGGCACGTTCACTCTGTGACTTCACCGTGTTCCTTTACAGTTCTCTGGATTAGTTAGGACAGGTGCTGTTTCGTCCTTATTTTATAGAAGAGAAAACAGGCAGGTTGATTGAGTTGCCTGTAGCTACATATGGCCTAGCTAAACTTTGAAGCCAGATCAGTCTGGCTTTTGAGCTCGTGCCTTTTTCATTGTATCGTAGTTGGTTTACAGCTTTACAGAGCTCGAGGACCAGGAAAGCACCATGAGTATGTGTAGTTTGTAAGCTACAGAGGGCTTGGCTGGTATTGGCTCTTATTTGGGAGTTTGTGGTTGGAGCTTTTATTTTTCCATAAAAATATTAAATGATTTTATACTTATATTTTACTTTATTTTAAGACAGGGTTTCATGTATCCACAATCTTCTTGCTTTATCGCTCAAGTGCTGGGATTATTGGCATGGGCTATCACACTCAGCTTAAAGTTCCTTTGTCTCATAGTCTGTGGGCATTTCTTAGAATTCTCCTTAATCTCCAAGCTCTCCCCTCCCCCATTGGAGTTGCTAACCAGGATCCAATAAGCTAAAATATTGTCAGCTAATTACTCTTCCAATTTTAGTGTCTTTACCTAAGTCCCCTTTGTTTTTGTTTTATGAATATTTATTTTATTTATTTGTTAAATTTATTTGCTTTTTTTTTTTGAGCATTTGGAAGCAAAGACAAGTGAGTATCGGTGAATTTCAAGGCCAGCTTGGTATACAAGTTCCAGACCAACTAGGGCTACATAGAGAGATCCTGTGTTTAAAAAAAAAGAGAAAACAAAGCAAACTGGAAAAAAATTCAGATTGGGGTGTAGGTGTTGAGGTATTTGGTATAATTGGACAAATTCTTGATTCTTCCTGTCACTTGGAGAATCACTATTTTGTTCTCTATATTTTTTTCATTTAATGTCTCCCCTGGAATTAGATTAGCCCAGAATCTGAGGGGTTTGTCTTGTGACCAGTAATTTTCTTTAGTTCAGGTAATTGGGCCCAGGGCTTCAAGTGCTTGCTCTACCACTCGGCTGTACTCTCAGCTCTTCAGAATAGACTTTGCTTGAATAACTGAAGATGTTTCCTGTTCGGTGTTAACATAAAAGTAAATAAAAAGCCAGGTAGACACAGTGGAAAAATCCATAATGATATACTTTTGAAAGTCGAGGTTTCTTTAGCAGTGTAGAGATTTTACTCACACACACGGACTTGTAAAGGCGTACATATGTGTATATTCATGTATACATATGTTCATGAGCTCCTGTTGTGTGACACAAAACTTTTCCTGGAGAGACACAACATGTTTCCTCACCTTAGATAGGGATTCCACAGAGAACAAAGTACAGATACCACTAAAGTCCAACTTGATTATCCAGTGAATTTTATTGGTGTTCCTGTAGGGTAAAGGGCCAAGGAAAGAACACCCTGCCCCCGACTTCACCCCAAGCACCTGGGCCAAGGAAAGAACACTCTCCCGCTGACTTGACCCCAAACTTAAGACCTAGGCCAAAGGAAAAACACCCTGCCCCTGGCTTGACCCAGAGCTTCCTATTGTTCAGTACTTTCTATTAAGCTCACTGTATATGTTCCAAAAACCCTATAAAAGCCTTTCCCTCCATCCAGCCCTCAGTTGTCCCTGTTCCCAGTCAGAGGCAGCAGCCATTCTGGGTTTCTCTCCAATAAATCTCGTGTGAGGTTTGTTTCTTGTGGTGTGACTGTGGTATTCTTTGGCTCCTGACTGCCAAGATGCTGTTGTGTTGGGAAAACCCTTATAATTACTTACAGCAGTGTGGGAGAGGGTGGACTTACAGGAGCAGAAATGACTCAGAGACCCCAGCATCACCAAGGCCCACCCAGCATGGGTGACTGCTCACAAAGCTGGGAACCTGGAACATACTGCACAGTCTGCAGGCAGCTCAACAGGTTGGAGAGTGTCATTTCCAAGAGACTCTGGTCTGAACCTCTTCCCGGCAGCTTGGCTGGTTTCCGCTTCTTCCAGGCAGCTGGTCTGATCTCAGAGTCTTCTTTACAGCTCAGATTCTTTTTGCTGCTCAGCTTCCTTTTGTCTGAGGGGTCTCTCAGCTTTTATTGCTTACTCTGGCAGGGAGGGACCTAGTGAATCTGGTTAGTTTCAGGGACTTCCTGAAGTTATTTTGAGTAGTTTACCTTCTGGTTTAAGGAGCTTCTTGCAGGATGGAATGTTTCAATCTTAGAGGAAACTGTTACATACAGCTCCTATATATCTAACCTATTACTTAAATTCTATGATATTTCACTGTATTTGCCTACTGCATGCCTGTCCATCTCCCAAACTATTCATATCTATGTTATTTTGAAGCATTTTAAAATAAGTTATAAACATTAGTATTTTACCATTAGACATTTTTAGGATTCATATCATTTGTTTTCACAGAACATACTCATATGCTATTCTGTGGTTTTATTTGATTATTGGCTGTCTGCCCTGCTGGAACCTAAGCTCCAGGGATTCAGTCTATTTTTTTTTTTCCTCGAGACAGGGTTTCTCTGTGTAGCTTTGCGCCTTTCCTGGAACTCACTCTGTAGACCAGGCTGGCCTCGAACTCACAGAGATCCGCCTGCCTCTGCCTCCCGAGTTCTGAGATTAAAGGTGTGCGCCACCACCGCCTGGTGCCTGGGACTCAGTCTCTTTAAAACATGACTACTTAAAAGAGAATGAAGTAGGGCTTTTTTGTTTTGTTTTTTGTTTTTTTGTTGTTGTTTATTTGTTTGTTTTTTCGAGGCAGGGTCTTGTGTAGCTTAGGCTGCCTTGAACTGTCTGTGTAGCCAAAGATGACCGTGAACTCCTTGATCCTTCTGTCTTTACCTCTCAAGTGCTGAGTTACAGCAGGCACTTGACATTTCCTGAAAATGAAAGTAGGATTCCTTTTCTGTTAACCGTTGTCGTGCTGGAGCCTGGCGTACAGTCGTGTTTAATACCATGTTGTGACTGAGTAAATGAAAGTGGAAGCGGCATACACTGGAGCCCATGTGACTTCTTGAGTAAGAACATGAGTGTAATTTTTCTCCAGTTCAACAAACACCAAAAAATTCTTGTGTATTTCTCCTTTGGAGCTCCTCCCGCGCTTGGGAGTTCTTTCTTACTTCTTAATCTGTGTTCACACTGCTTTAAAAAAATATTTTAATATTTGTCTAAAAGATGATAGAGGTTGCTAAATAGATAACTGTTTGGTACAAATACCTCTGACATGAGTAAAAGTTGAAGACTTTCCTGATGACATCTAGGAGTAAAAATACTTCAAGGCCACCAAGTTGAGGAGTTAACATATTGAGGCCTTTGTAGGTGGCAGTTTGTTTGGTTTGGTTTGGTTGCACATACGCTAGATATGAACCTTACAGCTGCATTTGCGTTTCTATTCTGAGGGCCAGGCCTTTTATCTCAAGGCAGGACTTCAAAATTGGAAGTTCTTTTATATTAGTATTGGGGTGTTTGTTTCTTTAAAGTACTTTACTCCCCCCCCCTTTTTTTTTGCCAAGGTATCTATGTGTTTCCATTTGGCTTTACAACTTTACAATCTAGATCCTCCTGCTTTAGCTTCCAGAATGCTGGGATTATAGCCAGGTACTACCACACCTGGCTTAATGTTATTAACTTTCTTCTGTTAAAGTAACAGATGGCTCAGCCGGTAAGAGCATTGACTGCTCTTGCAGAGGACCAGGGTTCAGTTCCTAGCACCCTAGCACAACTGTCTGTAATTCAAGTTTCAGTGGATCCAACTCCCTCATACAGATACACATGCAGGCCAAACACCAATGTGCATACAAAACAAAAGAAAACGAAAAGATCTGGGGCTGGGGCCCTGGCATAAGTAGAATGCCAGGTTCAGTCCCCAGCACCACAAAAACCAAACCAAACCAAAAAAAATTCCTAAATCCTGTTTTAGCAGCACTATTAAAAAAAAACCCAGAACTCTGTTTTCCAAACTATGTCTTGTTACTACTAAAAATTTAAATAGTTTGAATAAAAATCTAGAGAATGAGATGGGTGTGGTAATGGATGCCATTAATCTCAGCACTGGAGAGGCAGAGGCCAGCCTGTTTTACATAGTGAGACCCTGTCTCGACCTCCCTCCCCCCCAAAATCCAGATAATATTTGCATGATGTTTTTATCTTCTTGATGTATCATAATTTCTAAGTTTCCCTTTGTGTTAGTTCCTTTTCTGTTGCTGTGATGAAACACTATGAACAAGGCAAATTATAGAAGAAAGTTTATTTGGGCTTATAGTTCCAGAGGTTTAGAGTCCACGATGGTACAGTGGAGGCCCAGGCATGCAAGCAGGAGCAAGAAGCTAAGAACTCCTTTTAGAACTGCAAGCTTGAAGCAAATGAGCAAACTAGAAGTCACAAGAGTCTTTGAACTCTCAAAGCCTGCTTCAGTGACACCTCTTCCAAGAAGGCCACACCTCTTAAGAGTCACCAAACACCACCAAGTGGGGACCAAGCATTCAAATGGGGGACATTTTTCATTCACATCATTATACCTCTCAACCTCTTTCACCACCCTTTCAGTTTATTTGTTGAAGAAACCACATTATTCTGTAGGTTATTCACTTCAGATTTTGTATCCAATTGTTAAAACAACTTCCTTGGTCCTATATATTTATTTATTTTTAAAATTATTTTAATTTAATTTTATGTATGTAGTTTGCTTGTATGTATGTCTGTATACCACCTGTGTGTCTAGTACCAGAGGAGGCCAGAAGAAGGCATCAGGTCTCCTGGCACTGGAGTTACAGATGATTATGAGCTTCTGTGTGGGGCCTAGGAATTAAAGCTGGGTCCTCTGGAAGAGTAGCCAGTGCTCTTAACTGTTGAGCCATCGCTCTGGCACCCCCTTTGTATTTCTTACCAATGCATAGCTGGGTTTAGAAGCCCAACTCTGCCCTCTGCTCCTTTCCCTCTTCCCTCTTCTCTCTCTTCTCTAACCAGGACCTCACACATGCTAGACAAGAGCTGTAGCACTGAGTCACATCCTCAGAAACTTGGTGAGATTCAAATTCATGTTCTTTGTTTGGAACTAGTGCTACGTCATTGTTATTGGTGTATTCTTTCATCAAGAGGATTGAGATTCCTGGATGTCTCTCTTTCTGAGATGCTAATAGCTGTAGAATGTTCTTTTTGTTCTTAGATTGCCGGACCTCTCAACCTTTGCCATTCTTGTTGAGTTCCTTCTTTTAAAAAGTCTCCTGCGTTAGCCAAATGACTCAGTACTTAGAGATGCTTCCTGTCAAGCCTGAAGACACACACACATACATATACACAAAATAAGTAAATAAAATACAATTTTAAATAGTCTTCCTTTCCTGGGTGTTATGGCATATATGCACTTAATAGTCCCAGATACTTGAAAGAGACAGGAGGATTGCTTGAGCCCAAAAGTTGGAGGCCTGTGTTAGCATTATTGTTAGATATATAGAATAATTCAATTGTTTAAAAAAAATCAGCATCCATGCATTCCTTTCTGCTCATCATTAGGTCTGCTCTCACTCCTTTTGTTAGTATGTGCTTTTTTAATGGCAATATATTAAAAGTATTTAATATATAATATATAATAATATATAATATATCATCTAATAATATGGCAGATTCTAAAATGGAAATTGAAGAATTTTGTGAAGCTGAAATATAGTAATTCTGGAAGATGGCTTGAGCCACACACAGAAACCCTTGACAGGTGAGAATTAGATAAGGTTAGACCACTTTAAAGTTGAAGAGATTGTGTATGGTTAGTATGTTTAAGCTAAAAATTTAAATACAACTTGAAGGAAGGTTAATGTGGGCAATAAGACAACAGGAGATTCAGAAGACATCATCTATTTAAGTAACAAAGGATTAAGAGGAACCTAGGAGAAAATGGTGAAGCTCTTAAATATTTTTACAAAATTGATCTTATCTACATATTTTGGAAATTAAATGTGAAATGACAGATGTTCTTTAAGATTTTTTTTGTTAGTGGCAATTATAACTTAAATTTTAGTAATGGTGATGAAAAATTGATTTTGATTTATTTTGACATTATTAAAACCCCTTTCTTCCAATCAATTTACTTTTCTTTTTTTCTTTCTATCTTTCTTTTTCTTTCTTTCTCTTTTTTTGGGTCGGGGAGGGAGGTATACTAGAAATTCTGGTTAACTTTTAAGTGATTTTTTGGGTACTGGTTATCCTTGGATAACAAGAAGCCCTCTAGAATTTGATGGTTCTGTTAGGTATAGTTCTCTGAGACTGGGATATTCTTTATTGGTTATATTCCTGTGATGCCTGATAAGTGCATAGTGATCAAGGAAGAAGTGAGAAACAACTGAAGGGATTTGGTACTATATGGTCCAGGGCGTGTATGGCAGAAGTATGGTAGACTTTGGCTGTTAAATGTTGTTAGGTCCAAATGGAAAACCTCTTATTCTTCCTTTTGTTCCTGCCTAGTATGTGCTTTAATATTCAGAATCTGTTCTCTGCTTTAGTAGCTCTTGGTCTCATTGTAATTCTTGCTGGAGATTGAGATGGAAATGAGAAAGGCTTTGGGCTGCTGTCTGGATAGCCACATTCATGAGAACTTAGCAATGCAAAGGGACCAAATGCCTTGACTGACCCAGCCGGTGCCAGGTCAGCCAATCATTGCTTTCCTGCTCTCCCTTTGTTCTCTGTGCCGTTGGCCTTTTATCTGCTGGAGGTTTGTGCTACAGCTGTTTCTACCAATTAATGTAATGCTAATGTGCCCCTTAATGAAGCCATGGACACACATGGTCCCAGTCGGTGGGTAAGAGCTCCGTAGCCTTCAGAATATCTTTTCACTAACAGTTGGACTAGACACCTGAAAATATTTTCATATTCTTTTTGAAACCATAGAAACCATAAGCTGAACATGCTGTTTAGATCTGGGATCTTAACTCCTCATTTTATTTAAGAAGAAAGATACGAAAACACAACAAAACAAGAAATCAAAAAGGGCTCCTGCCCAATTTATTTCATTATCTCATACTTTAGCAAAGATGTCTGATTTAAATTTTATCCTCTCTGTATTATATAGCAGTTAATCTTCTCCCCCTTACCTAACCTGTACGGCTGTGATGCTGCCATTTCCTGCTAAGTGTTATGGGAGTGCTAAACTCAGTAGTTTCGGTTTCTTTACCCTTAAAATTGTACTGACCATACCTGCTTATAGGTTTGCATTAGGATTACATGACGTAGTAATTATATTATATAACACTTAGCAGATTTTGACACATAACAAATGCTCAACAGATGCTTGGCCATCATTCCAGGTTAAAGAAGCAGCTGGAATGATCTTAAACAACAGTGCCTAATTTATAGCTATGTGCTTGAAACCTTCCTTCTTAATTCTTCAGTTAGGATTCAAGCCTTGTGAAATCCAGGACCTTTTCTGCTTGCTACCCTGAAGTATCCTTAGCACCTAGAAAAAATAATTTTTTTTTGAGACAATAGTTTCATATAGCCTGGGCCATCCTTGAACTCACTGTGTAAGTAGCCAAGGATCTTCCTGCCTTTAACTTCAAATGCTGAGATTACAGGTAAGTAACACTATGCTCAGGTTATATGATTCTGGACATGAAAACCAGGGCCTCATGCATGCTAGGCAGGCCTTCTACCAACTCAGTTATATCCCTATCATTTTATAGAACAGTTTTTAGTGTAATCATAGATGTTTAATACACACTTATTTTTTTCTTTCTCTCTCCCCTCCTCCTTTTTCTTTGAGATAAAAGTCTCAAAGAAAATCCTTTGTTGGCCTTGAACTCATAGAGATCCCACCTGCCTCTGTTTCCCAAGTTCTAGGATTAAAGGCTTATGCCACCATGCCCAGCTCAGTGAATTTTTTTGAACGAGTGTTTTCTAAATAACATTAAGGTTTAGATACTGCGTTGTCATTGGTGCTGTTTTTTTTCTTTTCTTTACAGTTCTTTATATGAGTTTGTACTTTTTAAAAAGGTTTGGGCTGGAGAGATGGCTCAATGGGTACTTGCTGCCAACCCCCACAACTGAGTTTATCCCCAGGATCCACATGAGAGAACCAGCTCCCATGACTTGTCCTTCAACTTCCATGTGTATGCTGTGGCACCTGTGTGCCCACATACATACATGTGCACACAAAATAAATTATGTTATGTCTGATCATTTCATGTATCATTCTTAGCCTTCAAGAATGAGGCGGTAGTGCATACCTCTAATCCCAGTACTTTGGACGTGGAGGCAGGAGAATCAGGAGTTCAGAGTCATCTTTAACTACATAGTGAGTTCCAGGCCAGCTAGGGCTACTTGAGTCTCTATTTCAAAAAAACAAAACAGCCAACACCCCCACAGTCTATCCCTCAAAAAACATGAAAAACTGTCATCTTTGTTGTAAGAATCTTCCCCATAGCTCATAGTATGGTATTTTTTTTTGTACAATTTTGAAGATTTAGTAAATATTAACAATTAGTTATAAAGATCATTTGGATTTAACTTTAATTTATTAAGCAAAAATTAGTATATGCTGTGGAATCATTCCAAACTCTAAAAGTGAATTTGTAGATGTAATCCTCAGTGGCATGGGGTGCCTTATTGCCTTTATGAAGGTGGTTCTTTTTTTGTTTTTGTTTTTGTTTTTTTGAGACAGGGTTTCTCTGTGTAGTTTTGGTGCCTGTCCTGGATCTTGCTCTGTAGACCAGGCTGGCCTCGAACTCACAGAGATCTGCCTGGCTCTATCTCCCCAGTTCTGGGATTAAAGGCGTGTGCCACCACCGCCCGGCAGAGTGCCCGGTTGTTCTTTATACCCGAGCTAACCTTACTTCCTGTCTCTCCTCTGCACAGTGACACTGGTCATTTCTTCAGTGCTCTCTCACTTTTTCCAAGTCTCTTTTCTTCTTTTTCCTCTGTGAGCGCTTTCCTTTCATGTAGGTTGGCTGATTACAAGGGAGGACATTACACTAAAGAGTTGATGCAAAGATATGGGCTAGGTATTATGGGAATATTATAATATGTATTGTATGTTATTTTTAATGTGGGGCTGTTTATCAGAGTCCTTACAAATTAGTAGAGGCAGTAACAGTATCAATTTTAGCAACTTTAAGCAACATGGATTCATTACAGGTTATGAGAGGAGGGCTAAAAGCTCCTTGTGATGGCTAGGGATGCAGCTCAGTGATAGAGCATGTGCCTGGCATACTCAAGGCCCCGAGTTTAATTGTCAGCTCTGAAGAAAGAAGTCTGAAGAAAAGTGTCCAGGTTGAATTTATTTGAACCAGCTCTTCAGATTGCATTAAAGAACTGAGCTCCCAAGGATGGCAGTTTTTGCTGGAAGCTGTTGCTATGACAGCTGGATCTAGGATTGTGCTGTCTCTGCTGCAGTTTGTTCCCACAAAAGGATGTTCTGCGTTCAATCTTACCCTTTATCTAATCTAGTTTGAAGTTGGGATCTAGTTTGAGAGTATCTACTTGGCAAAACCTAAATCATACTTATAAGAGAATGTAGATAATCTAATTTTATTTTCCCAACTATGTAGTACCTAGAAGGAGATTGAAATAGATTTGAGAAAACTAGTTTACAGATTGGTTATAGAGAGTATTCAGGTGCTAGTGCATTTTTCTAGTACCAAATCTGAAATTCTATTAGTACAAAATTTAAATTTTTTATAAATCATGTTGAAATTTATATCATCATGCTTATGTTACCTTTGTCCCTATGTTGGTGTAGTAAACTGGCTGATGGAGCTATTGGGAAGATGACTTGTTTTGTTCACTAATGGATGTGTGTGAGAGAGGAGGGGAGGAGGGGAGAGAGAGTGAGTATGTAGAGATGATGAATATTTGCAATCTAGCCACTAATTCGGTCTGGTGCTGGGAATTGAACTGGGAACCTCTATAAGAAGTGCTCTTAACTACTGAGCCATCTCTTCAGCCTCCTAAAGCTCCCCTCCCCATCTTCTAAAGAGTCAAAGTGTACTTGCCTATCTCTGAATTATGAATTTCCAGGGACATAGCACATGCTGATTGGTTAAGCCTAATCACTATTGAGGAACTAACTCCTGCTACCCCTGCCTCTGGAGTGTTCAGGTTATAAATGTGGTCCATCGTGCTTGGCAAATTACAAATTTTTGAACCACATCCCAGACCTAAGTAAAAAACTCTAAATGAGCCAGATGGTGGTGGCGCATGCCTTTAATCCCAGCACTTGGGAGGCAGAGATAGGTGAATCTCTTTGGGTTCGAGGCTAGCCTGGTTTATAAAGTGAGTTCCAGGACAGCCAGGACTGTTACACAGAGAAACCTTGTCTTTTAAAAACAAAACAAAACAAAACAAAACAAAAAAACCCAAAAAACAAAAAACAAAAAAACCCTCTAAATGTGGGGCCTAATTTTTTTTTTTTTTTTTTTTTATCAATTTTCCAAGTGATTCAGATTATATGCTTACTACCTTGAGGGATGATAAAACATGAGGACCTTCACTTAAGAAGAAGGAAGACAGGTGTAGCTGCTAGGTAGTTTCAAAATTGTAATGTAGATAAGGGACCAATTCATGAGGGATCTTGAATGTGTACTTTATAAAGCTGTGAAATATAAAGTGGATAGTGAATATCTGAGGACTTGTTTGATGAAGGAGACAGAATATAATAGGGGTAAGGCTGAACTCAAGATTTTGGAGGCATGAGATCAGATTTTCATCCTGGGCTCTTTCTCTCATTCAGCTTTAAACTCTCTTTCTATAAACAGAATATGGCCATTAGGATGTTGGGAGAGGAAAAAAAGGCATGCCATTAAGTGGGTAATTTCCTGTAGTAATAGTAAAATGTAGTGCTGAGCACATCACTTTATACTGTAAGTAAAATTACTATTGTTATTTTCCTTTTAGAATGTAACTTTATGTGGAAAGGAAACCAAATAAACTGCTTCTTGTAAACTTATTGGTACTAATTAAAACTTTGATTAGTTAGCCCCCAAAGTCTGGAAATCTAACATTAATTTTATGGATGAAAAAACTAGGGCTAAGAGAAGAAAAACTATTGACTTACTGTTACATAAGAAGTTGGGGTTAAGACCACATTTTGGTACTTGTGCCTCCTTGTTGAGTACATTTCTCCTAGACTCCTTCAAGGCATGGTATAAGAGGAAATGTGAGCGAGAGCAGAAAGAGCACAGATTTGAAGATCTGTCTGCATGTAAGTCAGAGTTCTGCCGCTTACTGATTTGAGACAGTAGTATTACTTCTTTCCCAGTTTCCTCACTTGTAAAATGGGATTATGCTGCTCCCTCTTGAAACTGCTTCACAAGGCTGTTACTGCATTACAGTGTGAAGTGGAGGTAGTCAATTTGTTAATACATTTCAACTTGCTCCCCATTTAGTGTCTGATTTTGAGAATGTCTCCTAATTTTTTTCGAACTTGGTTTTTCCTCCAAGTTCTCTTTGAACAATAGTACCTGTCTTATAAGATCATTTTTAGGACATGAGTAAATGTAGGGAAAAGCAATGTATTTTCTTCCTATGGCTGGGTTCATAGAGAAGCTTCCTTAAAAAAAGGCAGGTCAATACAAGATAATCATATAGACTTTAGTACAAGTTTTAGGTGATATGAACCATTAGAAGGAAATGAAGATCCCTCAAAATAGGTACACTCATATATTTTTATATTTAGGTTTGTTGAAGAGGTGAGTAAGGGTGAATTATTGGACAAAGTATATGATCTAATGGAAGTGAATTAGGGGAAACTTTGCAAAGATTATTTGTTTGGGTTCTTCTTTATATCCATGTGTCTTCAGAGATGAAGAGGTTCTTTCCTTTGGGAATTCTATGTGGGGATTACTTCTTGAATTAGGATCTTAGAAGAAGATAAAGAAAGGTTTGTCTGACCTTCTTGATTATGCTGTCTTCTCAAATGACAAAAATACCATATTTTGGGAGTAATATTTTATTAAATCTATAAAAAAGCATTTAAAATGATACCTGGCATGTGGTAGTATTGGAGAACGTCTTAGGAGACAGTTCTGTTTTCTCAGAATTACTCTTTTAAAATCTTAAAGTATTTGTTTTTCTATGGTTTTATATTGTTTATTTGTGTTATTTTTTTGGGGGTAGGAGTGCATGTGCATTGAATTCAGAGAGATAAGATGACTTGTGGAGCTGATTTTCAGCCTCTATCTTGTTTGAAAGAAGGCCCCTTGTTTTTACGGCTGTATTGCCATACACTGGGCTAGCTAGCCTCTAAGTTTCTGGATGATTCTCCTATTTTGCTGTAGGAGTGCTGGGATTATAAATGCCTGCCTCAACATCCAGCTTTTACCAAACTCAGGCTGTCAGGTATGCATGCTGAGTGACTTTGTCTCCTGAGCTGTCTCCCTGACCTTTGATTAGTTTTTACAGTGCTGAGGATCAAAGCCAAGACCTTGTCCATGCTATTCAAGCATTTTATCACTGATAACCACTGCACTCCTATAATTTTGTTGAGCATAGTTCTGGAGTGGCTGTACAAGGAGTAAGGATGCGTTTGGCTGTTAGGTTTCTATTCTAAACTCTAGTGGCCTATAGTCAGGGCTCTTGTTCCGTGAGAAGGGCCATTAGATAATGTTTTCCTTTTGGGTAGGGTGGGTTGGGGTGGGAGAATTTGTAGCTTACATTGGCTTGAACTCACTATGTAGCTGAAGTTGGCTTTAAATTCACAATGACTCTACCTCCCAAATCCTGGGATTATGGTGTGAACAAATACACTCAACTGTAATGATAGGTTTTATGGTACATGGATTGAGAAAGAGGGAGCATTATTTTAGGAGCTGATAAACTTGGGAAGGAGAATAGAAAAGGGAAAAGTATTGCTTCTTTGTGTTATTTCTGTCTGTGGCTCACTGAAGAGCTCATGTCAGGACTTTAGTGGAGAAATCTTTGTGAATTGAAATGAAATCAAATGAAAAGCATTATGACTGTAAATGTCTCAAAAGTTGGAACCATATCTATGTCCTTTGTCAAATACCTGACCCACAGTGGATATGCTGGTATATTTTTATTGTTTTTGTTTTTGTTTTTGTTTTTTTTTTTGGAAGTTATGTCTGAAGTAGAGAACATCTAGGACCTGAGGGTTTCATTAATCCTGGTGGGACCCTAATCTCTCACCCTCCATGTTGCATAGATATTTGTGTTTAATCAGGCTTTCATAGTCTTCAACCTGAAGAAATACAGGGTTTGGGGTCTTGGGTTTTTGGCTTAATTCTGATGGCCATTTCCCATTGCTATCCTAGCTAGGCCATATAGCTCTTTACTTCATTCATAGTCACTGTATGTGACCTGCCAGGTTCCTCTTTCTGTTTGTTAACCCTAGGGAAGAGTTTGTAGTTCTAATGCGTGAGAGCTTCAGAACATGAAATCTCACTTTCAGGCAAACAACTTTTCCTTGGAGGGTCCTTGATGATGAGAAAACACAATGCTGAGATGCTGTTCTTCTCTTCTCCCTTCCCAAGATAGTCTCATGTAAGCCATCAGTTGAGTAAATATGTATGTACTATACATTATGGATCAGACTTTTGGGGGGTATGTGTGCATGGTGGGGCATCAAACATGGAGTCTTATACTTATTAGTTAGATCTCCAGCCTTTGGAGTTGACATTCTCATGGGTGATTTAAATATATTATTCCCTCAATTATTTACAAATAACATTTTAAGTTAGATTGATCATATTCATGTCATATTGATTCAGTTTCACAAATGAGGAGTCTGGAATTTAGATAAAAGCAATTATTTACTTTAGCTTGTAAAGGGTAAATGCGGGATTTGAACCACTTCTTAGGACTAATTTAAAAAATTTTGTGTATATGCTTGTGTGAGTATATGCCATGTGTGTATGGGTGCCAGAGATGGCCAGAAGAGGGTATTGGATTCACCTGCACCTAGAGTTATAGGCAGTTATGAGCCATTCCACATGGCTGTTGGGAACTGAACTTGGATCATTTAGAAGACCAGCAAATGCTTTTCCAGTTCCTGAATCCATTTTGTTATGACTGCTTACCTATGAATCTTAGCAGAATGGGCACTTGTGAAGTCAGGAATTTTGTCTGGTTCAAATTTGTGTTTGCTCTTCTCAGGATAGAGGTTGATACATAGTATTTTTTATTGGATGATTAATACATTGAAGAGTCAAAGACTTAAAAGAGTAGTGCATTTAGGATGAGAATATTGACAGTTGCCTAATTGTTCTAGTTTGATATTTAGTGCTGTGTAAACACCATGACCAAGAACTACTTGGCAGAAAATGGTTTATTTCATTTTACAGTTTACAGTCCATCACGAAGGGAAGTCAAAGCAGGAAACTGGAGGCAGGAGCTGAAGCAGAGGCCATCAAGGAATTCTTACTGGCTTGCTCTCCACAGCTTTCTCAGTTTGCTTCCTTCCTCTTTTTTCCTTTCCTTTCCTCTCCTTTTTTCCTTTCCTTTTCTTCTTTTTCTTTCCCCCTTCCCTTCTCCTTCCTTCCTTCCTTCCTTCCTTCCTTCCTTCCTTCCTTCCTTCCTTCCTCCCTCCCTCCCTCCCTCCCTTCCTTCCTTCCTTCCTCTCTTTGTTTTTGTTTTTGCTTTTGTTTTTCAATACAGGGTTTCTCTGTATAATCCTGGCTGTCTGAAAATTCAGAGATCTACCTGCCTTGCCTCTTCCTGAGTGTGGTATAAAGGCATTCACCATCACCACCTGGCTGAGCTTCCTTTCTTATAGTATCCAGGGCCACTTGTCCCAGGGATGGCACTGTTCACAGTGATCTGTCCTACATCAATCATGAATCAAGAAAATATCCCACAGACTGGCCTACAGTCCAGGTTGATGGAGGCATTTTCTCAATTGAGGTCTCCTCTTTCCAGATAACTCCAGCTGTGTCAAGTTGACAAAAGCTGTTAAGTACACAAGTCCACGCCATTTACCTGGGGAAGCGTAAGTCTTCACCATGAATTTTTGTTTATTTGGAGACAGGATCTCATGTAGCTCAGGCTGGCCTCTATCTCACTGATTCTTCTGTCTCAATCTCTTTAGCGTTAGGATTACAGGCATGTACCACCAATTAGTTTATGGAATGTTGAGCTTTGTAATTCTAGGCAGTCACTGCCAACTGAGCTACATTCTTTGCTCCTTAGGGTGAAATAACTGTCTGTCTATCATCTATCTCTATCATCTATCTATCTATCTATCTATCTATCTATCTATCTATCTATCTACCATCTTCTGTATCTGTCTGCTTGTCTATCATCTATCTCTATGTATGTATGTATGTATGTATGTATGTATGTATGTATGTAGCCTATCTAATCTATCTATCATCTATTAATATAAACTATGGTACCAGAAAGGAAAGCATTATTTACTCCAGAAAATCTACAATGATAACTAGCATAAACATCACAAACATACACTTTAAAGATCTTAGCTAGGGGCCAGGAAGACGGCTCAGTGGAATCATATCTAACTAAGCCTGATGACCTGAGTTCATTTCTGGATCCTGGATCTCATGTAAGAAGATAGGTACCATCTGTAATTCCAGCACTCCTGTTTCAAGATGGGAGGTAGAAACAGGAGGATCAACTGGAATCTCATGGGCCAGCTAGCATGGAGTATACACTTTAGCAATAGAAAGAAGAGAAACCGTCTCAACTAGGTGGAAGAGAGAATTAATTCCTGAAAGTTGTTCTCTGATCTCTAATGCAGGCTGTGGCATATGTGTACACACACACACACACACACACACACACACACACACACACACACTTAAATGATTAAGAAAAAAAATCTTATCTGGGCAAAGTGATGCATACTTATAGTCCCACCTACTCAGGAGGCTGAGGCAAGAGGTTTGATGGACCTTAGGAGTTTCAAGCCAGTCTGGGCAATTTAGTAAGATCAGTCTCAAAGGAGAGGGTATAGCTTCAGGGTTGATCCTTTGGGTAGTCTGGCAAGTGCTTTAGAGCCGCCACTATCACCATCACCACTTCTCACAGAAAAAGTCTCGTTAGGGAAAATAATACTTCTTTTATTGAATAATCTTCCAAAATTCAAGATGAAAAAGAGCCTATCTGAACTGTGAAGTGTCCTATTGTTTCAGGTCCGTCCTTCTCTGCTCAGTGCCCTCTCTGGCTTCATTCTTCTTATGTATATAAATGATAACTGGATGTTCTCTTTGGCCTTGAGAACTCAGATAATTAGATAATGCTCTTGCTTACTTCCTCCGTTACCATGGTAACAGAGATGTTCTACAGCTCCTTTGCCTCGCTTTGCGCTTTGCACACTGTTTAGTTTGCTTTCAAGTTCATTACCTGCTTTGTTTTTTTATTTACTCATTTTATTTATTTACTTTTTAACTGTTTCTGTGTACACTTGTGTTCCCTTTTGAGGTTGAGTTTTGTAAGGCCCCAGGAAGTGAAGCACCTTCCTCAAACCTGGTTGCACCAAAGCCCGTCAAGTCAAGTCTTGTCCCCAAAGAGGAAGAGAAAGCCAAAGCTTCTTACCATAGAATAAGAGCTTCTCTTTTGAGCTCCCTGGGTTAATTTCTCCACTAACAGAAGGGACGTTTCCTCTTAAGTGACAGCATTTATTGTACTGTGTATTTTATACTCCACTCTCTTGTAATCATTCTCATACCCTGTCTGTCCCTAAACATTTTCTTACAACCATCAATCCTTCTAAGGTTAGAGGTACTACTGTGTACCAGGAGCTCAATAATGAGGAAATACCATATGCTGAGAGCCTTATTGCTGGTAAGCTCCCAATAAATATTTTCATTTAATATTCACAGTGGTCTCTGACATGAATGTTATATCCCTTTTACATATGATTTCATTGAAGCCCAGAGAGATAAAAGTGATTTACAACATCATAACGGATAAGCTGAGTTTGCTGACTCCATGCTTGAACTGTAATTAGAACTCTCCTTGTGATTCCCAATCCAGCCTTCTTCTCATGGATACCACAAATACAGAAATTGAGTGTATAGTTTTATTTAATGCAGTGATAGACAGGAGTTCAAATGGGAGCAAGTTGGAATGGAGGGACACATAGGCACAGCACACACTTAATAGCCATATTAAGAAATTGCCCTGGAATATTTATAATGTCCTAATTGGAATTGTGGGCGATCCTATAATTTGGCATTTTGAAATGATTGTTTAGCTGATTAGCAGATGTAACCTTTGAGCATGTTCTGTTCTACAAAGATGAAAAGCTGCTTCTCACTACCAAGGGCAAGGTAGATGAGCTCAACTTTGACTTGAAACAGTATGTACTTCTGTTTTGCCCCTAAACCTTTTCATTTCTCTCTCTCTCTCTCTCTCTCTCTCTCTCTCTCTCTCTCTCTCTCTCTCTCTCTCTCTCTCTCTCTCTCAGTCAGGTGTCAATAACCTACATTTTCAGGGCTGTAGAGTCATCAGACAGTTGGAACACGGGGCTCTTATCCCAAAGAGTCCAGATGTTAAGCACCTTTGTGAAACTGGTTGTTAAAAGGTAGGCCTTGAGACACAGCTCTGCCCCCTTGTTTTGTGGCATGGGTTATTGATTCAGTCTGTAGTCTCTTAAGAGGACTAAGTAATGTTGTATAGAAAGGTAAGAAAAATAACATCTGGGCTCACTCTGTGGGTTTGAACAAATGCTTTCTACTTCCTAGGCCTTTTCCTTCTGTTTTCTAGGCCTTTTTCTTCATGTGTTTTAATGTAGTGATTCTAGGTTACGTATTCCCATTGTCTGTGCAGGGAGAGACTCTGCAGCTTAGAGACCTGATAATATTCTAGACTATAACTTCAATTGTTCTTGAGTCATAACTCCTCCATTTATTATCTGTACTCTAAATATTTGCTGAAGTCCCTTACTGTCTGATGTTGTCATCATTGAGGTAAAAACCTTATGTATATTTTAAGCTGTCATTTTAGCATGACTTTGGGAGGAAGCATGGGTAAATACATTTCTAATCTGCCAACTTGAATTAGAAGCAAACTTCAAAAGAAGTTAAAGGAAAGATGAATTTGGATTTGTATCCAGAGTTGCAAAAGATTCACCATGAAAATGAATGAGATGATAGTAAATGAAGCTGGTTTCCCTAAGGAAGTGATCTGAAAGAGAAGAGAACAATCAAGACAGAAGAAGCCCAGTGCCTGTTACCATCTAGCTTTGGCAGTGGCATGCCATCACTTCAGTTGTATTGTAGTCACACAGGCCAACGCTTTTCTGGGTGGGTGAAGATTACTTTTGACATTGAGACCCAGGCTATCTACAACATTTATAAAGGAGCGAGCCTTTATAAGCAAGCACCAATTCGGTTCCATTTTCTAGGCTTGGTAGATATGAAGAGAATTCCCATATGTCTTTAAGAGATGGTTTCTGGGGATGAAAGGAGCAGGGACTCCTTCAGAAGCCTCCTGGGTCTCATTTATCTACTAAGGATCTTTCTTAGTTAATAACACAGTTATGCCTCTTTCTACAAACAACAAACAGGACACTAGTGAGAGTTGGGAGCACCAAGGATTTCTTTGCTTTTTGGTACTGTCTGGTGAAATCATTTGTACGAGTATTTTAACTTTTTTTTGACTGTAGAGAAAATTAGCTGAGGGAACTGTACTTTTCTTCAGTAATTGGTTTTTTTAAAAACTGGTTTCATTCATCATCTTCTGATCATCCTAAAGGAGAAGTGTGAGGAGATGGAGACTGACTGACCTTGAAGTCAGTGTGGGTTTGCATTGCAGTCTGGCATTGATTCACAGTGTGAGTCTAAGTCACATTCTCTCTCTGACTTCAGGACATTAAGCTAGAGCACCAGGGCTTTGCAGTAGACTCTCACAGGCTACTGGGTAAATTTGGGAAGTGGGAAGAAGCTGAGGAAGTGGACTTACCCATCTCCATTTCAGACACAGTAGTTCTACTTTTGCTTGTTTAAATGTTGAGGTTATTGTAAGATCTGATTAGAAAGAAACTTTGAGGCTTTAAAAAAAAAGCTTGGAAATGGATTGCTGTAGTGACTAACAGTCTTAAGGTTCTCAGAAGAAAGGGATTGGTTTTTTGATGCCATGGGCAAAGAGCCTAAAGGATGTGAGGGTACCCTCTTTTCTGTATTTTTGAAGATACAGTAATAGAACAATGCACCTAGATGACTCCTAAGAAACCTAAACTTTTTTTTTGACTTATTAAATATTTCATTTAATAAAACAAATCTTATATATATATATATATATATTATTTTACAATACCATTCAGTTCTACATATCAGTCATGGGTTCCCCTATTCTCCCCCTCCCACCCCCTCCTCTTACCCCCAGCCCACCCTCCATTCCCACCTCCTCCAGGACAAGTCCTCCCCGAGACTGTGATCAACCTGGTAGACTCAGTACAGGGAGGTCCATGGACGTCCCTTCCTCCCAGACTGAGCCAAGTGTCCCTGCATAAGCTCCAGGTTTCAAACAGCCAACTCATGCAATGAGCACAGGACTTGGTCCCACTGCCTAGTTGCCTCCCAAACTGATCAAGTCAATCACCTGTCTCACCTATTCAGAGGGCCTGATCCAGCTGGGGGCCCCTCAGCCTTTGGAAACCTAAACTTTTTAAAAATGTATTTTAAACAGTGTTTGTTGATACAGGCATTAGTTGCCAATGGATGTATCTCCTGCCCCTAAAGTGATATAGCTTCTTCAGGGAATCTAGGTCTTGAGGGATAAAGGCCTTCTTGGAAAGACAGAGGACATGGAACAGGCCTTCCAGGTGGAGTAGGGGAGGGGAGGGCAAAAGAGGGAGGAATTCAGTTGACACTTGCTTTTAACTGTTTAGATCTCTTTTTTCTTTTCTTTTTTTGGAGGGTGGAGGTTTGAGACAGGCTTTCTCTGTAACACCCTGGCTGTCCTGAAACTAGCTCTATAGACCAGGCTGTTGTCGAACTCAGAGATACACCTAGCTCTGCTGGGATTAATGGGATTAAAGGTGTGTACCACCACTGCCCCCAGCTGAGATCTCTTATTTTTTATGGCTCCGGTGCTTACTGTTATTTCCTATAGAAAACAGCTGAGTAAAACAGCTGTTATCCCCTTCCCCCTTCTGTTTTCTTACTTCCCAGGTAAACATTCTGTCTGGAATAATGTTATGCCAGCATCATGAGAACCCCCACCCCAGACCATCAGGAGTCTGAGTTCTTATGCAAAGGCAAAGAGCCTTTATTGCAGGCTTGGGCTTGGGCTCTCCATCTGTTCTAACAGAGCGGTTGGATCAGGGAGAGCCTTGAGATTAGTGGAGGCAGGGTTTTTAAGGAGTAAAAGTTGGGGGTGCAGGGGAATTCTGGATTCAGATGGGGGTTGAACTCCTGATTGGCCAGGAGTGGGGCAACAGAATTCTTGTCAAACAGGGATTGGTACTGGTGTTGTTGCGAGGAAATTGGCAACTTATATACAAGTGATACAAGCTATCCTTAATGTTCTAGAGCATTTAGTACTTGCTTGTCTCAATTCTGATTGGTCCTCTGCAGGGCAGAGTTTGTAGCTTTTCCTGGTTATTGTAATGGTGAGGCCTAATCCCAGCATTGTTAGTCTGTAGCCTGTCATGGCTGCACTAATGTTAAGTTAGGCCTCTTCATTAGAAGCCTAGAAAATACTAGTTTGGTGGAAGGAGGATTGGACTTAGAATCAGTAGAGCTAGGAGAAATTCCATGTCTTCTGTTTACCTGTGTATCTTTGAGAAGTTTGTTGAGTTTGTAACCTGGGGATTGCTGTGAAGATTAAAGGTGGAAATGAGGTACTGCACTGCACTTCTTCCCACACTAAGTGCTTACTGGGTGTAAAATATTCGCTATTTTCATTCATATATCTTTGAGACTTTTGGATACATGCTAATTAAAAATTTAAAGATAGTTTATGCTGGAGTAGCAAAATTAGCACTTGATAAAATTTAGTCTTGTCAGATACATTCATTTACAGTTTGAATTGGCAGTTTGTTTTTGGAATTGCTCAGCCTCCTAGTGAAGCAGTGAATGGCTCAAGGTCATCTAGTAGAGGTACTAGACAGCTCAGCTGATAATACCTCATTCTCCAGTGACTAGGGTAGATAGTGCAGTATGGGTGTCTAGAGCTAGTAAATATCCACACTAGGTTCCTGACTTCTGTTTTGAGGGTTAGTCATCTGTGGATTCTAGAGGCCAGTGGCTGCCTACTGTATATATTCCTACTCTGTTTAGATGTTTTCTCTGGTGTGGCTCTAGGTACTTACCTGCAGATATACCTGGCTCTTTTCCTTGACATTTTAACCCTCTTTTCCTATAATTTAAGAAAAAGAGCCCTGAAAAGAGAAGACAAGTATAACCATGATGCCCTGGGAGTACAAAAGAGAGAGGAATGCAAAGGATCAGAAAACTCTTTAGGTCTTTCCCCATCTCCAGCATAGTCTATTAAAGGCTAGTCCTTCAATTATTGTGTGGAGAATTTTAAAACTCCCAATTAGGCATTTGGCACAGCCTTTACTGTATGTTGGGATTGTTTTTTGTAGGATACTTACCACATTGTTCCCAGCATCTGCTTACATTCTCCACAGAGAACTGTACTGTGATTGGTGGTCATTTTCATGGCTGGGAATTTTGTCTCTGTCTTGAATATGAAAGTTCGTACCACCATGGCTTCTGATCACTGGCTTCTCACATGAGAACACAGGCTCAGACAGATGAACTGATGCTTGTGAAGCAGGCCATTGGTTGAGACTTCTCCGTTCTGCCTCCAGCTGAAAGTATCGTGCAATGTAGAGATCAAGAAGTTTAGTTCTAGAACCTCAGATCATCCTTGTCTTGGCACAGATTGTTTTACCTAAATTTATTTTTTCATGTTTTCCCCCCTCAACTTAATAATAAAGACGCTCACTGATTATGTGGTTTTACTACTGTTTTGTAGATGAATAATTCAAGGCCATACAGAAATTCTCTGATATAACGGCTAGAATTCTGGTTTACAGTAGCAATTCTTGGATTTCTTTCCTTGGACAGTTCTTGTAGAGAAACTGTCTTTCAGCACCACGTGGCCTGTGTGCCTTGAGACTTCTATTAGGAATGAACAACAAGTTCTATTAAAACACAACAGGGCTGAGGATATAGCTCAGAGCACTTGTTTAGCATGTGTAAGTTCCTGAGTTCAATTCCCAGTGCTGCAAAACAGCAGAACAAAGCAAAACAAACCAGCACCACCAAAACAGAACACCATCTACAGCACCACCAAAACAGAACACCATCTACAGCACCACCAAAACAGAACACCATCTAAGTAGATTTCATCCTAAAAGCGGCAAGCTGGTTTTCAACTTTAGGAGAGAAGGTTAAGAATTTCACCCACAAGCATTTATGGATCACAATAGAGTTTCTAAACTGCTTTAGACATAAACAAAATACTGTATTTTAACTTCTGCAAAAACCTGGGAACTTCCCAGTCATGTCAGGGAACTTTACTTTTCCCAGTCACTTCGCTTCTTTCCCCCTTTGTCCCCTATCCACCCCCCCCCCCACACACACACAGGGTTTCTCTATGTGGCCTATAGACCAGGCTCGCCTCAAACTCTGAGATACTGCTTCTGCCTCCCATGTGCTGGGATTAAAGGTGTGTGCCACTACTGTCCGGCTTACTTTTTTATCTCTCATGGAAGTGTGCCTCATTATAGAAATTACTACATGCATTGGCACTGTGCTGTACTGAAAGAATTTTGACATTTGATCTGAACAGCAGACCTGGCTTGGATCTTGGATTGGAACAGAATACTAGACATACAGTTCTTGAAATTCTAACTCCTATTGTAACTATTTTTATTGTTGTTCATGCCTTTTCATCTCTTTTGATCTGTGAGTTTCTCAAGGTTAGTGTTGTTTCAAACTATTAAATATAACTGTTAAATTGTAGATTTAAAGTGCTAGGTTGGTTTTAAGAACCCATCAGGAATATATATATATATCTCAGGAATATATATATCTCAGGAATATATATATCTCAGGAATATATATATCTCAGGAATATATATATCTCAGGAATATATATATATATCAGGAATATATATATATATATGGCTCAGCAGGTAAAGTTGCTTGCTGCCAAGCCTAGTGACTTGAGTTGTCCTCTGACCTCTTCATGCAGGCTGTATTTCCCTTCCCCTGCTGTACTGAGATCCTATCATCTTTTATATTTTTGGTTGTGAGCCTAGCCTTTAACGGCTGAGCCATCTCTCCAGCCCTAGAGATCCTATCATCTTTATAAAGACTAAAACTTCCCACATTAAGTTTATCCTAATAACCCCAGGAGAAAGTGCTTTTTCCTTTTTCTTTAAGATGTTAGAGATTCTCATTAAAAGTGGAAGAGCTGGGGCTAAGTAGCTCTCATAACTCTGTAACCTTGATCACATGGCAGACCTAAGTGAATCAATGCATAAGTAAGGTTAAGATTTTTGGTAACATTAAATTTTAAGGATTTGGGAGATGATCAGAAACAAGTATATAAGAATTATATGTTAGATAGCCATATATGAGGAAATATTAGAATGAAACCTCAAATAAGCCTATGTAAGGCTAGATTGTTGCTTAAAACTATGCATTAAAAATTTTCCAGTGGAAATCAAGAGTGGTGGCACACACCTTTAATCTCAGCACCTGGGAAGAACAGGCAAACATTTCTGAATTTGAGGCCAATCTGGTCTATATAGTGAGTTCCAGGACAGCCAGGGCTATACAGAGAGACCCTGTCTCCAGAAACAACAGCAACAAAAAGTTCCCAGAGAAACCAAAAGATTTTATTATAAATAAATGAAAAACAGTCCACTAGGTATACCTATGGTCCCAAGCACTCAGGAGGCTGAGACAGGAGGATTTTGGTGAGTTTGAGGTCAGCCTGAGCTTCATAGTTAACTCTAGACCATCCTGGATACATAGTGAGATATGCCTCAGAAAAAATAAAACACCCCCTTCAATAGTTCAGGAAAGTAGTTGAAAGATGTATTAGTGTACGTTCTGTCTCAAATCTTTATTATAAGGCTTTGACTCTTGCAATTATGGAGGATGCTATTTTCAATCTAGAAACGTAGGAAAAGCAGACATTTATGTCTGAGTCTGAAGGCCTGTGGATTAAGGCAGCTGATGTAAATCCTTTTCTGAGACCTAGAAGAAGAGATGACACATCTTTCAGGCTGGCAGGCAGGAAACAAAAGGGGTGAGTTCCCCTTCATTCACCTTTTGTTCCCTGCAGGCCCTGAAAGGATTGGACAGTGCCAATCCACCGTGCAGAGGGCACTCTGCTGAGCCCAGTGATTCAGATGTTAATGTCATCTTGAAACACCCACATACACACCAATAATATAATGTTTAATCTGGGCAGTCTGTGGCCAGTCAGGTTGGCACATGAAATTAATTATCACAGCAGCCTACCTTTCTGGTGCCTAAAAAGTATAGGAATACATTTCACCTGCAACTTACTGTATGCGTGACCTAAGGCAAGTTAACTACCTCCCTAACTCTCACTGGCTTCATCTCTGAAATTAGGGTAAATATACCTCAGAAACTGCTGTGAATATTGAGTGGAGTAAGCTATTACCGTGGCTGGCACATAATGAGCACTTGCTTAATAGCCCCCTACCCCCTGTAGTGAGGCATTTGTTCTTGAAATACTGGTAAGAACTAGATGTGAGAAATACCTGTATATGTTGGTTGATTACTCTTTAAAGCCCATTCTCTGTATTTTCTCTAAAGCCCATTCTCTATATTTTCTCTCCCTAAGATACCCACAGTCTTTTTTTTTTTCCTCTTCAAAGCCACTTCCTGGGGAGAAAGTCCAAAGTAAGCTGTTACAACTTGCCTTTGGCCCCTCCCTGAGCCCCGTTCATTCCTGTAAGCTGGGAAAAGGAAATGAGTTCACATTGTCCAACTCAAGCTAAACTTTTCAAGCAAAATATCTTCCTAACCTTGAGAAGGAATAGCAGTCGGTGTAGCTCTGCATGAAATCGACCCCTGGGCAAGGTAAGTAGGGAAGCTTTTCTGATCCACAGCCCAGACTGGAGCTCAAGGGCAACACTGAATATGAGGAAAAGAGGCCACTAGTGCCTGCCCTTTGATGATGGAACTAGATCTTGATTTTAAACCTGTGCAGTGGTGGAGAGAGGAGGAGGAGGAAGAGAAGAGAGAATATTCGCAAGGTATCTGAGACACATCTTAGTGTTAGCTCCTGGAAAAAGCAAAAGCCTGGCACAGGAGAAAAGAATAGCTGTTTTCCCACTGGTCTCTGTTCTTTTGTAAATTTCCTGCCCATTCTGAGTTTTGGTAAAGGCAGCTCTAAAATGTTTATGCCCATTTAATAAGGTCTAGAAGAAAGATTCATGTGTTAAAACAGTTCACAGATGTTCAGCAGATAGAACTTCTGTTTGACTTATTTTATATATAGACCTTGAACTCATGATTCGTCTGTCTTCTGAGTGCTGGGTTTTACAGTTGTGTTTAACTATATTCATTTCTCAGCCTCAGGATTTGTTATTTCAGCTAATAGAATTCTCTGTTGGGTGAATGTGGCACAATCTTATTAATATAAAAATCGTGTGCATGTATGTATGTTTCTGTGTGTGTGCATGTGGTAGATTCTGTGTGTGCATAGGTGTCTTTATTGTGTGTGTGTACATGGAGACACGGTCAACTTTGCTATCTTCCTCCATTGCTCTCCCCTCTTTTTATTAAAAAACCAAAACTCCAAAACAAACAGACAAACAAAAACTTACGGTGTTTTATTTGCTTGCCTGTATGTTTACCAGGTGTGTGTGTCTTTGTTGGAACCCCTGGATTGGGGTTATGGATGGTTGTGCTGGGAATATGTGGGTGCTGGGAATTGAACCTGGAACCTCCGCAAGAGCCACAAGTACTCATAATGGCTGAACCATCTGTCCAGCCCCACCCATCTTATTTTTTGAGACAAGGCCTTTCACTGAACCTAGAACCAGTAAAGCATAGGGGTTTCTCTGTCTGTGTTTACCCAGTTCTGGGATTACAGGTTTGTGCCACTATGTCTGGCCCTTACCTCGGTGTTGGGAATCTGAACTTAGGTCCTTGTACTGGTGTGGAAAGCTCTTTTCACAATGAGCCATCACCCCAGTTCTGTTATAAGATGTTTAGCAGTGCCCTTGTCATCTGTCCACTAGAAGCTAATACACTCCTTATCCCACAAAGTCACCCTAATCAGAAATGTCATTGTGGGGGAAAAATCAACTGTAACTGAGACTCAGTACTCTTTGTATATAAGTTATGAGGATAGCTAGAAGATAAGCTAATATTGATATGATCTCCTATAATATTCTATATAATATAAAATGTGCCAGCCACTGTTCTAAGCCTTAAGTATAATAGCTTGTTTTAATAATTTTGAGTTAAGTACTGTTATCACAGTTTTATAGATCAGAAAATAGAGGGAAAGAAAGGTTAAATGAATTAATAGGTGCTAATGTTGTTACAAGTATATGTTGTTAGGGACTTCTCTAAGTCCTTACCTGTATATTATTTGATTTAACCCTTACACTGTTTAACTACTGTGAGGTAGTTCTGATATTGTTATGGGTTTATAGATTTTGTTGGATATCTGTTGCTAAGCATTGATAACACATTGGGGTAAAGGCTTGATTTCTTTCTTTTTAAGGCTTTAGTCTTGTTTACCTAATAAAACATTTTACTTTTCAGAATAATTTTCTCCATTTTTTTAAAAAAAAACTCCAAACAATACTGGGATGTATCAGTATTATCTCCATTTTGTGGTTTAAGAAAGTGAGAAAAAAGTGGGAGATTATGGCATATGCCTTTAATTCCAGCACTCTGGATTAAAGTGCTGATCTCTGAGTTCGAGGCCAGCCTGATTTACAGATTGAGTTCCAGGAAAGTCAGGGTTCCACAGAGAAACCTTGTCTCAGAAAAACAAAGCAAAATAGAAACAGAGAAAAGAGGGCTGTGTAGGTACATGGCAACTGCCGGAGCTGTCTTGTCTGTCTTGTCTACTAAGGATCGACCATAATGCCTTCAGCTGACTGGGTAGTAAGGTGACAAAGAAATACTGAGCCCCTGTTTGTGTGAGAAGGTGAGCTGAGAGAAGCTACTTCTGGTTTGTAATCTGGGATTTGTTGGTAAAATTTCTACATCTTACCGATTTGCATTGGCTGTGGAACACAGGTTGCAATTATATTATAATTGGAGTGTTTATTTTATTTTTAAAAATATCCAGCTTGAGTATTCTGTCTTGTAAAGTCCATGAGCATAGAGATGGTTTTGTTAAACATAGACTTGCATACAGTAGTTGTCTTATTTGTGAAAATACTGAATTGTCAGTAAGCACATGGGAAGGAAAGTGATTGACAGAGGTTGATTTAGTCAAGATTTTGATAGTAGTTTAGGACAAGTTCTGATTTTTTTTTCTGTCCTCAGGCCCTGAATTCTTTATAAACCATATGCTGCTTATTTTTTGTATACTTGTCATGACTAGGGCTAAATGATTTCGTGCTGTTGGCTTATCAAGTTCCTTAGTTTTCTTCCTTTAACAAAAGTGCTAAACAGCTGTTCTTTTCTCTTTTCCATTTTTGTTTGCTCATAAATAATGTCCTTTTATATAGTCTGTGACCACTGAATAAATGTCTCTGAAGGACCAGGGTGGCTGTGCTGTCTCTGCCAACCCAGAACTGGAAGTCATGCTACAGCTACTATTCTTGACAACTGCTTCCTATTTCAGTGATGACGTGGTGGTCAAAGCTTACCAGCTAAAATAGAAAGTTAGTTTATAGGGAAGAAGGCTTTTAAAAAAAAAAAGATAGACGTGTACCCTTGGCTGGTCTAGAACTTGCCATGTTGACCAGGCTAGCCTCTAACTCACAAAGATCTGCCTGCCTCCATCTTCTAAATGCTGGAATTAAAGACACTCACCACCACACCTGGGTAACCTTTTTTGTTGGCAAAGGGGAATGTGGTTAGGGCTGAGTACCTCTCTATATACACTTAAAGCTTTCTTACCCTTCATAGTAAATTTGGAGAGCTGCCCGTTTTCTCTAGCTTATGGAGAAAAATCACAAAGCTACTTAAGTAAAATAAGGAAAATGTTTTTGTCTGTTAGTTTCAGTGGTTTTGGTTATTGATACTAGTGGCAAGGAGTGCCTATCAAGAAAAATAAGTGTCTCAGATAATTTAACTCTATGTAAAGTATTTTCATGTTTGTTTTTTTGTTTGACCCAATCATCTAGCTATTTTGTAAAGGTATGAGTTCCTGTTATATCCATATTTTACAGATAAAGAAGCTGAGGTCCAATGAGAAGTCATGATTGTATAGGCAGTGAGTGGTAGAGTTAGGGTTTTTAACGGAGGCCTACCTCTTAAGTCCAGTAGGTGTTTTGCTTCTTTACCACAGCTTTGTCAGTGTTATGTTAAATAGCTTTATTTTATTTTTATTTTTTGAGATAGGGTCTCCTAGAGTCCAGGGTGGCCTCAACTCTAGACCAGAATGACTTTGAGTTTCTGATCCTCTTGCCTCTACTTTGCAAGTGCTGGGATTTTAAGAATATGTCATCAAGTATGGTTTTGTGCAGTTCTGAGGATGGAACCCAGGATTTCATTCATGTATGTAGCATGAATTGTTAGAAGGTCTTGTTAATAAAAACAAACCCAAGCTAGGTATTGGGGTCAACGCTGGAAGATCAGAGAGACAGAACAGGCCACAGCTACCTCACCTCGCCAATTCCTCAGCTGATCCTGTTTCCTCAGACTGGAAGCCTTTGAGTCCTCATCCAAATGGATCTCAGCTGAACTGCTGCTAAAAGCCTAAAAGCTTAACCAGCTCTAGTTCCTTTTCCTCACGCCTTAAATACCTTTCTGCTTCTGGCCATCACTTCCTGGGATTAAAGGCTCTTGTTACCACGCCTGGCTATTTCCAGTGTGGCTTTGAACTCACAGAGATCCAGATGAATCTCCGCCTCTGGAATGCTAGGATTAAAGGCATTTGTGCCACCATTTTCTGGCCTCTATATCTAGTGGCTGTTCTGTTCTCTGACCCCAGATAAGTTTATTAGGGTACACAATATTTTGGGGAACACAATATCACCACACATGTATGCTAGGCAAGTAAGTACTCTACCAACTGAGCCATATCCCCAACCTCTAACAGCTTTATTAAATAGAATTCACATACCATAAAATTCATATAAAGCATATACAATTCAGTGTTATTTTAGTTTATTCAGAGTTGTTAGTACAACCAGTACTACAACCTAGTTTTAGAATATTTGGCCATCTTATGAGAAACCCATTAGCATTCACTCTCAGTCTCTTTTATTTTTGTAGATTTGATTTACTTTTGACATTGCCTGTAAGTGAAGTCATACAATAGGTAATCTTTGTTTGTGTTACAGGTGTACATATGTAGGTGCATGCATGGAGGCCAAATGAGGATGTCAGATACCCTTTTTTGCTCTGCTATATTCCTATGTGACAAGGACTGTAGTAGGACCTTTTTTGTCCCACCAGCCAGCTCCCAAATAACCACATGGAGACTTCTTATTGTTTAAGAAAGCTCAGACAATAGCTTAGACTTGTTACTAACTAGCTCTTACAACTTAACCCATATCTTTTTTTTAACAAGTTAAACTGAATGTTTAATGCATTTGTAGGAATAGAAGTACAGCAGAATTAGAATTTATTTGATTGACATTGATGTTGATGTTACATTTTTCAAAGAAGCTTCCCCTAGTTCCTTCTTTTCCAGTTAACTTGGAGCAATAACTATTCCTAAGGCTCAGCTCTCCACTATGCTGGACAGTAATTACATCTTTCACACTTCATTCCATCAACTGTACTGTTTTACAGTAAGACTCATCCCACTCAAGTCACAAGAGCCTACAGGAAGTGAAAACAGCAGTCAGAATCATGCGAATCGATGCAAAGGCCCAAGGACTTCAAGTTCTGGGTGTCTGCTCACATAAACCTTCTATTTATTCATATTAGTAAAATGGAATAACAGAAATGAAAGCTACCTTAATGAAACAGAAACTCAGGGTGAGGTCATTAAATATAACTACTTACACTTTAAATATAAATACCATGTCTAGATAAGCTAGCTAAACTGCTTATCTAGAATCCTGGTCTCAGAGAAAAAAGGCAAGAGACAAAGAAGGTACTTCATATTATTGGGTCCATTTGAAACAGACAGGGGCTTTCAGAAAACCACCCTAGTCTTTATTTTTATCAGAAACCTCTGTTGGTCCTTTTGTGGGTAATCCAATGGTATCTGCACCCTTGCAGTCTACTTTGCCTGTATTTTTAGCATTGGATTCATGTATAGCTTTTTAGGCCATATACTGCTGACAATGAAACCAGAGGGTATATATATGACTCCAGGAATTTTTTGAAGATCCAGAGCAGAACTGGAATGACAATACAATAATGCACATCATCGTCCCAGGCTTGAGTTCCTAAATGTGTGGTTCCAAAGATGAGAACCAAACCGCTGCCACTGAAGGGAGGAAGGAAGACACCAAGGTCGATGGATGAAGACTGGTGCCCAGATGTGTGGCAAGGGCAGTCTACTGGCGCACCACACAGCAGTGCTGGACACAGCCACCGGACAGTGTCGTTGACAGAGACCCGACTCCACCAAAAGCTTACACTAACTCATATCTTTACTCTAAAGGTTCAGTTACCTTTACTCTCTACTGCCATGCTGCTTCCTCTTCATCTGCTGGTGACTCCTGGCGTCTTTGCCCTTCTTCCCAGTGTCCTAGGCCTCCAAAATCCTGCCTAGCTATTGGCTCTTCAGTTTTTTATTAAACCAATCTGAGTGGCAAATCTTCACAGTGTACAAAAAGATTATTCCACAACAAAGGACTCTTACTAAACCTGAGGCTACCCGGTTTTTGTTTTTGTTTCTGGCTAGGCTACTGGCCAGAAAGCCCCAGCAATCTTTCTTCCTTTCTCCCTTTATCACTGGAGTTATAGGTACATGTAACCACACCTGCCTCCTTATGTGGGAATTGGGGATTTGAATATTTCAGGTCTTCACTGTATTCTTCATATTTTAAACATTATTTTTTTCGACACTTCACAATAGTGATTTATCCTCATTTGATAGACTAAAATGTCCAGATCAGAGAAACACATAACCAGCTCAAAGGACAGAGTCAAGAATCAAAACTGGATTCAACTTCAAAGTCTGTGTTTTTTCTATTTTATTTTATTTCCTTTTGGTAAAGAGATCTTTCCTCTGGTGCGCTCTCCCTTTGAAAAAAAGGTCTTGACATTGTGGGTAATATGGGTCCTTTTTAAGGAAGAATAAAATTTGCTCTTGTTGACAGTTCTAGGTTGTCTCCACAGCCTAAACATTTCTGAACACTGGAGGAGACGGTAGGTCTGAGACTAATTTAGTCACTCATTGTTTGGACACTCAAAGGACTGGACTGAAATGAGAACAAGGATCTTTAGAATGACAGAGCTATGTCCCAGTGTAGAAGGGAAATTTAGGGTCATCAGGCTTTGTACCTAATTAGGTGAATCTTTTTTCTACTGAAGTAGGAGAATCTCTTGCTAAGTTCTTCCTCACCAAATGCCAAAAGAAACTAGTATCTTGTAAACCTCACCAAAAAACTAGTTTAGAAGATTCTTTGACTCCGTTGAAGCTGTATCACCTTCTCTTTTCTTCTGTATAACCCTGATGTTTAGTCAGTACCAGATGTATAAGCTTATCATCTTTACAAAGGGATTTTTCTTGGTATCTCATAAGCTCTATATAGCATAAAGGGAATAAGCAGTGATTCTCAACCTTCCTAATGCTTTGACTCTTTAATATAGCTCCTCATGTTTGTGGTGACCCCAACCATAAAATTATTTTTGTTGCTACTTCATAACTGTAATTTTGCTACTGTTATGAATTGTAATGGAAGTATCTGTGTTTTCCAATGGGCTTAGGCAATCTCTGTGAAAGAGTCGTTTGACCCCCAAAGGGATTGCAGCCCACAGGTTTAGAACCATTGGAATAAGGCTTAGAGTCTAGCCTCAGCCTTACTCTTAACATTATTATGTGGCTGTGTGATCCTAGAGTAATGGCTCATTCACTATCCCACAGCAACTACTGTGCTTCAGATCCTCATCACTTTTATTTTTCATCAAACTTCTCTTTGAAATTATCACAGACTATTTTGTCTGGCTTCTCTGAACCTTAGTACCACAAGGAGGATATTCTGAGGGGAAGGAGATACTTGATAAAACCTTTCTGCTTTTTGTAGTCAGAATTAATGTCCTGTTTCACATGTGTGCTGAAGCACTTTCTACATTCTTCATGTTTTTGTGATTAATTCGGCACATCTGTGTTGCCTCTGATTACTTGGCTGCTCCTTCAGTGTACTCAATACAGGCACTGCATCCAGTAGATGCTTTCATTTGAAAACCATTCTTATCCCTCACCAAGCTATGAGAGGCTCTAAGTACAGGAACAGGTTTAGACCCTGGGCACCACAGGGTCTAAATGTCTATCTTGTGCCAGAGATCCTTCTGAGATTACATGTTCACACTCTTCTCTGCCTTTGTAAATTCTAAGTGCATCCTTTACTCCCCCTCCACACTATCATCCTAAAGAAGAGAATTCCTGGCCACAAGCATATGGGTATTTTAAGCTGCAAAACCAGGTATGTCACTCTATCAAAAAGTCTGTCCCAGTTTGCCTGAAAGGTGCGCATTGTCACCATGTGACACCTGAAAGCATGTCTACCATCCAGTCTGTCTGCAGAGGCATTAAGTCAAAGGAGGGCTTTAGACTTTCCCAGTGACTTAGTGGCATTGTTCTGGTTTGTGTGGGACCTGTATGGAGAAAGAAAACAATCTAGGCTGAGTTTCTTGCAGGCCGGTGGAGTTGTCTGGGAAAGAAGATAGAGAGAACTGCGTTTTTAGGGTTTATTGGTTTACTCACTTGTTCAAACCATAGCGGCATGTTGAACCTCTCTGATTTGTGAATCCATTCCTTTAGGCCTTTATCTTTTCCATCCCAAGTTGGAACCTTTTGGATCTGTCTATTAGTTGATGTTTTGTGATAATAGCAGTGATAGTAAAGAATGGATTGTACTCTCTGAGTTCAAGGCCAGCCTGGTCTACAAAGTGAGTTCCTTGTTTAGTCAGCAAGGACTAAACAGAGAAACCCTGTCTTGAAAAACAAAACAAACAACAAAAAATAACAACAACAAAAAAGGATTGTTCACATTTGTATTACCACTTGTTTTTTTTTTTTGGGGGGGGCAGGGTCTCACTCCTGGCTGGTCTGGAACTTTGTAAACAAAACTGGCTTTAAACTCACAGAGATCCACCTGCCTCTGCCTCCCGAGTGCTGAGATTAAAGGCATACACCATGATGCCTGGCCTCTCAGTCAAGTTTTTATTATTATTACTAAATAATTTTTAAAATTGAGATTAGGAAATTTCTGTCTCCACAGGAATGGAGTCAAGATGTTTATATTTACTATATGGCTAGCTTTTATTATGATTCATCCTAAGGAACAAGAATATGGCTGCCTGGTGATATTTGAGTGTAAAGAGGAATAAAGCTTAGTTTTAGAAATTGGGAAGTAGCATAGAAATCTATATAAGATGATGGAGTGGATTCTATTTCAAGCTGTGGTGTTATTGTCTTTTGTCAAGTGTTAAGCTTTCTGTGTCTTGTTTTTCTCATTTGTAAAGTGGAGATAATAAAGCTAATGTGTGTGTATGTGCCTGTACATTTGTGTGTATAAATGGACATGTGCTTGAGTGAGTGTGGAGGTCAGAGGTTGTTGTTGAATCTCCCTTAATTGGTGTCTATCTTAAATAGACTGTCTCCCACTTAAGGTAGAGCTCTTCATTTGACTAGATTGGCCAGTGAGCTCCAGGGATCTACCAGTCTCTGTCCCTCCCCAGCCTCTAGTGCTATGATTACAGATGCATATGTGGTGCTGCATTTGTGTTTTACATCAACACTTTACTGAGTCAGCTTCCCAGCCCCTAAAGTGGAGTTTTTAATTTTAAAAATATATGTTCATTTATTCATTTGTGTGTGTGTGTGTGTGTGTGTGTGTGTGTGTGTGTAGTGACCTAGGTTTTATTAGTATAATATGCCTACACCACACATTTAGAACTTGAAGACCTAAGTGAGAAAGTAATGGGTGCTAAATTTCTTCTAGAGGTTGAGGCAGGAGCATTACTTGTAAGGTTACATTTCTGGCATCAGTGCTTGTGGCTGTGGTAGTGAAGATGAAGCTGTGGAACCAATTCTGACATCTAGTGAGCTGAAGGAGCTGCAGCAGTTTCTTCACTGGACCAGTTCTTCAGTGTAGCTTTGTGCTTTGTCCTGAAAGTTTAGCCTCTAGCCCTTTTCTCCATTTCTGTAGCTTGTGAGCCACCCAATATAAGTAAGTTTGTTTTCTACTTATCATCTAGGCCTAGTACTTAAAGAATCCTTGGCTGCTGCTTCTGGGACACATCTGACATGTTTCCTGGTTTTGTAGTAAAAGTTTTATTGAATTACAGCTACATTGTTCATTTATATATTGTCTTTATGCTAAGAAAGTAGAGTTGAGTAGTTGAGACAGCGATGATATATCCTTCAAAGCCTAAAATATTTGACCTTTTGCAAAACAATTCCCAGCTCCTGCTTTAGTGTTATTTGTCTCTTAACAGAACACTGTTTGCTTTATCAAACAGTGAGTGTCTGGCTTGACTTCGAGTCTCTTCAGAGAATTTGGCCCTGAATTGTAATGGCTGGTTTTAGCATGGGATGTTGGTAGTATGCTACAGTTTTTTTTTTTTTTATTACCTGAGTAATATGTTATATTGTTACATATAAATATATGTATTTTATATGCATAAATATCCTGAAAGTAATTTTAAAAATAGGTGTTAATGTTTATTTTTCTGAAATTTTTTTAAAGGACTTATTGGGAGTATAAAAATTATAAAGTATGTTTATTAGTTACAATTCAATTATAAACCAAGCTGGTTTTGGAGATGTAATTGGCTCACTCCTTCTCTAAACCCAAGGATATTGCTAAAAGAAAAGGTTGTGAGATTCTTCAGTCCCATATCAAAAGAGCCCTCTGGTGTAGGACAGAAGGAAACCAATAAAAAGGGACCATTGTCTTCAAGATTCTAATTCTCTCCATGCTCACCCTTGATTTCTCGGAATCCTTTCTTACATATTATGTCCTCTTTATATCCAAACTTTCCATTTTGATAAAAAATAAGTTGTTCCAATAGCAATCTCTGAAGTCTCCAGAAGTAAGATGGGGCCCCAACAACAATACTACCCAATCCAGAATGATGCCATGGTAATCATCATCATACTACACTTCTTGCTAGAATTTCAGACAATTTTACCCATTACTCTAAGACTTGCTACAGAATCTACAGTTAGTCTAACTGAGATTCAACTATCTGAGCTTTCTCACAATACCCAATAGAGATACCATCACCCCCAAAACAGCAGGAAACAATTCTAAGAAAATGATGCCCCTTCTTCCTAAGGTTTCATATTTCTCAGGGTTATGGATGATGGTTATAGGGTTGGGGGTGGAAAAAAATATTAAACTCAGTATTCTCCTAAAAAAAAAGGGAAAAGAAGAAATGGAATGGATAGGTATAAGATATTATGATAGATTATTGTATATACTAGTAAACAAATTTAGTAAAATAGCAGCCTTAGATAATTTGCACTGTAATTTGCACTGTTATGGATTCTTATATGTTGATACAAATGTAAACTATTTTTATATTCCTGTTTAAGATAATTTGCATATTGATACAAATACAGAACTATATTTGTTATAATGTACATGTATTTCTACTCTTATTTGAAATATTTGTATATTGATACAAATGTAAATTTATATCTGTCATACTTTATATATGTTCTACTTCTGTTTAGGATATTCTGTATATTGATATATATTTAAGATTATTGTCATATTGCATATTGCACTATATATTCCTACCTCTGTTATAAATATCTTGTATATAGTCACAATTTTGAAGTCATCATTCTTTACCATACATTTGCTTATAGACTGTTTACCTTGTTTACATGAAGCCTTAGTCTTTAGGTTATTTCGGTAGATAAGACTTATAGATTTATAGTCACCTATGCTTGTCATCTCTATAGTTACGTTAGTTAGGTTATCCAGATTTACATATACATAGGTCAGATGGACAAGTAATCTTCAAACACTTCATAGACCTAAAAATTATGGCATTTAAATAACTTAGAATTCTGTTGACGTGAGACACAATTGGTCCTGGCAGCACCAATATGATCCTGAGAGAATGTTGGGCTTGTAAGACATTTTCATTTGGAAGTTTGTCTTCTTGGCACAAAATAGCCTACTGAGCAAAGAACTGCCCTTGCCTCGACTGCTGACAGTATGAATGCAGTGCTGTCCTTTCTAGACAAGCGGGACACAAGGAAAGCAGCCACTGTACTCTGCCAAGACAGGGTAAGATGGTCTTTCAGAATTCCTGCTTCTAAAAATGGTCTGTCAGATACTCTAGGCCTGTAGCCAATTTGAATGCACCAACAATGCTGAGAAACATTAGGTGACTATCCAGGCTGCCAGCTGTCTCGGTCTACTCTTACAAAATTCCTGAAAGTTGCTTGCATCCATCTACCATTTCTCAGGTACCATTATGTTCCTTTATGTACCATTATGTTCTCAGGTCTTTAATGGGATTGAAGACTAACAGTTATAGTTAAAACTTAGTATATATATAAAATATCTTAGATAGAACATACTAAGTATTAGATTCAGGTTCTTTAGGATAGGATACTTTTTGGAATGATCTTTGTAACATACCATTTACCTACACTCTAGACTTCTCTGGATTTTAGTATGTATTTTTTGCTTGATATTGTTCTCATTGATTGTAGTTCCATCTTATCTAGGTCATTTTCCGTCATTACTCCTGGACAATATTTGATAATCATTCCTTTGTATATAATCTTGTATCAAGTTAGAACCTTCTTATTTAGACAAAAGGGGGAGATGTAGTGGGCAGCCATTCCAGCTTTGGTCTGGAAGTTCCAACCCCTTTTGAGGCTTTGGTAACTATCATGCCTACAAGGTGGGGCCAAGAGAGGGCCCTGAAGACCTGAGATTTGGATGCACCGCCCTTTCTTGTTTCCTGGTCCCTGGACGCTAGAGGTAGACCCAGGAGAGTTCTCCAGAGAACACCGCTGGACTGCGCTGCGTCTTTCCCAGTACCCGCAACCTTCCTATCCCTTCATTTGTAAGTTACGCCACTAAATAAATCTCCCTTTTAACTATGTGGAGTGGCCTTAATAATTTCATCAATAATTAGTCCTTTCATATTTACTCTGTAATTTACAGAAATAACTTCTGTAAATCTAATGGTAATAAGAAGAATTCACAGGGGTTGGGGATTTAGCTCAGTGGTAGAGCGCTTGCCCTGGGTTCGGTTCTCAGCCCTGAAAAAAAAAAAAGAATAATTCACTTCTGGTTAGGGACCAGTGGTGACAAACAATAATAATAACAGTAATAAGTGAGGGACAAATGGTTAATAAGGAATTGGTGTTTCTGACTACTAAGAATAATTTTTTCTCATGAATTTTCTGTATTTTGCTATATTTTACATCAGCAGTATTTTCAGCTGTATGTAGTAGGAAACCTAACAGTAATCTGAAATGTAAAAATTAAATGTCTTTACTCGAGGAAGGTGATTGATGGCTGGAATGGGTTCAGATCTGCCCGCACTTGGGAAACAGGTGTTTTGTCTTTCTGTACTTCGCTGACTGGAGAGTGTTTGTTTTAGGCCTTGTGCTGTGACATCTTGGGACTCCACGAAGCGTGTTTGAGGAAGGAAGAACTAAAAGAGGCAGAATGAGGCAAAGGAGGAACTAGCACCACTTGTATGTCCTGTTTTACAATGAAAAGTAACCATTTCCTGTGAATTCTTAAAAAGCTTCCTGGCCAGAACTGTGTCATAGGAGCACATTAGACCTTAAGGGAGGCTGGGAAAGTGGATAGATGCTCTTCAACTTAAAGTGAAGGGCATATGTAGCCATAAAGTCATCAAATCGTATTTTTTTTATTTCAGATCTTTTTGGTGTGTGTGTGTGTGTGTGTGTGTGTGTGTGTGTGTGCGCGTCGTGCGTGCGCGTGTGTGTGCATGTGTGTGTGTGCGCGCGTGCGCACGCTGTTGCATGCTGTGGAGGTCAGAGGACAACCTCAGTTGTCAGTCCCCATTTCACTTTGTTTTGAGACATGGCCTCTCTTGTTTACTGTTGCACAGGACAGGTCACTTGGCTAGTGAGCTTCTAGGAATTCCTTTGTCTCTATCTCCTTTTCCCTGTTGGGGCATCCTGGGATTACAGATGTATATGCTACTGCATCATGCTACTGCATCCATATTTTCTCATGTGAGTTCTGGGAATCTGAACTCAGGTTCTCAGGCTTGCAAAGCAGGAGCCATCTGCTGAGTTCCTTCCCTCCCTCTTTCCCTTTCTTCATCTTTGCCTTTGTTTGTTTTTTTTGGGGGGGGGCAGGGCATCATGTAATTTAAAAAGTTCTCAAACTCATGTAGCCAAGGATGACTCTGAACTCCTGAGTATTGGACTTATTTACAGGCTTGCTCCACCATAAAGCCATTTTAAATAGAAAACATTGTAAATTAAAAGTACATTTAGCCAAGTGGTGGTGGCACACACCTTTAGTCCCAGCACTTGGGACGCAGAGGCAGGGGGATCTCTGTGAGTTTGAGGCCAGCCTGGTTTACAAATCAAGTTCCAGGACAGTCGGAACTGTTATAGAATGAAACCCTTTCTTGAAAACCAAACCCAAACCAAACCAAACCAAAACAACAACAACAACAAAAACCTCCAAAAACATATTAATGCATCAAACTTACTGAGCATAATAGATTAGCATCACAGTGCACACTGTACAATATCAGTTGTTTATTCCTGTGATCACATGTTGCCTTGGACAGCACAAGATGTCATACTACATAATAACCTGTGAAAGATCAAAATTAAAAATGTGAAGGGCATGTTCTGATGATGCATTACTGTTTTGCCAGCTGTGGTGGAGCATGCCTGTAATCTCAGCACCTGAGGAGTGGAGGATTGAGAGTTTAAGGTCAGCTTGGGTTACATAACAAGAACCTAGGTGGTAGTGTGAATGAAAACGGCTCCCATGGATTCATAGGGAGTGACATTATTGAAGATGTGGCTTTGTTGAAGTAGGTGTGACCTTGTTGGAGGAAGTGTGTCACTGGGGTGGGCTTTGAGATTTCAGAAGCTCAAGCCAGACTTAGTAGCTCACTTTCTCTTCCTGCTGCCTGCTGATCCAGATGTAGAACTCTCAGCTACCTCACCAGAACCTTGCCACCATGCTTCTGATCATAATGATAATGGACTAAACCTCTGAATTGTAAGCTAGCTCCAAGTAAACTTTTCCTTTATAAGAGTTGCTGTGTACATGGTATCTATTTACAGCAGTGAAACCCTAAGACAACCTGCCTGAGGAAAAAAAAAAGTATTTGTAGTCTGTATCATTCCATAGTAATGCATGGTAGTGTCTTTTTTACTGGAGCTGCCAAATTCTGGGCCGGGGGTAGAATATTAAAGGAAGAGATGAAGTGTCTTTTTAACCTAGAGATGAGAAAAAGTATTAACAAGACATTTAGCAAGTCAGAATGATTCCTTGGGTAGACTTTTCTAAGGACCATAAATAGAAGTAACTGTTCTGTTTGAGGGATTCTGGGAAGCCATCATAGAGGTAATGATGATATTTCAGTTGTGCCTAAGAACAGGCCAAGTGGACAGTAATAGGTCGGAAAGCATTTTGTTGCTGCATCTTTCCTGATGGTTATAACCTCAGAGACTTTCGATTTCATTACTCGATCCTGTGATTATTGCAATAGTTTTGCAGAATTCTCCATTCCCTTATCCCTCACCTTCTGCTCTTTGGTAAGAGGGCACAAGGTGATTTCTATGACACAATGAGGAAAAAAAACACTTATGACATTTCTTGCACAATTCTTTCTTAGTCCAGTTTTCGTTAGGTTCTTCCTGACAAAAAATACAACCTGCTCAGTCTGTTTAATGTTACCTATATGTATGTTTTCAGGGCCCACCAATTGATGTACTCTTCCCCAAGGAAGACTGTTTCTTCTGTTCTCAGCATTAGTTGATAGGGTTGGATTTTATATAGTAAACGTGGGGTCAAAGATGAATCAGACTTTTGGGTTAGTAACTTCATGAATTGAATATGAAATATTTCTCATAGCCTCAGTGAACCCTTGGTTCTCAGCTGGTAGCATTGTTTTGGGAGGTTGTGGAACCTTTAAGAGATGAGGCCTAGCTGAGATAGGTCACTAGGGGTAGGCTTACAGTTTATAGCCTGGCTCTGGTTTCAGCCTTATGATCCTCTTCCCCCCACCTCTTCAGCAAATTATACTACCAGTATGCTCTTCCACAAGGTTTACTGCTTCCTGTTTGCTGCTGCAATGTGACTGTTCTCTGAGATGTGACCAGTTGCAAGCTGACAACCAAGGCTGGAGCCCTAGCTTCCATGCCGCCTGCATTTTGAAACTGTGAGCTAAAATAAGGCCTTCCTCCTCTAAGTTGCTTCTTGTCAGGTATTTGGTTGCAGCAGTGAGCACATCAACATAGTAACTAAAGGAACAAAAATGCCACTTATTGCAGTAGGGAGATAACTGAAAGAGGAAGACACTTTGGACATGGTATACCTGATGACACTGTTTTGTCCTCTGTCCTAACAATTATTTGCTGCTGGAGAGTAAGAACTAGGTCTTGTGATCTTTGCATACATAGCACTGTATCTGGTGTGTAGAACATATTCTTGAATGGTGGCTGAATGATGAGACTATTGTTTCCATGAATGATCAGACTATTTCCTAAACAGGTCATGCTCTTCTCTTTGGGTCCTTATAGATAGTCTCAGTACCTTTGTCTATGAAAATTCTACCTCTTCACTAATACTGGATGGTCAGCTTTCCTTTAACATATACCTGAAATAATTTCTAAAGAGAAAAGTTTATCTTGGCTTAGAGTTTTGAAGTTTTGTTCCTTTTGGACCTGTGGTGAGGGAGCACACCATTCCAGGGAGTGCATTGTAGAGCAAAGTCATTCTCTTCATGGCTAGGAAGCATAAGCAAGGAAGAAAAAATGGGCTGGGATTCCATTATCTCCTTGAAGAGCACATCTCTCATGCCATTAAGAGATCCTACTAGGTCCTGCCTTTTCAAAGTCTCACCACTTCTCAATAGCACCAAGCTGGGGACCAGGCCTCTAACACAGGGACCACTGGGTAAATTCTAGATCCAAACTGTGATAAACACTCAGCCAAAATACTGCCTTTTTCATGAGGCTTTCCCTCATTCTCCAGATGTAATTTGTGTTTCCCTTCTCTGTTCTTCTTGGCTTTGTTGTTAATTTATGTAACTCTGTGACTGGCTGCTGCCAAATAGATTTTACTTTTTTCATTGGTCTCCTTTTGCTTGTTTATTTATTGATGGTTTCTTGAATCTGAGGCTGACCCCAAACCTACTGTATAGCCAGGGATGTCCTTGATGGTCCTCCTGCCTCCACCTTCCATGTGTTGGGATTATGGTTGTGTGCCACCACACAGCTTCTTGATTGCTGGGATTATAGGTGTATGCCATCATACAAAATTTTATAATGTAGTTTTAAAGTTGGTAGCATGATGCCTCCAGTTTGTGTGGTTTTTGGTCTTGTGCTTCCATACTGCTTAAAGTATTTTGAAAGCCATTATTTATTTTATACTCTACCTCATTTCAGAAAGTGTCCTTAGTAGGCCTTGCCATCTAATTACTCCAAGAAAGAACGGCACATTACATGGTTATTTTATACCAGAATTACCATTGTTAACTGACTTTCTCATACGTTTAGTCGTGGTTTCAGAAGATTACAATTTCCATTCAGCAAATGTTGAAAATTGTTTGTGGTTGCAAAAGCAAACCAATTCAAACCCTGTGATGTTCCAGTCATAGTAAGCACTAGGTAAGTACATAAACAGGAAAATAGAAAGCTTTGCTTTCTAAGCAAAACCAATTTTTCTAATTGGTATTATTGATCGTTTGCTTTTATAATAGAGTTAGTAGGTGGTACATGCTCATATGCCTACATAGGCCAGATGTGTGACCTAAAAGGGCCTAGCTAGGTCTAAGAAGACTTCACAGACAAAATATTGCTGTTCAAGGTCCACAGTTTATAATTTGTCAATTATTTACTTTGTAAATCAAAGGGCTATATAATAAATGTAATGAAGTTACTACACAGAACTAACTCATGTAGATTTCAGTAAGTCATATGTTATCTTGTTGATTTAATTTCTTTTTTCAAATATATAGCCTCATCTCTAGATTCCCTTCTCCTCCTTCAGTTCTGCCTTTCCCCCTTCCTTTCTTCCTTATTTTAGAGACAGGATGTCACTCTGTATCACTGACTGGCCTGGTCTTGCAGTGATTCACCTGTCTGTGCATCCTGAGTGCTAGAATTGTAGGTATGCACCACCACACCTGGCATCTCTTTCCATCTTTGATCATAGCTGTTGTTAGTCTTCAGTAGTAAGTAGAGCTGTTGTACTCATCAGCATGCCTCAATTCCACAAGTTTGTGTGTCATCAGAGGGAGCCAAGTTTTTCTTTAAAGGGTCAATAAATATTGTATTTTTTTTTATCTTTAAAAATTAAAATGTAATTACATAATTTCCCCTTTCCTCCTACCCTTTATGGGAAGGGAGCCAGTTTCTTATATCAGTACTGAAAGTGAGAGGGGGCAATGATGACATTTGATTGCCTGTGCTGGTTATCTATAAAAATAGTGTGTTTTATCAATAATTTTTCAGAATTTATGGCTGAACAGAAGATACCTGAATTTGGTCTTTCCATACTATGTGATAGATTTTCGTTTTTCTACTTCATTCTACATGTTTGGTTGTCTAGTATATCACTTTTTAGTCTGCTTGTATGCTTGTGGGTATTTTTGTTTCTGTTTTGTTAAGATCTCACTCTGTAGCTGTGTAGTCCTGGCTGGCCTGAAACTCATACTTCTGGATTAAAGTTGTATCTTACCATCCCTGGCCTTCTTGTGTCTTTTTTTTTTTTTTTAAAGATAGGGTCTTATGTAATTTCTTTATCATTTTTAATCTCTAAAATCTAGTACATGCAAGAGCACTTGATGGACTTGGGTATAGTGCTTCAGGCATATAATCCTAGCTACTGGGGAGGTTGAGGTAGGAAAACCACAAGTTTTCGAGGCTTGCCTGAGCTACAGAGTGAATTCAAAGATAGCCTGAATAACTTAGTGTCATTCTGTCTGAAAAAGTAAGAAGATAGAAAAAAAGGAAGAAAAGTAAAAAGAAGGGATAGGGTGTATTCCTTGGTAAAAGGTTTGTCTGGCATTGAGTCTGAGAGCCCTGAGTTCATTTCCCAGTACTACAGAGAGACAAAAAAGAGTTCATGATGACTGTTTAATACATATATCAAAAAACTGCATAATTAATATTTTTGTAGATTTGCAGATGGTAATGACTAGAAGGGAAAGTCACTGTGCTAAATGACAGACTGAATAGATGCCCTGAAGCTGACAAGATGAAATTTAAGAGGAAGACTGTTAAATTTAAGTCTCAACGAATTGGGCTGAAGGAGACTTAGCATGATGCTATTCTTATGAGAATGGTGGTTTGAGCTACCTAAGTTCAATGTCATCCAAGGGCATTGCAGTGGCTAACACTTCAATGTAGCTTTTGAATTATTAGAAGTACTAAGTATAGTTAAAGGAGGTAATAGTAGACTGTATTTAAGAGTAATTCCTTGGGGTTTTTGCAAACAGCTCTGTGTTTAGTGGAAGTTGCCCTAGAATGCCACCACTCAAAGTATAGTTTGCACTTTTGACAGTCTGTAGTGAGATAAGCAGAGAAATTGAGAGGTATTTAGATACTTACAGCAATTGACAGTCATTTTATGTCTAATGAGTTTTGTTAAAAAAAAAAACGCACATCTTATTCATGTCTTTGTTTTTTCTTAGTATTTTCTCTTTTATAATCATTTTCAGTGCAGTTATAGATTTATTAAAAAAATTGAGCAGAATATTCATTGAGCCCTCTTCAGCTTTTAGTTTCCTTTATTATGAGAATTTTACAATACAATTGGTTGAACCAGTATTGAATACATTATTATTGACTGAAGTCTGTAGTTTGAATTAGTTTGCTCTTTCTGTTGTGTAGTTTTGTAGGTTTTGAAAAATGCATAATACCATGTATTTATTATTACAGTAGTGTGAGACTCTTTACTCTAAATATGTCCCATGCTTTACTTATGTATTTGTTAAGCTTTCTCTTCCCACACTTTTACTGTTTTTGTAGTTTGCCTTTTCTAGGATATCATGTAGTTGGATTCATACAGTGCTTTTTCTGAATGGCTTCTTTCACTTAGCAACCTACGTTTAAGGTTTTGCCATGTCCATTTGTAGCTTGATAGTTTTCCTTTTTGCGTAAGCTATTGTATGGACTTATCATAGTTTACTCATTTACTAATTAAAGAATGTCTTGATTGTTTCCAGTTTGGGGCTCTTGTATGAACTAGGGGAACTTTTTTGGGTGGGCTGCAATCAATTTTCATTTGGGTAAATACCTAACTTTTCAATTGCTGAATTGCTTACTAAGCCTATATTTAGCTTTGTAAGAAACTGCCAAGTTGTCTTCTAAAATGATTGACTATTTTGTATTTCAGTAGCAATAAGAGTTGCTGCTGTTTCACATCATCTTCAGCATTGTCAGTATTTGTGACTTTAGTATTGTCTTAGGTAGGAATTCACAGTAGTATCACATCATTGTTTAAATTTGCAGTTCCCTAATGACTTACTGTATTGAGTATCTTTTTGTATGATTGTTGTCTTTGGTAAACCTTTTGTTCAGATCTTTTGCCTCTACCTGCTTTTTAAGATAGGGTCTTACCTTGTAGCCTGGAACTCATTGTGCTGGAACTCATGATCCCCTGCTTCAGCTTCCTAAGTACTCTACCAGTACTTGAATAACCCCAGCCATTGTGTTCTCATTTATTGATTTTTTTTATCTACATACCTATTTATTTATTTGTTTATTTATTTTGTGGTGTGGTATGCACATGTCATGTCATGCATGTGGAAGTCAGAGGACAGTTTTGTGGAGTCAGTTCTCTCTTTCTACATTTAAGTGGGTTCTGGGGATTGAACTTCGGTCATGAGGCTTCTGAAGCCAGTGTTTTTACCCACTGAGGCATCTCACTGGTGCTAATATATTGCCAGTGCAACCTTAGCTCCATAGTTGGTGGATCCCACCCCACTCACCCCTCATCGTGCGATCGAACCTAAGGCCTTGTGCATTTCAGTCAAGTGTTCTAACGTTGAGCTACAGTCCCCAGCTGCTCCCCCAATTTTTTTAATTGAATTGTTTTCTTACTGCTAAATTTAAAGAATTCCTTGTGGACTTTGGGTACAAATCCTTTATATACTTTGAATATGTACATAAAGTACATTATGTACATATACTTTGCAAATGTCTTTTTCTTGTCTGTGTCTTGTCTTTTCATTTTTGTTTTGTTTTTGATATTCAAGACAGGGTTTCTTTGTGTAGCTTTGGAGCCTTTCCTGGAACTCATTCTGTAGCCCAGGCTGGCCTTGAACTCACAGAGATCTGCCTGCCTCTGCCTCCTGAGTGCTGGGATTAAAGGCGTGCGTCACTGCTGCCCAGTGTCTTTTCATTTTTTAACATTGTTTTTTTGAAGAACAGTTTCATGTTTCAATCAAGTTCAACTTGTGTAGTGTTTCTTAAATGGATTGTGTCTTTGATGATGCATCTAAAAAACCATTGCTAAATCAAGATCAAGTGTTGTGGAATATTAGTTTAAGATGTATTATATTTGTTTATGCTGTGGAATATTTGTTTAATGATGCAATGATGTGTTGTAGTCTTTTATGTTGCCTAAAACACCTGATTGGTCTAATTAAGAGCTGAATGGCCAATAGGTAAGCAGGTGAGAGAAATAGGTGGGGCAGCCAGGCAGAGAGAATAAATAGGAGGAGAAATCTAGGGAGACAAAATATTAAAGTTAAAGAGAAATGGGATAATTTAAGTTAGAAAAGCTGGCTAGAAACAAGCCAAGCTAAGGCTGGGCATTCATAAGTAAGAATAAGTCTCCATGTATTTATTTGGGAGCTGGGTTGTGGGCCCCCAAAGGGTAAAAAACAAACAACTACAGTCAAGATTTTCTACTGCATTATACTATAGACATTTTTATAGTCTTGAATTTAGATCTATGATCCATTTTGAATTTTGTGTGTGTGTGTGTGTGTGTGAAAACTATAAAGACCATGTCAGATTCTTTCTTTCTCTTTTTCTCTCCTTTTCTGTCATTCATCCTGTATACATTAGAATGGACAGAGTATGAAGGTGAATGACCATCTTAAAACTACTTGAAGTCTGGGCAGTGATTACATAACTGTAATTCCAGCACTTAGGAGGCTGAGACAGAATTGTCAGGAGTTCAGGGTCCTCCTAGGGTCCATAAATGAGTTCTAAACCAGCCTGGGTTGATACATTGTTTCATAGAACTAAACCAAATTAAACAAACAAACAAAATGTAACAACAACAAAGAATCTGATTTGAGGAGGTCTAGGAAAGACGCCCTCAGTACCTGACTGCAAACTAAAGCACAGAGGACCTCTGGTGTTCTTCTTGACTCTGGTGCACAGGAGGACTCTGGCGGCTCTAGAAGACCTGCCTGGCACCTCTTGTTGGAGCCTGAGTTGGGAGAACAGCAGAGACAACCAGAACGGTGGGAATGTAGCTGTTTCCCGCCCCTCAGCGCCTCTTCAGAAAGAAGGGGGCGGGATGAGTGCTCTCCCCGCCCCCTTCCCCTCCCTTTCTCTGTTCCTCCCTCCCTCCCCGCCCCTTCACTGAGCCACTCTGTCTTTGCTGCCGCCCTACGAGGGCTGGAGTGTGCTGCTCCTCGGGAGCTGGGTAGCTGCGCCGCTGCGCCGGCCGAATCCAGCTTGTCGGGCTGGTTCAGCCTGGGCTTTGTCCCAACTGCTGAGCAGGGAGAGGTGCGGCTCTGCGACAGATACACAAGATCATCAGAGATGCTGGGCCCCATACTCCCCGCCAGGTAATGCTGGCCTTTCCTGGGCCTGGCATAGCTAGGCTTAGCGAGGGTAGGAGGAGGGGGTGTCTTGCTGCCCTCCGGGGTAGAATGGGAAGAACATTACATTCCACTTACCTTAAGGGACTCTTAATGAGGGAAGAGGCCTGAGGGTGGAACCTTGAGATAAGCCCATTCAGGGCTAGGCCTGTGCTGGAATTAGAGATCTGGCTAGGGAAGGTTATGAAGGGGAAGCTGGATTTTTGGGGAACTGTGAGCCTCAGGGGCCCCCTCTCCTTTGTAAGCATGCTTCTGCTTGATGGCCTGGGTGATGATTTTCTGTTGCCTTGGTTTAGCTGCCAGCTTACCGGGACCAGAGGTACTGTTCCCTGGTAGGAGATGCAGGGAAGATAGGAGCCCCCTGGAGCTGTTCCTGCTTAGGCAGCAGCCTCTGGGAGCCTCACTTTCCTTATTTGTGGAGAAGGGTTTAAGGTTTGTAACTGTGGCTTCCCTAGGCTGCCAGGTTGCCTTGGAAAGGTGAGCTAGATAGAGACAGGAGCCAGCCTTCTGTGTATATTTTGCTGGTCTGTTCAGAGCCAGTGACTTCAGGGCAAGACAGGCTGAAATGCTGATGCTCATGTTGGGGGCAAGTGTAGGTATGCTGACTGTAAGGTGGGGTTGAGAGGAAACAGGTGAGAGTTTGTTACTGTTTTTCTCTGAACTGGTCAATTCGTCAATTCTTTGGTACTTAGACCATTGCTGTAAACTAGGCTGTCTTCTCTGGAGCCCTGTTGTTGATCTGCTAAGTAAATGACAGAGCTTGAGATTGTGTAATGTCTTAATCACTGTAATTCCTCATTGTTTGGCACCAAGAAATACAAATCCTAACGTACCTTGATTATTTTAGACCTTCTTTCTCATTTCAGTTTCAAAAAAGCTATGCATTTCCTCTGGCAGACCTTCCTCTCCTTCCTCCTCCTGGTCCTTTTTCCTTGCCTGCCCCTCACCCGTTTTCCCACCTCACTGTTTTCCTTTCTTCCTTTCCTTGTCCTCATGCTTTCCACTTCTTGTCTCTTCCCCCTGCATAACCAGTTGTTTTTGTTTTTTGTCTTTTCTTTTCTCTCCTGGATCCTCTCCCTCTTGGTTAGGCTCTCTTCTTTTCCTTTTAGAATCTTTGATTGTGCTTTCTCACTGGGAGTAGCTTGCTGGTTTGGGACCTTTGCTGTGATGTTTGTAAGGTCCAAGCATTCTAGCTTCCTTGTTTTTCACTTGAACTCTATTTTCTGTAAGTGCCAAGCTCTCTCCTCACTGCCCTCAAGCTGTGTTTGGTGCCTCCCAATACGCAATCGTTCTTCCTGGTTCTGTTCCCCATCTTTTCCCTTTAGCCATGGCAGAACGTGGGCAGTAGGGAAAAGCACAACAGAAAGTCAAGAGCTTGAAGGCTGGAGCTGGAGAACAAGTACAAATACAGCTAGATAAGAAACTTGACCTAGAGTCCCTCATTTAGATGAGGGGTCGGGGGATAGCCAGTTACCAGTTGGCAGCCCAGAGGTCTGCTGATTGGAAGAAAAGGAGGTTGTTGACGTGTGTGTGTGTGTGTGTGTGTGTGTGTGTGTGTGTGTGTGTGTGTGTGTGTGTGTGTGAGAGAGAGAGAGAGAGAGAGAGAGAGAGAGAGGAGAGAGAGATTGAGAGGGAGACAGAGAGACAGAGGAACAGATAGCGCAGTGGGAGGAAGAGGAGAAGGTGGAGTCTCGGGGCAAGAGAGTGTTCTTTTGAAGAGGAAGGTGGCTTTGACATCAAGATAGTGGTTATTTAGGGTGTGGAGGGAAAGATTATAGGATGTGTAACGGGATCATATAGGCTAATTCTTTTCTCTTCTGACTTAGGGCTCTTCAGAGTGGTTTATTTTTGCTCTGTATTTTTTTTTTCCCTTGGACAGGGCCTTAAAGTGGGAGAATAAGAGGGGAACAGAGATGAGAATGACAGGGTTATTGTTTCATCAACACTATCTAGAATATGCAATGTGCGTGCGTGCGTGCGTGTGTGCGTGTGTGCTTGCGTGCGTGCGTGCGTGCGTGCGTGTGTGCGTGTGTGTGTGTGTGTGTGTGTGTGTGTGTGTGTGTGTGGTTTCCATCCATTTTAATTGTTCTTTCTGGCTGGTGAGATGGTTCAGCAGGTAAGGGTGCTTGCCGCCAAGAGTGATGACCTGAGTTCTATTCCCAGGTCCCATATGGTAGAAGGGGAGAACCAGCTCGTACAAGTCATCTAGATACTTGAGCCATGGCATGCACTCACCACTACCCCAGCACACACACATAAATAGATAGATGTGATTTTAAGAAGAATTTTTTTCTCAGTCATCTCTACCATGTTAGTTAGGGTGTTGGTTGCTGGGTAAAACTGTGGGATTTAGATTCATTTGCTGCCTTCTGTTGCAGGTAAGGGACGTGGACCCTCATGTGGTAGTGTAGAGGGAAGCACAGGGAGCCATGATGATGCAGTGGAGGAAGACTAAGGTGCAACAGATCAGTGGCAGGGCTGAATTGTAAACTCAAGTCTTCTATAATGGTGATAGGAATTTGCTTAGACCGTGTTATCTCGTGACATTATGTGCATGTGATGTATAAAGAGTTTTCTTGTTTTTTCTGTCTTTGGGACTAGAGTGTAGATATTACTGAGATAGAAAACAAATTTACATGTGGTAGGATTGTGCCACGGCAAAACAAATTCCCAGTACCTTGGAAGGAAACAAACTTTGTCCCTGTTCATTTCTGACTCCAGGCCATTTAAGTGACTCACTGCTGAGTACCCTTCCTGAGTTATTTGATCCCTCTCTCCCCTTTGTCTTCCCCGTTTTCTTCAATTCAATTTCTGGCACAAGATAGAGTCCGGAGACCAGATAGGTAGATGTTACATCACTCACTCGTGTAAACTAGAACTGTAACACTGTGTAGGGTTGATGAGGCTCTAGTGAAGCAATGAGTGCAGGAGAAGACTCTGTGCCATGATAGACCCATATTTTTTCTGTTATTCCTGGATGCACTCTTAAAACACTGAGAAGACGCTCAGATGCTGTAGCCCAGGATGCCACTGAGTAGTCTCACATGAGTCTCATTCTGTGAAAAAGAGGGAATACATAGAAAAGGCTTTCAGGATTGATAGTTGAACTCCATGCTCAAAATAGAGGACAACTGGTAATCAGGTCTTTTATTCAGATCAGAGAGATGGTAGGAGGCCCATATAAAAGATTGTATTTTTAGTGACTCTTTGTGATAAGCAGACAAATTCTTTGTTTTAGTAATTACTGGTTATTTGCTTGTTAATCTAAGTTTCATATATAAAATGAATTTTATATTTTCAGTATTAATACTGAAAAGTTTATTATAAAGCTTAAAAATATTTTTTTATAAAAAAATAAAAAATACAGGGCTGGAGAGATGGCACAGTAATTAAACACATTGGCTTATCTTCCAAAAGACCCGAGTTCAATTCCTAGCACCCACATGGCAGCTCACAACTGTCTGTAACTCCAGTTCCAGGGGATCTGGCATCCTCATGCAGATATACATGCAGGCAAAACACCAATGCAATTCAAAATAAATAAATTTTTAAGAATAAAAATTACGCTGGGCGGTGGTGGCGCACGCCTTTAATCCCAGCACTCGGGAGGCAGAGGCAGGCGGATCTCTGTGAGTTCGAGGCCAGCCTGGACTACAGAGTTAGTTTCAGGAAAGGTGCAAAGCTACACAGAGAAACCCTGTCTCGAAAAACCAAAAAATAAAAAATAAATAAAAATTACACAGTTGATAATAGTTACTCATATCCTGCAAAAATAAACTCTAAAGTCACCTCTTAAGAAAGTCTTCCTTGACCGTTAGGGCCTCTCTTCTGGATTTGTGCAGCATGCATTCAGTGGTGGTACTTGTCCGTGCATTGCTATTTTAATTTTGCACATTCTCCTCCCATTAGACTGTGCATTCATTTGAGCGCAGAGTCAGAGTCAGAGTCTAGTACATCTAAAAGTCATCTAAGTACCTGTTAGTTACTATGTATATGTCAGTAAATAACATATTTAGTTGCTACTGATTATTAAGGAGATGTATAATAAATGAATATAATTAAAATTTGTGATAGTTGCTGTGATAACCAAGAATACCTTTTGGTCATGTTAACTTTAATAGTCTGTGACTATCTGCAATTTTTACCAGTACCTGCAACTTACCAGAAGTGTAGGTAGAATTGACTGCCTGATAAAGTTATTAATCTGACAGAGAGCTGTTTGGTTAAAAGGTAAAACTTGGGTGTCATGAACAATAAGGGTGTTTATGTAAGGCCTTTGGGCTGGGTGAGGTCGTCTTGGGGAGAGTGTTTTGTATGAATAAAGGGCCTGGGGTCTTGGATGTGTGAAAGATACGGACGGAAAAGTATGCAGAGGGGAGAAGAGAGGGCAGAAAGATAGAAGGGAAAGAGAATCCAAGAAAGTAGAGTATTTAAAAGAGAACTGAGGTTAATTATATTGACTGCTGATGAGAAATTGAGCAAGGACGGGACAGAAAAATGATCATTTGATTTTTCAAGATGGAAATGATTGGCAATCTTGACAAGGATACTTTTGGTGAAATAGGAAGGATGCCACTTGGCACAAAAGGGAAGGTAGTAGAGATAGTGCTTTAATATAAATAGACAGTTCTTTAATTCTTTTGAGAAGCTCTGCTTCTGAGGGCAAGCAGAAACGTAAGTGGTGTTTGGAGGAGGATGTTGGTGTCAGAGGAGAGCATGTGCGCACATGTAGGATGCTGTATGGTGTTTGTATATGTAGCCATGAGTTCTTACCGTGATCTTTGTAACTTCTTAATGGTTTCTCCTTTATTCTCCCTGTAATCTGTTCTACTCTGACTAGATTATAAATCAGATCACTGCTTTAAAACCCAGTGCTTTCCTCCAGTTGCTGTACTATCCAGATTCTTATTGTGGCTTATGGGGCCCTGCACAATCTGACTATATCGCTAATCTTTCTTACTGTTTCTCTGCCTGTCTCCATCTCCCTGCTCTTTCTGTCTGGTGTTGGGGCCCAAACCCAGGGCTGTGAACAAACTAGGCAATCATTCTATCACAGAATTTGTAGCCTTAATCACTCAATTTCAGTGTCTTGACCTATTTTTTCTTATTTATTAATTAAACTTTAATCTTGTTGGTCCTTTTGCTGTTTTGGTGCCCAGTATATATAGTTCTATATTCTATATTTGTGTTTATGGTTCTGTCTGCTTAGAATGGTCATCTTCTGGGTGTTACTAAAACCTGTCGTCTCATTTCTTTTTCTCTCTTTTCCTTCTTTCCTCCCTTCCTCCCTTCCTCCCTCCCTCCCTCCCTCCCTCCCTTCCTTCCTTCCTCCCTTTCTCCCTTCCTCATTCATTCATTTATTCATTCATTCCCCCCCCTCCCCGACAGAGCTTCTCTGAGTAGCTCTGACTGTCCTGGAACTACCCTGTAGACCAGGCTGGTCTTGAACTCAGAGATCCACCTGCCTCTGCCTCCTGAGTGCTGGAATTAAAATCATGTGCCACCACCACCTGGCTGTCATCTCATTTCCTAACCATTGAGCCATTCAAGGCTTAAGTGTTTCTTCCTCAACAATTCTGTCCTGATCAACCCTGCCCCCATACACGCACATTTATACTTGGCACTGTTTTATTGAATTGCTTATTTTTTGTCTGCATTTCTTACTAGACACATAATTTCCACGAACATAGGAATTTTGTTTTACCTAACTAGATTAGTACTAACACATTGTAAATGCAAAATCAATTATTTGTTACATAACAGCATATCAAATGACTGACTATATCACACAGAAAGCTTGGTGTAATTGAAAGGTCATTCTAGGGAAGAAGTCTGGCAAGTAAAGAGAATATGGAAAAGAAAATCATTTTTGAAGGAAGGAATGACATCATGACTTCAGTGTAACTGGAAGCAAGAAGAATATGGTTGCATGTGTAAGGAGGCATGTAGTTTTGGGGGTGGAAAATAGTTTTCCTGTGGAGATTTCTGTTTTATTAAAAATAAGATCATCTACTTAGAGAGGAGTGGGGAATCATATAGTGTCATACAGGAAAATAATCATAACTTTGAAATGAAAGCAGCTAACCAGATTTTATAGTGTTCTTAGGCATTGCTACTTCAGTCTAGAGATGTTTGGGAGAGAGTTGAATTCAACTATCTGAACTGGAATTTTGGAAAGGGAGGGGAAGACAGGCAGGGGTGTGTGTGTGTGTGTGTGTGTGTGTGTGTGTGTGTGTGTGTGTGTCTAAGTACATAAGTACAGGGTAAGACTAAGTGAAGTCAGTCTTACTCCCAAGTCTTTTCCATTTCCACATCTTTGTTGCCTTTCGTATTCCTCTTAACTTTGGGAAGCCTCTCAGTATAGCACTGTGTCTCAAATTATAATTAGTGTCTAAAGAATACTTTTAAGATAATCAAAATAATTAAGAAATTAGTCATGCCCATGTCAGTATTGAATTTAGTAAGCTTAGGTAAATTATATACCCTGATAGGTTTCAGATTCCCTTGGTTTGGAATTGGCTGACCCTTCAGAAGCCTTCCAGTTTCTGTATGTTTTCCACCAAGCCAGATTGCCTTAGAAAGTGGCTGTTGCTCATTACCTGAGGTACTCCATGGCTGTGCTGGGTAGAGGCCTAGAGACAGAGAGATTCATCATAGTTTTGTCCTTCGAGTCGTTCCTTGCCTAGTGTCCACAAGCAGTGCAGGTGAAACTTCGACATTGCTTCATCAAAGTATGTATAAAATGCAATTAAAGTTTGAGGGAAGAGGCAAGTTTCTTAGAGGAAGTGAGTTCAGTTAGACTTGAGGAATGAGCAGGAGTTTGCTAGGCAGACTCCCTGAGACATCTTAGCAGCTAGAACAGTGTAGGTAAAGGTGGGGACATGGAAATGTATTGATAGAAGGATGGGTTTGGAGAATGGTATAGGTGAAACTGGAAAATGGATGAGGAAGAAACAAGTGTATTTGTGGGACATCTTTTTGTGCCAGGCAGCTGCTAGGCCCCGTCTCTTTTAAACAGCTTTTGTGTTTTAGTTCTGAACTCTGAACCAGGTAGTCTTGTTTGTATTTTACTCAAGAGTCGTCGGTGGCAGAGGGTCAGAAATTCAAGTAGCTTTCCTAACAACTCAAACGCACCTACAGTTTTCTTCCTGCTGCCCAGCAGTTGCTGTCTTGTTGCCGTATTAGAGCAAGTGGCTGGCGGAAGGCCGCAGAGGGGGAGTGCCTCTGACGCATTAAAGGACATCCCTCAGCAAATTCACGGCCGCGGCATTCCAGGGTCCTGCCAAAGCAAACCTCTTGGCACGATTTAATTAAAGATCAGATTCTAATAAGCAGGCACCAAGGGCATACAGTAGTCCTCAGGCCTGAGTGTTGGCCGTGCCAGTGTGCAGCTGCTCTGGGCTGTTCAGAGTTAGAAATGTAGTTAGTATGTGGAGTAGGCTTTATTTCTCCTTCCTGTTCTTCCTTCATTTTGTTGAATAATTTATTGTAAACACCTAACAATTTTTTTTTTTTGTACAGTGGTAGGAATTGAACTCAGCACTTTCATGCTATTCTGCCACTGAGCAACATCTTGCCACCCTCCTTTTTTATTTTAAATTATGATCTGAGGGATTATCTGGGAAATATATTAGAAGATGGGCAAGATGTCTCAGTGGGAAAAGGCCCTTCTTGAGCTGATGCTGCTCTGGGTTTAATTCCCAGAGTTTAATCTCACATGGTGAAAGAGAGAACTGACTCCTACACCTTCCCTCTGACATCCCCACGCATACAGTGCATGAGCATGTGAACACATAATAAATAAATGTGATGAAGTTGTTTTAAAAGTTAAAGCGAATTAGACGTTGTGTAGTTTATCCCTTTGCTTCTAGAGGTAACAGTGTGGTACAGTGATCACACAAACATTTTTTCCAGGTCCCTGCCTCTTGTGCCCACTATGTGGTATTGTGGGGTGACTGGCAACATCTCTGAAACTATGCTTCTTTGGATTTATTCACTGTTCTATTTCCAGTATGTAACAGAGCCTAGAATGAAAAAAGTGATACCTAGCAAGTAGGTTTCCAAGATTATATAAATTCTGAAGTATGATCTGATGTTAGTGATTATTAAAATACTTGTTCCAAATAATGGCTGAACTATTATGTATAAAAGTAATTAAACCAGCTGGTTCTCTAGGGAAACTGTTTCATAGGATTTCAGCAACTCAGTTGGGAAATGTAAAGGACTGTCCCAAACCCCAGGTCCCATGTTGTGAACTTAAGACATCCCAGATTTCTCAGTGCAGATGGATAACAGCTGGCTCTTCCTTTAGGAAACACCTCTTTTCTTATTGTAGAATCAACAATGTTTTTTTTTTTAAATTAATTTTAACATGGGGAATTTACTGTCCAGATCTAAAAACTGCTCAGAAAAGGCCATTTTTCTGCCTATGTGTGAGACAGAACATAGCAGGCCTACAGTGTTCTGCTATGTCCCACTTTAGTTATTTTTTTCTTTAAAAAAAGATTATATTTTCAATTAATATTCCCTCTCTCTCCCTTCCTTTCCTTTCTTTGTGATAGAGTCTTGCTATGTAACATAAGTCTGACCTCAGACCTTAAGTTCTCTTGTTTCTGTACTGGGATTACAGGTGTATGCATGTGTGTATACGTGTTCTTATGTGTGGTGACACATGTATGCAAGTACATACACATGTGGATGCCAGAGGTTGACCTTGAGTTTTTTCCTTGGTCATTCTCGACTTTATTACTGAGGTCTCTCCATAAGTCTGGAGCTCACCATTCTGGCTAGTCTAGTTAGCAGGTTTCCCCTGGGATATCTCCTCCTCACCTCCCAGGTGCTGGAAGTGGCTATAAAGACAGATAAGACTTGTGGAGAAATAGTAGGAAAGGGCTGATTGGAGGGCTGCAGGGAAACTGCAAAGTACTGCCAAAACCTAAGCCCAAGTAAGCTCAGAGGGCACAAGAAAGCACAGTTTTTGTGAATGAATATAGTTTGAAGGGACTAGGAATGTTGAGCTTTGAGAAGAAAGTTTTGAATGTCTTGAAAGGTTATTTCAAATACTTAAAATTCTGTCTGGGGAAAAGGTTTTCTGAATAGCTCTAAAAGATGATATTCAAGTGTAGAAAGGAATAATTATTGTTGTTTATTTTACTTGATCTTATATTTGTTCATTATGTTCACTATCCCTTTTTTCTTTTCTTTTTATTTATTTATTGTTTAAAATTAATTTATTTTTCTATTATCAGCTTGATACAGTATGTATTCTTATCTTAATAGTTAGATGTTTCATTAAGGCTTGCTCAGTAATTGAGTAAAACTGAAATTTATTATAAGCCACAGTCGTCCTAGAGACCTCCATGCTATATATATAGCCTCCATGGTTCTGTGGGTTGTAGTCTAATTGTTCTTTATTTTATATTATCTAGAATTTTCACTTAATGACTGCATAGTCATTATGCCATGTTTTTCTCTGCTGAGTATACTCAGTTGTGATATGTACCACATTTTTTTCAATCCATTCTTCCGTTGCGGGCATTAGGTTGTTTCAGTTCTGGTATTACATACTCTGAGGTTCTTTGGGATGGCTGGGTCTTGAGGTAGTTCGATTCCTAATTTTCTGAGAAACCGCCATACTGATTTCCACGGTGGTTGTACAAGCTTGCATTCCCACCAACAGTGGAGGAGTGTTCCCTTTGCTCCACATCCTCAACATTGACTGTCATTGGTTTTTTTTTTTTAAATTTAATTTTATTTTATTTTACAATACCATTCAGTTCTACATATCAGCCACGGGTTCCCCTATTCTCCCCCCTCCCACGCCCTCCCTTTACCCCCAGCCTACCCCCCATTCCCACCTCCTCCAGGGCAAATCCTCCCCCGAGGACTGCGATCAACCTGGTAGAATCAGTCTAGGCAGGTCCAGTCCCTTCCTCCCAGACTGAGCCAAGTGTCCCTGCATAAGCTCCAAGTTTCAAACAGCCAACTCATGCAATGAGCACAGGACTTGGTCCCACTGCCTAGTTGCCTCCCAAACTGATCAAGCCAATCAACTGTCTCACCTATTCAGAGGGCCTGATCCAGCTGGGGGCCCCTCAGCCTTTGGTTCATAGTTCATGTGTTTCCGTTCATTTGGCTATTTTTTTCAATAATTGAGTAAAACCGAAATTTATTATAAGCCGCAGTTGTCCTAGGAACCTCTATGCTATATATATAGCCTCCATGGTTCTATGGGTTGTGGTCTGATTGTTCTTTATTTTATATCTAGAATCCACTTATGAGTGAGTACATACCATGACTGTCTTTCTGGGTTTGGGTTACCTCACTCAGGATGATTTTTTCTAGTTCCATCCATTTGCCTGCAAATTTCATGCTTTCATTGTTTTTCTCTGCTGAGTAGTACTCCATTGTGTATATGTACCACATTTTTTTCATCCATTCTTCAGTTGACAGGCATCTAGGTTGTTTCCAGGTTCTGGCTATTACAAATAGTGCTGCTATGAACATAGCTGAGCATGTATCTTTATGGTATGAATCAGCATTCCTTGGGTATATGCCCAAGAGTGGGATGGCTGGGTCTTGAGGTAGTTCGATTCCTAATTTTCTGAGAAACCGCCATACTGATTTCCACAGTGGTTGTACAAGTTTACATTCCCACCAACAGTGGAGGAGTGTTCCCTTTGCTCCACATCCTCTCCAACATTGACTGTCATTGGTGTTTTTGATTGTAGCCATTCTGACAGGTGTAAGGTGGTATCTCAGAGTCGTTTTGATTTGCATTTCTCTGATGATTAAGTCACTCTCCCTTTTTTAATCACCCATTTTTGCCAGGAATGGAGTAAGGGACTGAAAAATATGTAAGATATGAACTTTGTTCTTAAGGGGTGGGGTCCATAGTGTCAAGTCTAACTGAGGGTGGTGAAGGGGGAGGCAAGTGTGCAAACAAATAATTGTAGTGCACATTGAGAGAGACTGAACTAATGTGGGAACTCTTTAAATGGATGAAGAAAGGTAGACTAGGCTGCCTTTTTAGATTATAGATACCCTACTGCTGAAGGTTTCCAGTATAGGCAGGATGACCCAAGCCGCCATCATGCAGTACAAGGTTTTGAACATTAGATTCCAATAGAGTGTTGGTTAATCTACCTCCTCAGAATTCTCTTAAACATGATAAAATGACTAAAAATGAAGAAACGTATATATCAAGATGGTTGGTGACGCTTTCCTGTCATAATCCTGGCCTATGGCCTAAATGGTAGTTACATTAAATGAAGCTGCTGGTTGAAAGTCTGGGAGGCCAGGGAGAGCCTGTTTTGGGTAGTAGGTAGCTGTGGGAGTATAATTTTGGAACTGGCAACCTGGAGTAGGAGGGCATTGCCAACTATGACACTGGACGCTTTCTTGGAAGAGCTGAGGAACCTGAGTTAGAGCTGGAAGAGAAGGCAAAGGCAGTCATATCTGGGAAGTGAAAATAGAAGAAATACATTAAAAAAAATTACCCAGATAGTCAGTTTGGATTAACAGAAGTATCCTTACTTATTTTGATATTGTTTGTTCGAAAAGGACCAAAGGTTGGTCAAGATGAATTAAAAAAAAATCCAGTTGAGTTTGACTTTAAAAAGTTAAATAAGATTTTAATTGATCAAGAGAGAAATTATTGACACAGTGCCTGACATCTCCCTGTTCCTTGCTTCTTTTTCTCTCTCTTCAGTGTGTGTAAGAATATTTGGTGAGGGCCAGGTGTGATGGTGCACACCTTTAATCCCAGCACTCAGAAGGCAGAGGCAGGTGGATCTCTGTGAGTTTGAGGTCAGCCTGGTTTACAGAGGGAGTTCCAGGACAGCCAGAGCTACATAGTGAGACCCTGTCTCAAAAAAACAAAACAAAAAAGAATATTTGGTGAGCTAGCAGACAGTATAGACTGGGCTTATGAATGGGCCTGCTCAAATAAGAGCAGGCCTCCTGAAGACGCTAAAGAGCATTAGCTTTTATTCTGGCATGTCAGTGGAGGAGTTTAAAATACACAATAGTAGGTTTCTTTGGATGGAAGAAATCAGATTTTCCATTTACTAGAGAATATTAAAAAGACTATTACAGAATTTTATAAATTCATGAAAACCATTACTTTTATTGAATATAGTATACTATCAGAGTTCTTTCTATGTCTTAATCTTTTTAATTTTTAGAATGGCAAATTTATTGCATTTTAAAGAATTGATTTCTGAAGCAGTGGTATGCAAATCTGGCTGACATTGAGGCTATTTATTTTCAAAATGCAGAATTCTAGTCTTAACCCAGGCATACTGAATCAAGGCTTATGGGTGTTAGGCCCTGACAATCAATTTCTAAAAGTGACTGGTGATTTTTATGTAGTTTTTTTTTTTTTTGGGAAGCTTTTAATTTTTAAAGCACTGTTGCATCTTACTCCGAGGAGACTATATTCTAAGTAGTTGTGATTAAAGATACAATTTCTACCATTACATGCATTAATAAGGAGACAATATAAATTCTGGACACATTCATATCTATCGTTTGTCAAGAACTAGAACATATTTTAAGGTAATAATACTTGTTTTCATTAAAACCCCTTGTTGGCATATCATTGGAGATTTTCCTCTTTTAAATTTTACTCTATTTTCCAAAAGCATAGGAAAATGCTAGTAAATTAAGCAGTGTTTGGCTCACAGTAGGGATTTACATCTGGGTTACTGACTAAATAGGCTAGCAGTGTTCATGGCTAGTAGTAGAAGGGCTGTATAATTTGAAATTTAAAACATTTGAAATAGGTATTTCCTTGCGCTAATAAATATTAAGAGTATTATTATGTTCTTTCTTTTAATTCTAGTAGCTGCTGCTGGTGGTGGTGACAATGTCAAATAACGGCTTAGACATCCAGGACAAACCCCCAGCCCCTCCCATGAGAAACACCAGCACTATGATTGGAGCTGGCAGCAAAGACACTGGGACCCTGAACCACGGCTCCAAACCTCTGCCTCCAAACCCAGAGGAGAAGAAAAAGAAGGACCGATTTTACCGATCCATCTTACCCGGAGATAAAAGTACAGTACCTAATTTACTTTCATAATTTTTGTGCTTTAGGAAGAAAAGGCAAAGCAGAGCATTTTTCCCCTCCTAATAGTCTAGATGAAAGATCTGGCCTTCCCCAACTTAATTCTCCTTCAGTACCTTTTATTTTCTTGTTAACTATTCCCCAAGTCTTTCCTTCCTAAAGTGGCTAAAGCCAAATGAAAATTTGATTTATTGTTTAGTATTATATTTGCTGTGGGTTTTTTTTTTTTTTAAATTTTTATTTATTATGTATACAGTATTCTGCCTGCATGTGTCCCTGCAAGTCAGAAGAGGGCACCAGATCTCATTACAGGTGGTTGTGAGCCACCATGTGGTTGCTGGGAATTGAACTCGGGTCCTCTGGAAGAGCAGCCAGTGCTCTTAACCACTGAGCCATCTCTCCAGCCCTGCTTAGTATTATATTTGAACGAAATTCTAAGAATAATTTTGTTCTTGCCAGCTATCAGACAAATTGTAGACGTTTGTATGTATCTGTTTCTCTTCTTTTTAACTTTTTAAAATGTTTATGAAATCATAAAACCTAAGGACTTTTGAAATACCTTTGTTTGGAATTTTCTTTTTCACAGATTGCTTATGTATCAATAGAGCTGGTGCATGTGTGTGGCGTATATGAGTGTGTGTGTGCTGTATATGCATATGTGGATAGTATGCTCATGCACCTGTCTCATCAGAGGAGGACATCCTAATCAATCACATTCCACCTTATTCCCTTTAAGAAAGGTTCTTTGCTGAACTTGGAGCTAGGCAGGCAGTCAGCAAGCCCCAGCAATCATCCTGTTTCTGTCCCCCCAACCTCCCCCCAACAATGATGGGATTACAGATGCACACGGGCATACCTTGCTTTTGACATGGGTTCTAGGCATTTTAACTCAGATCCTCATTCTTACATAGCCAGCACTCTTACCCACTGAACTGCCACCCCAGCCCCTCTTGTTTGTTTTTAAAGAAGATTCCCATCTAGAACAACAGGATAGAAACAGCACCGTCATACATCACCGCAACTGAAGGAGTAGTTTTATGTGCCAAGAATCTAGATACCTGGGTTGTAGTCTTGCTTCTTCCACAAGCTGCCTGTCATGTTTGTGTCAGTGACTTCTCTGTAGATGTCAGTGCTTCCATGTAAAAAACGAGAGCGCCAGAGCCAGTTTCTTTTAGCTCTGCAACTCTATATTTATATAGATGAGATATTGCAAAATGCCATTGGATCAGGCTTGTCTATGTAGGTAGTAAGAAACCAGGCCATTGTGAGCTATTTTTATTGGTGATAGAGCTGTAGACCTGGAGGTTCTTCTGGAAATCTGACTGAGTACCCTTAGGCCAGATTTGGTCTGAAAATAAATCTTATCCCCAAGATCAAGTCTGCATCTTTGTCAGTTGAAAGCCTAGAGGTTGAAAGCAGTTACAGGAAGTTCTTGCAAGATGACCGAATAGCCTGCATTTTATTTTCTAGCTGTGGGTTTTCTGTAGATTCCCTTAGCATATTGGTTTTACTCCTGCTTTAAGACCCTTGTTAGCTGTTATTAATATGTACATTAAGATAAAAAATGGCCGAGTTTCTTCTGTTTAGTTTGGAATGTTAGTTCAGTTAGCAATCTATTACTCAACTGCAGGATCTATGACAGTGCTAGCAGTCTTTGCCATGCTCTGCCTTCATATAGCATTTGAAAATTGATACAAGCTGCATAGAGAATTATTCTAGAAATGAACTCCCAATAACCTGTATGGAGGTCTGCTCCCACATTAACTCTACCATTTATTATTTTAAATATCTTAATTATAGAGTCATCTGCAAAATGGGAGTAACATAATTCATGCTCATCTTATGTCAGTAGTAAACACTTGTATACCACTCTATGTCATGACTGTAAAAGTATTTTCTAAACTATAAAACCATACAGATAGCCGGGCGGTGGTGGCGCACGCCTTTAATCCCAGCACTTGGGAGGCAGAGGCAGGCGGATCTCTGTGAGTTCGAGGCCAGCCTGGGCTACCAAGTGAGTTCCAGGAAAGGCGCAAAGCTACACAGAGAAACCCTGTCTCGAACCGCCCCCCCCCAAAAAAAAAGAAAAAAAAAACCATACAGATAAGAGGCTAACTTATTTTAATGAAATCTCATTCATTCTTTTGGTTGATGCCCATATCCAATACCCACAACTTATTTCTAATAAGAAAGCTGAACCCTAAAGAATAGTAAACAGTGACCAAGCTTTCACTGGTGGAAGGTGAGAGGAATATGTATAGAACTAAAGTCTTCCTAAGTGTCTATTGCATCATACTACTGTTAGTTGTCTCAACACTGATTGCGTATTGGACTCATACATGGTGCTTCTAAGAAATGTATATCTGCTTCTACCCAGATGTTGGAGGCAGAATTTCTAGAGATGCAGTGTTGTGTCTCTCAGGGAAACAAGAATGAAATGTTCTTTACATTACAGTAGTGGTTTAGATTAGAGCTGGCAGTGAGTGGTGTCTGTGGTCATTACCTAATGCTGACCTCCAGAATGGCCTCAGTTTGCGCTTGATGGATGCATAAATGATTGGAAGGAGAAGCTATAATTGAAGGCTTGTAATAGGTAGTGCTGAGTTGCAGGATTCCATGTGGGAAAGCCTGGTTCCTGTGGTTAGGATTTGGAGCCTTTGGTTTATTCTAAGAAGTCTTATGGCATTTAGTTTGCAATCTCTTTCTGGCTGCATTTTTATGAACAAAGTGAAATTCTCTGAGCTTGGGAAGAGGTTAGTAAAGTTAACTACATCAGGGTTTGTCTTTCTTAAGTTTAGAATGTTTTACTGCCTTTTGCTCAGATTAGTTCAGTTGAGCCAATGAGAGGTGCTGTTTAAAAATAATTTAAAAATAGATCTAATGGCCCTTGCTAAAACTTTAATGTGTGTGGTAAAACATGGAATTTTGTGGTCAGCTGCTTTCCTAAGCCCAGGTTGGACTAAACCAGAGATAGGAGGATGGGTAAGGTTACAAGCTCTTTTTCTACATAATTTCCTCAAACCTAAGATCTCTACTTACATGAAATCAAGGTAGGTTGGTCTTCTTTCTGTCTTTAGTCATATTTAAATTCTCTATCTTCATCATCTTATTGAGAAATCTTCTTTGGTAGTTGCTAGTATTAATGATAACTCGTGTTTTTAAGGTTCTTTACTTTATAAAACCATGTATTTTAATTGATTCACATAATAGTAAGAAAATTAAATTCTCCTGGGTTTGTTTTTTTTTTTCTTTTCTTATTCTTCTTTTCATCATTTTTACTAAATTGTACTGTCTGATACCTTCATTACTGTGTTGATGGGAACCACCCTCATTTTGTTCTTAATTCCAGAGGAGAGGAATCCAATATTTTATACCCTGTATTAAGTAGCTACTAGCTAAGTAGAGACAGGGAAGGACATTCCAGAAACAAACAGAATAAGCAGAGGCCTAGGGGAGTCAACAGTGTGCTCAGGATTTTTCCTGCTTTACACTTACCAGAAAGCCAACCAACTGTGATAATCTCTTACTAGACATATACTATGATTTTGGGATTGAGGAACAAAACAGCAGATAAAGAAAATATATGCTTCTGGGGGTCCAACAGCCCAAGGCCACCAACCCCACCTCTCTACTTACTGTAGAAGAAAAAGTGAGCAACAAGTAGGAGGTGGGAGCTTGTGAGGTGTATTCAGAGGCTGCAGGTAGAGAAAAGAGTGGCTGGCAGAGGTAGAGCTAATTTCAGAATTAACCCTGCCCTCCTTATGAGTTACATGGTTTCATTTCTCTGGCACTCTTTTCTATAGACTACTTGTTCTGCGAGCTACCTTCCTCTGGATCCTTACTACCATAATTTCTTCTGGACTTAACAGCCATGTTTGTGATGTTATATTATATACTTTATTAATATACAGTGGAAATAATTTATAAATCATAATATGTATAAATATTACTTGTTCAAATCTAAATAAAACAATATAATTGTAGTTCTCTAGAACCTTTTAAGGGATTATCTTAGAAGGAATTTAGAAACAGAAAGCCATTTGACACAAAGCACTTCCAAAGCCCTGCCACATGTCCTATACATTCTAGCTTTGAGTAGACAAATGCAATTATGTCATAAGTGACTGTTCATTCGGGGCCATGGTATAACCCTTAGCCTTCTCCTTCTCAAAGCAGCTGCTCTAGAAGGGAAATTGCCAAGTATATAAATAGTCTAACCCTTAGCAACTGGCATGTAGACAAGACATTCTTATGAAGTTACTGAAGAAAACAATCTTTAGGACAGACCTGGGTTCAAATCCCACCCCTTGCTAGTTATATTGATAAATTACTCTGTGTTCTGATGTATAAGCAGGTAGTAGTAGTATTTAGTTTATAAAATTGTAACAATAAAGGAAAACTATGTATAGTGTATATACATGGTAAGTTCTTGATGTTATTTCTCATTATATCTGAGTACATTTTCTTAAATCAATTTGCAGTTCTTCAGCAGTAGTAGAGTAGAAGAATGTAAGGACCTTGGCTTTTATTTCACTTTCATAATGACTAGACTAGGCAGATCTGTGCCACAATCTCCTAGTCTACAAATGAAAGTTGACTCTCAGGCTTGTAATTATGTAAGATAATGTATATGAAATACCTATTAAAACAGTCTAGTTACAGTGCTTTGAGAGTGCTTATCTTCCTTGTTACATAGACTATTGTGAAATGTAGAGGCTAGATAGGCCCTTAAGATCATCTTGTCCATCTCATCATTTCGATGAGAAAGTAAAGATCCAGAACTATATATTTTGGTGAGAGGAAGAGGCAACAATGACATGGATTTTAGCTCTTTTACCATCTCCCCACTTTATAGCCTTTTGGGCTCTTTAAATATATATGCATACTATATAGAACTTCACAGGCACTTACTGAAAAGCTAAAATAAGCCTAGAAACTGAATACTATCCCTCTTTTTTAAATTTTATTTTGTAGCAAATAAAAAGAAGGAGAAGGAGCGGCCAGAGATTTCTCTTCCTTCAGATTTTGAACATACAATTCATGTTGGTTTTGATGCTGTCACAGGGGAGTTTACGGTAAGTCCTTGTGTCAGTCTTAGAGTTTGGACTGTATGCTAGTAGGTTCAGTCCTTTCTTGTCTTCCTAAAGCTTCTTTCTCTGCTAGAGACTTTTCAAGAACACTTGCCTAATCTCAAATTTCTCTTATTTTTCTTGGTTTGTGTGTTTGTTTGCAGTATTTGGGATTGAAAACAAGGCCCTGCACATGCTGTGCAAAGGCTTTACCACTGAGCTACATCAACCAACCCAAACAAACCTCTCTTAAGAGGCCCCATGACAGCAAGCTCTAGGTGGGGCACTAAATGCAGGAGTAAATCAGACTTGGTCCCTGCTCTGAAGGAGGTAAAGCCTGGTAATGGAGTAGACCTCTTAAGGAAGATACATAAAAGGAGCTTGTGTAAATCTTGAGGGACTAGGGAAAGGGATAACTAATAGGCTTATTTTTATCTGCTAGCAGACATCGAGGTTTGATATGATATTCTTTCAGGGTCCCAGTACCCATGTCTTCCTGAAAACTTTTAATGTCTTTTTCTTAGGGGATGCCAGAACAGTGGGCCCGCTTGCTTCAAACATCAAATATCACCAAATCAGAGCAGAAGAAAAACCCACAGGCTGTTCTGGATGTGTTGGAATTTTATAACTCTAAGAAGACCTCCAATAGTCAGAAGTACATGAGTTTTACAGGTATGAAGATTGTGTCCATGGTGATCACAGCAAAAGAAGCTCCCATATGCCTGTTAGTTAGCAAGAAAAAAGAAAGTGCCAACAGTATGATGTGTTTGGAAATGACAACTGAGATGAAGACTTCTGTCTTAGTTGTTTTATTGTTGTGAAGAGACACCGTGACCACAACAACTCTTATAAAGGAAAAACATTTAATTGGGGCTTGCTTACAGTTTTAGAGGTTTAGTCCATTATAATGATGGTGTGACTTAGTTGCATGCAGGCAGACATGATGCTGGAGTAGGAGCTGAGAGTTCTACATCTTGATCCACAGGTAGCAGAAGGAGACTGTGTCACATTGGGTATAGCTTGAGCTTAGGAGACCTCAAAGCCCGCTCCCACAGTGGAAGCACACTTCCTTCCAACAAGGCCACACCTACAACAAGGCCACACCTCCTAATAGTGCCACTCCCTATGGGCCAAGCATTCAAACACATGAGTCTATAGGGGCCATGCCTAATCAAACCACCACAACTTTTTTTTTTTTTCTGAAGTTATGTATGTTATTTTTACATTATGTATTTTGTGTGGGGTGGGAGCATGTATGCCATGGTGAGCATATGGAAATCAAAAGACAAAAGACAACTTTCAGGAGTCAGCTCCCTCTTTACACTTGAGTAAATTCTTGAGTTTGAACACAGGTCGTCAGACTTGGTGGCAAGTGTCTTTACCCACAAAGTTATCTCACCAGACCCTGTATATGTTAGTTTTAAAAAAAGCAGGGAATTATATAAAAGGAACATAGACTTCTATATAGTTATAAAACATTTATCACATGGGCATATATAGCATGGGCATTTAGTTGTCATTGTCATTATTTCTGATATCATTACTTAATAATATTAATGAGTATCTTTTAATTTATTTATTTATTTATTTTTTGGTTTTTCGAGACAGGGTTTCTCTGTGTAGCTTTGCGCCTTTCCTGGAACTCACTTGGTAGTCCAGGCTGGCCTCGAACTCACAGAGATCCGCCTGGCTCTGCCTCCCGAGTGCTGGGATTAAAGGCGTGCGCCACCACTGCCCGGCCGAGTATCTTTTAAGTTGCAAGCCCAGTTTCTCCTTTAAGAAACTCCTTTTGAGCTAGCTCAGGCTGGTTTGGGCTTAGAACTCATGATAATCCTTTAGCATCAGCCTTCAGAGTGCTGGGATTACAGATATGAGCCATCATATCACGTATAAGGGAGTAAATTTTATCATTTGAATGGAAATCAGGTCAGTAGTAATTATAAATGTTCTTTATATGTACTTTCTATGTAAGGGATTATTTTTTTAGATGTTTTTAGTGGTGGAATTAGGATTAGAACCCAGGTTTTCTCACTCCTAGCCCCATGTCTTTTGAATTACTAGTTGCCTCTAGTAATTTTATTTGGAGTATGCCCTTCCATAGCAGAGATATTTTTCTTTTTCTAGACTAACTTATAAAAAGCTTGTATTTCTGGAAACTTTTCTTCTTCTCTTTTAATTTATTAAAAGAGATTTATTTATTTATTTATTCATGTATTTGTGTGATCTGTTTTTATGCACACAAGAAGAGGCAGTCAGATCCTATTATGGATGCTTGTGAGCCACCATGTAGTTGCTGGGAATTGAACCCAGGACCTCTGGAAGAACAGTCAAGTGCTCTTAACCACTGAGCCATCTCTCCAGCCCTCAAAACTTCTTGTCTTCTTTATAGCATCTTAAGAGTGTTGAAAGCAAAGCTGGGCATTGTGATGCATTTTTGTAATCCCAGATAGATGTGATACAGGAGGATTAGGAATTAAATGTCATTCTTTGCTACTTAGCAAGTTCAAGGCCAACCTTGGCTGTGTGGCAACTTTGTCTCAAAAATCAAATAAACCATAAAAATACAACACAACAAAAACAAGGGGAAAAATAGAATACTAGACTAAGAAGCATATATATATATATATATATATATATATATATATATATATATATACCAATTCCTCACTGTTTGCAGATATGAAACACAGAGAAGGTCTTCGTAGTGTGCCTAAATTATTGCCAGGGCTAGTCTCTTACTTCTTAGTCTGGTGCTCTTTGTTTCTGCAGCCTCCTTCAAAAGCAGAATTGTTGGAGAAGGTAGAGTCAGGATGAGCTAGCTGACTTTGAAGGACGACTTCCCCAGCTAGTGTCTGGCTCCCATCAAAGGGTACAGATGGTCGGATGATGGACTGCAGCTTCACTCATGCTGCCACAGTAGTACTCAGGAGAAGCCATGCGTCTTCCCAGCAGCATTTCCTTCTCTCATATGTCCCCACTGGGTCTGTCTGTCTTCTTCCATTGAAGGATTAGATCATTCCGAGGAGGAACTGGGGTGAGAGGTTGCTGAGTAGTCAGGAAATTAGAACTTATGTTTAAGGAGTTTATTACAAAGATATATTGGAAGCTGTTTTCTATGTCCTTATATATAGACATAAGGAAGCTGCATGTATGCATATAGATCATTGCCCCTGTGGACTTGTATATGGTTAAAATTATAGTCCCTTTAAATATTTACAAGTGAATATGTGTATAGCTATACACATTCAGGTAATTTCATATACAGTCATCTATGCATTCATATTTATATTATAGTTACTCTATTCCATAGATAAATGTACATACTTTTACTTTTGTGCATTAACATAGACACGTGTATGTGCACTCATGTAGGATTTTAAATTTTCTGGTTGTTAAAGACAAGGGCCAACTCTAGGCAAAATTTTATATTTGACACAGTTTATTTTTAATATGATCTATTTCTTTTTCCTGTTTCCTCTTCTCCCATATTGTTAATTAAGCTGATACCATATCAATTTGTGTATGCTCTTCTGTAACTTATCTCCTATGATTCTTATGTGGCATATAGAGATTGTCAGGGCAAAGACTTATTAACCCCTTTTTATAGACTCAAGTTAATTAGCTTTAAAGAAATTACAACTTGCTCGTTATGATGCAAGTGATATGTTTCTTATTTTTATTTTAGTTAACTTTTTTTTGAGACAGGGTCTCATTATATAGTCATTGCTGGCCTCAACCTCAGAGAGATTCCCCTGCCTCTACCTCCTGAGTGCTTTGTAAATGTGTTTTTAAATTAGGCCTCTAAACACTCTGCTCTCAATAATCCACACAACTCTCTAGTCCCTTTTATTATTTTGGTTAAGTTTTCTGTGACTTTTGATTTTCTATACCAGTTAATGTTAGGGAGAAAGTAGACTAAATTGATATCCCACCCAAGGTTTAGCTCTACTTTGACACAAACTTATATGACCTTGAACCAGTATCTTTGTGTTTTTGAACTATAGTTCCCTCATTTGTTAAGTAAAGGGTTTGGAAATACTTTCTATTCTTTTCATTCTGTGCTTTAAAATTCAATTTTGATCTATAGAAATTATACAGTCTTTCTGTTTGTTTGTTTGTTTTTTCAAGACAAGGTTTCTTTGTGTAGCTCTGGAGCCTGTACAGATTTTTTAAAAGGAGAGATGTTTACTTAAAATATTATTCATATGTGTGCATGCATACAGGTTTGCGTGCCTTAGCATGAGTGTGATCAGAGGCTAACTTACAGTTCATTCTCTCCTACCATGTGGGTTTTATGAATTGAACTCAGGTCATCAGGTTTGAGTGACAAGTGTCTTTACCTGCTGAACCATCAGGCCAACCCAGTTACTTGTTTTTACATGGTATCAGAAGCATTTTATAACCATATTCCTAGATCTCAAAAGAGCTAGGAGTGTTTAAGGTTGGAGGCAGTACAGTTAGGTATAGTTTTGTTCTGCTCGGCTGATACCATTTTGTTTTCTGGAACAGCAAAGCAAATTGTTTAAATTATGCCTTGGATTGATTTCTCCAGAGTTTAGCCATTTAGGTTTTTTTTGTTACTGTTTTTGTTATGTTTATAGATAAAATTTTATTTTATGTGTGTGAGTTTTGCTATATGTTTGTACACCATATTCATGTGTGGTGCCTGGAGAGGCTAGAAATCCAGATCCCCTGTAACTGGAGTTAAAGCTGGTTGTGAACCACCTTGGGGTACTGGGAACTAAACCTGGGTCATCTGCAAGAGTAGAAAAATAATTTTAACTGCTGAGCAGTCTCTCCAGCGAACAAGGTTTACTTTAAGAACATTATTGTCATAGATTGATTTACTTTCTACTTTATGGATTCTTTATTTGCTGTAGAGCCAAAGAGCCTTACTGGGCCATTTTTATGTGATAGAATTGGGATCTTGGATGTTCTTTGGTCTGGGTTCTTGATGACAAATATGTCAAATTTGTAAGAATGTTTTCTTGATCCCATTGGGGATGAACTGGCAAGTAAATTCTTAGGATTTAAAGAAACAACAAAGACAACCCTGGTCTTTATATTTCTTCTTTTCTTTTTGTTAAAATTTCTTATGGGTCTCTGTTTCATCAAGTCTGAGATATCATTGGTTATCAGATGACAGTTGTTTTATATACCACTCAAAGTCCATCAGACTGTGAAATGTCTTGAATGAATGCTGATCCTATGTTACACAAATGTACTTGTGCACAGGACAACCTTGGGTATCATTCTTCAGGTACTCTTTCTGTGTTTTTGAGACAAGGTCTCTCTCTGAGCTGGAATTCATCTAGTAGATTGGCCAGGAACCTGTCAGTCTCTGTTTCTCCAGTACTAGGATTGTAATCATGTATTGTCACACTCAGTTTTGTTTGTTTACATCCTTGCATTTGCACAGCAAGCACCTTACTGACTGAGCTAGTTCCTAGCCTCTGAAAGATCCTTCCTGAATGCTGAAGCTGTAGATTGGTCATGATTTTATGTGAATGACTCAGGAACATAGCATGGATTTCTTGCCTTTATCTCAGACTGTAGGACAGTTTCTTGGCCATTGAAAACTCATGTTGTGGATACTAGAGCATGGTATTTAGAATTAGATCAGAATTCAGGTTTGAATCATCTGTTTAACCTTTGTGTACACTGGGCAAATTACTTAACTTCTCTCAATTATAAAGTCTATTAAAGTGAATATAATAATAATACCTAGAGCCATAGTGAAGGTTAAAGGAGACCTGTTAGGTATATATACTTGCCATGGCTTCTGCTCATAGGACAAGTTATACTATTACCATTCTGTGGACCTGGCAATTGCTTGGCCAGATCGTTTCCTTAGCACTCAGAAAAGGATTAACTATACTTGTTTACTAAGTCTCTTGTCTCTCTTCTTTGTACAGATAAGTCAGCTGAAGATTATAATTCTTCTAACACTTTGGTAAGTTTGTGTTTCCTCCATTCTGCCATAAGTGGGTATGGAAGTGAGGTTCAAGATAGTGTGGTAGAGACAGAGCCTGGCCTTGGAGACACTCACTGCCATGACTTAGATTCTCTTTCTGCAGTAAAGGAATTGGAATGATGAACAGTGTTGCCCCTATTTGACAGTATAGCTCTTCCAGCTTTACAGTGGTATAGAAATTCTAACCTTGAAACCAGAAGATGTAGCTTTTAGGCTGTTTCATTTGCAGGACTGAACATTGGGAAACCCAGTTTGTCTTTCTGTGGTTCAGATTTTTCAACAGTAAAATGCGAGTGATACATTTTTTCCTTAACTTTCCTTTCCTAACTGGATGTGTTTTGAAAAGGATCTCTTCTCTTTCATCAGTAAGGCCTACTAACTGGAGGGAACAGATTCTATTTATTTAAGTCCATCATTCTCCCCTCTGAGGTTGTAGTGGTGTTCTATAACTTAAAGGATTGTGAAAGGAATCACTGAAGAATTGGCTGGGAAGCATACCTAGATGACCTTAAAAAGTACCTCTATGTCCCTCATTTTAAAAGTTGCATTTTTCATGACAGTTATGAATTTAAAAAATGAAATGCTTATATCTTTGTCATATAAAGAATAATAATATTTGGTCATATAAATAATAAGCTGTGAGACATATAAGAGAATACTATTCTTTATACGGGGTGTTATCTCTTATAGAAAACTGTTTATAGCCAGGGTTGGTGGCCAAGCCTTTTAATCCCAGCTACTTGACAGACTGAGGCAGAAGAATTGAAAGTTTAAGTCCAGCTTGGGCTGTAGAATGAGTTCAAGGCCTGCCTGAGCTACTTACAGAAACGCTATTTCAAAGAAAAAACTTAAAAGATGGCTAGGGATATAGATGAATGGTAGAGTACTTGCTTATCATGTGAGAGGCTGTAGATTCAATCCCCAGAACTGCAGGAAATAAAACAAAGGTGCTCATGCCATATCGATTTATTAAACATTTATAGAAGCCTCTGTTCTCTGCCAGGTCGTGTGTGGAGCAGTCAGACATTGTCCTAAACTTACACCTCCTAGTCTTATAGAGGATATGAAGGCACATGCAGTTACAGTACAATATGCTATAAACCTCATGAGGTCAGAAGCTATGTCTGTCTTATTAATTGCTTTGTCTTTGGTACTCAGCAAGTTCTGACATTTGCTAAACATTTATTGAATGAAAGATCGGATGTGTCAGTGAAAGCATCTCAATGCTAAAGTCTATGCTGAATGAATTATTTAGAGTAAGGATTAGAGAGATGAAGATATTTCAGACAGAAAATTACATGCACAGAGAAAGAGGTTCACAAGGTATGTGTATTCTGGGAACTGCTAGTAGTTTGATATGTCTGGAATGTAAAAATGTGCCGGAAGAGAGGTTGGCGGTGAGGAGGCATGGTAAAATAGGCCAAGTCATGTAGGAGTTTGGCTTTGTGTAAAAGGTAAATGAAAAGCTTAAAGAATTTTAAAGAGGAGAATAATAAATATAACACAGTACTGAGCCACTGTCAGACCTTGCTGCCAGCAGTCAGAGTCATTTATACTGTTGGCAATTATAGGAAGAAGAGTTTGCCAGTCTGGTGCTTGGCAGTGTGTTGGGTCCTTTCTTATTCACTGTCTCTTTTATTTTTCACAGCAGTGTAATGAAGCGGATTATAATCCTTGCTTTATAGTTGATAAAACTGAAACAGAGAAAGGCTCATTGTGATACACAGTGGATTCCTACTCTGCCCTGCTTTCCTCTCCACCCATGCTGCTTTGCAGCAAATGGAAGAGATATGATTAAAAGACAGGAAAAGTATTTGCAAATGAATTATTGATCAGTAAATTATTGAAGAAAGGGCCTAAACAAAGTGGAGCTGTAACCCGTGGGTCAAATGTCTATGCTTTTGTAAGAAGAGTGGCTGTTATCTATTATTGAGTGGCTGCTCTGTGCCAGACACTGTGTTAAAATCTTCCTCTTTAGCATAATTAATCCTTACAATTGCCATGGGAAGGAGGTACTGTTGTCCTCATTTTCTGGGCAGAAAAGCAAACCTTCCTGAAGACTCTTTAATAATAAGAACCATATTAGAAACAAGTTGTAGTATAAGCCTATAATCCCAGCACTTGGGAGGTAGAGGCAGGAGGACCAGAAGTTCAGGGTTATCCTTGGCTACATGGTAATTAGACTGACCTAAGTGACATGAGACCCTGTGTCAAAAAACAAACATATAAAACTGTATAAGAACTAGAACCCAAGGTAGTGGTGCACTTTAATCCCAGCACTTGGGAGACAGAGGCAGGCAGATCTCTGTGAGTTCCAGGACAGCCTGGATTCAGAGTGAGTTTTCAGGACAGCCAAGGCTACACAGAGAAAGCCTGTCTTAAAAAAAAAAAGAGAGAGAGAGAGAGAGAGAGAGAGAAGAGAGAGAGAGAGAGAGAGAGAAAATAAAAGATAAAAGAAAGAAAAACTAGAACCCTTGAATCTCACTACTCCAATCCTTTTTTTTTTTTTTTTTCCTGTGTCAGGGAACAGAGAAAGACATAAGAAGGTCTTATAAAGGTGACTACAGTGAAGCAGCAGCCATGTTGTTAGTGTGGGAGAAGAGCCCTGTGGCTCGTGCCATATGGCTGAGAGGATAACACCTGCTTGGTTTAGTATCTACAATTAGAACCACTCAGACTGTCAAGGGCATTTCCCTGTAATTGAGAGCATTTCCTCTATAACTCGCTGTTCTATATTTCCTTATTAGTTGCACATTAGTTGAGGATATGATTTTATCATGGTAGCATATTGATTTCTATATTGGTTTTGTATACATTGTTTCATTTCATTTATGAAATAATCAAGCAGAATTACTTTCCATGTTATAGTTTAAGAAAATGTGGCACAGAAAGATTATGAATTCCTTCCTACTGTTGAGTTAGTATAAGTCAGTAAAAAAAAAAAATCCATTCTCCTGAACATTCATGCATTTACTCATTTCATAAGTATTTCCTCAGCATTTTCTTTGTGCCAAAGCACAGGCAGCACAAAACTGAATGTGAACCATGTTAGACCTTGAGAAAATCTTAATGGCAAGCTAAGGAGGAGATAGGAGCCAAAGGAAAGGGCTTGCAAGAATACTGTGCATTGTGCTCATGTTGGATTTGTGATGTGTTCTTTCTGATAGTCGAGGGAAATGTACACGCTAGGTCCTAAAGGTTTGCTCCTTTAACAAACATGATCTTGTAGATCTCTTTCAGCTTGAAACATTCGTATCAAGATGTTAGGATATATTTATCATAAAATATATTTATGACTGATTCTTATTTATAGAATTCATACCAGCCAGGTGTGGTGGTGCATATCTGTAATCTTGCAGGAGGCTGAAGCAGGAGGGTCATAAGTTCCAAGCTAGTGTGGGCTGCATAGCCTGACCCCATCTTAAACAAGAGAGTATGGATTCTGTGATAGATTCTTTGAGTGCTGAGAAGTTAAGGGCTGGTAAGGAAGGGCTTTGCTCTTAGTCTCACAAGTTAGTGATAAATCAGAACATACAAAAAGGATTTATAACATAATGCCAGCTAAACCTAGGTAATAAAAAATGGGCAGTGCTTTCCTGTCCAAGGGATAGTGTAACAAAAGTCTGTTCATTAAGGGTTTATCAAAGGTCCAGTATATAAAGCAAGAGAAATTTCAGTTTGTGCTAGAATTAAGTAACTACTTTAAATAAAAGATATTTATAGTTGGATGTGCATTTTAGTCTAAGCCATGTCTTAGAAATATTTCTCTAAAATAAGCTGGGATGAACTGAATTAACTAAAAAAAAAAAAAGAAAAAAAAGAACTGAATTCATGTTCTCACCTCTTGTTAGCCCAAAGATATATTTGAAAAGGAACAGTATTCCAAAACAAAAAGCAGGTCATAACTTAACCACTGTAAAAATTCATAAAAGATGCAAAGTCTGTTAGGAGGAGATCAGAAGCAGCCACAGCATCAAGTAATTAGAAGCCAGGTACATGACACATGCCTGAAATCCCAGGACAGAGATGAGGCAAGAAGAGCAAAAGCTCAAGCCAGCCTTGGTTCCACAGACCTAGTTAGGGAGTAAGAGAGAAAACCCCTAGGAAGAGAAAAAGGAGCTGTAGGGAAAAAGTGTGGGGTAAGGGGTTGAGGGGATAGTCCTGGTCACTTAAAAAAGTAAACAAGGGTAGCTTCCCTCTTACCTTTGTGTCTAGGTTAAAATTAGGTATTTTCTTAAAAAAAAAAAAAAAGCAGACATTTAACTTAAGAAAAACTGCTGTGGCTAGGGAGCCTGAGAGAGAACACACAATCCTAGTCAGAAGATCGCTACCACGGATATGAAGAGGAACATAGCTCGACAATTGGTGAAAATACTTGTTACTTTATTAAATATATTTTATTTATTTATTGACAATTTCATTTTGTATACAATATGTCATGACTATACTCACCCTCAATTCCTCCTTCCTAGTGCCACCCCAATACCTCCCAACAGGTCCATTTCCCATTTTTATATCATTTCCTTTTTTTTTTTTTTCAACCCACTAAGAGCCGTTAGTGCTGCGTGATGGGGTGTTTGATGGATCTTGTTGGCTTTGCCTCGTGCAGATCTTGTGTTGGTAACTACAGCTGCAGTGAGCTCATGAACGCAAATGCCATGTCATATTAAGAAGACAGCATTTCACAGCATTCCTTCCCATCCTCTGGCTATTACATTCTTTCTACCTCCTCTCTTCTGCTATGTTCCTTGAGACTTGGGTAGTGTAGAAGGTTGATGGAGATGTCCCATTTAGGGCTGAGCACTCTGACCAGTTATGAGTCTCTGCATTAACTGTTGTTACCCACTACAGAGAGAATCGTCTCTGGTCATGGTCAAGAGTAATACTAATCCATCAGTATGCACATAAATATTTAGGAGGCAGTTTGACAACATAGCCATTTATCAAAACAATGGTAGTAGTCTACTATGGTCTGTGACCTTCTGAACCATGGGGCTTATGACCAGGTTTACAGTGCCAGGCATGATGAGTTCCTTCCTGTGAAGAAAATATTTTTAAATTCCTGCGTCCCAAGAGTAGGTTTCTTATAATACACAGGAGAGAAGAACTTCTACCTCATATGCTTTTACACACACACACACACACAACACACACACACACACACACACACACACACACACACACCTAAATATCCTAAAGAAAAACTTGCCAGTAAAACCATTTCTCTGAGCCAGGCAGTGGTGGCGCATACCTTTAATCTCAGCACTCGGGAGGCAGAGCCAGGTGGATCTGTTAGTCAGCCTGGTCTACAGAGCAAGATTCAGGACAGGCATCAAAGCTACACAGAGAAACCCTGTCTAGGAAAAAAACAAAACAAAACAACGACAACAAAACCCATTTCTCTGTAATTCACATTTTATCAGACGTGCCATAACTATATTGTTGTTGGAGTGATCAAAGGTTAAAAGAATTCTTAAAATTTAAAAATGTAATAAACCAACAAAGATTAAAGAGCAGTTACACATAATTTTTTTTTTTTTAATGTTTTTTCAAGACAGGGTTTCTCTGTGTAGCTTTGCGCCTTTCCTGGAACTCACTTTGTAGACCAGGCTGTCCTCGGACTCACAGAGATCCACCTGCCTCTGCCTCCCAAGTGCTGGGATTAAAGGCGTGTGCCACCACTGCCTGGCCAGTTACACATAAATTTTATGCCTTTGATTTTAATGGAATCCATCACAGTATTCTAGGGACTCTGAAAACGTCTGAAATTATTTATGTCAGTGTATCTGAAAATTCCTGTTGCCTTTCTGGTCCTACCTACTATTAAAACCAGCAATAACAACAAAACAACAACGTGTGTTTTAGATCCACTTATCTTGAGTCTGGTACTTTGTCTATCTCTATTCCAGTTTGCATGGGAAAATCAAGTTGCTACAGATCATTAGCAAATCTAGTTAGTAGTACTAGTGGAGTTCATTCTAGGATAGGACAGAAGCTCAGTGATAAAGAGAGCATCCAGCCTGGCAAGAAACTCATTGTCCTTTTTAGAATGAAAGATCCTCGTGTACCTTATTGAGGCAGGGCCTCCCACATTCACACTGTATGACATAACAGAGTCAGGAATTTGAAAGAAGGAAAGTGGGAGGGGTGGCTGTTTAGACGTCTAGTTACTGCATTAGGAAGAGCAGGGAATTACAGAGATAAAGCATAGAAAATGAAAACTTTCTTCTCCACATTTATTTTCTGTTCATTATCAAGAGTAAAATTCATAGACTAAGAAGAAACTGAACTTCTCTTCAAGTATTTGATTATAGGGGCAGGCAGGGAAGCTGTCAGCTGGTATGCTGCTCCACAGTTAGGCTTTAGGTGAGAAAAGGAAGCACCCAGAGGGGTGGATAGTGACGGCTGAAAGAAAAGGAAGCTGACTGAGTAGGGCTGCTGACTGCAGGGAAGTGGAGAGTCCTGAGGCCGATGAGGCTTTCATAAGGGGAGTCAGAATTGAGTTCCTTCTAGAGAACCAGCAGGCCTGGGATCTGAAGTTCTAGATCTTCTGGACAAGATAAATTGTCTTTTCTGCATAGAATGTGAAGACTGTGTCTGAGACCCCAGCAGTGCCACCAGTGTCAGAAGATGAAGATGATGATGATGACGCTACTCCACCTCCAGTGATTGCTCCACGCCCAGAACACACAAAATCTGTGAGTCCTGTCATCTGGAAGGATATATGATTCATTCAAATAAGGGGTGACAGAGAATGGGGAGATGGTGGTATTAAGGCCATTTGTCCAATATAGGGGTCCATAGACTTTGGAGCTGGTACAGTCATTATATGGCTTTTTTTTCCTCTCATGTTTTGAGACAGGGTCTCACTATGTAGTCCAGGCTGGCCTTGATTCATAGTGTTCCTCCTACCTTACTCACCCAAGTGCTAAGATTACAGGCATGTGCTGCTGTACCCAACTGAACCACCTGTTTTGAAGGTATTTTCTACATGATTAAAGAGAAGTAGTATATTTGTTATTTCGGCTATTCCTAAAATTCCCTAGGTAATTGATAATTATAGCAATCTAACCTCGGTTTACTTATCTTATTCTTTACAGATATGACAGGAAGGTATATAGAATTGACACATTTTACTTCCAGAATTACATAGAAAGCAGCAAATTATCTGACAAAGATTTTTTCTTTTGTGTTAAATATGTAGTGTTCAACCTCTCCAGCATCTTTGATGATGCTGAAAGACCCAAGGGAGTTTATAAATACATTAGTGCTATTAATATGCTGGACATTAGGAGTGCATTTTGATGCCGGATATTGGTAGTGATTTCTCGTTTAACTTCCTTTGAGGTTCCTGCATTTCAGAATAGCCACAGTCTCTCCTCCTGCACTTTGCAGAGTCTGTACTTTTGCCTTTTATTTGATTTAGTATCATTGAGCAGTGATTTTCCATCAGATGATACTCTGAAACACTCTACTAATGTTTGTTTCAGCTTTTTATTATGAGGAGAACTCCATAATGAAAGAACCATCTAGGACTTAAGCTCTGTGTTGATTGAATGACTAATGGAAGATGCTGTGGAGGAAATTCAATTAGATGACCTACCTCTTAGCCTAAGAACTTACAAATAGAGTCTGTTGGGTTCCTTGTCTATAGGTCACAAATTTACCTTAAGAAAATAGCCTCAATCAGTGAGCTGTCAGTATTTTCCCATTGATGTGCCCTGTTTGTGGTTTGCAGGCATATTTATTTAAAACGGTTTTCTCTCTAAACCTATAATGCCTCTAAAGTAGAGGACATCTGTCTGTCTGTCTGTCTGTCTGTCTATCATGTTATCTATCTTTTAAGTGCCTAATATAGTTTTTGGCACAGGGATCATAGAGAAGGCAGTAAATATTGAATGAAAGAATAGATTGATAAATTTGCTTTTCTTAACATTCTTCTCTGAAAAGTATATAGCTAATTTCTAATTTATGGAAGAACCAGATGGGATATGGTGAGGTAAGTTGATTTATCCACAGTCACTTAGTAAGCAAAAGCCAGGGTTTGAAAGCAGATAATTAAACCAAGTCCAGGTTACATTCCACAGTAGCACACATAGCACATTTTGTGTGTATAACCTACACTGGGAGCCAGTTAAGGATAATGGTATAGAGGGAACAGATAGGATCTCTTTCTCAAGGAATCAGAGAGAGAGAAGCAGAGAAGGCTTAAGGTTTATATACCTGGGATCTAATTGTTCTGCAGGTACAAGAGTAAAAATGGAGGAATTATTTTACTGGAGTAGTCAGAAAGTCAGTCTAATTGAAAGAGCTGATCCAGTTACTACTTGATTCTGTAGAAACACTTTCTGAACGCTTGTTTCTTACTAGGTAAGTAGTCAGTTAGAGGACTCAAGGAGGAATATCTCAATAGACTCTATAGATGATCAAAAAATGATTAGGATTTCTTTTTTTTTTTTAATTTATTATTGTATTTCATGTGCATTGGTGTTTTGCCTACACTGGAGTTACAGACAGTTGTAAGTTGCCATGTGGGTGCTGGGAATTGAACCTGGGTCCTCTGGAAGAACAATCAGTGCTCTTAACCGCTGAGCCATCTCTCCAGCCCATAGGATTTCTTTAATGATAAAAATCTGATAAATACTGAAAGCATCTCCTGGAAAAGGAAGTACCACCTGGGGGTACTTTCTTCTTAACCTTAGTAGTATGTAGTGGCTCCTTTCTTGATAGCATTTCTCTCTTTTGAATTGTAGCAATTACTTTCTCACTTCCTTCTTCAGAATGAGTAGGGCCGTATTTTGTACAGAGCTAGGCTTACCATAGATTCTCAGCAAATATTTGTTAAACTAGTGAACAGGAAAAACATTGTCTTTAAAAGCTAAAGTTTAAATGCTTAATATCTGCTGTGCATGGCTCTGTTCATTCACACATGTTGATCTGTTGCTGAATAAGGTAGGTATTATCACCATTTTATAGACAAGGAAACTGAAGCACAGAGAGGTGAAATAACCTGACTGAAGTCATTCAGGTAGGAATGAGAGCTGAGATTTAAGCCCAGGCTGTAAAGTTCCCAAGTTTGTTTTAAATTACTATACCCTATTGCCTCTTGAAGCATAAGAGTTCTTAGTAAGAGCTCAACAGCTCATTAACTCCATAGAAAATAATGTTGGAAAGTATTCAAGGGCTACACAAAAGAGTTCATTTCATCTTAGAAAAACAGAGTATCATGGGTGAGGGAGAGTTGTCTAGCCCTTTTGGAGTGATTTTGGCGCTAAGGCCGTCACTAACCCTTCTGTGATAGCAAGGAAGGTCATTTTACCCAAGGCAGATGGGCTGGGGCTCAGAGGAAGAATAATACAGATTTTGACATATAAGAGAAAGACTGAGCTGGGAAGGGGGAGGTTCCTGGGGATGTTCTAACTAGAACATTTAGAAAAGGTTCCACTATGCTAACAAAAGGCTTTGTTTCCAAAATTTCCCACTGATTATGCAGGTATATACACGATCTGTGATTGAACCACTTCCTGTTACCCCAACTCGGGATGTGGCTACATCTCCCATTTCACCTACTGAGAATAACACCGCTCCACCAGACGCTTTGACCCGAAACACTGAAAAGCAGAAGAAGAAGCCTAAAATGTCTGATGAGGAGATCTTGGAGAAATTACGTAAGCATTTTATAGCTTTTTTGAACCTTCCTTTGGTCTGTGACTGGTCAGTCATTGAGGTGGAATGCTACTGCAAAGATCCGGATCTTAGGTTTAGGCTGTGTGCCTGGTTGGCTCTGTGTTGTACCAGAACTATGGGCTGTACTGCTCATCATCTGAACTTTCACCCCTTCTCTGTTTCACCAGTTCTGGGTGTACACTACCTTAGGATAGGGACATAACAAGAGAGAATGTGGACAGCTGACTTTGTGGTTTATAGATACGACAAATAGCTGCTGTTTAGTGAGTAATCTAGAATACTACACGGAGAAAGATTGAGGTATTGATTATACTTGGTGGAAAAGAGTGCTCTTATTGATGCTTGCTGTTGACCTAGGAGAAGACAGCTCTGCCATCGTGGATGTAGAAAAATTAGGAAAGAGAAACCATGTTTTATGAGCCTGCACCATGTAAAAAATGACAAGCAAAAAAGATACTTTCTTGAATTTTTAAATTTTATTATAGTAACTCTGTGAAGATACCCATGGTAATCTTCATTTCTGAAGTTTAGGTTTTTAAGACCCTAAGATCGTCGAGCTGCAAAGAGGTGCAGCTGAGATTAGATGAAGCTGTGATTTTGTAAATAGAGCGGATTGCCTCCTGCAGTCAGGTATAGGTTGATTTTCCCCCCTTGGAGGAATCATTGAGAAGGGGATTGTCACGACTGCTTTGATCCAGCCTGAATGCTCATGATGCTTTCTAAAGCTGAGGCTTCTGGCTCTTGAGTTGAGCAACTTCTATTTCTTCCTAATAATTTTCCTAGTTTTTGTTTGACTTTTTTAAAATTTGTTTGTTTGTTTGTTTGTTTAGTTCACTGTCTTAAGAATTGCCCTTGCGCCGGGCGTTGGTGGCGCACGCCTTTAATCCCAGCACTCGGGAGGCAGAGCCAGGCGGATCTCTGTGAGTTCGAGGCCAGCCTGGGCTACCAAGTGAGCTCCAGGAAAGGCGCAAAGCTACACAGAGAAACCCTGTCTCAAAAAACCAAAAAAAAAAAAAAAAAAAGAATTGCCCTTGCAAGGGCCTCCTATGATGAAGTAAAAGCTACTTCCTGGCATCTGTTTAATCCTATGTTCTCTTGTTCCCTAAACCGGAATGTCCCCTCATAGTAATACAGTGAGTTATAGAAAGCAGATTGCCTGGACAATTTCCTGCTATTCTTTGAGCCTCCTTCCCCTTCACACCTTTTAAATAGTAATACTTATACCTGCTTTTTAAAAAAAATTTATTTTATGTGCATTCGTGTGAGGGTGTCACATCCCCTGAACCTGGAGCCACAGACAGTTGTGAGCTGCCATGTGGGCTCTGGGAATTGAACCTGGGTCCTCTGGAAGACCAGCCAGTGCTCTTTACCACGGAGCCATCTCTTCAGTCCCCCCCCCATTTGTTTTAAATTAAAGGACATAATAATGTATGTGAAAAGTACCAGATCCTAGTGATTGAGATATTGGTGGAAAAGCTAATTGGATTGAGAGACTAAAAACCAAACTTTGAATCTTAGCTCTGACACCAGTTTACCATATGACTTTGAGGAAGTATCTTCCTCTGTGGGCTGCAGTTCCCTGCCTCTAGAATACTGCCGTGAGACCCATGGGCCCTCTCATCCTTCTGTGTTTTTATTTAAACTGTCTCCTGCTACAGAACTCTCCTGGCTTTCTTAACCTAGCTGAGTTGTACTTATAAAAATTAGCTTAGATAGGGCCTTTCTGAAGCCTTTGCAGTCTGTTTCTCTGCCTCTTCCTCTATCCTTACAGCAATGCTTCTTGAGAGGAGTGACTGTCTTAAGTGTACCTTATCTTCCTCTTTATTTCTAGCACTCAGCATTTAGTCTGGTATATAATAAATGAATAAATGTTTAATGAGTTAATTTTAAAATGAATGAATGGCTCTTAGAAGTTTAGAAATGGAGTAAATTACTATGAATAAACACAATCAAGGATATAAAACTTTTGGTTGTAGCCAGGCAGTGGTGGTGCATGCCTTTAATCTCAACACTCAGGAGGTTGAGGCAAGCAGATCTCTGTGAGTTTGAGGCCAGCCAGGTCTACAAAGGGAGTTCCAGGATAGTCAGGGCTACACAGAGAAACCCTGTCTCAAAAAAACAAAACAAAACAAAACAAAACAAAAAAAAAACAACAACAACAAAAAAAAAAAAAACAGAGGAGAGGAGGAATAAATAAAACTTTTGGTTGAGATTTCCTGAGGGAAAGTTAATGCCTGGTTAGGATGCTTTGAGGGGAACTGGACACAGTAATGTAAAACTTGTCAACTTAGGGGTTAAAGAAGATCATGGGCTCTCTTGTGCATCTTGATCTGGAACAAAAATGATTCATGGTCTCTGTTTCTTTCAAAGGGAGCATAGTGAGTGTGGGCGATCCTAAGAAGAAGTATACACGGTTTGAGAAGATTGGACAAGGGTTAGTAGGGGCATTCTGTTTCCTTGGAGAAATGACTTAAAATTGTATGTACTGGCATATATGAATTTCCTTGGTTTTTTTTTTTTTGCCTCTCATCAACCTTGTTCTTTTTCTTTACTTTGCCTCACCTATCTGTTATATTAGAATGACTTCCAGATTTTGCAGAATTATGCTTTATATGAGAGATGTGCTATTATCTGGCCATACTAAAGTACCCCTTTTTCTTAGAAAAAGTACCTATTTTCTTAGCATGAAAACAGCTTCCCAAACTATAACTGATTTTCCATATTAACCCTGTTTGCCCTAGTTCTGAGACCTATAATCACTAATATGAAATTTAAAACTCAGTTCTACAGACTTTCTAATAATGGGATGGGACCTATTTTTCTAGGTGGATGATAAAATTTATGAGTTTTACTCTCTATTTCATCTCTACAACCGTATGCTGTCCTCTCGGTGTATTGAACTCAGCAAATCTTTAACTGAGTTTTGTTGTGTTGAGGAGTGTGAATATGCTATGAATCAGGCACAATTTCTGCCTTCAAGGATCTCAAGTTAGCTGGAGATAGAAAGACACAAAAGAATTATAGTGTAGAAGTCACCTTTCGTCTGGGAGGAGGTCAAGTGGGACAAAGAAAGAGGGAATGTTGGGGCTGGAGAGATGGCTCGGGTTAAGAGCACTGACTGCTCTTCCAGAGGACCCAGGTTCAATTCCTAGCACCCACATGGCAGCTAGCAACTGTCTGTAACTCCAGTTCCAAGATACCCAGCACCAATGGCAAAACATCAGTGCACATAAAAAAAAATCGTTGAAAGAGCAAATGCTGCAAGAAGCTTAGTGGTGAACCTAAGTTGTGTACATATGTAAAAATCAAATTATACACATATAACTTAATGCAGAACAAATTCGGTAAATTGCACCTCTAGATGAAAAGTGAAAATAATGAGGTTTCTATGAATGTGCCAAAAAAAAAACCCACATGAAATTTAAAAGAACTGAAAAAATTAAGTTTGGCTCATAGTTGGCTCTCAGTGGAACAAAAGCATTGTTACTAATTAATTGCAATTTTTGTCTTAGTTTTCTTAGGCTAACAGAAATTTCTGAAAATGTGTTAAAGAATTGTAAAATATGGGGATGGGGTGACATTTGCGTATCATGTTATAGTTTATTATTTACATTGAGTTTCAGTTTGATCCTCAAAGCAACTTTTGGCTGAGTAGATGCCATTTTTCCTGATCCTAGTGGCTTTCCCGCTGATACAATGCCTTTGTGAGTCCAAGCTGGTAGAACAAGATAGCTTACATATTGAGAAGAAATTATTTTGCTTACCTCAGTAAGATAGATGGCATTTTTGTTTTTAGGTGATTAAATTGAGTTATTAAGAATGTAGCGTTTGGCAGTGGTGGCACACGCCTTTAATCCCAGCACTTGGGAGGCAGAGGCAGGCGGATCTCTGTGAGTTTGAGGCCACCTTGTATACAGAGCAAGTCCTAGGACAGGCTCCAAAGCTACACAGAGAAACCCTGTCTCGAAAAAACCAAAAAGACCAAAAAAAAAAAAAAAAATATTTAGCAAAAAGGGTACACGGACGAGTTTCAGCTAGTTGGATTCCTCTGGGTTTGAGCTTCTTTATTTGTAAATGTGGAGGATTGTGGATTAAGGGCATTTCTCCTCTGAAACATGCCTTTAAAAAATTAGATGTATAACATCTAGGAAATGTTCTCTGCTTTATTTCGCAGGCCTGCTAAGGTTAAGGCAAGAATGAAATATTTATTAAGCACCTTTGTTAATGTTGTATTTCATAATTTAAAAAATGTCACACCAGTTTGATGCATTGGTTGGTACTGTTATAATTTAGGCTTGCTTCCTTTTTAGGACCTGAAGACCGTTAAGTGTCTGATCTTATATCTGCTCATGTAGCTTTCTAAAACTTTGTAAACATGAAAGATATAATCTCAGTTGAACATGTTTGTCCTTTAAGGATGGTGTATATATGGTAGCTGGAGAGATAGCTCAGTTGCCAAGAGTATTTTTGTTCTTGTAGAAGACCTAGGTTTGGTTCCTAACACACACAAGGTAGCTTACACCCATTCATAATTCTAGTTGCAGGGAATCCCATTTCCACTTCTGACTTCCCCAGGCACACACGCAGTGCACATATACACATATAGGCAAAATAAAAATACAGATAAAATCTAAGCATTGTTTTTTAAAAAGAGTGATGTAAATTGGCAGGAATACAGAGGGCTAGGGTCAGGAAAATAGACACACATTCTGTAACTAAAGATCTCTAGGCAAAGATGGTTAGGCAGTGAAGAAATAGCTATAGTGAACATATCTAGTCCTCATTTGAGAGCCAATATCTTATAATTACACTTTACCTGCATGTAGCTAGGCTGTCAAGGGGTGGTGGTTAGGGAGCTGGTGACCATAGTTTCTAGCTGGAGGCATACGTCCAGCTGTCTTTTCTTCTTGAATTAACGTGACTTTTATGGGAAGCATAACTTCAGGATTTGCTGGGAACATCTTATAAAAGACCAGAATTAAAAATGTCTACAAATTGCACTTTATATATGTGACATATGTTGTGTATACCTACAAATATGTGTTGCAAACTACTTAGGCATATACAGGATTTGTGATTTTAGGCACAAGATGAGGGCTTTAGTTATTTCATAGAGATAGCATCATGTAGCATTATTTTTAGCATCTCTTTCACTTACTCCATCTCTTTGTTTGAGCGTGTATATAAATACCTACATGTTCATATGTCTTTTGTGGAGCTAGTCTTACTTTGAGGGTGAGGTAGAAATAATCCCAGATTTTCTGGAAGTACATATATTTGGAAAAGTATGTGCAGTATCATTTTATTTTTGAAAAAAACTAAAAATGCATTTCATTTCAACCATAGAATATGAAACCCTTTTGATCAGTTGTGATTGAAAAGTGTGATTTTAAAAGTGTCAAGGTATCCTATAATAAGGAGAGGAAGGATACTTCAAGATTATTTCAGGCTATTCAGTGTGCGTTGACCAAGTTTTTATCGTTTTTAAAAATCAGTTGTACTTTTTAAAGATTAACTGTGGAATAGAATGTTAAAAGCTGAATATCATTCCTTGCAGCCCTTTGCTACCACTTTTTTTAGTGTCTTGTCCATCCTCCTCCCTTGGTTGACTGAGTTACAGAATTGCAGGCAGATGCCACCAAAAACAAACTCTAGTTGTAGTTTTTAATATAAATTTTAAGAGAAGATAACACACATAAATATATTGCTCAGTTAATTTTTAAAAAGTACATACATGAACGTAAGATGCATCCAGGTCAACAAAGAGAACATTACTGATACTCTAAAAGTCTATATTTTAATAAATATATATATATAAGCCATCTCTCCCCCCATTTCATTCTGAACTCCTTGGTCTCCCTTTCCCATCCTGTCACTCCCAGTTGAAAGTATAAGAAATGAAAGCAAGTTCTCAAGGGGAGCAGAGAAGAGGAGGGCAAGCAGGTTTAAGAAATGAATGTCTTTGAACACTTTTGCATTTTATGGACTAAACTCTGACATATGTGTCTAAGTAAAGCTCAGAGTCCTAAGTTGCTTGAGATGAGACAAAGTAGAAGTTCTAGATTGGTTAAGGCCTTCCTTCTTTACTCCACACTCTGCCTTTCAGATGTGGTGGGGGGGGGGGGGTGCAGAGGACGGGTTTACCTCGGCTGCTTTTGCTCACATAGTTCCAGGTTGTGTGTGAAGCTGCATGGACAAACACTACCTCACTGACCATCTGGGTTTATTCTCCTTCCTCCCTTATCTTTCTTTCAGGGCTTCAGGCACAGTGTATACCGCAATGGACGTAGCCACAGGGCAGGAGGTAAGTACTCATCACCAGCTGTTGGACTTCTACTCCTAAAGTGTTTGTTTTTAATTCCATTTGCAGTTAATTGTATCCCCCCATCCCTCCCTTTCTGTCCCTTTCTGTCCCTTTCTCTCTCTTTCTCTCTCTCTCTTTCTCTCTCTCTCTCTCTCTCTCTCTCTCTCTCTCTCTCTCTCTCTCTCTCTCTCTCTCTCTCTCTCGCTCAGCGGGACATTTCTGTTTTTTTTCTGTACCATGGTAGGCTCAAATAGGAGATGAATATGAGACTTACAACTTTTGCAAAAGCTACCAAAGATCAGGATGGAGAGCAGGTCAGAGGAGGAAGGATGGACCATGTAAGCCAGGAGATGGTTTTATAATTCCCCATGAGAGATGTAGCTGTAGAAGTAAGTAGAGTTGAGAAATAGTTAGCAGGTAAATTGACAGAACTTAGTGATAGAATGTGAGAACAACTTCCAGATGGCAATATTGTTCAAGGAGAAAGAATAAAGTCAGAGGTATAAGATCAAGAAGGTGGATAGCTGGAAAGCTCTTACTGAACTGCCTAGTTATGGGAGATTTAAACCTGTGGCTGTCAGCTTCTAATCTAGTAACTTCCAGCTCTATGCTTCCGATCCCACTGGACATTGGAGGCTTGTTTATTTGGAGGTTCCTCTTGGTCCTTATGTTATTAAGTCATCAGAATGCTGACCTTATTGCTAAAGCCCACTGATCCAAGATCAGCAAAAGGAATCCATGAAGGGACTATCAAGTAATTGGAGGTTCCTTGTAGACTACCCTTGACTGTCTACAAAACGGGATGCTGATAGGTGGGCTGCAGTTAGCAGCTGCCTGGGAGAAATTCTTAGTTAAAAAAAGTATTGGAACTCAGAAACTGAGAGAGGAACTTCTTTGAGTGAAAATAAAAATTTGCTTCTCTGAGGGAGGCTGCTTTGATCTACTTATATATTTTTGGTTATCAAAATCTGGTATCTTTGAGGGATAGTACAGGTTTTATTGGGTTCTAGTTAACTTTTTAGAGGTGTAAAAGCCAAATACTGATGTTGTGTGAGAGTAAATCAATTTTTAAAATTACCAGTATGGGAACTGGAGAGATGGCGCAGTAGTTAAGAGCACTCGCTGTTTTTGCAAAAGACTCAAGTTCAGTTCCCAGTACCCTCAGTTGGGTGGCTTACAAGGGCCTGTACCTCCATGAATAGGGTATCCAACACCCTCCTCTGGCCTCAGCAAGCACTACACTCATGTGCACAAATCCACACACAGACACAAACATAATACACATGATTAAAAATAAAATGTTAAAAAATAAATAAAATCATTATTATAGTTAATAATTGAAAATTTAAAGACATGGATGCATGCCTGAAGTTATTTCTGCTACCTTGGGTGAACCATTTGATCTCTTTCTGTTAGGGGTCTGAGTTAGAATTAAATCCTGTGTATTTTAGGCTGTAGAGTCACAGCAGAGGAGCTAAGGTTAGGTATTAGGGACCTCCTTTTACCATGTTTCTGTCCTCTTAGGCCTTGTAGGAGACAGACAGGTGATTGTGTTCCTGGAAGTCTTGGAGATGCCTATGTGAGAAGCAGGCCACAGGAAAGAGAAACTTGACTTTGCTGTGTGCTTGTCTTGTGGTTAAAAAACTATGAATGGAAGCAAATCCATTAGAGAGGCTAATGCAGTGAGGTCAGGAAGGCCTCATTTCCTGCCCAAGGGAATATAAATCTGTAGTGAGGCTAGAGTGATGCTCTTAGTCATTGTGAATGATTGTGGGGGTGTTATCTAGCTGGAAGAGGGGAGCTTTTGTCTGTCACATATAGACAGGTTAGCATGTTAGTGCTGGGAAATCTCCCTGTTAGAGATCAGTCATTTTTCAAGCTTGTTTTTAAAGTTAATGTGTATAATAGAAAGAACATATTAGAAGAGCTTTTGGAGTTATACTGGTCTGTGAGCATTGATTATGATCATAGGCAGTTTTCTTTCAAGCCTTAGCTTCAGCATCTGTACCTAAAAATGCCCCACATTACTTTGAAGGGTTGTTAGGCTTGGCTTAGATAGGTAAGTACAGCAGGAAGCACAGTCATCATTCCTGCTGTTCTCTGCCAGGTGCTTGTCAGATGGGTGGCTACTATGCTTATCATATTCATTGCTGGCTTCCTTTATCACTTAAATCTTTTACTTATGTGTGAGTGACATGTCTGTTTTTTTAGTACTCAAAACATATTTTGAGTAGGTGAATCATGGTTGAGTTATTATTTTCAGTATATTTATAAAGAGATTTAGGGTCATAAAACTGGTGATTAGTCAAATTCAGAAGTTGACAGTCAAGCCTAAAGCTTAGAGCTTTTAGGTTCCAGTCCAGTTTTTTTCTTTTATAGTAGTGTCCTGGATGGACAGGGTTTTATTAGGTCAAGGCATTTAGCCAGAGCTCTAGAGCTCATCAGTAGTGACTAAAAGGGACTCTCAGTGTCTTATCCTAGCCTCTGCTTGCCTTCTGCCTTGCTGCTGCTTCTGATGACCACTGGGAGGTTCACAGGCACTAGCTCATCCTAAGGATGGCCTAAGGAGCTCCAAAGGGATCCTTAAGGCCCCAGTCCTAGTTGTAAAGCCTTACTTCATATCTACAGTAGATTAATGTGTCTCTATCCAGCCCTTAGGAAAAGGTACTCCTCAGCCATTATGGAAAGATGCAGTGAGACCTAAGGCCTGACCTGCTAGGAAACCCATTTCCACACAATTCATTTAGAGTTAGAAATGGAAGAGGTCAAAATTATTAACAAAATCATTAAAAAAATTTTTTTTATTAAATACTTATGTGTGTGTAAGAGAGAATGTGAGTGTGTGTATGGGGGGTGGGTGGGAATGCATGCACATGACCATGATGACCATGTCTTCCTTGGCACATGTGAGGATGTCAGAGGATAGCTTAAGGGAGTTTGTTCTTTACTTCTGTCATGTGGGTCCCAGGAATCAAACATAGGTTGCCAGATTTGGCTGCAAGAACCTTGATCCACTGACCGATCTTGATGGCCCATATGAATTATTTTTATTCTTAATAATTAGCTGAGCCTCTTCAGAAGACTTTATTGACTTGAAGTAGTATTTGACTTCAAAATGTTTGCATCATTCATTTTTTAAAGTTTTACTTATTTTTATATGTATAGGTGTTTATCCATCACGTGTGTCCATACACCTTGTGTGTGCCCAAGGAGCTCGGAAGGCAGTGGGTCCCTTGAAACTGGGGCTAGATAATTATGAGCTGCCATGTGGCTGCTGGGAATTGAACCGGGTCTTCAGTGATCTTAACCCCTGAGCCAGTTCTCCAGCCTGCATCCTTCATTCTTACTGCTGCTTCTAAAAAGAAGTTCTATTAGATGGCCATATTCTTGTCTACTAAGCAAGAAAAAAGAAACTATCTCTAGGGAATAAATATTTAGCAAACAGTGTATCCCTATGGAATGTAGTGGTAGTAGTAGTGTTGTGTGTGTGTGTTCAAAACAAAGAACTTACTGCTTCTCTTTCTCTCTAAGAACCAGCTATATTTGTTGATCCCTGTGCTTGACATTGGGGTTTTGAGGCTTTTAGTTAAGCTCTGAAATGTCTAGATACATTCATGCACACACATATATACCTGATTCTTCATACAAAGTAATAGGAATAACATGATTTTACAGGGTTTTCTAAAAAGGGGAAAGTACACACACACACACACACACACACACACACACACACACACACACACGATTTGAGGATGAAGTTTCCTTTGCCATGATACAAAGCTTCTGACTGTGTCAAATTGGTACGGCCTCTTCTAGACAGAGGTGATCTTAAACAGAGGCAGGAAAAACATGGAACATGTAGTAGAGTGCAGTGGGAAATAACATTGAGAAACTTGGATGTCAAGCTGAGGAATATTTCTAGGCAAATGAGCCATTTTTGCTTTCAAATGGGAAGAGTGTTACCCAGTGTGTGTGGGGTTGGGGCACTAGTCTGTATTAGCAGTATAAATTAAAACAAAGTACCTTTTATGTGTATGTGTACATGCCTCAGCACGTGTGTAGGTCAGAGGAAAACTTGCAGGAATTGCTTCTTTCCATCTGCTAAATGGATCCCATTACCTGCTGACCTGTGTCACTGACCCAAATGAAATAGCCTTTGAAGAGTCTATTTCTGATTTTACTACTGAATTACTGTGCATGCAAGTCACGTATCCTCTCTGAATCACAATTTCCTCGTTTGTTGAAAAAGTTATATACAAGATACCTCAGATTAAATGAGATAGCAAATTTGGCTAGGTGTGGTGACACATGCCTTTTAAGTCTAGCAGTTGGGAGAGTTTGAGGCCAGCCTGGTCTACATAGTGAGTTCTAGGCAAGTCAGATTCAGGACTACACAGTGAGACCCTGTCTCCAAAAAAATAAAAGAAAGAAAGAAAGGTAACAAATTTATGAACACTTTAGAAGAATACCTAATACCTAGGGATCTAAAGTATACCTTATTATTTGTATTAAGTGGTTAAGTGGGATTTTGTTTTATTTATATAAACAAAGAACCCATGAAGCTCTTTTTCGCATGGAAGCATTAGGAATCTTGTCCCCTTTCTTAATATTTCTTAACCTGGTAATCCCTGATTTATCTTTCCATGCCATATGTGTATGTGGGTGGTGATGGTGGTGGTGGTGGTGGTGGTGGTGGTGGTGGTGGTGGTGGTGGTGGTGTAGGTGGTGTAATGTGCATATAACTACAGGTGCCTGCAGAGGTCAGAATAGGACATCAGATCCCCTGGAACTGGAGTTATAGGTGGTTGTGAGCTGCCTAATGTGAATGCTTGGAGAACCCTGTAAGAGCAGAACATGCTCTTAACTGCTAAGACATCTCTCCAGTCCCATATTCAGAACATATTATTATTTTATTTTTTAATAAACTTCTTTGAACTTCTCATAGCTTCTTTTGTTTTTTATTACCATTTTTAAAAAGACAGTTTAACTGTGAATCCAGGCTGGTCACCAATGTACAATTCTCCTATCTTAGCCTTCTGGGTGCTGGGATAATAGGTAGTACCAACTCTATATCTAGTGATTCTTTAAAATATTTTTCTTTTTGAGACAGGGTTTCTCTGTGTAGCTTTGCGCCTTTCCTGGAACTCACTTGGTAGCCCAGGCTGGCCTCGAACTCACAGAGATCCGCCTGCCTCTGCCTCCCAAGTGCTGGGATTAAAGGCGTGCGCCGCCGCGCCGCCGCCGCCGCCGCCCCGCCGCCGCCGCCGCCGCCGCCGCCGCCGCCGCCGCCACCACCACCCGGCTAAAATAATTTTTATATTGAGTTATCAAATTTTGATATGTCAGAATAGCACAGGGGCTTATTAAAACTTATTTCAGTAAGTTTGTAGTGGTACCTGAGAACATTTTTTTCCAACAGTCTTTGAGATTATGTTAAATGCTACCGGTTGAGAGAATTCCCTTTGAAAACCATTTGTTTAACATTGATAAGTTATTAATTACTTTAAGGCTAAGGCCATGTCTTACTCTTCATTGTTTCCTTAGTACTTAAGGTGTAGTGCTGAATGTATGCTTAGTAAATGTTGTGTGACCCTTGGTGTACATTGAATGTACTGGTATTTCAGGTGGCCATTAAACAGATGAATCTTCAGCAGCAGCCGAAGAAAGAGCTGATTATTAATGAGATCCTGGTCATGAGGGAAAACAAAAACCCCAATATTGTGAACTATCTGGACAGGTATGGAGTGGGTGGGTCCTGTCAGAAGTTTCAGGCCTTTGAGACTGATGTGTTAGAGGAGAAAATGAAGCCAGCACTTGGAACTGCTTCCATCTAAGTATTTTCTGTGTTGAGCTCCTTGATTGCTGGAAAATCCTCCTGGGTGATGGTTAACCCCACCACCCCTAGCTTCTAACAACTGATTCTTTTACTGTGCTTTCTGATTTAGGGAAGTTTGCCTCTTCAGTCCTCCTGCCTGATGTCTTTATTTCATTCTATATTCCAAACATGTCTTCATCCTGCTCACCCTCATGAATAACTCCTTGTTGTCTATAAACTCTTAAAACGTGATGCTCACTCCAGCCTTGGTGGTGTTTTGAAATCTGACCACCATGGAAAAAATGGGACTCTGTTTTCTAAATTTAACAAAAGTGCATCCATTTGTTGCCCACCCCCATGCCTGTTGTTTCATTGTTAGCTACTAGTAAGTTTGTGGTTAACTGAAATTTATTCCCCCCCTTATATAAACTTGCATTAAACTGAAAACACAGAACATTTTCACTTACCAGCCTCTACCTCCTGACTGCTAGGATTAAGACATGCACCGCCATTTTTAACTTGTCCTATTTATTCTTCACCACCTTAAAAAAAATCACCATTGGGTGGAGATGTGGCCCAGTGATAGAAGGATGCTTGGCCAGCATGTGTGAGGCTCTGAGTTTGCTTCCCAGCATCACCAGAAGAAAGTTACAGAAGAACAGGACTGAAGTCATATCTTTGAGATAAGTCTTAAAATCTTTCAAGTTTTCCCATCTACCAAGTAAGAGGATTACCAGGATGAAGAAAAGATGACAGATCTCATACCTTAAGCCAACACGTGTTTTTTTCCAGCATAGTTTCTTTGCAGAAGGTTAATGCAAGTCATTTAGCCTCTTTTCATTTGTCTACAGTGAGTTAACCAGATGGATTAAGTTACCTTTTTATTTATCATGTAATGGGTCTGAGAGATCTGTTCTCTGAGTCAAATTCAGTTCTAACTAAGGTCAGTTTATAATGTGCCAGGCTACCAAACCACAGCCTTGGTTTATGAGAAGAGGCTGGAATCCTAGAAACTCAACATAAAAGTCATTGTCAGCCTAGTAACCTTGTGTACATTTTACAGCTTGTGAAGACCTATCACCACCCTTTCACTTAATATATATTATAATAATATACGTTTAACATACATATTATCTTACTCATGGATTTATTCAGTAAATATTGGTATCTACTGTGCTGGACCCTGGGGCTAGGCTCTTGAACCAGACCCAGTTTACCTTGTGGATCTCAGATCTAGTAGAACTCTCAAGGAGATCCTGTAGCCCTCTTTTGATGATAGTATGGCTTCCAAATCCCATCCTTTTCGCATGTGTGGATACTGCCTGAATACTTTTATAGCTGTGGGAATAATGCTAGTCTTTCTAATTTTAGGAGGTATCCTTTGGTATTGCAATGAAATATGATTTTATATTTCAGCATGGTATTCTTAGTTTTAGTGTTTGGGACTTCACAAACCATGTATGTTTTGTTTTTTCCCAGGTGTATCTTCAGGTGATTTAAAATTACTGATTCTGTCCTCCAAATTTTGATTTTTCCTGGAGTAAGGAACCCTAGACTCTTAATCTGCCTGAGATAGTTTCCTTTATATCCTAGTTCCTTGGTTTTGAAACCCTGCAGTGGCTTAATATATTCTAACTGGTCCTTCTTGCCCTTTACCTGTTTTCCTGCAGTTACCTTGTGGGAGATGAGCTATGGGTTGTCATGGAATACTTGGCTGGAGGCTCTTTGACAGATGTGGTGACAGAAACCTGTATGGATGAAGGCCAGATAGCAGCTGTATGCCGGGAGGTAAGGCCAAGGGTCAAACAGGAAGTGACTTCATATTATTGTCCTTGAAATTTCACACAATAAAGAGGCTTCAGTCTGGGCTCTGTTGAAATGGGAGAAGTTAGTTCTGGCACTTATCATTCATATTGTATGGTTGTATTTTATAATTTCTGTAATCATGTTCTTTAAAGCTAACTGTTCCAATCATGATAGAAAAACTAGAAGTACATACTAAAACAGTCATTCATACTTTGAATCTGTGATTATAGTTGTTCTAACACATAATATTTCTCTTCATCTCTTTTATTTGGACATACATTTGAACCATTTTTTCCTGCCTCTCTGCTTTGTGTACTGTGAAGGAAATAAAGCTGGTAAGAAGGTAAATGACATGCTTCAGATAGGTAGTCAGAGAAGGTTCCACCTTGGTTTGAATATGCATCTGAATGACATGAAGACATAAGCCAGCAGAATTCTAGAATAAACTGACTCCAGGCAGAAAACCTGAGATGGTGACATTTGTCTGTAATCCCAGCACTGGGGAGGTAGAGGTGAGAATCAGAGGTTTAAGATCATCTCTGGTTACATAGCAAGTTCCAGGCCAGCTTCGGATACAAGAGACCCTGTCTTAAGCAGACCAATAGCAATCATAACTCCAGACAAAACAAGCCAGAAAAGGAAAGGCCTAAATAGATATTCTTCCTTGTTGCAGTTAAATATCTAGGGGTCTATAATGCTGTAATAAGCTTTCCAGAAGGTTTCCATGAGAAGCATTATCTGCAGAAGATAGGCACATTTTCACATTTCCAGGTGAGAACGATGATGATGGGAATAAACAGAAATGTTGAAGATACTAGTGTTTTTGTTCTTGAGATACTGAAGTTTGTTTAGTTTTTGCTTTTTGGTTTTTTGAGACAGTTTCTCTGCGTAGCTCTGGTTGTCCTGGAACTTGCTCAGTAGATCAGACTGGCCTCGAACTCAGGAATTATCCTGCCTCTGCCTCCCGAGTGCTGGGATTAAAAGCAAGTGCCACCACTGCCCAGCACTGAGAGACTGAGATTTTCTAATACCCAAGAGTAGAAAAGTTAGGATATTGAAGAAAGGGTGAGATTAAAAAATGTATGGGGATGAGTGTGATTAGTGTCTGATGGTGGAAAACCTAGAGGCATATGGATGAAATTATAGAGTGCGTATTTAGCCAATGTTAATGAGAAAGAAATGCATTAGCAACATTGTAATATAGAATCCCTACAGTTAAATTAATTCCAACCTGTGATTCCTAGGAGTTCTGATTTCATTTGCTCTACCACTAATGCATTATTTTATAATCTTTTAAAAATAACTCTTCCCAGTCAGGTAGTGGTGGCACATGCCTTTAATCTCAGCACTTGGGAGGCAGAGGCATGCAGATCTCTGTGAGTTCAAAGCCAGCCTGACCTATAAAGTAAGTTCCGGGACAGCCAGAGCTGTTACACAGAGAAACTTTGTCTTGAAAAACTAAGAAATAAATAAATAAACAAACTCTTCCCAAGAAGCCCTCCCCATCACATTCTTCCTATGAAATTTTAATACTACAGATATGTTCGATAGTTGTATAGATGTAGCTGCCCTTTGGAGGGTCAAAAATTTATTATTTAACTTTTTTCACCTCTACCCTTGAAGTGAAAGCCTGGCGACCTGAGTGCACACATAGACCTCACCCCCAGGAAAAATAATTAAATGACATCTTTGCAAAAGCCCTGAGTTTGATCCCCAGAACTGTACCAACAGAAAACTTGACAAGAAAGTATAAGTGTTAAATCGGTGGTGTTGTTATTCTTAAACTATAATAGAGATCATTACCACTTTGGAAACAGCTTACTGAGATATAATTTGTATGCTATATAATTCATCCCCTTGAAGTATATAATTCACCATTTTTCAGCATATTTATGAAGTGACTATTAAAGGATATGGATTTTTTTCTTTTAAGCACTTGGGAACTTGAGAGTATAGATCAGCTGAGTAGTGTAGTATACATTAGGCCCTGAGTTTGATCCCAAAAACTGCACCAAAGCCCCGAGAAACAGGGCCAGAAATTGAAACGTTATATAAATAGGTGGTATTATTATTCTTAAAGTCTAATAGTGATGACTTCTGACCTCCACAAGCACTGAACATGATGCACATACATACGTGCTGGCAAAACCCTCTCACATAAAATAAAATATATAAATCTACTTTTTTTTTTTTTTTTTTGGTTTTTCGAGACAGGGTTTCTCTGTGTAGCTTTGCGCCTTTTCCTGGAACTCACTTGGTAGCCCAGGCTGGCCTCGAACTCACAGAGATCTGCCTGCCTCTGCCTCCTGAGTGCTGGGATTAAAGGCGTGCACCACCACTGCCCAGCTATAAATCTACTTTTAAATTCTTTTAAGATACTGCCTTACTTTTATTTAAAAAATTCTTTTGCATTTGTGTACATGTGTGTGTGCACATGCATGTATATGGATGTGTACATGCCATGGTATACATGTGGAGGTTAGAGAACAACTCCACCTTGTAGATTCCAGGGATCTAGCTTAGGTTATAAAGCTTGGTGGCAAACTCTGAGCCATCTCACTTCCCCAGAACCAGACATTTTCATTGTACCATTTGCCACTCACTCTGTTGGGTAAATATAAGTGTTTAAGTTTGTGTGTATGTGTTGGGGAATCATCACAATAGGTGTTTTGTTTTGTTCTCTCTCTCTCTCTCTCTCTCTCTCTCTCTCTCTCTCTCTCTCTCTCTCTCTCTCTCTTTCTAAATTTTTCTCATGTCCTTTACTGGTTGTGATCATTACTAAACCTTAAAAGTCTATTTGTGCTGGCAGTGTGGGTCAGTGAGAGTATATGCCTGGTATTTTTGAGGCCATAGTTTTACTTCTCAGCACTTAAAAAAAAATCTGTCTTTGTAAATAATTTGTAAATATCAATCTCTGTATAGGACTTACAATAAACTCAGGTGCCCACTGAACATTTGTCTTCATGTTTCGTAGAGATGTCAAATTCAGTGTGTCCCAAATAGTACAGACTTCCTTTCCCAAAATAAGACCGTCTACAGACATCAAATTCATGTGTCTCCTTTTTTTGACATGGAATATATTGATAGAATATTTTTGGTTAAAGGAAAATTATAAGATGAAAGCAGCATGCAGTTTTATATTAAAATTTAAATTGTGTGTGTGTTTGGGGTAGAGGGTTAGGTGCATATGTATGTGGATGTCCAAGGAGGCCAAAGGCATAGGATCCCCTCAGGTTGGAGGCTGCCCAGTGTGGACACTGAGCCATCTCTTCAGCCTGCTACACCCCCATCCTGCCCCATGGAGTTTTAAAAGAATGCTTAAGAATTTAAAAGAATGTCTTAGGAGACAGAAGATTTGGTTATATGGCTGGCTCTGCCTCTTTATGTGGGGCAGGTCTATTTCTTCCTGGGGGCCTTACTTTATCTTAAAATGAGGAGGTTAGATTATTGTTAGTCTTCTAATTATATGTTTCTTTCTTTATTCTGTGCTCACTACTTCAACAGTGTCTACAAGCTTTGGAGTTCCTACATTCAAACCAAGTCATTCACAGAGACATCAAGAGTGACAACATTCTGCTGGGAATGGATGGCTCTGTCAAGTTAAGTAAGTATGAGTCTTAGAATGATAACACTTCTGTACGTGCAGGGCTATGTCTCTGGTGGGATGGTAATTAAATAATAGTAATTATAGCATTCACCAAACAGACTTTGTTATTTCATAAGGTATTATGGGATATTTATATTCCTCTGTATTATCTTACAGTATTTTTTCACTATTTCTCAATTCTTTTATACATTGAAATACTTCCCCCCTGAATGCCTGCTTCTGTGGTTCTCTCATAGACTCTGAGGGTACATTTTATCAGTCTTCAAGGAATTTTCAGTCTCATATGAGAGACTTGTCATGAATTAGAAAAAAGTTTTATGTAACTTCACTCATTCAGTTATTTATTCAGTAACCAATTGCTGAATATCTATTATATGCCAATCCTCTTAGAGGTACAAAGAAGACAGTCTTTACTATCAGGATACTACCAATTTAAATAAATGTGTACTTTCAGTATAATGTGAAAGGACATTTTGTACAAAGATGTGAAACCAGTTACCTAGACAGACTGTGTTATAAGTGGGTAGACAGTCTGTGAGAGGACTTTGTTAGCATGTAGAGTAAGGAGCTGATGAAATTAGGGCCATATTTCAGTGTTGGGGGTTGGGGTTTAATTCAGCGACTTACGCCCAGAAAATAACCAAAGTAGTTAATTACAAGATTCTGAGGTGTGGAAATGGTTTTTTTATGTATAAAGGGCAAGCAATTAAGGCCAAAATGACCTGCTGGACTTTAACGCCTTGACCACTTGGTTTGAGGAGAAGGTGGAAGGCTAGCGATGTTCTGTATATCCCTCCTACTTCTTCTCTTCATGGTTGAATGAGGAGTAGACTGCCAGCAGTCAAGTGATTCTGCTTTGGTGAGACAGATTGCAGAGAGCAAAACTTGACGGCCATGTGTGGGTCCACAGCACTTACTGATGGACTATCCTAAGTGTGTCTTTCCTCTCCCCATTTCTAGCTGACTTTGGATTCTGTGCACAGATAACTCCAGAGCAGAGCAAAAGGAGCACCATGGTGGGAACTCCATATTGGATGGCACCTGAAGTTGTGACACGGAAGGCCTATGGACCCAAGGTTGACATCTGGTCCCTGGGTATCATGGCAATTGAAATGATTGAGGGGGAGCCCCCATACCTCAATGAAAACCCTTTGAGAGTAAGTGTTCCCATCTTCTTTCAAATTATTTGGGCTGTTGTCTCTAATCCCAGGAAATTGGATTCAGGCTCTTTCTCTGTATACCTGGGCATAGTAACACATTCTTATAATCCTAGACTCACAAGACTGAGATAAGAAGATTGCTAGTTTGAGGCCAACTTGTTTCAAAAAACAAAACCAAGGGATCTGGTGAGATGACTCAGTGAGTTAAGGCTCCTATTACCAAGCCTGATGACTTGAATTTAATCCCTGGGACCTACATGGTAAAAAGAGAGAATGAATTATTACAACTTGTCCTCTGATCCCCATACATACTGTGTGGTCCACATGTGCTCACATACACGTGTACACACACTAAATACATAAAAACAATACACACATAAACCCAAAGACTAGATACTGTTGAATTTAAAATAAATGAATGTAAACTATAACAGGGTCTGGGGATATAGCTTATTTTTAGAGCTCATTCCTAGCATTGTGGGGTTGGGGGGAGGAAGGAAGGGCTGAGTTCCTATTATATACAAGATATTGTTCTGATAATAATACCAAATTATTATATAGTAACAGATGGTAACTGCTGTTGAACAAAATGTAGAATAAGAATGATTGAAAAAGTAATGAGGAAGGTTTTATTTAAAGGGACGTTTTCTCTTGCTAGTTATTTCAGTAGAAAAATGAAGATTTAGTCTTAGGCAAGAGTTTCCAAGTATCAAGAATTTGATTTGATTTTTTGCTTGTTGAGCCCCAAGGAAAATCAAGGAAGCCATTTCCCTGAAAAGAGTGAGGAGAAAGTAGATTGGTAGTCAGAGTCAGGGATAGAGAGGACCTGCCGCTAAGACTTGTGGGCCAGTGTGAGAGCCTGGCTCTTATTTTGCAGCACTGGAAAGGATTTTCAGCTAGGTAATAGTAGTAGGGTACAGTTTGTGCCTGAAATGAATCATGTCGGTTCCTTCTTCAGGAAATACAGTGAGAGACTGACATAATAGTTCAGACAAGAGTGGGAGCTTGGATGACACTGGTAGAAATGCAGGTGAGAAGCAGACTTGGAAGGTATCTTGACAAGATGCATCGGAATCAACAGTCACTATAGCCTGAATTGCTGAGAACTTCAAGTGACCTTTGCATTGGTTATTTTCCTGCTGCGGTGATTAAAGTTCTGTGACCAAGGCAACTTATAGAAGAAAAGAGTTAGTTTGTGCTTATGGTTCCAGGGGTAAGAGTTCTTGATGGGAGGGAGGGGCAGGATGACAGCAGGAACAGGATGCTGAGAACTTCCATTTAGAACCGCCCATGAATGAACCAGACAGAACAAACTGCAAGGAGGGCAAGACCCGAAGCTCCGCCTCTAGTGACATGTTCCTCCAGCAGGGTCTTGCTGGCAAGTTAGCAGAGTGATAGGGACAAACACGTAATTTGAATAAACCCGTAGAAGAGAAAAGGAGGAAACTGAGATGGCATTTATAAATATTTTCCTCCTCTTATATGAGTTTTGTTATGGAGAGTCACAGAGAAATGGAACAATATCTTGAGGTAGAGTTAAGAAGAGGTAGGCTAAAAGTTGTGTTTGCTAATGGTGGAAATGAATTAGTGGGGAGAAGAAGAATGACCATCTGCAAGAGAGAAATGACAACTACAAGAATGATGTCCTTAACTAGATAAGAGAAACTAGATAGAATAAAGGATTAGAGCATGGACGTGTCTCTGTTTTGTAATGGGAGAGGGAAGCAGAGTATACAACAAAGGTGCAAGGAAGTGGTGATTTTGATGGCTTTTATTTTCTCATTTCATCCATCCTCCTATCTAGTGCAGGAATTCCCCTATAAGGGAGATCCACCCTTGACTACAATGCTCATATCACCGCTGGATAGCTCCAGTTCCTGGAAAGTGCTTCATTATCTCAAAATGAAATGGTCTTTAGTTTCTACCCTTTGGTCCCAGCTTTGCCCTCTGACTCCACATGTAACACATCCTCCTTTGCCTGGGATATGAAGGTGATCAGTGTGGTGTGATGGAAATAAGACTGGGATTAGAATGAGTACAGGTGAACACTGAGTGCAACAGGTGTATAGTCTTATGTGAAAGGGGACAGTCATTTGCCCTGCCTCTTACTCAGAGTCACTGTGGTCATTAAAAATGAGACAGTGCAGCTGAGTGTGGTGGCGCATGTCTTTAATCCCAGCACTCAGGAGGCAGAGGCAAGCGGATCTCTGTGAGTTTGAGGCCAGCCTTGTCTACAGAGTGAGTTCCAGGAGAGCCAGGGCTACACAGAGAAACCCTGTCTCAAAAAATGAGAGAGAGAGAGAGAGAGAGAGAGAGAGAGAGAGAGAGAGAGAGAGAGAGAGAGAGAGAGAGAGAGAACAATCCTTGTAATCAAAGAGTTTGGTGCTTATAAAAACGTATGTTTCTCTTTATTTTTCAAGAGCTCCTTCATGTTGGGGCAGGGAAGCAGCAGAAAAGCAGTTGATGCTTTTTTATAGTCCTCTTGGGTGACTGAGTTCAGTAAAGGTGTCAGCAGCAATTTCTGCCAGCAACTAAAGAGATGTTTAACTTACCATGCTCAGTGAATAATAAACCCTTTATATCTGTAATCAAGAAAAAGAATAAACCCTTAGATTATAACACCTCAGAAGTGTACAAAGTACTTTGTAAATGTACTCTTTATTTTTGTGGATATATGAAATATTGTTTTGTTTTTTTGTTTTGTTATGTTTTTTGAGACAGGGTTTCTCTATGTAGTCCTGGCTGTCCTGGATCTCACTCTGTAGACCAGGCTGGCCTGAACTCACAGAGATCTGCCTGGCTCTGCCTCCCAAGTGCTGGGATTAAAGGTGTGCGCCACAACCACCCAGCGAAACATTGTTTTATTAGCAAAGAAGTTGTATATTAGGTGCATATACATGGTCACATGGCCTTGAAATGTTAAACTTGATCCTTGGGTTAGTATATTCTCTGCAGAACATCACAGCTGCCTCATTGTGTCCTAGAGCATACCGCAGCTGGCTCTACTTTTAGAGGGGATATCTTGAGACCAAGAGAGAGCCTCAGTGAAAACAGTATGATTCTTCATTTGTATTACCAGGCCTTGTACCTCATTGCCACCAATGGGACCCCAGAACTTCAGAACCCAGAGAAGCTGTCGGCTATTTTCCGGGACTTTTTGAACCGCTGTCTTGAGATGGATGTGGAGAAGAGAGGTTCAGCTAAAGAGCTACTGCAGGTAACTGTCCTTCTGCAGGAAGCCGCGTGATTGAAAGAAGCACTAGCTAAGCCTTTGAGCCTTATTTTTGTCTTTGAGGTTGCTTACTAAAGACTTCTCCTACTGTCTCACTTTGTATTTCTAACTCCCTGACCATCACTCCTGGGCCTTTGCTTATCCCTTAGTTTCTTCCTCAGTCTATTCAAACCTTACACATTTTCCTAGGCTCCACTCAAAGTCTAATTTCTGAGATTCTCTTAAAGTTTTTTCTGACTTTTAGACATCTTTTATTTTGCTTAAACTAGCCTATCAAATTTGGGTCTTGAGAAGTAGCTCTCTGAGAAGTTGAATTTTGTACAAGTTACGTTTTACTGGGATACATGAAAACAATACAAAGAAACAGCGATCTGGGGCAGTGGTTCTCAACCTATAATGCTTCGATCCTTTAATACGGTTCCTCATGCTGTGGGTACCCCCAACCATAAAATTATTTTGTTACTACTTCATAACTGTAATTTTTACTGTTATGAATTGTAATGTAAATATCCGTATGGGACCCCCCAAGAGGTTTACGCCCCACAGGTTGAGAACTGCTGGTCTGGGGGATAGTGCAGTTTTGGAGTCTTCACAGTCTCAACACTGCAAACTTCAGATGGTGGCAGCAATACTCTGCTTGGAGTGAGACTCTAGAAGGGTGTAGTGAAAACCCAGAGTTGGATTTACCAAGTCTTTTATAGAAAGTACTTTATCCTGCAGTCACAGCTTAGTTTATATAGTTTCAAAAATTACTGTTAGCAAGTGACATCATTTAGAGTTAGCATTTATTTTAATACAATTTCTTATTTCTTGCCATTTTACTGAACTGCAAACTGTTAATTTATTAGGAAGTATCACATTCAGCTTTATGGAGGTGACAGTGTATGTCTGCAGATTAATCAGTTACCGTGTGTCACTAGGCCAGAGCATGACTGAGCAGAATAGACAAAATGGGACCTTAGCACACTGCCCTGTGTTAGTTACGTATGAGCCTCTCTGTCTTGACCACGCTACTGTAAACTTTTATTACTCTCTGGATTTCTTTTTATATGGGCATCTGATTGAGAATTAGTGCTCAGAAAATAGTTATAGAGTTGAATAGAGATGTTTACTTACCTGCATTTTTAACACCTGTTTGTAATTGAGGCTACTGTTCAGAGCACTGGTCTATTAGGTATGGGATCTGGGTTCTGCCAAGTATAAGCCATTACTTGTAGGATCCTTTGGGATGAAAAGCCTCCTTAAACACAGGTACAATGTAGAATCCTTTTTGCCTTTCATGTGATTTGTGTGCTGGAAATCATAGGCATTGGGAAATGTACCAATACTGTGCTAAGTCTGTTGTTATTGAAAACATTCTTTTTTGGGTTTTTCGAGACAGGGTTTTCTCTGAGCTTTGGCCAGGGCTACCTTGGTAGCCCAGGCTGGCCTCGAATCACAGAGATCCCCTGTTCGAGTGCTGGGAAAAAGGCTGAAGGCGGAAAAGAAAACATTCTTAATTAGGTACCAAAATGTAGCTATTAAAAGTGCCCTCTGCTGGGCAGTGGTGGCGCACGCCTTTAATCCCAGCACTTGGGAGGCAGAGCCAGGCGGATCTCTGTGAGTTCGAGGCCAGCCTGGGCTACCAAGTGAGTCCCAGGAAAGGCGCAAAGCTACACAGAGAAACCCTGTCTCGAAAAAAACCAAAAAAAAAAAAAAAAAAAAAAAGTGCCCTCTGGAGTTTTCTTCCTGATACAGCAGTGTTACTAAAATAAGTGCATTACAGTGACTGTCCCGTTCTGTCTGTACTCAGCAGTAAGACATACCTGTTTTTTACAGCAACCCTGTGAATTACAGGATTGCTTATTCCCATTTTTGCAGGTAAGGAAATGTACTAGTATGGTTAACAGTAGACAAATAGAGAATATAGGGTTTCAGCATGTCTGTTTGCCTCCCAAGTGTACATGCTCTTGATCACTGCTTCTGTAGATTCAAAACATGTCAGAGCTGGAAGGTTTATAGGGCTTACTTAGTTTACTTTGTAAGAGTTAAAAGGAGGCTTCTTAGTTGAGTATTGGATGATACTGCTTTCTTACTGCAGAAAAGTCAGAAAAATAGGCCCTCAACCCTAGCCTTTTAACTTGTCATTGTTATCTGGTAAATATTCAAAACCTTGACTTTTCAGAATCTTACATCATGAAGTTTCACATCTGTTTCTCCTGTGAGAAGACACATAAGGACAGAAATATATAGGATGAGACAGATATGTAGAATCCCAATATGGGATTCATAGCTTCAAGCTTTAGCCAAGATCATTCATAGTTCTCAGTTCCTCTGTATATCCTGTATCCATCCCAATAAGAGTTGAATCAACTTTCAGCCAAGACTATATATGTATATGCCTCTATGTATGTGTCTCTACACATATATAATAATACTAATTAAAGTTATTATAAGCATGGTAGAAGAACCAGATATGTTAGATAACTGTAAATATCATGTTTGCTCAGAAAAAGAAATGTCCTCTGATATTTATTATCAAATGGAGGAAACAGTCTCTATCCTCAAGACAATTGTAAAAAACAAAAACAGAAACAACCCATCATTCTAGGTAAGGGACTCTGTGTTACATAAAGAATTGTTTTCTATAACATTTTCATATGGTATTTTCTCTTAAATGATTTATTTTTTTAGTTGGAAGTATGGCTCAAAGTCTATTTTAGTGAAAGTAATTTTGGAAAGGACCAGACTATTGAAATCTTACAGGAACACTTAGCCTTGCTAGAGTCAAGGATTTAACAAGAAATTCTCAGCTAGGTATGGTGTATGTTTATAGTCCTGGCTAATAGGATAAGGCTGTAGTTTTAAAACTAAACCTCAGTGTCTTCTCCAGAAATACTAGTTACCAATAGTTTAATTTTACCTAGGACAAAACAAAATCATGCAAAATGAACTCTTTTTGCCTTACTTCTCTCACTCAGAATCTCTATGGATAAGAGCTGGGCGTGGAGGTTTACACCTTTAATCCTAGCAGAGGGAGGCAGATCTCTGTGAGTTTGAGGCCAACATAATCTATAGAACGCATTCCAGGACAGCCAGAGCTGTTACACAGAGAAACCCTATCTCTCAAAAAACAAAACAAAACAAAACAAAAAAAAAACACATGCATTTATCCTGCTTTTAGTGTGTCAATTGCTGTGTTAAAATTCTGTATAATGACATATGAACATAAAACTATTAGCTCTTCCTTTGGATTTTTTATAAGTATTGACTATTAAAAGTAAAACTTGTATACTTACTATGATAGCTTACTGGATATGAGTACCTGCTGCCAGGTCTGACAGCCTGAGGTCATTTACCCTCTACCTGTAATAGTGAAGAGAACTGATCTGGTAAGTTGTCTTTTGACCTACACACACACACACACACACACACACACACACACACACACACACACACACAAAGTATATTTTTTCCTTCAGTTTGAGGATGATCTGACATGATGCCCTTATTGACTTAAAATGGTTGCTAAGTACGAATGGTCAGTAATCGTGTTCTTTTTCCTTTTTCTCCTAGCATCAGTTCCTGAAGATTGCCAAGCCCCTCTCCAGCCTCACTCCACTGATTGCGGCAGCAAAGGAGGCAACCAAGAACAGCCACTGAAACCACGTTCACCCCAGCATCATCGTGCCAAGCCTTCTAGAAAAGAAACACTCGTTTCGGGAACTCCCACCCCTCATGTCCTCCTCTCCTTGCCTTGCTTCTCCCATTTCCTGATCTAGTGCTCTCAAGACTTTGATCCTTGGAAACCATGTGTCAAGCACTGACAAGAACTGCAGACTGGATGGATGACCTATCCAGCACTGGCAGTTTCTAAATAGAAATCCCTTCCAGTTCGTGGGCATGGGGAGGTGACTTACGAGCAAGGGTTACCTGGATAATCCTGTTTCTACGAAACAGAGATCTCAACCATCCCATTCCTTACCCCTCACAAGCAGTCTTGACTACATAAATTTATGGTTTGATAGCATTATCAATTTGCAATCAGTTGAAATTTCTTTAGTGCTTTCTTTCTGTGACCAAATTGCCCAAACACCTCATTGTATCTGAAAACCGTAACAGCTTTGGAATGCCATGGGGCCTGATAATCTGCCAGGGACATGAAGTGGCTCTGTTTCCTGAACCAGACCTTGGTGCAGCTGATCCTGACATGGGAGAACTGCCATGTTTTTCCTCTGTGTGTGCTTCTAGCAGCTGTTTGGGAGAACCATGATCCAGTAGTGTTCCCTGTGCTATTTCTAGTGAAATGGTCTTAGCTATGTAGCAGCTTTTGATTCCCTGCATCCCCTAGGCTGCTGCCTGCATTCTGTTATAAATCTTATTTATAGCATTGAGAGATTTCCTAGAGCACATGCTGAGGAAGAGCAGTGTGAGAAGTGAGAGGGCAAGAGGAGCTACTTTTAGCACGTGGCTGGGCTTCAGCACCTGTCTGGCTATACTATGTGATATTTCAAGATCTCAGCCTCTGTTTCTACCTAGGGTAAGGCGCTGAAAGATGAACTCAGATCTTCTGGTAGCTTAACTATTTCAGTCAAAAGAAAAGGTCTCCAAATCTGAGATGATGTGCTCCTAGTGATAAGGGGACCCTCCTTTTAAATGCATGACCAAGCTCTCTGCAAATGGACATGCTTTCTCTGGGTGTTGGGGATATTTGCTACCTCCTGCTTTCTTTGTGGTTTTGGTTCTCCCACTGTGGTAGGATGCTTGGCCAGCATTGTGGCTTGTCATGTCAGCCCCACTGATTATTTTGTCATGCTCAGAGGTACTATTGCCTCGGCAGCACAAGTTTCTATTTCCTTCAATAAAAGGAAATGAAAATACGCTACATGGAGTGTGTCTTTTTCTCCCCTTCTTTTCTGTTTTTTCCCCCTTTCTCATGAAATAATGATTCCTCATGAGCCATTTGAAGGTGAGTTGCAGATAGGATACCCTTTACCATTATAGACTTCCATTTGCTGTCTTTTCTTTGTAAAAACATTTTTAGTTTAAATATATATCAAAGCACTTGGCAAAAACAAAACAAACAACAACAAAATGTGCATTGTTTAAAGAATTAAACAGAATACTTCTGATACCCAAGAACGGTCTCCATCTTGCCATTCCCTTATTCCAGCCCCACTCTGGGTGGTAACCACTGATCTGCTTGGGTGAAATCATATGTGTCTGTACTTTCACAGTATACAAATATATTCCACAGCAGCTCATTCTGCCAGGTTGGTGTCTCCCCCTCCCCGTCAAGACTGTGTTTAAGAACTATGTAGTTGTATATAGGTCTAGCCTAAGAACTAGGAGTGAGTGCTGAGGCTAGGCAGATCAATATTCCAACTTAGTTAAGATGAGCACAGACTCAGCTTTGAGTTGAAAGAGAGAACTCTGAGGAGACCAAATGCAATAACAGTTGCTGTGGGTCTAAAGTCTAGGCATACCGTGGTTTGATTTTTCTGCTCAGGCTCTATGTCATCAGGGTACAGTTAAGGGTCTGGGGCTGTGTTTCACATGGTGCTTGGAATCCTCTCCCAGGCTCACTAGTGGGTGGTAGAACTCACTTCCATCCTAGAGGGCAAACATCTAGGGCAGTGGTTCTCAGCCTTCCTAATGTTGGAACCTTTAATACAGTTCCTCATGTTGTGGTGACCCCCAGCCATAAAATTATTTTCATTGCTACTTCATAACTAATTTTGTTACTGTTATGAATTATAAATATCTGTATTTTCCAATGGTCTTAGGTGACCCCTGAGAAAGGGGTCAAGGTGTGGGTTGAAAACCACTACTCTAGAGGAAACAGGTAGCATAATGTAACTGAAACCAGTTGAGCATGTTTGATTGTGGCTTACTCACAACATGTGTGTCCTTGGATAAGCTACTTCAGTCATCTCACGTTCAACTTCTGGATCTGTAAAGTAGGCATACTAATAGTATCTACCTCTAAGTTTCTGAGGAAGTAAAATTTATGCAGAGCGTTGGGTACTGTCCCTGGAACATGGCAAATTCGGTCCTATGTTGGAATGCTTGAAGTGACCTGGTTTGTCAGAAGACTGTGTGCTAATTCTGACTCTCACTGGCACTAAAATAGGACTCTTACATAAGAATCTATATCTGGGAGTCTCAGTTATGCTTTGACACTTTGGTCAATACTGGTTTCTAAACGTAAAAGCAACAGTCACTTAAACGCTGGTAAAAACTTGTGTCTGGCTGGGCATGGTGGTAAAGGCCTGTAATCCCAGCCCTTGGGAGGCAGATGCAGGGGAACGGCCTGGGCTGCAATGTGATATACTGTCACAAAACCAAAACCAAAATAATAAATTGTGTATAATCAAGCCTGCTTGACAATACTTAAAAAGGAAGAAAAGCAAAACCGAGCCTCCTCTTTGCCTGGTGAGTTGCTAAGTGATGAAACATCTACCATTAGTATTTTATGTCTCTTTTAGACGTGGAGTTCAAGTTTCTTTATTAGGGTTGTGTCAAAAGCAAACAATTGCAGGGCATTTGTGGTGCACACACCTTTAATCCCGGCAGAGGAGGAGGATCTCTGTGAGTTCAAGGCCAGCCTGATCTACAAAGTGAGTTCCAGGGCAGACAGCCGGGGCTTTTACACAGAAACTGTCTGGGAAAACAAAAGAAAATCAAAGGATTGATTTTAATGTTCTTGCATTTAAAAGGAAATTGAAGGGGCTGGGGAGATGGCGCAGCAGTTAAGAGCTCTTTCAGTGGACCTAACTTTGGTTCCCAGCACCAGGATCTGACTCCCTCTTTCGGCCTCTGTAGGCATCCGCACACATGGCATGCACTCACACGGACATACACATACACATAAAAAGTAAGATTCAGAGGTCAGTAAGATGCTCATCAGGTAAAGACATGTGTGCAACCTGCTGACATGAGTTCCAAATCCCACACACACAATAAAAAATTAAAAAGGAATAAAAGATTTTTTTTTTAATAAAAGACTTGTCAAGCAGGAACACTGTGCATGCTTAACAAAAGCTTTGTCCAAGTTTTGGGCTTGATGCATTGCTGCTGGATGGTTGAGTAGGGTCTGGCACCAAGCCTCAGCATGCTGCCAAGAAAAATCAGAAGCTGGCACAAGACAGGTGGCATCTGTGCTCACAAGTCTATCCCTTTTTTCATGTCTCCTTTCTCACTTCGTTGATTTAGATAAATGCCACTTAGAACAACCTTTGACTGTTTATTCATTCTTCAGTCCAAGAACTAAGTTGTAAAACTGCTTAGTTATAACTGGTTTGGAGAACTACCTCACCCAACTTAAAACCACAGGGAACTTAGGGAACTGGCTGCAGTTTTAAAATTACCAACATATATTTGGCTGAGAAATCTCTAAGCCAAGGGAATGTCTATCGCTGTAGATGTTTAAATGTGTGTTGGTGTTTGCATGTTTGTGATTATGTCTCCCAACTGTTTGAAATAGATAGGCCTTAGCATTGACAGGAAACTAAAAACACTCTTGTGTTTTCTTTTTGTCAAAAGAGGATTGTGTGCAGGCTGGCATGTAGCTCAGCAGTGAAGTACTTTCTTAGCGTGTGCAAGGCACCTTGAGTTAAACCCCCCCAGCATTGCCAAAATAAATAAACAAATGAGTGAAAGATGAAAAGATAATGTAACAACTATAAGTAGAAAAGGTTTTATCTGGAGTTTTCTTATAAAAATCGTTGAACTAAGATGCTAAAGACGCTGGAGTTTTAAGGAAACTAATGACAGACTTTCAATTTTTAATTTTGAGAGAATTAAAAGAAACACAGTTTCTCCAAAGCCAGTGAGGTGGCTCAGTAAGGAGACGTGCTTGCCACCAAGCTTGAGTTCAGTCCCTGAAACTCCAAACGTTGTCCTCTGACTTCCACATATGTGTGCACATGCCTGCACATGCACGAACTAAATCAATGTAAAAACAACAATATATATAAACAAAAGCAATATATAATATATATATATAAACAAAACCATATATATCCATATATTCATTACTGATTTCTAACAGCCAAATGTTAACCCTCCCATGGAAACTTGTTAAATACATCCATTCTTTGAAAAAAAATAATGTTGTAACTTGATTAATTTGTTCAATTCTTTGATATTTTTTTCAATCTGTTTAGAATGTTTTAATTTTGTCTTGCTTGACTGTAGATCTTTAAAATTAGGACTGATAGGATCAGGCTGTCCTTGCTCACACCCAAGACACTGGCAGCTACAGCCCATTTCAGGGTCTCCTGAACTCTTCAGGTGGTGAGGGCAAAAGCCTCCAAGAAGCAGTCAGAATGGAATTTTGAAAAAGTCTGCACATCACAAAAGACTGCTTAACCCTTTGACAGCTACCCAGTCTCAGGGGTGCCAACAGCTTAGACCTGCTGTGTCAAGGGTTAAATGGGGGGTTTCAGAATCAAATTGAGAAAAAATGGTAAATACTTCAAGGCTTAAACTTCTTCATGTGCACAATCATCACTCCATCCACCTGACACCTGGCAACTAGAAGGCATACTCAGGGGAGTTCAGTGCAGTCAGAAAAGAGGCAGCCAGTGCATGCGGTTTAAGGGCTGGAGGGTCTATAGCTTCCAGGGACTTATTGAAACAACCATTAACTGACACTTGCCAAGAATTTCAGTTGGCACTGGTAGTAAAGAGATAAGTAGATGTCTTAGTTATTTTTCTATTGCCATGACAAAACACCATGGCCAAAGCGATTTATAGAAGGAAGAGTTTACCGGGGCTGTTTGCGAGGGTGAGCCTGTGACTATCGAGGCGTACATGGGGATGGTGGCGGCAGGCCTGGCGCTGGAGCAATAGCTGAGACCTTTATTTGACTTGGAGATAGCTAACTGGGAATGGGTGGGCTTTTGAACCTCATAGTCTACTCCCAGTGACACAACTCCTCCAACAAGGCCACACATCTTTTTTTGAGGGGGAGGGGGTTGTCCCAAGACAAGATTTCTCTTTGTAGCCTTGGCTGTCCTGGATCTCGCTCTGTAGACCAGGCAGACCTTAAACTCACAGAGATCCGCCTGCCTCTCCTTCCCAAGTGCTGGGATTAAAGGCGTGCACCACCACCACTCAGCACTGAGGCCACACCTCCTAAATCCTTCCCAAACAGTTGCACCAACTGGGAACCAAGTACTCACACTTGAGCCTATGAGAGCCATTCTCATTCAGACCATCACAGTGGTCTAGCCAGTAGCAAGTAGATTACAAAACCTCACCAAACAAAGTAAGTAATTACTACCAGTGTGGCTAATGCAGTAATAAAAGGTTTATTTGGAGGAAGCTATGGGGTATTTAGGACAAAGGACATAACTGAGCCTGTTGACGAAGCATAGCAATGAAGAAGGTTTTCCTGAGCTGAGCCTTGCGTTAAGATTTACCCAAAGGTGGTGGAGAGATGGCTCACTGGTAAAGAGCACTGGTTGCTCTGTAGAGGATCCAGGTTTAATTCCTGGCGCCCACACAGTAGCTCACAACCGTCAATAACTCCAGTCCCAGGCAATCTGACACCCCTTTCTGGCCTTTAGGGGCATTGCATGCACATGGTACACTTAGATACATTTGAGAAAAATAGATATATGTGTGTGTGTGTGTGTGTGTGTGTGTGTGTGTGTGTGTGTCTGTATAAAATAAAAATAGGAAAAAATGAAGAGCTGGGTAAAAGTTGGGAGCTGGAAGAAAGTCTGCCAGTAAGTACACCATGAGTAAAGACACACGACAGCCTAAGAGATCAGATCAAGACTTTGCAGACACCACTGTCCCCTGTTCTGCGTGCTGCAGCCATGGTCAGTCCCACTCTGTTCTTCAATGTTACCGCTGGTGGCGAGCCCTTGGGCTGCATCTGCTTTACATTGTTTGCAGATAAAGTTCCAAAGACAGCAGAAAACATTCATGCTCTGAGCATTGGAGAGGAAGGATTTGGATATAAGGTTCCTCCTTTCACAGAATCATTCCAGGATTCATGTGCGACGGTGGCAACTTCAAACACCATAATGGCACTGGTGGCAGGGCCATCTATGAGGAAAAATTTGAGGATGAGAACAGGATGAAGTATAGAAGGCATGGACATTATGGAAGTCATGGAGTATTTTGGGTCCAGGAACAAGACCAGCAAGAAGATCAGCATCGCTGACTGTGGACAACTCTGACTTTTCTGACTTGGCAGGCATCTTACTCACCAGACCATTCCTTCTGTAGCTCAGGAGGATGCCCCCACCCAATGTGCTTGTAATCCCTGTAATCTCTGCTCTCACTGAAGTTCTCTGGGTTCCGTATTCTCATTCCCCTCATTCCCCTCCCAGTCTGGCTGGATTGTAGAGTTAAGTTTATGATTATGAATAAAAACTAAATGAGAAAGAAAAAAAGAGATCAGTTCAAGACGTCGGGTGTTGCTGGGAGTCAATGGAAGAGGGAAGGTAAGGATGGAGAGAGGGGCAGAATCCAAGTGAAGAAGACTAAACTTTAACTCTGGATGCATTTTAAGCACAGTCAGTGTTGTTAGAAGGTCAGCATGGCCCGCTCTTTGGAGGACTTTGGAGAGTGTGAGTAATATGACTAATTGTCTCTTAACTGGTTGATGCAGACTGAGAAATTTAGGGACCTAGTGGGCTTTGAAACACAAGAAAGTGAGTAGCCGGGGGTGGTGGCACACGCCTTTAATCCCAGCACTCGGGAGGCAGAGCCAGGCGGATCTCTGTGAGTTCGAGGCCAGCCTGGTCTACAGAGTGAGATCCAGGACAGGCACCAAAACTACATGGAGAAACCCTGTCTCTAAAAACCAACCCCCCAAAAAAACAAACAAAACAAAAACAAACAAAAAGAAAGAAAGAAAGTGAGTAGCAGAAATGGAGAGAAGTGGACAAAAAATATTACAACAAAATTTGCCCACTCTGCCAGACTTCAAAGGAAAGGGAGGTATCAGAAAAGAGACTCTGGTTTCAGACCATCATTTAGAGCCACGGGAAATGGAACAAATTTGAAAGGAAAGTAAATGAATTTAATCTAGAGTTGACAGAGTTTGAAGTCTATACAGCAACGTGCCATTGAGGAGAACCAAGATGCAGTCCAGTATTTCTGATTGAGGGAGACACCTTGTCCTGAAGGGATAAAGCCAGAGTAACAGAGGAAGACACCAGAAATCTGCTTTTAGCCTCTGCATATGCATGTGTGTTTGCTTACTCTGGCGCACGCACGCGCGCGCACACACCCCCCCCCACACACACACACCAAAAAATACTTTAAATAAAAAATGAACAAACCCAAAGATAAAATGGCCCATTGTCATGTTTGAAATAGATTTGCTTGTTTTCCTTTAATGGGGCAATAAGAGAATTAAATGGCGATCTGGATAATTTCACTACAAAAAAAAAAAATAGCTACCATGAATTAAGCAAACAATAAGAACTAAGCTTATTTTATACCAATCATAACAAATTAGAGAGCGTTTACCTTAGAAGGCACAACTAAAGCATGTTGCTCCGGGCTGGAGAGATGTCCTCAGCCCTGAAAGGCTAGGCTCACAACCTAAAATCATGTTGCTCCGAGGAAATCAGTTCTAACCCCAAGCATCACCCAACAACAACAAACCAACTGCGGTGCTTGGTCCTGAGGTTGGGGGTCTGGCCTCACTGGGTTTTCCCAGGCATCGGCCCTGTGTGAGCGTGACCACGCCCTCCCAGCGAGTGGCCACGCCCCCACGCATGTGACCCTCGGGTCAGCGGCTCTGCCTTGCGGGTCCTCCATCTTGAGAGGCGCTGGTCTTCAGAGGTGTGAAACCCAGATTTGCGTTGGGGGCTGTAAAGCCCCTGTAAGTAGCGTCACCCATTTCTGTGGAACTCCCAAACATCACCCAAAGCAGGAGGTTACCTGAGGCTTACAGCCCGCAGCCGGACCCGAGGGCCTCGGACCCGGGTTGCCCATCTCTGGAGGTGAGCCTACCCGCCGTGCTTCCACAGCTCCAGGGAAGAAGGGGTTTCCTCTCCACAGCTGTCAGGAGACAGACGCAAAGCTCTGCAGCCCACGGGTGCCCAAGCTGGCCACCCAGAATGTCACCGTGAAGTCCTTGCAGGCTTGTTTCTCTGTCTGAGGATGCCAGGCCTATGTCGCCTGTCAACGTTTCGTTCATCTCTAGTTGTTGTGGAAAGGTCTGCTCTCAGTCCCTGGCATCTGCTGTTCCGCTCAGTCAAGCTGGTGAACGGTGCTGTCTTTTAGACTGTGGCCGGACGGACTTGTGGAGGATTTGGGAGGGTGATTCGTGGTTCAGTTTTACACATATTTATTTTGAAGTACCTGTAAGAAATCTAAGTGGAGATTTCTTCAGCTGTGGGAATGAGTGAATCAAGAGGCCTGGGATGGCAACAACTTAGTCGATCCCCTGCTAAGTATTAGCGGTTCATGTGAATTCAGCTACCCTGGCTAGTGCCCGAACTCAGAGGATCGTGGGTGCGTTGAAATGCTGGCGGTAATGATTCTGGGTAAAAAGCTGTCTTTGTTCACATCGGCCATTAGATTTTCTAGTGTTTGCAACTAGTCACACCAAGATATAAATGCACACACACACACAGTGGTCTCCTCAACTAACTTGTTTCTCCTTTCCATTGTGATTATTGTGTGTTGACTCGTGATTTATTTTTTAATAAATGTATGTAATTGCCAAATTAAAATATTCTTAGTTATCTGTTTCTTACTGATTCATGGATACATTTCCCTGTTGTTAAAAAACCAAAACAAAACATTTTGATTTCCGAAAGAGCAATCTGAGGGTACAGGCCATTTGAAATAAGATTTTTTTTAAAAAATAAGATTTACCTTCCTTGATGTATATGGTGAATGCAAGAGGCAGGAAGTGGGGCTGCACAGAAAAATCAAAGGAAGAAGGAACTCGAAATGGCTCGTCAATCGTGCACACCCTTTGCAAAGGCGGCAGTGAAGGGGCAAAACAATCCTACCCATTGCAAGGCTTAGCCTTCACCCGTGGCCTCTGTATGTTCCCCCACCGACTGCTCCCCAGAGTTGTACACATCGTCTGTGTTAGCATGCAGTGGTTGCATTTGTTTTTTATTGTTGAAAAAGATACTAAAATAGACTAAATCTGGCTTCTAGAAAAAAAAATATATTGTTGCATGACTTAATATAGCTTCATTTTTTCCTGTCCTGGGGATTGAACCCAGGACTTCACAAGTATTCTGTTACCTAGCTATACTCCAACATAGTCACTTGATATGTGATCACTGAAAATTTTAAAAACAAGTTTTCTTATGAATTACGTTTTTAGCTGAATATATTGTTCTATAAATGTTAATTAAGACTAGTTTGTTGTAATCATCTTTATACAAGTTTTAAGAAACTATGCCTTCTGCATATATGTGTATATATGTAATATTGTGTGATTACAGGGGCACATGTGCTATGGCTCGTATGTGGAGGTCAGAGGACAACTTTGGAGAGTCCCCTCCTTCCACCGTGGGTTCTGAGAAGTGAACTCAGGTCATCGGGCTTGCGTGGCAAGAACTTTTACCCACTGAGCCATCTGACTGGCGTTTTTGTTATTGTCTGTTTATTCTGTCCTTTATAGGTGTGTTCCGCCTCCTACCCAACATGACTATAGATATGTTTATTTCTCTTTTGGAGACTATGTGATTGATTAAGTACATGTAAATTGAAAACAATTTTTAAATTATTTTTCATCATTATGTTCTTTTTTTGTCTCCATTTTTTTTTTTTTTTTTTTTTTTTTTTAGTCTCATATTTACTTGGCTGGTCTTTAGTGGAGTAGACTGTATCATTTGGCCCTAATTCTTCATCAATCGAGTCCACATCTTTTAAAGATTTATTTTTATTTGTGTGTGTGTATGTGTGTTGCCGAGACTGAACCTCTGGCCCTGAACATCTACCACTGAATCACATTCCCAGCCCTCTTTTCCTTTCAGTTTCAACAAACAAAACACTTGTGCTTGGCTATCTATTTGTAGTTAAACAGACTTTGACTTGTTTTTAAACTGAAGAATTCACTACATTTACATTTAAAGTAAAACTGACATTTGTAGGCTTAAATCTGGCTACTGCTTGAGGGAAAGATCATTTAGTAGGGTAGATTATATTATTTATTTTCTGTTGTCCATGTTCTTCACTATAATCTGGCTTTCCTTTGGATTGTTTTATAAATTAATTAATTAATTCATTTATTTTTTCAAGACAGAGTTTCTCTGTATAACAGCTCTGGCTGTTCTGGAACTCACTCTGTAGGTCAGGCTGGCCTTGAACTCACAGAGATCAACCTGCCTTTGCCTCCAAGTGCTGGGATTAAAGGCATGAGCCACCAGCACTTGGCTTGAGTTTTTTTTTTTAATTCTAGTTTCTTTATTTGTTTTAAAACAGGGTCTCTCTGTGAAGCCCTGACTGGCTTGGAACTCGCTTTGTAGACCAGACTGGCCTTAAACATGTCACTTGCCTCTGCCTCCTGAGTGCCTGTATTAAAGGTGTATACCACCATGCTGGGCTCCTAGTTTCTTACTTTATTCGTTTTTTTAAAGCTTTATTGAATCATAACTATATATAATAAGCACACATTCAAAACATATCATTTTTGTTGGGCCTGGTGGCTCATGCCTATAATCTTAGCAATTCAGAATTCTTAGTCAAGAGCATTGAGAGTTTGAGGCCGACCTGGGCTTCATAGCAAGAGCCTGTCTCAGAAGGCACGCCAATTGGTTGTCCAGTGCGAGATGGTCAGCCCTGAAAATACATACACAAATAATATTATATGAGCTGAGCAGGTTATATTTAGGAATATATATATATATGTATATATGTGTGTGTGTGTGTGTGTGTGTGTGTGTGTGTGTGTGCAATAGCAATGAAAAAAGGGGCCATGCATTTGGAAGAGAGTAGAGAGGGTATATAGGAAGGTTTGGAGGGAAGAAAGGAAAGGAGAAATGTTGTAATTATGATCTCAAAAGGTTTTTTTAAAGAATAAAACAAAATAAAGAAGTAAGATTATTTTGAAATAGAGAATAAATTTTGGAGGGCAAGTGTGAATACAGAGTAATTGTTTAGGAGGCTATTGGAGTGCTTAGGTGAGGGCCCAGCTGGGGAAGTGGCCAGGGGGTGAAATCATGAAGCAAGAGCATCTCCAAGGGTTCTGTTAGTTCTGTGGATTCGCAGGCTTTAAGAAGAAAAACTGAGTAGTCTAGAAATTGACTATACTGGTCTAAATTATTGGTACTCCAAAGATACCTGCATCCCACTCCTCAGAATCTCTAAGTCCTGTGCTCTCCTGTCATGGAAGCACATGGCAAATATTATGTGCAGGATCTTGAGATAGAAGAGTGCCTGCTTTATGCAGATGTGCCAGTACCAGCCCTGGCTATAGAGCAAGTTTGAAGCTTCCCTTTGTCTGTGTAAGTTTCTAACTTGCAAAGAAAAGGTAAATAAAGAAAACCCAAAACATACAAAAACTAACCAACCAAAACCTAACTATCCCTCTCCAGTGAATTACCTTAATATTTTGTCAAGGATTAATCAGCCCATATGTTTTCCTTTTCTCTGGTTCTGTACATCATAGTTACTCTATCTTTAAGTCTTAACTCAGTTTGAATCTCAAAACATATTGTTTGGCTTATATTTCCTTTGTTTTTCTGTACAAATCTTACATTGCTTTCTACATTGCTATCAAAAAAAAATCCACAGAGGTCCTGGTGGGAACTGGAATTGTGTTGAACCCATAGAACCTGGGATAAATTAAGATCATATTTGATCTTCCTTCCCTTTCTGTTCTATAAAATAGCTTGAGAAACGTAAGTGTCAGCTCTTCTTTAATGATTTGGTAGAATTTGGCAATGAATCCTCTTGGTCCTGGACTTTTCTTTGTTGGAGAGACACTTGATTACTGCTTTAGTCTTGTTAATGGTTATGAATCTGTTTAAATGTACCACATTTTTATTATCCATCCATCAGTTAGTAGACATCTAGATTGATTCTAGATCTTTACTACTGTGAATAGGGCAGCAATAAACATGAATGTATCTCCGTGGTGGGATATATAGAGTCCTTTGGCTATGTGCCCAGGATTGATATAGCTGAGTCAATATGGAAATTCTCTCTTTAGTTTTTGTTTGTTTTTTCGAGACAGGGTTTCTCTGTGTAGCTTTGGAGCCTTTCCTGAAACTCACTCTGTAGCCCAGGCTGACCTCAAATTCACAGAGATCCACCTGCCTCTGCCTCCCGAGTGCTGGGATTAAAGGTGTGCACCACCACTGCCCGGCTCTCTCTTTAGATTTTTAAGAAACTGCTTACTAACTTTCATGGTGACTGCATCAGTTTATGCTCTGCCAAACAATGAATAAAGATTCCCTTTCTTGACATCCTCAAGAACATTGTTGTCGTTTGATTTCTTGATGATAGCCACTCTAACTAGAGTGAGATGGAATTTCAAATTCCACTTCCCTGGTGGATAAGGATGTGGAACACTTTCACAAAATAATTATTAGGCCTTTGTATATCTTCTTTTGAGATCTCTGTTTCGTTCCTTAGCCTTTTTTTTGGGGGGGGGGATCAGGTTGTTTTCTTGTTTCTTTTCTTTTAAAAGTTTTTTTTTTTTTAATTTTGGGTATTAATTCTTGGTTAATTATATAGCTGGCAAGGATTTTGTCCTATTCTATAGGTTATCTCTTAATTTAGTTAACTATTTCCTTTTCTGTATAGATTTATGTAACTTCTTGAGGTCCCATTTGAGGTTGGTTGCTGGCTTTATTTCCTTAGCACTGGAGTTCTATTCATAAAGCCCCTACCTATACCTGTATCTTGTACTTTTCCCTCTTAGCAGTTTCAGAGTTTGGGGCCTTACATTAAGATTTAGAGTTAATTTTTCTGTAGAGTGAGAGAAAAGTGTTTAGCTCCATCCTTCTACATGTAGATACCCAGTTTTCCTATCCCCATTTATAAGAGGCTCTTTTCTTTCAATGTACATTCTTAGCATCTTTGCCAAAATCTTTTTGGCTGTAGCTGTGTGGGCTCAGATCTGGGTCCTCAATCCTCTTCTGTAGGTCCATGTGACTGTTTGTGTGTCAGTACTATGCTGTGTTTATTACTGTAGCTGATCTGTAGTATAACTTGAAATCAGATAGATTACCTTGAGACAAGGATGTCCACTCTATTCTACTCGGTATAGTGCTTGACTATAATAATAGGACAAGAGAAAGATTCTTTATTCTCAAGATTGCTTTGTTTATCTGGGGTCTTTTGTGCTCCCATATGAATCTTAAGATTGTTGTCTCAGTCTCTGTGAATAATAGTGTTGGGATTTTGAGGGAGGGGTTTCATTGAATATGTAGATTGCCTTGGGAAGGACAACACTTTTTACAATATTAATTCTCCCAATATAGGAGCATGGAAAGTCTTTCCATCTTCTAGTGTCTTCCTCAGTTTCCTTCTTTAGTGTTTCCAAGCTTTTGCTGTAGCAGTCTTCACTTCCTGGGTTAAGTTTGCTCGAAGGTATTTTCTAGGCTGTTCTGAACAGAGTTCTTTCCTTTTCTCAGCATGCTTGTCATTGGTTCCTAGGAAGGTACTGCTTTCTGTTGAAGTTTGCATCCTGCCACTTTGCTGCAAGTGTCTGTCAGCTTTAAGAGTGTTTTCACAAGAGTCTTCATAGTCTCTTATGTATAGATAGAGTCATCATCTGAAAAGAAGGATATTTTAATTGTTTTCCTACTTGTATCCATTTTATTCCTTCTCTTGTTTTATTCCTGCTCTTGGTGGAAATGCTTTGAGTTTTTCTCAGTTTACTATTATGTTGGCTGTGGGTTTGTTATATAAAGCCTTTACTATGCTGAGATACAGTCTTTTTTATTCTTGTTGTGAAGGGATTCTTCATCTCTTGAGATGATCATGTGATTTCTGTCCTTGAGTCCATTTGTGTGTTGATTTGTGTATATTACATTATTCCTCCATCTTGGAATGAAGCCAAGTTTATCATACTTAATGAACTGTCTGATGTATTCTTGAATTCAGTTTGTAAGTAATTTGTTGAGAATTTTTTTTCATTTTTCTTCATGAGGGAGATTGATCTATAATTTTTTTATGTTGTATACTTAAAAAACAGTTTGGTAGCAATCCTTTCTTTTCTCCTCTATGAATAGTTTGAGAACCATTGGTTTTAGTTCTTCTTTAAGAGCCTGGTAGATTTCAGAAATGAATTCATCTGGATGTGGAATATTTTTAGTTGGGAGAATTTTTGTTTTATTGATGCTTCAATTTTGTTGCCTTTTATAGATAGATTTTGTGGTAGTTTGAAAGAAAATGGCCCCCAAAGGGAGTGGCAGTATTAGGAGGTGTGGCCTTGTTGAAGTAGGTGTGGCTTTGTTGGAGGCAGTGTGTTATTGTAGGGGTGGGCTTTGAGGTCTGTTTTGTTCAAGCTTCATTCAGTGTGACTGTCCACTTCCGGTTGCCTTCTAGTTGTAGGACTCTTAGCTCCTCTCCAGCACCGTGTCTGCCTGCACACCACCATGCTCCCTGCCATGATGATAATGGACTGAACCTCAGACCTGTAAGCAGCCACCCCAATTAATTGTTTTTCTTTATAAGAGTTGCCATGGTCATGGTGTCTCTTCACAGCAATAAAAACCCTAACTAAGATAGATTTAAATTTTTTTTAACACAGCAGCCATGCAATACTTCACATAGCTGCTGTGACACTTAGATGAGCTTATTATTTATTTATTTATTTATTTATTTATTTATTTATTTATTTATTTATTTATTATGTACAGTGTTCTGCTTGCATGTACGCCTGCAGGCCAGAAGAGGGCACCAGATCTCGTTACAGATGGTTGTGAGCCACCATGTGGTTGCTGGGAATTGAACTCAGGACCTCTGGAAGAGCAGTCAGTGTTCTTAACCTCTGAGCCATCTCTCCAGCCCCCAAAATTTTTTATATTGTTTAATTTGGGTAGGCCATATGTGTTGGGAAATTGATCTATTTCTTTTAGATTTTCCAATTTAATCAAATGTAAGTTTTTTTGTTTTTTTGTTTGTTTGTTTTGAGACAGGATTTTTCTGTGTAGCTTTGGAACCTTTCCTGGCACTCACTCTGTAGCCCAGGCTGGCCTCAAACTCACAGAAATCTGCCTGTCTCCTGCCTCCCAAGTGCTGGGATTAAAGGTATGCACCACCACTGCCTGGCCCTAGAATGTAAGTTTTTAAGGTATTATCTACATAATGAGTTTCTGAATTTTTTTGGTATTTGTTATAATGTCTCTAGTTTTATCTCAAAATGTATTAAATTGAGTTTTCTTTTTGTTAGTTTGGCTAAGGGTTTGTCAATATTGCTTTAAAAACATAATTGTTTTATTAATTTTGTGTATTTAATTTTTTTCCTTTTCATCAATTTCTACCCTGATGTGTGTGTGTGTGTGTGTGTGTGTGTGTGTGTGTGTCTTCTGATTAATTTAGATTTCAAATCTGTTTTGTCAGATATTAGGGTAGTGACAGCTGCTTGTGTCCTAGGAACACATTTTTTTATTCTTTCACCCCAATATTTCATCTGTTTTTAATGGCAAGGTGTGTTTCTTGAGGTCAACAAATAAATGGATCCTGTGTTTTTAATCCAACCTGCTAGTCTATCTTTTGAGTAGGAAATTGAGGCCATTAATACTGAGTTCTTGTTGAAATGTGTGTATTAATTTCTGTTACTTCATTGATCTTGTAGTGTTTGATGTTTTCCTGTTCCTCATTTGCTTAACTATACTGTGATTTCTTATGCCCTCATGGGTATATTTATCTTTCTTTTCAATCTGAAGGATTCCTTCAAGTAGGTTTTGTAGAGCTGGCTTAATGGTAATGAATTGCTTTAACCTGTGTGGGTTTTTGTTGTTGTTGTTGTTTTGTTTTGTTTTATCATGGAAAGTTTTTGTTTTCCCTGCAGATATTACAGTTTGGCTGGGTATAGTGGTCTGAATTGGCAGTTGATGTCCCTTAGAACCTGAAATACTTCCTTCTGAGCCCTCCTGACTATTGACAAGTTTTCTGTTGTTATGATGAATGCACCTTGTGTTTCTGTATTGCAGGTTTAAGATGCTGTCTTTGCTCTGTTTATTTAGTATTTTAACTGTAATTTGAGGAGGTTCTTCTCTGCTCTTGTCTCTTTGGTATTCCAAATTCTTCTTAAACTGAGATGGGTGTCTCTTCCCTTAGATTTGGGATATTTTATGCTGCAATTTAGATGAAAATGCTTTGTCTGCTTTTAGCATGAAAGTATCCTTCTTTGTGTTCATGATTCATAGATTTGGGTTTTCTGTAGTGTTCTATAGATATCAAACGCTCTATTTGTAGTTTCTTTATCTTTGTCATTGTCTGAATGCTCCAATTGCTCTACATTGTCTTCAAGTTCTGATATTCCATTTCCCCCTTGATCCACTGCGTAGGTGAGACTTTTCATGGAGTGTGTTTGTGTGGCATGGATGTGAATGTGGGGTGTGCATGCATGCACACACATAGGCCAGAGCAAGACACCAGATATATTCTATTACCTTCAGACTCACTGCTTTAAGACAAGATCTCTTATTGAACTTGAAGTTTACTTTTTTGGTAGATACCCACCAGTGCTGTAGTTACAGGCACACACAAGCACGCCCAGCTTTTCACATGGTGCCGAGGATTCAGACTCAGCTCCTGGAGGCAGGCTTGCAGAGCACTGCTCTTCCTCACTGTGCCATCTCCTCAGACCCATATGGAACTTGATTCAACTATTGAGTTTCTCATTTCCATTATTTCAGTTTGGTTTTCTTAAATATTTCTGTGTCTTTGTTGGGTTCCACCTTCATATCCTATATTGAATTTCTTATTTCATTCACTTTTTTGTGTTCTCTAGGAATTCATTCAGAAATTTGTGTCTTCTTTGTTTTTTTAATATGCTTACAATCATTCTTTTTAATTATTTGAGATTTTGTCTAATTCACTCTCATTGGAGGCCATTAATTTGTGAATTGTTCATTTTTGGAGGAGTTGCACTTGTAGGGTTAAAAGGGCCAAGGAAAGCACATCCTGCCCCTGACTAAGACCTGAGACCTGGACCGGAGGAAAACACCTTGACTCTGACTTGACCCCAGGACCAGGGTTTGAAACCCCACCAATCCCTGAACTTGCCCCAGAGTCAGGCTGCCGAATCCCACCAATCCTTGAGATCCCCAAGTACAAAATCCCACTAACCCCTAAGCATGAAATACCACCAGTCCCTGATCTTGCCCCAGAATCTCACCACAAAAATCCATTAGTCCCAAGCCACCCTGGAAAGCTCGGCCTCCAAGAATCCCTGTATAAACTCTGTACCCTGTTGAGTTTGGTGCTTCTCCTTACCCTAGAGGCAGCCACTCTCCTAGATTCTTCCTTCCCAATAAATCTCTTGAGTAAGGTTTGTTCTGTGGTGTGACATTTTTGCTGGAGTGGAGCCCAGCTGTAACAATTTTCACTGGAGCAGAGCAGAGCAGAACTGTAACCTGGGGAAAGCTTTTCCCTGGTGGAGCAGAGCTGTGAGAACATCGTAACAACTTTGCTAAGGAAACCCTCCCCTGCCTGGGCAGAGTTGTTACATTGGGGAAATCTTTCCCTGGAGCAGAGCTGTAAGCTCCTATGCTTATAATGACTGTGGTGTTTCTTGGCTCCTGGCTGCCAGGATATATTATATTTCCATAGGAGCTGCAATGCTTATAGCATTCTTTTTGATTTTTAAGGTTTCTTTGTTTTGCTTTGGGACTTATGCATCTAGGGTCAGGTGGTCGGTTGGATTGCTTTTAATCATCCACATTCTTTCAGGGGAAGTTATCAGCATTCAATTGTAGACTCAGGAGTTAAACACATTCTTCTCTCTGATTCTTTTTTGTCTGCTTAATTTTGGGAGGCTACCAGCATCTACCTACATTTTCTTTCTTGGTGCTTTGACCTCATAATCCTATACATACTATAAATGGGTAATTAATAATACGTCCCTTGTTTTTCCCTCGGGGATTCTTTATTATCACTGACTATTTTCTAATAATGTCTGAAAAGTATTATTTTGTACATTTCCTTAGGTTTTAGTCAGTTAAGGTGGAAAGGTCTCTATGATTCTTGCTACTCTATTTTGATCAAAGTAGAAGTTCAGACTAGGGATTTTGTTTGTTTGTCTGTCTGTTTTTAAAGATGTGTGTGTGTGTGTGTGTGTGTGTGTGTGTGTGTGTGTGTGTGTGTTGAAGCACACATGCATGTGTATAGGTACTGACATAAACCAGAAAAGGATGTCAGATCTCCTGGAGTTGCAGTTATGGGTAGTTGTGAGCCTCCCCAGTGTGGGTTCTTGGAATTGAAATTGGATCTTCTGGAAGAGCAGCTGTAGCATGAATTGTTAGAAGGTCTTATTAATAAAAACAAACCTGAAGCCATGTATTGGGGTGAATGCTGTAAGATGAGAGAAACAGAACAAGCCACAGCTACCTCACCTTGCCAATTCCTCAGCTGATCCTGTTTCCTCAGACTGGAAGCCTCTGAGTCCTTATCCAGAATGAATCTCAGCTGAGCTGCTGCTAAAAGCCTAAAAGCTTAACGAGCTCTAGTTCCTGGTTTTCACGCCTTATATACCTTTCTGCTTTCTGCCATCACTTCCTGGGATTAAAGACCATGAATCACCATGCCTGACTGTTTCCATTGTGGCTTTGAACTCACAGAGATCTGGATGGATCTCTGCCTCCCAAGTGATAGGATTAAAGGCGTGTGTGCCACCATTTTCTGGTGTCTATCTAGTGGCTGTTCTGTCCTCTGACCCCAGATAAGTTTATTAGGATGCACAATATATTGGGGAACACAATAAATCACCACAAGCAGCAAGCAGTCTTAATCACCGAGACATACTGCCAGGCCCCCTAGGTTAGAGATTCTTCAGTACAGGCCTAGAGTGGTATTCATAAAACAATTGGAACGTGGCTGAAAGTTTCAGTAATCAAGGCTGTTGCCTAGCATCAGATCTTACAACGAGTTCTATTATTATTATTATGTCTTATTTTCTGTTTGTTTTCCTCATGACTGTTCTTGTTTGTTTTTAAATATTTGTGTCGTTCCCCCACCCCGAATTTTATGTTATTTGACAGTCCTTTGGTATGAGAACAACACTTTTAACTTTTTAAAATTACATTTTGTTTGTAGTGTGTGTGTGTGTGTGTGTGTGTGTGTGTGTGTGTGTGTGTGCACATGTGCCACAGCACAAGAGTGGTGGTCAGAGAAAACTGTGTGGGAGTTGGCGTTCTCCTACCATGTGCATACTGGGGATCAAACTCAGGTGTTTGGCTTGGTGGCAGGTGCCTTTACCTGCTGAGCCATGTTGCTAGCCCAAGAACTGCATTCTCAATCATAATACACTGAGACAATTTAGTAGCTGTTTCCTCAATATCTGCCTGCTCCCCTTTTTCCTACCAATAAGAAAATGTCGGAGTGAAACACCATGTTTAGCTTCTCTAAAAATCTTTAGAGTAAGGCAGAGTTCTCTTCTTTGTTCTTCTATTTTCTGCTAGCTGGAGTCTGGGGTGATGACTACAGCCTGAGTAGCCATTGTAGACAGAGAAGGCAGTTCTGTATTGAGAAAGATGATCAGGAAAGTGTAAGGTGAAGGCCTGTGAAGCCACATGCCCTCCCTCCCTCCTTCTTTCCCAGTTTCTCGTTCTCTCTTCAGATTCATTTCTAAGACATGATCTGACTGTGTAGTCCACATCAGCTTCAGTCTTGCAGCCCTTCTTCCTCCTCAACCTGAACAGACAGATGCTGGGTTATAGGTGTGCACCACCACGCCCAGCTTATATGTTGTTCTAACTGTATAACCTCTGTTTTTGTTGGCAAAAACAAAAAATAAATGGTATTTTTCAGCTGGGCAGTGGTGGCCTATGCCTTTGTCCCAGCATTTGGAAGGCAAATGCAGGTGAATCTGTGAGTTCAAGGCCAGCCAGGGTTACACAGAGAAACTCTGTCTCAATAAAACAAAACCCAAACCAAAAGTGTATTTTTTTCAACTGTTGCTGATATTCTATAATGCACAGTTGAAGCTCACTGTGACTAAGACAGAGAGAGTGTGCTGGATAGGTTTATGTCACCTTGACACAAGCTGAAGTCATCTGAGAGGAGGGAACCTCAGTTGAAAAATACTTTTATAAGATGGGGTTATAGGCAAGCCTGTAGGGCATTTTCTTAATTAGTGGTTGATGAGGGAGGGCCCAGCCCATTGTGGGTGGTGTCATCCCTGGGCTGGTGGTCCTGGGTTCTACAAGAAAGCAGGCTGAGCAAGCTATGAGGAGCAAGCCAGCAAGCATCATCCCTCCATGGCCTGCCTCCAGGTTCTTGCCATGCTTGAGTTCCTGTCCTCACTGCTTTTGGTGATGAACTGTTATATGTTATACTGTGAGGGAAATGAACCCCTTCCTCCCCAAGTTGCTTTAGGTCATGGTATGTTATAACAGCAATATTAACTCCAACTAAGACAGAGAATAAGAAAGGAAAGGGGCAGAGGAGGGGTTTGAATCACATATTCGTTGAGGATGGCATTTTTCCTGTATTCACCTATGCCTTTAGCATCCTGGGTTATCTCAAGAGAACACTGCAGTTAGATACTATGTAATTTGCTGCTTTGAGCACCTTTAGTGCCCTAGGATAGAAATACGATCTCATTTCAGAAGCAAGAGAGCTATGCCTAGGTGGTGCAGGGCTGCAGTGTTCAGCAAATTAGTCAGAAAGCTTGGGTGCAGTTTTTAGTCCTCTTCTCGGAATCCCACATTTCATCCTTGATTGTAAATGAATTTTCTTAGCTGTCTCTCATTGATAGAATTGTCTGTAGATGGCAGGCTAGAGTAAATGAACAGAGGCTACACTAGGTTCTGATTATTTTCTTTGTCCTTCCAGCAGAACGGTGAATCATGCATGAGGACATCCTAGCTGAGTCTGGGAACAAGAAGACGGGAAACTCAGATGAGAACCCCAGTCCGTGGCTAGAACGCTACTTCAACCGCAAATGCTACATCACCTTCCTGACTGGCTGCTACAGCTGCCACTGGCAGTACAGAGAGTGGGAGACAGCTGAACTTGGATCCTGTTGCTGCTCCTGGGTACAGAGACGGAAAGGAGCTAGACTACACTTTCTTAGCTGTGGGTGTGGGTGGGTCCCCAAGCACTGGAGTACTCACTGGAATTTCCAAGTCAGGTGCCCTAAGCTCCAGTTTTCCTGTCAAAGTACCGTGACAAGTCTAGAGCCAGAGTTAAACATACTTGCTGCCTTCCTCTTCCTCCCTGCCTCCTCCTCTTCCCCCTTTCCCTTCTTCCTTCTTTTGTTTTACAGGAGATAAACTGAGGATCTTTTGCATGCTAGGCAAGGGCTGCAATGCTGAGCCACACTGAAGGCCCTTTTGTTTGTTTCCTGTTTGCTTCCTTCCCTGCTCCCCAGTGTTTTAAAGCAGGGTCTCTTGTAGCCCAGACTGACCTTGAACTTACTATATAAATGAGCCAGACCTTGAACTCCTGATCCTTCTGTCTCCACCTCTGAAGTTCTGGGATTATAGCCATGTGCCAATGCACCTGGCCAGCCCCTCAATTTTATTTTCTTTCTTTTGTCTTTTCCACGCTTTTTTGTTACATTATTCATTCATTCATTCATTCATTTGCTCGTTCATCTTTCATTCACTTTTACATTTATTGAATTTTGAAGACTTGGATGCAACTAGATGTTCATAGGAAATTACAAGAATGCTCAAATGTAGAAGTAACCGTCTTATTAAATAAGAAACACAGAGCCAATGTAAAGATAAAAGCCCAAGAGGTCAGAGCTAAGAGCCTTACCCTTCCTGCTTCAGCGATCCTCTTCAGCCAAGAGAGCCCTACGTCCTGTATGTTTGTCTTTATATAGACTTTCTGTTCTGCCTTCTCATTGGTTGTAAACCCAACCACATGACTGCCTCGTCACTGCCTGTCTGTACAGACCTACAGGTCTTCTATGGTTGGTATTGAGATTAAAGGCATGTGTCTCCATGCTGGCTGTGTCCTTGACCACACAGAGATCTACCTAGCTCTGCCTACCAAGTGCTGGGATTAAAGGTGTGCACCATGAATGCCCAGCTCCGCTGTGGCTTACTATTAGCTCTGACCCCCAGGCAACTTTATTTATTATCATACAAATAAAATCACATTTCAGTACAAATAAAATATCACAATTCTCAAATCTTTAATTTTCATTTTAAAAATTTCATTAGTGGCAATCCTTGTCTCAATCTTAAATTTGCGCGCGAGCGTGTGTGTGTGTGTGTGTGTGTGTGTGTGTGTGTGTGTGTGTGTGTGTAATGTGGTGATCAGAACTTACAGGAGTTGGGTTTGTCCTTCCACCATGTAGGCTCCAGGGATTGACCTGAGGTCATCAGACATCCTTACTCACTAAGTGATCTCACCAGCTCCCTAAATCTTTAATTTTCTAGTCTCTGTCAGTTTCCAAGGGGAAAGTATATTCCTTGGTGGCAGGGGTGGGGCGGGAGGTAGGGAACCTAATAAGTAGGAAACAAGATGTTCTTTATTCCTGGCTAAGTAAGTCCTTGATTTTCACTAACATAGAGCTCTAGTGAATGTGGGTGGTAGCATGAAGCATAATCTAACAAAAAGTCTCTTTGTTTCTCTTAGTGGTATGTCATGGAACCCTCTGGTTAGCAATGTGGTATAAGAGATCAAATGATGAGCACACTTCAGCAAAAAGAGGGACAAATCATGCACCTTCACTTGATTGTTAAACATAGTTCAGCTAAGGTCTAAGAATTTCATTAATTAGATCTCTAATTTCTTGTTTTGTATTTTATTTTGTATGTATGTATGTATGTATGTATGTATGTATCTACCTAACTGTCTGTCTTTGGGATTTTGATGATTGTGAACTAAGGCCTTGCACATACTAGGCAAGTACTCTATCACTGAGCTACATACATCTCCAGTCCTGGATTTTTTATTTCTTATGTCTTGTTTGAGTAGCTATATGTGAAAAAATGTAGGTAATGGGAGGCTTTCCTGGAGTAATCAAGAATGTTCTTCTGTCCCTTATACTTTCCATGCCCAGATATTTGGCTTTTATGCTAGTCACAAATGTGCTTCAGGTATGCTACTCTTAAAGAACTCAAGTTGTGCTGGGGAAATTAAATACATTCACATTCTAGCATAGCAACAAGTGTATGTGTGTACACACTGGTGTATAGTCAGGGAGAGGCCAAAGACCATGAAAGGTGATTGAGAATTAGCTAGGTAAACAATTGGAGGTGGTATGGGAAATGATAGTAGAGGAGTCCAAGTGAACAGAGAGTGTGTGATTGGTAGGTTTGTTTTATGGGGAGCAGAAATGAATAGAGAAGTGCTGAGAAATGAAGTTGGAGATTAATGGGTCAGATAATGTGGTTTTAAGAACTTACCCCTGTTATATAGGAAGTAAAGAATACCTGAAGAGGGCTGGGGATATGACTCAGTGGTAGAGCATATGCTTAGCATGTATGGAGCCCTGGATTTGATCTCTATCACCAGAGTAGGGGGAATACTTTAATGATATGACCTGGGCTATGTTTTGGAATGGTTATTTGAGTGTATGGAGGATACATGAGAAGGGCCAATGCAGGAAAGCCTCTGTGTTCAAAGGGAAGACCGTGGCAGTGCTCCAGAGAAGAGATGTGGGTGGATGGAGACAGAGGGTAGATCTGACAGATTATTCATCACTTGGGGATGAGGTTACAATCACTTGATATCCACAAAGGATATGGAGTAAAATATAAAGGAAAGCTGTATTGAAAAGGGTAGCATTTAGGACAGTCTAGTGTAATGGTAAAAACACTGGACCAGAACTTTGGAGTATGTATGAGTTGTAATTGTAACTGTAACTTATGGTTATGTAATATACCAGAGTCTCTCTGTAGCTAGAAAATTGAATTAATAAAGTCCCTAGATAATTTTCAAGTCCCCTTTCTACTCAGATGGAGTATAACATAAAGGGAAAGACCACTAGATTCAATTTATGGCTTTGCTACTGACCATCCCTAAATTAGTGACCCATTGTTATAAGAGCTTAGGCAAACCACTTAATATCTCTGTGTTTCAGAATCCTTATTAGAATAAGGGAGACATTAACAGCAAAACCCACCACAGGAGTTGCTATGAGAATAGAAGAGATATTATGTAGAATATACTTTGAATTGCACATGATACACAGTTACTACTTGATGGATATTATTACTGTAGTGTTCTTAGGGTCACTGATTTGGTGTAGCTGGTGTTTTCTCCAGTCTTGTCCAGACCCATGGACCCCAAGACTACGGGGGGCTTGGCGGGACCTGGAGAGAAACTCTTCAGCTACAATTTGGAAAAGTGATAAACAGAAATAAATACATAGAAGAGGATTCAGTGTGTGTGTGTGTGTGTGTGTGTGTGTGTGTGTGTGTGTGTGTGTGTATGTTTAGCCAAAAATCTAAATACAGAAAAGCACAATGGTATGTTTAAGGAAAATTAGATTTCCAATGCTGAATTTAGGGACATTATATAAATAATAATTAGGATCAGAAAACAAAATTTAAATGAAATTATAACATCTTTACATTAGACTAAAAAAATTGAGCTTTATCCTATAAACAGAGAGTAAGCCTTGAAAAATGTCAAGCCAGAGTTGTGATGAGATTAAAAGAATAGAAACAGATTTACTTAGCAGAAAGATATTAAGCTTATCAGATACATATACCACAGTAGCCAAGACAGCTGAAGTCTTCCTCTGGCCTCCAGTAGCTTAAATTCCAGTGGGATAAGTTATACAATAAATAATAGATGAAGAAATGCTTTCAAATAATAATAAGATCTTTGAAGATAAAGTAGGAAAATATATTAGAAACTGGGAAAAGGGAGTGGTTAGAGACCTATGAAAAACAAGTCCTTTGCTCTATCTCCAAATGGATAGAGCCAGCCTTGTGTTGGGACAAATGCACTCTAGGCAGACCTATAAGTACCTGGCTTCAGAGTAGGGATGACATTTGATATGTTACAGAAAGCAGCTAGTGTGGCAGACCTCTGGAAAGGAAGTCAGTTTGAGAAGATGTGAGGTGGGGGATGGGTTAGGGCTAATCCTATACAATCTTGTGGGCTACGGAAGGCTCTTTCGATGGGGGTGATATAATAGCCGAGGAGGCTCTGGGAGGGTTTAAGAAGTGCAGAGACATTATTTGCTAACATGCTTTTAAAGGTCCACTCGGGTTTTGTGTAGGAATGGTGTACAAGACTGAGTCAGCTCCTGTGCTCATCACCTAACTGCACTCCTGGTAGTGGTTTGCTGCCTCAGGGCCCACAAGGTCTCTTCAGCTTGTCAGGATGCCCTTTCTATGTATGTTTGCAATCTTAGTTTTTATTCCTACTCCTTATAAAACCTCAGATTATTCTAGCCTAGGGAGGGTAATGTCCAACACCAGAACTATACTGGCCGTTGGCAAATGTAGACAAGAATTATTGAGATAATATGGACAAATGGAGCTGAGTTAGATTTCTTTCTCTTTCCAGAAAGAGCAATTTTCTTATCTGTGCCTGATAATTGCATTCGTCTTGTCTGCGATTTTTCTGTTCGTGTGGGCAGAAACCTCCAATGAATACAACGGCTTTGACTGGTGAGTTCAATTTCTGGACTTCTATTGGTATATGGGCTCCTTTGTTGGATAGTCACTTGGGTTCTTCCAGGTTGAAAAGATCTGATGGTTTAGTAGGGTGGACACAAGTGGATTTTGCGGAACAGCTTGTGGATAAGAGGTGTAACTCTAGGGCAATAGTCAAATGTTCAGCACCCAAACTTACACTTCCCTTCCACCCATGCTAAGTCACACACTGCAGACCAAATGGTGTTCGCAGCTTTCTCTGTGCTTCCAACATCCTCAGCTCTCAGAGAAGGGTTCTCTGTCCTCTTTATTCTGGAGTCTCTTTGTCTGGTTGATGATGCCCAGACTTCTTGTTCTGCATGATTTATGGCCCTCAGCCCTGCTTTCTCTGCTTTTCCTACAGCCTTTGCATCCTTCTTTTGTCTTTAGGGCTCCCTAGGAACTCTGAACAGAAGGACACATATTCCTTGTCAGCTCCTTTTCATGGCTAAACTACTCCCCGACCGCTCTCAGACAGCTCAGCTTTTCTGGCCTAATGCCTTCCAACATTGTTGTAAACATTATCTTTTACTTGGTGTTTGCATGTTTAGGTATGTGGCTTCCTTTTTTCTCCTTGATGAAATGCAATTTATTTTTATTTATAAAAGTTAAATCTAGTTGGTTATTTTAAATGTTAAAAAAAAGGAAGAAAACTAGGGCTGGAGAGATGCTCAGTGGGTAAAGGCATCTCCCACAGATCCTGATGGTCTGAGTTCGATCCTCAAGAATCATGGGGATTCTTGGTGGAGAGAGAGGACTGATGTCCTCTGACCTCACACATGAGAACATATCTGCACAATGAATAGACTGTAATAATTTTTTTCCCTTGGTTTCTCGAGACAGGGTTTTTCTGTGTAGTTTTGGTGCCTGTTCTGGAACTCACTCTGTAGACCAGGCTGACCTCGAACTCACAGAGATCCACCTGGCTCTGCCTCCCGAGTGCTGGGATTAGGCTGTAATAATTTTTTAAATGCAGAAAATTGGAAAATATCTAGTCACATTTTCAAGTGACAGTCACAACCCAGCTTTTTCCTGTGCTTATTTTATATTGTTAGGTTTATACTATTTTTATAACTTTGCTTTGTCTTGTTACATAAAATAATCATAAATATTCAATAAACTATTAAGACTAATGTTGAATATTATTTTAAATGATTTCAAAATATGCATGAAGATGCATGAACTTTGCTTTCTGTATGTGGCAGGTGGTAGGGCAGGGACAGAGTCTTGCTATAAAGTTCAGGCTGGCCTCATTGTCTCCTTTCCCACTTTCTAAGTGCTGGGATTACAAGTCTCTGCCATCATGGCTAATTAGCCATGGCTTTTTGTTTGCTTGTTTGTTTGTGGCTAGGCTGAACATTTTTAATATTCATGTCTTGATAAGATAATGATACAGTGATGTCTTCATATTTTGACTATTGTTCCTCAGAATAGATTAATACAAGTGGCATTAAGTTAAGAAGAATGAACATTTAAAATCAGTTCTGGCTTTTGCTAAAGTACTTTCTCAAAAGGTTATGGCCAGTTCCGCTTACAGCAGAGGAAAATGACAGTTAACTGTTTTAGGCTACCAATGGCAGCATTAAATATCCCAGTTTTGATGACATAAAAAAAGTCTTCTTAATGGAGTAATTTTGTTTTAATTTGAGTCATTGTGTTTCAAAGCAGTTTTTTAAAAAAATAGATTCTCTTTAGAAATGTTTTTTCCTTTGTACTTTTTATGCTTTGAGCATGTTCAATAAGTTTTATCAGTTTCTACACAATCTTTATTATGAATAGTTCTGAATTATTCTTCAGCACATGTATTTCAATTGTTCTGTGTAGGGATTTTAACATATCTGGCATTGAGATCTATAGAGGACTAAGGCTGTAAAATGTCTAATAGTCACAGGATTTTTTTTGTTTTTTGTTTTTGTTTTGTTTTGTTTTTTGCTTTTCCCCACCCCTTGAGTGGGATCAAAGTCCTTTAGCTAAGCACAGCAAAAGTTGTATGATGGTGACACACATAAAGACCTTGAATTTCCTTTAATAAGAATCTTCTGGGGACTATTTCTGGAAGTTCCTATTTTTTTTGAAGATGGCTGTGTTTCATCTTTATCCTTGAAGAGTATCTTAGACAGGCTTAGAATCCTAATTTGCAGTTTTTCTTTTAGCACAGTGATTCACTTGCTCTGCTGTCTCTTGCTTTGTCTATGTTGAGAAGTATGCTGTCTGCCTATGGTCTCTTGAACTCCATCTGCCCTTGAAAAATCTGTCTGGCTTTCAGAGTTTCCCTTTCTTTGCTTCCTGCAATTTTATGATGATATGCATGTGTGGTTTTCTTTCTGCTTCAAGCTTGCTTTGCTTCTTTAATTTGCAGTTTGCTATTGGTAGAGACTTCCTATTGTCAACTTGTTTAAACTGTACCTTAATTTCTCTTCACTGTACAGTTTCAGTTTCAGAAGTCATTGGCATATGGTTTGGAAGGCAGATGTGAGGCAACAGCCAGTTTTCTGTTTCGAAGGTTGGCATCACTAATATGCACCGATCTGTATACCTTGTTGATATGTGGAATGCTGAGATTTGCCACTCCCTTTCCTTTGCCCAGACCTTCTATAACTTGTCTGAGTGTTGTATGAGTTTTTATACAACTTTGTGGTGAAGATTCTTTGGGTTGCTCATGCTGTCAAAGCTCGAGGTGGTAAGTAAGTCATGGCTTTGCATTTGTTCTTAAGGGTTCCAGTACATCTGAGGAAGTTCTAGTTTGTTTGTTTGTTTGTTGTTTTTTTTTAAAGATTTATATATTTATTATATATACAGTGTTCTGCCTGTGTGTGTCCTTGCAAGCCAGAAGAGGGCACCAGATCTCATTGCACATGGTTGTGAGCCACCATGTGGTTGCTGGGAATTGAACTCAGGACCTCTAGAAGAGCAGTCAGTGCTCTTAACCACTGAGCCATTTCTCCAGCCCTCTAGTTTGGTTTTAGTCTTCTCATTTCATGGTTTTCTTCCTGACTGCCCTGTCTGACTAATAGTGACTCAAGTGAAACCTAACAACAAACACAGGGCAACAACCTCCCATGCAGATCCCTCTGTGTTCCCATAACTAGGAGGTACAATCCCTATAATACATTTTCTTCTGGACCACTCATAGTGGTTCTGTTTCCTTGAATGAATCTACACAGAACATATCCACAGCAGTACAGCAGTTCTAGGAAAGTACAATCTTTTATTTTAAAAATATTTATTTTTTAAAATTATGTTTATGGGTGTTTGTGTATATATGTGGGGGGGTATGTTCACTTGAGTACAAGATTTTTAGATGAAAGGTTGGTGTTTAATGAGGCTGCATATAGAATGCTATTCAGATTATTTTAGGAGACTCATATGGGGCAGGCAAGATGGATCAACAGGTAAAGTACTTGTCACCAAGGCTGACAACATAAATTTGATCCCTGAATCCCACACAATGTATGGAAAGAACTGACTCCCACAGATTATCTTTGGAATGCCACATGCAAGATGTGACATGTACCTCCTGCTCCCACAAAATAAATACATATAAAGAATATTTTCAAAAAGAAGACTCACATTTTCCTCAGACTGCAACTCTCCAGTGCAGTCAAAAACTTCTCAGAAAACATAAGTAGGAAGCAACAGCTTAAATTGGGTCAATCCATGTAGAACGAGCCCACTGTGCAGTCATCAGCATTATGTAGTCCCAGTTTGAAGAAGTGGTGGCCAAGAAGAGAGACTTCCCTTTTCAGGTTCCATTGTGTATAAGCAGTCACATAAGCAAGCTTCTCTTCGTTCTAAATGCTGCCTCCTTTTGTCCTGCCACCACCTTTATGAAGAGTGAGCACAGATGACAGAGACAGAAGGGGTAGAAGAGGGAGAAAGACCCCTGTTCTGCCTTTCCTCTGGTTCATCCATGGCAGAGATGAGAGCAGCCCCTGCACTTGTCTGTGTGAGAGCAGCCCCTGCACTTGTCTATGAGAGAGCAGCTCCTGCACTTGTCTGTGTGAGAGCAGCCCCTGCACTTGTCTGTGTGAGAGCAGCCCCTGCACTTGTCTGTGTGAGAGCAGCCCCTGCACTTGTCTGTGTGAGAGCAGCTCCTGCACTTGTCTGTGTGAGAGCAGCCCCTGCACTTGTCTGTGTGAGAGCAGCCCCTGCACTTGTCTATGAGAGAGCAGCTCCTGCACTTGTCTGTGTGAGAGCAGCTCCTGCACTTGTCTGTGTGAGAGCAGCCCCTGCACTGGTCTAGTGTGAGAGCAGCTCCTACACTTGTCTGTGTGAGAGTAGCCCCTGCACTTGTCTGTGTGAGAGCAGCCCCTGCACTGGTCTAGTGTGAGAGCAGCTCCTACACTTGTCTGTGTGAGAGTAGCCCCTGCACTTGTCTGTGTGAGAGCAGCCCCTGCACTGGTCTAGTGTGAGAGCAGCCCCTGCACTTGCTCAGTCAAGTGGGTAGTGATACTCAAAAGTAATCAAATACCTTAAAGACAGCTTTTTGTGTTAAAAAGAAATAAAAATAAATAATATAATTAGCAAAATGATTATGAAGAAAGATACCCCATTAAATATCAATTAAGTTTTCTTTGTCACTTGGAAACAGTCAATATCAGCATTTGATTACTGTTTGAGTAATAATTTGGCTTCTTGTAAACCACTATTAAGGTCATCTTTGATCTTTTTTATTTCAACTTTTTTTCAAGGTCTATTTGATTATTTAATTACATGGCATAGGCTTTTCTTAAGTGATACTATTTTTGTTCTGTAAATCCACGTCTTCTCTGAAAATCAATTTTTAAAACTTTAAAAAAATATTTATTTATTTATTTATTTGTGTGTGTTTGTGTGTGTGTGCATGTGTGTGTGCATGTATCACAGTGCATGTGTGGATGTGAGAGGACAGCCTGCAGAAATCAGTTCTCTTCTTCCACCAAAGGGGTTCCAGGGGTCAAACTCATGTCTGGTGACCAGCACCTTTACGCACAGAGTCATCTCACCAGTCGTGGATCTTAGATATATTTTTCTGAATCTTTTCTGATTGTTCTATTAATTGTGTCTTGTTAGGCACAGTTTCATCTATTTTGAAAGCTTCATTGGGTCCATTTTTTACCTCCACCCACCCTCTGAGAGTATATATCAGACCCAGGCCCTCATATGATGGACACATAGTTACCACTGAGCTACATCCCCACCTCCTTACCTGAGCTCCCCTTTTCAGAGTGCCCTTCCCTCATAGCATCTTTACCTGAGAAGCTTCTTACTATAAGTGTTACTTGTCTATTTCTTCTTGGTGTGTCTTATAAACCCTACCAAATGAGCATTTCCTTTATTATTTTTAATGTGATTATATGCTCATGCTACATATTTTATTTCTTTAAAGTATTTCTCTAGGTTCTGAGTGGAAAGGAGGTCATTTCTGTTTTCTTAAAATGAGAAGTATAGATTCTTTGACATAGAAAGCCTAGACAAATATAACATTGTCTCCCTAATGAGTCACAGAAGTAGTTTTCCCACAGATGGTACTTTAGGAGCAGAATGCTTAGGACATAGATCTCATACACATAAGAGCAATTGACATGGTGGTTATGAGTGCAGTTATGTAAGAAGGCATATGTGTACCTGAACAAGGAGCTTGAGAGATAGAAACAAGTGGTCATACTGTTGTAATGAATTTAGGGGATGATTCCCCCCCTTTTTTTTTTTGATAGTGCTGAATTTCCACATCACATTGTTTATTGAAGATGATATAAATTTGGATATATATTATAAATAACTTTATAACATCTCTCCACTTATAGAGGGTACATTAATATTGCTGGTTGCTTAGAGTACAAAATTAAAATAAAAAAATCCCCAAAGCACTCACAGATCTGTTCACAAAATGCTTCTCTTCTTGTCCCTCCATTTTTTTTAACACCTCATTTAGTCTGTTCTTGTCTCTACCCTTAACGTAGATACTATTACTGATTCCTACTATATTTTAAGCATTGAAACATTTTTTTCAGGGTTGTTTATCTAGGGACAAAACGCTGGTTCTTTTGGTCTATTATTATGTTGAGTACAGCTGGGATCCTGACTGCCTACACTTCCTTGCTTTTGGTGAGTGATGATGCTTCTCATTTTTCATTTCTTGAGCAGCCTCATGGGTTGCTCCCTCCTGTGCTACTGTATCTATCTGGAGTCTTTGATATTAGTAAAGTCAGAGTTAACTGCTTCAGTTTTATGCAGAAGCAATGGCTGAAAGAGATTTATGCTGTTTAGAGGATGTGTCTAATCAAGTCGGTCCTTTGAGAAGGTGACAGAGCACGCTTTTTTTATTTCCCTCATTTCATACTCTATCCATTGGTTCACTAAATATTATCATTTAAACACCCATAGCATTACACCCACAGTCTGAGACTTATACATTAAACCAGTTTTACTATGCAAATGCTAGTCACTTAGCTCAGTTGCAAATTATTTGTGTATGACCCTGTTTCTGTTGCAGACATGGTAGAGTCATTTTGCATGAAAAATACATGTGACAGAAAGATCCATGGAAATGGAGAAACTAAAGAAAGATAGCTTTAGCTTAAAACTTTGTGCTTACTTTGATTTCATAATTCTGTGTTTCCACTGATTTCCTCTCTGACACACAAGAGTCCAGCCCTTGAATATGTTGCCAATTGCAATGTTTTTCTTCTAAAAATGTATTAATTATTATGAGAACATTGTAATGAGTACTGATTATGTAAAAATCAATAAAACTAAAGCATGTAGTTTCTGTCTTCATGTTGAGCTCTCGATAAAGGTAATGTATTCATTCCATTCTCATTGCTGGGACAATATACCCGACAAATGCAACTTGAGGTAAGGTTTATTTGTTACAGTTCGAGAGAACGTAGCCTTTTGAGAAGGAATAGTGGCAAGAGGCAAATGTAGGAGGCATCTGTCCCATTGAATCACAGTCAGGAAGTCAGGAGAGACGCTCACCTCAGCTCAGCTGTCCTTTTTATTCAGTGTGGGGCCTCGGCCCATGGAATGTTGCTGCCCACATTCAGAGTGGATCTTCCTTCCTAAGTTAGACCTTTGTGTAACAACTCTTTCCATGGTGATTCTAAATCTAATCAAACTGACCATGAAAAGTAATTACAGACTGATGAAAGATAAAGCTGTGATTGCTTCTTCATTTGGTGTTTGGAATCACAGGGGAAGTCACTACTACAGATGGAACTTTGTAATTATCACTATCAATTCCTGAATGAAGCTTGTCAGGGTTCTGAGAAGGAAGAGCTAACTGCCAGCAAAAATACCAAATAAAACTTCTGAGAAGGGGTAGACTTGGAGGGCTGGGGACACAGCTCAGTCAGGAAAGTGTCTGCTGTGTGAGCATAGGGACCTGAGTTCAGATATCCAGAATCAAACTCAGTGCTGCAGTGGAGACGGCGCAGTGAGAGCGAAGTCCCTGAAGCTCATTGACCAGATAGCTTAGCTGAAGCAATGAGCTTAGGTCCAGTGAGAGACCTTTATCCAAAGATAAAAGTGGTCCATGAGCATGTGTATATGCATGCATACACATGACCACATGTGCACACATCCATACTGACAAGTACACACACAGATACACAGACACACACACAGACACACACACAGACACAGACACACACACACACACACACAATAGCAGCATGGGATTGGGATCTTGAATAGATCATGGGTTTGGACATGGGGGACTGAAATGTGAAGGAACATTGTGGACTGAGAGAACATATTGTGAGAGAGTAGCAAGAGAGAAATGGATTTGACATTTTGTTAGGAAGGGAGTAATGTAGCCTAATGGGGAGACACAACTTGTGACAGATTTCAAAAGGCTTTGAAAGTAAGAGTAGGATAACTCAGTAAACATGGGTTTCCATTTTAGGAAAGTCATTCTGGAAGTTGTGATGTGAAGGTAGAGAGACCAGCTAAGAATCTTTCTTTTCAGTGAGGAAGATGCAGATGTAGTGTATGCTCTAGGCTAAATTCTGGGCCACTGAATTGTACCATGTATATACACAGTTAGTGGGAGATGGGATTGTTAGCTTCCAGTGTGAGAATGCTAGTGTCCAGCAGCGTCACCGTTTTAACAGATGCTCTACTTTAGCCTACCTCTTTTGGACAACAGTGAAAAAGGAGAGAGGCCTGGCTTTGTTTTTTGAGTTCTTACTTTGAGAGTTCAGTGTGAAACTGAGTGGTGAGAATGCTTGTGCAAAGCCCAAGCATTGGTTCCCAGCAGTGAAAAAAAAAGGTTATTTACTTAGTAATCTTGGTCAAGTTACATGCCTCTTCTAAGCCTTGGTTGCTTTTTAATTTTCAAATGAGGATGATAATATTTAATAAAATGATACTTTTATAGAGCTAAATAAAAAATAAAGTCATGTACACAAAATAATTGTAGTAAAAGGTAAGTGCTTTGTACATTAATATGCTAACATCTGAGGACTCAAGTTCTCAGTTTCTGTGTTCATACCTACTTGAAGACTGGTAGCCTTAGACTTAGATCTCAAATGTATTGAGCATAGACCAATGTTAATGACAGTCACAACATCAGCACCAGCCTTGGAAAGAGCTTTTAAATGACCCTTCGGAGAGTTGGCTCTTAATCTCTGTTCTCTTATAAGTGAATCTAAGTAATAGCAGGCATGAAGTCCATCACAGGGAAAGGAAATGGCAGGAACTCAGGAAGCATCAGCGGTAATGGTTGTGAGATCCCAGGGGAAAGAGTAATGAATTCTTCCCAGGGTGTTGGTGGAAGCTACAGATAGGAAATGACATTTGAACTGGCTTCAAGGGTCAGTGGCATGGGGAAAAAGAGCCTAAAAAGGATGAGAAGTAACATGGCAAGGGAGAATAAAAAGTAGCCCAGGAAGTGAAAGTGGTGCCCGTTGTGAAAAGGCGCTAGAGCTACTGAACCGCTGTGGGCAGGATTTAGTCACTTCAAAACAACTGCCTGTCTTCTTTCCTTTGCAGTTAATTGGGGCTTTTTTGCTCTGGGAAAGGATTGAACTATATCTGCATCCGTGTCATAAGGTAAGTGTTCAGTCCTCACAGGAGGCCGTACACAGGATGGCGGGAGCTCCCCAGCATCCGGTACTGCTCATGCACCTGGCCTTCTTTCATTGTTCCCTGGACAGACCTGCTTGTGCAATTTTTTTTATTTTAATTTTTTTTTCAAGACAGGATTTCTCAGTGTAGTCTTGGTGCCTGTCCTGGATCTCGCTCTGTAGACCAGCCTCGAACTCACAGAGATCAGCCTGGCTCTGCCTCCCGAGTGCTGGGATTAAAGACGCATGCCACTACCACCCAGCTATTTTTTTTTTTGGGGGGGGGTTGCAATTTTAACTGAAATTAGTAAATTTCTTCTCCTTCTCCTTCTTCCTCCTCCTTCTTCTCCCCCCTCTTTCTGGTCATACTCACCCGCTCTGTTCTTCCTGTCCCAGTGAAATCTTAGGCAAATCTCACCTTTGCAATCCTTTTCCATCCCAATAGCATTTTCATTTCAGTCATTAGAATTGTAGTTCACTGTAGTAACCCAATCTCCAACCTTACAGATCTAAACCTTCTTCTTCTCCTATTTGGGCTTGACTTGCTTATGCCTGGCATGGTGGAGAGGGCAGTAGGGGCAGTCATTTCCCTGATGACATATTTTTTCAGGTCAGTGCCTGCTTTTCTCATGATTCCCTGAAACTTCTTTAAGATCTGACTGACCTTTCCTTGGTTTGAATCCCTTTGAAGTGATTCCACCATGGCTTCTCTCAAACAGTTCATACCTGGTCCCCAAGAACAGGCAACCGTATTCCACTCTCTGTGGACCAACAGCATACTTGCAACATGGACTTTCTGACTTGGGCTGGATAAGCTCAAGTAGCATAACCCCCCTTTTTATAGACCTTCTCAAATATGGTTGTGACTGTATGCTAATGTTTCTCCAAGACTGGGAACATGTCAAGTCTTTTGAGTGGCATCCTTAAATCTCCTCTTACTCATATGAGAAATTCAAATTGGACGTGTAAACTTAAGTATTATTAAAAATAAATGGGAGTTGAAATCATGAGCTCTTCCATGGGAAGAATGTATATAGAAAAGAAAAAAGAATTGCTTGGCAGTGATGCTGCACACCTTTAATCCCAGTGCTTGGGAGGCAGAGCCAGGTGGATCTCTGTGAGTTTGAGGCCAAACTCACAGCCTGGTCTACAGAGCGAGCTCCAGAACAGGCACCAAAACTACACAGAGAAACCCTGTCTCGAAAAAAAAAGAAAGAAAGAGAGAGAGAGAGAAAGAAAGAAAGAAAGAAAGAAAGAAAGAAAGAAAGAAAGAAAGAAAGAAAGAAAGAAAGAAAGAAAGAAAGAAAGAAAAGGCCTTATTGCTAATATCAATAAGACTTTGGACACTATTATGAATTAACACCAGAAGATGGAAGAAACTTATTAGTCCATTATTGATGTATCCAACCGTCTTATTAAATAAGAAACACAGAAACAATGTAAAAGAGAAAGCCGAGAGGTCAGAGCTCAGAGCTAAAATCTCACCCTTCCGCCTGCAGTGTCCCAGCTTCCCGAAAGAGACCTATTTCCTGTCTGTTCGTCTATTTATAGTATTTTGTCCTGCCTTCTCATTGGTTGTAAACCCAAACATGTGACTGCCTCGTCACTGTCTGAATGTACAGCCCCCTAGGTCTTAAAGGCATATGTCTCCAATGCTGGCTGTATCCCTGAACACACAGAGATCTATGGGATTAAAGGCGTGTGCCACCACTGCCACACTCTTGCTATGGCTCTAATAGCTCTGACCCCCGGGCAACTTTATTTATTAACATACAATCAAAATCACATTTCAGTACAATTAGATTACCACCACAGTCCATCAACCCCTTCTCACTAAATCTTTGACCAAGAAATTGTTGGCACCCCACTTTCATTAAGCACAGCTACCATCTTCAGTCAGGAACAGCTACACTTAAGCTCTCAGCTAAATCCTAGCCACAGATCTTACCCTTTCCATACACAATCAACAAGACATTATTTTGTTAGCCTCTAAAGAGAGGATGCTAGTGTCCAATTAAGTCTTATGTTTTAGTGAGCTTTTTATTCTACCCTACCTCTTTTGGATACATGTAATGAATCAGTTTCAGACAACAAAATGTTGTTTAATATTAGATTCTGGTATTCTGAAACTAAAATCTCCGATATATGTTCCTTATTAGTAAAGTTAGACTGGTTTAAAATTATGCTTTCTTTTTGTCTAGCATCATCCTTAAAACTAATTCCTATACATCTTCAATGGAATTTTTGTTCATTCAAGTTAATAAAATCTTGCCATTATTTTCTCAACTTTCTTGTCCTGTATTATTTTGGGATCTACTTGCAGTTATGAATCTGTGGACAATGAGAAGAGATGGAGGGGGATTATGAAAGGAAGTGACCTTCCCTTGGAAGGTAACTCCTTTGGTTAGGCCTTCAAATCAGCAAGAACAAGGCCTGTGGAGTCCGCTTCTATTGACAAGGGAGATTCTTAGGGGCCTGGGAGTTTACTTTCGTCATTTTTCAGAATAACCCAGAAGGGATAGGATTAGCACCAGGTCTAGAATCTCTTGATCACCCAGGGATACCCAGAGAGCACTTCAGATTACAGTTATCAGTCAGAACTCCTTGTAAATATGCTAATAACTTGACTTCCTTATAACCTCCCCCTAAGGTATAGTTAGCTAGCAATAATGGGATGTCTCTGTGACATTTTCTAACAAGATAGACTTAATGTAACTCAGGTGCTTTTACTTTAAATAAGCCTGGAATGTGCAGGTTTTTATGATGGCAGAAGGACTTCTGGAGTTGTGTAGTTAAAGAGTGACAGATAAGGACGTGCCATACACAAAATGGCTCCTTCTGTGAAGCAGCATTTCTATACACTTGGCTCAAAATTCACCTCACAGTCTGAGCTCAAAAATCAGAATGCCTTACAAATGCAGGAGAGTAAAGACCTTTCATGAGTAGCTGTATTTTACATGACCAGATTTCCCCAAGGGAAAATAGGGTGGTTTTTTTTGTACCTTATGATTGCTTCTATTCTTTAAATCATTTGTAAAGTTTGGTGTTGGATAAGAGATAAATTCAACAGTTCAGCTGTTATGTTGTGATGCATTTGGTTTCCTAATAGGCTAGTAATTTTGCATTAATGTATTTGAGATCTTGGCTTTACAAATGAGGGTGAGTTACTGGAGCCACCCTTCACTGAGGACTCACTTGCAAGACAGATAGATTGAAAAGACAAGGGTCCATGGTAGTATAAATAATCACATGCAATTAACAAGGACAGTTATGATCCAAATATGGTGGCTAGAAGTTAAAAAGCCCTTTCTGTTTCTCTAGGTCCTCGTTTTGCTAGTAATTGCGCTGTGCTCCTTCTTATTATCTATTTTAAACAAATACTGGAGGGACAAGTGGCTGATAGCTGGGCTCTCACTGAAGGTAAGCATCAGTCTGTAGTGCTTATCACTGTGTCCAGATGTGTCTAGTCTGACTTTTGGCTTTTCCCCAGGTCTTTGCTCCCTTTTTGCACCTGAGCCTCATAACTGTGATGATTATCATGTCCTGGCCTCTAGCCATCTGTGTGGCCCACTTGGAATCAGAAGGTATGTCATGTGAAGTGGAATCTTGCTTGATCTCCCCAGCTTATATTCTCCACTCAGAGAAATAGAGATGGTAGCTAGCCACTCATGTGCCTCTTTGAAAGTTCTTTAGTGTGTTATGTAGGCAGGTTCTTTATAGTCTCACTTACCAACCCCTGGGCCTACCATAGTATTTCTATGACTAAGTCATTCTTCTAAGAAGGATTCTTTTAGAAAAACATCATTTTCCCTTTGCACATTACTTATCTAGGGCAGATGGGGACAGCAAAGGGCATCCCAATTTTGTTTTGACCTGAGTGCTCCTATAAGACTTAGCCTGTTCATACACAAGCATCACTGATTTCAATTAATACTATGTCCAGTGATCTTTGGTTACATCAGGTAACTCAGAGAAGTCCCCTGTGACCCCTGCCATACCTAGGAACTTAAAGAAGCAGGAATGGCTGCCTCTGCAGCTGGCTTCCTCTCTATTCTTTTGCAATGTTGGTAAAATCAAGACAGTGAGTTCTGGATGCAGAACTGCTTTGCAAATGGAAAGCTGTAGGATCTTCTTTCTTATCTCCCTTTTCACTATTGGTCATATAAAAGGCACTTGCTTCCTGGCTTGTGGGAGGATGCAGGCTAGTGAAGGGTTGGTTTAATAGGGGTGCTGGTGTGTGTGTGTGTGTGTGTGTGTGTGTGTGTGTGTGTGTGTGTGTAGTAAATTTTAGAAAATATTTCTCAGATAGGAGCTTAAAGGGAACAATAATAAACTATTTTCTTTATTTTAGTTAGAATAAGAAGATACAAGATGGCAGGTTACGAGCACGAAGTCCCGGAAAGTTGTAATATATTCACAAGGTTAAGAGGTTAGAACTGGAGGTCTCAATTTGAAAGTCACTGAAGCACATGGGTAGTAACTTAAAAATGTACAAATGGGTGGGATCCCCAGAGGTCTGAAACCGAAAGTGTTGGAAAGCAATTGATAATAGGAATTAAGGATGGGCTGTGTGGTGTGGGAGATGGGTGTGGGTGAAGGTATGTAGGGTGAAAAATAGGAAGGAGAAAAATAAAACTAATATTTATCAGCTGCTATGAGTCAGCACTGTTGTAACAGCTCTGTGAGGTTAATGTTAGCTGCCAGACAGACCTAATTTACAGAAAAAGGATGAAGACTTCAAGAGGTTATATCACGTGTCCTTGGTTACAAGAAGTGATAGAACTTAGCCTTGAACTCACATTTGCCAGGGCCCTTTCCACTGCTCTGCCCTAAGTTAGAGGGTTTCTTATGATGATCTTCACAGTCAGCAAGGCTCTCTCAGAGCCAGCCAAGCTCCTCCTCTGAGAAGCTGTGTCTTACATTTCCTCCTTTCCTTTCTTTCTCCTCATCCAGCCTTCCCTCCTCCCCTCCCACCCACCTTCTGTACAGTTTTTCCATTTTTCACTTCCAAGTTTCAGCAATATTGCCTTAATAATGTCTTTGTCTGAAATGTAGGTTAGTGGTAGAGCACTTGCCTTGCATACGTAGGACCTGGATTCAGTACCCAGCACTGAAAATAACCTTACATCTGAACAGTCCTGTGTATTCATAGCTAAGCCCCTAGAAGGGAGGATGTTGCAGACATAGAAAGTAAAGCAGCTGCTACTTTGGGGTAGTTAGCTGTGTGAAATGGTTCTCCACCCTCCTTTCCTTTTTACCCACTTTTCTCCCCTTCCAACCTTTCAGCTCTACAAATAGCTGCTGGATTGCCCTTCCTTCTTATTCTTTTATGTCTTTATTTGATGCCACTGGGAATTTATTCTCCCTGCATTATGAAGAAGGAGAATTTAGGGCCTAAGCCTAAATTCTTTGGACATAGAGGTGCACCCATGGTAGGTCTGATCATAATGAGCATGGATGAATGCAGGTATGTATGGGGTATGTGGGACAGAGAAGGAACCCTGGAGAGGAAAGGGGATCTTGACATGACAAGAATAAGGAGTTAACTGTGTACATTGCATTTGAACTCAGGTCATCTAGCTCCCATCAGCTTCTCTTCACTGTGCCCAGTGTTCGACTGGGTACAGTCAGCCTCTTTGAAAAGACAGCTCCAGGATTCAAGCTCTGCTTCTCAAAGCCCTTTCATCCCCAAGCTCTATGCCTGCCATGAAAGAAATGTTGGGAGGAGAGACTCCAAGGCACAAGGCTTGATGTTCCTTTCTTCCGTAGTTGGCACCAGAGAATACCATGATGTCCTTTGAGAAGGCCGTTGAACATGGTGCCTCTGGCCTGGAGACTGATGTGTACTTAAGGTAGGAGAATAGGGACTAGAGTGGAGGGCAAGAGGGGGTTTGTCTAGGGTCAGGGGAAAGGACCAGCTTGGCCCAAGGAGTAAAGAGAATAAGCCTTGAAGAAGTTCTTCTATGTTTATATAGCACATCTGTACATGCCACATATATGAAACACATCTCCCTTTCAAAATATTCCCTTTACCCCCATGGTCTTCACCATAGGCTCACAAACCATGTGTGAGTCAAATTTGTTTCCAGTATAAACCATGCTTGCACCCTAACCCCTGTGTACTACTCTAGGAACTCTCTTATTAACATTCCCTAGATATCTGCTATATTCTAGGCTGCCGTCTGAGTGTTCAGGAGATGAACTTGAGTGAGACATATGTACCTTCCCAGTGGGTGAAGGAGATGTGGCATAGTTACAGGTGACCACAGAGTAAGGCCATCTGTGATCAAAAGCCTTTCAGAGAGGAGTTAAGTCACGTGCAGAGGAGCCTCAGTGGAGGAGAGGGCTGCCTCCTAGTCTGTGAAAGAAATCATCTGGATATACTCAAAATTATGTTTGGGTTAGCCTTAAAGAAAAAGAGTTTGCTAAGCAGAGATAGGGGCATTCCAGACAAAGGCATCAACCTATTCAAAGGCATCTTAATGAGCAATAACAAATCATAGAGCTCCGTAAATGTTTAATGGGTAGCCAGGGTAGGTGGCAGAGACTAGATGACCTATTGTTTTATTGTTGTTGTTAATTTGTTTCTTTCTGTTTATTTTCTAAGTTTATTATATTATTGTTTGTTTGCTTGCTTATATATGTGTACATGTGTGCCATGTTGTGTGTATAGAGATGGGAGTATGGAGTTGGTTCTTTTCTTCCATCATGTGGGTCCCAGAGATCAAACTCAGGTTGTTACATTTGGTGACAGTTCCCATTGGCTACTGAGCCATCTCACCTGTATTTGGTTTTTATTTTGTTTGTTTTTTGTTTTGGGAAGCCAGATCTTATGTAGCTAGGATGGCCTTGAACTCACTATATAGCTGAGGATGATGTAAACTTCTGACTCTTCTGCTTCTACTTCCTGAGTGCTGGGACTACAGGTATATACCACCATGTCCATCTTGGTTTTTTTTTAAAAATAAATTTTAATTTCAGATTTTACAGTGATGGAGATAGGACTCAGGGCCTTATGCATGCCAGGAAAGCACTTTGCCACTAAACCATACCCCAGTCCATTGTTGTTTTTGGTTTTTATATGCTTTGGAAAGAATTATTAAAGTGTTGGATAGCAGTGTGAAGCAATGGTCCAAAGAAAAACAAAGGGATATTTGGATTAGAGCAGGTCCAGGAAACACACACACACACACACACACACACACACACACACACACACACACACTCACACACACGGGGGGGGGAGATAGATAGATAGATAGATAGATAGATAGATAGACAGACAGACAGATAGATAGAGAGAAGCATTGCTATATTCTATAGAATTTATGTATCTAGGCGTCTAGGAGGTAGAAAGGCTTTGTTTTACTGTGAATGTATTAGTGTATGTGCTGAGCACATAGACTACAGTCCTGTCACATGCATTCAGTGAGACAAACAGAAAAATGAGCACCTAGTTTAACAGAGGAGTAACCTGGGTTCGAAGAAGGGAAATGTAGCTCTGGTCATGAGGCTTAGAACATAAGTGGTAAGGTAGAGATTAACACTTGCTTGCCAGACCCCAAACCGGGATTTTTGGCATAATTCATTGAAACTGAGTATTTTAATGGAGTTCTTTGTGTCATTTCTGGAAGTACCCAATGGCCATGGGCTTAATATGGTAAAGGTTCTGGCTCAGTGAACCCTTAAAACATGGTCTTTATTCTCTGCTGTGATTTTGACTCTGATATAGATGATCCTTCCAACGTCTTATTGCTCTGCTTGCTGACATCTCTTCCCAAAGATTATCTCTTCCAAATGCCTCTACCGCTTTCATAGTCATCCCTAAAGCTTCTACTACCCCCGACTGCATGTCACCTGGGATCCACTTAGGACATGAAATCCACATCAGGAATTTTAACAGGGAAAATACAATATAAAGAACTGCTAGATACTGAAAGAGGATTCCAAAGAGTATTAGAACAGAATGCTTTACAGCATAATTTTAGGTTTTACATGAAAAAGCATAAAATAGGTTTTACAAAAAAACCTAGTATTTCCCTGTTAATATCTGATTTGTATAACTCGTGACTCCTCTTTCTTTTGGTTAGTTTGTCTAAGGACCTATTAGTTGTGTATATTTTTAAAACACCCAGATCTTAGAGTCATTGTTTTGTTTTTTTCTACTTTATTTATATCTTCCCTGGTTGTTATTTCTTCCTGTTTACTGGATTTGGGTTTGGTTTGCTCTTGTTTTACCAAACTCTTGAGTTGCATCATTGAGTGGTTTGTTTGTGCTCTTTTGATTTTTTAATGTAGGCCCTTGGAACTAAAAGCTTCCCTCATAGGAAATTTTGGTGTGTTGTATTTTCATTTTCGTTTATTTCAAGAAGTTTTTATTCCTTCTTGATTTGTTTTACCCACTCATCATTCATAGTGTGTTGTTTAATTTCTATGAGTTTGTGTAATTCTAGAGATTCTTTTGCTGTTGATTTCAAGCTTTATTACATTGTGGTCAGATAGGATACATGTAGTTATTTCAAATTTCCTGTATTTGTTGAGATTTGTTTTGTGTCCCAGCATGTGGTCTATTTTAGAGAAAGTTCTACAGGCAGCTGAGTAGGAGGTAGAGTGTTTGGTGTTTGGGTGGACTATTCTGTAGACATCTGTTAGGTCCATTTGATGTATGATGCCACTCAGTTCCTATGTTTCTCTGTTTATTTCTTGTCCTGATGACCAGTATGGTGGAGAAAGTAGTGTACTGAAGTCACCTACTGTTACTGACTTGGGGTTAATCTGAATCTTGAAGTCCAATAGAATGCTTTTAAAGAAATTGGATGTGCCAGGGTTTAGTGCATATATGCTTAGGATTATAATATTTTCTTGGTTAATTGTTCCCCTGACCAGAATGAAGTGTTCTTCTCTAATTCTTTGGATTTATTTTGGCTAAAAGTCTAGTTTGTCACAATTAGGGTAGTAATGCTCATTTCCTGGTTATCCCAACCCCAGTCTTTCACTCTAAGGTGATACCTATCCTTGAAAGCAAAAGAAGTTTCTTATAGACAACAAAAATATGGATTTTGTTTCTCATTCTGCATTCTGTTCATCTAACCTTTTATCTTTTGATTAGAGATTTAAGGCCACTAGTATTTAAAAGTTATTGTTGAAAAGTGTGTGTTGATAACTGTTTTGTTGCCATTTTGCTGTTTGTGTTCTAGTCCTGTTTCATATTTCAGTGATTACAACTTTATCTGTTGTCTTCCTGTAGTCTTTTGGCCCCACTCCTAGATGAAGATCCTCAGGCAATCAATGGCCATTGAGAGTGGGAGAATCATTTTACTCCAGGGACAGCCTCTTGATAGTTATTCTTCCCCTGGTCCTTAAACACATGTACATGTGAGCAACACCAAATAGACTCAGTATATTTATTTATATAAATATCAGTAATAATTATAGAAGAAGATGTCATGAATTCAAGAGAAAGTGCACATAAAAAGAATTAGAGAAGGGAGATAAAGTAGTGGAAATGATGTAAACATAGTACTCATGTATGAAATTCTAAAAAAATTAAATTAAAAGAATAAAAAGAAAAACCATTATAAGAGTGCAAAATATTGTTAAAAATAAATGAACCAGTTAGAAAATGAGCAAACGGCACATAGGTATTTCATACAGGAAGATATTCAGGTAACAAATTCATATGTGGAAAGATTTTCAAATTCATTAGACATGAGGAAAATACAGATGGTCCTAATATTGCTCCTCTATTGGAATGTCACAGGAAGTAGAGCAAGATGGCAGCTGAGTCAAATCCTCTAATGATAATCTTACCATAGACATACCCTTTTGGACAGCTATTTCTTTACAAGAGCTAAGAAAGCCAGGTAAGAGACCATACTACCTGGTTTTAGTAGAATAATAAGGAAGGATGATGCATTGAAGAAGCAGGAAGAAAAGAGTTGCCCCATCAGCCCTCCTTCAACTCCAAGAAGCATGGAGAGAGAAGAGAGAGGGAGCGATGGGAAGAGAAAATTCAAGGAAGGAATTAGACTTCAAATCTTGTATCAGGGGAATCCAATGCCAAAGTCCCATAAGCCCTGTCCCCAGGCCAGCACTCAGGACTGAGCCACTTGAACTGCGTTAACTGGCTAAAGGATTACCTCTCCCTAAGTTGAGTAACAGAGAAGAAAGCGAGATTCTACTTTCTGGGAGCAGAGCACAAACACTACCACAGGACTTTGCCTACTTTGGAGAAGACCTGTATCAGGTAGAAACTAAACCCCTACACAACCCAGATCTTAGATGGAGCCTCTAGGCATGCTTGAGCGTCAGGAAAGGGACATGAAAGTCAGTAGGACAGACTTGAGTTTTGGCTTAGACCATCATCAGCCTTGGGTTGGGCTTGTTCACTACCACTCAACACCCAGACTGTGCAGGTCCCTGTGGCTGTGAGACTCAAGTGCATCAGCCTTGGCAGCCAAGAGACTTCCTGTAATATCTATTCCCAAACCTTGGACGGCACAGGTATACCTAGGCTAGTACTCACAGATGGAGCTTTAGAATTTCCCTAGATCTGTACACCAGGGGGACAGATTTGTCTTTGGCTTGATTCACTAGCAGCTGTAATGTGGGCCTGCATACACCTCCGAAGCTTTGCAGGTCCTTATGGAAGACTCAGCTATGACTTAGGGTACACATCACTAGTGGCATGGCAGATGTAAAGGGTCCATCTGCAAGTACTAGGACAGAGATATCTGTACTATCAGAGGTGAGCCACCAAAGCTGGATCATAACTTGGGATGGTGTACATTAGCACTGTCCCAACCCCAAGTAAATTAGCACTTGCTCCTTGGGGAGCAAGACTATGCTGGGGAGAGGATGGGGCACTAAGCATAGGGCTTTGCCTTGGAGGTCAATCCTGGTGTATGAAACATAACACTGGGCAGAACCTAACAGCCCCTGTCCTCAGGCCTGCCTGTGGAAAGCCCCTAGAACAGTCCTGGTTTATTGGTCTTCTACCCAGTGTCACCTGTGGCTGATTGCAGCGTCTCTGGCCATGAGTTAGCAGTAGGCAGTCAACAACAGTGCGGGCCTCAGCTCCTGGCAGTCTTTCAGCTGCGAGTGTGACAGTATTGCAGTTTTGGTGATCCTACATAAGGATGGCACAGAAGCCTGGGGCTGGTCCCTCCACAGCGCTTCTATTCCGAGTGGGCAGAGTCCTGCAGTGTCTGAATATCTGCTGGTCACTGGGTGATGTTTGGGGACTAATTTAGCTCTATGCAGGGGTTTGGGAAGACAGACTAACTTTTTTAGCTACTTCTCTAGCTCATGTTGTGAACAAATTACCATCTGGGGATTTGGGCTTGGATCACCCTCTAGTGTTGAAATGGTGGTAGTCCTCTAGCAGTGATCCCAGCACACATGGTTGCAGAAACTACTATAGACTCAGGGAAAATGCATAGCCTACTTAGAATGTCTAGAAAAGCAAGCACAAAGCCGGAGTACAAAAACTGAAGCAAATACATCACATGTTAATAAGCATCAAGACATCCATGGAACTGTAACCTCCCCTGAAAGGTGAAATAAGGTACAAGGAGATGAACAGCCAGTAACTAGTATAGTCTTTGATGGTGAAGTTAAGGCATTTAAAAGTGAGCTTCAAAAGAAAACAGAATGATTCAGTACTCACAGAAACTTGACAGAGATGGAAGCATTTTTTAAAATAAAGCTTAGTTGAGTTGGAAAAAAAATACAGTGAGTCATATTAAAAATATAAAAGGTAGAAGAGACCAAATACAGAAAAGAAGTAGTAAACTCACAAAGAGGCTATTGAAAATATATAGTTAGAGGATACAAACTGATGAAAAATGTGAAGAATGCTTGTATAGCCTTAGAACATAATTAAAAGAGCAAATATTCACACTATTGGGTTTCAAGAGGGATTTAGTAATTCCAAAGGGTTATGAAACTTATCAGTGAGTCAGTGATCAAATCAAATCAAAACAAAACAAAAACTTCCAAATCCACAGGAGGAAACAAACATCCAGGAACAGGAAGGTCAAAGTTCACCAGTCATTCAACAAACTCTACCCCAAGGCATGCCATTATCAAACTCTCAAAAGTTAAAGGCAAAAAGAATATCTTCAAAGCAACAAGAGTTCCCAGTGTCCCTAGGACAGATTCATCCTTGTGGGCCTGGAGAGCAGCATGTGAGTTCTAAGTGCAAAAGGGGAAAGACTTACAGCCAAGGTGAATGAATGCACTAGTTACTTTTCTCATCAGTGAGACCCATACTTGGCCCAAACAGACAGGAAAAGGAAAGATTTGGTTTAGGGCTGGCTCACTGTTCCAGGGGATCCAGTCAATGATGGCAATGAGGACACAGTGGAGCTGGCTCCTTTATCCTGGGTCAGACAGCAGAAAGAAAGGGAATGCCAGCATGTGTCTGTGTGCCAGTTGGTAAAGTTTTGTAAACTTGATATAAACCTAGACCTATCTGAGAAGATGGAATCTTAATTGAGAAAATGATTCCAGAGGATTGACCTGGAGGCAAGTCTGTAGGGCATTTTCTTAACTATGATTGATTTGGGAGGGCCCAGCCCATCATGAGTGGTTCCATCCCTAGGCAGGTGGTCCTTGAGTACATAAAAAACCCAAACTGAACCAACTGGGAGAAGCAAATCAGCAAACAGTACTCCACCATGGTCATAAATGTAAATGGATTAATTGTCAGTTAAAAGACAGAATAACTGTACACTCCCCAACTCCAAGTTGTTTCTACCAAGAGCTCACTTTACCTCTGAGGACACACATAGATTGAAATCAGTGAGGAATGGAATAAGATATTCTATCCAAGTAGAATCTAGAAGAAATCAAAAGTACCCATACTCAGATCAGATACTATGGACTTTGAAATCAGAATCAGTAACTCAGCAAGGTAAAATAATTTTAAATATATGTATACCAATATCTCAATACTCAAATAATAAGACAAATGTTAATAGGCCTAAAGGTAGAGATAGACCCTAGTACCATAACAGTAAGAATTGTAGCCTGTATTATCAGCGATGGATGATCATCCAGAGAGTATCAATAAAGAAATGGCAGAGCCAGCTTGTGCCCCATGCCAAATGGAACCAACAGACAGCTATAGAACATGTCATCACACAGCTTCAGAACATAAACCTCAACGGCACATTCTCTGGGATAATCATATGATAAGCCATAAATCAAGTCTCAACACATTTTTAAAAATTGAAATTATATCAGCTTTTTTTTTCTAAATATCTTCCTTCCTGCCCTCCTTTCTTTTTTTCTTTTTTTTTAGCTGTCACATTTTTATTTTATTTTATTATTTAATTTAATTTTACATATCAGTCACGGATTCCCTTGTTCTCCCCACTCCTGCCCCCTCTTTCTTCCCCCCAGCCCACCCTCCATTCCCATCTCCTCCAGGGCAAAGACTCCCCTGAGGATTGAGTTCAATTGAGTTCAACCTGGTAGATTCAGTTCAGGCAGGTCCAGTTCCCTCCTCCCAGGCTGAGCCAAGTGTCCCTGTATAAGCCCCAGGTTTCAAACAGCCAACTCATGCACTGAGGACAGGTCCCGGTCCCACTGCCTGGATGCCTCCCAAACAGATCAAGCTAATCAACTGTCTCACTTATCCACAGGGCCTGATCCAGTTGGGGGCTCCTCAGCTATTGGTTCATAGTTCATGTGTTTCATTCATTTGGCTATTTGTCCCTGTGCTTTATCCAACCTTGGTCTCAACAATTCTCACTCATACAAACCCTCCCCTTTCTTGCCAATTGGACTCCTGGAGCTCCACCTGGGGCCTGGCCCTGGATCTCTGCATCCAGTTCCCTCAGTCATTGGATGGGGTTTCTAGCATGACAATTAGGGTGTTTGGCCATCCTATCACCAGAGTAGGTCAGTTCGGGCTGTCTCTCGACCATTACCAGTAGTCTATTGTGGGGGTATCTTTGTGGATTTCTGTGGGCCTCTCTAGCACTTTGCTTCTTCCTATTCTCATGTGGTCTTCATTTATCATGGTCTTTTATTCCTTGTTCTCCCTCTCTGTTCTTGATCCAGCTGGGATATCCCGCTCCCCTAAGCTCTCTTTCCCTCGACCCTTGCCCTTCATTACCCCCACTCATGTCCATGTTGTTCATGTAGATTTCATCCATTTCTCTGTCATTGGGTGATCCCTGTGTCTTTCTTGGGGTCCTGTTTTCTAGGTAGCCCCCCTGGAGTTGTGAGTAGCAGTCTAATCATCTTTGTTTTACATCTAGTATCCTATGAGTACATACCATGTTTGTCTTTCTGAGTCTGGGTTACCTCACTCAGGATGATTTTTTCTAGATCCTTCCATTTGCCTGCAAATCTCATGATGTCATTGTTTTTCTCTGCTGAGTAGTATTCCATTGTGTATATGTACCACATTTTATTTATCCATTCTTTAGTTGAAGGGCATCTAGGTTGTTTCCAGGTTCTGGCTATTACAAACAATGCTGATATAAACATAGCTGAGCAAGTGCCCTTGTGGTATGATTGAGTACTTGTGGTATGATTGTGGTATGATTCATTGGGTATATGCCCAAGAGTGGTATAGCTGGGTCTTGGGGGAGGTTGATTCCCAATTTTCTAAGAAAGCACCATATTGATATCCAAAGTGGTTGTACAAGCTTGCATTCCCACCAGCAGTGGAGGAGAGTTCCCGTAGCTCCACATCCTCTTTAGCATAAGGTGTCTTCAGTGTTTTTGATCTTAGCCATTCTGACAGGCGTAAGGTGGTATCTCAGAGTCGTTTTGATTTGCATTTCCCTGATAATTAGGGATGTTGAGCAATTCCTTAAATGTCTTTCAGCCATTTGAGTTTCCTCTGTTGAGAATTCTCTGTTTAGTTCTTTAGCCCATTTCTTAAGTGGACTGTTGGGCATTTTGATGTCTGATTTCTTGAGTTCTTTATATATTCTGGATATCAGTCCTCTGTCAGATATGGGGTTAGTGAAGACCTTTTCCCATTCTGTAGGCTGTTGCTTTGCCTTATTGACCATATCCTTTGTTCTACAAAAGCTTCTCGGTTTCAAGAGGTCCCATTCATTGATTGTTTCTCTCAGTGTCTGTGCTACTGGTGTTATATTTAGGAAGTGATCTCCTATGCCAATGCGTTCAAGACTACTTCCTACTTTCTCTTCTAGCAGGTTCAGAGTAGATGGATTTATGTTGAGGTCTTGGATCCACTTGGACCTAAGTTTTGTGCACAGTGACAGATATGGATCTATTTGCAGCCTTCTACATGTTGATATCCAGTTATGCCAGCACCATTTGTTGAAGATGCTTTCTTTTTTCCATTGTACAGTTTTGGCTTCTTTGTCAAAAATTATATGTTCATAGGTGTGCGGATTAATGTCAGCGTCTTCAATTCGATTCCATTGGTCCACATGTCGGTTTTTATGCCAGTACCAACCTGTTTTTATTACTGTAGCTCTATAGTAGAGCTTGAGGTCAGGGATCGTGATGCCTCCAGAGGTTGTTTTATTGTATGGGATTCTTTTAGCTATGCTGGGTTTTTTGTTTTTCCATATGAAGTTGAGTATTATTCTTTCCAGGTCTGTGAAGAATTGTGTTGGTATTTTGATGGAGATTGCATTGAATCTGTAGATTGCTTTTGGTAAGATTGCTGTTTTTACTATGTTAATCCTAGCTGTCGATGAGCATGGGAGATCTTTCCATTTTCTGACATCTTCAATTTCTTTTTTCAGGGACTTAAAGTTCTTGTCATATAGGTCCTTCACTTGCTTGGTTAGTGTTACCCCAAGGTATTTTATATCATTTGTGACTATTGTAAAGGGTGATGTATCTCTGATTTCCTTCTCAGCCTGTTTGTCAATTGTATATAGGAGGGCTACTGATTTTTTTTAGTTGATCTTGTATCCTGCTATGTTGCTGAAGGTGTTTATAAGCTGTATCAGTTCCTTAGTTGAATCTTTGGGGTCACTCAAGTATACTATCATGTCATCTGCAAATAGGGAAAGCTTGACTTCTTCCTTTCCAATTTGTATCCCTTAATCTCCTTATGTTGTCTTATTGCTCTGGCTAGAACTTCAAGTACTATATTGAATAAGTATGGGGAGAGCGGACAGCCTTGCCTCATTCCTGATTTTAGTGGAATCGCTTTGAGTTTCTCTCCATTTAATTTGATATTGGCTGTTGGCTTGCTGTAATTGCCTTTATTATGTTTAGGTATGTTCCCTGTATTCCTGATCACTCCAAGACCTTTATCATGAAGGGGTGTTGTATTTTGTCGAATACCTTTTCTGCATCTAGTGAGATGATCATATGGTTTTTTTCTTTTAGTTTGTTTATGTGGTGTATTGCATTGACGGACTTTTGTATGTTGAACCACCCTTGCATCCCTGGGATGAAGCCTACTTGATCATGGTGGATAATTGTTTTGATGTGTTCTTGGAGTCTGTTTGCCAGTATCTGCCCTTCTTTCTTCCACAAAATTGCAAAATATAAAATCAACATACAGAAATCTGTAACACTGGGCTGGGAATGTAGAACATGTTTTGCATTTGTGAGGTCCTAGGTCCAGTTCCTGGGACCACACTCAATCAGTAGCATTGCTATTTGCTAGTAGGTAGTTATAGTAGAAATCAAGAGGTGGGGCCTGGATGGGTGAAGTGTTTGTTGTGCAAACATGAAGACCCAAGTTCTAACCCCACATAAATGCTAGACATAGTAGCACACATCTGTAACCCCAGTGCTGGGAAGCAGAGATAGGAAGATCCTTAAAGGCTAGCCAGTCTAATGCCGGGCGGTGGTGGCACACACCTTTAGTCCCAGCACTCGGGAAGTAGAACCAGGGGGATCTCTGTGAGTTCAAGGCCAGCCTGGTCTACAGAGTGAGTTCCAGGACAGGCACCAAAACTACACAGAGAAACCCTGTCTTGAAAAACCAACAACAACAACAACAAAAACCCAACAACAACAAGGGTTGGGGATTTAGCTCAGTGGTAGAGCACTAGGCCCTGGGTTTGGTCCTCAGCTGGGGTGGGGGGAGGGATGGGTTCATGAGAGACCCTTCTTCAAAGAGTAAGGTGGAAAGAGATAGAGGAAGATATCTGATGTCAACCTCTGCCCTCCACATATGAATACATGGGATAGTTTATTTGCACATACACATACAAAAAATTAAAATAAAAAATGAAATCAAGAGCTGGGCATAGTAATACATACTTAAAATCCCAACCTTGAAAGGGAGAGGTAGGAGATTCATGAGTTCAAGGCCACCTTGCACTACATAGTAAGACCCTTTCTTAAGCAAACAGAATCAAGAAAACATTACCATTCATATTAGCTGTAAAGCAATAAAACACTTGGGAATAAGTTTAAAGAGGTAAAAGATCAGCCAGGTGGTGGTGGCAAATGCCTTTAATCCCAGCACTCAGGAGCCAGAGCCAGGCTGATTTCTGTGAGTTTGAGGCCAGCCTGGGTTACAGAGTGAGTTCCAGGAAAGGCGCAAAGCTACACAGAGAAACCTTGTCTAAAAAAAAAAAAAAGGTAAAAGATCTCTGTCCTCCCTTCAACCCTGTAAAACACTGGTGAAGAAATGGAAAAGACACACAAAGCAAACACATTCTAGATTTCTGGAATGAGAGACTCAGTGCTATTTAAATGTCCGTAGTACTCAAAGGACTCTGGATTTATGTAATCCTTCTCAATCTACCAACGACACTTCATAGACCTAGAAAACGGAGTTTTAAAACTTGTATGAGACTACACACATACACACACACACACACACACACAAAAAAACCCTTAAACAACAATTTAGAGCAAAAAGAACAAAGTAGAAGGATTACACTATCCAACTTCAAAATCTGTTACCAAGCTATGGTAATCAAAATAACGTGGATAACAAATTGTGGTCGTACATGTCTTTAATCCCAGAACTCATGAGACAGAGGCAGAAGGATCTCTGAGTTTGAGGCCATCCTAATCTACATAGCAAGCTCCATAACAGCCAGGACTACATAGAGAGATCTTGTCTCAAAAACAAAACAGAAAACAAACAAACAAAAATAAGCAAACAAAAACCCAAACAAACAAAACAAAAATACAGTACTGGCATAAAAACATCCACAGAACAGTGGACCATAATATATTCTATACCCATATATCTATAGTTATCTGGTTTTCAGCAAAGGTTCTAAAAACACAGTGAAGAAAGGAAACTTTTCCAACAAATAATGCCAAGAAAATTGAATAGCTACATGCAGAAGAAAAAAATAATGCCTGTATCTCACCAGTTAGAAAAACCAACTCAAAATAGATTAAAGACCTATTTATGCATCCGAATCAGTGCCCTTAACCTTGTGCTCATCCAGAGGGCTGTGACCAAAGGGCAGACATATGAGGAGGAGTAAGAATGCTAGGCCCTCACACGTGGCCAAAAAAGAGGACAGCTTCCAACTGCTGTAGGAAACAGGTTGGTGGTAAAGGAGATAAAAATATGTCCACCAAGAAACCACAGATGAATGTCCACAGCAGTATGATTCACAACTGCCCAAAGGTAGAAATGGCACAAGCATCTGAATGGATGAATGGATCCAAACATTCAGCAGTGAAAAAGGAAGGAGCCTCTGACACATGCTGCAGTGTGATTGACTTTGAGGACATTATACTCAGTGGAAGAACCAGATGCAAAATGTGGTAGTTTGGTAGGAAATGTCAGAAGCTGGTAAGCCCAAAGATCAGATGTAAGAATGACAGTTTATGCAGAGCTGGGGTGGGTGACATATAGTTTACAGATAATAAGACATATTATACTCTTTAAAAATTGTAATTGGAAACCATGGAAGAAAACTTAGGGGAAAGTGTTTCAGGACATCAGAATTGGAAAAAATGTTTTAGACAAGATCTCCAAAGTGTAGAAAACAAAAATAAAAACAAATTGTATGTAAAACTGAAACCCTTCACACAGCAAAGGAAACAATCATTGGAGTGAAGAGATGACCTACAGAATGGCAGAAGATACTTGCAAATTATGCATCTGACAAGGGGTTTAATGTTCAGAATATATAAGGAGCACAAATAGTTCAATAGTGAGCTGGCAAGATGGCTCATCAGGAAAAGGAAGAGTAAAGCTGACTGCTTGATTTTGAGTCCTAGAAGCCACAATGGAAGGAGAGAACTGACTCTCAAAAGTTGTCCTCTGACCTCCATACTAGCACCTTAGCTCACATGCATCTTTTCTGTGCGTGTGTTGCAAGACCCAGCCTCAAAAACAAATAAGCAATTTCTTAAAACTGATTATCTGTTATCATACGCTAATCATATTTCCACCACTGTGACAAATACATATGGTAAATTAGTAAGGAAGACCCTTTCATCCTGCTCATGCTTTGAGCAGTGTCAGCCCACAGTTCTTTAGTCCTCTTACCTTTGGACTCGTGGCAGGGAGCACATGGGGGCAATAGCTGCTTGCCTTGTGGCAGGGGACAAGAGAGAAGAGGAACTGGGGTTCTGATAACACCTTCAAGGCCACACTTTCAGTGTCCTACTTCCTGAAGGTTCCACTGTCTCCCAGTAAAACAGTTACTGGTATACCCAGTAACACAGTGGTCCTGCTTCTGAGCCCAAGTTCTTGCTTACATTAAGGGAAAATGTATTCATTTACAGTTTCCCCACAACTGGGCTGAGAGCTGTTCTCATCCAGACTTTACCTTTTACATTACATCATTAATTGTATATACATATGGGCAATCATGTGATGTTCATATAAAATATATACAACTATAATATTTAAATCAAGTTAAGGATATTTATTGCAAAATTTTATTTCTTTATAGTGAAAATGTTCAGAGGTCTACAGAGCAAGTTCCAGGACAACCAGGACTACACAGGAAGAGCAAAAACAAAACAACAACAACAACAACAAACTCCAAGAGCCATGAAATATACTAATACAGACTTAGCTCTGAGTCCCAGTTACTGGAGCTGAAAGTTAAACCATTCTCCTGGCTTTGGGGGCCAGAGCTTCTGGGTTCTATGCTTCGTTCTATTGCTACATCTTCAAATTTACTGCTCTTTGAATGGCCTGTTTTACATTTGTATGTGGTAGTAGTAGAAGTGTTCACCTGTGTGGGCATATGTGGAGAGCAGAAGTTGATGTTGGCATGTCTTCCTCTATCACTTTCTACAGTCCTGACTCATACCAAATCTCTTGCTGAACCTGGATTTCATTGTCTAGATTAGATTGGATGGCCAGAGAGCCCTCAGGATCTACCTGTCTCCACTTTCTGGTGCTAGAGTTACAAATTGTGCTGTGATGGGGTTTTATGTGGGTGCTAGGGATCTTAACTTAGGTTCTCATGTTTGCACAGCAAGTACTTTACCAACTAAGGCACTCGCCAGCCTCAGTTGTAAACTTTATCCAGAATTTTCATTTCAGTTTTTATAGTTTTTGTTTTCATCAAATTTCCATTTCTTCCTTATATTACACATACACACACACACACACACACACACACACACACACACACACAAATATGCTGTTGCCTATAGGCAAGGTTGGCCTTAAACTTGACATCTCCTGCTTCAACTTCCTGATTGTTATCCACCAGATAACAATATCTACATACGTGTTTTATATTCATGTTTCTTTTGCATGCTATTTTCAGAATTTATAATGTTACTCTATATTATTTAACACCCTTGTCTAATCCTATCACCTTTATTTTTGTATTTGCCTCTGTCAAAAGATCTCACTGGCATATATTCACATTTTCTTGCATCTTTGTATCTCTAGTAAGTTTTTAAATATATGCTAGACATTGTAATTTTATGCAGATGGGGGCCATGTTTTATTGTATTGCTTTGAAGAATATTGGACTTTTTTAGCAGGTAGATGAACTATTTCTAACTAGTTTGATCCTTTTGAGGCTGTCATAAGCTCTCTTATGGAGGTACTTCAGTGGATGTACATTGCTCTAGTTCTACATCATCTTCATTTCTAAGGTGTGGCCTTCTAGAGTCTCTAAAGAATACCCATGCAATTATTGAGGTCTCTCCTCTCTTGCTGAATGGAATTGACTAAGTCACACCTCACGTGAGTTCTGTAATTTGGGAGATTCTGATAATTTTTCTTTTCTTGAAAGTTTTTTTGTGTAGTCGGAAGTTTTTCTGTGTCTTGCCTGGTCCCACAGCCACTCGGACCCAAGTAAACACACAGAGGCTTATATTACTTACAAACTGTCTGGCCTAATGGCTCAGGCTTCTTGCTAGATAGCTCTTACAACTTAACTGAGCCCATTTCTATTAATCTATGTTTTACCACATGGCTTCACAGCTTACCAGTACTTTCACATCTTGCTTCTCCTGGCAGTGACTGGCACTGTCTCCCCTGACTCCACCCTTCTTTGTCTTGTCTTCAGTTTGAATGTACTGCCTAACTTTGTCCTGCCCTGCCATAGGCTCTTGCAGCTTTATTTATCAACCAGTCAGAGTAACACATATTCACAGCATACAGAAAGACATCCCACAACATTTTTGCTTAAATTTTTTCTATTACATTTATTTACTTGTGTATTTATATATACATAGCACATGTGTGGAGCCCAGAGGACAACTAATGGGAATCGTTTTTTTTTCCTTCCACCAAGTGGGTTGTGGCGATTGAACTCAGGTTGTCAGGCTAGGCAGTAAATGACTTTACCACTGAGCTGTGTCACCAGCTCAAAAGTTGTTCTTGCTAAGCTCCATAGAGTTTCATGTGTGTAGATTGACACTTAGTCATGGACTCGAGCTCTCTGTATGCATTGCCCAGGAACTGATTTGCTTTGTTTTTTGCATAGCTCAATCCTCCATGGGACTCTATTTGACAAATTGAAAGTTTCTTTATCTATTCTGATCTCTTTCTCCCCATTGCAGCAAGACAGTTAGGCCTTTGGGCTCTCCCTTCTTGTACAAAACTCTACTACTCACTTACAGGAAGGAAGCCCGTGTAATGGTATAGATTCATTAATTTCCCTCCATTTCTCAGAGGTATAAGACTATAATCCCAGATGTTCTTTAGTTATGTACTCCCTTTATTTTGTTCAGTGTTATAGTTAGAACAAGTTAAATAGCCCTGATTACCTTATGACCATTGTAGATATTCTCTTGATGCTTATTTTAGTGAGAAAGGAAGAGAGAGTCATAAAGTGAAGGCGTCTACAAAGCAACCAGGAAGTAGAGGAGTCAGGAATTTGTTTTATGATAATATCCAATATAGAGTGTATAGAGAAGCAGGTGCCATCCTGGGGAAAAGTTCAGAAAAACTCAAGAAGTCTGGGGAAGCATGTGTAATGGCCCTAGGTACTCTGCCTTATACCCATTCCCATTTACCTTATTCTTAGGCCATTACTGTACCTTCTGCTTTCCTGGTATCAGGAATCTTCTAAATAAGGAAGCTACTCTTTCAGCACCACTGATATAAATACATATATATGAAAGATTCATTTGGGGCAAAAAATGCTGACATCTGCATAAATGACGGGCACTTAGCCCTTTGCTGAGATGTGGGAGAGTATGAGAAGGCCTTGAAAGGCCTGCAGCCCTGAAGGGCTTTGGGGTATCATTTCTGCCATGGTGGCTAGATTCATCCTCTGTACCTCTTCTCCTCTGTCCCCTTCTGTCTGCAGTTGGGATGAGGTGCCTTTCCTCATGCATGACTATGACCTGAGTAGAACAACTAATATCAGAGAGGTCCAACCATCATCTGCTTATAATCACACTGCCAACTTCAACTGGACATTCCTGTCAACTCTGAATGCTGGCAAATGGTTCATAAAGGTAGGACTCACATCCTCTGGTTCTGTGAACTTGTGTTTAAGCCCTTCTCTGTTCAGGTTCATGTGCTGCTCCTGGAGATAAAGGTGAAGGATGAAGGCATATAAGAGCATACATTGTCCCTCCTAGTTTAGGAGCAGGGCTCAGACCACTCTGTCGGCATTTACTAGAATGTTGTCAGCATTTACTAGAAAGGCTGATGATAAACTTGTAAATTCCACCTTTATTGTTTAATTTATTTTATCCAAGCATTTCATAGTCTTTAATAGTGTGTTTGCAGTGCACATAGCATTTCCCTAGCTATTTTGAAAATCTCACAGTCTTCATGAAGCAGACTAGGAAACATTTATTCCTCAATTCTTGCTATTCAACAAATATGTGTTAAGTACCTACTGAGTACAAGACACATGGAATATAATGATGAGTAACCCAACTGGAGTATAAGAAATATACTGACAGCCCAAAGGAAACTGTGTGATAAGCGCCAACTAGAGTAAATCTCTTGTTGTTTCAGAAGCATGTAAGAGCAACTTCTGACTTAGTCTAAATAATGAGGATGGGAGATTCTGGAAGAAGACGGGCTAATTAAGGGAATAGTAAAATATAAAGCATATATTAGATATGATATAATTTTGAGTCACCTTTTTCTTGAGGAAGTTGGAGAATGCATATTTTACATTAAGGTACTATTTGTGCTACAGGGAGATTGTTACCAATGGGAACCATAGGTGATGATAGTGATGTATTTCAGAGATACATTACACTAAAGCCAATGTGTGTATAAGGAGGCAGGAAGAAGGATGAAGGAAAGAATAGGAAAATAAGGGCAAGGGAGGGAATAGTTGTGAGAAGAATCAAAGTTGTGCAGAAGGAAGATTTGGTGATGCTGAAATAACAAGTTAGAGTGAGTATAATTCCCCTTTGATGACTTAAAAGAGGTAAAGAGCTTGATGAAAGTTCAAGACTACTGTCTCAAGATAAAGAAAGTAACTTATATTTTCCAGCTTGTCTTATGACTGGGGAAAACTCATGAAGCCTATATTCTACTCAAATGGATATAGACATCAGAGGCTTTGATTTTGAAAATAACCACCTTACTAGGATAAACAGCAAATACTCATTCTAAGGGCTGCCTGATCATGCTTCATGTAAAAAACAGTGAAGACTCATGTAAAGATGGACTTATCTTTACAGACTCCAGATTCACACACTAACTGCTATTAATGTAAGAGATAGCTGGAAGTAGATTTGTAACAACCATGTCTCCTCAGAATGTTTGTCCCTGTAGGAGGGTGTAACCTGTGCTATTTCCTTATATGAAGAGAATGAGATAACCCAGGTGTGGTGGAGCATACCATTAATCCCAACTCTTGGGAGGGAGAGGCTGGGGGATCTCTGTAAGCCAGGGATACAGGGTGAGACCTTGTGTCAAGTCTCAATCATAATAGTAATGATGAAATTATTACAAGTTTCTGTATGTATGTAGGCTATGTGATTCTTAAATACATGAGTACACAACACTTGAAATGCTCTATTAGCATGCACATTGGGTTTGTGTGTCATAATTAATGTTTTTATCAATTCTTTTTTACATTTCATTTATTGTGTATGTGTGTGGAGATCAGAGGACAACTTGCAGGAGCTGGTTCTCTTCTACCATGTAGGTCTCAGAAGTCAGACTCAGGTCATGAGGCCGGATGGTAGGGGCCTTTTGTTCTAGGTGCCTTTACAAGTTGAGCCACCTTGCTGACCTGGTTAATGTTTTAACAACGCACCTTCTATGTGAAAAGGCTCTTATATATCGGATGCATACAACACTGCGCCTAAGAGTCTTATTCGGGCTTGTAGGATTAAGCATAGACCTAAAAATGAGCCAAAGTTTCATCAAACTGAGATGTTTGATGGAACTGTAGAGTTCATGAGTTGAGTGGGTGGTATTTTAATTAATGGGTAAGTTTTCTGGGTTGTTCTTATTGGAACTTTATGGTCCTTATTACCAAAAGTTAACCATAACTATTTTCCTTGGTTTGATACCATCTGGGCCTGGAGTTTTCTGGAAGTTTAAGTTGTGTGTGTGTGTGTGTGTGTGTGTGTGTGTGTGTGTGTGTGTGTATGTATTTGCACATGTAGAGGACAGAAGAGAATGTCAGGTGTCCTTCTCAGTCACTGTCTGCCCTATTCCCTTGAGATAAAGTCTCTCACTGAACCTAGAGCATGCCAATTTTGTCTATAACCCCAGGACTCTGGAAGCTGAAGGAAGAGATGGAGATGGGGTGCAGACCAAGATCCTGTCTCAATTTTTAAAAAAAAAAAAAATTAACGAAAATGGGTATCTCAGAGGTAGAGTGATTGTTTACCACGTGAAAGGCCCTGGATTCAATGCCTGAAATAAAACAAAAACTGAAACCAAAACAAAAAAGAAAGAAAGAGAATATGTATTCTGTAACTATTGGGTAGAATATTATATAAATGTCATTAGAGGCCAGGTGGTGGTGGTGATGGCACACACCTTTAATTCCAGCACTCAGGAGGCAGAGGCAGGTGGATCTCTGTGTGCTCAAGACCAGTCTGATCAACAGAGTGAGTTCCAGGACAGCCAGAAAAACCCTGTCTTGATAAAACAAAACAAAACAAAACAAAAAATGTCACTAGATCCAGTTTAGTACAGTGATTAAACTGTCTCTGTTTTATGGATGTCCTATCTGTTCATTCTCAGTTACTGACTAAGGCATGGTGAAGTCTTCAACTGTAATTGTTGGTTTATTTTTCTTTTCAGACCTGTTAGGTTTTACATCATTTGAAACTCTGTTGTTAAGAGCATACACATCTAAGATAGTTATTTCTTCTCAAAGATGTGCATGCCCTAATTCTTGGAATTTATTAATGTGTTACCCAGCGTGGTAAAAGGCTTCTGCACCTGTAACTGAGGTTATGGGCCTTCAGGGGAGAAGATTGCACTGATTTTCCAGATGAACCCTATCTGGTCAGGCTAGTACTTAAAGAAGGCTTTCTTAGATGTGACCAGAAAGATTTTACCAATGGAGAGAGAGAGATGAGAGGTGTGAAGTGTGACATGGATTCACCATCAACCACAAGCTTTGAAGATAGAAGAAAGAGCCTCTGAACCAAGGAATACAGATGACCGCTAAAGGACGGAAAAGGCCCTCAACTTACAGAAGTTCCCCAAACCACAGGGAACTAAATTCTGCCAATAATGTGACTGAACATGGATGTTCTCTAGAGACTCTGGAATGGTGTGGAACTTGGTTGACACCTTGATTTAAGGCACATGAGATCCATAAAGAACTTCTGATCTATAAAACAAACAAGAAACAACAGAAAAATGATCTGTGTTCTTTTAAGGCACTAAGTTTGTGGTAGTTTGTTATAGTAGTAATACAAACTTGGTCATGGTCGGGTATGGCAGTGCATGCTCTAGTCCCAGCACTCAAGAGGTGGAGGAAAGAAGATCACCAGTGTAAGGCCAGCCTGAGCTACAGTGAGCCCCAGTGAGCTGGAGCAATACCCTGTCTCAAGAGTGAACTAATCATGATACAGCTTTCTCCATCCATCACAGTGATATATGGACCCAGACAGAAAACACCTCAACTAAATAAAAGCTCCTCAATTCTACAAATACTGGGTCAATGTGAAAACTCCTTTTTTTTTTTTTTTATCTTCTTGAGATAGGGTCTCTTTATATAGTCCTGGCTGTCCTCAAACTCACAGAGATCTGCCTGCCTCTGTCTCCTGAGTGCTGGGATTAAAGGTGTGCGCCACCATGCCTGGCACGAATACTCTTTCAATGTAATTTACCATGGTAATAATCTAAATAAAAACCATGTGACCACTTAAATGTGTGTATCAAAGCATTCAATAAAATTCCATTTGTGAAAAAAATGCTTTTTGTCAGCTAAAAGGTTAATAATAACAATAGGTTTGTGTTGTAGAATATTGCTTTAACTGGGCAAAGATGTGTTACATTTGTTTGTGCTGTGGAATATTACTTTAACTGTGTAAAGATGTGTTACATTTGTTTGTGCTGCATTGTTTAACTGGGCAAAGATGTGTTACATTTGTTTCACCTTGCCTGCCCAGGGTACCTGATTGCTAATAAAGGGCTAAATGGCCAATAGCTGGGCAGAGAAAGGATAGGCGAGGCTGGTGGGCAGAGAGAATAAACAGGAGAGAGTGTGTGTTGATGTATGAGCACATGTGTGTATACATATGGCAGCTAGAGATTGTGTTTGGATTATCTTCCCAAAGCAGTCTCTGCTTTATCTGAGACAAGGTTTCTCAATGAACCTGGAACTGGCCAGTGAGCCCCAGGAACGCTCCTGTCAATGCCTCCTCCGCACTAGGATTGAAAGTGTGCATTGCTACACCTGGCTCTTTATAGAGGTCTGGGGATCAGAACTCAGAATCTCATGCACCTTATTGACTAGGCCATCCCCCCAGTTCCTATGATGAAAACCTATTAATGAACTAGGAGTAGAAGATAAAGAACTTCAAAAAACCTTCAACCAACACCATCTCCCCATTGTGAGTAGATGAACAATGGCCTCCAAATGGGGATTAAGCAAAAGTGTCCCTCTTCACCGCTCTCATTGGCAGCACACTGGAAATCCTGTACAGTGTATTTGATAAATAAAAAGAACTGAAAGGCAAACAGACTAGTGGATTCTGAAGAGAAGAAAACAAACTGTCTATTCACATACAACCTCATTCCTATATAGAGTTCCAAAATAATACATTTAGAAAGTTCCTAGGACTAATAATTTTACTAAGGCCATGGGATGTAAAATCTATAGGCAAGCATCATTTGTACTGCTATAATCCTGTAATGAAGAATTGGAATTTCAAATTAATAAAATAGGAGTATACTGGCACTAAAAACAATTATTTGTGTATAAATATAAAAAAGTCACATGTGCATGTGATTTGTATATGGAAAAGTACAAAAGAAAGAATCTAAAGATGTAAACCACTGGAGAGACACATTCTGTTCATTTATCTAAAGACTCAGTGTTACCAGTTTGATTGATAGCCGCAGTATAATCCCAATTTCAAAAGCCAAGCAAACCTGTACCAGGCTTTTTCTTTTAGGCCACCAATCAGCTCCCAAATCATAAGAGGGAGACTTCTTATTAGTTATGAATGCTTGGCCTAGCTTAGGCTAGTTTCTGGCTAGTTCTTTTAACTTAACCTGTTTCTCTTTGTCTACCTTTTGCCTCTGGTAATTTTACTTTTTTTCCCCTTCTGTATATCTTCACTGCTTCTGATGTCTGGCTGGCTGGTGGCTGCCTGGCTTCTGTCCCTGTCTTTCTCCCTCATTCTCTTCTCCTTTTCTTTTTTCTCTTATCTGCTACACTGCTTTCACTAGTCTCTCTTCTGTCTCCCACCTAGCCTCTGAGCCTATCCGGTTCTCAGCTAATCTGCTCAGCCTGTCTCACAGCTATTAGGCCAGTTCTGTTCACCCTTTATTTTTTTTTCTACCACATCTATTGTGCTTTCTGATTAGCGTTCACCATGCTTGGCTATCCTGTGGCTTAACTACAGGATAGAAACATTTTTGATTAAATGTATAACACCATCTAGTCTGTTGCCACAGTTTTTTAAAAACACAATATGGCCAGCACAATACACAATGTATTTCTACACATCTTTACAACAGTTTGTAAAATGTCAATATTCGCACAGTCACAAACACATATATACAGTACAAATGTAACACATCTTTGCCCAGTTAAAGCAATATTCTACAACACAAACCTATTGTTATTATTAACCTTTTAGCTGACAAAAATCGTGTATTAAAAATGAGCTGGGGAGATAGCTCAGTCTGTAAAGTTCTTGGGGTGCAAGCGTGGGAACCTGAATTTGTACATCCAGCATCATGTAAAAAGCCAGATGTGAGGGTGACTATCTCTGCAGTCCCAGCACTGGGGAGGCAGAGACAAGAGGATCCCTGAGGCTTGTTGTTCAGTCAGTATAGCATACTCCAGGGTCCATGAGAGATCCTGCCGCAAAAAATAAGGTGGAGAGAGATTTGAGGAAGATGTTCAGCATCAACCTCTGGTCTCCACATGCACCCATCTCCCCCCTCATCCCCCCCCCATGAATAATATTCTCATCCACACATGCACCTATACCTGCACACATGTCCACACACCTAAACATATCACACATACACTAAAAATAATAAAAACGGATTTTGTATACTTATGGTGTATAACAGTCAGTTTTTGTTTGTTTGCTTGCTTGCTTGCTTTTGCAGTGCTGAAGATCAAAGCTAGGGCCTTCTGTATGCTAGACATGTGCTCTACCACCGAGCTTCATGTCCAGTCCCAACAGGCTGCTTTGAAATAATGTCTGCATATGTAATGGATAGATCAAACTAATTAACCTAAGTTTTACTACACATAATATTTTTGTGTATGATGAGAATGATTAAATTGTGCTCTAGCATTATTATTTCAAGAATTAGTAAGTTTTTAAGCTATAGTCAGCACATAGTAAAGCAAAGTTCTTGAAATTATTAATGTCTTGATGAAAATTTGTATGCTTTGACTAACATCTCCCTATCATTCTACTACCACCACCAATTTTATAGTAATCACTATTTTATTTTCTGTCCTTATTAGCAAAACCTGCTTAGATTCCACACATAAATGAAACTAGCATTTCACTTAGCATGATGTCCTGCAAGATGATCCATGTTATCTCAGATGACATAATTTCTTCACCTTTTAAGACTAAATAGTATTCCAGCCATTGTTGAGTACAGATTGATTTCATGTTTGTCTATCACGTATAATGCTCCTAATAACATGGGGATATAAATATCTTTACCTTTCTTGGTTATATCCTATTTGTCCTTGGATGTTCTGTTCTGATAGGCTTCAGTCTTTGGTGCCTTTTGGTTTTGGTGCCTCTTGATTGTGGAAGTTTATCTCATTCAACCTTCAACTTCATAGATTCTTTTTCAGTATATCTAGTCTACTAATAATCCTGTAAGATACATGCTTAATCTTCAAAATAATCCTAAGGGCTGGTTGGGGTATCACAAATCTATAATCCCAGCAGTCAGCAGGATTATAAATTTAAAGCCAGTCTAAACTACATAGCAAGATCTTGGCTCAAAAAAAAAAAAATCCTAAGAAACACATCGATTACTACGTTGCTTTCCTGTTTTACAATTTGGGCTACTAAAACTAAGAATATTGAACAAGGATAGTATCGATGTTAACTTGACAAGATCTACAATTACCTAAGAGATAAACATCCTGACAAGGTTATGAAGAATCATCTAGATTAGGTTAGCCTATGGGCATGCCTGTAAGGGATTATCTAGATTAGGTTAATTGAGTTGGAAAGAACTACATTAACTATGGGGAGCACCATTCCCTGGGCTAGGAGAAAGCTAGCTGCGCACTGGCATTCCTTGCTCTCTGCTTGCTGACTGCAGACACAATGTGACAAGCTGCCTCAGGCTCCTGCTGCTGTGACTTCCCCGCAATGGTGACACAGTAAACCCTTCCTCCTTCACATTGCTTATTACTAGATATTGTGTCTAACAATGAGAAAAGAAATACAGAACATTGGTCCTGAGATGAGGGGTCCATTGCTCTGACCATGTGATCCTCAGGCCTTTGGAACTAGTTTGCAGGATTGTGGAGAATTTTAGTACAGCCTAGAAAAGCTTTTGAACGCTGCAAACAGAGCTTAATGGTGATTCTGTTAGAAGCTTGGAAGACAAGAATGAGAAGAGAAACATGGATAGTGGAGGTGCACCTCATGAGGTTTCAGGGAGAAACAAGGACTTTATCCAAAACTTGGCTAGAGGTCATTTATATGGTGTGCTGGCAAAGAACTGGCTACATTGTGCCAGCATCCCAGCATCCTAAAACCTTGAGTAAGGTTGAATTTAAAGATGATGAGCAGCAAGAAGCATACTGAGTGAGGATTTTTGTTTTGTTTTGTTTTTGTTTTTGTTTTTCAAAACAGGGTTTCTCTGTGTACTGAGGGAGGATTTAAACTGTGGTCTAAGATGTGTATGAATACATCAAGTCAGAACAAAGACATAAATTTACAGAAGCACAATAATGGACCATCAAAACTTGCTGTCAAAGTCTCCTTAGTTCAGGAGTATTTAAGAAAAGCTCCAAGAAGGACGAAGCATTTGAACAGACAGAGAGTAGGATTTTAGTGGTTGGTATGGTGAACAAGTGGAGTGGTACAGCTAGGGTTAGACCCAATGAACCCTGAAACCAAAGCATGCATTCTTTCCATTATGCAAAACTGTGACAGCAAGATCCTATGTGGTAAGACTACAGTATGATAGAAAGGGGTGGGTGCTGTGAGGTGCAGAATAAAAGGCTAAAAAGGAAAGTTAAGAACATGGAGAGCCTTTGGTACATGTATAAGAAGTCTAGACTATCAAAGAAATCATTCCAAACCCTAGAATCACCAATGGAGATGACCTTGTAGTTCCCTTGGGTTTCAGAGTTCGTATGTCCGAGGGCATGGTGGGCTGAGGGTAATGGAGCAATTTGGAGGCAGAACCACAGAGCAGGAAACCTGGGGGGTACTTTTGACCAAAGCCAATGTTTTCTTTGATACATTTATTTTTAAATATTATTTATTATTTTAGCATAAGCCGTTTTTTGGCATGCAACCTTTATCAGAGGCTGATGAAAGAAGAGCAAGCAGCCAAACAATTCCATCGCTGGCTGAGTTATTGGAACTTGCCAAAAATGAAAAAAAGTTTGTGATATTTGATCTTTTCGGCCCTCCACCAAATCATCCTCTCAGAAAAAATTTTGTTCGAAGAGTAGTAAGGGTCATCCTTGACTCCAAAATTGAGCAACGTCTGGTATGTCTTTCTTAGTATTTATGGCAAAGGTTGGGAGGTGGGCAGCCTGTCCAGGAGCACAGGAGTTGAATTCAACCTACCATGTAATTTTTCTCTGAGATCTGTAAGTGATTTTGTTTCCTTTGGAAATGGAGATTATTGCCTATACAGCTAGGGGTGGCAATCTGAGAATGATCTAGTTAAAATTATCCCTGTGGGGGAAACATTGAGACTGTTTGCTCTTCTAAACCAAATATAGTATTAGTGCATTGTGAAGGAATGATAGAGCAGTTGAGGAGACAGCTCAGTGCATGACACACTTAGCACACAAGCATGAAGGTGGGAGGCGAGGTCTTCAGAAACCAGGCAAAAGCTGGACAGGCACGGCAGCCAGCAGTCATTCCAGCTCAGGAGGCAGAGACAGGGCAGGGCAAGCTTGCTAGCTAGACTAGCTGGAACTGGCCAACTCCAGGTTCAGTGAGAGACCCTGTCTCAAAAAAAAGAAAGTGGAAAACAAGTTGACTAGTGTCAACTTTTGGCTTCTACACATATGCACGCACATATGCACACATGTGCATTCACATAATTGCATATAATAATTGTGATGTGACCTGCCCCATGGTCTACATAGACCTATAAGGCTTCATGACAATACAGCTTTGAGGACTTTAGCTTTAAAGAATGATCTAGAAAGACCAGTGGCTCTTAGTTGAGTAGAGATTTACTCCTCGTTTTTTGGTTTTTATTTTAGAATCACTCTCTTTATTTGCAATTTTATTTTTTAAATCACTCAGTTTCTCAAAATACAGCAATGTTATGAGTAAAACAAATATGTGTCTCTTGGCAAATGGAGCTCTTTCCACAGATGAGTTAGTCACAGCAGCATCCCTGTTACCAGGAAATACCTAAGTAGTTCCTCTCAAGGATGGCTTTTGGCATCAGCAACTGGGGATGGTTCTTTTTATTATTATTATTTATTTGGATTTTCAAGACAGGGTTTCTCTGTGAAGCAGTCCTGGCTGTCCAGGAACTCATTCTGTAGACCAGTCTAGCCTTGAACTCATAGGATCCACCTGCCTCTGCCTCCCAAGTGCTGGGATTAAAGATATGCACCACCACTGCTTAGCGGAGATTGTTCTTTAATGTTCATATCTACCAATTTCTTTCTCTGCAAAGTATCTAATTCATGGTCTTGCACATACTAGAAGGTGCTCTACAACTGAGCTACATTTTTAGCCCTTCATTTTTTTTTTTTTGTATGAATCTTTTTATATGCTTAGGGCCTTGACCCTTACTGTTACCTGAAGGATGGGAAAAGCCTGGGAAAACTCAATTCCACAGCAGCCTTCCACATTTTTAAGAGTTTGTTAAACAATATAACTAATTTGTTTGCTTTACCAAGGGCTAGAATCTTTCTCTGCTTCCTGTAGACTACTGCCAGTGCTAGAATGGAGCTTCATTCGTTCTCCCTGGGCTGTTTGTACCAGGACAGTTGACGATACACTGAAGGACTATCTGTTTCTCCTTGCAGATATTTTGGTTGCCAGGTTATGATAGAAAATATGTCAGGTTCATGGCTCCTGGTTTTCAGCATGTGGGTCGTTTAAGAACTCTTGAGGAGCTTGCAAGCGAGAATATGACTATAATAAATGTTGACTATAAGAGGTTATTCTACAGTGGGTTGAGGTAAGTGTTTGACCACCCCTCCTGGCATCATTGTTGCTATAACATTTACAAAATATCAATTCTACCCAAGTTACTTAACTTCCTCTTTCCTTTCTGTGGTTATTATCTTTGAATCCTCTGCTTTCTCATTGCTTCTTCTCCCTTCCTTTTTTTGCCAACAAACATTTACCATGTGTAGAACATGCGCCTTCCTTGTACTCTAATTCCTCACCACTCAATACATATTTTAAAGATCCATTTTATTTTATGTGTAGGTTTCCTTGTGTGTGTTATCACATGTGTGCAGTACCCACAGAGGCCAGAAGAGGGCATAAGATCCCTTCAAACTGGGGTTACAGGTGTTGTGAGCCTCCATGTGGCTGCTGGGATTTGAACCAGGGTCCTGTGCAAGAGCAGACAGTGCTCTTATCAGCTGAGCCATCTTTCCACCCTCTCCACACATATTTTTATAAGCTTGGTATATATGTTTTTCGCTGCACTTTTGTAAGGTTGACTCAGATTCCATGTTTAAGTGAGATCATACAATATTTGTCTTTATACCCCAGGTTTATTTTACATAATATAGTGTTTTCTAGGTTCATCTATATTGGAGCAGTGAACAGAATTTCTTTTTTTCAAAAGTTGAGTAGTATTCCATTGTACATAAGCACCTTATTTTCTTCATCCATTCATCTATTGGTAGATACTTCCTTATCGTGGCCAGTGTGAATAATGTGACTGCAGTGAAGACGGGAATGAAAACAGCTGCTAAACTTTCATCCCAAGTACCCTTGATGTCTGCCCTTTAATAGCCACACTATGTCCTTCCATCCTTTCCTCCCTAGCCTAAAGTCTCAACCCCATAGAATGGCTATAATGTTGTTATTTCAAGAAGGAACAAACTCCTATTATATGTAATCTTTGGGGATTGGTTTACTTCTTCACTCATCCTAATTGTCTTAAATTTTATCCAAGGTGTTTCTTTTATCCATAATTTGATCCTTCTTGTTGCTGAATAGTGTTCAATGGTGTGTATACCAAAGTTCGGTTAATCAGTTACTAGCAGAAGGACATCTGATTATTTCCATCTGTTTGCATATGGACTTTTATGCAAACATAGTCTTGATTTTTCAGGGATAAATGCCCGTGATTTCAAAATCTGGGTTATAGTGATTGAATGTTGCATAAGAAGCAGCCAGACTTTTCCAGGAAAACAGTACCATTTTACATTTCTGCCAACACCATGACCCAGAGTTTCTACATTCTTGATAAATTTTGATGTTTTCACTTTTTAATCATATCTACTCTAATGGGCATGTAGTAACATCAGTTTGCTTAAACCTATATTCTCCAAAGGCTAATGATGTTGTGTTTATTTGCTCGTGGGTCTCTTAATTTAAATTCTTTTTCTTTATTGTTGAATCTTGAGAATTCTTTTCACCCTTTGTTGGATAGGGTTTGACAGCATTTTCCTGGGACTGGAGAGATGGCTCAGTGGATAAGAATGTGTATGTACTGCTCTTCCAGAAGGCCCAGAGCTCCCAGCCCCTGTGCTGGAGGCTCTAGGGGATTTGACACCCTCTCTAGGATTCCATGAGCCTCTGCACACAAATATCAGGCATACACATACATAAATAAATAGATAAAAATAAATCTTTATAAAAAGGAGCACGTGGCTGGGCAGTGGTGGTGCACTCCTTTAATCCCAGTACTTGAGAGGCAGAGCCAGGTGGATCTCTGTGAGTTCGAGGCCAGCCTGGTTGGTCTACAGAGCGAGATTCAGGACAGGCACCAAAACTACACAGAGAAACCCTGTCTTGAAAAACAACAACAAAAAAGAAAAAAGAAAAAGAAAGAAAGAAAGAAAAAAGAAAAGAAAAGAAAAGAAAAGAAAAGAAAAGAAAAGAAAAGAAAAAATGGAGCATGTTCTCCTAATCTGTGATTTACTTGTGGGGTATTCTTAACAGGGCACAAAGTCTCCAAAAGCAAGAGAGAGCAGTGTTTCTATTTTGACAAGGCTGGCTCCTGAGTGCTCAATTCTGAGCGCTACCTTTAAGGAAGTGAGCATTTAGTTCTGACCCAACTCTTTGCTCAACTCCAGACCTGACAGTTCTTCTATGTTTTCTGTAATATATATATATTTTTTTTTATATATTATATATATGTTTTTTTGAGACAAGGTTTCTCTGTGTAGCTTTGGAGCCTTTCCTGGAACTCACTGTAGCCCAGGCTGGCTTCGAACTCACAGAGATCCGCCTGGCTCTGCCTGAGTGCTGGGATTAAAGGCGTGCGCCACCAACGATCCGGCCAAGGTTTATATATATATTTTATAATATTTTTATTTTATAATTAACTTAATTTCACATATCAGCCACGGATTCCTCCGTCCTCCCTCCTCCTACCCCCAGCCCTGCCCCCCAATCCACCCCTCATTCCCCCATTCCCACCTCCTCCAAGGCAAGGTCTCCCCTGGGGAGTCAGCCCAGCCTGGTAGACTCAGCTGAGGCAGGTCCAGTCCCCTCTTCCCTACACCAAGGCCGAGCAAAGTGTCCCAGCATAGGCCCTAGGCTCCAAAAAGCCAGCCCATGCACCAAGGACAGGTCCCAGCTCCCCTGCCTGGAGGTCCTTACATTTTATACTCAAGCCTGCAATCACCCTGAGTTCATTTGTATACGTAGTGTGAGGTTTTGGTTGAGAATTTAATGTTCTTTTGGGAGAGTGCCTCTGGCCTTCCATATCATTAGTGACATTTGTTGAAAATCTACTCTTCCACTCACTTACTTTGACAGCTTTGGCAAGGGTTATTTGAGCAAATTTGTATAGGTCTATTTCCAGAGTTTCTATTGAGGACCACTAACTTATGTGTCTGTTCTTGTTGTGGTACCACTGTCTTGATTACATAGTTATATGTAGCTTTCACTTACTCTTTTCTCCAGATTGAAGTATGTTTTCCTCAGCATATAGGAAACAGGGCAGCCTGGACTGCATAGTGAGTTTGAGACCATCCTTCACTATAGAGTGAGACGATGTCACATACCATACAACCCCCACCAAAGACTGAATTTTCCCAGAGTTGTGCCTTTGCATATGCGCTTTGGATCAGCTGACCTAATTGCACAAACAAACCTTTGCTGGCCTTCCTAGGACTCCCGCTGACATTACAGATCAGTCTGGGAAAAGCTGGCAGCTCTGCTCCACTGAGTGCTCGGTCTATGAGTGAACATCACTCTGTTGCCTTGTCTTCTTCGACTTCTCCATCAGTATTTCATCACTTTTAGGACTGTATCCTTCATGCTTCTTTACATTTATCCCCCAACACTTCATTTTCTTGGGAGTAATTGTTAAGGGCATTATGATTTAAATTATAGTTTCTACATCCCTTATTCATATTTAGAAACATTGAATTATGAGTTATAGTTTCAAATAGTACAGAAAAGTAACTTTTTACTACTTTTCCCCTTTAAGTTCTTTCTAAAATTCTAGGTGACCTGTAGAACTTTCTTAGAGGCAGTTCTTATCTGCGTGTAGGAATCTGACCACACCTCCAAAAGGCATAGTTATTATCTTAAGTCTATGCTCCAATGCACAGAGCTTGCCAACCTAGTGTATGGCAGACATACTTTCCAGTGTGATGCTGGGCCAGGGTTCAAAAAGACTTGGGGACGCACTTGCACTTGATCTTCTTAGCCCACTGGCCAAGCGGCAGTAGGTGTGTTTTCTGAGAACTCGAATTCTGAAACAACTAGTCTTACCTTGCTAGTCCTTCCTTTACTTATCCTTCTCCATAGGTCAGGCAAAAGGTCCACTGACACGAAGTGTCTTATGAAAAACTGGGTTTGATTTCCCCATGCAATTCTTGTTTTTTAAAAAAGTTCTTTATAGTTAAATGTTAAAGTGTTCATCACACCAATGTTTACTCTCTTCTTTCAGTGAATACTTATACTTACACAGCTAGGTGTTGAGCTAGCTCTGGGTACACAGAGAAGGATGGGGTGACAGTAGTTTCTGCTGTAACTCACTTAAGTCAAACCAAGAAAATGGTCAGTGAGAAGGCCATCAGTCAGGGCGGGAAGTGATACCCGAGGTGACAGATAACGGCTTGTAGAATCAGCCATTCCGGAGCCAGGTGCTCCTCCGCAAATTGGTTTTCTCAGCTGTAGCTTGAGATTGGCTGTAGTGGGAATATTTGCAAATTTGTAAATGCTGCAAAGAAGGAGTTCCTGTCTGCTATCGTTCCCCATTCTTTCTCTTTTTCTCTTTCTTTGTTTTGCTACATCCCACCACCCCCACCCCTTTAGGACATTTTGTTCACCAGCACTCTGCTACAACCCGTGCTACAGGGGCAGGACTAGACCAGTCCATACCTGAGCCTAGTCTGTCACAGTAAATCTTAGACTGTCCTTGGAGCAGCTGTCTGTCCAGTGATTTAGGCAGTAGCTTTTCACGAACGTGGTTATTCCCCTTTCATTATTAAGAGTACAACTGAGCTGAAATCCTTTGTGGGCTGTTTTTGTTCCAGACACTATAAGGAAGCTAAAATCCACATCAATGTGTACACTGTCAATGAGCCTTGGCTCTTCTCGTTGGTCTGGTGTTATAGGATCAACTCTGTGACCACAGACAACATCCAGGTCCTGAATCAGCTTAGTCACCCTCTCTTCTTCATGGTGAGCTGCGTGTCCAGATCACTCAAAGCTTGGTATGATTGTGCTGTGTTCCCTACCCCTGGGTAGTTCCCTGTTAAACTACTTCGGAATAGAGACATCTGTGAGTAATGGAGATGTGCCTTCTCCCTTATTCAACCAGACTCTTCTGGGTTCTTTATTTATTGAATCTTTACAATGCGCTTTACATGCTGCGTGCAACTTAAGCTCCCGAATTTGACACTGTTATTATACCCATGAGGAAACTGAAGCTCCCAGGTGTCTTGGTCCATGTTCTCATGATATAAGATTCACAGTGGGGTCTGACTCTAGAGCTTTGTTATTGTAGGCTTGAGCATGTGCAAGCACATTCACACACACACACACACACACACACACACACACACACACACACACACACACGAGGTATGGCAGCAACAACAGTCACAGGAAATACTATGGGAAGAAAGCTGGGACTATAAACACACTCTAACATCCCCACTAGAAAACAGTCTAGGAATTGAAGAGCTGGCTCAACATTAGTTAGAGTGCTTATGCTCTTCTAAAGGACTTAAGTTCCGTCCCCAGCACCAATATCAGACAGCTTGCAACTGTCCGGAAGTCCAGTTCCAGGGGATTCAGTGTCCCCTCTGGATTCTGCAGAAGCCTGTATGTACACATGTGGCAAGAATAAAACTTTTTTAGAGAAAAGTTTAATTTTGCTCCTTTGAAAGTTAAGCATTAAAGTGGAAACACTTAAAGACTAAACAGTACCAGCTTCTGTAGCATCAAGTAACCCTGGATGGGAGCCATGAGGAGAGGGGGGAAATCAAACCAGAGATTAGGAAATTCGTGTGACTCAGTACAGGAGACAGAGCTCCCAGAGTGCTGGGGCCAAGAGTTGGTCTTGGCAGAATCTTGAGGGGCAAGTGTGTGAGTCAAAGGGATCACATATAGTTCAGCATTTCTGTGAAGAATGTTAAGTCAGAACAGTGGTGCCAGATGCTGGTTCATAGACCAGTTGCTTCCGTCACTTGGGGCTGCTGAACCTGATGGTTTTGATCTCTTAGGTCTATAGGTAGCACTAGGAAACTGCATTACTGAAGGCTACCCAAACAATATGGATGTGAGCTAGATTTTGGAGACCATGTTACAGAAACAGAGTACAAGATGTCAGATGGCATGGCGTGGAGTTCTGGGTCCAGAGCAGACTTGGTGTGTGACTTCTCTGCGATTGCTACAGATGTCTACCTTGATAATGAAGGAAGGCATGGCACCTTTTAGCCCTGGCAGATCCCTTGCATGTATGTGGGTGACAGACTAGCTGGAGAGAGTCTCGATGTCCCCACTTCCTCTAGGCCCTCAGCCTGAGTGATGAGCAAGGGACTTCAAACCTTCCAACCATCAAGTTCTTCGACTTTGTTTTGTTCATGTTTTGCAGACTCCAGGAAACTATACATTTATATGGTTTTTCATGGTTACAGCTTCTGCGATTATCATTGGCTTTGTATTTTGTTATCACTGGTAAGTATATATTTATAATTCTAAGTGAAAAGTTTCTCTAAGTAAAAGTAATAAACAAGTTCTTACAGAAAATTGAGGAAAAGATTATTTTCTTCTGAGGCCTTCCGTGGTGAGGTGGGTTGCAGTCCCAGCCTCTTATTTCGCTCTGTCTGCAGCCCTCCCCCACCCCCTTTTCAAATGAGGACTCTCACTGGATCCCAGTCAGCATTTCCTATGGACTCAGTTGACCTGGTGAGAAAGAGCAGGGACTGAAACTGTCCAGAACAAGGGCCTCCATTCCCCTCCTGGTAGGAACTGGCAGAGCAGGGCACACAGACCAGGAGCACTGGGTTGTAGCCCTGGCTTCATGTCTTAGTTGAGGGATGACCTTGAGAAAAATTGATTTTTCTTTCTGGACCATACTCTTTTTTTATGTCTGCCTAGAAAATGACATTTAAGAATCCTTGCAGGCAAAAGATACAGGATTTTGGTTTAGTTTGTTTTTAATATTTTACTATTGTGTGTGTGTGTGTGTGAGGGGAGGTTGTTTTGGTCGCATGTGCGTCTTTGTGTGCCTCCTGTGTGCCTCATACCCACAGAAGCCAGAAGATGACATCAAATTCCCTGAAACTATAGTTACAGATGGGTTGTGAGCCACCAGATGAGTGCTGATAATCAAATCTGGGTCCTCTGGAAAAGCAGCCAGTGCTAAGAGCTGACCACTGAGTCATCTCTGCAGCCCAGGATTGTGGTTTTGAGATGAAAGAGAGAACTAACAGCCCAGAAGAGGGATGAAAGTCAGGGTAGACTGTGGTTCTTCAGAGCGATCATTCTGATTGGCAACTTACCTTCTAAAGGGGGGAGGCACAGGCACTCGCTCAGGTGAGAGTCTGGCTGGGTAATGAGTCTCTTCTGGCCACTGCCTCGATGGTGCTGTTTAAAGAGGCCTATGAGCTGACACGTGGTATGCTTCCTTCTAGGATAAAAGAGCTTAAAAAAGAAAGGTGGCTTGAAGAAGCTACTACTGCACCTGCAGGTAAAGTCAAAAGCCTTGTTCCTTCCTTCCTCTCTGTCCCCATGGCCTCAAGAAGACAGTCGGTCCTGCTCTTCAGGTCCCTGATGAGAGCTGAGGGTGTGTGGGAATTGAGAGTTGGGGACCAGGGAGAAGCAGGGAAATTTAGTCAGTCCCCTTGTTCTTTAGTTCCCATCTGCAAACTCAGCCAAGCCCCAGTGGAAGCCAGAGTGAAGTTGTTGCTGATATGGTAATGTAGTTAGGCCTGTGAGGCGGGCTGGTTATTGAATACACAGCTTCTTGTCGTCAGTCCTCATCACTTCAGAACGCGGTGCTTTCCAAAAGCAGCTTGCTTACCTTATTTTACCATTGAGCAAACATCAGAGAGTGCATTTAATAAAAACGTGTGTGTGTGTGTGTGTGTGTGTGTGTGTGTGTGTGTGTGTGTGTGTACTGCTCCTAGGGCCAAGATAAACGAAATAGTATGATATTAAATAAATCATGTGAAAAATGATGTAGGTAGTCTTGAGATTTGACAACGTGAAATTTAGCTGTCTGGCTTAAGTAGCATGTGAAAATAACAATAAAATACATAAATATGACAATGCAGCCATGTGTTATAAAGTATACCTGTTATGTAGCTGGCACCCTCATACCTGTGTACTAACTACACTGTGCTCTAAGTCAAGATGGCATCAGTGTCACTAAATAAGAATTTTCAGTTCTGTTGTGACTTTTTGTAACCAGTTCAACTCATGATGACTGAAACATCCTTATAAGGCACATGACTGCATTTCCTAAACCACACAGTGTAGCTATTTATATAGCATTTGCATCATTTTGACACTTCAGATCATCTAAAGATGATGTAAAGTATATGGGAAGGTGTGCATGGGTTTATATGCATCTTAAAGAAGAGATGTGGATATCTACACTTTGTTTCCCTAAGGAATCACAGTACCAATCCCCTGCAGACACCAAGGGACAGAACTATATAAACTGGAATAGGTTCTGGAGAACTCTTCACTTCAGACTGCAGATGGCTAAGCACATATCCCTGGGAGATTTCTAGAACACATGTTTATTTGCTCATGTGTTTGTGTGTTCATGAGTTACATTATTGGGTACCTACTCTGTGCCGGGAAAACCTAGAGCAGATGAAGAGAACTGGAAATGCTCTGTGCTGGGTGGCCCAAGAGAGAGCAGGGGCTGTCCCATTCAGCCAGCGAGGGAGCAAGCAAATGCTGCAGTTGATGTGAATGAACCAGGCGCCCAGGTCCAGGGCAGAGTATCTACCATGCCTGTGAGTGCCAGTGGTGCTTTATTGGGCTTTACGTGCATGGTGGGTGTTACAGAGTATGTAAAGAACACTTTACAGGCCCTGGAATGTTGGGCTGTAGTCTAGTCTCTGCTGCCAACAGTAGGGGATGACGAATGAGTTCTAACTGGGAATGATAAAGCTGGATCTCTAGGAAAGGATGGTGTTAGGTCTCAAGAAATTCCTTTTCCCAAAGTCTGGCATTTAGACAAAAGCCAGCATTCCCTCAGGGACTGAAGAAGATAATGCCTAGTTTGCTAAAAATAGTAATTTTCTTTATCTCCGGCAAAAGGGACAGATGGCTCTTCTGTTAACCTATGCCTGTGGTGCCTATTAGCACACCAAGGCCTATGCTCTGGCTGCTTTTCCCTCACATCTACAATGAACCTTCTCCTCAGCTAGTCCTAGGAGCAGTCATGTCCCCATTTTTTTTTTCATTCAGATAAAAAATGTTTTAGAAAAATATTTCAGGAGAAAGCTAGCTTAGCTGAGGTGGTTAAAGTGTCGTTGTGACAAGAATTTCCATCCAGGTTTCCCCAAGCAGAATGGGAAACTTGTCAGAGAGAAAAATGTTCTGAATCCCAGAGGAAAGACATTGTCCCTTGTCCTTTACATTGGAGCCCACTGGGGGAGAAAGGAAACTCCCAGCCCACTAGGGTGGCTTTCGTAGTAGAAGTAGACGAGGCAGGAGCGCTGTCGTGGCACTTCTCCAAGAGAAGGCAAGGGACGAGAGCAGGAGAACAGGAGATGCCCACAGGGGTGTAGCAGGCCAGAGGCGCAGCAGGCTGCAGGAGCCAGAGAAACATGGAGGTGCCCTTGTTGAAGGCCTAGCGGCCAGAGCCCAGAAAGATGAGCGAGGCAAACAATTAGAAAGCAGGCAGAGGTAGGCAGCAGCTCAAGAATCTGACTCTAGAATTTGGAATCAAATTATGTGGTGGCAGAAGCCAGCAGAAACAGACAAATGACTCATCCATGCCATAGGAGAGTTGGGTCAGCAGCTTGCGTTGGAATGACCAGTCCTTTGAGAGGGAACTCGTTTATGCCACTTCTGGGTTTCAGCATCAGAGGAATGAAGAAAAAAAAATAAAAGGAAGGACAAGTCTGCTCCTAGGTATGGTTTATTGTAGCTAAAAGGGAGAGAGAGACAGGCAGAGACATCTGGGAGAGTCCAGAGTGAACAGGACCCTGAGCCAGGCCATGTGAGGAGAGGAGGGAGGGGAGGGCCAGACCAAGAGGCCAGGAGGGTGAAGGGTAGACAAAAAAGCCAAAGGACCAGTGTAGCAAAATAGCTCAATTATATAGGAAAGGGCAGCAGGGGGAAGGGCAGCCCAGCCCCTGGGTCGGGAGCAGGGTATAGCAGCCAGGAGGGTCCTGTAACATGTAGGGACTGAGGGATGCTGGGAGAACCTGGCCGCCAGGTCCACTTCAGTATGTTAAAGAGGCACCTGAGCCATTTGCCCCAGGTTTGAAACCTATCACTGAGGAAGTTAGATAGGCCCAGCAAGGGAGGGGAAGGGAAGTTAGTGTTTAGTTCTTAGAGGCTGAGTAATCTCACAGTGAATCACTAATTTTCGAAGCCACGTGTGATGGTTAATTGTTCTTGTCAATTTGACAGGATTTTAGAATCACCCAGGAAGCACACCTAGTGTGTGCCTGTCAGGGTGTGCCTATGAGAACATTTCCAGACAGGTTTAAGTGAGGAGGGAAACCCCACCCTAAGCATGGGCTAGGTGCCCAGATGGAATAGAAGGAAGGAAAGGAGCAGGAAAGCTGGGTGGCCATCAGCAACTATTCTAACTTTCCTGATCTAAGCAGAAAGTAAATGTAATAAAAAGCCATTTTGGAGCTCCATGACATATCCAGAGGATACAGGACCAAATATAGAGTCAGAGAAGAACAAAGACTGGACAGAGTCAAGACGTTGGCAAAAACCACAGCCCAGATCATTCCTGGCTGAGGAACAAAACAGAGTGTCACGGCCTTCTTAGACAGGCCTCACCCTGGAGCCCAGGACAGCCTCCAAGTCTTAATCCTCCTGACTCTGCCTTCTGAATGCTATAATCACTGATGTGAGCCACCAACCAGGGTGCCACATCTTACATCACAGCTACGTAAAAGATGCCACCTCTGCCCTCAGAGGGCATCTGCTACCTCTGTCTTCAGTTTCATGAAATTTTTCAACTGTTCAGGTCTTTGGTCCTCTGTGACATGCCTATTTTTTTCCTCTAGCTGGTTTTTGAAATTGTTCCTTTTGTGACTGATTTTTGGTAATTAGACTATAATTAATCTCTATGTGGAAGACACACATACAAATACAGATTTGTTTCCTGCTTAGGATTTGCTGAAAATTTTGTATCTATCAGTATAGTTTTTTTTTTTAATCAAATTGGATAGATTTTTAGTCTTTTTATTTTCTCCAAAAACCTGTTTCCCCCTCTTCACAGGTTCTGATTCCAGTTACATGGATTTTTAGAGACTGTTAATCTTTATTTTTAACATATTTAAATTTATTTGTTTTATTCAGGATAAATTCTATGCTGTGTGCATTAGTTCCTTTCTTTCTCCCTTTTCGGGGGCGGGGGGCTTTTAAGACATGGTTTCTTGTGTAGCCTTGGCTGTCCTAGAACTCACTCTGTAGACCAGGCTGGCCTCAAACTCAGAGATCCACCTGTCTCTGCCTCCGAGTGCTGGAATTAAAGTTGTGCGCCACCACCGCCCTGGTGTATTAGTTTCTTATTACTGACCTGCTTTCATCACATAGCTTGAGTTTTCCAGAAGTCTATGTAAACAGAACCAATATTATATAGTAGTTTTCATCTAGCTCCTCTTGTTCAGTGTAATCACTTCAGATTTTCCATGCTGTCTGTGTCAATAGTTCCTTCTTTCTTGTGCTGTGATTTGAATGTAGTTTATTTTCTAGAAGTTATCATATTGATTCTCATTATTTTGGGGTTAGAAGACAGTGAAACCTTTAAGAAAGAGGAGACCTAGTAGCAGATGATTGAATCTCTGGGGGTACTATCTCTATCTATCTATCTATCTATCTATCTATCTATCTATCCATCCATCCATCCATCCATCCATCCATCCATCCATCCATCCATCCATCTATCTAATTTATTTTAATGTAGTACCAGTAGGGTGTATTTTGTTACAGCAGCAGCAGAAACCAAAATTTAGTTATCTGGTCACACATTAACAAACATTTAAGTTGTTTCCAATATGGAGACATAAAAAAAATTGCCATGAATGTTTGTATATAATGTATATCATTGTCAGACATAAGCAAGTGTGAAAAGGTGAGAAAGCTTGCTGGAATCAATTCTTTCTTTCCACCATGTGAGTCTTGGGGATTGAATTTAAGTTGTCAGGCTTGGCAGTGAGCAGCTTTACACACTTTGACTTCTTGTTGGCCTATCAACTTCTACTATTCTTATTGTGCATGCACACATACACACAATAATAATAAATATATTTTAAGGCATTCTGGGTTTTATCTGTAATTATGTCAAAATCTGTACATCAGTTTAGAGAAGCATGGTATCTTAATTATATTCATTTTCACAGTGCATGAATAGAGTGCAGTTGTGGTATCTGTAGGGAATTGAAAAATACCAAAATCCATGGGTGCTCCAGAATGTCTTAGTGTCTTGAAATAACCCCTCACACCAGGCAATAGTGGCACACGCTTTTAGTCCCAGCACTTGGGAGGCAGAGGCAGGTGTATCTCAGTGAGTTTGAGGCCAGCCTGGTCTGCAAAGCAAGTTCTAGGACAGCCAGGACTGTTACACAGAGAAACCCTGTCTCAAAAAAACAAAAACAGAAACAAACAAACAAAAAGAAATAGCCCCTCCCATTCTCTCGTGTTCTTTAAATATTCTGCATTACTTGTAACATCAAGCACCGTGTAGGTAGGATGTAGGGAGGATAAATAGTTGTCATACTGTGTTATTTTTAGACAAAGGGGAAGAAGCCTGTGCATGTTTAGTACAGGCACGATGTTTTTAATGCAGTTGTCTCATAATCTAGTGAATGTAGTTTATCTAGTTGAAACTACAGTTGTGAAATGTAAAGATATTGAAGGCTGGATATGCATCTCTTTATTTACTTAGACTTTCTGAAATTCTTTTTAGCAAGACTTTGTGATTTTTACACCTTACATAACTGTAGCATGAATCTTAAAGAGTCTTATTAATAAAATCAAACCTGAGGCTAGTTATTGGGGTGAAATGCTGGAAGATCAGAGAGACAGAACAAGCCACAGCTTCCTCACCTGCCCAATTCCTCAGGTGGTCTTGTTTCCTCAGACTGGAAGTCTCTGTGTCCTCATATCTGAATGGCTCTCAGCTGAACTGTGATGCTAGAAGCCTGAAAGCTTAACCAGCCAAATGCTTAACCAGCCAAATGCTTAACCAGCCAAATGCTTCTAGTTCCTGGTTCTCACGCCTTAAATACCTTTCTGCCTTCTACCATCACTCCCTGGGATTAAAGGCTCGCTTTCTGGGATGAAAGGCATGAGTCACCATGCTTGGCTGTATCCTTGAACACATGGATTTCTGCCTAGTTCTGCCTCCCAAGTGCTGGGATTAAAGGCGTGTGCTACCACTGCCTATCCTCTATGTTTAATATTGTGGCTGTTCTGTCTCTGACCCCAGATAAGTTTATTAGGGTGCACAATATTTTGGGGAACACAATACCACCACACATAACTATCAGATTTATCTCTAAATATTACATTTTATGCTATTAAAGATGATATTTTAAAATTATAATTTCCAATTTATTGTTGAGTATCTAGAAATGCATTTGATTATCATCCTCATATTCTGAAACCTTATGAAGCTAATGTATTAGTTCTAATGAGTTTATTTTAGGTTCTAGTTTCCTACATATGTAGTCCATGCCTTCTATGGAATTTCACTTCTTCCTGTCTGGATGCCTTTGTTTTCTTTTTCTTGCCTTATCACATTGGCTAGAACTACAACTAATTTGTGAGTGGTGAGAGTGGATGTCCATGCCAATAGAAAAGTCTTTGGCATGATAGAGCCTGAAGTTTTTCCATAAATACCCCTTATCAGGTTGATTGAAAAAAAACCTTCTTTTCTGTGACTAATGTGTTGAAAAAAAAACATTCATGAATGTACTTTGGATTTTTCAATACTTCTTCTGAAGCTGCTGATATAATTGTTTCATTTTTAAGTACTTTGTTCTCTTTTAGTGAGTTGTATTGATTTGTCCAATGTTGAAATGGCCTTGTGTCTTTGGAACAGACTGTACCTGATGTATGTGGATTTTTATTTGATAAAATTTTCTCTGGGGTTTTGTGTCTGTTTCCATGAGCAATATTGTTGTGTATTTTTCTTGTAATTTCTTTGTTTTAATGTTAGCTGCTTAGAACGTACTCTCTGCTCTTCTGTGAAGCCATCTTAGTAAAGTAATGGGATTATTTCTTCAGTGGTCTGTATCTCTCAAGGACATTTTAAAAATATTCCAAAACTCAGATTTATTAGCACAGTATGTTTTAGTCTCCTTTTATATATTTACATTTATGAGTTCTTTCTTTGTAAATTTAGTGGAAGTGTTGACACAGGGCCTCGCTACGTAGCCCAAGAGGGGCTCAGAATCCAACCCTCCTTCCTCTGCCTCCCAAGTGCTGGGATTATTGTAATTGTTGCTGTGCTCAGTTCTTATGCTCTTTTAATATCCGTCCTATCTGTTCTGATTTCCTCCTACTTATTCCCAATATTGGTATTTTATGCCTTTTTGGTTTTTTTTTTTTTAATTTATCAGCTTAGCTAGAGTTTAATCAGTTTTTTGGGGGGAGGGGCATCCTTTTAAAAACTCAGCTTTGGGTTTTGGTTTTTCTCTTATCCTCATTATTTTCTCTATCCTGCTTTAGGGTTGATCGGCTCTTCCTTTTCTAACTTCTTTTCATTTATTTTATTTTATTTTTTAGTTTTTCAAGACAGCGTTTCTCTGTGTAGTTTTGGTGCCTGTCCTGGATCTCACTCTATAGACCAGGCTGGCCTCACTCACAGAGATCTGCCTGACTCTGCCTCCCGAGTGCTGGGATTAAAGGTGTGTGCCACCACTAACTTCTTAAGGTGGTGGCTGGAGTTGTTGATTAGAGACTTCTTTTCCTACAGTCTTTTAAAATACTGCTTCCATGATCCCGTGGTCACATCATGTTGCTGCTATAGTTTGAGTGTGAGTGTCCCTCTAAAATTCCTGTGCTGGGACCTATACCCAGTGTGGTCATATTGAGAAGTGAGCATTGGAGAAGAGATTAAACATGAGCACTTCACCCTCACGGGAGGCTTTGATACTCTTAAAAAAGAAGCCGAATGTAGTGCCCTCATACTTTTCTGTCCTTCTGTTCTCCCCACCCCTGCAAATTCAGGTTTATTTAATTTGGAGACCGTAAAAGAAGGTACCACCATAGAAACAGAGGTCCCTCACCAGAAGCCAGATGTGCCACCCACTAAGAAAGGTAAGCTTCTGTTGTCTATAAACTTCCTGGCCAGTGATGTTCTTTCACAGCACTGAGAAGGGACAGAGACCACTGTGGGTTCATTTTTATTCATTTTGATGTCCTTTCTAATTTCCTTTTCCTTAAAAAAAAAAAAGTCTGAAAATACATCGCATTTTACCTTATTTATTACCTGTGTTGGGTGTGAGTATGCATGCCCCACAACATGCTTGTGGCAGCCAGAAGACAGCCCAGGAGACCAGTTATCGACTCCCATCATGTGTGTCCTGGGGTTGAACGGAGGTAATCAGGTGGCCCATACAAGTTCTCGTTCATGCTTCAGACACCTAAAGTATTTAGCTCTGCAGAACCCTGCAGCCTTTTCAGGGCTTGTGCCCACTTGGAGGAGCTCCAAGATTGTCACACTGCCATACTTCCCCAAACAGAGCCCAGACAACACCAGGCTTTCCTTCCACTCAAGTTCTTGCTACAGAGGACTGCCTTGAGACCTTGACCCTCCAGACCTATGAAGTGGTCACGTGGCTGTGCCGCAGCTCCACAAACTCAACCCTGTAGCCCTGGAGGCATTGGGGCCCCATGTAGAAGCCCCCAGCAAATAGTCACATGGCACCCTCTATTGTCCTGAAAGCAACCAGGTGACCCAGGCTTGAGAGGGTCTGTCCTCTAAGACCTGAAAGCACCCAAATGGCCCATCCACCAGAGGCCCCTGAGGGTAACCAAGAAGACCTTCCTGAACGGCATGTCTAACACTCCACCCCCTTACAGTTTTTGAGACTCAGTTGAACATCCAGTTCTCAACTTAGCCTACTGTTACCTGAGCAGGTTAGCATGAAAGAACCTTAAAGTCAACTTGTGTAGCCCTTGGATACCAATATTCCTGCTTAAGAGAACTGTATCTAAGCTATTGTCACAATCCTACAACCTCTTCATCCCAGGCAGAGATATCTGATGTCTTTGCAAATGTGGATTACAGCCAAAGAAGCTACACAGGTACAAAGCATCCACAATGGATCAACCAATGAAGCCTATTTTCTATGAAAGCCACTGTTATAGGCTAGATGTGGTAGCATATAGCTGCAATCTTAGTATTCAGGAGACAGAAACAGGGTAAGTGCAACAAGTTTGAGAGCAGTGTGGTCTCTATGGCAAATCCTATGTCAACCAGTCAACCAGTGCTATATAATGAAACACTGTCTCAAAAAAAAAAAAAAAAAAAAAAAAAAAAAAAAAAAGCCACTCTGCAGTGTTGATAGAGGCAACTATTGACCCATCACATTCTTTCCTGTAGAAATATAAGAAGGATGATAAAACAATTATACGACAATGTAATTCCTCAAGATGTACAAAGTAACACTCTACAACAGACCCCAGTAGAAAAGGAAATAAACAGATTTGTAGATGTATCCAACCGTCTTATTAAATAAGAAACACAGAAACAATGTAAAAGAGAAAGCCAAGAGGTCAGAGCTCAGAGCTAAAATCTCACCCTTCCGCCTGCAGTGTCCCAGCTTCCCGAAAGAGAGCTATATCCTGTCTGTATGTCTTTTTTATAGTATTATTGTTCTGCCTTCTCATTGGTTGTAAACCCAAACACATGACTGCCTCGTCACTGTCTGAATGTACAGCCCCCTAGGTCTTAAAGGCATATGTCTCCAATGCTGGCTGTATCCCTGAACACACAGAGATCTATGGGATTAAAGGCGTGTGCCACCACCGCCACACTCTGTCTATGGCTCTAATAGCTCTGACCCCCGGGCAACTTTATTTATTAACATACAATCAAAATCACATTTCAGTACAATTAGAATACCACCACACAGATTACCTAGAAAGAATTCAGAAAAGTGAGCTTAAGGAAACTTAGTGAGATAAGAAGACAGTTTATGATATGAATGAAAAACTCATCAAGGGGTATAGCATGAAAAAGAATCAGTAAGAAATACTGGATCTGAAGAACTCAATAAATGAAATTTAAAGCATGGTAATGAGCTTCAACATAATTGATCAGGTAGAATAAAGAATTTCTGAGCTTAAAGTCTTGAAATAATCCAGTAATTTTTAAATGGAGAAGAACACTTTGTGGATTTATGAGACAGCATTACATAAGCAAAGATACATTATAGGTATTTCAGAAAAGGAGCTAAGGGAAGGCATAAAAACATCTTTTCATTGGACAGGAGCGATGGCTCAGCAGTTAAGAGCACCTACATGGTGGCTTAGGACATCCATCACTCCAGTTCCAGGGAATTCAGTACCTTCTTCTGACCTCTGTTGTCACGGCGTGCATACATATATTCAGGTAGTCACATGAATAAAATAAAAGCTAAAATATTTTTGAAGAAATAAATGAAAAATCTGTTCAGTAAAATGAATTGCTGGAAACTTTCCAAATCATGGGGGAAACTGTCCATAAGGCCCAAGAAATTCAAAGGACACCTTAATAAATTTGACAAAAATATCCTTTCTGATTTGTATTATGGTCAAACTGCCAAATGACCAAGACCAAAAAACTCTAAAAGCAGTAAAAGAAAAGCATTAAATACCTTAGAAGATTAACAACAGACTTCTCAACAGAAACATTAAAGGTTGGAGGAGAATGGGATATGTTCAAAGACCCAAAGAAAAAAATGTCAAGTAAGAATAGCATGGATCTGGGCAGTGGTGGTGCGCACTTTTAATACCAGCACTCAGGAGGCAGAGGCAGGCCAATCTCTGTGTGTTTGAGGTCAGCCTGATCTACATATCGAGTTCTAGGACAGCCAGGGCTACAGAGAGAAAACCCTGTCTCAAAAAAACAAGACAAACAAACCAACAAAGAACAGTATGGGTCAACAAAGCTGCCCTTCAGAAGTGAAGGAGAGACACAGATTTCCCAGGACAACTAAAGCCTGAAGGCATTCAGCGTTACTAGACCAGCTTTATGAGAAATACTAATAGGAGCCTACAACAGGAGCAAAAGATAATAACCATCGCAGAAACGTGCAAAACTCAGCAGTGGAGTAGATGCACGAAAGAGAAAGGAAACCAAGTTCCATGGATACAGGAACCCACAAGAGCACAAAGATGGACAAGAAAGGAACAAAGGATGTACAAAACAACCAGAAAAGTTAACAGAACAACAGGAAAATGTCTTTAATTATCAGTGATGACCTTGAATGCAAATGGATTGAAATTCCAATTAAAAGACTGGCTAAATAGATTTTTTAAAATTATTTTTTGAGTGTGTACACATGTTTTGCTTGCATGTATGTAGGTGTACCACATGCATGCCTCTTGCCTGTGGAAGCCAGAAGAGGATATCAGATCTCCTGGAGCTGGAGTTACGGATTGTTGAGAATCACATGGTGTGAACTACACCATTCAGGTGCTGGGAATCAAACAAGGCTCTCTGGAAAACCAGCTGGTACTCTTACCCACAGAGCAATCTCTCCAGCCCCTGGAAAAACAGAGATACACTGCCTATGAGAAATTATCTTTACTGGTAAAGAGATGCATAGGCTGAAAGTGAAGGGATGGGAAAGGACTTACCATATAAGTGGAAACTAAAAGGTGAGCAATTATGTTCCATAAAACAGACTACTTAAACAAACACACTAAAAAGAAAGTCACCACTTAACAATAATAACTGGATCAATTCAAGAAAAGGAGGTGTAATCCTAAATGTATATAAGTACCCAGTGCTGGAGCAACCAATTACAAAGAGCAGACAGTGGTTATGAAAGAGGATGGACTGCAGTCCACCACCACCATACATTCATCTATGAACAGACAGATCGTCCACACACAAAATCAGTGGACATTATAATTAAACCCTGTAATAGACCGAACAGACCAAGGAGTTGCAGAACATCATGTCCCACAGCTACTGAATATGCCTTCTTCTCATCCACACACAGAGCATTTTCAAGGATACCTCATAAAAGTTAGACAAAAACAAGTCTCAACAAAATTTTTAAATTGAAATCGTAATATATATATCTTTATTGACATCAATAGAATAAGACCAGTAATTAACAAGAGGAATTAAAAAAAGAAAGAAAAGCAATAACAGGCAAACCTAAAATTAGTAGAAGACAAGAAATAATAAAGATCAGAGTAGAACTGAGACTAAAGTACACAAATAATCAGTGAGCTCAAATTAGCTTCTTGAAAAGATAAAAGACTCAGTTTTTAAATTCAGCAATGAAAACTGAGACCTCATAACAGCATCACAGAGTGAAAGGAATCATTGGGGCAATAATGGACAATCATGTACAGCAAATTGGGATACCTAGAAGAAACAGACTTCTGGGCATAGGTAACCACCAAAATTGAACCATAAGGACATGGAAAACCTAAAACAATAGTGAGCATTGAGACTGAATTGGTCTCTTGTATTAATTCACTAGTTGCTGTGACCAAATACCTGACTAAGCAAAAGCCTTTAATGGAGGAAGGGTTTCTTCAGCATGTGGTTCAAGGTGATACAGTCCCTGTGGGCAGGGAAGGTGTGGTGGATGCAGTGTGAGGCAGCTGGTCACGTTGCATTTCTGGTCAGGGAGCAGATATTGATGCATTCTAGAGTTCAGCTAGCTTTTTCTTGGATTTGCAGTCTGAGTCCTCAGCCCATGGCATGGCACCACCCACATTTAGGGTAAGTCTTCCTACCTCAGTTAACCTAATTTAGATAACCCTTGACAAACACACCCAGAGGTGTGTTTCCAGTGTGATTTGAAATCCAGACATGTTGACAGTAGAGATTAACCATCACATCTCCAAAGGAAAGTCAGCATCTTAATGGCTTTACTCCTGAATTTCATCAAACTTCTGAAGAACTAATACAGCTTCTTCATGAACTATTCCAAAGGATTGAAAGGGAGGGAGCCTTCCAAACTCATTCTTAGAGGCCAGCATTGCACTGAATCCAAAGCTTGACCAGGCTACAACAACAAAAGTTCAAAATACCAATATCCCTGATTAACATAAATTCATATTGGGGTAACCAACTGCTCCGTGATTGGATTGGAGGCCAACTCCATAGGAGGGAATACACACCTCAACTATAAACTTGGTCAAAAGCCTATGACTGAGGAATTCATGGGTCCAAAGGAAGAACATACTACCATTATTTTCCTAGATGGATAGATGCCGTCAAATGTTCTTCTAAATAAATACTTACGTTTATATCACTAGACTAGTGCCACCCTCAGCCTGGGGCAGAAAAATTCTTTTTTTCCAGCAGGCAATAGTTAATGCAGAGATTCAGAACTGGTCAAAGTGCTGACAGTAAGTGACTGTTAAGTGATTGCCCCCAAATGGGACATTTGTCTCAACCCCTCAAGACTCAGAAACATCAGTGAAGAAGGATAGGAAGAATGTGAGAACCAGAGGATGGGGCAGAGAGCTGTGAAATGCTGTCTTCTGGACCTGCCATCATCACTGCAGTCCAGAACTCAGGTAGCTATGGTTACCTTGTACAAGACCTACACAAGATCAAGCCAGTCAGTAAACATTCCGGCACGTGTAGAGAAGGGACTTAGGTGGTTCCACCCATAGCTGAGGAGATATTGACAATTGATGGCTAATAGGAATGGAGGTGTGACTTCAGGGAGGATGCCAGGCTCTAAGGAATGGCCCCAACACCCTGCAAGACTAATTGGACTCAATGAGCTATTTTTAAAAAATAGAAGAGAACATTAAGTTGAGAGGAAGAAGTATTGGGGAGGGTCTGGCGGGAGTCTTATGGGGAATTTGGGTTGGGTATGATTAAGATACTTTATATGTGAATGAAATTGTCAAAGAATAAATAAAAATATATTTTAAAAGTGAACTATATCTGAGGTACTAGATAGGTAGTTACTATGACCTGGTTACATACCACATACATGTATTAAAATGCCACTGTATACCTCATATATACTATTTTGATATGTCAAAAAAAACAACTTGTTTGTTCCAGATATTAGAGGATTTTCCAGATGTGTTTGGGGGAATTCTTAGTGGAGGCTGGGGTTGAAGCTCAGGTTTTTTTCTTGCTAAGCCCACATTCTAGTCCTGAGCTATACCCACAGCTCCAACTTCTCCAGACATGCTGCTATTGTTTTCTAATTTAATTTTATATTTCCAGAGAATATACTTGGAATGATTTTAGTATCTATCCATCTATCTGTTTGTCTATCTTAAAGACAGGATCTTTTATGCCTAGAATATAGCCTACCTTTATAGATTTTTCTGTGTTTATATGAAAATAATGTGTTTTGTAATTGGACAGGGCATACTATGAATATTAATTAAGTCAATAATAAAACAACCTTCATTATTTTCGGTAATAGTATTATTCTGAAATCTAATTAATATGATACTAATAGAAACCCTGACTTTTCATTAGTGTCAGTATGACCTCTTTTAGAAGCATTTACCTTTATCTGTGTTTTTAATATCTAAAATGAGCGTCTTGAAGGAAGCATACAGTTGGAAATGAGTGTTTCTCCTTGAGTTATTACATTCTTCTTTATTTAGGTCCCACAATTCCTTACTATATTGTTAGCTATTAAACAACTTTAACAAGTATTTTCTTTATACTTAACCCATGTTTAAAGGTGATTTTCTACATGAAGGTAGATCTAAATTCCACTATTAGTCTTTCCATCAACAAAGCAGGAGAATGTATTTGGCCTCTAGTATGTGACATTTTTCTGGGCATTGGGAACATGATGGTAAGCAAGTCAAAGTTCCTCCTAGAAACTCCCATTTTTGAGGATAGATTGAAACGGGGCCTCACTCTGTAGCCCAGGCTGGCCTCAAACTCGTAATCCCTCCTACTTTAGCCTCCTAAGTGCTAGGAATTTAGGAGTATGACATCCCAGCTGACCACTTGAAGCCAATGTCAGTCCCGCCTTCTGAGCACTTCCCTGGATCACACAATCATTTTTCTGTGTCTGGAGGAACTGCAGGGTTATCTGTAAAGTTTTCACAAAATTGTGCAGGGATTGGAAATTTAGAATAAGTCCATGGTGAGTTGGAAACAATTCTAACATACAAGCAATGACTGAGCTCACTATATAGCAAACAAAAATCTGGAGGATGACAGCTGAGAAATCTGTTTATCTTTCCTCTCACCCACAGGACTTAAGGAAACAAAGAATACAAAAGGAAAGTCGTAGAAAAACTCTGGCCACCTTCCGGCCATCATGGAGCAAAAATCAAACCAAACTGAGATAATCAAGCACTCTGCTTCACAGCGGTCTTCAAAGAGGAGGCTCTGAAACCACCAGATTTTCCCCAGTGAGAGCACTGACCCATCAGGGCTTGCCAAGAAGAACCTCAACCATCAGTATTTCCCCAAAGGAGATGTTAGTGTCATACCACCAGTAACCCCCATGGGAATACTATACTTCAAGGGCAACTATACTTCAATGTCCCAAAGAGGACATTGCTCTGTCAGGGCTCCTCGAAAGAACCTTGAACCACCAAAGTTCCCTAAAAGTCCCACTAATGCTTCCCCCAAAAAGACCGTGTCTTCCAAGGAGAATATCAAACAACCAGTGTTCCTCTAAGGAACAAAAACCCTCCCAGTTCCCGTTTAGGGGCTCACTAAGCAGAATCCTTACTGAACAGCGCGGTGGCCCAGGTATAGCTAACTCCTCCTCTCAGGAATCTGTTTATATGCTAGACTTCTCCTCTATTATGTCTTCTTCCTTCTCCCTCCTCTTCTTCCTCTCTCTGTCTAAGTATGGTGATGGTAGGGTGTGGTCAGGAAGGCTCACACAGGGCCATTGAGGTTTTCAGGAGCAGCACTCCGGCCCAACCTCTATAAGGAGTGCACCTCAGGAGACTGGCCAGGGCAACCAATGATGCATGGCCATGAACCTGGAGCTGGTTGCTCTCTGAGTTTGCAGGTTGTCTCATCTTATACTTCTGTTGTATTTCCTGCTGAAGGAGTGACTGGTCACTTCAGCTTGTAATTAATAAAGGCAACTTCTCAGGGAGCCAGTGTGTTGTTTGCCCCCCTCTGTGGTCACCCAGGCTAATGAAGACTGTGGAACTGGTGCCTTAGTAATATTTTCCTCAGCCATGGAAGGAGAATTGGCATGGGCATGAGCTGGGCAAAGCTCTCAATCCCACCCTCATTTTCTGATGTGCGTGCAATAGGTTGCTTCCTAATGTCTGAGGTTTACAATTCATGCTCCTGCTGTGGGGTGATGGCGCACGCCTTTAATCCCAGCACTCAGGAGGCAGAGCCAGGCTGGATCTCTGTGAGTTCGAGGCCAGCCTGGACTACAGAGTGAGTTCTAGGGAAGGCGCAAAGCTATACAGAGAAACCCTGTCTCGAAAAAAACAACCAACCAACAAACAAACATACAATCCATGCTCCCATAGCACTAAATAAACAGCCTTGGCCTTCCCAGGAAAACAGAGCTAAGAACAATCATCGGAAGTCCCTCTGTCTGGGAGCCCACTGTTGGAAATAGTGAGTTGAGTTCTATGATGTGACCTTCGCCCATTCATACTCCCCCTGGACCTCACCCTTCTGCCTCAGCATGACGATACAGGGTAAACTATACCCTCAACTTCTCCCTGGACCAGATTTATCCTGGTTAACCGTGAAGCCATGTGAATGTTACAGGGCAGGCCGTCTCCCTTCTCCCCAACAGCCGCAGCATCACTCCATAAAAGGAGGCTGCTTGGCTTGGGACCTCCATTTGTATAGCCAGCTGCCCTAACCTCACATGTAGTGCAGCGATCAGGAGCAGCACGCCCTGGGGTGGGCACACAGACAGACAGACAGGGCTGGCCTGGATGCTTAAGGTGATGTCTCAGAGAGATCCTGATGGAAGTCCCAAACATTACGAGCTCAAAGGGATTCTCACTGTCACATCTCTAACTACTCACTCCAGCCACTGTCCTGTCTGAAACCCCTGCCCCAGATCTACCCAGTCTACAAAGCACCATCACAGGATGTAAGCATTTCACCCAAGGAAGTAGTATTATTCTTAGGTATGTCTTGATAAACCAAGGAGAAGCTTCTGGAACAATGTGAGGGCCATTCTGCCTCCACTGACCCTGGTTAAGAACTAGGAAGTGATCCCTCTCCTAGACTCTACACTCCACACACACACACACACATACACACACACACCTTTTATAAACACATACTTTTATACACACACACTTTTATACACACACACACATACTTTTATACACACTTTTATACACACATACACACTCATACATACTTTTATACACACACACACTCACACACACACACTCACACATACTTTTATACACGTACTTGAGCTTGCCCTTCTCGGACCAGTGTCCATCATTTTCCCCAACCCCACCTGGTCTCAACTGTTCTTTAAAGACTCAGGGACAACTTGGCTCAAGTATGCCAAAACCCAAATGCAGAGCAGCTTGGTCAGGCACATGGAAGAAGGAGCTCTCCAGGCCACCCCGCTACAGGTCTGTATCCTGACCCCACGTTCTCTCCCACAGCAAAGACCAACACAAGACCAGAGGGTAAGACACATGCTTTATGCCTGCAGGTGGTCAGGGAGATGTTAGCAGGGACCCGGCATGTAACTGTCACACCCAGAAGTGATCCAGGAGGCTTTGTCCAGACTCAGGAGGTAGTCTAGGAGGGCTTCCTGGAGCAGATAACAATGAAGGAGTCTTCCAGGCAGGCCTCAGTGGCAGGGGCCAGTGCTGAGGACTCTGGTCCCAGTCTCCTGAGTTTCAGAGCATCATGTCAATGCACATATGGTTAGGTTGTTCCTAAGGTGGAGACAGCTGAGTGGTTCTTGTTTCCTCTTCCCAGCAGTACACAGAAAGTCAAAAGAGGTCACTTGACGGAGCTGCTCTGAATCAGGAGCCGTGTCCAGAGAGCACAGGCTCTTACACCAGGAGGCCACAGCAAAGCAGGGCGAAGCAAACCCAGGCACCAGAGGAGGGTGCAGGGAAGTTCTGACCTCATGGCAGACAGGTCAGAGCCCAGCAGATGTGGCCAGCCAAGCCTCCCCACCTAGACGGCCAGGGCCTGCGCCAGCGCCTCCTCTCCTGTTCACCTGGCGCTCCTGGAGTTCCTCTGTTTGCTCATGGCTGTGAGCATCTGGCTGATGTAGGAAGTCAGGAGATCATCCATTTTGTAGCCCTGGAACCAGGGGTGAGGAAGTAATCAGGGCCCATGGAGGAACGTGCCCGCCCCTCACACACATGACTCTTAGGACACTGGGCACAGTGCAGAAACAAAGCAACTCTGTCCCCGTCGACACACTTGAGGGACTGGGTTCATCTTGCCGTCGTGAGCCCCGGGCTCGTGGTCCCTGTAATTCTGGACGCCCCCCTCCAGGAGTGACTGCGAACACGACCAGTTAAGCAGCACTGGGAAGTGTGGGCTCCTCTAGGAGGAGGTCTCATTGCTAACAGCTCCTCTGTTACACTCGGGCCACAGTCCATGTGTGCCTGCTCAATCTCCAGACACTAAAACAGCAGCTGAATGAGGGATTTGTTCCTCCACCCCAGAATGAGCACTTTCCCCTGACTAGCCTCCAGATAGACCCAACCAGGATAGGTAGGGACCCAGGCCAGGCACTAGGAAGCGCGCTCACCAGCGACGTCTCACAGAGCAGTTTGCTCCCACGGACCAGGTTCCCAATGGTGATGTGGAAGTAGGTGTTGCCGCTGCTCCAGTTGGAGATCTTGGTGAAGGGGTGAGTAGTCAGAATGTCCTGGGGGAGCAGGAGGGCACACAGCTGCACAGCACGGCCCTCTGGCTTCAGTAACCCCTGCTCCAGCCTGCACACACACACACACACACACACACACACACACACACACACACACACACGCGCACAGAAGTCTGGGCCCTCACACGAGGAAAGGAACAAGAGGGAGGGAGAAGCCAGCTGTGTGTGCAGCTGCCAGGGAGTTTCCCCTCCATGCCTTGCCTTGGACACCCAAGGAAGCCCGGGAGGCTGTTGGGTGCTTAGGGCCCAATACAGAAACTTAGGTGGCCTGAGAGCACTGGCCACTGTTGGTCTGAATGAGATAGCCCAGGTGAGTTTAAGGAGAAAGTGGGACAGAGAAGAAAACAGAAAAGAACCTTGGAAGGACACAGTATACTTGGAATGTGTAGAGCAGAAGCCCAAAACTGCCTGCAAAAGGGTGACGAAGTCGGAGAGCCCATGTGAACACGCTGCCATGGAAGATGACCGTCATCAGTGATTTTCACCAGCTATTCAGGAGCACAGCATCGGGGGACACAGTGGGGGACACAGTGGGGGACACAGTGGGACCGGCCTTTCTGGTGCCTGAGCACAGCTACTCCTGCATCCGATGCACTATTTACCATCGTGACCGGATGGGCAGAGAACATTTTGGGAAGAGGCGGCAGCCTGTGGCATCCAGTGACACTGAGAAACTGAGCACTAAAAAGTCTTTGTGGGACTTAGCAGCAAGAATTTGATGGTAAGTTGAAGGTACAGTTTTGGTGGAGCAAATGAACAGGTCAATGGAGCAAGCACAGGCAGCCAGGGGCTCTGCAGTGGGGACGGTGGGTGAAAGGGCTTATCCCTGGGACCTTAGCTGGTCCTCCCCGACCCTGCACACTCCTGCCCTGCTCACCTTGGTTCTGGGATCGATGAGGCTGACCCCGTACTTGTTAATGGCAATTAAGAGAATCTCAGGGAAGTTTGGTTCTGTAGTTTGCTAGCAAAGAAAACAGAGACACCATCAGATGGCGATTCAGAGCAAGACAGCAGCAGTTTGGAGACAGGCATCAAGCCAGCCTCGCCAGGGCAAAATCAACCTGGCCTGCTGCCTGTGTGGAGCCAGAGGTACCAAGGCCCTGCCAGTCCTGCCGTGACCTGGTTTCTGCCTCTGCCCACAGCTCACGGGTCCCCAGCAGAGGTCCCACCCTTTCCCTCTTGCTCTCCTGGGAGGTTCTGCTATGTCCTTTCTCTCAATCCAAAAGTTTCCCAGTGGCCAGAGCAGCCATATGGTGCCCTTGTCCCAGCCCCAAACCTCCAGGGCCCATTGTCCCCCGAGGAGACCCTGACCTTCACCTGCTTGCCACCTGTTCTCACCACCCTCAGCCATACTTAACCTTCTTCATTTCCTGCCCAGATCTGAGCTCTCAGGCCTGTGGGCTCTGTCTACACAGGGCCCTTGGCAGAGGATTTCCTGGAAAGCCCAGCATCACCTGCTCCAGGAAGCCACCCTAGACTACCTCCTCACTCTAGGCACAGTCTCCTCCTCACCCTAGGAACAGCCTCCTCCTCACCCCAGGAACAGCCTCCTCCTCACCCCAGGAACAGCCTCCTCCTCACCCCAGGAACAGCCTCCTCTCCACCCAGGCATAGCCTCCTCCTCAACCCAGGCATAGCCTCCATCCAGATCTGCTACCTCACGAGAGCCCACCAGTACAAGCCACCCTTCATCACTCCAGCCTATATGTATGACCATCTCTCTTGTTGGGCCAAGCTTCTGGTCCTTCCTAGTGGGTCAAATTAAGGCAGCTTCTCCTGTCTGTGCCAGATGTTCAAGGCAATCACTGCCACCTTCTTTCCAGTCTCTGCTGTCTCACCCCAACCCCTTTGCACCTTCCTGCCCTCTGAAGATCTCCCGAAGACATACCTTCACCTCGAAGAAGGCTGAGCCAAAGGTGGGCCACTTGAAGATGAGCTTCAGGAAGGCTAGCTTGGCCTCCTCTTTGGACTTCCCTGCATGCTTGTTGAAGTAGGCGACGATGGACTGTGGGGGAAGTGAGTCAGGTGCACCCCTCACAGCTCTGCTTCTGCCTGTCTACACTGTCAGACCCAGGCATGGGATAGACAGTGTTGCCAACTACCGTGGTCCCCACTTAACACAGCCAACTGGCTTCTGACCCACCCCATGCAGACGATCCGGAGGGTATCAATGAAATTCAGGCCACCTACAAATCAGGATGGGACAAACTAATACCACAGGACCATGAAGTCCTTTGGGTGGGGACCAGAGAAGGAAGCAAATAGAGATGGAATAAAGGGTGCCCTCATCACAGGAGGGGCATTCCCCTTAGCTGCTGGCCAGTACTTGCTGCCCCGACTCCTGGGATACCCAAGGTCCCACTCTGGGAGGCCCCATTCCCACTGCTCTCCTGTGTTTACCCGCTTCCAGTCATCAGGTGAGACCTGCCGGATGAGGTCCTGAGGCACCAGCTCCCTTAGCAACTTGGGGATGCTAGGGAAGTAGGACTTGTCCTCCTCAAACTTGACCCTGTAGATGAGTGCACCCAGCTGCAGCACCTCCTCCCGAGTGCACTTGTGGTAGCCGCGGAGATACTTGGGCAACTCCTGCCAGAAACAGAGCAGGTGGCAGGCGTGGCCAAGCCAGAAGAGGGGCTCCTGGAGTCCCCCCACATTCTGGCCCAGCACGTCCTCTGCCTCAGCTGACCCTGCTTCCTCACAGGAGCTGCACAGGACAGGAAAGATGTCTCACGGTCTTAACACCTGGTAGTTTGAAAGCAGAGCCATGATGGAGCATTGTCTACTGCCCTTTCTAGAGCCAGCGAGCTGGACTCGTGGAGGAACCTGAGGCAATTCCACATCCCTCCTGTCCTGTACCAGGCACCCCGGGTTTGAATGAGGGCAGTCCTTGCTCCCAGATCATCATGCTGGGCACCCCAGCAGCCACCATCCCCTTCTCCACCTCCCAGGAACCCTGGTTTGTTTCTCACTCAAGGCCAAGCAGGCTGCAGCCCAGCGCAGAGCACTGAGCAGCAGTCACACTGAGTGGGACCCCAGTTCCACCAACTGTGTGAGCCCAACTGTATCACTCGGACTCTCTGTTTGTTCCTCCAAAACAGGAACACGCTGATTTTAAGGGGTTAAATGGAAGGGCAGAAGGAATGGAAGGCAGCCGTTTTGCCTGTGAGTGTCCCTCCAGGTTTTCTGTCTGACAGTGTCTACAGAGCCCCAGAGGGCTTGGATGGACTCAACCACACCAGCAAACACCTGCATCCGGAGGATTCAGAGCATGGAGCAGCCTGAGCTAGCAAGGACAAGGCCCTCAGGAGAAGACTCAGGCAAGCCTTCAGGACTGGAAGAGGATGAGACAGGGTCTGAGTTCACACAACTGTCTGGAGACTCAGTGGTCTCAGCAGGTGGCCTTTTGAAGCAGCGGCTATAAGCCCTGTCTGTCAAAGGCACTCTCTAGCCTCACATGGAAGCCACCAGGCCAGTGACCCATGAAGCAGAGGGAACGGAGGTCAAAGTGCAGCTCACCTGGTAATAGTGGAAGATGGAGTCGGCCATGGGGTCCTTGCCTGGCACTGTGGTGGTCCACAGCTTCTTCATGAAGAACACCTGGTAGGTGAGCGAGGGCACGATTCCTGTGGCACAGGACAGCTGGTCACATGGAGTCTCAGCAGAAAAGGCTCCTTGACTCTACCAGCCTGGCACCAGCCCCAGCATGTCCCCTTACGTGGCTAACCAGTGGGCTTTGCAGCCTGGCCCAGAGCCAGCATGTCCCTGTGTCCATGCCTCTAGCATGGCAGAGCCCAGCCCCTTACCATCCTTGATGGGTCGTGCCTTCTTTATCCAGTCTGTGAGGTGTCGAACAAAGTCGAAGAAGAAGTCATTCTCAGGGACACTGATGACCTGGGGATGAACCATTGCAGCCCATCGGCGTTGGTTCTGATTTGCCCACTGATATTCCTGTCAGCTACTTCTCTGGAAAGACTCCACTCCTGGCCAGCGGGGCTCAGTGTGTCAATCCCACCCACACTACCTGTGCCTAGTCAGCATCTCTGGAACGCCGGCCTCCTGCCTGGAACGGCATCATCCCACCTAGTGCCTGGCACACCAGAAACTGCCCAGGCCCAAAGCAACATGGCCAAGAACAAGATCTAGTCTCAGCCTCAACTGTCTCTGACACCTGTGTCCAGCTCCTCCCACAGGCTCTGGACCAAGGATCTTGTAGACATTGTCTCTAGGTCCCCATGTTTGACACAGCGACAGTCACAAGGTGAGACAGAATGAACACACAGAGCTGTCAGTGATCAGTAGAAGGGGACATCCAGTTCTCCCCTCAGGATGCTCGAGGAAGCCTTCCTTTGGGAGGCATGACAGCTGAATTATGAGACCTTTAGGGAGAGCACACCTGGGTCTGGGTCCTGCTGTGTGACCATGGATAAGTTACCTAACCTCTCTGATGAAGCAGGAACAGGCATTCTACCCTCTGAAGGTTAATTCAAGGGTGAATTTGCTGAGGGGACAAAGTCAGTGAGCCCTGTGAGTCCAGAGCACAGGGCACCTGGACATGTGACTCTCAGAAGAGTTTTGCAGCTGTGTCTAGTGCCTCAGAGGACAGAGCTTTAGGGGCAGCTGTGCATGTAAGGGGAGCTTTCTTGCTGTGCAAGAAGGAGGTGGGCAGCTGATACTCCATGCCTCCTTCCTCCTCTCCGCCCCCTGTAGGTTCCCGGGGCCCCAGGAAGTCTCCAAAAGTTGGGCAGACCCACCTTGTCCGCGATTTTGACAAAAAGGCTGAATCCCTCGGAAGACTTGAGGAGCAGCCGGCTGGCGATGTTCTGACAGAAGTCCTTGGCCTTGGTGCTGGACTCCACCTCAAAAGCCTGAGGGTAGCACTCACTTGACTTCTGCGGGGCCCTTCCCCCATCTCCTCCTACCCGTGCTCCTCCAAGACCCCTGCCCTATCGGGTTGCCCTGGTGGATCCAGAGCTGCGTGTAGAAAGCCAAAGGCCGCTCCCACCTGGGTCTTCCCAGATCCCATTGTCGCTGGCCCGCCCAGCAGGACCAGGCCTGGCGCTGTCCCTCCAGGTCCAGGCCTGGGTAGTGAGAACAGAGGCAGGAACCCACAGGCAGTATGTGTGTCTGTGTGTGTGTGTGTGTGGGGGGGGGCTTGAAAAGAGAAAAGCAGCCCAGACTGTAAGAAGATGTGAGAGGGGTGGAGTGTGAGGGAGAGAGGAGAGAGGATTCTGGGAAATTTTGAGTTTGCCACAGAACCTCCTGTGGCATCTCTGAGTCTCCAGGATCCAAGTTAAGATGTCACACTCAGAACAGGAAGCCTGACTGTGGGGGCAGAGGGGTGTCTGTCTGTCGGCTTTTGATCAAGTCCTGGCTCTACCCGAGGGCAAGAGAATGAGAGGTTAAGGTGCTGGGTTGTGTTAGAGACGCCATGTGCAGGCTGAGGAAGCTTGACACTGTTTGGGTATCAGACCCACGGGCAGGGCCCCTCACCTCATCAGTGTCATCGGGGAAGTAGACCTTGTGGAAAATCTGGGTAGTCTTGTGCTGGATGGCCTCCACCTCCACCAGATGTGGAGGGTACTTCCGGGACCCGTTTCTGAAACACGGAGGGAGAGGGAAGGGCAAACATGTCCATCAGGCTGGGGATGAGAGGAAACGAGAGACCGGCCCCAGCCTGAACCCCGTCGCCATGCCCAACAGCGGGGCTCCCTTACATGGCCTCCCAGAGCCCTGAGTTCCCATCCCAGTAAGTGGGACGGTGACTGGAGGGAGGGGAGGGAGCGAGAGCGAAGGGTGTGCGTGAGCTTGGCAGAGTCCACAGTGGGGCCCAGGGCCCACCTCCCCAGGCTTCCAGAAGGCTTAAGGCTCTCCAGGAGCAGCCGGGCTCCCCAGTGTGGCCAGCATGAGCCACTGTGAAGCTGGGGAACTCAGGGACAGGCCCCACACTGAGTGCTCCTGTCCTCACCCCCAAGGGTTTGCCCTACAACTGGGTGTGGCCAGATGCGCCCCCCCCCCCCACCCAGCGCCTCGTGCTTGCCCCTCCCCCCACCTCAGCGCTTTCTGGAGCCGCTGCAGGCAGTCGAGGGCCAGAGGACAGTGCTTGCGGGACTGCAGGAACCGCTGCACGTGGGGCAGGAGGATGTTGCTGGGTGGGAAGAGGCCCGTGCACAGCCAGAGAAGTTCCCAGCCCCGCTCTTCGCTGTACCTGTGAGAGGAGGGACCAGAGGGAGTTACGGGAACCTGTGCATCCTGGAGCTACACCTTCTGTCCAGGGACCGGAAGACACGCATCCACGACAGCCAGACCCAAACAGAGCTACTCAGTGTGGCCATGCGCCCGTGCCAGGCCCGTACAGTCACCAGTCCACGGGGAGACAAGAAGGGAAGCCCACAGCTGCTCAGCACTCGGTCTGGGCCAGCTGAGATGGCATCCTCACATCCCCAGGGACGTGGAAGTAAGTGCGGTGTATCGGCTCACTGAGCTCCTAAACTCGTCTGTGCTGTTGAGTCAGAGCCCCCTACACCGTCAGGCACCCTTGGTTCACTGGACCTGATGGAGCAAGGACGTTTGGAGGGCTCTGTACAAGGCGGTATTAATGTTGGCTTTGAGAGCGAGACAAATTCTGACACACAGAGATGAAAGGTGACCCTGCCCAGGGGAAGGCCTGGCACTGGGAGGAGATCTGATGCGTTCGCTTCCAGGGTGGACCTTGCAGAAACGCCGAGTGCAAAGAGAGGAGACTGTTCGCCATTCTGGTACAGATGGATAGGCTATTCCAGTCCCAGAACTAGGCTGTCACTACCTTGGGGCGGTCTAGACTTGGATCAAGGTCTCTGCTGCCTCCGAAGGGGAGCAAGGCCAAAGCCAGTATTTCAGAAAGTAGATCACACTAAGCCCCAGCTGCAACCTGTCTTCGTGCATCCTGGCCCCACTGCAGAGAATTCTGCACTTCACACACAGGCCAGACCATCTAGGGACGGACCCCTAGTGACACATGGTGTCTTACATGGACAGCTAGTCCCAAAAAGAAACAGCGTGTACTACAAAACTCAGCTCTCGGCAAAATGACGAGTGTCCAGCTAGGCATCTGATGTGAGGCAGACACAGACGTTTCATAGGGTAAGGCCATGACTTTCCCTGGGTGTGAGTCCCTTGGGAACTCGGCCACTGTCACCTTGCAGTGTTTCTGTACACCTTCCCTTGCCTATTCTGTCTTGGCAAATTCTTTCACCCACCTCTATCACTGGCCTCTTAGAAGCCACCTGACACAGCATTTGGGTGGGTGGCCTATACGGGGGCGGGAGGGAGGGGGTCAAGCCTTGCTTCGTACACAATTGCAAGGCTTCCCCTCCCCCCACCCTTCTTCCCACATTGCCACAGTTGCTGCTCTCCCGAGCAGGGAGTGACAAGTGTAGACTGTGTTTACGTCGGCAGGCAGTCTACAGGGCCTGCTCCTGCCCAGCCTTCCAGATCCGCCCTGCTCACAGACACCCAGGTTTTCTCTACTCCTGAACATCAAGTCTCCCGCCCCCTCAGGACTGATTCATGGCCAGGATCAGCTTGGGAGTTTCCCTGTTGGGGCTGCTGCAGCCTGTGGGTTTGGCTTTGGAGTGAGGCTGAGTTCTTCTTCCAGTAGTCAGAAAGACGCCCTGGTTTGTCACTGGACCCTGCACTGCAGGAGGAATGTCACTTGGATCTCACTGGACTTATGCTAGGCTCATCTTCCTTAAACCCAGCCCTCCCTGATCCTTCCTTAGGGCAGCTCTGCTCCCCCCTCCCCTTCACTCTCCTCTCTCTTTCCCTTCTTCTCTCCCTGTGGAGCTTCTCCTCATGGTCACTCAGAACTCCATATAAGGAACTCACGGAGCAGTTAAAGCCACCGCCACTCCCTCAGAGAACATTCCCTCCTCAGAAGGAATCTCTTTCCTTCACAAGGTGGCCATCAGGGACCTCTGCATCAATCACCTTGTTAAACATCACTTCCCCACATCAGATCTGTCCCAAATACCGTCTAAAGAGCCATCATTCACTCAAAATCCTTTGCCTTTCCTAAGGAAATCAAAGGGTCCATTATGGCTTTGACCTAACCTGGCAAACATTTATCACCCTAACAACGACTTTCTGCGCGTCTATGGAGAGTTCCCTGCCTTAGCATGTGCCTGGCTCGGCTGATGAGGCCCAGGCTCTTAACTCAGTCACAACCAGCTCAGCTTCCTGCCGTGGCACCTGATACAGACCGAACTACTCAAATCAGGTCACCACTGAGAAGACAAGGGGAAGGAGCTGCTGGGACTGTGTATTCACTTGTCTAACAGAACAATGACAAAGGTCATTTTCAAATATCTTAACCCTGACAAGATGCCGGAGGTAACAGAGGGATCATCCTAGAACCTCACCATCCTCAACTTAGGCTAGCAGAAACCATTTGCAAGTATTCTAGTCTGGACCCCAAGGGCCACAACCATCTACAAAAGCTAGACCAGGAACCCAAGACTCCTTTCCCCCACATTACCAAACACACCCTTCGAGATCTTTAATAACCAAAAAGGGACCTCAAGAGCCAGAAAGTGTGGTGGTATTGTATTCCCCAAAATATTGTGCACCCTAATAAACTTATCTGGGGTCAGAGACAGAACAGCCACAATATTAAACATAGAATTTAGGCAGTGGTAGCACACGCCTTTAATCCTAGCATTCCAGAGGCAGAAATCCATCAGTTCAAGGATACAGACAGGCATGGTGATTCATGCCTTTAATCTCAGAAAGCGAGCCTTTAATCCCAGGGAGTGGTGGTAGAAAGCAGAAAGGTATATAAGGCGTGAAGACCAGAAACTAGAACCTTTTGGCTGGTTAAGCATTTGGCTGGTTAAGCTTTCAGGCTTCTAGCAGCACAGTTCAGCTGAGAGCCATTCAGATATGAGGACACAGAGGCTTCCAGTCTGAGAAAACAAGGCCAGCTGAGGAACTGGCGAGGTGAGGTAGCTGTGGCTTGTTCTGTTTCTCTGACCTTCCAGCATTCACTCCAATAACTGGCCCCACGTTTGATTTTATTAATAAGATTCTTTAAGATCCCTGCTACAAGAAAGGTCACACTGGACATGAAAGGCATGAATGACCAACTCGCTTATTCCCTGCCCACCTCAAAAAGATTTGAGAGCTCCATTCAGAACCTATGCCTGAGTGTTTTCAGTGCATGGGGACTTCGTGTGAATGCACCTTTTCTGCTGGCATTGTGACAACTAGGACATTTCAGTGTACCCAAAGCCACCAGGCTATAAGTCTTCCCTAGGACTATATCTAAAATGCAGATTGGGGACCCTGCAGAAGCAATAACATCTCCCCCTCTCTCTCTTGAGAAAGGGGACAATCCATCCTCCATCTAAGGATCTCACACTCAGGACAAACCTGAAAAGGGACAAGTGGCCTTGATTTTGCTCCTAGACTTGAGGTACTCAGTGAAACGAGACGTCCCTCTCCCTCAGAGGATCAGAGTCCCTGTTACTACCTGGGTTCCCATTGTAGTTCTATCGATAAACTTCAGATAACCCTAGAAGTGGCAGGGGCCCAGACAACAATTGTTAGAGGTATAGAGCGACTTTCTCTGCCCCGAACACCCTTTTGGTTTGACCTTCCAGCTCAAATCCTCACTGGTTCTAATGGCAAGCCCCAGTCAGTCTACTGTGTGCCCTTCTTGACATGTATGACGCACAAATGTGTTTTCATCCATTCCCTCATGGTTCTTCCTAACTGCCCTCTTTCCTTCCTAGCTAGGGACTTCGTGTTTAAACTCTAGACTCACCTAAGACTTTTTGAGACCCTTATCCTAACAGTACCTGTCCTGTCATGTCCCTAAAGAAGCTCCCTATAATCTCGACTAGCCTCATAGCCCAACAAGTTCCCCACATAGGCTGGGATGTCCCCCTCCTGACACTAGCAGCCACTTCTGTTAGAACAATAGCACTTTCGGACTCTCAATGACTTTCATTAAAAGAAAGTCCCAACAGCCTTAAAAGCTTCATGTGCAAAAAAGGCTTGTAGACTCCCATTTATAAGTTGTCACATATTATGCAACACCCCTATCGGCATTTAAAGTCAGATGGGTCCTACAGAATGGTCCCCAGTCTGCCCTAGGAATGGAGCCATAAATGAGGCTGTGGTCCCAATGCACACCATAGTTCCCAAGTCCTTACACTCTCTCGGGACAGGCAGCCTGCAACCCCTCCTGGGTAACAGTGTTAGACCTTAAGGGTATTTCCTTTCTCATCCCACCCACCCAGACCCTCCATTCCGATTTGCTTTCAAATGACAAGACCCCTTCACCCAAGTTATTCAATAGCTTACCTGGACTGCCTTACCTCAGAGGCTCTGGGATAGTCCCAACTTTTTTGGACAGGCTTTAACCAAAAGACCTGCCATCCCTTAAATCTATGCTTTGGGAGCTGACAATTTATTAAACTGTAGCCCACACAAAGCCACTGCCGATCAAACCACTGTCCTTACTCTTAAAAAACTAGCTTTATGTGGCTACGAGACTTCTTCAAAGACGAAATCTCCTTTCAAGAGGGCCACCGCCTGAGCCTTACCTGAACTCTAGGCACAGGAACCCCCCATCAGCACTGGGACCTCATTTTGACAGAATTCTAACCACAAAACAACAACTAATGACCTTCCTATGGAATCTACAGCTGTGTAAGCTAAACCTCACTGTGAGTCCTGAGGGGACCAGAGAGGGGCTACTCAAACTGGACCCCTGAGATGGCGTGAGTCCTGGATCCCCAAACACAGCACTTACCTCTGCTCCAGCCTTAGATCTCCCTGACCTTACTAAAGCCTTTTATCCATATGCATGTGGGCAAAAGGGACTCTTCCTTCCCAGGTTCTAACTTCGGGCACTGGGGCCTTCACAATGCTGCTGTTCGTCTTTGCAAAGTCATTAGATCTGGAGGCATGAGGCGGCCCCTTCGCCTTAAGAAGCTGGCAATTGTGACTGTCTTAGTTAGAAGGCCTCTGTATCAACCCTGGGACAGAGCGTGATGGCTTTTCACTAGGGTGTGACCCCCTCTGGGAAGTCTTCTCCTACCATCTTGCAGCATATGCCAATAAATCTTGTTTTCTGGTCTTGGTAAGGACTTTTCTCCTACCTGGGTTGCAGCCCTCAACGCCATCTCACAGAGAGTGGAAGATGAGGCTGAGCCAGGGAGCCAGGGAGCCAGGGAGAGCTCTCCATAGTCTCTGAGTGAGCTTGGGTCTGACTCTTCACTCCTACCTCAGGCTGGCCCAGTAAAGAAGCGAAGAAGGAGGGGTCTCCTGTAGGCCCAATGCTCCCAGCCCAGGAGCCTCTCCAGACGGACCAATGGGCTGACAGCCACCCCAGCCCATGTCGGGACAGATGTCGGGAATGGCCACTGGGAAGGCTGGGCTGCGGACTTGGAGGACTACTCTTAGGAATGCCCATTCTTGGTTCTTGACAGGTGGACCTTGGGTCCCAGGCCAGGCTGATGAGGAAAGTCTCATCTACCTCAGGAGGTCCCTGCCCGCATCTGCTCACCTGATGTGATTGTCAGTCAGCTGCTTCAGAATCTGCACGTAGGCCTCATCTTTGAGGGGTTCAGCCTTCAGTGCCCCCTCAAAGATCTGATCGGTGAGCTCATTGACAGAGCGCGTCCTTTGGATGGGTAGTCACCCATGTACTTGAGTACAGGTGGAAGGTGGTTAAGGAAGTTCTTGTGGCTGAAGGGGATACACTGGCCTAAGAAGGAGGGGACCAGACTCTCTCTACCCTGGAACTCAAGTCTCTGAGTTGCAGAGTAGATATGGCCTGCTCACCACCTCTCTTCCCCTCCCCATCATGGCCACCCTTCCTCAAGCCCTACATCCCAAGTGTTCAAGGCAGCCAGAAAACCTTGTCCAATCACCCATCTGACTGTGTCTCCCCTGCTCAGCAGCTCCCCTGTTCATGGGTCACAGACTAATCTGGTGCTGTGTGTATATTTGAGTGTGTGTGTGTGTGTGTGTGTGTGTGTGTGTGTGTGTGTGTGTGTGTTGCTGGGGATTGACCCCAGAGCCTGGCCTGCTAGGCAAGCACTATACCACCCAGTTATATCTCTAGCAACCATAGCTTTTGAACAGGGCCTGGGAACCTTTCCTCGGCATATATCTGCCCTCCAGATGTGTTAAATTATCGTGTGCTCTTGAAATCGCCCTGCTGATTTGCCTCGGGGCCTTTGCGTGTGCCACGCCCCCCTCAGGAAAACCTTCTCTATAGGCTGGGTCAGGCCACTTCCTGGGCCAGCACCACGACCGCAGATTCTGGCCAGCATGGCATCCTGATGAGGCCAGGGGCTGGCTCTGGCCACACCTTTGTCTCTGTGCCTGCCCCAGCACTGGACAAAATGCTTGTATTTCAACAGAGTGACAAGATCGGAGGAGGTGGTGAGTGAGGCTGCCCCTTGCCTACTGTGAATTGCCGTGTACAGGGTCTTCCGTCTGTCCCCAGGACCCAGACAGCTCTGTGGAGAAAAGTCTTGCCATGCTTCGCCCTAAGTGCCCTCCCTGCAGCCCCCGCCCCCACCCAGCAGTGGATATCTATGAAGGCCGTGCAGGCTTCCTGGGAGAGCTCCTCACTGCCCAGGATCTTCTTGAGCAGGGCTTGCTTGAGTGGTTCTCGTGTGTGACTCCACAGCCTGTCCTTACCGCGGGCCTTGGACACCATGACGCGGCTCAGCGTGTGCTTGGGTGGGGGCCTGTTCAGGTGCAGAGATGCTCAGCACCCACCCCACCACAGGAAGCTGGAGGGAGGCCCTGGTTGGTGAGAGCCCCTCCCCCACTTGCTCTTTCCCATGTCTTCCCTATGCCACCTCTCCTGGGAGTCTCTCTGCACGGCTCCCAGGCACCCCCAGCCTGAGCTGAGCACCCAAAGCCACAGCATCCATCTTCCTGCCCAGCCTCCGCTCCAGGCCGCACAGGAACCACCCAGAGGAAGGAAGGATGAGATGAGACCACACGAGGGGGGCTCATTCTGGGACAACAGAAACTGTCTAGGCTGCCCCTGACCTGGCCCTGCTCACAGGTGGGGGCATCGCAAAGTGGGCCGTTCTTGCCCCAGACCTGCCGCCCCCCAACATCACCTGAAGTAGTCATAGGAGAACTCCTCCAGCGTGTAGGGCTTGGTGCGCACCTCTGGCTCTGCCGTGCGCAGCTGCAAGAGCCGGACAACGTCCTGCCTCTGGTCTGGGGTCATGGTGACCAAGGCCTAGGGGGCATGAGACAGGGAGTCCATGTCTACCATGGGATATGGTAAAGCTGGAGCCTTCCAGAACAGGGCAGAGAGACTTGGTCTCCATGGGGGGCAGACACCAAGCCTTTTCGTTTTCTTTTCTTCCCATGCCTACAGTTCTTGTGTCTCAAGCATCCTGGACTCAGAACAGCCCAGTCTCATGGAGCTGTGGTCCAGAAAAAAAAAGACCCTCGACCCAGCTGTGGCCCCATTTCCCTTCAGATATAGTGACAATGATCCCCCAACCCTACCCCTAGGCCCCTCCTCAACTGATAAAAGTTTGGTAGATACCCATACATTAAGTCTGTGGTCCCCTAAGACCCCAGGGCCATCTACACAGAAGATACAAATCATTGGTGCGTTCTAATCCTTCATTCTCATCACCAGACGTGAGAAGGAGAGCAAGGAGGGCCCAGGGGAGACTGCCAGGGCAGGTCACATACCACAATCTCCCGTGGTGGCAGGGTGACGGTGGGCATGACGTATACACAGTCAGTGGGGAAGTCCCCACGCTGCTTGGTCCTCTCGTTGATGCCACCGGCCCAGCCTGAGTTCATGACCTGCTCGCCGGTGTCATGGTCCAGAATGATGAGGTCTCCCTTGGCGAAGCTGAGGAAGCCCGACTCCTCACCAGCTTTGAAGCAGGGGTGATCAGGTCCACATAGGGGTGGAAAAATGGGGCTGGGTTGGAACATCTTCCTTTGGGCTGATGGTCTATAACCAGCCGCTCCTCACGGAAGCCCTGAGGCTCTATCCCTGCTGCTACTCGGCATATTCTTCGGGCAAACCCCACAGCCAGTTCTAGCCACCAGAGCGGGTCCCCCTCCTCCTCAAAGCTCATCTCCTTCCTCCTCACTTCTGGTCTTGCTCCTCCCTTTTTTTTTTTTTTTTAATCAGGCCAATGCAACTGTAGTTTTGGACACACGGACTTTCTCCTGCCGCTGCACATGGGTCTCCTCCGCCCTCTGCCTCAGAGTCCTGCTCACTGATGCGTCCTCCCTAGACCAGGCTGCATGGAGAGTCCGACCCCCAAGTTCCCACAGCCTTTGCCACTGTCACCGCGCTATCTCGGGGCCACCGCTGTTTCTCGCCCCTCCCCCCCCCCGAGTCTGGGCTCCATATTGCTCAGCAGGGGTGCCACTGCAGTCTCAGGTATGGAGGACCCCATATGGCTTGGAGCCATTGGTAGGAGGTAAGTTACAGTCCTAGAAGAAGGGGAAGGGGCAGTGTGCCGTGGACCACGGGGAAGAGTGTGCCGCTCTGCCCGGGGCCTGGTGTCTAGAAAAGATCATAACAAGGCACCAGCCACCCGCCGTATGGTGAGGGTCAGGCCAGTTGTGCAGCGTGCCCACCACCTCTGAGCACCCACATCACTGGTCACTCACCAGGGTTGGGGTTGTCCTGTAGTGCCACCACATACTTAGACCTCTTGCGGAGTCCCTCCAGAAAGGTGACCACCAGGTCACGGATGTCCTCGGCGTTGCTAGATGTGAAGGTGTACTCGTCTCCTTTGATGGTGGCCAGTGTGAAGCTGGGGGCCATCAGTTTCGCTCCCCTACAGGACCAACACGAAGAACAGGGTCCAGCCGGGGTCAGCCCTGCCCAGCCTGAGTGACAAGCAGCACAGCCCAGGTCAGAGCAGCCCAGTGAGAGCAAGATGCGGCACTCCCTGAAGGGGACCAAGGCCAGCCTGTCAGAGTGGCCCAGACACCTGACAGTGCCCTGACCAGGTAAGGCCTGGCCCACTGAGGCAGACATAGCCATGACTACAGTCAGGTCTGGTCCAGAAGTGTCCACTCTGGTCCAGTGCACTGCTCATTGACTATCTATGTCCTTATTTACCCTTGAAGGCTCAGCCTAGATGCCTCTTCCACCAGGAAGTCCTCCCTGCACTCATCGTATCTGAGATGCATTCCCACTGACCCCAGACAGATGCTCTGGACTGCACTACACCATGGAAAGTAGCTATTCCAGAACCCCACCATCCTCTGCGTGCTTCTCAGCTGGCAAAGCTCCCCATTGGTAATACTGATTGTGTCCCAACCCCCAGGTGCTGCACCCTCTCTCCCATTACTGTGTCTGGGCCCTGGCGGCCATCCCCACCTACTGCTGGACACAGCCATGATCTCTGGGAAGGACAGCTCCAGAAGCACCTGCTCCTGCTCATCCACGAAGTAGACACCCGTCCAGTTGACAGCCACAATGACGTCACTCTTGGGGAGGGGAGGGCCTGGGACAGTGACAGAGGCTCTGAAGGGGTGGCCTCCCTGATCTTGGGCCCAGCTCCTCCCTAATCCTCATGACGACAGGGAGGTGTCTTTGGCAGGAGGGTCCTGATTCCTGGCTTACAAAGAGGGAGAGCGAGGCTAGCCATGGCTGCCTTACAAGGTAAAAGCCACGAAGAGGTGGGAAGAGAAGGCTGCCTCCAGAGACGGTCTCAGTCCCCTTTCCTCCCTCTGGTCCCTGTCCTGCACCAAGGTGAGACGTGGGGAGAAGTCACACACCTGAACCCCAGGGTTGCCTGGGGCTCTGACACCTGGCAATTCTGGGGAGCCCAGAATCAGCTCGGGGCTCACACGGAGCACACGCCCAGCAATGACCACAGAGGCACGTAGAGCTGATGGGCCACGGGAACCAGACCAGCTGCAGTCACTTCCGCTCAGCCACGACCACCCAACCTCTGTTGGAAACAGCCCAACAGAACAGCCCTACTATAACCTGGCTACCCTTTTCTATGTATAGTGGGGGCCATGAGCATCACCTACTAGTCATTACCGACTGCACCCCCCCCCCAGAGTCCCTCAGCAGTAGGACCTCAGAACACCACGCACCTACAGAAAGATAACCACCCTCCCTTGGCATGGCTGGGGTCACAGCCAGGGCTGAGAGATGGGCAGATACCTGAGAATTTGTAGGCTTCGTAAAACCTGGAGAAGAGCAAGGGCCACTTGAAGCGGGCATAGTTGACCACATCCTCTTTGACCTTCTGGGCGTCGGTTCTCCTCTGGGCATAAATTCCCTGCAGGGGACAGAGTGGGATAAAGATCAAAGGGCAATCAATGGGCAGGCTCTAGAACAAGCTAACCCTGTTCGGGGCTTCTGCTCCCATCAGCCCACAGACCCCCCTGCTGAACTGCCTCCCCTTATCCACCCAGCATCAGAGCTCTTACAAGTCTGTTTCTGTGCAGGTCCCAGGCACAAAGGGGCGGGGGTGGGGGTGAGGGGTGGGGGCAACATAACTGCCGCCCTCAGGGACTTCCCAATGCTGCGGCCCAGCCAAGGGCTCTGGGGAGCCACTGGGAGGCCAGAGTCAGGCTCAGTGGGAGGCACCTGCTGTGTGGGGAGGCATGAGAGCAGAGAGAGGATGTGGCATCATGGCACAGAAAGCCAGGTCCCAAGAGTGGGTTTCTACAAGGCTGGATAAGGAGGAGTGAGCAGGGTCAGAGAATAAGAGAAGGATGGGCCTGGAGGTCAGGTCCATCAGCAAGAGCCGCTGCGATTCTCCTGTCACGGAGCAAGCGTCAACATTCCGTTTCCTGGAAGAACTCTAGGGTCCTGGAGCAGTATCGAGGGATCCAAATGAACACATGGCCTTGACAATAGAGAGACCCAGGCCCCAGATAAAAATGCTATGCCAACCACATATCGTTCACCGACACCCACAGAGTGGCCAGTGTGATCTCAGGCCAAGGACAGTAAGCATTGGCTGAGAGTTTGATGCAACGAACTTAATCTCAAAGTGTTCAGGAAACAACCGTGTGTTCGTGTGTGGAGAGACGGCCACAAAGCAGAAGGTGGGTAGCCACCAGCAAGTCCAGGGGAAGCAAACATGGCAGCCGAGGGCCCTCAACTTGCAACTTCTCTGTATGGCTTCAGGATCTTCCTCCCCCTCTAAATCCTTGTGTCCAGGTCTTCTCATCCCAGGACGCACATTGGAAGATAAGGTCAGTAAGAAGTGGTTAACATGGGCTCTCTCACAGGGCCCTAGCCCAGCAGGCCATTTCCTCATGGGAAGAGGCAATTAAGTCTCAAGTGCCTGTGACCACAGAGGGGATAATAAGGAGCAAGCGCGGGGGACCTCAGGGGAACCCAGACCAACAGCAAGCACCCTGACTTCAGCCCCAAGCCCCACACCAACGAGGAAATGTCTGTGGTTCCCACGTGCAGTGTGGCCTCTTCCCACCTGCTGGAAAGCATCCACATTCATGTCTGTCTAGGGCCGAAGAGCCTGGGGCTCTGGGACATACACTCAGAGGGGCTGTGATCCAGGGAAAGAGAACTCAGCTGTGGGTGCAAGAACAACATGTCTGTCCCATTCATGACTGTGTCCCTAAGGCCTGACTACAAAGTAAAATGACTACTACCACACCACCCAAAGCAGCCACACACACACACACACACATGCCTTGCTGGAACTAAATACTGGGGCAGCCGGGGAGGCAGAGATGCTGTCTGGAGGCAAAGTGGACAGGCTTCCATAACCTGCCGGATGTCAAGGAAGCAAGAAGAGACGGCCAAGGAAAAGAGGTTTTTCTCCTGGGAGATGGAGGGATGCAGGAAGGAGACACTCCAGAGGATGGAGGGCCAGGCCTGGAGGAAACCCTTGTAGGGGCACTTAGAACCAGGAGGGCCTACAGGGAGCTGACCAGAGAAAGTGAGAGGTAGGTGGAAGGTACCACAGGACAGCGGGGTGAGGGAGAGGGTATCTGTAGGGTATGAGAAACTATATCCACGGGGACCTCCAGTAGCTTAGGCTAGACCTAGTCTGCTCTGATATGGCCGGGCCTTGGAGGAGAGAGGTGCTTGGATGCCTCGCCACAGCCCATGTCCTACTACTACTTTTTCTCTACTTCTGCAGGCCCCTTAGCTCCAGAGGGAACTTCCCATATCAGGTCACAGCCTGGGACTTCAAACAAGGAGCATGGCAGGAGCCTGTTCCCAGAGTTCCCGAGCAGAAAGGCACTGTAGTTTTTAGGAAAAAGGAGGGTACAGTCCCTAGACAACCCCGTTATCAGCCCTGTGTGGTCACTCAGAAAGCACAGCATGGCACGCAACTGGAGAGGTCACCCTCAGAATCCATGGCCCTGGGGATCCCTTAAGAGGCCAGAGGACCAGCTTTGAGCCTTCTGTGTCCCATGTACCCAGCCCAGAGGGAGTGACAGAAGATGATGTCCATGGCAGTGGGCGGGGTGAGGGCGGGAGGCCCTGACCCTAGCAACCTCCCAGGCAGAAGACATCGGATGCCAACTGTGATGCCTTGGATGCTCAGTGCTCCTCCTCCTCTGAGCCCCTCCCTCTTCCTACCTTCTTGTGGGCAGCAATGGCCAGCTGTGCCCACTTCTCAAGAGTCTTCAGGGGCGTGATCTCGCGGTCAGGGATGTAAGTGGGCACAAGGCTCAGCAGACGCTCCAGAATCATCTCAGAACCATAGTCCACAAAGTACTGCTGGGAGGCCAGCTCAGCCAGGTCATCCTCCTGAGGAGGGGGCCTCAGTCAGAGCCCTGGGGATGCCCTGCCAGGCCCCCTCCCAGGCATGCCCCCAGTAGTTTGGGAACCCTGACCCTCAGAACCCTGTGCTTTCCGTGTGTCACGTTCTTCTCTGCACAGGGCAGCTGTGAGATCCCGAAGCCCACAACCACACTCTTGCCCCATCCTGGTCCCCTTGGCATCCGCACAGAGTTGGCTTCTGTCCGGGGCACATAAACCAAGCAAAGGAGAGCACCACCTATTGGTGACAGCCAGACACTACAGCTCAGCCCTGCATGAAAGCCACTTGGGCTGAAAGTCTAGAAGAAAAGAAACGCCTATCTGCGAGAGCAGGACACTGGGGATGGTCTGATGGGGAGCACGCCACTGTCACCATCTCCCTGGGGAGACTCAGTGTGGTAACAACATGGCTCTACTTCAGAGAGCCAGGGGAGAATCTGGCGTGGGCTGGACCCTTCTCTGCCTAGGCTGGTGCCCAGCAGAGCAGAGTACTTCCCTGGGCTCCTGGGGTTTCTGTATAGGAACAGGGGTGATAGAGGAGGCTCTCAGAAGCCTTGTAGGCAACTTCTATTTCCCAGTGAGTGGAGAGTTTGTAGCCAGTATGGTGGCTTTAAAATACTCTGGATATTAGCTTATCAACATGCACACCATCACCACCACCACTACCATTATCACCAAAGTCACCTTTGCCACCAACACCCAATAAACACCATCATCAGCATCAGCACCACCATCATCACCAACAAGGAGCACTCTCAGCATCAACACTATGTCTATCTCCATCCTGCCGTCACCAGCAGAGCCACGGGTACTGGCAGCGCCACCATTATTTTCAAAACCGAGACTCCCAGTTCTGTCCCAAGAAGGAGCTAAACCTATACACACCCGTGGCCCCGGTTTACATGAGAGGATCTTCTCCTTCAGAGCAGTTCCTAGACTAAGGATCACACCACTAGTGCGTCCATCAGCGTCCACCAGCGAGGACAAGTATCATGGCCTGTGCTGCAGAGTGCGTAGACCCCTTCCACTGGGAGTCGGGATCGCTTTCCAAGCGCCCTCTCCACAAAGCTCACGTGAGGTTAGGTGGCACTGAATCGAAAAGGAGCCCGGGAAATGTCCAACTGCCATCGGACCATTCTGAGCGACAGCAGATAGCAGCCTTAGGCCGTGGGGAGCACACAGGTGGCCATAGTTTCCTTAGGTCCGCGTACCCCACTCACCTTCTCACACCTGTACTCCCCAAACTTGACCCCTCGCACCACCTGCTGGTAGATGAGGTTGGTGGCCACGTTGTCCTCTGAGGGGTTGTGCCAGGGTGTGAAGACCTCCTTTCTAAAGAAGAGCCTCCACGGAGCGTTGCGCTCCTGGGCGCCCTGCTCCTTGGCATACTGCTCACACTGGGAGATTGCATCCATGACGTGGTCGCTGCCACTGCCCAGGGAGGACACCTGTGAGCGGAGGAGAGAAGACACAGAATCAAAGGGCTTCCAAGGTCCATCCTCTGTGTCAACTGCATGAGTGTAGACAGAGGCCTAAGGTCCAGAGGAGGCAGGTGTCCTAGGTCCCCTGGGAGGCTGATCCCAGGCACAAGTTCTCAGCCAGCATGTGGCATGCACAGTGACGGCCTTTCAAGGCTCAATATCAAGCGTGTGTACAGGGGAGTCCTTTTTTTCTCAGAGTGAGGGATGCTGTTAAGCAAACCATCACTGGAGGAGCCGATGGGTGAGGAAAAATCCAGGTAAACTATGCCCGACCATGAGGTCCTGTCCCTGAGTCTGCCCAGTGGCAGAGGAAACTCCAAAGTCCCAGGCTTTAGATCAGCAGAAAAGACTGCACCCGAGCCAGAGGAACTCACACAGCTGGGAAAACGTGGAAAGGAAGGACCAGTGGCTGAGTAGACCCCTTACACATCACAGCAGTGAGTGTGACCCTTGGAAGCAGAGTGGCCTGCTCACCAATCCATCTTTTTCCTTTTTTAGCGTCGAGAGAAGGTGCCTCCCCCTGGGCACCTGTGGTTGGAGCAAGCCTGGACCTCAGACCGTGGGGTACCCAGATGCCCAAGAGCTTTACACCCTTCCCATAACTCTGGTAATGCCTCCATTCCCCGGTGGCTTGGTGGCCCACACGCGAACACCGGAGCCAGCAGGTGGCAGCACAGTACTGTGCTGGGCTTGGTCCACCTTACCTTATCAAACAGTGCGATGTAGAGGGAGAAGCCAAAGCGGTCCTTGAGCGAAACCTTGTCAGCCAGGGCGTTGCACAGCTCCTTGGCCGTGGTTGCTGAATCCGTTAGCAGAGTCTTGGTGGTCCCGTCCATGAAGGTCACAGGCAACATGATGGGTTTCTTGGACTTGGTGGCCTGAGAATAACCAAGGGGATCTGTGGCCTCTTCATTCTCTCTATGCTCTGGCTGCCTATGGGGTTGGAGCTGACCCCCCACCCCCAGCATCCCATAGGGACACCACCTGGATCTGTCACAGGTATCCACCCCGAGGGGACATTTAGATGTCTTGAGCCGGGGACCCAAGGCTAGGAGGAGAGAACTGCAGGAGCATGGCCTTGACTAAGTTCCGTGGGCATAAGACAGGCGGAAAGAGTCAATGGCACTTCGGGGCTTTCATAGTCTCAAGGAGCCCTAGAATCCCGCATGAAGCGTGCTTCTGGGGCGCCAGAGAACACGTGCCCACATGCATGTCACGTGAGTCTTGCCAACCTGCAGCTCCAGCCAGCTGGGTGGCTGTGTCCGAGTTCCATTGACAAAGGTCCTCCTCAGGCGCTCCTCACAGTACGGGGCATAGCCAGGTGGGCCCCCGTGGATGAAGTTCCGCAGGTACTGCAGAGAGGGGACCCCATGAGGCAGTCTCCACCCTAGCCACCGCAGCAGCCCACCGTCCATCCAGGCACACCCGGGGCCTGCTGCAGCCCTCTTTCCCAGGTCTGCTACTGCCACCTTGGTGCATGCCCTGCGGCTTGGTGGCCAGGCCATGTGGTCAATCGTCTCTCCTGCCTTCTGCATTCTCTATTGCAGCTGCTGCTCTCCTCCAGGGCCCCGTTTGGCCTCCCCCACCTCCCTCCACCCTCAATGCACCCAACTAGCACCCAGAACCTGGCACAGAGTGATACTGAAGTGCTTATCCCAAGATCCATGTCCAGGATGCTCAGGACGCATGCCTGTCACACTTGGCCTCTGCAGAGCAGGGCTGACAGAGCCAAGTGCAGGCCACCTGGCAAAGGGGACCTGGGAGGAAGGGGCTGGGCAAGGGGTGTGAGACCTTCAGGGACCTGGGAGGGGCTCTGTCCCCACGGTGGGCATTTCCTGTTCTGAGGGGCATGGGATTCCAGAACTGGAGAAGTCCTAGAATCTCACGTGAGGAATATTTTGGGACAGCACATGCCACATGCCTGCTCTGTCTGTCGCAGCATAGAGCAGCCCTGCACCCTTCCCACCCCAGATCACACCCTACCTTAACGAACTTCTCCGAGGGGGCGAAGCAGCCCACGCAGAGAGACACGAGGATCCAGCCCCTGGCGTAGCTGCTCTTGGATGGGTTGTGTGTGAGCTGCTTGCTGATCTGGCAGTAAATCTCATCCCTGGTAGGGACAGTGCCTCAGAGTGATACCCTGTCACCCCTCCACATCACAGATGTTCCCACCATCCAGCCCGAGGCTTGCCAGGAGACAGAGGTGGGCCAAGTGGGAAGGCTGGGCACAGGCTCTTTCAATTTGGGAGTCATCAGGAATAAGGCCTGGCCCAGATCTAGCAAAAGCTCCTGATGGGGTTCGCCATCCGCAAAGTAACCTGTATCCTAATACAAGTTCAAGTAAGAAGTACCAGCCTGGCCCTGCCTAGCCCCCAGCCACTGAGGTAGCCTGAGCAGGGGCCCCCACAGACTGACACAACAGAAACAAGCCAGGCACTTGGGAGTGTCTCAGGGTCATGAGCGGAGACTGACTCTCCGGACACATCTCTCCAGTACTGACTACTAAAGAGGCATGGATCACATTTGTTCTGAGCCAAAAACATCTGCTCTTAGCAGCATTTCCTCTATCCTGGGAGCTTTGAGCTCCGAAAGAGCTTACCTAGGACACAGACAGACAGACAGACAGACACAGACAGACAGACAGACAGACAGACACACACACACACACACACACACACACACACACACACACACACGGTGATGTGGTGACTACCAGAGGTGTTCACTGCTCCTCTTCTATGAGGACAGTGCCAGATAGGGGGCAGGATTGTCCAATTCAGTAGCTTCTCAATTTTGAGAGTTCACGAACCAACAAAATTTCAAGTTGCCATCCCTTCATCATGACAAAATAACACAGACACATACACACGTTCTGCCCATGACCCAAATCACTTCCTAAAACAAGGGCCATTTTAAATATCCAAAGCAGACAGGCAGCCCTCAGATAACAATCGGGCCTGTAAGTCAAACTGGCATGGCTCCTCAGGGTCCCATCTTGCCCTGGGAACCCTGTGCCGGGATCTCTGGCCTGACCCCATCCAACCAACAGACAGAAGACGTGCTCCCCACGGTAACCCCGACCTTGGTCTGGGCCGGCTGCACGGAAGGAGAGCCAGCAGCAAGGGGGTTAGAGCAGGAAGCTCACGTGGGGCCGTGATGACCACAGCTACCAGTTACGGACAGCTATTCCGTTCACTGCCTCACAGCCCTGCCTCCCCCCAAACACCGTGCCTTCTCCACCTTTACAGATAAGGCGTAGAAAGATGGCAGAGACAGGTTAGGGTCACATGACTAACCCGCAACAGCTAAACTAGGCCCTTTTGCTTAATCTGTGTCTAAAGTGATGGAGCCATTACCAGCTACCTTGAGACCCGCCCTCCCCACAAGACCCTGCCTAGAGGTGCCCAGCCACAGCAGCCCTTTGCCCGTCGGGTACTGACCGCAGTGCAGGCCGCAGGATGCCATTGCCGATGATGAAGTGCAGCTTCTCCAGGTTTGAGGTGGGCCGGTCCTCCAGCATGCTGTTGCCCTGCACTGTGGATTCCCCATCGTGCAGCCTCTTGGTCACCTAGGCCGCGGAGACAGGCTTGGGTAGAACAGGGAGCAGCCAGATGTACAGACAGGGTGCCGCCCCTGCCAGGTACCCCACAGGGAGCAGCCAGATGTACAGACGGGGTGCCGCCCCTGCCAGGTACCCCACAGGGAGCAGCCAGATGTACAGACGGGGTGCCGCCCCTGCCAGGTACCCCACAGGGAGCAGCCAGATGTTCAGATGGGGTGCCGCCCCTGACAGGTACCCCACAGGGAGCAAGTGGATGCGAGGATGGCCACTGAGCCTGTCCGCATCCCTAAAGACTGAGAACTAGACTACACGCTGGGATCAGCAGGCTGATGCCACCTGCTTCAAGGATAAATTCTCCTCCGTGACCTCTTGGCCCCCTGAACCTCAGTTCCCACCCTAGGGAAACCTTTTCAGCCAGGATATGTCCCATATCCTGACTCTGATTGGATCCACCATCTCACAACCATGGCACCAAAGTACACCCTGGTTTACAACCACCTGGTAACCAAGGCCCCTGGCCCTGACATGGCCAGCCTCAGATGTGGTTCTCAGGAGATGTATGTTTCTTCCGGCCTCACACAGCCTCAGGAAGCAGCCCCACATTGCACTCGGATGCAGTGAGAGAACCTCCATCATAGACAGAGGGGCATGCAAGGTCCTCACATCTACCGAGCCCATGTCTGTCTGTCCCAGCTCCCCCAGGCTAGTCAGCCCCTGGTACAAGGCCTTGGTAGCCTCAGAAGGTGAGGGATGGACTGATGGATGGCAGTACCAAAACTGAGAAGACTATCACAGAAATCTGCCCCCAGGCTGAGAAGTCCTGGAATGAAATGCATGGTGCTTGTGTTAGCAAGAAGATGCCTTCTGGTTATATGTGTGCTTGGCTCCTCCTCATTCTTTCTCCTGCCCGGGGAGCCCCTACCCCAAGCTTTTCCATGCATTCTTGTCCAATGATTGCTCCAACACTGTGCTGTGCCGAGGAGAAAGGCACCATCCACTCCTCCTCCTGATCCCACTCCCAGGGCCCCCAGTCTGGCTACCCAAAGAAGCCCTGAAGGGCCACCAGGCCCTGAGGTCTGTTCTTACCTCTTCCGTGAGTTTGGACTTCTTCTTCAGAGTCAAGTGCACCAATTTGTGTCTCACACTGCTTTTCTTCTGCCCCTCAGGGAGCTGGGCCTGTGTGACAGAAAGCAAGGATGTGACCTCTGGACAGTGGGGCTATGGGATGTGTGCATGCGCATGTGTGTGTGTGTGTGTGTGTGTGTGTGTGTGTGTGTGTGTGTGTGTGTTTCATACAGATGCTCACCAGGTGCAAGCCGCTCTCTACCCTCACCCCCACTGAGATGATGAGCACTTTACAGTTGGCAAACTATTACACATAATTCCTACAAGTAGATGGAGGAGGGCCAGGGACTGGGGCAGGGATGAGGCAGAGACACTTTCTGCTGATTCCCCAAGGCTGGCAACGTGGACATCATCCCCACTAGCCCAAGACAGTTGCCAGCTGGGGGCACCTGGGCCTCACCTCGCCCTCGCCCTGCAGGGCCTGCAGCTCCCTCTTGTATGTCTTCTTGCCTAAGGTCTCATAGATCTTAGTCATCACAGGGATCTTCTCGCTGCCGTCACTCATGGCTGTGTGGTATTTAGGCTCTGGGAGGTCCCCCATGAACCGGAGGATGGTGATCCAGACAGCCAGTGCCGCCTGAGGATGGAGCACACATGTAAGACAGCCAGAGAGGACAGAGGCCCTGGTTCAAGCCATAGAAAGGGCCTAGCCTTGGCAAGGAAGCTGGAGACACAGATAGACCCCTGCAGGGTGGACTGACCCCAGGCTGGGTGCTGGGCCAAAGGCTGTCAGACTTTGGCCACCACCAAGGGTAGCCTCTATCCACCCCAGCCCAGCCCTGTGAGCAGTGACCCGGCCACAGGCAGCCTCACCAGCTGGTCACCCTCATCATCATGGTAGAGCAGTGGCTGCTTGAGAGGCCTCCGGGTATAGGAGTGCGTGGTCGTGCCCTGGAAGTAGGTGGCAGCAAATTTGGCGAATTTGTACTCAGAAAGGTCCTCCTCGTCCTCATCAGGCAGGGGCAGGGCTGCATCCAGGTCCTCTTCCACCATCTCCCTCCGCCCTCGCTCCAGGTCCTGGGGGTTGGATCCCAGCTATTAGGCTGGGCTCTCTAGCCAGCAGGGCCGGAGCAGAGGCAGCTAGACTGCTGTCTCCGTTCCTTCCCTGCAGACCAGCATTTGATGCCTCGGGAAATCCTACCCCAAAGCCCTAGTACCTCAAAGCCACTAGGTGCCTGGCCCTCCTGGCCTGGCAGGCCACCTGAAGTCCCCAGGAAGCCAAACATCTTGTCCACCATATCTGAGTGGTTGATGGGCTCGTGGCGGGCCTTCTCCATCTGCTCCAGCAGCTCCTTCTTCCTCCGAGCCTCCTCCTTCTCCTTCAGCTCCCGCTCTGCGTCCTCACGGGCTAGCTGGGCCAGACGCTCCTGAAGGTGGGGTGATGCGGAAGAAGTAAGCCAGCACCCAGCAGCATGGCCTCAGAGAACAGCTGTCCTCAGGGAGACCAAGAGACCAGCAGGATCCTGACACAGGGGACGATGAGTATGTTCACAACACCCATCTGTGCCAGACAGATGTCCAGCACCCCTGGCCAGAAAACCCCCTCCACTCCCCTCCAGCCCACCTCTGCCTCCATGCCCACCTGTCTCTATGCCCTCCCTTACCTCCACATCCTCCCCTGTCTCCATGCCCTCCCCTGTCTCCACCCTCCCTTTCTACCCCCCCGTCTCCACGCCCTCCCCCCCCTGGTCTCCAGAAGAACATCCTCCTCTCAGCACTTCTCCTCTCCATGCCCTCCCCTGCTCTCCATGCATCCTCCCGTCCCATGCCCCCTCTCCATCCTCCCTGTCTCCACCCTCCCCTGCCCCCCCCCCCTGCTCCACATCCTCCCCTGTCCTGTCCACATCCTCCCCTGTCTCCATGCCCTCCCCTGTCTCCATGTCCGCCATCTCAGCACCCCTCCCCCTCCATGCCCTCCCTGTCTCCATGCCCTCCCACTCTCCCATGCCCCCCCTGTCTCCTGCCCCCTCCCCCCCCCCCCCCACCCACCCTCCATGCCCTCCCCTGCCTCCACATCCTCCCCTGTCTCCAGGCCACAGAAACTCCTGGGCCACGGGGCTAGGAACTGTATGAGAGTTGACCAAAAGATTACTGTGAGCCATGTTTAAAAAGAAAAACAATAATGATAATGATGTATAAAACCAATATTAATAATGTTTTAATGATTTGGGCCATGCTTGCCAAATACCAACTTAGCATGTAACCAATATAAAAATAACATGAGTACCTTACACCCTCCCCTCTTCAGCCACGTCTTCATAACATTGTGTGCACCTCCCAATTTTAGCCGTGGCTTTTAGACAAGCCACACTTCAGTGTTCAGTGGCGCGTGTGGCTGGGAGCCTTGTGTCGGGCTACATGACCCTGGTCGCTCCCTCGTCAGGCCTTTGCCCTGGGTGTCACCCCTAACCAGGAAGGTGCTGTGGGCACAGCCCTCTGACTCCAGCCACAAGGCAAACCCCACGGGAGAGTTGAGCTGCTGTGTGCTGAGGGAGCTAGAAGTGTCTCCTAGGCGGGAGGAAGGTAGCAGGGACAGGTGAGAAGAAGTGTGGAGTCGGAGTGCAGAACCGGCACCCAGGACAGCTCGGAGGTCCAGGCTCACCTGATGCTTCCGCTCCGCCTCCTCCTTGGCTTTCTTGGCACTCATCTCCTTCCGGAGCTTCTCTTCCTCTGCCAGCCGCATCTTTTCCGCCTCAAGGCGCCGCCGGTACTGAGCAAAGAGGCAGCGGCGCAGACATAAAAACGGGTAACCTTTGTCACAGCCCTGCCTCACCCCACCCCCATCGCCCCTAAGCTCTGAAATGGAGGGTGAATTTCCCAAAAGAGAGACAAGGCTGCTGAGTTGGTCTCCAGATCACACATGGGTGGGGCTCTGTGGATCCCGGCTCCGGACCAGATTATGCCTCGACTCCTTAAAATTCATCAGGGACCTGGGCCTCAGTCTCTGGTCCATCCCGAGATCAGGCAGAGTCAAAAGTCTCCCTTCTGGCTTTGACTTCCTCAGCCAGCACCAGGACAGGGGTGGGGAGACACCTGCGTGGGGCAGCACGCACCTACAAGCCACCCACTCTTGGGGCTCAGGAAACCCCTCACCTCGGCCCGGAGGCGCCGGTGTAGCCGGCGGGCGATCATGCCTCGGGCATAGGCCTGCACGGTGATCACTGCCCAGAGGCGGTGGCGGAAGGCCTTGCGCACCAGGTAGGCTCGGCAGCGGGCCTGGAACTTGATTATGCGCTGTCTGGCCAAGCGGTACTGCTGGTGCAGCTTCCGGGAGCGGTGCAGGGCCTGCAGCCGCAGGAAGCCAAGACGCATCTGCAAAGGACAGCAAGCCATGCTCAGACCTGAGCTCCAGCCCAGATGCATGAAGCCAGCAGCAACATCCAGTGCACAACAAGCCTCCATCAGACTGGACCCACCAAGGTGCCTGTGTCAATCAAACAGGGTCCCACAGTGAGGCCAGCCTCCTTCCAGGAACTCCAGTCTGAATTAGCCAGTGTCCTTTTTAGCCCACCTCCCTAAACCAAGTCCAGGCTGCAGCCAGCTGTTCCAGAGCTGCATGTGACCAGGCCTCTCCTGGATCTTGCAGGGGTCTCAGTCTCATCATGCTTTAACCCACCAAAATATTCCAGGAGAAAAGCTCAAAAGAAAATAAAATAATAAAAAACCACGGAGAGAGCCCCTACAGCTAGGCCAGGGCTCTGACTGAAGGGAAAGGGGGGGGGGTGGCTGGGGCATCCCTGGATTCAGGTCAAGTCCTGTTACCAAGGTAACACAGCCCTTCCACGGCAAGGCCAGTAGGATCTGGGGGAGGGGGGCTTACCAGCTCATAGTTCCTTCTACAGTAGTGGCCCCGCCAGTGCCTCTGGATCAGTGTGGCGGCACTCTTCAGTTTCAGGAAGTTGGACCTGAAGGGGAGGCAGTGATGGGTGACTCCAGAGCAAGCAGCTGGTGGCCAGAGTCAGCCAGGGCCCAGGTGTGCCTGGACAGCACACTGAGCCCTGTCCTGTGATCGCCAAGCTATGGGATCTTGGGTGAGGCACAGAACCTCTCTGTACCACAGCGCTACCAAACTGAAAGAGATGAGGCATCATGCCTATCCTTCCTGCCTGGTAAGCTTAGCACATGGGGCCTTTAAAACAGAAAAAGATGCTTGTTGAGAGAGTGGATGTGTGGCCAAATCCATAATGAGATAACGTGAAAGAGGGAGACCTTTTAATTGTCCGACTCCTTCACTTTGTAGGTGAGGATGCTGAGACCTGGGAGGCTGCAACCAGAGCCCCATGCGCCGCCTGCCTCTGAAGAGCCCGGTGCTATTCTCCTGCACACAGTAGGCTGCTTCTCAGACACCAGTCACCTCTGGCTTGATGGGGACAGAGGCCACACAGCAACAGCACGTGTTTGCGGGGAATAATCAAACACAGGAGGGAAGGGCGGACATGTCATGGCACAAGCCAGCACTCCGGGGCCAGCATGCTCATGTGGGTGGATGGTGTCGAGAACCCAAGGAAAGGAAGGGGAAGGGGAAGAGGCTGCTAGAGAAGGAGGAAGGGAGGGAGGAAGGGACCAGATGAACTGCAGAGGAGGCAGACTGTGGGTCTCTGTCACACCTGAACCGCACTCTAGAATTGGTCTTGCCTATGCGTGGACCATCACAGGTCTATGCATGCCCTTAATGTAGAATATGAACTACACCCTGTAACTTATAAAATATTGATGGATGCTCCTCCTGCCTCCATTAGTGCAGGAGGGACCAGCTACTGTGTGGTCTGGTTTATGTGCCACGGTAGAGCTTCATAAACCTTGTACAAACCTGTGTTTCTGGATGATCACGTCTGCATGCCATGCATGTGTGTGATGGCTTCTGTGTGTGCACCATGGGAATACACGTTTGTTCCTGTGTCCATGTGGGAGCAGAGGCGAGCCAAGCGCATTCCCAGTGAGGGTGCTAAGGGAGCAGAAGCTGTTGACACAGACCTGTCTTTGAAGCCCCGGATGACCTTCTGGAGGAGGATGACTCTGTCTGTGATGGCCTTGTCCCTCTCCACCTCCAGCAACATGTCGTGGTGGTCCTGAAAGGCAGAGCTCCTGAGCAATGTCCCCAAGACTACCTGCTCAGTCCAGGTAGGACCTGCCTTCCTTCTATTATAACTCAGGCTTAGGGCTCTGTGAACCTCAGGCTCCTAACCCTGCTGGGACCTGTACAGTGAAATCCTACAGCCACCAGAGATTATGGCCATCCCCCAGAGGCCGGGGGGGGGGGGGGGGAGGGGACCAGAGGAGCCAGGGGGATCTCATTTCACTAGACTGGGGGACAAGACTCAACAACATCACATCCTGGCTTCCCCGTCACCATTTCAGCCCTGGACCCTGTAATCTTTTCTCTCCAGAATCTTGGTGGCACGCTCCTTACCAGGACTCTCCTGGTGTCTATCATTTTCCTCTGACCCTCTCCTCTCACACGAGTCGGACAACCTTCCTATGACCTTCCAAACATACGCTACGGCATATGCCTCGCCCTGGCACTCAAGACCACTCCAGGCCCCACTGACGTCTCCAGCCCTTCTCCTCATTTCCAAGCCCAGTCCTCCTGCCTGTCGGATGAAAGCTGAAACGTCATTGGTTCATCCATACATATATAGATGGAATGGTCCATGGGTAGGCATAGTGCTAGGTGGTGTGGCCGAGCCACAGAAGATCAGGCCGTTGTATCCTTAATTGGAAGCCTGGCCTTTGAGTCTCACAAGGGGAAGATAAACATCTGTCTAATAATCACAGACACAGGGTGAGACTCAGCTATGGCCTTCTCAGTGAACGGATGAATGGACAGATGGGTGGATGGATGAATGGATGGCTGGGATGGGACATGCAGGCTCTTGAAGTATTCTTAAAGAGTACAGATGGGTGACCATGGGGACAATGGGGTCCCTCTGATTCTTCTGGTGCTAGATGACATCATGACTCCGTCTGTTCTCTCTGCCAACACATGCCTGGCACTTGACCATCCCAGGTCAGTAGTCTGTTCCCTGCATCCCTGAGTCTGACTTCAGTCACTCACTTCTCTCTGTGAATTGGGCACGAGACTTCCTATCCCACACTACTAGCAGGCAGGCAGTGGGAGGGAGACCTGACACACAGAACTCACTCTCCAGCCAGCTGCCAGGAACCAGAGGGGACACAAACATGTTTCCCAATGCAGAAACAAGGACATGAGGGACACAGAGGCTGACTCAAAGCCCTCACCGAGGGGAGTTAGCTAGACCCCCCCAACAAGACCCCACTAAGGCTGCTTCCTCCCTGTTCTTCTCCCAGCTGTCCTGCATTCAGCCCTGCCCCCACAGAGGAGGGGCCCTGCTGTCACCAGAACAGAGGAAATAGAAATAGGGAAGCGCACACTGTCCCCACGCAGAGGCTCTCCAGGGCCGCGACTGCTCAGGCCCAGGTCTTGCTCTCTCTCACCATTGCCTAGGAGGCTGTGGGAGCCAGGAACTCTAGCCGGACCTGGTGCTGAGACAGAGCCCTAGACGACAGTGCACAGCTGACCCTCCTGAACCCTGCCTGCAGAAAACCACAAGAAGGGACCTGAGGTCCACTCTAGACCACCCCAGGCCCAGCCTGTCACAGACAGAAGAGTAGGCAGAAATACTCAGAGACTTGTCCTCAGCCCCCAGGCTAAGAACCACAGGCCAGGGTTTGAGTCCCTGGCACGGGTCTGACAAGGCAACCCACCTCTGGTCATCTGACTCTAACCTAGGGCCCACACCTGGCCCCATTAATTATCTCTAATGCTCACACATCCGTCAAGATACCCTGTAACACCCTCAGAAACATCCCATGTGTGGGGAGGGCTCTGGACATGGCACAGCCGTGGCAGCCAGGACAGAGTGCGCTCACCTTCAGAAAGATCTTGGTTTTGCCGATCTGCCAGTCATCGTGTGTGCCCAGCACAGCCTCGGCCATGCGCTGGCATGTCCCTCGGAGGTCACCCTGGGTGGAAGACAAAGATACTGGCAGTATAACCAACAGAAAGGCCCCCAAGGGTCCTTCTCAAGACTGGGGGTCATGTCTGTCCCTGCCTGGCTATGTGATTGACCCAGCCCGACCCTGCCTTCTGTGGACATCTGTTTTCTCCTCAACCACCATGGCAGCCGAGGTCTTCAAATATGTCCTTCTATCTGCCCCATCCCCACAGCAGTACCTGATGGGACTGGGGTCCTCTCCCCTGTGGGGGTACCCGACCTTGTACCTGCTTGTATGCGGGCTTCACTCCGGGTAGCAGCACACGGTAGCGCTCCACAAACTCCACAAAGCTGTAGCGGATGGGGTAGCCCGCACGCCGGATGCGGATCGTCTCCATCATGCCTGAATATCGCAGCTGCCGTACACACAGGTGTCGGTCGAAGAGCTGCCGGGCCGGAACCAAAGGCATCAGGGCAAGGCCAAGACTGGGATCCAAGCCCTGCTCTGTGGCTGATCAGCACAGACAGAGAGACACGAGGCTTCTGGGATCATGGGGAGCAAAGCCAGGCAGGAGCCCAGGACTGTCAGTCAAACCCAGGGGGCAGCATGAAGTGAGGGCCTGCCGGCAAGACACCCATGTGCTCTAGGAGCAGATCACAGAAAAGACGTAGGTTTGCGTCCCTTGGGAGACACAAGAGGCTCCATGGATGCTGAGGGAAGGGTCTTCCAAGACTGGAGGAGAGTGAGCATGTGGGAAGGGATAGAAGCTTGAAAGTGCAAGACCTGCTGTGGGGACCGTGGAAGGGGCTGAAGAGCCTAGGCCAGGGCACAGTGCAGGCTGCCAGGAGGTGGGTACTCCGTGGAACTGCCCTTCATGTGGCTTCCACCACAGATGCACGGTTATTTAAACCACACTCCAGGGGCTGGCCTTAGGAAGTGCCTTTAGGAAGAGGCGTGTTTTTTCAAACTGGCACACGGTAGTCGATGGCTCCAGGGCAGAACTATAGCTGGGGTTCAGATGGAAAGAATATGGAGAGAGCGGACCCAGGGGCCTTCTGAGAGCAGGCTAGGAGTCTGGGCCTCGTCCCGTAAGTGGCAGGAGCCAGGGAGGGTTTGCAGAGGTGGCATATGGGGCAAGATTTGCTTTAAGAATAATCCCAAGGTGGGCAGTGGTGGTGCACGCCTTTTACCCCGACACTCAGGAGACAGAGGCAGGTGGATCCCTGTGAGAGCCTACATCCCAGTTGCTGATCTATATAGCAAGCTCTAGGCCAGGTAGGGCTACATCGAGAGATCATATCTCAAAAGAGCACCAGTGGTGTCTTTATCAGTGTGGTGAAAGGGTGGTGGGAGACAGTGGGAAGCAGGAGACAGAGAGGCAGGTGAGGAGGCGACTGAGAAGGGGGGGGGAGGCCACAGACACCAAAAGGCCTGGCTAGGAAAAGGTCCCGGGGAGCCACCGCCCAGCCCTGGCATCCTGCCCGCCCTGCTCCAGAGGGGGACCCGAGGTCTGGAGGGGACAGGACTCACCCACTCTGGGACATGATTTCCTGGCGGGGACAGTGTGTGCGGAAGGCCAGCTTCCGCAGCCATTTCCTCTCCCTCTGGGCCACTTTCCCCAGCCTTCCCTCCCTCCCCGAGTCCCACCCCCAGCTTCCCCTGGCCCTCTCTCCTTTTCTGGATAAACAATACCTCTCTGCGCCTGCACTGGCCAGGGAGCCTGTGGGACTTAAGCCCCTCCATATCTTGGAGCCTCCATGAGACAATTCTAATTCTTCACTGACTGTCGCTTCCTTATAGACAGCGTGCTGAAGGGGGCTGTACCCCGCCTAGGGAAGGACTAACAGTGCTGTCACTAACAGTCAACAAGAGGGACCTCCAGGCAAAGGAGTCCGGAGGGACTTCCCGAAGGGGGTGAACGCTAAACTAGAAGAGGGAGAACTTTCAAAGGAGGGGCGGCAGCAGTGAGCCACATTGCTATTTTACTAAGCACTTAATAGGCACCCGGCAATCTTCAGACATGATCTCAGGGAAGAGGTGGCTGTGCGGCACCTGTTTTCTTTCTCAAAGAAACTGAGGCACAGGGCAGTGCATGACGTATGAGCAACCACTCGCTGGGAGGTAGCAAAGGCAGGATGGCATGACTGTGGAGCGGAGCCCCTGGGACCCCAGCAACTTGAGACCTTCTTTTATAAGCCACCTGGTCCCGAGAGAGGACAAGACCTTGCATTACCCACCTACTCCGACCGTCTCGCCCCCACCTCCCGCCACTTCCCCTCCAAGGCTCACCATGGGCTTCTTGAACTCATTGGGTTTGATGCAGCGGACGAAAAACGGCTGGCAGGCGCCCAGTGTGCGCATCAGCAGCTCCAGCGACCGCTTGAACTGGCTGCTGAGTGTAGGCGAGCGCTTCCTGGTCTCAGCACCCTGTGGCAGGGGACAGACAGACAGTGATGGGAGGGGCCACGACTTCCCCCTCCCACCCTCCAGCAGCTGTCCAAAAGGGAGGGAAGCACCAGGGAAGGTCACCAAGGTCAGAGCCTGAGTAGATGGGTAGTTGGGGATTTCCTGTGGCACCCCTGGTCCGGGATGGAGCGTGGACCTCGGACACCCACTCCAGAGATTTTGCTCCCTAAGAACTCCAATAGTGTCTCTCTGGGCCCCCCCACCATCAGCTGAGAGACTCTGGGCCAGGAGCAGCCCATCTCTGAGTCTTTGCCCTCCCTGTATAAATGAGGAGTTTAGACTTGATATCCTCAGGATGCTGGGGTCGTCTTAAATGCAGAATTTAAGCAAACCTAAATTCAAACCGCATATACGGCTCAGGCCAACCACTAAAGGATGCTGAGTCTCCATTGGTTCCTAAGTGAATATTCCATCTACCCCTCCAACAGGATGGGGAGGAGAGTTCAAGCGCCATAAGCAGCCCCCTGGGGTGGTCACTACACCCTCCGGGAGCCTTGGAGGAGCCAGCACAGCTCATGACGGCCCCTGCTCTGCTTGTAGGATTAGCGACAGGCTGGAGGCAGTGTGGGTGACCTGGATAATCTTCCTGCAAAGATAGGATGTTGTTCTCCTGGCTGCTGTATGAGCCATTGTGTGTGTGTGTGTGTGTGTGTGTGTGTGTGTGTGTGTGTGTGTGTGTGTGTGACTGCAACCCCTGCCTACACGGTACCCCTCAGAACACTTAAAATAGTAGGGAGCAGGGGCACTAGGAAAGACCTGAGGTCAGCAAACAGGAAATAAACCTTCTGGAACATGCAGAACTCAGAGAGAACACAGTACCACCAGATACTGTTTTCTGGGCCACTTTTGTGTGAGAGCTCATTAGCAAACTTGATTTCACTGTAAGATTTTACATTTTTAGAGTTATAATTCAATCACATCCTTGAGCATCAAAACTCTGGGGAGACCTGACAGCCTCTTCTGACTCTGAAGACTCCTGCATACATTGTGGTGCATTTACGTCGCTAAGGCATACATGTATACATATACAACAACTACTTTAAAATCTGGGGTGCAGAAGCACACATGTGAGGTGTTGTGGGGGAGGGGTAAAGGTGCTTAACCAGCACTAAATCCAGGTGCTATGTCATAGCTTCTAATGAACCCCGCAGGAAAGCAAATGTTTTTCGTTCTGAAACATGAAGTATTTTTCATCTTAAGTTCCACTGCAGAGCATTCAAAATTTTGCCCAGGGGATTTAGGGATAGCGTGATGTCTGCTCTGGCCCAGCAGGGTTCTCGATTCAGCAACAGCACACACATACTGATCATGTGGCTCACAAGACAGAGCACACACAACGCACACTATATGCACATGGTATACATGCACCAAGTACACACATCTACACAAACCGTACACACACACCACACACACATACGTCATACAGCATATACACACAGGCAACATCTGATCATGCAGACACCACACAAACACCCACATGCACACATGTAACATGCACACAGCATGCACACCATATAACAAATATGACTTACCCACACCAAGCATGTATATACCACACAAATCACTGACAAAATGCATAGCCCACAAGACAATGCATTTAATTCACACACAGCATGCATAACTATCCAGCACAAATGCACACATATGACACAAACATGCTAAGAACACAACGCTCGGCACACTTGCTGAACATACACCATAAAGCACTCATGGCATGCATACTCTGAGCATATATGCACCATATGCATCCCTCACAGCACCCACACACAGCAAGCACACTATGTAGCACTCATGCATACATATGATGTGCACACACTAAGAGCATATACCACACTTCCCACACAGCACACCCTGCATGCACATGCAGAACATGCACATTGCATGCTCACTATGTGGCACAGGTACACACAGGAAATAGATACTGAGATCACATACAACAATGAACAGGGCACACACACCCTTCAAGATTCTGTCATCTTGAAGCTGTCTCCTTCTGACAACAGGCTGGGTCTGCCTTGCTCACTGCTATGTCACCAGAGCCTGGGCACACTCACTGCTACGTGTGCACCAGGACACACACCAACCCTTGGTCACCTGTCCTCCATGGCGCATAGACTGTCTCCCTCCTGTTGTGCAAGCCAACCCCTTAGGAACTCCCCTCATTCCCTTCTCTCATAAGGGACAAACGTGCAGGTCCTCCCCAGGACCTGATGCCGCTCACATTCCCCATTAGCTGGGTCCAACCTCAGCCGAGCTCTCCCATTCCCCCATTTCATTCCCCCATTCCCCCACACCCCCTGCCTGCCACCATACCCAGCACTAACAACTCCATTCACACAGCAGCGGGGGGGGGGGGGGGGCGCTGGGTGAGGAAATCAGCCACATCCCTCCTCACTCAAACATCCAAGTTCACACCAAGGAAAGCCCAGGGTCCTGCAAGGATCCGTAATAGCCCCAGGATCTACCCCAGTAGCCTCTGGTCCCCACCATCTGTTGGTATCCTTTCTGGCACACTGGCCTCCTGGTTCTGCCTGGGGTAGACTTGGGACTTTTGCACATGCACACTGCTCTCCCCCTGCAGAGTCCCCCTGGGGGAGGGGTAGTGCCTTCACTTTCCTATAAATTTCCAAGTAAGGCCTGTCCTGAGCCTCATGCACAATGACAGGGCCCTGCCACCACGCCCTGTCCTTCTCCATACCCCCCCCCCAGCACGCTTTATCCATTCATTGCCTCTCTCACTGTTTCCCTCTGCTAGAACACAAGAGCGAGAACACGGTTCGGTTTCCTTTTGTTTCTATGTGTTCAGTGCTATGTCCTGGGACCTAGAACATGTGTGGCCTATGGAGGGGACTCAGTAGCATTTGTAGATTGAATGAGTGAATGACTGAGTGGGTGAGTGTGTGAGTGCATGTGGGTGAATGGGTGAATGAGTATGTGGAGTTTGTTCTCCCTGTCTTGGCCATCGGGGTTCTCATCTGGTTCTGTTTTATTCGGGGACAGCCTCGTTCCTGGTGATTAGATTCCTGGGTCATCTGTGGGTGTTTGGGAATGAGGCAAAGACTGAAGCCCAAAGTCCAAAGGCTAATGTGAAATGGGTACAGAACTGATCTGAGGGAAGACAGAAGTCTTCACGGTGTCAGGTGTCGGCTGATGAGCAGGCACATGGCAGACAGGAGTGACAACTGTCCTGTGGACATGACTGGGGTGAGACATTCCTCTGGGCGCACCCCGTATGTGGGAAGGTGGCCTTCCTCCACTTCACTGGTCCCCATGTCAATAGGTCAGGGCAGGCCGTGAAGCCTGAACTGCCCTCGGGTAGCAGACCCAAGAATCAAAGGGTGAGAACTCAGGGGCTGGGGACTTAGGTTCCTGTAAGCAAGCGCTGTGGTCTTCCACCCTGACAGAAGCGCTATGGCTAAGACACTGTCTTGGGACAATTCCACAAGAGAGCAGTCAAGTCTCCAGAACTTGCAGGCCTTTCTTGGTCTGGGGGCATAACTCAGTTGGTACAGTTCTTGCCTTGCAAGCATAGAGACTGAGTTCAATCCCCCCACACCCACATGCAAAAAGATAAAAGTTAGGTGGTATGCACTTGTAATCCCAGTGCCAAGGAGATGGGACAGGCAAAACAGAACTGGGACTTGCTGGCCGCCAGCTTAACCTTGGTGAGTTCCTTGTCTAAAAAATAAGGTGTATGGCTTCTTAGGAACACTATCTGAGGTGGCCTTCTGGCCTCCATACATATATACACATACATGCACACACACACACACACACACACACACACACACACACACACACACTCACAGACTCTTGCCACCTGACCCATTCTAGATGACATATTGTATCACATCAGCATTGGAACCTGACTCAGCACAGTGAAGGGACTTGTCCAAGGTCACATTCAATCACTGCTAGTGTGTCTATATGTATCACAGTCAGGGGGAAAAAATGCTTCTTCTGTGTGTGTGTGTGTGTGTGTGTGTGTGTGTGTGTGTGTGTGCCCGTTACCAGTACAGGGACCAGAATCATCCACAGGAGGGAAGAGAGTCCCTATCTAGACAGGCTTGGTACATACTCCTCCCCTTAATGCCCAGGGTGTTGGTCTATCCTGGGGCTCTGGGAAGGCCCAGGAGCAGACCAAATATGAGGTCAGCACTGGACAGAGAAGAGCGAGGGAACAGGGAAGAGAGAGACAAAGAGGAGGTGGGCTGGTGTAGTAGCTGAGGCCTCTAACACCTTTGGGATGCATCATGGCAGCCAAGACCTGCGGTGGGAACCAAGGCAGCTTTCCTAGCTGACCACCCTCCACCCCAGGATGTGTCATTAAGGTGAATGAAGCCCCCTTCTTGGCCTCAGTCCTGAATCTGCGAAACAGAAGACCACCTGTGTCCACAGTTAAGTATGTCATCGGAGTCCCCCTGAGTTCTTAGTCTAAGGACATGGAAGGAGGTAGAATAACAGGGGTGAGGCAGAAAGGGCTTAGGAGCCTCCTTCAGCCTTCTTGTGGGCCTCAGTTTCCCCCTTAAGAAACCGAGACTACTGCAGCACACACAACTCAAACACCAAAACCACTCCAAAAATCACTCCACAAAAAAAAACCCACACTCCACAAAAGAAAAAAAAAAAAATCCAGCCCTCTCTCCCTTGGAGTCAGCCCCATAAGGCTGAGCTCTCCCGCCACGGTCATCCTGGGCCCCAGGCCGGGGCTTTTACCTTCACAGAAGCCGCTGCCTGGCCGACAGTGCCCGATGAATAACCACAGAGAAACTATAAGGGGAACCACAGGCAGGTGAGGCGGAAGAGGCATGGGCGGAAGGCCACTGAGACGGGGTAGGGTGGGCCTGGGCTAGAGGTCAAGGTTCTGGCCACCATCCCAAGCACTCTGCCCTCCCTGCTCCCCTCCCCTGGACCTTAGGAAGCAGGGACCCAGAAAGGAATGGAATGAAAGGCAAACAGCCAGTGCGGCAAGAAACTCCAAGTGACACCCACTGGGCTTCACAGGGGGCAGAGCAGGCAGTCCCCTGTATCAGCTCAGGGTCTGGAGTGGCCCACACGCCACACCCATCCTATGTCTCCCCTTATGTCTGTCTAGCTGGGGGACCTCCATGGTAAAGCCAGTCCCAAGTCCCAAGTGACCTCCCACATAGCCCTTCTTCTCTGAGCCTCATGCCCCAGTCACATCCTGGGTCAGTAGAGCAGGACTAGACAGCAGCCTCTGGCTGGCCTTCCCTTCCAGAGCCCCAGCCAAGCCCTGTCCCCGCTTCCGACGCTCAAATTCAAGGGGCTCCATGGACAAACAAGACTCGGGTGCGGTCTAGATTCAGGCCTGGCTTCCAAGGCCCCTTCTCCCCACAGAGACATCCAACAGCCTTACCATGGCGACGTCAGCCTGGAAAATCTGTTTTATGAACTTGTTCCGGGAAGAGTGGACCAGCTGGATGATGTCCCCATGCAGGGTGTCCCGGTTCTTCTCCAGGAAGCCTGCCAGTGGCAGAGGGCAGGCATAACTCCTCCAGCAAGGGCTCCCCAAAACCACAACATCCTGAAGGACCTTGAGCATTCGCCTAACTTACCCACATCCACTCCACAGTGGGGGGCCCTGGGCCTGGAGGGGACACTGACTTCCCCAAGATGACAGAGAAAATGAGGAGGAATCTCTCAAACACAAATCCCCACTCAGCCTATATAACAAGTACAGGAGGACTCTGTCTCAAGGAGAAAGCGAGGCTCCCTTCCCAACTGGGTCATCCCTAAGCCACTATCAGCCTTTTAAACTAAGATGCCAGGGTACATGGCCCCCTGAAAGAGACCACATCTAGATGCTAGAAGCCATCAGTAAGGCAACTGATGACCACCACCTCCAAACTAGTCAGGACGGTGAATTTGACAGTGTCATGCCTGCCTGCGTTCTGGGACAGGCAGTCACTACCTTCTCCATATGACAGATTGGTGTCCGCGAAGCCATGGGAGAGTTCACACTCGAACCCAAGACCCTGGTGCCAACCCAGGAAGGCTCCCCACACCCAGAGGGCACTGCCATTCTCAGCAACAGCGGAGCTAGGGTGGGGCGGGAGATGAGGTATCCATGGGCTAGAGATGCCTGAGGGGGTGGAACACTGCCAAATACAGGACTTGGGCCACCACCCCTGAGGGCAGATCCTGGGCCTGCTCATGACATGGGGGATGGCCGCATGAGTTTTACAATGGCAGCGTCTCTTATTAGAGAGATGCCAACTTCATCATGTGACATGAAATTCCTTTCAAGATTTTGGTGTCCCTGTCTGAGAGGAGAAAGGTCGCAGCATGCATATAACCACAGATTTCTGGGCCACTTCATAAGGGAGCCTGCCACACGGCTCTAGACCGCTCCGAATGCCAGGGGCTTTGGGCCCTGGGTGGGACTGCAGGACAATGGGCAGGATGTTCAGTGTATTACACCCACGGCGGATGCCAACCTAGGGCTGGCCTTTCACACCCGGGTGGGTTGGAGGTTCAGCAAGGCTCTCTGCAGGAAAGCTGCAAAGCTGCAGAACTGCAGAACCGCAGGCCGAGTGAGCTGGGTTTTCACCCCGCTACAGCTTTTCTTTCTTTCTTTCTTTCTTTTCTATTTCCTATTTTATTTTTCAAGACAGGGTTTCTCTGTGTAGCCCTGGCTGTCCTGGAACTCACTTTGTAGACCAGGCTGGCCTTGAACTCACAGAGATCCACCTGCTTCTGCCTCCCAAGTGCTGGGATTAAAGGTGCCAATCACTGCCTGCTTCTAGCTTTTTTTTTTTTTAAAGATTTTTTTTTGAAAACAGACTGTCAATCTGGCTGGTCCAGAATTCACAGAGATCCCCCATCTCTACCTTCGGAGTGTACCACCATACTCATCAAGATTTATCTTTCTGTATGTATATGACATGTGTGGGTGGGTGTCACAGAGGGCATTGGATCCCTGAGAGCTGGAATTACATGTAATTGTGAGCCACCTAACTCGTTTACTGGGAACTGAGCTCAGGTCCTCTGGGAGAGCACTTAACTCCTGGGCCATCTCTCTACCCCCTGACTTTCAGCTTTAAATGAACCAGCTGCATGCCCTTGGGGGAAGGGAAGATGTCTGGGCACTCCCTTCAATGCGCTGGTCTTGTTGCTGGAAGTTTCTAGGCCTCTCTTCGAGTCTACTAGGCTGTACCAGGTCATAGAAGAACAGTTCAGTTCCCTTCTGAGCTTCAGTCTCCCCATATACGAAGGAGCACTAAGCCCTCTCATAAAAACCCAGATCAGGCCGGGCGGTGGTGGCACATGCCTTTAATCCCAGCACTCGGGAGGCAGAGCCAGAAGAATCTCTGTGAGTTCGAGGCCAGCCTGGTCTATAGAGCGAGATCCATGACAGGCACCAAAACTACACAGAGAAACCCTGTCTCGGAAAGAAAAGAAAAAAAAAAGAACCCAGAGCAGAAACTCACACAGACCCCACGCCCACAGCAGCACCGTTTACACTAGCTGAAGGGAAATAACCATTTCCCATCAGCACGTGAAGAAGTAAACAGTGTGGTATATCCATGTGCAGAGTATTAGTCAGCCACGAAAACAAAGGGAATTGACCCATGCCACACCGCGGATGAACCCAGATGGGACTGTGATAAGTGAGTAAGACAGACTGAACCTAAGAGCCGAATCCTGTGACTCCACTTGCACAAGGTACCTAGGTGGTGGGATCATAGCACCAGGAGGTAGAGGTGAGGGGGTGGGCCGGGGGGTGAAGGGTGATGGTGGGTGGACTGACTTCTGTGTGGAGTCACAGAAAGGGTGGTGGTGACGACTCACAGCACTGCAAATGTGTGCCATGCCCTGAATTATAGTATAAGGCGGTTATCATGGCAAACTGTATTGTGTGCGCTTTGCCACAATTAAATGTGCTTAGAAAGATCAACTTTTGAAGGGCTGGGGATGTAGCTCAGGAGTCGGGTACTGTAGTAGCACAGCTTTTGACCTCCCAGTATTGTAAGAAAGAAAAAACAAGGCCAGAATTCAGGAGGCAGGCCAGGTGGGTCTCTGTGTTCCTGGTCTACCTAGTGAGTTCCAGGCCAGCTCGGGCTGCACAGTGAGATGGTTTTTTGTTTGTTTGTTTGTTTTTTAGGCAAAAATAAAGAAAAAAGCAAAGCACAGGATGGCATGCTTCCTGTGGCCTCTTCTTGTCTCCTCTGAACTCTGCACCATGTGGTCTCACTCCTAGCCTAGAGAGAGAGAAGGTTGGGGCACAGGCAGAAAGACACCCCACCAGCACCTGTACCTTGAGTCTCGTAATAAACAATGCCGGCAAAGTGGTTGATTCCAAACTGGGTATCGTGGCTGTTCTTGGGCGGCACATAGTTGGCATTGAGCCTGTGCTGTGAGTTCAGTTTATGCAGCATGGTGGCATCTGTGCCCTGAGGGAACAGAGTGGCCATTGCTAAGCCGCTGCTTTCCAGTGGCTCCCTCCCCATGTCCTCCCAGCCTTCCCCTGTCTTCCTCAGTAGCTCCTCCCCCCCCCCCCCCTCCCCCCGCCCCGTCACACAGCCTCGATGCCCCTCTGTGAAGTGGGTGAACTGGAACCACACACCACTGAATGCACACTCCAGTCTATGGCAGCTCTTCTCATGACTAAAATCCTTGGACAGCTAAGGCTGGAGGATGTCTAGAGCCCAGGAGATCAAGGCCAGCCTGATCAATATAGCAAGATTCAAATCTCATTTTCTTTCCCGGAGGACAATCCTGTGTTCCCATCCCCTAATCAAGCCATAGTCCATCATCTATCCTGAACCATCTGAGTACTTAGATGTTGAGAGTTTGGCCCAGGGTCCAGTAGAATGCAGGTAATCCCTGATCACCATGTCAACACCCTGGAACCAGCCCAAGGCACCTGGGCAGGCTGCAGATGGGGAAGCTGAGACTTGGTGCGCCCACCTTGGGGAACTTGCTCTCCTCGTCAATGAGGGAGATGACATTCATCGGCCTGTTGGCAATCATGTCGAGCGCGTCCTGGTTGTCAGTGAACTCAATATGTAGCCAATCAATGCTCTCAAGATCATACTCTTCCTGCTCCAGCTTGAATACGTGCCGCACGAAAAATTGCTGCAGGTGCTCATTGGCAAAGTTAATACAGAGCTGCTCGAAGCTGCGAAGGGCAGAGGACCATGGACACGTGTTACCCAACATCTGCCCTGTCACCCAGACCCGGCTTTGCCTCTACCTGCAGCATGACCTTGGGCATAAAGCTCCCATCAGGTTGGCTGGAGTGGGAATGTCAAGTCCAACCCTTATGCAGAAGATGACTCTGGGGACTGGCAAGGGCAAAGGACATGCCCAAGGTCACTGAGTGCCAGAAGAGAGGTAGGCCAGAAGCCAGGCTCAGGGCTCTTTCCTTGAGTGATCAGGCCCCACATAGGGTCCACCAATAAGGGGGGAAAGATCAGAACACTAGGAAGGTGGATCATAGAGAGATAGCAGGATCACAGAGAGGCCAAGGCTGACAAGATCCAGCAAGGAGAGGGAGCCCCGATGCCAGCTCAGCTGAACAGCAGCCTCGACTCTCATATTCAGTATGGTAGTCTGGGGGACGCTGTGACATCCTGCATTACAGTGACTGTGGCTATAAGCTCAGAGACCAGAGACCACCTCCCAGGTACCCAGGACAGTGTAAGTTTCTTCAGTATCCAACTGGGCTGGCCTCAGCTGAGCTGGGGCTGGGCATGAAAGGGATCCCCAGGATGACTGAAACACAAGTTTCCCACGCTTGGGGGTGTTCTTGGAGGGAGGCGAATGCAGCCTGAATAAAGAGACATGGGATTTCCCAGGCATGGGGTCCCTCACACTACCTGTTCACAGTGAAGTTCTCAAACCCGAAGATGTCCAGGAGGCCAATGGATCGGCGAGAGTTCTTCACTTCCTGGGAGGGAGGCTTGTAGATTGCGGCGTTGATCTTGTCCACAATCCACACGAAGAGCCTCCCATAGATGCCCTGAAAGGCACCCGTCAACCATGGGGCAAGTCAGACCCTTCTGGGAGGCAGTCCCCACTTCTAGACCCTTTGTGTCCCTGCTCCAGCCTCGTCCATGCACTTAACACCCCCAAGCCTTCACTCGGCTGTCCCTTCTATAGCACGAGCATCCCTGCCTCAGCAACTACTTATTTGCTCCCTTAAAAACTCCCCTGACCCTGAAGCTGGAAGGAGTCACCTTGGGGTCCAGCAACTTCACTTGAACGTCTCCCCACCTTCTGAACACCTTGAGGGTCCAGAGTCCGGCACAGGGCTGGCACGGACTAGGGACTTTGTGACTGGCAAGTACATGGGTATGACGACATGAGGGTTGGGAATCTTCTACCCAGCCAGACCTCATGAGTCCTAAGAGGACTGGCTGAGGACAGCTGATCAAAGCAGGCCTGGAGGGACAAAGCAGGGTCCCCTGGGGAGTGCAGAGCCAACTCCTACGGGATGCTTGGCCTTTGGGCTCAGAAGATGACAGAAGGAACTTGGACATCACAGAACTAGAAACTCTAGCCTGGCCTCTAGCCCAGGGACTGCCGAAGCAAGGCCCAGCTTGGAAACACCTGCTCCTGTCCATCAACAGCTCAGACTCCTGCGGGGCAAAGAGAACAGACAGCCGCTCCTCTCACCCACCTTGACAAAGGCGTCTCGCACATCCAGGGCCTGCTCCCTGCTGAGTGGGGTGGACACTGTCTCCCCACGGGTGATGAGGGTGCGGCTGGTGAGGCAGTTCATCAGATCTGGAGGGTTCACCTGGAGCAGACACCCAGGCGTTGGCCCAGTCGAGCTCACCCTGACTGCCTTTCATCCCAGCTGGCTCCCTTCCCTATCTCTTCCCCAGCCCAGACCTCACAGTGCCACCCACTGTAGGAACAGTGGCCCAGCCCGACTGAGTCAGAAGTTGGCCTCCGAGGGACAGACAGAGGGGCAGAGGCTGGCACTGACCTCGAGCAGAGAAGCGGCCGTGGCCAGTGATGGGGAGAAGAGGACCTCACAGGCATCCAAGTTTTCAAATGTACGGGCTGCCAGGAGAAAGGGGCACAGCGTCGGGAAGGGAGGCAGAGGGGCAGGGGGACTCTGAGGAGGGGCAGGCTGCCATGTCTGTTCTCAGGGACCTGCCCTGTCCACAGAGAGCATCATCCCCGGCCAATATACAGCTGATGAATGTTCTCATGACAGCCCGGGGCACCGCGAGGGTAGTACGAGCCTGAGATTGTCTCAGGACATTCATTCACTGCATGAACTTCCCAGAGCTTCGGTTCTGCCCAGGACCCATGCTGGGCGCTAGTGAAAAGGCAGAGTGGACTCCGGTACCTTCTTCCAATGGGCCACCTTCCACTCTGGTATGCAGTGGTGCCAAATAAGTGTGCACGCTCTGCTTTGTCTTGCCCCTTACAGACAGCTGTTTGGTCATTCACACCACAGTATGAACTCAAAGATTGACCCTCTCTGGAGGACACTTAGCCTTAAGGAAGAAACCAAGTATGGAAGAGGTCTCACAGGGTTCCTGTCACGTCACAACACCTCACCCACCAGCTCTGTGGTGGGACTGCCGCACAGTGTACCACCCCTGAGGCTGACATCCTCTCAGCCTGTGTCTCATATACCTGTCATGGCAGACAGCACTACCAACACCCCTGGAAGCTAGGTGCCATGCCACCTGGATGGGGTGTGGCATTGTGGCGCGTGGCATCCTCACCTTCGTACTGCAGATTGCCCATGTGTAGGATGGCAGCCAGAAGCTTCGAGATCTCCCAGTTCTCCGTGTCTGTGAACATGAGCACTTTCATGGCTGAGCGGATGTTGGCATACTCCTGACTGTCCACCCGGCCCTCACAGGTGATGCAGTTACCCTGGGGGTGGGGCATAAAAAGGAGGACAGAAGGGTGCTGGGGAGGTCAGGAGGGCCATGGCTCCAGGATATCTAGAATACTCCTGAGGGGCTTCTCCAGGGCACCCTGCCTGGAGGAAGAACTGGGCACTGACACCAGACCCACTCCATCACTCACTTCACAGCTCACAGCTCACAGCGCCAGCACCTCACCAGCTCCACACAGTCCCAGGGTGCCCAATCTTAGGGAGCTCCCATCAACTGTAACCATGTGTGAACCACAGAGGGCAACTATAGACACGGCCTGCTCATTGGTGTGTGTGTGTGTGTGTGTGTGTGTGTGTGTACATGTGCCAGCCAGCTAGTTACAGAAGTATACTGAAATCCTGCCACACCCACACCACCTTTAAATCTTGGGCAGGCTCTCTCCAGGGAGGTAGAGTGGAGTTCTCAACCTAGCCTGCTGTGTGCACAGCCCCTAGAACAGAGGTTCTCAGCCTTCCTAATGCTGCGACGCTTTAATACAACCCTCATGCCGTGGTGACCCCTAGCCATAACATTATTTTCATTACTACTTCGTAACTGTAATTTTGCTACTGGAGGCCCAGGCCTCAGCAACCAGCTCCCACAATCCTAGAAGGCCCAGCCTATGAGTATGAGCAGGTCCACGCATGTGGATCTGTGGCTCTTGTGTGCTGTGTCCCCCTGTCCCATGTTGACCTCGAGAAATGCATCTGTGGTGAGAAGTCACTAGGGACATGTGCCCCACTGAGGGAGGGCTTTAAGGCACAAACAAGCCTGGGTGGGCTGGGACAGGCAGGGACAAGGGAAGGCTTGGAGCTGGGACAGTCACACTGGTGAGTCTGGTCTTGTCTACATGACTGAGACAGGTGTTTACCCCCAGGTGTCACCTGGGCCTCACCATGGCCAAGTAGTTATAGTCAGCAGCCTGGCCTAGGCCCAGCTTCTTCTTCTGCTCCTCGTTCATGCCCTCCAGCATACAGTAGAACACATGGTAGTTCCTCTCGTCAGTGGCCTGGAAGCGGACACCAGTATCGGGACCAGAGAACACGCGTGGGCAGGAATTTCACAGGGGACCTCGGACACTTCGGGTAAGTGCAGCATGGTAAAGGGTGGCACGGATCATGTGGACAGTGGTGCCCACCTACCCAACGCAGGGACGACCCGCACTAGGAGCCAGGGCTCACCTGGCGGCAGACTCGCGATTTCTCCAGCAGGTACTGCTCTATTTTGGCCCCCTCGATGGCACCACGCTTGTTAAAGTGGATGTCAATGTACTTGCCGAAGCGGCTGGAGTTGTCATTGCGGATGGTCTTGGCGTTCCCAAACGCTGCAGAGTGGTAGGGAATACGGGTGAGACTGGGGGAGCATACGGCAGCGGTGGCGCCAGCACCGGGCTCACCCTCCAAACCTGGCCCTACCTTCCAGGATGGGAGTGGCCTCCAGCACCTGCTGCTCGATCCAGGAGTGCTGTCCGCTGATGGCCGCCAGGAACTGCAGGATCAGCTTTGTGCTCTCTGTCTTGCCCGCTCCGGACTCCCCGCTGCAGCAGAGGGTGGGAGTGGCAGGATGGGCCTCAGCCCTGGCTGTCCCGCCCAGCTGATGTGTCTCACTGTAGGCTGAGGACGGCCTGGCTCTCAGGGAGCACAGGGCTCCGCCACACCCCCATCCCTGCTGGTCATCCAGCATGACCCATGTGAACTGCTCAACTGAAGCTCTTGCTTGGGAGACAGATTTCAGCTGCCACGGCTTAATAGGAAATCGGCCCTTGTAGTGTTAAGAGGAACGTAAGATCTGGGAATGTGGGGGCGACTCTATGCACTGTGACACAGCACCGAGGGCACAGCCAGCTCCCGGGGACCATCATGGCACTCTAACCACGGGAACAATCGCTAGTGTCGTAGCAGGAGGGCAGAGACTGGAGCTCACACCAGGAGTGGGGCTGGCTGGGCCGCCCACCTGATGATACAGCACTGGTCCCGGCTGTTGCGTTTCATGTTGAAGTAGCAGTTGTCCGCGATGGCAAAGATGTGCGGGGGCATCTCCCCTATCTTCTTGTTGGTGTATTGGCGGATGTGCTCGGGCGAGTAGATGGAGAGCAGCTGGTAGGGGTTCACGGCCACCAAGATGGAACCCGTGTATGTCTGCAGCCGGCAAGGGACAGGAGTTTACACGGTCAGGTGGCGAGGGTTGGGTGGAGGGAGGAGGGAACAGCAGGAGGTCCCTAAGCCTGGATTACATGATCCTGTCTGCTCAAAGGATGTGAAGATGAACGAGACATTTTCAGATTCAAAGCACAAGGCAGGGACAACTCAAATACTGGCTCCCTCCTTCGGCCCGATCTCTGCACCTAAGGCTTTTAAAGCAAGCTTCAAACACTGCGTGGTGTTCAGAGGGGAGACTGGGACGGTAAGGAAGTCACAAGCGAGGTCTAAGTCAAGTCATAAAGAGCAGAAGGTCTGAGGCTGGACTGTGGTCCAGAAGGGGCTGGGATTTGGGGCTGGGGCCTCAGGGACTTTTTCCACAGCTCCCCCAGGGCAGAGGTAGCTGTCGAGCTCCCGGATGGAGCTTGGGGACCTGAGGCTGTTTCCATTCTGTTCCTGTATGGATGGGAGCATGAACAATGCTTCCTGCCGTGCCCTGGGGTCCCATCACCAGGAGAATCCCCAGGGCAGGGGAGGCAATGGAGGTGGAGTTACTCCCCCTCCTCCCAGCTCACCCAAAGCTAGGAAAGGTCAGGCCCTGCCTGTTGTTTGTTGGTGACAGATGTTTGATGTCTGGAGCCTAGACAGGCTGAAGATGTCTCTACACAGGGGAGGTGGCAGCCTCGCCTGTCTCCCCAACCTCTGCCGACCTTCCAGGACTCAGTGCGTGACACCAGAGCGGCCACCATTCCCCAGCAGCTCAGCCCAGCGTGGCATGCGTGGCATGCGGGAAAAGCAGTTGTGGTACCCAGCCCAGGCCTGGGGAGCTGCGCAGAGAAGCGCTGACCAAGCCTCGAGACCCCAGTTCCAGAAGCTCCCTTCCCCTTCAGCCACCTCCTCTAAGCCCTGCAGCCAGGAGCACCCAAGATTCACTTTCACAGCTTGGCTCAGTGCCAGGAGCCTGAGTAAGAAGAGAAGTGAAGCGAGGAGGCAGAGAGGAGCAGCCCAGCCCAGCCCAGCCCAGCCCAGCCAGCCTCACAGCCTCCCGGGGGCTGCTGCTGCCCCCCACTCACCAGCCCTCCACAGTTGGTCTGTTACAAAGGAAGGAACGGGTAGAGACAACCAGTCAATGGGAAAGAAGCCACACAGAGAGGTCTCCAGGAGCCCAGGCCTAGGCTAAACGATGGGGTGAGGACCCTGTGACCCCGCCCCCCTGTTCCAGCTCCATCCCACACAGCTATGGAACACAGCGGACTCTTGTCTCCAGATGGGGAGCCCATCCACGCCTGAGAGTCAGCCTCAAGGAGTATCCCTTTGGCCAGCCTCAGTCTGGTCATCTGTGAAAGGGGATGACTCGCTGCCTCCTTCCAGAGCTGCTGTGGAGACTAAAGGACCAAGGTAGCATCCTTGCTGGGTACCAGGGGCATAAGTGCCACCTTAATCTCTCCTTAACACTTGCTCAAGAATGTGACATCTGTCACCAACACAGCAAGAGGCTGTTCCCACAAAGCCACTCCCCAGCCCTCACCATCAGAGCTCCCAGGATCCCAGGAGCCCCTCCATCCTTCAGTGGGAGGTATGGGCTGGCCAGCCACAGGGATAGAGACCCAAAGGCCATGACATTTGGGGGGGTCTGCTGGAGAAAGGTCATTCTGGCAGCCATAGATGACAGATGTCATTTACCCTTTCGGACCTAATGACCCAGCCTATAGAGTCACCCCGAGAAGCTCAGTGGCAGGGGAAGTGACAGAAAGGATTGTGGAGATGTCACAGCGTCCCAGGACTCCTGCGGCTGCACACGGAGCCTGTCCTCCACCATTGTTCCAGGCTTTCCATTCCGCTTGCGACCCAAGGGCCTCGTGAACTCAAGATTCTTCAGTGTCCCACCCCCGGAGGTCACCACATGATGGCCGTGAGGACTCCCAAACCAGCACCCCTCCAGCCCTGCTCTCGGCCTCCAGGACCATCACGCCCTTCACCCAGACGGACCCGCCACTCCTCCCTGTCATCAGGCCACTGTCTCAGCTGTGCTCCCTGGTCCAGGCTCCCAGATCCTTCTTGGTCTCCTGTGGTGCATCCCCACCTGGCTCCTGTTCCCACATCTGCTCCATCTCTCCTCCACTTGCAGCCTACAGCTTCGCTAGGTTGTAACCAGGTTGTTCTCTGCTGGGACCCACCCATCCCTGTTTCCACAGCCTCAGAACATGGTATTCATCTGTTACTCTGTCTTGCAGATGAGGAAGTCCTCCACTGAACCTGTGGCCCAAAGTCCCTCACTGTCCTGCTGGACCAGGCTGAACCACCGTCTGCCCCATGTCTTTCACCATGGCAGCCCACATGTTCCCTACAGTACATTTTATTGGATGCTTGGTGCTCTGGTTCAAGGTCTTTATCTCCCCAATGCCTAACACAGAATACAGGACACACTCAGCAGTGCCCGTTCAGTGATGAGGTGATTGGTATTAATGGTTTGAGTGGGCAGCATCGGATTATCTCCAGGGACTAGCAGGGAAGGAGCTAGGGAACATCTGTTAGCACTCAGGACCACGCCAGCCACATTACCCAAAATGAGGCCTAGGATAAAAACCGTGGGAAAGACAGACTACTGTGAATAAATATACTCCTGTCTGTGGAGAAGAGTTCACACATAGGTGTGCACACATGTGAAGGTATATACACATGTGTGCACACATATGTATGCCTATTCCCACACTTGAATGTATACATAAGTACTTATGGTCAAACACATGTGTGTGCCTTTGTGTACACACAGATGCGCCCACACACACATATACCATCTGAGTACATACAGGCACACACAGTCTTTCCCCTGTGAGAACAGTGAGATGGGCGCCATTGTAATCAGTCAGAAGGAATACTCCAACGGTACACATCTGGTTGAGACTATACCATGCAGGGCCAGTGAGATTGTTCAGGAGTTAAAAGCACTCACTGTGCAAGCCTGATGACCTGAGTCTGAGCCCCAGAACCCCCTGTAAAAACTGAATGCAGAGACACGCATCTGGAAGCCCGGCACTCCACAGGAGAGTGGCCCGAAAGCTCACAAGCCAGCTAGCCTGTAGTGTGCTGCACAGCAGAGCAGCAAGAGAACCCCTGCCTCAAAACAAAGTGGAGGAGAGAACCAGCCCCCCAAAATGTCCTCAGCCTCTCACGTGTGGCCGCTGTGGTACGTGTGCACCTGCACACGTACGATAAATAGTTCACTTTACAGTACTCGAAACAAAGCCGTTTTCTTCAGTGAGGAGGATGTCCCTGGAAGGGAGTCAATGCCAAGAAGATCCTGGGGGGGAGGGGGAAGCAAGTCTTCGCAGCTCCAGATGGGAGGCGTGGCCACTGCTTTCTAGATAGTCCTAGCTGTCGTTCTTAATGAATTAGTACCTTAAACTTTGCATTTTAATTTCTAATACCACAAAGATCATCCTATGACCCAAATGAACAAAAGTCTTTGGCCCCCTCGATAATTTTAAAAGGTTTTGGGTTCTTATGATGAAATCATGGTAGCTTCTGTTCGCTAAGTGTCTCCAGGGCAAGTGTCTTGCCTGGATAAACTGCCTCTGGGACCCTCAAAAAAACAAAAAACAAAAAACAACAACAACAAAAGAAAACAGTAATGAGTAATGTTCCTACAGGGAGAGGTGAGCTGGATGGTTCTAATGAGAGTCTCTGGTCCTTCTTTTCCCTTCCTTGAGACACACACTACTTACAGCCCTTCCCCCCAACTTGAGGCTTCCAGGCCAGCCTCCATCTCACACCAAAACACAGCAGGGCAACAGCTTCCGGGCGAGCGCCCCAACTGGCAAGATGCTAAGCCTGTCCCTGGGCAGCCCTGGCCCCTAGTTTCCAAGCCTATGAGCCCTGTAAACCTGCAATATAGCAGCTCCTGCCCCAACCTCCGTCCTAAAGAGCCCAGAGCCTGGGCCTGGGAGGAGGAGCCTCAGATGGATCACCCCAGGGCAAAGCTGACAAAGTCCCAGGAGTCTGGACCTCTGGGTCTAGCACAGGGGCAGCGATGGGTGGTACTCACGTAGATGAGGTGGTCTCTGTAGCGAATGAGCAGGTTGCGCAGAATGCCTGCCTCATTGAGATCCCCCAGGCGGATCATGTCCTCCACACCATGTACCGAGGTGGGGTGCATCGGCTTGATGTGTGTGGCATTTTGAGGGGAAATCCAGTGTTCCTGCAGGCAACATAGCCCTTCATGTCAGCTGCCGCTCCTGGCCCCAGGCTTTCCAGAGGGATGGGAACAATGGGTCTGTGAAAGGGTCCAGATCGGCTCTGACTGGCTTGAGTCTGGGGGTCTTACTGGTCTCTACCCATCAAGGCAGCTCTCCTCCTCTTGAAGAATCTATCTACAAACATATAAGAAGGGCAAGGCAGAGACTTTGTCCCCACCAGTGGTTACCATTAAGGGGATCACCTGTGGTTGTCATTAAGGGGATCAGGTCCCCCAGGCACTTTGAAGGCTAGAGTGAAAGCAAAGGACTGGATTTAAAGGGCTTGGCTTCAAGGCCAAGCTCCAGTCAACAAATACATAAAAGTAAGTTTAGCGAGTTCAACAGGGCTATTGTAGGCAGGGTGTTGAGGACCACCTCTCCAGAGAGGTCGCGTTCAAGCTGAGATCTGAATGAAGAGAAAGTTTCTGTAAGAAGTGTGGAGAGAAGGTCAGACCTAGGGGCTGGCAAAACCAGCCCAGCCCAGGAGGTGTGGGTGTGGCATGTGAGGGGTGCGCATGGGCAGTGGCAAGGGTCCCACCAGGGTGTCTTTCACAAGCCTAACTGTATGGAGCTGGGGGGGGGGGGAGATTTTCAGGTCCTAAGAGATGAGGTGGGAATTGATAGAGTTCCCTGTTCTCCTTTCCTGCACTATTCCCTGCAGCCACCAGGTGGCAGATGAGGGCACCTAGGAGGCTCATGAATTCTTTCCTCTGGCAAATAGAGCCTTAGCTTAATGGGATTGCTGGGTTCAAGAACTTGCTGGGTTCAAGAACCTTCTCACAGGCGAGCGCGGTGGTGCACACCTTTAATCCCAGCACTCTCGAGGCAGAGACAGGTAGATTTCTGAGTTCAAGGCCAGCCTGGTCTACAGAGCAAGTTCCAGGACAACTAGGGCTACCCAGAGAAACCCTGTCTCCAAAAACAAAAACAAACAAACAAACAAAAGAACCTTCTCACGTCCCCAGACTCTGACCTGTGCTCTAGGCTACGGTCCTAGCCCACTCACTCACACTTTCCATCACCTTGAGCCAGGAGGAAACATGGTTTCTGGGGGTAGAAGAGACCTCTCTGCTACCCACCCTCACAGCCTATAGGTCTGCTAACAGATGTAACACACCAGTCACCACCCTGCACACTAGCTGTCCTTAGATGTCACTGGCCCAGACAGAAGTCCTAAAATCTATCTTCAGTCCTCAGCTGCCCCCGACAGATCCGGTCGCATGATCTTGCCCTTCGGGCCCTCCAGTGGTTGCCATGGCAGCAGCCACACCCTGGTCCACATCTTTTCTCTTTTCTGGCAGCTCAGCCCTGCCTCTAGGAGTGAAGAGAGAGCTAGCTTACCCCCGCCTGCTCAGCGGGGTCAGGGCAGGGCCAGCCAGAGGCTGCTCCAGCTTCCCTAGCATTCCATGGCGCTTCGGCAGGAAAACTTAATCCAACCCCGGCCCTCACACAGCCGTTCCCAATGCACAAGGGGCCCAGTAGTGACGTCAAGGACCTGTCTACACTTTCAGCACCGTGTGGAACATTCCTCTCTCCCAAACAGTCTGATATAAGCTGATCCATTTGGAAAATTCCTGTCCCTGGCCCCTGAGTGGGGCCAGAGGGACCTGGGCAGCTCTCCACCTGCTCTTCACCGTACCCTTTGGTCCACAACTCCTTCCAAAGTAGGTCAGTTAGATAGTTCAGCAGGGTTACTGTGAGGGCCAGGTGCTGAGGACCACTTCACCAAGGAGACAGCGCTCACACTGAGACCTGAAGAAGAAAGTTTCTGTGAAAAGTGAGGAGAGAAGGCCAGACCCAGGGATCAGCAAAACCAGCTCTCCCCAGGTTGTGTGGGCCTGGCAGGTGAGGGGCCAGCAGGGGCGGTGGCGATAGGCATCTGGCCCCACCAGGGAGTCTTTCACAGGCCGGGCTGGTGAATGGGATGGAGCTGGGGGAGGGGAGACAGACTGAGGCCACGCCCTTAGAGTTAGGCTCCTCAGGTCACCTTCCTGGGCCTCCAGGACCTCGTCCACAAACAGAAAGCGAGGACAATGGTGTGCTGGGGGAGGGGAAAGCTATCTTGCCTGGAGAGGCCTGTCAGGTGTGCAGGTCACTGGGGCCCGGGGTACACTCAGCCAGATGTGGGTCGGCCACCCTGAGCCACCAGGTTACAAAGACTCTGTGTGTGCTTGTCACGACCCACCACAGACAAGTGGGGCCTGGGGACACAGTGACAGACTCAACGTAAAAAAACTGGCCAGGTTAAGAAGCTGAAGAGCTCTAGCTCCTGTGTGCGAGGGCACCCTGCTGAGAGCACCCTGCTGAGGGCACCCTGCTGAGGGCACCCTGCTGAGGGCAGAGGCTTTCTGGTCAAGGTCCGCGGCCCACAGCAGGAGGGGCCAAAGGGTAAGAAGCTGGGAGTGGAGGCCTCTTCTGAAGGAGACCGCGGAAAAGACGACAGTGTCTGAAGACTGACGGGGACAGGAAGGGCACAGAAGACAGAGAAAGGAGGGAGGGAGATCCTGGGGGGGCGGGGTGGGCCGCACGGGACACACACCTGGGAGGAGCTGTCTGGGAATAAGCTAAGGGGCAGGTGTTCTGTAGGAGGTGGGGTCCCCCAGCAGGCCCAGGAAATGGTTTCACAGAGGTGGGAAGGCCAGAGCTTCCGTGTGTTCTGCAAGTGTTCTCCAGAGAGCCTGCTCTGAGCACTCTGTTGAGCGCTGCACAAGTCATGTGACTGGCCTGGTCCCTGCTCTCAGCCACTGGGTCTGTGAGAGGACAGAGGTAGAGGAACGAAAGGGTCCCAAGGCCTCAGTTTCCCTAACTTGTCTCCATCCCATGTTCCTAGCCAGCCACGCCCCTCCCCCTCCAGCAGTCCCCACCCTTAGGGCCTTGGTGGGGGTGGGGGTGTGCAGAATGGGAGGGAACCTTCGGGATCCAGTGACACAGAGTTACAGGATACCATCTGACATGCAACCTGACCCAGGTGAAACTCTACCCTCAGGTAGAGTCCCTGTCCCCATGCTCAGGGCTGGGGAGCATCACCTGCCTGTCGACTGCCAGCCTACCCTGCACACAGCTCCCTGGGACGCAGCCTCATGGAGGATTCCTAGAGCCTCAGAAGGAAGGGAAGTGCACTCTGGCCTCAAGTCCAGGGCACAACCTCTCCTATGCCTGAGTCCCGTAGCTGCTGCTGAGACGCTGGCGGCGGGAACACACGCAGAAGCAGAGATCCTAAATTCTAATCCCAGATCCACGGAACTTTGTGACTCACAGTCGTCACCTGAGGGGGTCACAGTTATTGTCTGTCCTACCTTTCACAGACGCCATGAGAGTCCAAAGACAGAACTTAGGTCAAGAGCTCTGGGGGGTGGGGGAGGGGGTGGCCCTGCAGGGCCCTAGGGACATCAGTGGTTCCTTGCTCTAGGCTCACAGCTCCTGGGCCTCCCTTTGTCCCAGCAGGACCTTCTTCAAGTCACTAGTCCGTCTTTGTTCTCCCCAGACTAGGAGACTAAGACAGGAGTCGAGGCTAGACTGTCCCCAGAGCCAGTCACTGCATTGGACACAATCCTGATTATGGTGAGGGGAAGTTCCCTGGGTCCTTAATGTGTCCACTACACTACATTCTCGGGCTCTGCACTGCATCTACATGTCCCCAGTGCACACACATGTGAGCACACAGAGACACACATGTGCACACACATAGACACACTCATGCACATGCACTCACATGCAAAGGCACATCACATGCTGTGGACTAACTTCTGCTCTGAGACCCCATGGCTGCCCTCCAGGCCCTCACAGAGACCACCTGCCTTCCTCGTAGCAGGCCTCTTTCCTCTGATCTTTCCCTCCTTCCTCAAGCCTGCACCATTATGACCTACCAAGCTTGCACTTCCGGGGCCCTTTCCATGAGATGTGATAGGTTGATAGGTTGATGATAGGTTAGACCGACTTCCTAAGGGCAATATGGGTGACGAAGTCCACAAGCCAACGAAACAAAGCCCAGTGTTTCTAGATGGAGGGAGGCCAACCATACTGAGGTGTTCGGCATGTGAAGGCTCACATGTGGGTCTCATCTTATTAAAGGGGAAACTGAGGCTTGAAAGGAAGGACCTTGATCTGACTCCGGAGCACCACTGAGCCATGCCAAGGAGTACCCCAACACAGCACACACAGCCTTCACCCCGATGTCCCAGAATGGCCTGAAGGCTTTGGAAATGTGCAAACAGGACGCAAAAGAGAGTATCTCTCGCTGGAGCGGAGGGGGAAGGGTTGTGTGTGGGGTGGGATGGGATGTGGTGAGGTGGGATGGGATGGGGTGGGGTGGGATGGGATGGGGTGGGGTCACAGCAGCCTTCCCAGGTAGGGCCGGGGGAAAGAGGGTCACTCACGTTGCCTTCGTCGTCCACCACCTGGATCTGCCCAGAGTCACAGAGCTTCACCACGGCCCCGATGGGTACGTCAAACTCCTGGCCTGACTTCAGGTCCATCCACACGTAGTCCCCCTGTGGGCAGGAGATGCTGCTGAGCCCGGAGAGCCAATCCGCACTCAGCAGCCCTCTCTCCCACCACCACTGAGGCTTGGGGCCAGGAGAGAGGGAGGGGGAGCCCCCGCTTTCTGGGAACCTCTAGCTGGAGCTCACGGTCGTCAACGCCTCACCTCTTTGCCTCTTCTGTAAGCCAGGTCCCCTCAGGTGAAGGGGCTGGGACTCAGGAAGAGGAGCAGCCTCCTGAGGGCAACCTCAACCCAGGCCTGAATAAGGCTGTGCTGCCCATGGCTTCTGGACCTACAGACACCTGGCAGACTAGGGACTGAGGCAGGAACACCAAATCACATCCTTTCTGCCCTACAGGGGTCAGAACACAGGGTCCACCAGGCTGTGGCAAACACTGCAGATTCCATCAAATCATCCTAGCAGTGGGTTCCTGCTGGTCCACCACTCTCTACTGAGCCTGGGGTAAGAGGCCACATTGATCTCTGGCCTGTGAGGAGAGCCCAGACTTTAAGGTGGTGGGGGAGGGGCTCCATTTCCACGTCCCCTGCAGCATCCAGGCCAAAGCCTGGCTCTTAACTCAGGTACCTGAATCAAAACCCAGATTCAGCCGGGCGCCTTTAATCCCAGCACTCGGGCGACAGAGCCAGGCAGATCTCTGTGAGTTTGAGGCCAGCCTGGTCTACAGAGCGAGATCCAGGACAGGAACCAAAACTACACAGAGAAACCCTGTCTTGAAAAACCAAAACAACAACAAACAAACAAACAAACAAAAAACCCAGATTCAGAGAAATGAACTGAGAACAACTATATTCCATGCCGATGTATTCAACAAACATCTACTGAGCATCTCCTGAGTTCAAAGTCCTGGTTGCTTTAGAGGGAGCAGTGACCAATAGAGAATTTATCTTCCGGTTGAAAACATTAGGCCATTAGATGGGTCGCTGCTGAGCAAAGCTCTTCCCGGGATCCCCCTGGACACTAGTGAGTGCAGAAGGAAGAAACCTGAAGTGACGGAGAGTGACAAACAGTGACAGGAGTGGGACCACTCCGACTTGGCAGCCAATGAGCCACACAGTGGCAGAGACCACTATGCTGAGATCTGAAGGGCAGAGAGCAACCATGCGTGGAAAGAACGGTGGCATGGCCCATGCAAAGGCCCTGGGGCAGGAGGGGAGAGAAGCGGGTGGGGTCCAGGACACAAAGCTCCTGGGTGGCCTTGAGGTAAAAACATATGCTTGTACTCTGATCTTACCAAAGTGTGTTCCTTGGGGGGAAGGGTTCCCGAGCTGTCCTGGAGTGTGGGAGAACTTAGCATCTTGACAAGCACATAATTTCACATCAAGTGTGGCTGGAAATGTAATAGCCTGGTAAACTGGCTCACTGAAGACCCATGGGCGTGGCCCAGTGGAAACAGCTCAGGGCCTGGATTCAGGAGCCAGGGTCCTAGGCTCTGCTCGCTGACCCCTGATTCTTAGTTTCCTTGCCCCTCAGTAAGAGGGAAGGCTTGGATGTATAGTTATTTCAGCTTCCTTCTCCCATCAGAAACACAATGGGCCTGGCTTGCTCGTGTGAATGGGAGTTAGCACAAGCCAGTCAGTCCCAGGCCCTGCTTGATCCCAGAAAAGAAAACTGATCAGGCTCAGGGGTCAGGAGAGTTCGTGTTCACCGAGCATCCAGAGGGAATCTGGGGCTCCCCACTGCTTCCCAGTGCCTGCCTTTTTAACCCTCACACCTGCTCAGCACCTCACCTCCAGCCCCTGGGTTCCCTGTGCCTGTCCACACAGCTGCACAGCAGTGGCTTTTCCCTGGCCTAGGCTTCCTCAGCCCTGCTGGGTTGCCTTGATTCTGCACTTGTGAGAGGTGTGTGTGCAGACTGTCTGTCCTCTGGGGACGGAGCAGAAGCAGCTAGAAGGTGCTGTCCAAGGAGGAGCAAGCCAGGCTGCCCTGAGATGAGTCATGACAGGAACAGGTACCAACCAGGTCCACAGGGCCCTGTGAACTACACGGAAGGGTTGGGTTTTCTCTTAAGTATGGCACGGAACCACTCACACACAGAAAATGGAACAGTCGCCACTTTCTTTCTTGAGACAGTGTCTCATGTAGCCCAGGCTGTCCTCAAATTTGATATATGGCCAAGGATGACCTCTCTACCGTTAGAGTGCTGAATTATGGGCGAGCCATATAATGTCTGATTTATGCAGTTGTGCTCGAACCCAGGGCTTTGTGCATTCTAGACAAGCTCTTACCCCTGAGCTTCACCCCCCAGTCCCTGAGTTTTCATTTTGATAACTCCCCTCTGGCAGCTGTGTGGATAATGGAGTCATCTGCGGACCTCACCTCACGGCCCAGCACCACACTATCTTAGGCAGGGCTGGGCCAGCCTCTCACTCATGGCTCCCCAGAGCCTGACTCAGAAAAAGCCTCAGTGAGAGAGAAGCTGGGCGAGTGTGAGTGGCTGTGAGCGTGTGTGTGGTGTGAGTGTAAGCGAGGACATGTGACTGTGTGAGGGAATGGCAGAGTGTTTGTGGGGTGAGGGCAGGGAGAGTGAGCACAGAACAGAATCTGAACTAGTGGTGTGGTTCGGAGGTAGAGCACTCACCTGGGACACACAGGCTATAGACTCTATCCCCAACACCACAAAGGAGAAAGACAGGCAGGAAGAAAGGAAGGAGGGAGGGAGGGAGGGAGGGAAGGAAGGAGGGAAGGAAGGAGGGAAGAAGGGAAGGAGGGGAGGAGGGGAAGAGGGAGGGGAGGAGGAAAGGAAGGAGAGAGAGAAGGAGGGAGGGAGGAAGGAGGGGAGGAGGGAGGGAGGGAAGGAGGGAAGAAAGGAGGGAGGGAGGGAAGGAGGGGAGGAAGGAAGGAGGAAGGGAGGGAAGGAGGGAAGAAAACAGAGATGATTCACATCTGCTGGCCCGGGTGCCAGATAACTTGCTTTATGGAAGTCCCAGAACCTTCCAGAAAGTTAAATGCTCCTCTGAAATTAACTGTTCTATCAGTCTTCATGATACGCTCATGTGAAGAGAGTTCCATAGCCCCTGTTTCCTCCAAGAGGTTAAAATGTCCCTGCTGTCACCCAGGCAGGACCTGAGAAACCCCAAGTCCAGGGCCCTTTCCCCACATTTCCCAGGTATAGCGCTAAGCAAGACAGGCTAGGGCTCCTGGCTGAGTGACTCCCAGCCTTAAAGACAAGCTGGAAACCTAGACTGAAGACCGCCAAGAGCCAGGTTCTGACTCACTGGTGTCTCCTGGCCTAGCACAGAGCCTGGCTCACAAAATATTTTTCCCACTGAAAGAACATAGCATAATCAAATTAAGATACCTTGTGTGAACCAGAAATAGAGGCTCAGAGAGGGAAACTGAGGCGCTCAGGACACACAGAAAGCAGAAATGACTAGACTCTTGTAACTTCAGGCTGTCCCCAGGAGGGCAGTGACAACCATTTCTGCCCCAGGCCAGAATGTCAAATGTCAAGTTGGAGGCTTCAGGGAGAATTCTGAGGCCAGACAGTCTCTAAGAGCAACAGTGCTCTGGCCAGAAAAAGGCCTAAGGCAGCTGGGACACCAGGGTACTTATGTTATAGGTAAGAAGAAAGGGACCTTGGAGCATTCCCTCATCCGATTGCCCATTGACAAGGCTGTGGACACAAGAGAAGGAAGCCACGAATGAGACCTGGCTCCGAGTCCCAACCCACGAGGCCCGTTTCCTGTGGCCAGACTAGGTCATTATACTGCTCAAAACATGCCATGAAAGGTACCCCCCTAGGGACCTCACCTTGCAGCGAATATCCCATTTGTGACATGCGAATACTTCAGTGGGGGCCGTGTAACTCATGCCAAGTCTCAGCTTGACCATTGTCAAGTGACTGGACCAGTGTCTTCCAGGCCCAGGCCCCTACCTGCTGTGCAGACCCAGCCACGCCGACTTTCTATGGCTCCATCTAATATTCTCAAGCATACTCCCAATCCCCAGTTCCTTTCAGGAAGGTGGTATTTAGCTACAGTGAACACAGAAGTCAAGAGATGTAGGTTCCAATTTCAGTCCTGCCACCGGGGCTGTGTGACTTGGTGGCTGCATTCAACCTTGCCGGATCTCGCTTTTCAGCAGTCTTGGAATGGAAGGACACAGGGTCTCTGAAAACCAGAAGCCCACAAAAATGCCATCTGTGCCTGCTGTCTGCTCTACTTCTTCTAGGCTTGGGGTCAGTATCACATCAATGCCAACCCACAGGTTCTCGGCCCCCTCCTGTCTCTTCCCTCCTCTGGGACAGGTCTTAGGTCTCTGTGGAATGACAGGAGCCTGAATTAGAACATAGCCCCTCACTTGTGTTCCTAATCACCCCGAGCCATTACTTAGATGGGAAGGTGACCAATAAGCTTCTTGAAGCGGGAACTGTAACAAGTTACTAGTCTGCGGCGGAAGAGGGGACCCTAGGATGCCCCTCTATGTGCCTGGGGGTGCTCCCTGAGCTGGACACCCGTAAAAGCTGGGGATCTATTCTTCACTTGGTCCCGCTAGCCCGCCCCTCCCCCATGGCATCCCTGGTTTTCCAGGTGGCAAAACCTCCAGACCCTGGGAGGTGTGGCTTCAGCCAAGTTCACACCAGAGTCCCTAATCCCAGGCAGCATCCTGGGGATGCAGTCTCCCGTGCACCTCCAGCTCCTGCGTCCCGCTTGGCTTCTGACCGACCCGGAAATTGAGGCCCAGGCAAGCGAGCCTTTCCCTCCCGGCCCTGGGCTCACCGGCATAACCGCGAAGGTCTTGAGCGCTTGGTTCAAGCTTCGCACCAGAGCCCACTTGCCAGGCGGCGCGGCGGGAGCCTCGCCCGGGTCAGCAGGGTTGCCGGGGGACTCCATGGTGCCCAGGGTCTGGTAGTCTCACGAAGCGATGCGGCTCCTAATTCACCTAATCCCGCGCGCCACCGGCTCGGGAACCCTAAACCCGGCCATCTGCCACGGGCCCATGGCAACCGCGGCTTAGGTGACGCCGTGGGCCTGGTGGGAGGGGGCACCGCGCTGCTGCGACCCCTCCCACGGAGGGACCTTGACACCCCCAGATTCCCGGGTGCTTCTCTGGGACCGTAGTCAGGAAAAGTGGCTCCAAGTGTCTCATCTTGGCTGCAGTTTTGGAGAAAACTGGTCTGTTTTCTACAGAAAAAGCCAGACAGCTAGCTATAGGGGAGCACTGTAAACTTCGAGAAGTTTGAGGACTCTCGCTGGTTCCATGGCCGCCTCTGGGGAATGGAAGCTGGTTAGAAAGGAAGGAAGAAAGGAAGGAAGAAGAGGGGAGGGGGGAGGGAGGGGACAGGAGAGGGGGGGGAGGGGGAGGGGGGAGAACAGGGGAGGGAGGGAGGGAGGGGAGGGGGGGGGAGGGGAGGGGGAGAGGGTAGAGGAGGGGAGAAGCAGGGGAGGGGGGAGGGAGGGAGGGAGGAATCTCCCAGGAAGACATCTTAGGGGAACTGAACCTTGAAGACCTTGTCTGATCCTCCTCCCCAGGACCCCGGGGTCAGCTATGGGTGGCTTGGATCTCAGAGGTTCGGTGGACTTCCCAAGACCTGGAGCCACCATGGTGGCTTAAGCTCACTTACAGGGGCTTTGGCAGCTCTCCTGTGTTCCCGCAGCCAAGCAAGATGAGGCACCAGGCTCCAGTCAGCGCTGAGCCAGGCGCCAGAGGCCACCGTTCAGGATGCTTCCCGCTTTCCTGCCACCCCCTCCCCCTCCTCCGGCTTCTGTCTGCTTCTCTGTCCTCCTCTTCTCTCTTTTCAAGTCCACCTGTCTCTGTTGCAGACAAACCCCTTGTTCTGGAATCCCAGAAGCCCAGCTGCCCGCTTAGCAAACACCAGCAGGGAGCAGAATCAGGGAGACCTGGCGGGAGAGACAGAAGCCACAGGCAGCTCAGGGCTGCCAGGCCAGGCCAGCACCTCTTTCTACCCACACATCCCAGTCTCTGCTCCAGGAACCCAGGACTCTGGCACCCTGCTCCAGGCTGACTGCCTGCAGGCACTAACCCACTCCATCCTCAGGAACCCTGTTCTCATAAGAGTCCTTCTCCACCAAGCCCAGAGCCAGGGGACACCTGCCTGCCTGCCTGCCTGCCCACTGGGGTCCACAGAATGCAGGGAGGAGCTGAGGTGGACTCTGACGTTTTCCATCCTTCCACACAGAAGACTTTTCTGAGCGTGAGCCCAGAGCAGGGAACAGAGGGCTTTGCTAACACAACATGTCCTTGTGCCCCGCTCCTAGCGAGGTACACACAGGAAAGGAAGACACAGATAAGGGGCCAGGGCTGAGTCCACATCAGCTCTGTGGACTCTGGAGCCAGACAGTTTAGGTTCAATCCCACTTGGCCACACGCTTTTTCTTTGGGCTAGCTCCTTTACCTGGGTACCTGTGTTTCCTCCCCTGCCTGTTACAGGGTGGTAGCACCACAGAGGGTCTTGTGGATCCGTGGGTTAAGATGGGGTCCACACTCTGACTGGTGCTGTGAGCAAACACTATGTGCTTGATGGCTGTTACTGAGTGAGGGCACCATGAGAGGAGAGACCACTAAGGACACCATCTCTCAGACATCCGTGAGAGGAAAGTGTCCCAGACAGAGGGATCACACAAAGAATTGCAGTGGACAGGGAGGGGACACACAAGGGGTCTGGTGGCTGGAGAGAGGCCCCTGGGAAGCCCCAGCAGGCTGCTGGGAGGTTGGCTCTGCAGGTGGTGCTGGAAAAATAGGTCCTCTCCAGAGTGGCAGAGACTGAGAGGGTCAGCTAAGAGAGAGAGATGATTCCTTGTATGCTAAGAATCTTTACTATGTGTACAGCTGATTTCTCTTCAGAAACCATGGTGGGGAGGGGAAGGGAGGAGGAGAGTATTCTTCAAATGTCAAAAAAAAAAAAAAAAAAAATCCAGGTGTGGTAGTTCATGCCTGTGATCCCACAGATGCGCAAAGGGAGTGGAAATTTGAGGCCAGCCTACACTGCATAGTGAGTTCAAGGCTAGCTTGAGCAACATAGCATGCCTCTGTGTTTAAAAAAAAAATAAAAGCAAGCCAGGAGGTGATGACTCACATGCCTTTAATTCCAACACTCAGGAGGCAGGGACAGGCAGATCTCTGTGGGCTCGAGGCCAGCCTGGTCTACAAAGTGAGTTCCAGGACTGCCAGAGCTGTTGCACAGAGAAACTCTCTCAAAAAGCCAAAAATCAAAAGGGGAAGAGAGAAGCTACGACCGAGAATTCTATGCCTAGCGTCACACCGAGGGGACACTGAGGGCTGGAGAGGTGGCTCAGTGGTTAGGAGAGGATGCTATTCTTCCTGAGGAGCTGAGTTCAACCCCTAGCACCCTCAAAGTGATTCACAAGCACCTGTTTCTGCAGCTCCAGGGGTCTAGCACCAGCCATGCATGTGGTACATATACACAATGCAGGCAAAACACTCACAAACATAAAACACAATAAGTGACTCTGAAGAATTAAAAAACATTACATAGGTAATGATAATAGCTAGCATTGAACTTTGGGTATGCAATTCTCCCTTTTTCTCCAGTGTGATTAGAAATACATAAAGTAGTGATAAATCGATGTTAATATGTTTGACACACAGTCTGTAAAGATGTAAGTTGTAAAAACAGAAAAGGGGTGGGGCTATAGAGGCGCATGTCTCATACACTGTTGAAGTTAATTTGGTCTTTATATTGTTATATATTTAAGATATTAACTGTAAGCCTAACAGGAACCATAAAGGAAAAAAAGAAACCTTTAAAAGTTTCTTTAAACAATGTTTATTTTTAAGAATGTATTTTTATTTATGCGTATGTATGTGTGTGTCTTTGTGAACATGTGCCAAGCGTATGAGCGCCCAGGTTAGACCCCTGGAGCTAGAGTTACAAGCTGAGTTAGCAACCCGACATGGGTGCTAGGACCCGAATTCCATTCCTCTGTGAGGGCAGCAAGCACTCTCAACTGCTCAGCCATCTCTCCAGCCCATAAAGTTTTTTAAAATCACAAAGAAGAAGAAGAAGAAACCTCATGAAGAGGAGGTGAGAAGGGACCAAATAGTAAGTTAAAAGGAAATCAATGAAACACAAAGGTGGCGTAAGGACGGGTCAGGGAGAGGCCGTTACAAGACCACAGAGAACAAGCAGCTGAACAGCAAAAGGCCGTAGCGGGGCTGGGGACCCAGCTCCACTGGCCGAGTGCGCGCCCAGCATGCACGATGCCCCAGCACTACACAAAGCCAGCCATGGTGCATGCCTGCAACCACCGCCCTAGGGAGGCCGAGCCAGCAGGCGGCGTGCACATTCCAGGTCACTCCTGGCTCCAGCGTGAGTCGGAGGCCGACCTGGGATAAGTGGGACCGGTCCTCAGCAGCAATTACTTCAAATCTAAGTGGATTAAACGCACCAATGGAAAGGAAGAGCTTGGCAGAAGGGGGAAGAAACACAGGGTTCCACCGAGGGCGGCCTGCGCGAGACTCGCTTTAGATCCAAGGACTTCGTGCCGACAGCATTCCAGGCAAACAGTAACCAAGAGAGAGCTGGGCATCCCCATCAATATCAGGCCCAACAGATTTGAAGGCACGGGCGGTCACAAGGGACAAAGAAGGCATTATGTCGTATTAGGTCTCAATCCAGCCACCAGCAGCCCAGAATTATCTTCAAACCTCCCTCTGCCTGCAAATCTGGGTCAGGTTCCAGTGGTTCCCACCCTGGCCTACCACAGAGCAGAGAGGAAAGTCATGTGTGACTGAAGTAAAAAAAAAGCCTCCTCAAGGTCCTCAAAGGAGCGGCGTGTGCACCACAGAGGCCTGGGTTCTTGTTTCCATCCTGTCCCCGAGGGCCTGGCCACTCTGGGCACGTCTTCCGGAGACGTTGGTTAGGAGGGGACTCTAGCTATAGCTGCGCGCTTTCCTGATACTGACTACACCGACTCCCAGACTTCCTCCCACCCTCCTGTCCCCTGGGATCTGGCTGTCACACTTTCGCTTCCTTTGACACTCAGTGGGCTGGAAACCGCTCCAGGGAGGCAGGGAATGGTGTGCATCCTGGTGCTCAGCCTGGCATGGAGGTAGGCCTCAGTGTGTGTGTGTGTGTGTGTGTGTGTGTGTGTGTGTGTGTGTGTGTGTGTGTGTGTGTGTTGGGGTAGGGGGAGGCAGATGAGAACTGGCTGGGAGACGGGGCTTCAGACACCCTATGACTCCCTAGGGATCCTCTCTTAACTCATAAGGCCATGAAGATAAGGGGTACGCCAGACTGGACACAAGCTTCCCAGGGAAAAGCCCCTATCCTGCAAATGTCACCCAGGGGAGTCTGACTCCCCTCCCCCAGGCCCGGTACCTGTCCTTCACCTTAACCTGTGCCTCTCCCCAGGCCTCCTCTTCTTGACAATCATCTCCCATCAGGGTCATTCCCTATCATGTCCAGGCCTACCCAGTTTATGTTTCAATGACCCTGTTCGAGCCTCAACTTTGCCACCTGTGAAATGAGCTCAGAGTTCTCCATCTCATAGCTTCACTGATCACTTAGGGTGGTGGCCACAGGGACGACTCCTGGACAGTGGGAGCCCTTCATAAAGCAAGTGGCCTTTGGGCCTGTCACCTTGTCATGCCTTAGGAAGGCTAGGTGTGAAGGGAGGAAGGAAGGACACCTGAGTTGACTCTGTGGCTCAGGAAGGCTGAGGCGTAGAGGGAAAGAGAGAGGACAGATGAATGATCTGCCATTATTTGTTCCACATGGGGACTTCCTCATCCAAATAAAGTAAGAGAACGAAACATGGAGACACATTGAAGCACCATTATCAGTAGGTGTTTGGCGGCTGACCACCGTGGGAGCCTATGTCAAGCCCTGGCTGGGCATTGTATCGGCATGACATTATACTCTCAAACCTCCTATAGGCAGGAGCTACCATCAGCCCTTTGTCACAGAAGTACAAGTGACAGCAGCAATTAGCCTACAGCATCATAGCTGGAGAGCCACGGAACCAGGAATCCAACTCAGCCCTGGCATCCAAATGGTTCACTCTTAGCTGCGCGTCACTCAGCACCGAACCCTACCTCACAGTGGGCTGGTGCCTGGCTGGGAACCCGAGGAGAAAGGGGAGGCTGCCCAGGTTTCTAGGACTCTACAGAGGCCCAGGAAGTCAGAAGATGCACAGACTCCAGGGTGACAGAGAGGAAACTCCCAAGAGAAATGGAGGCTGGAGGCCTGAGAGGATGTAACCAGACAGGACAGGGAAGGCAAGGTCAGGGAAGGAGGTAGAGGGTTAGGCAGGCAGGAGGGGGCAGGTGAGGGAACAGAATCGGCAGCTCAGAGCTTACAGCCAAGGTCCCGGGACAGAAGGGACCTGCATGCTCAGCCCAAGGTCCTTACAGCATCATTGAGGTTCAGGGTGGAGCCTTCAGAGCTGGGCAGCACCCAGAGCTGGTGCGTTTGGGGGGGGGGTTGAAAGAAGTAAAAGAAAGGTATGTCCCATTTAAAAGTGGGTAGAGCTGCCATTCATCCAAGGATCTGCTCCCAACAGGCCCCCTGCAAGATGAGGTAGCCGGAGGCAAACAGCATGGAAGAAGGGGGGTCTGGTCAGATAGAGGCCCCTGGGGGAACACTCCTGAGGGCCATGGGGCTCCAGACCCTCCTTCGGGGGGTCTGTGTGAATCTCTACCCTCCAGCCCTCTTTAGCCTGGCTTTGGCGTTCTCTGATGGGTCTTTAAATGAGCTCTCAGCCCCTGACGATTTTCCTGGTTGACACCAATAGTTTGCCTTTAATGCATTGGCCCATGAGCCTTGGGGCATCCAGCCAAGCTGCTCCACTGGCCTCATAGCCTGGGACAACAGGAAACTGGTGGCTGAGCACCCCCTCCCCTTAGCTCCCAGCTTCACAGCCCTAAGGTTCTATGCCAGGCCCACCTGGCCAACTGCCTACATTCCAGGCTCCCACTTAGGAGACCGAGAAGCTCGTTAGAGTCTCAGGCTGGTCACGGGGAAGGGCTGAGGGTCAAGAGACCAGAGTGGCCCTGGGGAGGAGTAGGGGGACTAGAAGGCTCAGCTAGCTGATGGACAGCACTCCGCCTCTTCCCTAGGGAGCTCCAGCTGGGGCCCTGTCCCTCAGACTCGCTTCTGCCCAAGGTCCTAAGCAAACTTGCTAATTGCCTCCCCAGAGACCTTCTGCACTGGGACCTTCACACATGCTATTCCTTTGCCTGGAATGTCTGGGACTCAGGTGGATGAGTCATCACTCTGGCCCAGGGACACAGTGAGAAAAGGAAGCCACTGTGGCCGTGCCAGAGGGGCAGACTCAGGACTGGGTCCGGGAGAGCTGGGGAATTCTTCACAGCAGGGTTCTGAAGACTAGGTAGGAGTTTTCTGAGAAGAACTGGGGACAGTTTCCACAGCTCAGAGAGAAGAGAGCATGGAGGGTGGGAGAGGAGCAACCCAACATGACCCTGCCTAGTTCTGAAAGAAAAGATGAGGCACACTCACCTGCTGAAGAATAACCATGGTCCTTCGTCAGACAGACAGAGCACCTCCCGGAGTGACGAGACACAGCTCTGTGGGAAGAGACCACACCAAGCCCTGAGCCCCGGCAGCTGGGAGCCAGCAAGTTCACCCAGGCTCCTCCCCAGCCCCCTGCCCCTCCTCCCTGTGGTCAGAGGGACCACAGTTCAGTCTCTCAGGTGCTGTTATCACCTCCACTGCCCAGAGCGGCCAAGCCTCTGTCATTCTCTCAGGCTTTGTCATCCAGACTCCCCAAGGGCTTCTAGAAAGTAGCGGATTTAGCCCCACACCAGACATACAGGCAAAGCTCAGAGGATCGCCACTTGCCCAAGGCCACACAGCAGGGCAGGGAAGATTCAGGACTAAGCCTTGGGCTCTGGCATCCCAGTTCAGGACTGCTCCAGGAGTTCCAGGTCATGTGGTAGAGTGGTTTATCACTTGCCCATGGCCTTCATCTCCTACCTCAGCCAGCACAGGGTTAGGCCCAGAGACTGCCTCAAGGAGGATTTGCTGCCCTGGGCATGGTCACCGGAAGCAGCCCTAACCCATAGGCCCAGGTGTGAGGCCCCTCTGCCCTGCCTGGCCTGTCCCCTAGAGTGAGCATTAAGTTTTCACAAGGGCCCATTCAGAGGCACTGGGACATCTGATCCTTTGCCCACGACACTACCTGACACCTGAGCCTTGACCCCCAGGCCCTGGGTCTCTACGGGCACGTGGTCCTTCCGGAGACCTACACCAGCCTGGGTACCTGGCAAGGAAATAATTGCATGGGCAGCAGGCAGCAGGTGGGGGAGCTGCCATCTGAAGAGGCTGCTGGCTCCTGCCCCATCCATGCTAACATGCCAAGACAGACTGGGACCTTGGAAGGTGCTGCAGGACAGAGCCGAAGTCCCATGCATCAGGGAAAACCACGGGGCTCTTGTATCCAGTGCATGAGGCTCAGGGCGTCCTGTCTCCAAAACTGAGAACTAGACCATGTGTGAGTTTTTCAGATTGGGAGCATAGAACCATTTCTCTTTTTCTAGGACTATGTCTGACTTTACCTTGTCTCCTCAGCAACCCTGGCTGGTGGCCTTCATATTCCCAGGTCACAGATGGGAAATGTAAGGCATTAAGGCACGCACACAGAGAGAATAACTTGTGCAAGGAAAGAAAGACTGTCAGAGAAAGACAATCAAAAGAGAGAGAGAAGACCAGGAGAGAAGAGCACCTCTGTCTCCCCTCCCCTCCGCTCCCCTCCCTTCCCCTCCCCCCCTCTCATGGGGATGCCCCTGGATGCCACTGACCCAGTCCCAGCCCAGACACAACTCCACAGGCCCTTCCCTTCCTCTTCAGCTGTTCCCTCCCCCAGGGTACAAGCCTCCATGTGCCCTGCTCAGGACATATTCTTTCCATGGCTGTGGTGGCAAGGCCCCTGTAGGTTGAGGGAAGTCCAGTCGCAGGGACGTGAGGCTATGGGTCAGGGGCTCCAGAAGAGACCCCAGCCTATGACTCCTCCCTGTCCCAAAGACTCAGGGCAGCACACATGCTTACCTGGGTCTTATCCGCACCCTCTGAGTCACCACCTCCCAGCCTGGGGTCAGGGGCCACAGGGCAGGAGGACTCTGGAAGCTGGGGCTGGAGCCTGCAAGCGCTCTGCCCCGGCCTGAGTCTGGCTCCGAGGCTGCTCTGGGGTCCCCTGGGCTTTTCTGTTTCTTGCCGTCTCCCTGGGTCACTCTCTCTGTTCAGGGCAGCTGTCCAGCCGGCACCGCCACCCTCCCTCCCACTCCAAAGCCTTCTCCCGGGAGGCGGAGCCCGAGGGGGCCTCCAAGGTCTGGATGAGGTGACATCAGCACTAGGGGCGGGCTGGCTGGGGCTGGGACTAAGGTCCAGAGGCCGCCCAAGGCGCCTTGGGAAGCACTGGCCAGCCAGCAGGGATGCAAGGCATGGAGGCCCCAGGAGGCCCTGCTGGCTGGTCCGGGGGCCCCGTCTGGGCCTCGGGAGCCTCTTGTCATGACTGTCACTAGCTGCTCTCTCTGCATGGTTGGGACGCCTGATCTGGTCCCACCTTGGTCATGATTTTGCTGGGCCTCAGCTCCCAGTGGCCTCTCCGCAGCTCCTCTCCTCCATAGCATTACAAGAGACCCTCTAGATGGGCAGGCAACACCCGGGTCCTTAGGGGACACAGCACCCAAAACAGGACTCCCCAAGATGTGACCCCATGAGGCTCTTCCACCCACCTCCACAGCTTGTCCTGGGGGTCTTGGGTGTGTTTGCCAAGGCACCCCATCGGGAGCAAGCATCATACAGGACAGAGAGATTCATCCAATGGGAAACAAAATGTGCGATCTAAAAGGATATAAAATACTCATCATAGGTGAGGAAGGGGGGCTGGAGGACTCCCTCCTGAGACCTGGCCCTTTCACCTGCCCGCTCTTGGCCAGCAAAGAAGCTGTCTATGGGCTGGAGGACGTCTGCGGCAGAAGGAGGGTGGGGCAGGGAAGCTCAATGGCCCAATAGCGCCACCTGCTGGGCACAGCCGACTGCTACAAGACCAAGGTCGAGGGAGCAACTTAAAGAAATGAGCATCTGCAGGTCGGCGTCCTCAGACCCCAGGGTGCCACAGGACAAGGTAGCACAGAGACCAAGGCTGAATGGCGCCCGGTGCAGGCCTCACCCATGCGACTTATACTTATGGGCCAGGCAAGCAGCGCAGGCCTACACAGAGACACAGATTGGAGCACCCAGAGCTTCATTGGGGGCAGAGGTGCATGGTGGGAAGGCCGTGGGTGAGAGCACAGTCTTGGAACCATAACTGCTATACTTTCTCAACACCCAACCCAGGAGACCTAGGAACCCATTTTAGTCTGTTCTGTTCCCCGAAAACCAAACACCTGAGATCAGGTGGTCTGTCAAGGATGCTCCTCTTGGCTGTTTGGAGGCAGGAAACTAAGTCCCAGCATAGTGGTCACACTCTCCCCGCCATCCTGCCTCTGGAGAAAGCATTCATCCCTTCCTCACCACCTCACACTCCACCCTACCTCCCCAGGCTCTGCCTGCTTTCTGCACCCTCTAGAAGGGGCATGGATTTCCAGCACCTGAGCCGTCCTAGGGTACCACATCGGAACCACTGCAGAACCGGTCTTAGCTCATACCACCCTTGCCCACCTCTCACCTCTGCAAATCCCATCTATCTTTGCATTCCATCCACTTCGCTTTCAACAGTCCTAGTCCACCCTCTGCCCATCAATTCCTGTCTCTAGCAACCTGGCCTCCCCAGCATCTCTGCTCTGCTCCGGCCACTTGTCTGTGGCCTGCGCTGTCTCCTCTCTACTGGAACAGGACAAGGGCCTTGACCTGACAGGCTGAGACTTAGTTCCTAGGGGCTTCTGTGCTACGCTATCAAGAACACTGCGGCGTCATGATCAGCGGATCGGTGTGTCTTCCCGGTTGCAGGAAGGCTTTTCCGGAGCAGGGACTGTGCTTCCGGGGCCTCAGGATGGACAGGGCTCAGCAAAGCCAATCCCACACCAATTTGTAGTAGGGATTCCACAGAGCTCACCAGGCCACCAGCGAAGCCAGCCTCATCCGGGACTCCCAAGTCCTTCCTTGTTCATCCCTCTGACCCAAGGTCAGCTACTCATTGTCCCTTCCTCCCTTACCCTCCCCCGGGGGAGGGGTAGATGAAACAGACACACAGAGATCTTTCTAGAGTGGCAGTTAATATTTATTCTGAGACGATAACATGCCCTTGACCCCAGGGCATGGTGACCTGGAGAAGTGAAGGCCAGGTCCTGGTGGTCCATGTAGTGTGGGCTACAGGGCTGATCGCCTGCATCGGGCACACTGAGGCCTCCCGGGTGCAAGGGCGAACAAAGCCACTGCTCTTCCTGCTTCACACTGTCCTCACCTGTCCAGTCCTCAAGGCTTCCCGGGGACCAGAGGTCCCTGCACAGCCAGGAGCCAGCCTGGCCTCGCTCGGGAGGGAGGAAGCAAGAGCAGGGCTGCTGGCCCGTCTCTGCTGGCGGTGGGAGGCAGTGGCAGGCAGTGGCTAATCCGGAGAAGCTTATACAAGTTGGCTACTTGGTCCTGGTTTGCCCCGCGCCTCAGGGGGATATGGCTGAGCTAAGACGTGCATGTCAGGCCCTGAGACCCAAGATGGCCTAGCTGGTGCTTTCTCCTCCATTCCTGACTGCAGTCTTTGTTTGCAATAGCCGTTGGGAAGTGATTATGCGAACGTGTGGAGTATACGATATAGAGACACGGAGAGGAAGTGGTGTGACCTTGCTCTGGTTCTTGTAAGAGTCCCCACAAATAGGCGTCACCAGCCTCACGCTGCAGAGGGAGGAATTGAGGCACAGGAGGTTTAAGTGACTTGCTCCTGGTGGCATGCACAATCCCAGGCCCAGGCCCAGGTCTTTGAAGGGAAGCCCTAACCGTGCTTATCTTTATTTCAGTGCCCAGCCCTCCCCATGGCCCAGGCCCCAGGCTAGGAGCAGAGCTACCACGGAGCAAGATGGCAGTCAGAATCCAGCACCTCCAGCCAGGAAGGGGACCACACAGTAGGGACTGGAGACAGAAAGTCACACTCCCAAAAGGAATTGCTGCTGTTTACCTAACTGTACTTTATCTACCAAGCCTGGTCTGGCAGCCCAACGAGGGTACAGAAGGGACCCCGTGAGCCACAGAACCAGGACTGAACAAAAGTCCCTCCGGAGTGCAGTCTGCAACCAGCCTAAGGACGCCCAGGAACGAACATGCTCATCTCTACCTTCCTCTGAGACTCCTCTGAGAAGGTCCCACTTCACCCATATCCTTTCATGCTCAATGTCAAAATAAAAGCAGAGGACCCACAAAATGAGTTTAAAAAGAACAACAGGTTGGGACAGACTTCCCTTGACACTGAGATTTTAAAAAAATGCTAAGACTATCAAATGTTGAGGACTGAAAAGAACATTGGTGGTCTGGAGAGCAAGAGCGTGGTGGCCTCCTTGGCTGTCTGGGGGATGCTGATGGAGAGGCCTCTGGTCAGGAGAGGCAAGTCCTTGCCTGTGACAGCCAATAGATGACATAACCCTGAAGGCCTGGCACCACCCACCCTGGAGTCCTTTCTTCCAAGAAAACCCCAGTGTCTTTCAACAGAGGGAGCGCATGTCTCCTAGGGACCATAGCCCTGTATCGACCTGCCTGGAAATAACACTTTCTCACGGGTGTGGCCACAGGGTTATCTGCCTCTGAGAAGACCTGAGGCTAGGGAGGCCTAGGGCGGCTCTTTGGGCCAACAGGGCAAACCCATGTTGAGTAACTCAGTGGACGGGAGGAGGACCTTAGACAATGAGCCCACGTCTCCTGTGTTCCTCTCAGCAGATGCCCACCAAGGGTTCTTCCAAGATGGCTCAAAAAAACAAGGTGTAGTGGGACTGGAGGCATAGCTCAGTTCACAGAATGCTTGCCTAGCATACACAAAGCCCTAGGTTCGATACCCAGCACCATATAAACTGGTGTAGTGGCACACGCCTATAATCTCAACACTGGGAAAGTGGAGGCGGGAAGGGAAGTTTAAGGTCACCGTAGCTGTAGAGCAAAGACCTGGGAGGGGAGCTAGGAAACGGGGGGGGGGGGGGAGGGAGGGGCTCGGGACATGGCAGTTTGTGTGTAAACAAGTGACATCTTGGCACTCCTCGGCAGACAGTGGGGCCTGGGGAAATGTCTTCAACAGAGAGAGCCCCTTAGCAGCAGTGCCCTCTGGGTGGAGCTACTTTAAATCTTAGGCAAGAAAACTCCCCCACGCGAAGAAGGGAATTCTTCGGGGCCCTCCGAACACCGAGGCTCCGAGACGGGCAGGGCTCTCCTCAGGTCACACAGTGGGTCAGTGGGAGAGTGGGGGAAGGGCCCCAGGGTCTGGTTCCCAGGCTGGACCCAGGCCAGGTGGGGACATGCAGGTGGTGGTGAGGACTGGTGGGGCCAGGCAGGCGGGGGGCCGGTGTCACACAGCCGTGAGAGAGGCGCTGCTGAGGACGTGCACGGCCACCGTGCCGGCAAGTCGCTGGGCTGCCGCCTGCTGCGGTCCTGGAGGTGGAGTGTGTGGAGCGCCTGCAGGTCGTCCGGGTCGGTCTTCAGGCACACCTGGCCCAGGAATTCATCCTTCAGGACACGGTGATTCCAGATCTGAGAGGAGACAGTGGGGGGGGTGTGTCCAAGACCAGGAATATAGCCTCTGGCAGGTGGGCAGGGAGGGCAGGGCCTAGAAGCCTCTTCCCTCAATACCAGCCCAGCCAGGGGAAGGCCCGTGTCCTGGGGGATGGCCTCTTCCAGAGCCTCGGGCTCCTGTCAAAGCTCTCTACCACGTAGAAAGCCCAATCTCTCACTACTAGTTCTGGTAAACTTGAACTGGGGGGTAAACTTGGACTTGACCTAGCTCTGCCTCCAGTCCCTTTTTCTCCTGTTTCTGAGACAGGTTTCCCTGTGTAGTCCTGGCTAGCCTGAAACTACATACAGGCTATGCAGGTATGCAGATCAGGCTGGCTTTGTACTCACAGAGTTCTGCCTGCCTCTGTCTCCCGAGTGCTGAGATTAAAGATGTGTACCACTTCATTCAACAGCTCATTTTTAATAATTCAGGTTGAATCACCTGCCCCTACGGGTCCTTCTAGCCTCAGTAACTACAAGTCTGTGATTTGATCCAGTGGGACCCAGTGTTAAGAACACTTGGAAAATCTAGTAGATCCCCTGGGGTGCCAGACGTTTGTTTACAGATGGTTTCTCACCCAGAGAGAGGCTGCTCTGGGCCTGGGGACAGAGGGCTTCCTGGTAATGAGCTTAGCCACATTGACCTGAGAGAAAGGAGCTGTGCCCAAGGACACTGGCATTCGAATTCCCTCCTCAGAACTCTTAGGAAACAGCCACATGCCACATGTGATCCGTGTCACTTTCCCAAGTGGATCCACCTGTGGGGGCTCTGAGGAATAGTGACCTTGAAAGGCTTGAACCACTGACTCCAGCTGGGAGACCAACCTTGCTGCCCCTCAGACCCAGACTGAATGGGGAGCGTGTGTGTGTGTGTGTGTGTGTGTGTGTGTGTGTGTGTGTGTGTGTGTTGGGGAGGGACGGGCAAGACAACAGAATCTAGCACCACCAGGTCCTTGTCAAAGGCTCTTGTGCCCTGGGCCCCACCCCTGGGAGTTGGGGGTCACGGGAGGGGACAGGACGGGCTTGTGGGAGGGTCTCACTTGCACGGTGATGGGCTGAGCCAGTTTCTTGCGATAGAAGACGCCCTTCACATTGTACTCCGGTGTCGAGGTCCCTCTCTGCACAGCTGAGCGAACCTTCTCACCCTCACACTTGATGATCACATAGGAGTTTGCCCCTGGAGGGAGGATGGGGAGCTGGGGTGAGGATGGGCTGGTGCAGAGGCCAATGGGACAGGTGTCCGGGAGGGGACATGCCAACCTGGTCTTAGTCACGAAGGGGAAGGGAGACAGGAGCCTGATCCACCTTCCAGACAGGAGTCCTCTACCTTCTAGGGCAAGCAGAGGAAGGGATGCAGGGAGCCTCTGGCCTGCCCCCCAGGAAGCCTTCCTGACCCCCCAGTGGCCATCTGACGTCCCCACCACATGGGGACGCAGGAGGTGAACCTCTCTAGAAGCTCACGTCACACCCTGGATGGCTGGACCTGCAGAGTGAGTTCTGTAGGTGCTGGGGGTCTCAGGGGGCTGGGGTCTGTGCTGAAGGAGACAGGGCCTGAGCTAATCTCCAGGTGAGCTCACCTGCTGACGAGTCCTTGAGGCCAGCAGCCCCCAGGACATGGACCTGGGTCACTTGCTGGGGGTAGCCACAGAGGGAACTCCAACAGGTGCGAGGGGGCTCATCCAGGCACAGCTCCCTGATAGAGGGCAGGGTGGGGGACAGACAGACGGCAGGAAGATAGGAAGACGGGTTCAAAGTAAGGAGCAGTATTTACTGCAGACGTCCATGAATTCTAAGCCAAACCTCCCAGCAGACCCAACCATCCACTGCACGGGCTTCCAGCCTCTCTGTCCCTCCCCCAGGGTCCCATCCTCCTCGAGGGACCACAGTGCACTTAGTACCACCTGCATGCCACAGCCTCTGTTGGGCTTTTAGAAATATTATTTCTCATCCTCAAAATGGTTTTAGCAGCCCACTGCTCCCCAAAGCCAGTCTCCATGGGACAAGTGAGAGAGTGACAAGACCCACCCTAAAATCCAGCTCAGCCCATATTGCCACAGACAGCATGGTGTCGGACCCCTTTTCTAGGGGTGGCCCCTGTTTTCATCTATCAAATGGAGTGGTTAGGCCTCCCGTTCAGGGTGTGGGGAGATAAATAAAATCCGTGAAAGCCGCTTTAAAAAACAGAGTCACTGTTCCTAGTCAGGACCAAGAGAAGCTGGGCAGGCAAGCAGGGAAGGGGAGAGGCAAGGGGTGCCCATCTCTGGGGACGCTGGTGCCTGGATGCCCTGTCTTGAGCAGACAGCCAGGCTTGGGCTGCGGACTCTACCAGGCCCAGCATGGACTACACCGTCACCAGCCCCAGCCTCAGCGCACCGGCAGTTGGAAGGGACATCCGTGAAGACTCGGAGCAGGAACTCGCCAGTGTGGCCCGGCTCGAAGGTGGTAGGGATGATGACATAGCGCCCCTCGGGCTGCTCTGTCCGCAAGAAAACGCTCCGGGAGTTGATGTAGATGGAGCTGGCGGCCTTATGCTGCAGGCTGTGCATCCGGTACTGGCGGTTCTCCTCCACCTGTGTGGAGACAGGAGGGGATGGGCCACAGGCAGCCCAGAGTCAGTCCCATCTCCCGCTGGCCACCATGGAAAGGTCAGTAGGGATACACGGGTAGGAAATGTTCAGAACTAGCAAATGCATAAAGACAAAATTAGGTCAGGGTCGGGCTAGGGCAGAGGAGGGTGCAGGAGCATGAAGGTCCCTGTGCTCAGACAAGCACCAGGGAGACCAGGGATGCCAAACACCCAGGGCTGTCTCTTCCAAGGGAGAGATGGACAGAAGTCTGGGAGTGGAGGCAGGCAGTTAATAGCCTGGTGACCTCTGCACTGTCTGCATGACTGAGACCACACTAGGTCCTCCTGCAGACCCCTAAGATGTCATACACAGCCAATCTACAGAAACTGTCTTTATGGAAGCTGTCACATGTAGTCATGTCTTAAGCTTTATTATGCACAAGAGACTGAGTTCATTATCACCGGGAAACTTTTTTCCAAATTGTGCTGTGCTTAAATATGCCAACCGGTGTCAGACTCTCGAAGTTCAAACCAGCACCAGTTACTGAGTCACGTTGAACTGGAATTCCTTCTTGCTTCACATGGATTGACACTCTGCTGGCCATGGTGTCTGCAGAGACCCCTCACGGAAGGGTCTATTGGATTGGGTGGCGATAACCTACTGGAGTGGACCTTCTCTTCACAGCGATGATCATCTAGTGATGATGTCACTAGCTGACATGCTCAGTTCAGTGGCCTATGATTTTTACCTCAAGAAAAATTATTTAAAAGTAGGGGTGGGTGAGAAACCCCCTGGTAATCCCAATGACCCTACAAGGTTTTTTTGTTTTTGTTTTTTGTTTTTTGTATGTGTGTGTATATGACAGGAGGCATGCATGCCACAACACACATGTGTTAGTCAGAGGACAACTGTGGAGCTGATTCTACCCTTCCACCTTTACACGTGTCCAGGGACCCAGCTCATGTTATCAGGCATCAAGTGCCTTTACCTGAGAAGCCATCTTGTGGTCCTTCTCTTGTTTTGCTTTGTTATGTTTTTGAGACAAAGTCTCTTATAGCCCAGGCTTGAACTCACTCTGTAATTGAGATTGTCCTGGGGCTCCTGTTCTCCTGCCTCGGCTTCCTAAGTGCTGGGATTACAGGCGTGTGCTACCACACCCAGCCAGACCCTGGAGTTTCGCCACAGAGGCATCAAGCACAGTAGTCCCTGACACCCATCCCCACCCCCACCTCCACCCCCCACCCTGCTTGGCCACAGTTCCATTTTCCATGATTTCAGTTACCTACAGTCAACCATGCTCTGAAAATAGCAAAAGGAAAATCCGGAAATAATTTCTATATTTTCAGTTTCAGATATGCTGAAATCCTGCACCATTTGACTTTCCTCAATCCGGAACATGAGTAACCTTGCTTGGCCAGCACTGTGCTGTGTACTGGACCCATGCATTAACTGCTCAGGAGCTGCCTTTGCTATGGCTACGGTGTGGTGCTACCCACGGTTTGGGACACACACCGGGAGTCTCTAAACTTACCTTCATGGTTTGGGAGGCCTACGTACTGTGACATGCCTAACTCCCAGCCCACACCCATGAAATGATGTCAGCAGCTGCCAGGACATCCTAGACAACTCTTGAAAAAGCACTGTAGGCTACAGTCCAGTCAGTGCAAGCTATAACATGGCACAAAGTCTCATAGCACATCAACACACTATGACCAAGCCAGCACAAGGAAGTGAGCAAACCATCCTGCCATAACCATCAAATGCTGGGGACCAAATGTGCACCAGGATCTCACATCCATGTGCGTTCAGTACGTTCTCAAGATCTGACATGCATGTGGGGACCTGAAATGTCACTGTCTCCCCACACTAAGCATCACATGTGGAGGACAACAATCCAAGAGGAGCGGCCAGAGGTGAGTCTACCTGTCCCTGCACAAGGTCGCCTACTTGGCAGCCCATGAGGTTGCAAAGCTCCCCACACAAGCCCAAAGCTTCCAATACAACAGGCTGCGGGGGATGAGAGGCCCAACTCTGGGGGAGGGGCAGTGGGGCCATCAGGCACACAGGACCTCCCAGAGCCAACAGCTAGTATCCCTCACCACAAGTGACGTTGGCCTGCAGGTCTCACCTTATAGATGTCGAAGCCGATGGCCAGGTTCTCGCCTTTGCCTTCTCTGCGCGTTGAACGCTTGGGTCGCTGCTGAATGCAGATCAGTACTTCATCTTCTGGCTTCTTGACTTCAAAGATGTACTGCAGGTGTGGCCATGAAAAGAGACCCACGGTGAGACCTGGGGCAGCCTCCTTGTGCTCCCAAGAGCCTGGACCCAGGGGCTAAGCCTCAGCCATGTCAGCAGCATGAGCTTGGCCCACCCCATCAGCGCTCCGAGTCAGTCCCTGGTCTGGGAGGAGAGCTTATTAACTCACACTGGCCACCTTGCCTGAAGACGGGGAGAGCTCAATGATTTGGTAAATGCTCACCTCAGAGCCTAGCACACAGTAGGTGCTCAATAAGGACACATTGGAGTCTAAGGACTAAGCACACGGGCTCTGACTGAGGAAGCTGCTGGGGACAATTCCCATGGGGGGCACAGCCTGGCCACATTTCCTGGGACTAGCCAAACTGTGCGACCGTGAAAGCAAGGGACCTGTCGATCATCTCTAACCGTCCCTGAGACTCTGGACCAACACGTTTAAGTCCCTGAGAGCGAGTGTCCTCACTGTGACCATGTGCAGTACAGACAGAAAGCCTGGGACGTCACGTTCTCAGACAGTGTCCACCAGGCCCTCACTGCACAGATAGTCTTATGAGGCTCAAAGACAGTCGGGGACCCTCCTGAGTGATGCAAGGGCCCCTGGCAGGGCCGTGATGACCTCTCACAGCTGCTGCAGGGTGGGGCCGGGCGGGGTCCTCGCCAAGGCCCACCTGTGGGTTCTGGAAGAAAGTGTCCTTGTGGTTGATGCAGCCTCCACTGCGGTTCTGCTGTGGGTCCTCATGTCTCGTCCAGGCGCCACGCAGCCGCGCCTCCTCCCAGGTCTTATGGATGCTCAGGTAGGACGTGTTAATCAGGCGGCACTTAATGATGTCGGTAAAGTACCGGCACACGTCCTCGAAGGTCATCCTGTGTGCAGGAAGGCACTGAGCTGGGCGAACCCCATAACGTCCTTAACCACCGCTCCACAGAAAGCAAGCTGGACACAACACCACCAAGACCCCAGATCTCTCTTGGGCCTCCATTTCCTCTTCTGTAAAATGGGGGTGAACCTGTCAACAGTTGCCTGTCTCACGGGGCTGGCAGGGGGTTAAGCAACATGGGAGCGTGAAGCATTGTTATGAACACAGAAAGCCGCTGGCACGTCGGCTGTGACAGCTGTGACGTGTTAGTAACGAGAGCGCACCTCTAGCGCTGTATTGCAGTTTGACAGTTTATGGTTGGGAGGAGGATGCAGGTGTGCGCGGCATGCATCTGGAGGTGAGAGGACAGCCTGTGGGAGTTGGTTCTCTCCTCCCACAGTGTGAGTCCCAGGCACTGAAATGAGGCGGTCAGGATTAAAAGTGCCGTCTCATCAGCCCCGCTGTGTACGTCACGTCTAGTCTGTTTCTACCCGTTAGCTTCCATGGCTGCGGTAAGCCCTGAATCAACGGGTGGTGGACAACCACCCCCCACCCCCATCCCCCGCCATGGTAAGCATGAGGCAGTGACCAGGCAGTAGCCACGCTCCTCAAGGAGCATGGGCAGGGCCAGGGGAAGTGCACGGTATGAACATGCATGAGAAGGCCTTTAAAAGCAGCCATTTCCATGGAGGAGCAAGGTGACTGTTTTAACTCAACTGACTCCTGAGTCAGACGGTCCACAGCAGTGCAGACTGGAGGGCCTGGCTAGCCTACCCCACACCCCCAGAAGGGGGCTTCATCAGGATACTAGTATTGCTGTCATCTGATCCTGGTTGGTCTGGGGTCTGCATGGTATCTACCTCACACCGGGTACCTTGTACCTTCCCTCCCATAGGCGGCTGAGTCTCCTATCAAGGGTGCTGTGAAGAACAGCCCTGCACCAGGACAGGGTCCGGACAGAATCCACTGGTGGAGTGGATTCAAGGGTTGCGCATAGGGGGATGTGTACATAGGAAGGAATGGATACAGGGGAATGGACAGGTACGGGGGTGGAGGAGGGGATGATACAGGGGAATGGACAGGTACGGGGGTGGAGGAGGGGATGATACAGGGGAATGAACAGGTACGGGGGTGGAGGAGGGAATGATACAGGGGAATGAACAGGTATGGGGGTGGAGGAGGCGATGGATACAGGGGAATGGACAGGTACGGGGTGGAGGAGGGAATGATACAGGGGAATGAACAGGTATGGGGGATGGAGGAGGGGATGATACAGGGGAATGGACAGGTACAGGAGGGGTGGAGGAGGGGATGATACAGGGGAATGGACAGGTACAGGGAGGGGGTGGAGGAGGGGATGATACAGGGGAATGGACAGGTATGGGGGTGGAGGAGGGGATGATACAGGGGAATGAGCAGGTATGAGGGGTGGAGGAGGCGATGGATACAGGGGAATGAATAAGTATAGGGGGTGGTGGAGGGTATAGATAAGGGGAATGACTGGTTGCAGGGGGATGAGTAGGTGTAGGGGTGCATAGAGTAGGATAGACGGAGAGAGTGGATGTGAGGAATGGGTACAGGGTGATGGATTCAGAAGGACATGGGTTCAGCAAATGGATGCAGGGAATGTGAGACAGACACAGGGAATGACCAGTCACAGGGGATGGATACAGAGGAATGGATGCAGGGGAAAGATGCAGGGAATAGATACAGATGGTTGGATGTGGGGGGATGGACCCAGGATGGACGCAGAGTAGACACAAGAGGAACAAATGCTGAGAAGATACAGGAGGTTGGATGAAGGAGATGGATGCCCGAGGGTGACTGTCTGCTGTCCCTGTGGCCTGTTTGCACGGACTAGGCTGGGAGTCAGAGCAGTTCCAGTGTCCCTCAGGTGTGCAGAGAGGACACGGGGTAAAAGGAGCCATCACTGCACAACTCATTTTACAGAGGAGGAAACAGGCCAGAGAGGTGCGGTTTTCCAAGGCCACACAGCAAAATGATGGTGACGATGGAGCCCTGGCTGCCGACTCCCTGTCCCATGCTCCCTGTCAGGCCCCAGGAAGTTCCCCCTCAGCCCAAACTCAGGATTAGAGGACACTCACCAAAACTCGCCATCATCCTGCACGGTCACGCCCATCTTCTCTCGCTCACTCTTGCTCACTTTCTTCCATTCCTCTGAGCTGGAATGTGAGTGTCAGGGAGAAAACAGTGTAAGAGGGAGTGGCCTGCCAGCACCACCTCCCCAAGAGACAGCGCGGGGCCAAGCCATGTGGCTAGAGAAACTGGGGGTCATGCCCAGCCCAGCTCCAAGAAGCCTCCATGCCCTCCCGCTGGAGACTGCGATCGCTCTTCATGCCATGACGTCAGGGGATAAAGCTGGGATCGGGGCTCTGACCCTCGGGGCCACTGGCCAAGCACAGAGCACCAGCAGCATGCAGGGAGCTGGTGGCCTCTCCCTCCCCACCTCCCCACAGGTCAAGGTCAGCTCACCCTTCTCCAGGCCACTGTCCTGGATGACCCCACCCCCAGACACCACGCACACACTGGGAAGTGAGTGTCCTGTCTTTTCCTCAGGCCATCTCCCCCAGACCCTGCAAGGCCCAGTCCAGTGTCACGTTTTTTTTTTTGTCCTCGCCTCTGAGCCTGTACCCACCCCAACCCTGGGCCTCACGTGTCGCTCCAGGGCCCGTTCCACTCCCGCTCGCCCCAGGGGTTCCTCAGGCGGATCATGTCCAGCTTCTCCGATTTGAAGAAGGCCAGCAGGCCGTGGCCCAGGCGCACCTTGCGCACATCAGTGACAGCGTACGCATGGCCCTTCACCAGGCCACATGCCAGGCGGGCCTCCATGTCAGCTGCTGTCACAGCCTGCAGGAGGACAAAGGTACTCAGACCGGAGGGTCACACAGGAATCCAAGCTTAAGACACTGGAGCTAGACTAAGGAGCCACACCGCCCCCTTCAGGTAGGGATGGGAACTGCAGCTGCATGGGAAAAGAACTTACTTTGCTAAGAAGGGGTCAGAACCCAGGGGACCAACCACCTGCAGATGTCACCCCACAGTATATTGATGCCAACCTGCCCCAGTGAAGCCAATTGCTATATATTTAAAATTATTGAAGTCTCAATACATAGGCCTGAGTGGCCTAGAATTCTCTTTGTAGACTAGACTGACTTTGAACTTGGGGCAACCTTCCTGCCTCTGCCTCCCAAGTCCCAAATACTAAGATTACAGATGTGCAAGCACCATGCCTGGTAGTAACACTCAGCAATTTTAAGAGCTGTTTGTGAAAACATGGGCAATAGTAAACTGACCTTGGTGGGAGTATTGACTCCACGGAAATGGGCAGATACTGCAAACCAGGGCACCATGTTTCTAGAGAGCCAGCTGATCAGGCACACAGACCGAACAGAAGACCCTCTTGGAGACCAGCTTCAGGCTACCTACCCTAGGGACTCCCTACCCTCTTCCAGGTGCCCCTTAACTTTGGACACTATATGCCTTGGCAACGTGCCTCAAAGGCAGAGAGAGATACAAGAGCCCAAAGGGGTCCGAAGGGAGCCTGAAGGGTGCTGGGGGCGTTGCATGGTGCAGGAGGTGAAGGCTGGGGTTTGCATTGCTGCTCAGCACCGGGAAGGGGAGCTGTGCTCTCCAACGTCTGTGTCCCACCCCCCACGGGGCCAAGAGTGAGCGTGGTGAGCTGGCCTGGGCCCAGGCTCGGCCCCACTCCCTCTCATCCCAGGCTTGGGTCTGCCCCACACTCCTACCTTGATGGAGGCACTGATGAGACCACCTCTGCTATGCACCTTCAGCACCCGCTCAAAGAGCTGACTCCTCTTGACCTCGTCGCTGGCCAAGTCCCCATCGGTCAGGTCAATGGGTTCAGAAACGCCACCTGTGAAATCCACGAGTGCATCCGCCGTGTTGCCCCCATCCAGGGCCTGGTAACAGCCTGCCAGCCTGGGGGACAACAGGCAAGGAAATCCCAGTTCAGGCTCCCGGGCAGCTCTCAATCTGTTGCCGCCTACAGGAGCTGTGTGAAGCTTAGAAATCAAGCCAACTGCTACGGTCTCACGGCAAGCCACAGCACAGGCAACAGTGGCGTCCAGGTCTTAACTCCCAGGCCCGCTCTGTCCATCTGCACACCACCACTGTAGGACTCAAATTCCCAACAATTCTGCATAAGTAATATAATTCACAATGATAGAATGTACAACTCTAAGAAATTGGTTTAAAAAACAAGTGCTGTACCTATGCTCTGGAACATTCTAGAAAGTGCTGGAAAAGAATCTTAGGGGTATGGGAAAATGCTTTCTGGTGATATTTTATTTGTATTCAAATGTTATTTGTATGTTAATAAATAAAGTTGCCCGGGGATCAGAGCTATTAGCAAGCCACAGGAAAGCAGGGCAGTGGTGGCGTACGCTTGTAATCCCAGCACTTGGTAGGCAGAGCTAGGTAAGTCTCTGTGTGTTCAGGGATACAGCCAGTATTGGATACACATGCCTTTAATCTCAATACCAATCATAGAAAACCTGGAGGTCTATACAGACAGGCAGTGACAAGGCAGTCATGTGGTTGGGTTTACAACCAATGAGAAGGCAGAACAGAAACACTATAAAAAGACACACAGGAAGTGGTTCTGGTTCGGAGAGGTAGGACCACCGCAGGACGAAGGGTAAGGTTTTAGCTCTTAGCTCTGACCTCTTGGCTTTCTTCTTTGCATTGGTTCTGTGTTTCTTATTTAATAAGACGGTTGGTTACAGCTACAATGCTAGTGTTTATTTGTTATAAACCTAACAATACATTACATAGCTGGATTCCAGTTATGTTTTGAGGGGTAAGCAATAATTCCTTAAAGTAGCTTCTGGCCTGGAGAGATGAACTGCATGTGGAATTGGGAGATTTGTATCCAGTTTCTTTGAGGGAACTTTAAAATGATATTGAGCATCTCCTACATGTGACACAGTGATTCTGAACATGAGTAACAGAGAAATGCACAGCACAGTACCCTCAGTATACACTGAAAAGACAAACCCACAAAACAGTGCCATGCTTTGTAAGGATGTCCATGAACAGAGATGCATCAGAGATGTGGAAAGAAGCTGGGCTAGCAGCACGGGCCTGGAACCTCAGCCCAGGGATTGGGGGTTCGAGGCCAGCTTCTGCTACACAGTGAGTCTGGGGAAAGCCTGCATGAAGCCTGTCACACAACAACAAAAATGATACTGAAGAGTGTCCCCCAGGACAGAGGACAGGGGCACGGAGAATGAAAGAGGTAGCTGGAGGCACAGATGCAGACAGTGCGGCTGTCTAGAGCAGGAAGGGGAGGGACCATCAGTCACTGTTGGAGACTTTTTGGATTTGCTCCAAAGGGCACAGGCTTGTTTTACAACTCAAAGAGTAAATAAGAACTGGGGAGGTGGTCCAGTGGTTAAAGCAATTGTCAGGAAAGTGTGAGGGCTAGAGTTCAAATCCCCAGAACCCAAGTAAATGCAAGTGGATGTGGAGGCCCACCTGCAATCCCAGCCTTGGCAGGCAGAGATGGGATCCCGAGAGCAAGCCGGCTAGCAGGACTAGCCACATCAGTGACTCTGGGTTTGATTGAGAGACCTGCCTTAGTGAGTAAAGTGAAAGAGCAAGCCAGGATGTTTCCAACACCAACCTTAGGGACTCCACATGCACACACATACACACACACACACACACACACACACACACACATGCACACATGAGTATACAATTATGCACACACGAAAAAATGCACCTAAGTACAACACATGGGGGAAATAAAAAAATTAAAAGTAAACAAACAAACAAACAAAAAACAAATAAAAGCAAGCATAATATAGTGCAGCCACTGTGGAGAACTGCTTAAAAAGTCACATACTGAACTGTCACGTGACCAGAAGTTCCACTGCTAGGATACACTAGAAAAGGGTCAAAGCAGAGACTCAGACACCTGAACACCCGTGATCACAGAGGCACTATTCACAACAGCCGAGAGGTGGATGCTGCCCAACTGTCCATCAGCAAACACAGAAAGCATGGCTGAGAGCTCCAGGGGAATATCATTCAGCCGTGAACAGAGGTGCTGAAATAAGCCGCTCCATAGCCAGACCTTGAAAATATTATGCTGGGGGCTGGAGAGATGGCTCAGTGGTTAAGAGCACTGGCTGCTCTTCCAGAGGTCCTGAGTTCAATTCCCAGCAACCACATGGTGGCTCCCAACCACCTGTAATGGGATCAGATTCCTTCTTCTGGTGTGCATGAAGACAGAGAACTCATATACATAAAAAACACGAATAAATAAATCTTAAAAAAAAAATATCATGCTGAGAAAAAGAAGACAGGCCCAGAGGAACAAGTATAGTGGGACTCCCCATAAATGAGGTGCCCAGGATAGGCAGGTTCAAAGGCAAGAAGAACAGGAGTTCACTGCAAAAGGGAGTTTTTGATTAATGGGGAAGAATTTCTGCTGGAGGGGTGTGTGAAAAGGTTTTGAATGGAGGCAATGGTGACAGCATTGTGGGCAGTGATTATTGGACAATGAATTGGTGGCTTAGTGAGCAGTACTCTGCGTGTGTGTGTGTGTGTGTGTGTGTGTGTGTGTGTGTGTGTGTGTGTGCATAATCAATCAAATTTTATTTATAAAAACAAAACAGAACAAGAGCTGGACCTGTAGCTCAGTGGTGAAGCCCTTGCCTAGCCGGCAGGAGGCTCTCCACCACAGCCCACCAATGGTAACAGAAACACACCGGCCACCAAGGTACTGGCTCTGCTTTCTGAGGGTTAAATTCTCCAGTGTTTTTTTTTTTTGATTTGTCTTTCCTCTCTTCCATGTAGGCTCTTGAATTCAAACTCGAGAGTCCTCTCACACTCTCTGCCACCTCCCACCCTTCACACACATCCTCCAAAGGCCTAGGAAGAGGACCCAGGGAGAGGCTAGAACCAGCTGGCATTCCTGCCCTCAGATGTCCCACTCCTCAGCACACCTTTGCTGGTGCTCATTCTGTGCCAGCCTACAAGAGGAAGACAAGCATCTGGCCCACAGTCCACCATCCAGACCAGGAAAGGTCCCAGGGGAGTTCGGCAACATACACTTGAGGGTAAGATCTACTCCCGTAAACGTGAGTGTCAGCCTGCCCCAAATGCTGCAGGATGCTTGCCTGGGCCCCGTCCTCTCCCATTTCTTCTCCTCCTCATAATCCAGGTTTCCACTCCACCCATAACAGACCTGGCAGGTAGGGTCCTTGGGCCAAGGCTCTGACCATGCTGTGGATGCCAGCCTCTCACCTCTCTGTGACAGGAGCCTTTCCTAAAGGCCTATGGAGTCCAGCAACAGCCCACACTGACTTGGCAACTCAGTCTGGTCATCCCGCCCAGAGAGCTCCACCTGGTCAACCCACCTGTTCAGACCACCCAGACAGCTCCACCTGGTCAACCCTCCTGGTCAACCCACCTGGTCATCCCTCCCAGACAGCTCCACCTGGTCAACCCACCCAGACAGCTCCACCTAGTCAACCCACCCAGACAGCTCCACCTAGTCAACCCACCCAGACAGCTCCACCTGGTCATCTTGCCCAGACAGCTCCACCTGGTCAACCCACCTGGTCATCCCTCCCAGAGAGCTCCACCTGGTCAACCCACCTGGCCACCCCGCCTGGCCACACCTACTTGGCATAGGCCTTCTCCACCAGGGCACACCAGAACTCATTTCTGGAGTTGGAGTGGCAGTAAATAAGCTGGTTGTTGACTGTGGGCAGCCGGTCATCGATGACCACGTCCACCCACTCCCCGAAGCGCCAGAAGTGGAAATGGAAGATGCCAGCATAGTTATCAGGCTTCTCAGGGTCCCATTCCTGCTCCTTCCAGTCTGGGATGACCTAGGTGGAGAAAATGGAGACAAGATGAGGGCGTTGAGAGGCATCTGGCTCCTGAGGAAAATGGGGTGAATGTCCCCAAAGAAACAGGAGTACTGGGTTCCATCCCATCACTGCATGGACACTGGAGGGACTTGTGAGCACTCTGGTCTTGGGACCTGGGTTCCATGTCTGTCAGAGCCAGAGACTCAGGCATCTTCCAGCCACAGTGTTGTAAGATCCCACAGGCCTCCCTCCCTGCAGTCCTCCCTCCCTGCGGTCCTCCCTCCCTGCAGTCCTCCCTCCCTGCAGTCCTCCCTCCCTGCGGTCCTCCCTCCCTGCGGTCCTCCCTCCCTGCAGTCCTCCTCTGCAGTCCTCCCTCCCTGCAGTCCTCCTCTGCAGTCCTCCCTCCCTGCAGTCCTCCCTCTCTGCGGTCCTCCCTCCCTGCGGTCCTCCCTCTCTGCGGTCCTCCCTCTCTGCAGTCCTCCCTCTCTGCAGTCCTCCCTCCCTCCCCCCCTGCGTCCTCCCTCCCTCCCCTCCCTGCGTCCTCCCTCCCTGCGGTCCTCCCTCCCTGCCCCTCCCTGCAGTCCTCCCTCCCTGCGGTCCTCCCTCCCTGCGGTCCTCCCTCCCTGCAGTCCTCCCTCTCTGCAGTCCTCCTCCCTCCCTCCCTGCAGTCCTCCCTCCCTCCCTGCAGTCCTCCCTCCCTGCAGTCCTCCCTCCCTGCAGGCCTCCCTTCCTGCGGTCCTCCCTCCCTGCAGTCCTCCCTCCCTGTGGTCCTCCCTCCCTGCGGTCCTCCCTCCCTGCAGGCCTCCCTCCCTCCCTGCAGTCCTCCCTCTCTGCAGTCCTCCCTCCCTCCCTGCAGTCCTCCCTCCCTGCAGTCCTCCCTCTCTGCAGTCCTCCCTCTCTGCAGTCCTCCCTCCCTGCAGTCCTCCCTCCCTGCAGTCCTCCCTCCCTCCCTGCAGTCCTCCCTCTCTGCAGTCCTCCCTCCCTCCCTGCAGTCCTCCCTCCCTGCAGTCCTCCCTCCCTGCAGTCGTCCTCCCCCACATCTGTTCCATCCACCCCAGCCATCCAGGCCAGCTCCAGGTGGAAGCCAGCAGCCACGCCAGACTCCTCGCTGTCTCCCTCCCCACCTAAGCAGGTCCTCCCGGCTCCCGACTTCCCACCAGCACCACCTCAACCCCCCTCACCATCTCTGGCTCCCAGACATTGTAAGAACATTGACAGCCACAGTCACTCTGGCCCTCACTCAGCAGCAAAGCGACAAAATGATGATAGTGCCTCCCTATCCACGCTCACTTCTCTACCCGCTCACGGTTCCCAGTCCAGTCCCTGTCCTCAGTCCGCATATTCCTCCTTCAGTGGCCACTTTGTTGTCCAGGAAGCCCTCCTTAACTGTAGACCAGACAAGGACCCCTAGCCCCCAGCCTCTGGGCCAAGCATGCCTCTAAAGTCCATACTTACACTGGGTTAATATATCAAGACCTGTGTGGTTCATCTTTCACAGGTCTGATACTATCTGTGAAGGGTCAGCTCCCATGGTCAGAGCTCCCTGTGGGCAAAGATCCCTGTTTACTTGCTGTATATCCACCTGGCCCAGCTGCATATGTGTTATGCATATGATGACTGAATGATAAACACACAGACACCCACTAGGACTCTAATATTTAGTATTTATGAAGCACCTTGCAAATGCCAGGGCTTGGGCCTGACACACTAGAATAATATAATTCCCATAGTGGCTCCATCTTGGCTTGACAGGTGAAAAAAATTAATGCTCAGAGCGGGCAAGTGATTCATCCAGAGTCACAGAGTTAGGAAAACAACAACACTAAAAGCACATTTCTTTGGAGGCAGGTAAACCTGGGTTTGAGACTGGGAGTCAAAGCCAGGCCTGTGTGTTTACAGATGAGTTACTTAGCAGTATGAACTACTGTGTGGACCCTGGACTGTGCCAGACATTGAGGATCAGGATGACCCAGACATAGGGCATTCCCTCAAGAAGCCTCGAGTCTGGCGGGGGAGGAAGACACAAAACCACCCATGGTTTGGAGGAGAGGGAAAACTGGGAGAAGCCTGGAGCCGGCCACAGCTCTGGGGAGATGTCCTAGGAGCTGGCCTAGGTGTCTCCCGAGGATATGAGGACATACAGAGGTCATCGGGGCAGCTGGAGGCAGGCAGGGAAGGGGGAATACCTCAGCCCTCCGGGTCAGGGTGACCAGCTCACTCTGCTATGTTTGGACAAAGCTGAGCCCCACCTGGAGCACAGGCAGTTCCTTCTAGAAGAAAGTCACTCTGGTTCCGATAGCAGTGCCCAGACACACAGGCTGGGTTGGCACACAGTGGCAGCTTAACCGAGAGGCTGTGCTGGTCGGAGCCTCCCCCTCCCACTCATTAGGGATGTGTTGTTTACACAACGTACGCTATCAACAGGGACCCAAGCAGAGGAGAAGTGTCTCTAGTGAGATGAGGGTGCCAACTCCGGGGAGAGGCACTGCCACCCTCCTCTGGAGGGAGCCCTGTGAGGTGCCAGGCACACAGATGTTTCCTGTGGTGCCCCCACCCCACAGCTTTGCAGGATGATGCCCTGGGAAGTCACTGGCAGAAGCTGCTGGGTTCCGATATGGGTTTAGCAACCTGGACCCAGGTCTGTAACCAGGCATGGTCCAGTATTGCCAACTGCTTCCTGGCCTCTCCTGGCCTCTGTCTTCACCCAACTCTGTGAGCTCTGACCTCTGCCCTGACCCTTGCACTGCCTCCCTAGCTTTCTTTGAAGGCAGAACACTGGATAACAAAGTGGGGCCTGTACAAGGTGGGCTCATCCCACTGCGCAGATGGAAAGCTGAAGTCCGGAGAAGCTGCCCAAGCATACAGAATCATACCCAATGGCAGAGAGCCATGCCCAAGGGCCTGGCCCACGGTCTTGCTGCCTCCTCCCCTGAGACTGCACTGGGTGCTCTGGACTGCAGCGGTGGGGTGCAAGGGGAGGGGGAGCCCTCACAGGGCATGGGGAGGTATGCTGGGACCTGGGAGGATCATTAGTCAAACACAAGGTTTGGCTCTGAGCCCACTGTGGACCGAGAAACAGCTAATGAGGCTCCAGGGTCGGAGATCCAGAGTCAGGATCCCTGGAGGCCTCGGTTTCCCCTCCTGCACCACAGCCCTTAGAACTGGCGTGGGGTGGGTTCCACAGTAGCTCCCCCTCCCCAGTCTCTGCTGCCTGCAGGGCAATGAGGGTGGGAGGTGATGGTCCAAACACATCTGTCCACATGCCACATCCGATTATGTCACAAGTCATGGAGGCCTGCAGCCTCCCTATCTAGGCCAAAAGAATCAGGAAGCTGCTGCAAACAGACCCACCTGAGCTTTAGGAAGGAAACGGCAATGCGCTGAACAGTGAACATGTTCAACTTCAGGAGGTCACAGACACAGAACAGTCACTCCCGGGGAAGGGCAGGGAATCAACTTACTTCTTGAGACGGGAAATGCAGACAGAAAGGATGAAACACTCACTACCCTGCCTTTTTCTGCATAGCTAACCAGAGGGCATCTGAGCAGCTAGGAAAGGGGGGCTCTGTCTGGAAACAAATCCCAGGTAATAAGTGTGGAAGAAAGGATGATACTGAGGCACTTTTATTTTGGAGCCATTGATGGATTCATGGGTTTGGGTATAAAACTCTAGCACTGGGTTGTGGGGCAGAGGTTGGGGGAGTTGGAGACAGGAAGACTAGGCCTGCCTGGGCTACATCTTGTTCCAAAGAACTAATAAGGGCTAGGAATGCAGCTCGCTGGTGGCGTGCTTGCCTACCGGGTAGGAGGCCGGGGTCGGAGCGCCAGCACCAAATAATCCCGATGTGGTATCTCATGCCTGTAATCCCGGAACTGAAGAGGTAGAGGAGAGAAGACCAGAAATTTCCACATTCCACAGGGCTGCATACCGAGTTCTAGGCTGGCCTAATATGTGAGACCCTGTCTGAAAAACATTCTTCAATGGACACTTCACATCATGAGAGAGAGTTGGGGGAGGTGTGGGGCAAGAGGACAAGATGTGACTTCTGCATGAACCTTATCAAGCAGCTGGGACAAATCCTGGGTTACAGAAATGCAGGAGCCAGAGAACATGTCAAACGGCCGCATGCGGATGCAGCCAAGAAAATCCACCCAGTGAGAATCCACATAACAAATGACCCAGTTTCTTCAACAAATAAATTGCAGGAGAAAATGAAAAGAAGAAAGGGCAATTGGGCCATGGCTATTAAGGATATCTGTTTGAATCCCACTTAAGCAAACTGCCAAACCTGTGTATCTTTGAAACTAGTGCACTGTGTATTTAGTAATTCAAGGTAGGCAGGCAGCCCTAATCTGAAAACCCAAACTCCCATATCTGAAATGTTCTGAGCACTGACATGATGCTCAGAAGATTTGGGAGTTTGGAGCTGTGGGTTTGGGGTTTTCAGATTAGGAATGCTCAACGTGTGAAATATATATAAATACTAAAAAACCTGAAATCTGGAAGTTTGGGTTCCAAACATTTTGGATTACTTTAAAACATGTTGGTTGCATATTAGTATTATAGTAAATATATTTACTATCCAATTTAAAAGTAAATGTGTATGGGTATGTTGCCTGTATGTATGTCTGTGAACTTCTTGCTTGCCTGGTGCCTGCAGAGGCCAGGAGCCACCATGTGGGTGCGGGAATCGAACTCAGGTCCTCTGGAAGAGCAACAAGCACTCTTAGCTGCTGAGCCATCTCTCCAGCCCTATAACTACGTATCTCCTTTAGGACTGTTCCCATCAGCATCTGTGGATGAGCTGATGTGGGAGGAGGTGAGAGGAGTGCAGATGTAATAAGACAGAGTGGCTGCTCAGCAGGGATGCTCTGTGGTCCCTATATGTCACCGGAGACACCAGAGCACGACCTGGCAGTAGGAACCTGCTGATCTTGTCACCCCACGCCCCAACATTTCCCCCTTGGAGGCCCCACCGAAATCATGGCTGCACACCTCACGATGCCTCACGGCACGTCCTATGTGCCTGGCTCTACCTGCACTCTCCCTCCCTTTCTCCTTGAGAGGCTAACCCTGGGCAGCTGGACAGCCCCTCCGGCTCCCCTGCACTAGTCTCTTTCCTCACCCACTGGGAGGGATTTCCTTAATGGGGCCACAGTCAAATGTGGTTCCTCCTTGGATTCCTAGCACCCAGTCCAGGGCCTGGCCCCGCACCAAAGCTGGCTGGAAAATGTGAATTCTGGTCAGAGTGAGGCCCCTAAGTTCCCTACCCCCACCTCCAGGACTGTTACAATGATAACAGATGGCCATGAGAACGTCACACACTGTAAAGGGCTGTGCTATCTGCAGACATATTGGTCTAAGGATGTAGGGGCAGGGAGGCAGACAGCCCCTCAGAAATCTGCCTCCCAGAGTCATCAAGAACCTCCAACGCTACCTGCCTCGTGTGTGTGTGTGTGTGTGTGTGTGTGTGTGTGTGTGTCTGTGTGTATGTTTGTGTGTCTGTGTGTGAGAGCCACACAGTGCAGAGAGGGTGCCCCACAGCGCCCTCTGGTGTTGATTTTCCTGGGCACATCTCAGACTGAAGAGCCTGGCTGGAATCTCTCTTGGGCAGCACCTGCCTACACTGGGCTTGAGGGTCAGGCGCCCAGGAAGGGTGACACTCCCCAGGGTCTGTATGTAGTGTGAGCAAGTGGGAAAGTGAGTATGAAGAATGAGGGACAGGCAGGAGCTTCTCTGATCTCTGCTTTAGATCCCAAGGGCCAACTTGGGGCACTTCTGAGCGACCCTGATGCAATGGCAGAGTGGGGTTACAGGGGCTCTCTGTGTCTCCAACTAGCAGCCCCCTGCTGTGGGATTCCTCATGCCTTGGCTTCTGGTTTCACAAGCCTCAACCCCCACGGGTTTCAGATACAGTGAATGGAGAGGTCAGGAAGCCATGTACCATCCCTGTGTCCAGTCCAGAGCTCAGGATGGGCAACACTGCTCTGGCCAGTGACTCCTGCTCATTGGGCAAGAGAACTCTGCTCCTCCACCCTCGAGGCACAGTGTGATGGTTAGAGGTCCCTTCAGTGGGACATCTGAGCCTGATTATAATTCATGCCATTACCACTCTCTGGGGACACTGAGTCTGTCTGGCCTGGCACCTGCCTGTCCCTCCACAGCACCTACTGCCGTCAGCACTGGCTGCTGTGCAGCTGCTGGCAACGCCCTTTACCTCTCTGAACCTTAAGTTCTTGCTCAGCGAAGAGACCCCCCAACACTTCTCCCAAGATGATCTATAGCGTCCGTCGGAGGCCACTGACAAACGAGTGACTTCAGGACGTCAGCTCCCCCGACATTCTCCGTTTGACCTTCCCAGCACCTGTAAGGGAGGCACCGCTGACTAGCAGATAGAAAACAGCTCAGAGAGGCCGCCTGGGGCCACACAGCTGGTCAGTGGCTGGTAGCCCAGGGCTCCGGAGCTGCAGACACTGGCTCTCTGCCAGGCAGAGGCTCCAGAACAGCAGGCTCCTTGTTTTCACGTCCCCGGTGGTTTCCATGGCAAATGGGTCGTAGCCACTGTATGTGTATGCTCTGGGAACAGGGCCAGACCACTGCAGTTCCCAGCGGGCTGGAAGCCGGATTCCTCTCCTGGACTTTGTCCCTCTCAGGGGCCAGCTCCAAGGCTGGCAGGATAAAATGGATGGAGGTAGTGTGGGGAGGGTGCACATGGGCACACAGAGGCTCCTGAGCCGGGCAAGGTAGCATAGTGAAATGTCTCTGAATGCTCTGAGTGGGAGCAAGGTGACGGGAGCTGAGGACAGAACCCCTGGAGCACCCTGAAGCTAGGGGCAGCTGCCAGCCAGCCCAAGGAGCCCTCTGACATCTTCCTCTGTAGGAAGCCATCCTAATGTGCTTGGGTCCTCAGAAGAGGTGGGGGAATGTATTTCCCAAGCCTATCACAGGAGGTCACAATTGTGGGATCAAAGGTCCAGGGGCTCAGAGCCCGATTCCCAGTCTACCCCTCCATGCCTCGGGATGGAGGCCTCCTCCACTGGGCCTCAGCTGTCCCTATCCAAAAATGGGTGAATATGGGAGATGATGAGGGCTGAGCCACGAAGGATCAGTGGGGCTCCAAGGTGACGCTTCCTCCAGCTACCCCAGCGCCAGGGTCAGAGAAGATAGCTTTGAAGAGACAATGCAGAACCACGGACTAACTTGAAGGTCAAGGCCAGGAGAGGGTCAGGGGCTCCTAGAGGACACAGCCAGGCAGTGACCAAGACCAGGCTAAACTGGTGTCCATCTTGGCCATTCCACTCCCGAGCCACTCCCAAGGTCCCTGCTCCAAGCTCGGCCTCAGCTTGCTCCTTCATGCCCCAGAGGCTGGGTTGGTCCCTGCAGGACAGCCAGGAGAATAACAGGTGAAACCCAGTCCTGATACAGGACCTCACTGCTCAACTCATCCCGAAGGTTGGCAGGGTGGGGTTCCTCGGAACTGCAAGGGCCCATAGGGAAGACATCTGATACGAGCAAGGACTACAAACCACGCCACAGAGGCACACCACACCACACTGCAAAGGGGAGGGCACACAGTCTTTATTGGGGACACAGGACAGGCACAGCAGAGACACTCAGGTCCCCACAGGGCAAATGGGGTGAGACAGAATTGGAGGACGGGCAGTGTGACCCAAAGGGGTCTCGAGAGCGGTAGGGAGAGGTCAGAAAGAGAAGCAGAAAGGGACAGCCCCTGCCTAGGCATGGCTTCCTAGAGTCGGCAGCGTCTAGACGCACTAGCAGGTGCTTCTGCAAGCATGCGACAGAGCACAGCCACCACAGCCAGTGCCACAGCCTATCTCCTCCCTCCAGAATCCTGACTCTGAGCCGGGGCTTGCCCTCCTGGCCGCCCAACCCGCTGGAACGGCTCCTACCTTCAGATCTTGATGCACTGGTACCTCAGATGGAGGCAGCCTTGAAACAGAGCGGGTGGCATTGCTGAGGTACCCCTGGCGGATGCTAGGTGGCAGGTGAGGCTTCTCCTCAAAGGGAAATGAGGCTTTGGGGCAGGACTGAATCTGCCGATAACTGTGCCTCAGTTTCCCCGTCAGTTTGGTGAGTGGGCTTTCCTGGATAGCCTCCGAAGCCAGTGTTAGGCATCCCATCTGAACACCTTTAACCCACTTTAGACTCAGACATCATACCTGCCCCCAAGCCTCACCCATGTGCTTCCGCTCCAGCAGAACCAGTAAATGCCCAGAGAGGTGACTGCAGGACACAACACCCGTGTTCCTGACCAGAGAGCTGCAAAGGCCAGCCATCCTAACAGGGACATCAGTGTTCCTGGCTCAGAGCCCTGGACCCCTCTAACTCAGTTCTCTGCTTCACCAATTGAGCCTCAGTCTCCCAGTTCAGGAAGCCCTGCACCAAGGAGGGCTCAGCCAGGGTTACCTCCACCATGCCCAGGAACAGTACCAACTGAACTAAAGTTAGCCTAATTCCTGACTAGTATTCGCCCTCGGGCATGCAGCCATACAAATATAGCATGCCATCTCTCAATATATATATATATGTATGTGTGGGTAGCGTCTACATGTCCTTTACCTTCTCCACAGAAACCTGGGCCAGGCCTGCAAAGCTGGCTACCCTCTGCCAGACAGACCAAGCCTGGCTGTCATCCTGCCCAGCGTCTTGAAGGCCCTGAGGTCACAGCAGGGGGACACTGACCCTGGCAGCACCCTCCCGCTGCCAGAGTGCCCCTGGGCGTTCACCTCCCGACTCCAGCTTTGGCCAGCAGGCAAATGCCCTCTTGCCAGGTTCCCCAGAAGGCAGTTCCTGTCTTGTCTCAGTCTCCCGTGCCTGAAGGAAATCAGCGGCTGGTTGTTTGGAGCTCTTGGTCTCTCAATTCCCCTCTCTCCACCACAATGAAGCAGAGACGGCAGATGTCCAGGATGCCCAGCCATCTGCCCACAAAGGCCTCTATTGTCTATAGTAGCGGTGTCTAGCTTCTAGACTACGGAGCCAGGGGACATCCCTGTGAGCCACGGCACTGGCACCAAAGGGGGGGCATGTAGGACTCAGGGGGCCTCTGGCCAAGTCAAGCACAGAAGGAGCAGCTAGAAGAATGTCCCCAAAATACACACGAGGAAGGACGTTCAGGCGAGGGAGAGCTGTGGGCCAGAGGCAGGGCAGCCAGGGATGGTCATCAGAGCTGGTTAAACACCACGGAGGCCTTGAGGTTGGCAGGCTCCACGCCCTCGCCAAAGGTGATGAGGAAATACATGACCTTGCGGATTTTGGCCAGGTCAGACAGGCGCTCTCCAAATTCCAGGGCATCGGCCTCATTCCAATCCATGGCGTCGGAGTCTTCCTTGCGCCAGAAGATGGCAGCAGGGTCCAGCAGCTGGCGCGTCATGAGGTTGGTGAGGTCGGGCGTCCAGTTCTGCGAGGTGCCCGTGATGGTGACCTTGCCCGGCTTGTCCAGAACCACATCCCAGCGATCGAACTGTAGCTTCTGCTGCTGGATGAAGTCAAGGCGGTAGACAGACTCAGCCGGCCGGAGCAGCTTCTCGCCATCCTGCCGCTTCTCCCCACGCTGCTTCAGGCTCTCCACACGGAGCCGCATCTGCTTGGTCAGGTCCTGGTCTAGAACCAGCGGCATGTCCAGCTGCTGCTTCTGCGGCCCGTCCTCTGCCATGGCCCAAGTGCTACAGCTCTTGCCACTGCTCCCACCGACGTCAAGGAACCAAGTGGGCTGGAACCTCAGGTGCCTGAAGAGGCCACCCGAAGACCCGCCTCCCTTTCCAGCCTCTCCTTTTCGCCACTGGCCCTCTCTGGCCCCACCCAGTTCTCAGAACAGGAGACCCGTGAGTGTGTGCCCAACTACCTCCTGCCTGTTCCTTGCAGAAGTAGCAATGCCGAGCTGCGGGCAGGCTGGAGGGTGACAGGCTCCTTAGGGACCAGAGCACTGATGTCAACTGCTGTGGCAACCACCTTGACTACAGTAGTAGTGGCAAGCTGGAGGCCTGCTTGTTTGTGAGGAATGGAGAGAGGTGGGGGGGGGGTACAGACAGACACACGGAGGTAACTGAAGACAGTCCGGGAAGAGGGGACAGGGCAGCACCAAGATGCACTCATCAGTAGTTTTCTGTAGTCAGCCGAGCCAGCTGGGGGCCATTCTTGCCTCCTCCTCCTCCTCCCTTCATTCCCTCATAGCTACCTGCCAGGTCCTGCCAACGCTGCTTTCCAAATGCCCTGGGCATCTCCCTCTCCCATAACATCAGCAGGACCCAGCCCATCTGAACCCGCAGCTCTCAAATCCCAAACCGCCTGCCAGACAGATGGCTGGCTCTGCTCCGGGACGCCGTGGTTTGATCGACCTCACCACACACTACACCACATAGCCACAGGACCGGCTCTCGCTTCCATCAAAATCCCACCAGCCATTCCACCCACACGATCCTCCACCTCCCCAGGGAAGCATCAGGAGACCCACACACTGGCGAGGAGTATGGGGGGAGGCAGAACCCAGTCAGTGTATGTGGGCAGATGGCAGACCTGGAATCTGAAGTGCATCTGGGCAGCGGAGCTAGAGATGCTGCTGTCACACACAGGAAAGAGGCATGGCGCAAGGTGTGGTGACTGGAAACAGTCGGGAGGGTCAGGGGACAGAAGCCTGTTGCTTTGCCACATGGAGGCCAAGGGACCCAGTGGGATCTTGGGCTGAGGAATAGCACAGGGCACCATGATGGAGAGCATGCTTGTTTTATTGGCTTTTTTTGAGACAAGGTCTCCCGTGTAGCCATCCGGGCTGGCCTCAAACTCCCAGCAATCCTCCTGCTTGAGCCTCCAACGTGCAGGGATTACAGGTGTGAGCCTTCAGGGCAGGCTGTTTTTATTTGGGGTTGCTTGTCTCTGCGGTACTGGGAACCGAACCCAAGGCCCCCTTCACTGAACTACATCCCGATATATGTTCTTTTACTTTAAGGCAGGATCCCAGTAGGTCACCTAGACTGGTTTCACTCTCACAATCCTCCTGCCTCAACCTTGCCATTGGGGATTTTAGGATGAAGGAAGAGGAGCTCGGTGGTATCTGTGACAGAGCCCTGACCTAGCATGGACAGATCCTGGATTCAGTTCCCAGAACTGAGAAAAATAAACCAACCTCAAGCCCTGGGGCGAGTTCTGGGGGCCACTAGCAGCAATTCCAGAAAACAGTAGGGTAAGAGACGAAGCAAGCCGCCTGCTCACTCGCCGGCCTTCGGGACGGTGTGGCCGAGAGCTGTTAGTGAGGGGCATCCACTTCCTCTCTGAAGAGGATTGCCCTCTGTGCTTCCAGAACGACATTCTGACCTTAAATTCTTTTCATTGTGTGTGTGTGTGTGTGTGTGTGTGTGTGTGTGTGTGTGTGTGTGTGTGACGTGCCGTAGGGCACATGTAGAGGTCAGGGGACAATCTGAGGGAGTCGGTTCTCTCCACCCACCGTATGGGCTCCAGGATTGAACTCAGATTGTTGTAAGCACCTTTACCCACCAAGCCACATGGCAAGCCCAATTCGTATTTGTGTTTGCTTAAGTGTTAGAGAGTGTGTGCGCGCATGAGTGTGAATTCGTGAAAGCGAGAGTGTGTGGTGTGATAGCTGGTGTGTGTGAGGAGGGTGCTGGGGATGGAAACTTGAGCTTTGCGCAGGGCAGGCAGGTGCTTTCCCACTGAAATGGATTCCAGCGGGTGTGTGTCTGTCTGTCTGTCTTGTTCATCACTCTAAGTGAGAACACAGCTTGCCATGCTCAGAGGATGTTCACAAAGCCAAGTGAATGGCAGAAATGCTGAATATTAGAACAATGAATGAATGAATGAATGAATGAATGAACGACAAGCACAAAAGGTGATGAAGGGACTCGGAGGCCTAGAAGGTGAGGTAGAGAAGGGTCTGAAGCACTCCTGGAAAGGGGCTCCCACAGGCTGTGGGTACGGTAACAAGTGGCTGACGGTGAAGACAGACGGGACTGATGCCAAAAACTACGGCCAGAGTAATGGGGGTCGAGGGCAGAGGGCAGGTATTAACCTCACAGACGGAACAGTGTCCAGAAAGGCGGAGAAATCAGAGGTGCCAAGCACTCTGGGCCAGACAACATGCCAGCACAGCAGGCTGGCAAGGACAGCAATGCCAGGGGCTGAGGCTGAGGAAGCTGGCCTCTGTACAGACGGACACAGGCAGGGGAAAGAAGTCGGGTTTCTGCATCCCGAGGGAAGGTGTGTGTGGGGGGATTGTCAGCCTCTCCTAAGCCCCGAGGGGATCCAGGGTCACAGAAACTCTGGGGGGGGGGCTGGGAGAGGGGTATGCCCCGCAGGAAGTCAAGGGTGAGGCATGTGGTGACTGCTGTCATGGGGACCCACCGACAGGGCAGGTGGAAGGGGCCGGCGAAGAGCTGTGTGATACGTTTGTGGTCAGTGGGGGAAGGAGGAGGTGGATGCAATCTCAGCCAGCCGCTGGACAGGCCCTGCGAGGAGCCACGCAAGGCTGGAGGAGGAGGGAACTCAGGAGAGAAAGGCCACTCCGAGGCGGCATCTGTGGTTGCAGAGTGTGCATGGACACAAAGCAAGCATCACAGACTGTCTCCTCAGCGGAGAAGAGGGAAAACGAGGAAGCCCCGAACACAGCAGCCCCTGGGCGGTGAAGGTCACGTCGGGCCTTCTGTGCATCTTACATCTTCCAGGCCCCAGATCATACTGTCTGCACAGGACACGGCTAATCCTTCACTCATTCCTTCTCAATGAACCAGTTCAGAACTGAGGCGTGAGCTGGGGCAGAGTGGGACACAGTCCATCGATGGTTGTTGCTTTTGCTGTTACTGAGACAGGGTTTAATGAACAGCCCAAGCGGGCCTTGAATCCAAGATCTCCCTGCTACAATCTCTAAGAACTGGGAAACATTTCAACTGGAAACAAAGATTGCCTGGTCCCAACCCGTGCCCCCCCCCCGGCTCTCTCCAGCACTGCCCAGGACTGACAACCCCCTGCCTCACTCCCTGGCCCTAACTTTGTACTATGGTCACTTCGGTCCTTACTTCAGCCAGGACCCTGGCTGGCTACTCGTGGGTCCCGGACAGCTGAGAGCAGGCTGCAGGTCCATCCCATGTTTGGGGCTGCACCAGGCACTGCAGAGGACATCTCCCAGAGAGCCTTGTTCTGGCCTAAGCGAGCCTGATGACAAGTATTTAATCTAATCATATCCTAATTGTGAGTTCACGGGGCCGATGACCTCAAATCCACGGTCTGCCTTAGGGAACAAACCACTGAGTTGGAGGAGGCCGTACCGACCTGGGAGCCCGTAAGAGAGGGAGCCCTAGAGAACAGATAATTAGGTGGGACGCACAAGGGAAGGGTGGGAGAGAAAGCGAGCAAGGAAGGCACTTCTTAACACCCAGGATTTGTCTATGGGGCCTGGCAAGTCAGGTTGGCACTGAGGCCAAGGTCAGTGACTAGCAGCCAGAACAAACTCAGGCTGGCTGGCTTTGACTCCTGTGCCCATCAGCCGCCAGATCACCTTGAGGTCTAGGAATAAAGGACCAGCTTCCTAGAGGAAGGGCAAGAGTGTCCCAGGCATGATACATCTGCGTCTGAAACTCAGCACAGGGAGAGTGCAGGTGGGCGGGGCTCAGGGTACAACTCACCCCTACTGCCCTTCCAGGGGAAAAAAACAGAGTAAGGCAGGGGAGGCCCTGCAGGGCAACAGGACAGAACTAGAGGGGTGACAACAAACAGGTTCCAGTCAGTGGGGACTGCAGGGGATGTAAGGCGCAGTAATGAGCTCCCCAGGGCCTCCCCGCATGAGCCAGGGACTGTCACCACAGTGGAGGTGGAATGCAATCAGCCTAGAGCCCAGCCCAGTCTCCCCCGGGGCCAAACTCCTGGAGATCAGCCTGGGAGACCACCATGGCTGGAGTCTCTGCCCTGCAGAAGGCTGAGGTTCCACACTGACGAGAGGCAAGCTTCCACAAGCAGGCCAACTCCTCCACGAGCTAGACAGGAAGCAGGGCTTGGGAGGCCAAGCCAGTGAGACAGCAAGGTGAGTATCTTCCCTGTCAGGGCATAGCCAGACCTAGTCAGCCTCCAGTCCATCAAGAGACCCACGGGAAACGGGCAGCAAGGTCAGCTTTGGAGCCACGGGGCTGTACTGGGTTCAAGGTAGGGCAGCCCTCTGTCCCCAAGCTCTTGGGTCCTCCCTCTGCTCCCCATACCAGGCTCAGCAGGAAGGGGCAGACTGGCCAGCTCTGTCCCTGGGGAGTTCACCTCTAGAGGGGAGACTCAGATAAACAGGCAATTACAGGGCAGAGTGAGAGAACACAGGGCCCACATGCCCCTCCAGGCCCTGGCCAAGGCCTTGCAGCCCTTGCTCAGAGTCGGGGCTGGAGGCCGCAGTGCTGAGGACCAGTCCTCCACCCAGAGGATGGTTCCAGTCTGAATCCTCTCTGGCCCCAGATGCCCACAACAGACCTATCCTCCTTCACCCTCCAGTCGGAGGCTGTCCAGCATAGACTCCCCACCCCTATAAGCCATAGCAGTGGCCTCCATCTGAGTACCAAAGGCCCACACCGTGCAGCTGCTGTGACCCTGGCCGGGATACCTACTGGGTCGCTAGGGGTCCACACTGTCCAGGAGACAGGAAAGGATAACAGAGGACCTGCCAAGGTCTTGGCTTTGACTAAGGACACAGCTCCCTCTGATGGCTGACAGATGCCTGGGAAAGCAAGGAAAAGCCTAGCCTATTCCTGTGTCCTGTTTTGTTTGTTTGTTTATCAGGGGGGCACAGATGGAGGCCGGAGGACAACTTGTGGGAGTCCATTCTGTTCTTCCACCATGTGCGTCCTAGGGATCAAACTCAGGCGTGAGGCCCAGGGTCTTCACCTGCTGGGCCATTTCCCCTGCCCGGGACACTCTTAGGTTGTAGGAATAATCATTATTCTAAAACAGGTTAGTGGAGCCATCATTGACCGAGAGCCACACTGCCAGGGCTCCTAGAAGAAAATGTCTCTTCTTCCTCCTCCTCTTCTTCCTCCTCTTCCTCTTCATGGCTTTCAGACAGGGGCTCATACATCCCAACTAGTCTTGAACTCACTACGTAACTGAAAAACGGCCATCCCTCTCCAGGAAGGTAATTTTAAGTACTATATTTAAGGTCTCCTGCTGAGTGTTGCCAAGAAGGTCCAAGTGGCAGGCCCAGGACCCATTCCATCAGTCCCCAAACCTTTGCCCCTGGCCCAAACATCAGCAGCATGAACCCGGAAATCATGAAACATGGAGCTGCCTGGACCACACCCCGTTCAACAAATGGGAAAATCGAGGTCCAGAAAAACTAGCAAATGGCCCATGCCACGCAGCAGTGCCGAGTGGTGTCCCTACCCCGAGGATAACACAGGCAGTGTGCACATTTCACAGTGGGAGTCTCTGCTCCATGGACACTTGTCCCTCGGTAGTTGCAGAGGGGACACCTCAGGATCACCCTGGGAATTACTCCGAGGACCCCAGGCTAAGCAGGTGAGGGAAGGTCAACCCGCTAACCGATGCTCAGCCCATGCCAGCACCTGGCTTTCAGGAAGCTCCACATGCCTCGCGGATGCCACACCTGTCAGGCAGTGGGATCACGGGCTCTTTGACCGGCCCCTGCAGCTGCCTGTCCCCAGACTTACCTTTTGCCAGAGTGACTCTCGGGAGGCGAGGGACGAGCAGGCGGCCACAAACCAGCAGTTGCCCACCTGACCCTGGTGCAGGTCGTGGGAGCTGATGCCGTCTACAAAGAGGCGGGGGTCATCACAGATATCCTGCAGGGACGGAGAGGACATCATGAGGACCTGAGGGCCAGCTGCTTCTCCAGGTCAGGAAAAGGACTCACTGCCCTCTCTCCCATAGAAGGGAGGTACAAGCCCAACCGTACCCCAAGTCCTGCCTGGACTGTTTCTCTCCCTCCTTGGCCAGAGGGCCTTTCCACTACGGTGAGCTGATGGCTGATGGCTGAAGAAAGATCTGAGTGCTGGACCCTGGGCCACCATCTTCTCCTTGCCTTGAGTGGATCTCCCTTTCCGGCCAGCCCCGAAGGCCAGCCGCAGCGCAGTCAAGTGACAGGCCTCCATAGAACTCATGGGGAGTACGAAGAGGCTCTTCGGGCCGGGCTGGGGTTGCTACTGCATTCTAAGGCTGAGGAATGGAAGTTCAGAGAGAGGCAGGACCTGTCAAAACTCGGGACACAGGAATGCCCAAGTGGGGTAGAAATCCTGTGGATTTGCCATGGAGATTGGCAGGCCTGGCCACAGGGGCACAGGACATAGGAACCGGCCTGGGGCAGCTGCCGGGCAGAGCCCCGTCTAACAGTACTCGGGCCCCACCCCTCTTAGTTCCTGGAAGCTTGGTCCCGTTTTCCAACCTCGCCACTATTCATGGTTGCCCTTAAAGAAGCCCAAGGCAGTGCTGTGGAGTGGGAAACATACAGCTTTGGCTTTTGCACCGAGAGACACACTCTGAAAGCTTCCTGTCTCCCACAGACCTGACACCCTGCCCAGGCTGGAGCCGGACGCTGGCTGGATCTCTGAGGGAGCAGATAGCACCATAAGCTCAGCCCAGCAGCTAGGCACACAGTCACAGCCTCCTCAGAGCCTGACACACCCTCACAGGCCAGTCTCCTGCAGGGCTAGGCATGAGGGGTCCCTTTCCTGCCCAGACTGAGTCTTCCCAGAGCTGTGAGCATGTCAGCTTTCAGCAGGCCCTCCCATGCCTCCTCTCTGTCAGTGTCTCACCCCACAGAGCTGAAAGGAGCTGAGATGAGGGGGTGGGAAGGCACGGAGGGGAAGCACATAGCACCGAGACACAGCTTTATAACTCAGACATAATTAATGCTGGCACCGTGACTCAATCCCCACGGGCCCCGAGAACTGAGCACTGTGCCCATTTCACAGATGAGAGGTTTAGCATGATGCCTGTGATACACTTGTTTGCTCGGCTTGACCAGATCATCTCCATCTTGAAGTCAAGCAGTGGTGACGATCCGTGAGCTCAGGCCTCTTAGCATTCCCTTGGGAGGCGGGTTGGGGAGAGGCTCCCAAGGGTCATGAGCCTCAGAGAGCTTGAGAGGTCATCACATGATCCTCACGAGACTCCCCACCCCCGGCCCCGAGACTGTAATTGCTGCGCCCTACGCTAACAGTTGACCGGGATGGGATTTCCTGGGGGTGTAGCTGCCTATGAACTGCCCCGCCCCATCAACTCCATTAAACTCTCTGGTTCACTGCGTTTGGCTTGGACAAAACCCTTTCTTTGATCTGCCCATGCCCTGTCTATCTGGAATGAATAGAAGTGTCTTCACATCTCCCAGAGAAAGTCACACAACCATTGGTACCTACAGAGAACAGACGGAACCAAAGAGGAGTCGGGTGGCATCCCTGGGAAAACCTCTGGGAGGGACATGCCTCCTGACTGAGGTGACAGCCGCCATGGGCCCTCAGACATGACAGCCGAGCCCGAGCTTCCTGTGCCCAGGGAGATCAGGCTGAGGCATACCCTGAGGGGAAACCCCAGGGTAACCAACCTCTGTGTGATAAAAAATTAAAAATTCTTTAATTAAAAATTTTTTTTTTTTTTTTGCTTTTGTTTTTCTAGACAGGGTTTCTCTGCGTAGCCTTGGCTGTCCTGGAACTCACTCTGTGGTCCAGGCTGGCCTCAAACTCAGAGACTCACCTGCTTCTGCCTCCTAAGTGCTACTTTTCAATTCTATTTTAAAATTTAATTTTTAAAATTAAGCATTAAAGCCGGGCGGTGGTGGCGCATGTCTTTAATCCCAGCACTCGAGAGGCAGAGACAGGCAGATCTCTGTGAGTTCGAGGCCAGCCTGGTCTACAGAGCAAGATCCAGGACAGACACCAAAACTACACAGAGAAACCCTGTCTCAAAAAAAAAAAAAAAGCATTAAAAACTTTAAATTAAACAATATTAAATTAACTTAGTGCCTGCATTTCTTTGTGTGCCCATGTGATGTGGTAAGGGATGCTATGCCTCCTTGCTGGATGGGACACACCACATGGGCAGTGAGATGCCTCCAAAGCGGCTGGTGGACTGGCTGGATGCTGTGCGCAGTCTCTGAAAGTAGCACCTGTGGGGAGGGATGGCTAGAAAGCTGTGGTGGCAGCCGCGGGGGCCCCGGCAGGAGAGCTGCGGTGGCAGCCGCGGGGGCCGGCTAGGAGTGGCAAGACAAGCAGCCGAGGCTGAGTCGTCCGCACAGAGGACACTGGCCCGCCTAAAGGATGAGAAAGAGGCCAAGTCCGCCCCTGGAAGGCTTCAAGCCCAATGGTTCACCAAAGGGGTGAAGGATGGGGAGGCGCAGGCGATCCCTGCTGCACCCACTCTGTAAGGGAAGGGGTCGACTGGCATGGGAATCCCCTGCAGGTAAGGGCTAGGCAGAGGGACCAGAGGCCCCACAACCAACTGTGGCTCGTTTGCTCCCCTGCTGATAGGCAGGGTGCTTGTGCTTTGGTGGAGCCACATACGCCTTGGTGGGATCACATACACCCTGATTCATGGCAGCCTCTGAAACCATGGGGGTGGGGGCAATGGATGAATCAGGAAACGGAACCGTGTAGGTAAAAATATTGAGACTAGACTTGTCCTGAGTGGGTTGTAATTAACACCCGCTCGAGATTCGACTTACACATTTCTCCCCTGTAAGGAGGTAGGGGTGGGTGTAAGGCTGGGACACACCCTGCTCTGAGGATGGGACTTAGAAAGGCTGTCGTGTGTGGCTGGGAACAATGGGAGACTACAGGGTGCAGAGATGATTCCCTTAGTCTAAAGCCGTTTCAGGAGCCAGGGATGGCAGGTAAAAACAACAAGGCAGATAGTGCTCCCATGCCAACAGTTTTCTTTTAAAAAATAACAATTAACAGGGGCTGGAGAGATGGCTCAGAAGTCAAGAGCACTGGTTGTTTTACCAGAGGTCTTGGGTTCAATTCCCAGCAACATGGTGGCCATGTGTAACGAGATCTGTGCCCTCTTCTGGCCTGCAGTCATACATGCTGTATACATAATAAATAAAGCTTTTTTTTTTTTTGGTGGTTTTCGAGACAGGGTTTCTCTGTGTAGCTTTGCGCCTTTCCTGGGACTCACTTGGTAGCCCAGGCTGGCCTCGAACTCACAGAGATCCGCCTGGCTCTGCCTCCCGAGTGCTGGGATTAAAGGCGTGCACCACCACCGCCCGGCCAATAAATAAATCTTAAAAACAAAAACAAAAACAACTTCGTATCATTCCCGTGTGTGCACGTGTGGTGCACGTGTGTGATGGAGCCCATGTGTGTACTGGCACACGTTTGGAGGTCAGAAGACAACCTCCCTAGAGTCAGTTTTCTCCTTCCACCTTCCCATGGGTCCCTGGGATCAGACTCAGGCCCAGGCTCAAATAACGGTCACTTTATCAGCTGAACTGCCTCGCTGGTCCCACCCTCGCCTTCCAGAGGAACCACCGTACATGTGGTGGCACCTCTTCACACTGGATGGTCCAGGAGGTTTCTGTGTGTTGGATTTGCTCGGATCTGTAGCATCCCCTTAGCTGAGGAGCCCCCCATCAATTTGTGTTTACTTGGATGCAGTAGACTTTTAAGGGGACCCGCCGACCTCCGAAAACAGATCTCATTATATTACACTTGCCTCTACATGTCTCACAGATGTAGACATCTGAACGCTGTGTGTGGACGTCTGCAGGGTCCAGGGTGGGCAACCGGCCGCACAGGATGCAAGGACCAGGCCCGGCTGTGAAGTTTGGGAGCCCCTCCCTCCTCCCACCCTGAGATCCTCATCACTACTACACAGCAGTTAACTGGGGTGAGACTTCAGTAGACCCACACACTCATTGGTGCCCCCAGGGTGGCCCAAGGCAGAACCGGTTCTGTGGTAGGCCAGTGCCCTCTCTGTCTTCCCAGGGAACGTCACACCGCAATGTCCCAGGCACATAACGGGAGCTGGAGCAGAGGCCTCTGCCTGTTCTGGTGTCACCAGGTCTGTTCCTGGGCTCAAACTGTCACAACACAGCAGCTGAGACCCTTTCACAGGCAGCCAGCAGAGGGCAGGAGAGCCTAGAAGGCAGAACTCGATTCCTGCTCGCCACTTGCTGGAGATGCATACATAGGTCAAGGCTCATCCTCTCTGTTCCTTCCCGTCCTCAAATGCTGACCCTACAGGGCTATGTGTGGCCTCTACAGATGGTGGCGGCGGAGCATTCTGCAGGGGGAACGGGATTTCAATACGGTGTTTGGGACTCATCTGCCCAGGAAAGAAACAGAATTATTGGGCCAGGAAAAGGAAGAGTAATTCCCGAGAGCACTCGCTGAGTCGGAGACCTGACCATTTCTAACAGGGGCTACAGGGGAGCCAGGCGCAAGCTGCATGGCGGCTTCTGTGTCCTGCCATCTCTGATCGGAGGAAACCCTGTCAGGAGGCCTGATTCTTGTCACCCGGGCCACTCTCAGGAAGCTCCAGCCGGAAGCCGAGCTCTGCCAGCCCTGCTTCCTCTTAATTTTATCTTCCAGGCAACTGCTCTCGCCCAGCTTCCCAGACAGAGCGAGTGGTGTCTCCACACAGAGGCCCCGAAAGGAGGCAGAAGGCGGGGCCTCACACCTAGAGGACTCTATGGCAGGAGTCCACAGGGAGAGAGCCACCACCTGGTGTCACTAGGGTTGCAGAGGGAGATGACATCTACTTCAGGTCCTCCCAGTCAGGGCCCTGTGACAGACAGGAAACCCACTCCAGACGAGGCAGAGATATCCAAGTTCAAGCACAACTGAGTGAGCAGACAGGGCAGAGCAGGTGGGCTGGGCATGCAGCATGGGCTCTCCTGTACACCTGTACCAGCCCGGCTCTGGGCCCCAGAACACCCTTCCGCCATGCCCACCCCAGCCTGGGAACGAAGACTGGGAGAGGGAGAGTTCCAGAGAAACTTCCATCCCATCCCGGAGCATCCTGCCTGCTCCTGAAGCCTCAGGTGGCCAGCTCTGACCTAGGACACTGGTACCTGTAAAGCGAATGCTACCTTGAGTTACCTCTGAGAAAACATTGAAAAAAAAAAAGATCTGAGGACTGATCCCTGCTGGGGCCAGGAGTAGAGAACAGGGTACTTCTAGCAGTGCTTTCATAGACAAGGACAGCAAGGCACAGAGAGGCAAAGTCACTTGTCCAGGGCTACACAGCAGGATGAACTAAGATTCAAACTCAGTCTGCTCTCCAGCCTCTATCTGGGTGTGCGGGGTCCTACAAGTGATGAAACACCCTTCCTTGTGTGTCAACAAGACCAAGGAGGAAGAGGTGTCCACCCCTGTCTACCCTTCCCCAGTCACTGGGTGACCACGAGTTAGAGCCAGGGCCTACCACACAGCCAGGCCCGAGTCTCCGGGTGAACGGAGAAGTCATGACATGTGACCAGTGAGGCCAGGAAAGTGGTATCTTCAGAGCAGATGTGGGGGAGACGGGGGTGGGGGGTGGGGTGAGGGGGGGTGTGAGGGCAGGAGTTTGGGAGAACAGGGACCCCTCAAATGTCCTGAAGATGAAATCAGTCTAGCCACAGCCAGAGGAATACTGCCCTACCCCTCACACTCACATACCACACACACACACACACACACACACACACACACACACACACACACTATACCTAAACACACACCCCCTAGGCCACCCATGCACCTTCCAGTCCTATCCACATCAGCTTACTAATGGCGGCTCTAAAAGAATGTTTAGTTATTCCAGGAAGTCCCTTTGGTTGCAGAAGAGAAAGTCCCTAGAGATAAACCAGCTCCTAGGAATGCCACAGCTCACCGATCAGATAGCTCATTGCATATGCAGATTTCTTGGCTTTTGTTTCATATTCTCTATGAATTTTAACACCGCAGCAGGCAAGGCCAAATCTGTAAGTGAGTCTCTTTCCTCTGGTTGGTTCCTGACTCCTGGTTTTGATTGTTTAGTAAACCGTGAGCTGGACCCGAGACACCGGGCACCACATTGCCTGTAGGTCCCTCTCTCTGCCGGTGAGTTCTCTGACAAGGGAGGTGGCTGGCATGGGGAGGCAAGCTGGAGACAGAGGCCACTGAGAGGGCATGAAGGGATAACCAAGTGCCCTGGACTGGACTGCACGGGACCTGCTGTGAGCCCTGGGCTGCACCACCGCCAGGCCGCGGTGCCACACTTCTGACCAGCATGCCTCCAGGGCACTGGCTTCTGAACCTGCAGTCACCTCAGCCGGCCAGACCAGCTGGCCCAGATCTGATCAGGCCTGAACCACCATGGCCCTCTGGCTCAGCAGGAAATTCAGGTTTCTAGCTAGTGCAGAGCCAGGCACACAGCCAGGAGAGCGATGGCTATAAGAGCTGGGCATCCATGCACACAGCCGCACTTTTGGGGTGCACTGCCTGTCTGCATCCTTCCTCCTGCCCACTCCCCATCTCCTTCATCAGCAACCCAGCCCTTGTCTCCTCCACCTCCCCTAATGCTAGGGCCCTTCCCTGGTGCTCTGACAAGACAGGGGGAGGCACCCAGGAAGCTCGGGGTTAGACAGAGCAGAGGCCTTTCCATAGCATGACAAGCGGTCAGCACTAGGGGAGTAACTCCTTCCCCAAACGGGATGAGTTCCTGGGGAGGTGGGGTCACCGGCTGCCTCGAGAGATGCTGGGGCTCCATAGTGACACATGTTCACGGGGCTCCTACCTACCCCCATGCATTCTATCCAGAACCCCCAAGACAATGGCCAGACATCGGGAAGGCAGAGAGCTGGGTGGAGGCGACAGAGCTGTGGCCCCAGCCTGAGAAGCAGAGTGGCTTCTGCCCACACCCGTGACTCCCCAGACCACCTCCCCATCGCCGCCTCCTCCTCCTCCTCTCACCAGGAGTAAGGAAGTTGGCACATGTTGAGGCCTGAAGGGAGTGGTAGGATGGGTGCCAAAGAGGGAGAGGCGCCCCCTGCAGAATGAGTGACAGGACCCCAGGCCAGCTCTGGCTCCCCACCATGGGGCCGACAAGAAGGATGAGGGCAGCTTGTTGCTGCCTCCATGGGTCTGACCCCTCCAGCACCCCAACTTCCAGAAACCAGACTCAGCAAGAACTATTCACCCCACTTAAAAATGAGCAACCATGGCCCACAGAAGAGGACACTTTGCTCAAGGCCACACCTCACTTTCCAGAAGGCACCTCAAGCTGGAGCCAAGCCTGGCTGGCTCAAAAAGCAGGCTCGTCATATTTGGGAGAAAAGAAGCCACTGAGGAAGGGAGGCTGGCTGACAGGAGGGGAAGCTGGGACAGGAGGGCTGTACTCTGAGGCCAGGAAGCGTGATGGCTGAGGGCCTGAAGGCCTGGGAAGCTATGAAGCTAAGGGGCTAGGGAGCTGGGGCTAGGAAGAGGGGAGCCTGGGAGACAGGAAGGTTGGAAGGAACTTGGGGACAGGAAGTCTGACTGCCTGAGGCCTGGGAGGCTGGGAAGCTGCAGGCTTGGGGGCTTGGAGGCTGTCTAAGGAGAATCTCTCAGAACAGACAGGTCACCATTAATGACCAACTGACTGAGAGGTTTCTGGAAGTGGGATCAGGATGACCTGTAGGGAAAGTGGCCTCTTGCTCTGCTTACCAAGAGTCCGTCAGACCCTAGGACCCAGGAAATGGGACCGCTCAGAAGCAGAGCTGCCTAAAGCCAGAGGCCAAGCAGTTGGGCATTAACAGTCAGGAGCTGGACAACCCACCCCTGACCCAGGCTGCTCCACTTTCCGTCCACTGTAGACCTTGCCCTTCCTCCACAGTGGACTCAGGCCCAGCTACTGTCCTGGGCCCTGCTCCGATGTGCCCATCTATGCCGACTGCATACGCTGTGACCTAGCCAAGGTAGGCCGTTCACCTTTCCTCCTCTGCTAGAGCTAGAAGGCAGCTGGACAGGTGCCAAGGAAGGAGGAGGAAGGCGGAAGTACGAGTCTTGAACCCAGGGGAAAGGGCTCTGAGAGGGCAATGACTCCATCAGGTCACACGGCAGTGGACGCCCAGCCACCAGCCCGCCCAGCCATAGCCTTGGGCCTCAGGAAGCCCATTCCAGGCTGTGGCCCAGAGTCTGCAGAAGAGGTCAGGGCAAGGACAGTGTGCATTGGGGGTGGTGACAGGAGGAGGCTCAGGTGTCCACCCTTTCTCCTGGGAACCAGGATCTCACAAAGGCCCTTTAGAGCCGGCTCCTACCCCACCCATGCCTTGCTGAGGAAGACGGTAGTGGACATGGGAGGGTGGAGCCAAGTTTCTGTTACTAGGTCGGAGAAGGCAGCCAGGGTCAGATGCTCCCCAAAGCCCCAAGACCTGAGGCCAAAGAACCCGGGGCCTTCTACCTGGTGTAGGGGGGGAGGGGAGGGTGCAGAGGCAGGACTCCTGGTTATGAGGTCCCTTCTCCTCTCAGCCTCAGTTTCCTTCCCTGACAAAGAGCTCCAGTTCACAGCAATGCCCGAGGTTGGCTGTGGGGAAGGACGTGAATATGGAATTTCATTTTTCTCCAAATGTCCAAGGTCCAGAGACGGGACGGTACTAATCTGACTGCTCCTTGCTGCTGAAGGCGAGGCCTGCATGGCGCCCCAGGCCCTCAGAACTAACATGCCAGGCACAGAGGGTGCCTCCCTCATGGGCCCCAGGTACCACCTGCTCTGCTATTGCCAGAGGAAGCCGGGCAGTCTCTGTGTGGCTGCACCTTCCGCACCAGCCTCACTCTGCAGCCAGAGAGGCACCTTCTCTGAGAACAGGGCACAGAGGAGGCTCTAACGACCTGTCCAAGGGATCTGGGAGAGCCTGGTTTCCCACGCCCAGGTCCCTTGTCAGTGACTGCCACCAGCAGCAGAGGGGTGAAGCCTGGAATGGGCCTGGGCCAGTGTCCTCCAGCAGCACCCCCCGCTTCACTGAGGCTCCAGGAACCCCACTCCACAGAGCTCCTGTGTCCATCTCACACACAGGACTCGGAACCAAAAGTCACAACACAGGGCCAACTATTTCTACTGAGCATGCAGAGCTCGGGAGCCAGGCCAGGCTGGGAGTTGGCAAGGCCACCAACACTCAGGGCACAGGCATGGGTCATCGGCTGTCCATCCTCACAGCTGGATGGGAGTTCCTGCTTCTACTTGCACAGGAAGGGACTTTTAAAACCAGCGAAGCAAACTCGCCCTTCAATCTTACTGCACACAGGGCCCATTCACAGCATCCCACATGCACCCCACGTGACCGCGGCAGGAGGGCTGGGGTCCCTGCGTACACCATGCCTTAGAGGGCCTGGCTAGGCGGGTGGCTGCCTGTGGGATCGGAGCCCGTTCTCCCCAGGGAGGAGGCCCAGACACTCACCTTAGGCCGCTTCCACCTGACTGTGGGCCCTGGGGTGCCCTTATAGTAGAGTGAGTCGTCAGTGGCAGGAAAGTGGGGGTCCTCAAAGAGCACCTTCCTGCGCAGACAGGCCCGCTTCAGCGCTGAGTAGTTCTGGTCCTCATAGGCCTTAACGCAGGAGAACATGGTGACCACGTCCCCAAGAAGGGGAGGCACCTAGAAGAGAGGACGGTAAGAAGACTGTCAATCATGGGCACCCGAAGTCCCTGCTGAGCTCTGACCACTGGGCATACTTCCCTCCCAGAAACACTCCAGTAACACAGGCAAGGAAAGGTGTGGTACAGAGAGGGCCAGAGATCTGCCCCAGGTCACACAGCGAGTACCTGCTACAGGACAAAGAGGCAACAGGAGCAAACCCCCTGCCTCAGCTGCGGAGAGTCTCTCCTCTCTGGTGTCTGAAAGGTGATACCAGGCCCTCAGGGCACCAGTGTGTCCAGGCTGGCCCAGGCCACACCCACCTCACACTCCCTGTCTCGTTCAGCCAGCCCTCCCTACCTCTTTGGACTGAATCACACAAGTGACCACCCCCAGCAGCTTGTGGCCAGTGTCACACCCGCAGGTCTCAGCTGTGGGCATCTCAGAGGGCTCTTCCTGACTCATTCCTGCCCAGGCTGCTCCCAGCTGTCACTCTGTCTCCACCCCGGCTCTCTGCCTCCTATGTGCACCTGACTCTTAGGGAGGAAGCAGGTCCCTGGCCCCTGGGCTCTGTTCACTCCTCAGGGGGCCAGGCGATCACCCCATACTCTATATTTTGTACAACTGACCAATTCAAGGGACACACACTGCACCAATACGGTCAGGGGAGGCCACAGAGAACAAGGGGTACGGGGAAGATGCAGCCAGTGGGGCGTGGTCCCCCATGGTTGACAGACGGTCTCTCACACTCCCTCTTCAACCTCTCCAAATCTACTCATTCTGGGGTGTACTGGGAACAACACTGTGGTCTTATTGAGGTTCAGGCTGGCCATGAGGGAAACTGAGGCAGAATTCTTAGAATGGTTTCCGGGCAAAGTTTGATAACAGGTCTGATGTAGGCACTGATCCTGGCCGAGCTACTCATCCGCTGGGTGGCCATGGAAAAGTCACTCGGCCTCTCTGAGCCCCTCCAAGATGGGAACAAGGCTGCGTCAATAAGAGATTGATGCCATTCTCATCAGCCGGGGGCAGAGGACGAGGGCGGAGAGCAAAGGGGTCAAGTCTCCTCTCATTCCAAAGAGACTCCAGTTCTCTGGAGCCCGCCCGCTGTGTACAAGCCACTGAGGACGAGGTCTGTTGTCCCCTTTGCGAGCAGCGCCAGGTGGGCACACTGCTGCCATTTTCAGAGTGAGGACTGAGGCCCTGTGCGGTGTGCCCACGGAGGAGGTGGGCTGGAACCCAGGTCCTCAGGTCAAGGTGGCCCGCCTTGGCCTCGGGAGAAAGTGCTAGGCAATGGCAGGCAAGCTCCCCCACACACCCCTCAACTGAGCTTCGGCCCAAAGGACGGGAAGACGAGGGGTCTCCAGGGAAGGGCAGAAACAGGAAGGAAAAGGCGATGGGCCGGCAAAGCCTTCTTCTGTATCTGCAGGTCTCTGCATCCATTCAGGGTTGCTCTGGGGCCTCAAGCCAAACAATTAACTTCCCTGGCCTCTCCTCCACCCAGGAAGGTCAATCTCCTTGGGGCCCTAGGCCTCCCTCAGCCTTGGAGCCCTGGGAAAAAGAGAAAGGAGAGACTGGAAAACCTCAGGGCCCTTAGGCACCAAACAGGCTCATTAGCCCTGCGGGCGTTAGCAGCCAGTGCTCGGGAAGTAACTTAAGCCCCAGGAATTAGATCAGGGAGCCGAGAAATCAGCTATCGTGATTCCAGGATTTCAGAGCCCAGAGGGCCCAGAGAGGCAGAGCAAGCAGGCTGAGATCACACAGCCAGGTTGGCAAATGAGGCTTCTGGCTGCTCTCCAGGCCACAGAGGGTTCGACACCACAGGAGGGTGGGCAGGGAAGGAGGGCATGAAGAGATGGGAGCGGGCCACCAGCAGAGGCTCCGCCATGCCTCAGTCATTCCCCCTCGTCCCTGACGGGCAGGCCTGGCCTACTTCTGGAGTTCTTCTGGGACCTGGCCTTTACATACTCAGCCCCCATGCACCAACCAAGAGGTGGTTACCACACAGTACCACATGCGGTCAGAGCCTCAAGGGGCCACAGGCTGCAGCCTCTCCCGTCTCCAGGCACCATCTCAGAAAGCAAAGTATAAACAGGAAGGCAGGAAACCCAGACGGACACACCAGCCTCTTCCCGGCCCGTGCTCCAGGCGTGGCCGTTTTTGCCCGTGTTTCAGCTGGACAAGACCCTGTGCAATGTTAAGGACAGGGTGGGCTTCCCAGCTGTCTGATGTCCGCTTTCCTCCCTTTCTCGGCCAATCTCACCCTTGCATCCTTTACCCTGGAGACCTACATCCCAGTGTCAGGCGTTTCTTGCAGATCCCTCAAGCTGTGAGCTCGGGGCCTTTGCATAATGCCTCGCCTTCACAATCCAGCCCTTGCCCTGGCCATCTGGAGCCCCCAGGAGCCCCCAGGAGCCCAGCACCGGCAACATTATGCGCATTTGGACACTCCTTGTCCATTTTCCCAGCCCACCCTCTGAGGACAGGTACATCGAGTACCACTGCATCCCCACTGCCAACAGGGAGGTGCTGGGATTCAGCAACCACAGAACCATTGCAACAAGAGCTGAGTGTGGCAGTGAATCCCAGATACAAAGAGCAAGCTCAAGAGAGTCAGGGCTAGGGCTGGAGAGGTAGCTCAGTGGTTAAGATCACTGACTGCTCTTGCAGAGGATAAAGATTCAGTTTCCAGCATCCACATGGTGGCTCACAACTGTAACGGGGATTCAAAGCCTTCTTGTTACCTCCACAGGCACCAGGCATGCCATGCCCATGGTACCCAAACATACATGCAGTCAGCATTGGGGCCAGCGGGAGCCACCCTCCTCTGCCTGCTGGGCCAAGCGTCCGCTTGCCTCCTGGCCTTCCTGATGGCTGTGTGCCAGCGGGGCCCACACCCCATTGTCCAGGCTGAGCTGGCCATGGCCCTGCCCTTCAGCCACTGTGACTAACTCCAGGCTACAGGGCCCCAGGGCAGGACTAGGCTGGAGGCCTTCACAGGCCACACAGCTACAGGGTCTTTGTCAGAAGTGGGAGCTTCTGGAAGAAATAATGGAGCCAGGACAATCAGAGAACAGATTGAGTCTGAGTCCAACAGCAGGAGCCACGCAAAGGCCAAGAACAGCCTTGGCCATCAACAGAGGCCCAGCCAGAGGAGCCACACCCCAGGCAAGCAGCCTGTCCTAAAGTCCTGGTCACCGAGGCACTGCCAGGGTAGACAAACAGATCAGTGGGATAGAACCAGAACAGAACAGTCTACTCGGTCCACAGGTATAAGGACACCTGATTTATGGTTGGTGCCCTGAGCAAAAACCGTAGTTTCAATGAATGGATTCACTTGCTCTCCATGGGGAAGAAGACCCGACCCGACCTCACACTACACACTGAACCAATCCCAAGAAAACGACAGTGGAACTCCAGCCATGGGGCTGTCTGCAACCAGCATAACATGTAGCCAGAGAATTGGCTCTGTGGTTAAGAACACTTGGTGCTCTTGCAGAGGACCCAGGTTCGATTCCTGACACCCACAAGGTGGCTCACAACCACCTGTAATGCCAGTTCCGGGGTATCCAATTCATTCTTTCAGCCTCCACAGGCATCAGACATGTGTGTGTGTGTGTGTGTGTGTGTGTGTGTGTGTGTTATACACCGTACACATAAAGTAAAATAATACTAAAACTACAATCAACAACAAAACAAACAAACAAAAACAGCACAATAGAAAAGGAAAAGCAACTCCAAACATCCAGTAAGCAGAAGGGAATGTGCTGGACTCCACCAATCGGCAAGGAGATGTAAATTAAAATAGCGAGACAGCAGCCCATCCCACCAGCAGGGCTAGCACGAGAAGCACCAGGACACGCTAGCTCACACATGTCCCAAGCGCAGGCTGGGTGTGAAGCTCGGTAGCACAGTCATGGGCTAGCACACATGAAGCCCTGGGTTCCACCCTGAAAAACAAAACAATCAAGACGGCAAGTGGTGCTCTGATACCTGGCAAGGGAGGACATCTGCACAGTGACTCTGTAAAGCGCTAGAGTTCCTGCTGAGTATGAGCAACACAAGCGCCATCGTCTAGTTAGTTCGCTCTGAGATGTATCGACTGTATCCCACAGATTCAGTGAAACACAAGAATGTGTTTCTTAGCACAGATTTCTTTTTAAAGCTTTTTTTTAAAGGCCTTGAACTCTTGATCCTCCTCCTCCTACTGCCCAAGTGCGGGGATCCTAGATATGTCAAGCCCCAGTAGAAACTGGTATGTTGAAAATTAGAAAATGCTCAAAGACCATCAGTAAAGGACTGTGTGAGGGGGTTTTGTTGTTGTCTGTTCAAATAATAGAAAACAGACTCATGGTTGTACACATCCCCACAGATGGAGTTCACAGGCATGACATTAAACAGAGACATTACTACATGATTTCATTAAATCAAATTGCAAAGCAGAGCCAGATCACTCTGATACCAAAGCCATAAAGGAAAGTTACAGGGAAGCTGGAGAGGAGGCTCAGAGGTTAAGGGCACCTTCTGTTCTCTCAGAGGACCCGAGTTCTGTTTCCAGCACCCATGTGGGGGTTCAAACCACCTACAATTTCAGTTTCAGAAGATCTAAAGCCCCCTTCTGGCCCCTTCATGCATTGCACTCAGGTGCACATACCCACACACATACACATACACAAAAAGAAAAAAAGTTACAGGCCAGAGGTTCCTAAGGAACACAGACACAGAAAACCTGGGGTTCCACCAGGTGGTGGTGCACACCTTTAATCCCAGCACTTGAGAGGCAGAGGTAGGTGGATCTCTGTGAGTTCGAGGCCAGCCTGGTCTACAGAGTGAGTTCCAGAACAGCCAAGGCTACACAGAAAAACCATGCCTCAAAGAGAGAAGAGAGAGAAAGAGAGAGAGAGAGAGAGAGAGAGAGAGAGAGAGAGAGAGAGAGAGAGAGAGAGAGAACCTGGAGTCCAGGAGCACAGCGTCACTGTGTGGATTTAGATGCTACAGAAAAGCTTCAGCAAAGGACTAGCAACAGAATCCCCAGCACCTGACAAGGACACTCACTGCGATCCAGTGGCTGGGAAATAGAACAGCTCAGCAGCGACAGTGGGATCTGGGTGTGATGGCTCCCACTTGTGACCCTAGCCCTCGAGATGCTGAAGCAGGAGGATTGACAGGAGTCCAAGGCCAGCCTGGGCTACATAGTGAGACACCGTCTCCAAAGATGGATGAAAACCACATAAGCCTCTTGTTAGATGTAAGGAAAATATTTGAGAACACTCAGCATCCTTTAATGATAAAACCGCAACAAATCAGATAGAGGAGTAATGTTCAAAACTAAAATAAAGAACATGAAAGAGGGGTAACATGCAAAACTCAGTTGTGTTTCTGTGCTAACAATAAATTACCCAAAAATGAAACCGAGGAACCCCATCCACAGCAGCTACAGAAAGAAAACAAAATAAAATGCTTAGGAATAAATATGAGCAGGGAGATGAAAACCCTTCACACTAAAACTGAAAAACATCGAGAAGAATGAAGGAAGACACAAGTGAATGGCTAGATATTCCATGGTTATGCACTGGAAGAAATAATGCTGAGGCAAGTACTACTCCTTTTCAATCCCATTCAGCATAACTCTGAAGACCCTCTTCACAGAAAGAGAAACAGACCCTAAAATTCATAGGAAACCCAAAACATCCTTCAATTGCTTAAGCAATTTTGAACAAAAAGGACAAAGCCAGAGATATCACACTGTTGGTTAAAAATAAAAAAATACCACCGGGTCCAGGAATGCAGCTTAGTTGGTAGAGTGCTTGCCTAGCATGGGCAACACCCTGGGCCCCACCTCAGCACCACAGAAGCCCAGTGTGCTGGTCCATGGTCGGCTCTCAGGACAGAGGCGGGAGGATCTAGAACTAAAGGTCATCCTTGCCCACCCAGAAGTGCTGCATAAGATTGTGTCTCAATTAATAGATAAATATCCTCCACTCCAGGAATTAAGCTGGTGCGAGGTATGTTCCTGTAATCCCAGCATGAAGGAGATAGAGGCAGGAGGATGAGGCATTTAGAGCTAGCCTTAGCTACATGAGATCCAGTCCAAGTGTGTGTGTGTGTGTGTTGTCTTAGTTAGGGATTGTATTGCTGTGACAAACACCACAACCAAAAGCAAGTTGGGGAGGAAAGGGTTTATTGGGCCTACACTTCCACATCACTGTTCATCACTGAAGTCAGGACAGGAACTCAAACAGGGCAGGAACCTGGAGGCAGGAGCTGATGCAGAGGCCATGGAGGGGTGCTGCTTACAGACTGGGCCCTCCCACATTAACCACTAAGAAAGTGCCCTATAACCAGATCTTATGGAGGCATTGACTCCAGCTTGTGTCAGGTTGACATAAAACTAGCCAACACACACACACACACACACACACACACACACACACACACACACACACACACAGCAGAACTATGATCATCAAAACAGCATTTCATTGGGGTATGAGACCAGGAACAGAAGTCCAGAAGATTAGATACATGTTTACAGTTCATTGATTTTCAGCAAAGATCTCAACATTACCCCTTGGGAAAAGGATCTCTACTCCAGTCAAGGGGGTGGGAACAGGGGAAACCCATATGCCACAGAATTAATTACACCCTAATTTCAAATACGCAAAATCCAGCTCAAATGTATTAGTGACCAGAAACTGTAAGACCGCCAGAGGAAAACGGGGAAACTCCATGGCACTAGCCTGGGCCATTATTTTTCAGATATGACCCCCAAAGCACAGGAAACAAGGGCAAAGCAGACAAACAGGCTGACATCAAAAAGCCTCTACACACAGGAAGTGGTCCATGGAGCGAAGACAGCCCACCGAATGCAAAGCCGACTTCTGATAAGAGACGAATTTCCAACACAATAAGGAACTTGGGCAACCCCATAGCCACAGAGCAGACACTCAGTTGGAAAAGAGGCAAAAGACCTAAAGAGATGTTTCTCAGAAAAGAAATATGAATAGTCATGGGGGACACGAACAACCGTTTGACATCAGCAACCACCAGGAAATAGAAAATCAAAACCAAAAGGGCATGCTCTCTCATACCTGGTAGAGTCCTCACAAAAAAAGAGACCAGCATGGGGGAGATGTGCAGCTACCGTGGACCACAGCAAACATGCATGTGCCTGTAATCCTAGCCTTAGGGAGGTCTGGGCAGGAGGGCTGTGAGTTCTAGGCAAGTCTCAGCTTTATACTTAAACCCGGTCAGACTCACAAAACAATCTAAAATAGAACTAGCCTGGGCCAGCAATCCCCCTCCTAGATCCGTATCCTGAGGAAATGAAATCAGCATGGTGAAGAGCCGTCTGCATGCCGTGGTCATTGCAGCAGAATTCACTACAGATACGGGAACAACCCAAATGCCCATCAACAGACGAATGGATAAGGAACTGTGGACCAGGGGCTGGGGGTGTAGCTCAGCTGGTATGGCGCCCACTGAGCGTGACTCCCAGAGGTATGTAAAGCGGGCATGGTGGTGTGCATGCCTGCAATCCCAACACAAGGGAATTAGAAGCAGGAGGATCAGGAGTTTAAGGCCAGACTCTACAATAAAGGAAACTCAAAACTAGCCTGGGCTACATAATGTCTTGTCTGAAAGAGCCTAAACAAGGGCCAGTGAGATAGCTCAGGGTAAAGCACCTTGCTGTACAACCTGGCAACTTGAGTTCAACTCCCAGATAAAGGGAGGGAGGGAGAGAGGAAGGGAGGGAGAGAGCGCTGACCTCACAGTTGTCCTCTGGCCTCCACATGCCTGCTGTGACATGCCCCCAACCCTACACACTAATAATGATGAAACAAATACTAATGACTTTTTAAAAGCAGGTGTGAAAGCCGGGCGGTGGTGGCGCACGCCTTTAATCCCAGCACTCAGGAGGCAGAGCCAGGCGGATCTCTGTGAGTTCGAGGCCAGCCTGGGCTACCAAGTGAGTCCCAGGAAAGGCACAAAGCTACACAGAGAAACCCTGTCTCGAAAAACCAACAACAACAACAAAAAAAGCAGGTGTAACTCACCAATAATGGCTACTGTGCCAATCAGTTTCCTGTTACTGTGATAAACACCTGAGATAACCAACTTCTAGAGAGAAAAGGTTGATGTGACTCACTTTAAGTGGTTCCAAACCCATGACATTCAGGCCTCTAGTGTGGGGCTGGAAAGCAAGGTTGGGGACCTCAGGGTGAGTCAGAACCTCACAACCCACAGTGGCTGGGAGTGAAAGCAGGAGGAAGAAATCGGGGCTCCACAGGGTTCCGCCATTCATCAGTAGCACCTTTCTGGGGACTAAGCCCCTCCTCAGCCCATGGCCTTCGGGGAACATTCCAGACCCAAACTATGGCACTCTTTTTTGCTTTCCAGTCGGGTGTACTCAGAACTGCTAACCCTCCAGGCAACACAGGTAAAGAGGGGCCCAGCATGGCAGATACAGTGCCATCGATGCTCCGGGCAGGGGGTCACGGCACACTAGGGCGCACTATGGTCAGTGCTGCCAGGAGCAGGAAAGGTGGCAGCGCAGAGAGAATGAAGCATGATGGTATGGGATGTGTCTCCATGTCAGGGTGTGTGACTAGCATGTGTGAGGGTTCCATCCCCAGCCCTGTGAGCGGGGGCTGGGCGAGCCCCACTTCCATTGTTTTCTCGGTCCTGCCAAAGCTGCTGTCTGCCCCCCCACCCCCCACCTCCCACCCCTGACACCCGAGGCCTCCAGCTCTTTTTCTGCCGAGGAAGGGAGGGCGGATGGATGGGGACTGAGCAAGTGTGAAGGGAAAGCTGGGCTCAAGCCACCCAGGGTCCCAGACTCCTGGCTTCTGGCAGTAGAGACTTCTGGCTGTGGAGCTGAGGCAGCCAGGCCCAAATGAGTCACCCAGCCAACGCCAGGCAGGCTGGCACCCACACTGGGAAATCCTGTTTTTCTCCTTCCCTTCCCCTTATCATTTCTGTTGGTGTCCAATCCCCTCTCCACCCGCGACTGTGAGCTTCTGACACACCACCAGCCAGGTGACATCCCCGTCATGTCCATGCCGTCCCCCACCCCCATCCCGCCCTCCTCACCAAGGCTAAAAGGCAGGGCCAGGCACACGGAGCAGATCTGAACTAGCCCTAAGGAATGAAGGTCCGGGAGCTTGGACGCCTTCACATATACACAGTGAGAAAACAGTTCTTTCTTGGCTCTGTGTGGTCCTGAGTCACAGGCCTGAGCCCACAGCTGTTCTCTATTTGGGACTTAGGTCCTGCGGAAGGTGGCATAAACAGGCAGAAGCTGGGAGGCCTCTGCCACCAGGAGGCTGTGCGGATGGGGTGGAGGAAGGGCCCTTCAGCCCTGGGCTTCTGTGGGCCATGGGCAGTGACGGGAAGAAGCGGAAAACGTGGCCCAGAACCCGAGGAGAGACTTCCTGCACAGGCTCGGCCTTGGCGACCAACTTCCACAGCTGAGTTCTCAAAGACTCGCTTTCCAGGAAAGCCCCCAGCCTGGGTAACAGAGGACAGTGGGTCACCCTTCCACAGCCCCCCAGCCCAGCACCATAGGCTGCAGAGCAGACGGGGCAGACACTGAACAGGAGTGGGCCAGGTGGGCCAGAGGCAGCCTGTATTCCCAGCAACAGAGCGGGGACGGGACGGGATGCTCAGGCCCAGGACACAGGTGACACTCACTCCCCACTGGAGAGACAATGGGATGAAAGGAAGCTTGCCCTGGCCATGCGACCCCAGGCAAGCTCCTGCCCTCTCTGGCCTGCGGGTCCTTATCATGGATGGTGGGGCAGAGAAGGCTTTGTTACTTGATTTCCAATCTGGTAGATCTGTCACCAGGACAACCATCCCCCCACCCTGCTCCCCACCTCCCCTCGACTGGTTTTTTGCATGGGCAGGCTAGGACCCTAACACCACCTCCTTCTAAAACGGAGGGTTTTGGTAACGGTACCCATTTCTCAGATGGAGAAACTGAGGTGCCCTTTCTCAACTCCAGTTCCAGCTTTCAAAACAGACTGATCTGTTTCCACTGCCCAGAGGGAGGAGGAATAGACATTCAGGGCAGCGGCAGGAGCCTGTCCTATGTCAGAGCCCGGTTCTGCCCATTTCCTCTTCCACAGTCCTGCCCCTGGCCCTGCTCTGTGCCTGGCCGAGGAGGGCAGCAGGAGTCAGAAAAGGCTGTGCCCCAGAGGTCAGCCTGTGGAGAGAGAGAGACCCCAGGAGTGCCAATGAGTCTGCTCTGGGAGGGAGGGGCCTGTGTGGAGCAGAACTTCAGAGGGGTGGGAGGGCGAGGAGGAGGAGGAGGAGGAGGAAGAGGAGGAGGAGGAGGAGGAGGAGGAGAGCTGGGAGGAGCAAGCCAGCAGACCAGGCTGGAGGACGGGTGTGGGGGAGGGAAAGAAGGAAGTAGGAGCCGGCAAACCCCGAAAGCCAGGCTCAGGACTCCCAGAGTAACTTACGAGGGATCTGAAGGGAAAAGGAGGCCCGGGGCACACGCAAGACTCAGACCAGGAGACCTGGTCGCACCTCACACGGCGTGGTGCCGGCTGTGGGAAGGAAAAGCAGGCCATGGCCCACAGGCCAGGGTGCTCTGGGTCGGCTGAGCTCCTTCCTTGGAGACACTGCCTCCTAGGATGGCAGACCAGATGTCAAGGTGACATGTTGGTGACGTGTCCGGGCCCTGTGCACTGCTTTGAGCTGAGTGCAGTTCTTGCCCATAGCGGCCTTGGATGCCAGTGTCCCCTCCCCATGCCGAGGCAGAGACAAACTGGAGGTCAGGATGTCAAGTTGGGCCTGAAACGCCCCACTCCTAAAACAAGGAGGAAGGGCCAGGAAGGGCTAAGCAGTTCACTTCTATGAACCAAGGCGCAACCTGCGCCCTCACCCTCATACCTATTCCCACCCAGAAGTATTCAGTATTCTCTCAGCCCTGGTTTTCTTTTCTTTCCTCTCTCTCTCTCTCTCTCTCTCTCTCTCTCTCTCTCTCTCTCGCTCTCTCTCTCTCTCTCCCTCTCCCTCCCTCTCCTCCTCCCTCCATCCCTCTCTCTCTCTCTCTCTCCCCCACACACACACACACACCACATACACACACACACACACAGTCACACACACACACACAGAGACACATACAGACACACACAGACACACAAGACACACACAGACACAAACACACACACACACACACACACACACACACACACACACAGTCTCACTATGTAGGCTTGGCTGGCCTAGGATGGAACTGGTTATACAGACCACAGAGATCAGCCTGCCTCTGCTCCGCTCTGCCTTGCCCCCCCCCACTCTAAGTGCTAGAGTTAAAGCCTTGAGCCGTGCCCAGCTCAATGACCTGCCATGCACTAGCTTTACTGAATACACATCTCAAGTGAGCTACACTCTGCCCTAACACCATAGCATAGTGCTAGCAGGATGGGATCCAGTCACGGGGGTGACTGCAGGGACAGGGTGACACAGTCCCCTCTCCTAATATCACTAGGTTCTGGCTCCCATGGGCCCAGGGTGGGCACCAGGGCCAGAGACAACGCTGCCCTGGGTCTGTCGGAAAGGGAGCTGGCAGAGGACACACTAAGTCGTTGCCAAGTGACCTCATGAGATACCCAGGACCCTGACTAGGGAACCGGCCGTTGTAGGCACCAGAGAGTTGGGTGTGTGTGTGTGTGTGTGTGTGTGTGTGTGTGTGTGTGTGTGTTGCCGGAGGTGTCTGCAAAGACACAACAATCAGTTTCTTCCCTGGGTTGATAATGGCTCCCAAAGATATCCATATGGGAATCCTCAGACCCCGGTGGGCCTCACGTAGCACTAAAGGCTTGCAGATGGACGGGGAGAGCATCCTGGATGTGTCCTAATGGTCAGCGCAGGCACGCTTATAGGAGAGGGAGAGGCAGGGCCCCGAGAAGGAGCTAGGCTGGTTTTAGTCCCACAAGGCTCATTTCTGCTATCCCGGACCAGAGGAAAATAAATCCACATTGTTTTAAGCCACCGACATTTTGGGTTCAGCAATGATGAGGAAGAACATCCCTGAGGCACAGGAGACGGGGTGAGTGATGGAGCCTAACTGCTCCCCACTGCTTGGAGGAGGATGACATTACAGTGTCCCCCAATGCAACATGAAGGTCCCTGTTACAGTTACTAGTGAGAAGTCACAGAGTCCCCACCTCGGCCTACCCAGCAGGGGTCAGGGGGTTCCAGCAGGGACTGGCTAGGCAGGAGCAGACTCTCAGCCCTTGTCCCACACCTGTGCACACCTGACAGTGCCCAGGAACAGGCCTGGTCTGTTGTGGCCACCTGACCACATGCTCCACTGAGACATAAGACCACAGGCTACATCCACAGGCCACCCCACTCTCACAACCAACTCTGGGAAGCCTGGGGTCCCCAGGAAATGGTCCCAGCAATGACGGGGCGTGGTAACTGAGCCCTTACTGGGCTGCAAAAAAACAAACAAACAAACAAACAAAAACCACATTCTACAACCTCATATCTAAGCTCAAGAATAGGCTTCATGAGGTCCAGGCTGGTACCCCAAAGGCATGCGGCCCAGTTTGCCTTTAGTTTGCAAGGAAAGACAGGGCCTAAGGCCTAAAGGGAGCTAACAGTTCCACCCGATCTGAGGCAACTCCAGGGTGGCACCACCTCCCACAGAACAGGCTACGGAGGTGGGGGCCTTGAAGGCCAAGCCTGGCGGCCTTGGGGGACTGTAGGAAAACTGAAAGAGGATGTCTGGGGTATTTGGGCAGTTGGGAGGGGCCCCACATGCACTGAGAGATAGGGGAGAGGAAGGTCCAATCAGCAAGCTACAGATAGCCTGCCAGTGAGCCTGCAGGGCTACTTGGAGAAGGTGTGACAGACCTGATGTCTGTAACTGGGGACAGCCAGGGCTCACATCCACGAGCCCTTTGCAAGATGTATGTAAGGTGCGCCTCAGCTGCCGTGGCCCTGCTTCTCCCCGGGGGATAAGGGGGGTTTGGGGTGGCCATTGGACAGTAAGCAGAGGACTTACAGCAATCAGCAGGTCCTCTTACTCACTAAAGCCAAGGGGGCTCCCACTTCAGTGGGAAAAAAAAAAAAAAAACAACAACAAACCCCACTGCTGTCTAGTCCGTTTGCCTCAAAACCAGCCTCTCTTTCCTCAGTGAAGGGACCCAGAGACGATGGCCGTCAACTGGCTACCGAACACCCCCCAGTAAAGTGCCGAGTGACCAGAGCTAATGTCACCGTCACCATCCATAAGTCTCTGTGACAAGGCAGCATTCAGCCTCCGTAGGGGAAACTGAACCACAGGTAAAGCTCTCTGCTTCAAGGGCATGGGCAAGCAGGAGGGAAAGGAGCCAGTCTCGAGGAGAAAGAAAGCAGGCCCCTCAGGCAAGGGGTGGCTGGAGAGTGGCCTCCCAATGCCCTCTGAGAGGCCAAGGAAGGCCTCTTTTGGGGGAAGACCGGATCTCAGAGCCATCCCAAGAGCACTCAGGGAAAGTAGAGAAGATGAACACAGAGACAGCAGAGGCCTCCGAAAAGCCCACAGATGTCTCACCGAAAGCCACAGGCTCCCTGACACCAGTGCCCACCCCCATCCCCCCCCCCCCGTCCCCATCTTAGAGGCGGCCCCCTGCTCTTACCCAGTAATGGGGCCTGTAAAGTTTCTCCTGGACCTTCCACTCCTGGTCCAAACAGATCTCCCTCCTCTCTTGCCACACCTAGCCCAGGTGAGGTGCTGAGGAGAACAGAGGGGAGGTGGGGACTTACAGACGATGATGGTGACATTAGCTCCATTCTCCCTGCTGGAATCTCTACAGTAACCCTCCCCAGAGTAGCCCAAATAGGGCCCTTGTCAGACACACCCCCCTCCCAGCCTGGCATGCAGCGTCACATCTCCGTCCTTTTCTCGTGTTCTTTCCTGGCCTGTTTCACAGTTTAAATTCTAAGGTCCTTTCTTCACCTTGCTGAACTTTTCTCAATCCCTGTTTGGATGAACTATCAGCTCCCAGGCAAGGGTGGCCCTGCCTGGGAGTGACTCTGCCTTATTCTCAGGACTCAAGTCAGGGGCTTATCTGTGGGCCCACCAGCCTCTCGAGGGGGAAAGAAACCTCTCGGGGCAGGTTCCACCCAGGCTTCAGCTCTGACCCAGCCTCGGGGCAGCAGCCGCAGCTGGACCCACCCCTCCGGCCTTCTTCACCTCCCTAAGCCTATAGCAAGGACCAGGGAGGCTCATTTTCACCCGCACCCCTTGCCAAGGCAGAGGTTCCCAGGAAGGTCTCCCTAGCTCCCTGAACACTTAGCTGCCCTCAGCCCTGGCTGAGTGCTCCACCCTCTGGTACACAGAGAAGACCATGGCCTGTGCCTTGGGGACCTGGGTGCCAATTCTGGCTGGGTCACTTTAGACTCTTAGGCTTGGAGGGAGCTGGCTTCCTTTCTGCAGCTGGGGCTCATCTGTGTGAGGTCTGGGGTTGAATCTCATCACAGGAAAGGTCTGGGGGAACATTAGCACCTGTTAATGATCTTCGGTCCTACTCCAACTCTGAACCCCTTAGGAAGACCTTTCCTACATCCCTAAGCTTGAGGGCTGGGGGTGGGGTGGGACGCTAGTCTCTGCCAGACCCGCCCTGCTCCCAGCCCCACACACCCAGCCCTGCAGCCAAGGAGAAGGCCCCCATTCAACCTGGGGACCGTGGCCAAGAAGGGGCACAGGACCATACAGTTGGGGTCTTTGGCCTCATGCCTTCTCCAAGGCATGAGATAGATGCACCTAGAAAGGTTAGAAGGTTGAAAGGGTGAGGGTTACAGAGGTGGAGACAGGAAAGGGGACTCGTGAGGAAGATTAGAAAGAGTTAAGCCCGATGATAAGCACACACCAGCGCCTCTGCACCGCGAGTACAGCATCAAAATACCCAGGTGGAGGCAAGGGAGGCCCCCTCACCCAGGGCTGCGTGGAGGTGGGGATGAGTCCGGGCGGATCTTTGGGGCGGGAAAGGGGGGGGGGTGGGGTGCTCCGCCTCCTGGGCCTGCAGGCCAGCGCTCACCTCCCAGCCCTGAATCCGCGGGATGTGCAGCTCGTGTTCCGATTTGTGCTGCACCTGCACCTACACCTGCGCGCGCGTGCGCGCGCACACACACACTAATACACACACACACACACTAACACACGCGCTCGCACACGCCTCCCTCTGCGCAGCGCCTCCTACCTGCCGCGTCGCCGCAGCTGGAGCTGGACTCCCGGGATACAGGGCACAGCGCAGGCACTGGAGCGGAGGCTGGACCAGCCCGCGCTGAAGCCTGGGACTCGGCGAGGAGTTGCTGCCCCGGCGGCCAGCGGGCTGGGGCTGGATCTCGGCAGCCGGAGCTTGGACCCCGGGGCTTCTTTCTGGCCCGCCCAACCTCTAAGCCTCCGCCCATTGGAGGCAGAGGCGTGGTCTCGGGAAGGGATTGGGGAGCAAGGACCGGCAGCTGAGTGCGCATGCGAACCGGAGAGGCCAGTCTCCCAGAGGCCACCGCTAGTGCTCGCTAGGAAGTGGGAGGGTGGCCCTGGCCCCAGCACTCCCTCCTTCTCATCCCAGTGTTGTCCGCGGTAGGAGAGCCTCCCGGGGCGCTGGCTGCCCAGTGTGGCATTGGCCCTGGCGGATCTGCACGCCTACCAATGCTGGCAGAGGATGTTGACTGACTGGGGTATGCATCTCGTACAGGGACTCAGCCAGGGCCAAGGCAGGGCAGCTGCGAATGGGAAGACCCAATGAGATGAGCACCTCTCCCTTCCCATCTGTATCTTCACACCTATTCCCAAGATTTTGGCTGGAGAAGAGGAAAGTAGGCCCTGGTGAGGTGCCCAGAGGGTCCCAGTCAGTAAGGAAAGTAGGCCCTATCCTGTCTCAGGCGCTTATCTGCGCTGGGTGTGGACTTTTTAAAGCCCCGGGGCCCAGATTTTGAGCTCTTTCTGCCTGGCTTTCATTCAGAATGCCCTGGAACACACTAAGCCTGGGTTTCCTACTCTATATAATGAGAACTGGAATTCTCACTCACACCAGGCTGTTGGGAATACCATGGGGATTTATGGATGACCAAGGCTGCCAAGGGTAGGCTGGGCATGGCGCCCTGCTGTTGGGTCTGGGAATCACACAGATATTGAGGACCAGGCCACCAAAGTGAGATGAGCAGAGGCAACTTTGCTCCATCACCGCGGGGTACCAGAACTTCTAACTAGTTAGGGCCAGGGGTAGATTGAGTTCAGACACAGAACAGAGGGAATAGGTTCTTTTTTTAAAGCAAAAGAGTTACACGTAGGTGGAAGATCAGGGATGCAACAAGAAGGAATTATTACAGTTTGACATTAAAGTACATTCCCGGAACTTACAACTTGTGATAACATTTTACAACCATATTGACAATTTGTGATAACAACGTGTTTGTACAAGCTTAACGGGGGGGGGGGGTTGCTTACACAAGTCTGTGGTTATCTTAACATAGCTCTTGACACAGCTGGGGTCTTGTCTTTTTAATCCACTCTTCTGTAACTGCAGAGAATATGGGACAGGGTCACACAACAGAAGAAGCGGGTAGGTGACTAATGTTTTTGAATTATTGTGGACTCCACACCTGTGGTACTAGGGAGGCCACAGAGACCCGGTCGTCCTGGTTGCTGCTGGCCCACCTTGCAGGGAAAAAACCCGGGCCCCCTCATCCCTCCAATTTCCTGATCTCTGTTAATGATTATCTCAACCTCTCAGTTACCCCGCCTCAGCCCTGTCCCTGGCCACCAAAGTGTATCTCCATCTGGTTACCGACGGACCAAACAGTTAAGTGTGCCCTTGTCGGCTGCCACTCAAGCACAGTGTCCCACGACGACACAATGTCCCACGACGACGCCGGGTCTGACTCTCCCATTCCCTTATGTCTACAGCTGGTACTGGGCTGAAAACCTGCCCGGCTTTATGTTCTTCCCATCCTCACAGAAAAGCTCTTCCGTCGGCTCCACACAGCCTCAGCATGTCTCTGCTTCCTGGGTGATGGCCAGACTCCCAGGATGGGGCACAGAAGCCCTTGGGCAACAAAGCAGATCTGAATCCAGGCCTCCTTCCACCAGTTACTGGGAAAATATCCTTTCATGGTCTCGGTTTCCTTGTCTGTAAAATGGGCTTTCTAGGAGAAGCACATGGCGACAGGGGACAGAGAAGTTAAAGGGTTCAGTTAAGGTCTGCAAGCAGGGAAACAGGCAGCCTGGCCTCTGGCAGGGCGACGTCTCATCTTCTAAGACAGCACAGGGGTCATGTCTGGTCAAGTGTGTCTTCTTCAGCCCACAATGCCATGGCATCCAGAGAATGCTCAGGCTCTCTTCTATACCTCAGTGTATGGAGCCACAAGAGGGGTATCGTGTGTCGGTCACATTCATGGGCTCTGCCTTGACTCCTTAGCTGTGTGACCTTGGACAAGAGACCAGCTGCACGGCAGAACCCGCATGGTAACACCCACACGGCAGTTGTGAGGTTGACTGGCTTGGTTGCTAGGGAGTCCTTATGGTGGCCTCCGGGTGCTGCTGTCATCTAGCTCAGTCCCCTCATTTTGTCATGATGCAGTGTCTCAATCAGCAGAGAAACAGACTCTATAACGTGGCTGGTTAGCGTCCCAGACCCCTTAGAGTGTGTCTTAGACCGGGAGGCCTGTCGGAGCCCACCTCTGGCGGCTCCCACCTTGCTGACAGATGAGGCAAGAAACCTAGAGAGACAGTGATGTTGAGGGCACCCCGCCTGATGGAGGGGGCAGTGGCTCTGATCTTTGGGAAGCAGAAGATCAAGACACGCCAGGAAGAGCCAGGCTGCGCAGCAAGGTTTTTTGAGGGGTGGATGCTGCATCTTTGCCAACATGTTGACCCCAGGACCCTGCCAATTGGTTTTTATAAGCTTAGTCATCTAATGACACCATTAAGGAGCCTGAGGGTAGGTGTCTTCCCATTAAATTCTCACAGTTATTAGCCCCACTTAGCCAATGACAGACTTAAACCTCAGGGAGATGCCCCAGGTCACAAAATTAGTAAAGAGCAGAATTGGGATCCAGACCTGCAGAACTATGCCGATTCTATCCATTCTTGTGCCAGGTCTCTCTCTTCCTCCTCCTCCTCTCCTGACCTTCTTGGAAAGACCATCTCTGTAGGCCCTTGACCTGCTGTCCAACCTCTGCTTGAATCCCCTTGTAACTGGGAACTCATTCCTTCCCGGGATAGCCCTGTTCCTTCTACACGTCAGAATCTTTATAACCCAACCCATTCTACTCTGCAGAGATCTAGACCCCTCACCAGTGCCTGGGAACAGAATGGTCTCTGCAAGGATCAGAACCCCCATCCTTACTGTTCCTGTGTGTAATAGTGTTACAGTGTTTCCTAGGTGAAACTCATAATGATCGTTTCCTCTTCCTCCCTTCCTCCCTCCCACACCCCCTCTCATCAGTGTGGCTGGCCTTGAACTCCAGAGTCAAATGATTCTCCTGTCTCAGTCGAGTGCTGGGACCACAGGTGTTGTGTTTAGAATGTGAAATATCCCCCATAGGCTCATGCGTTCGACCTCTTCGTCTCCAGCTCATGGTGCTGTTTTGGAAGGTTGGAGAACTTCCAGGAGGTGATACCTCACAGGAGGAAGTAGGTCACTTGGAGAAGGCCTTGACACTGTATAGCCCAGCCCGACTTCCTGTCCACTCTGCGCTTCCTAACTGTGGACTCAGTATGACTAGCCACCAGGTGACCCTGCCACCATCCCTTCCCTCAGTGATGGACTGTGTCCTTTCTCCAACTGTAAGTTCAAACCAACCTTTTCTAAAGAGCAGCTTGTCATAGCAATGATAAAAGTCACTCATACAGACAACTGGTGTCATGAGTAGGGTTTTTGTTATAATAACCTGACCAAGGGGTTCTTAGGTCATTGGAATCGATTGGCAGGAGGAATGTGGAAGAACTTGGGGCTATGGACTAGAGAATCTCCTAGAAAGTTGTAAGCAAAGCTCAAAGGGACATTGTGGTGGGAGTCTGGAGGACAAGAATGCCAAGAGAAGGAAATGGAGGTCTGGCTCATGAGGTTTCAGAGGGGAACAAAGACTCTCGGGAACTGGACTAGAAGTCATTTGTGTTACATCCCAACGGAGACGCTGGGTGCATTCTGCCCATGTTCTAGAAGTCAAATGAAGCCAAACTAAAAGAATAGTGGACTCATTTGTTTGGTAGAAGAACTTCCAAGACAAAACACAACAGTCATCAGGCTCTGTCACGGCTACTGCTCGCTGCTCTTATCCAGGTCCACAGTAAGTGAAGCAGGAAGAGATGAAGATGCGTAGTTTAGTGGGGGAAGGAGGGAGCTCACAGTTGCAGGCAGGACAGATACAAGAGCAGCTGTGTTGAAAGCGTTGCCCCCATTAAAGAGAAAGCCCAGTGCTGTGCCCTGGATGATTAAAAAAAAGGTGCCCTGAGGGCAAGCTCTCAGCCACTGAAAGCTGCATCTTATGCAAATGCAGATTCCTTTAAAAAGAGAGTCTGAACGGAGAACGCTGCAGAAGGGGGTTTTAGTTTGTGTCCTTGCTTGGAGTGGAAAGGGTTGATTTCATTTTCTTCTTCTAGGCCATGATTCATCACTGAGGGAAGTCAGGGCAAGAACTAAAGCAAAGACTATAGATGAATATTGCTTACTGGCTTGTTCCCTGTTTCTGCTCGATAAGTTTGTATTTATTTATTTATCTCTCTATTTATTTTTGAGACAGGGTTTCTGCTATCTTGGAACTTGCTTTGTAGACCAGGCTGGCCTCAAACTCACAGAGATCCACCTGCCTCTGCCTCCCAAGTGCTGGGATTAAAAGTGTGTGCCATCACACGCAGCCTTCAGCTGATTTTCTTGCACAGCACAAGACCATGTACCTAGGAGCAGGACCACTCACAATAGCGTAGGTTGTCCTCCATCAGTTTAGCAATCAAGAAATGCCCCATAGAGATACTCAGAGGCAAATCTGATGGAATCAATTCCTCAATTGATGTTCTCTTCCCAAGTCTGTCAAAGTGACAACCAAATTAGCCATCCAGGGACTCTCTGCTAAAAACAGACAAACCACCACCACCACCAACAACAACAACAACAAAAAAGGAACCATCTAAGAAGTATTTTCTAAGATTCAGCCAACAAGACATACAGAGGCCACTACAAATTTGGTCCAAAAGGATAAATCAATGTCCTACTGAAAAGAGTTGCAATGTTGTCCACTAGATTTTCAGGTATGGCAAATATAAGTAGAGTGAGGGGGTCGTGGAGGTTTGCACCAAGGTTCCAGAAGGTCACTAAGGCCAGACAATGTGTAGCAGTTTCTCTGCAAGGAGGTGCTAAGAATCACTGGCACAAGGCTGGAAATGTGATCTCTAAGTTGCAATGGAGACCTTAGGATAGTGGAGCTGCCAGGACCATGGGGCATCCACCAAGGAAAGCTGCAGGCAGGAAGCCAAAGAAGCCAGTCCAAGAGAGAGGCTATGTGTGTTGCAGGTAATAGAACTAGAGAGGCAGGCTACCCGAACTATTTGGAGCCCAAATGACTCCATTACAAGACCCAGATACCAGGCATGGAGCTGCAGGTTTTGGTATTTGCCCTGCTGGGTTTTGGTTTTGCTTTGGTCTGATCTTTCTTTGCTATCCTCCGTTCCTCCCTTTTGGAATGGAAATTATACTCTGTGCATTGTATGTTGGAAATACATGACTTTATCATCACCATCATCATCACCATCATTATCATCATCGTTGTTATTGTTGTTGTACAGATGCCTACAGTTAAGAGACAACCTCAAATCTCAGAAGAGATCGCAGACTGTTGAACACTGTTGGGACTGTTGAAGACTATGGGGACTTTTGAAATTGGAATAAATACATTTAGCGTCATGAGATGGCCATGAGCTTTGGAGGACCAGAGGTAGAATGCTGTGGTTTAAATGTGAAATCTCCCTCACTCAAGTGCCTGTGTTTGAACACTCGGTCCCCAGCTGATGACACTTTGGGAAGTAAAGCCTCTCTAGAGGAAGTGGATCACTGAGGGTGGGTCTTGAGGTTTGCTAGCCTGACCTCATTTCCTATCTACTCCCTGCTTCCTGACTATTACGATACGACCAGACACCTCAAGCTCCTGCCCCCAATCCTTCCCTCCATAATGGACTATATCTCCTCTCAAACTATAAGGCAACATAGATCCTTCCTCCCTGAAGTTGCTGGTTGTTAGGTATTTGGTAGCAATGAGAAAAGTAATATTGGTGCATTACTGTATTTGAACTAATACATTTTTAAAATCTTTAAAAAAATTTTAATGACTTATTTTTGTTTTGTGTGCATTGGTATTTTGCCTGCATGTATGTCTGTGTGACAGTGTCAGGTCCCCTGGAACTGGAGTTAGCTGGAACAGTTGTGAGCTGCTGTGTGGGTACTGGGAATTGAACCTGGGTCCTCTGGAAGAGCAGCCATTTCTCCAGCCCCACTACTATGTTTTTTTAATCCCAGCAACCAAATTGCCAAGCTGTTATTATAGTGGGCTGAGGAGATAGCTAGGGGGATAAAGCATTTGCTCATCAAGCGCGATGAGTTCAGTTTGGAACCCCGAACTCATGAAGCCGGATGCGACAGTGTGCACCTGTAAGCTCGGCTCTCTTACAGTGAATGAGGATGGAGCCAGGAGAATTCCCAGAAGCTTGCAGGTCAGTCAGCCTGCTGTATACAGTGACAGACAATGAGGGACACTGTCGAGAACAAGCTGGAAGATGAGGATGGATACCCAAGGTTGTATTCTAACCTCTACACACGTGCCACAGCATGTACCAGCCCCCACATCATACAACATACATTTACATATACTAAAATAAAAAATAAAACCTGCAGAGAGCCCCTCAACATGTGGGATGTCTCAAAATAGAGGCTCTTAATGTCTGGTGTCTTGAGATGGGACATTATGGTAGCCATGTTAGCCAGTCCCATGAAGCCATCTCGGGCTAGGGGTCAAGAATGAAAGGCAACCAGTCCAGTTAGAAATACAGAAATTGGGGCTGGAGAGATGGCTCAGCAGTTAAGAGCACTGGCTGCTCTTCCAGAGGATCCCGGTTCAATTCCCAGCAACCACATGGCAACTCACAGCTATCTGTAACTTCTGTTCCAGGGGATTGGATGCCCTCATGCAGACATACCTGCAGGCAAGACACCAATGTACAAAAAAATCAAAATAGTTTTAGAAATACAGAAGTTATAGTTGGGCTGGGTGAGGTGGTGCACATCTGTGATTTCAGCACTTGGGAGACCGAGGCCGGAAGATTGAAAGATCAGTCAGGTTTGGAGAGATGGCTCTGTGAGCAAAGCATTCGAGCAGAATGAGAACCCCCGTTCTGATTCCCAGTAAGGAAGTAAAGAAGCCAGGTATGATGGCATATGCCTGTGCTCCCACTACTGGGGGAGCAGAGACTAGCAAATTCCTGGGGTTCATTGGCCAGCAGAGCTGAAGAGGGGAGCTCCAGGTTCAGCGAGAGACCCTGCCTCAGAAAGTAAAGTGGAGAGCAATTGACGAATACAGTCAACTTTGGCCTCTACCTTCACATGTGCGTCTACCCACACAGTTCATCGGTCAGCCACGCAGGATTACACAGTGAGACTCTGTTTCAGAACAATTGGCTTCTATTTTGGGGTAGCTGCTAGTGGCACTCCGCAGAAGATGGAATATCGGGTTGTACTCCACAGAATCAGACTGCAATGCAAAAGCCAGTGCAGAGGACAGAATGGCCTTTGAGTTGCCCTTCACTATCCTTTTCTGAAATACTGTTCATAGTGTCTTACTGGATATTGGAAGCCAGCTGAGACTGGAGATAAGGCTCAGCGGCACAGCACTTGCTTAGCACGCACAGGCCTTGGAAAAAACAAAGGTTAAAAAATAAAAAAGTCAGCCGGGTGGTGGTGGTGCACGCCTTTAATCCCAGCACTTGGGAGGCAGAGCCAGGTGGATCTCTGTGAGTTTGAGGCCAGTCTGGTCTACAGAGCGAGATCCAGGACAGGCACCAAAACTACACAGAGAAATCCTGTCTTGAACAAAACAAACAAACCAAAAAAATGTCTAAGATGGTTGCCTTAGTTACTTTTCTACTGCTATGAAGAGACACCATGGTCATGGTCAAGAGACACCTTGGTCAAGGCAACTTTAGAGTTTATTGAAGGCTTACAGTTCCAGAGGGTTAGGGTCCATGACCATCGTGGTGGGGAGCGTGGCGATGGAGCAAGAGCTGAGAACTTAAGTGCTTATGCACAAGTAGGGGCAGAGAGAGCTAACTGAGAATGGTGTGGACTTTGGAACTTCAAAGCTCACCCCACTCCGTGACACACCCCCTGCAACTAAGCCACACCTCCTAGTCCTTCCAAACAGATCCACCAACTGAGGACCAGGTTTTCAAGTATATGCATCTATGAGATCTGTTCTCATTCAAACCACCACAGTAAGTATGGAGCTGTTTGCTTTCCCTATCATCCCAGCTGAGGCAGGAGAATCACCTCAAGTTTAAGGCCAGCCTGGGCGATACAGTGAAACTCTAGCTCAAAAAAGTAAATAAATAAAAATAAAAGCACTACCCTTTATGCCAGGAAGCAGCCAAAGAACAAGGTGTCTCACCTGTGCAGAGGAAGTTGGGACAGATGGATGCAGAACAAAGAGGTTAACGGATTCCCTACCTGGCGGGTGGAGAAGTGGGGGAAGAGTGAGGAACTGAGTGGGAGAGCAGGGAGGAGGAGGAAGTGACATTTCTCTAACTAAATCTTTAAAATCTTTAATATTGAGATACGATTTAGCTATCATAAAAATTCACCCTTCAGAGATGGGGGGCTGTGGATCAGTGGTAGAGAACATTGGCTTAGTGTCTACAAGGCCCAACATTAAATAATAATTCTTTTTTTGTTGTTTTGTGTTTTGTGTTTTGTTTTTCCAAGACAGGGTTTCTCTGTGTAGCCCTGGCTGTCCTAGAACTTTTTTTGTAGACCAGGTTGGCCTTGAACTCAGGGATCCACCTGCCTCTGTCTCCTAAGCACTGGGATTAAAGGTGTGCATCACCACTGCCCAGCAATAATTCATTAAAGAATAAACTCCAGTGGTTTAATATCTTTATATTGACAGCCTGTTAGTGAACTTCAGGACATGGTCATCCCCCCAAGAGAACCTTAGTGCTCATCCTCAGTCATGCCCCATCCCTCCCTGAGTTGCCCTGGGCAACAGCTAATCCATTCTCTGTCTCTTCGGACTGGATGGATGTTTCATGTAATGGAATCATGCATGTGGCCATTTGTTTCTGCAGTCTTTGATTTAGCATACTGTTGTCATGTTGCGGCATGAATCAGGACTTTATTCCTGTTTATGGTTGGATAATAGCCCATTGTGCAGATATGCAGATTATGTTTATCCATCCATCTGTTGGTGGGCATCTGGGCCCTTCACACTTTCTGGCTACTGTGAATAACGATGTTGTGCACATCCATATATGAGTTTTTGGGAGGATGCGCGTTTTCAGCTCTCACAGGAATGTCTAGGGGCAGAATTGTGACTCTGGAGCAAGTTCTGTGGGTTTGTTTGTCTGTGTTTGTTTGGCGTGTGAAAGGGGGACTCAGGATCTCCAGCATGTAAAGCACATGCTCTCATGTGACAATGGATTGCAGCCAGCCCTAGTGTTACATGTTTGACTTTAATTTTTATTTGTCTGCCTTTATTATTATTATTTTATGTGCATGGGTGTTTTGTCTACATGTATGTCTACAACACATGCATGCCTTGTGACTTTGGAGGTCAAAAGATGGTGTTGGGTCCCCTGGAGGTGGGGTTATAGATGCTTGTGAGTCACCATGTGGGTGCTGAGAATGGAACCCAGGTCTCAGGAAGAACAGCCAGTACTCTTAACTGCTAAGCCATCTCTCCAGCCACCAACATATTTAACTTAAAAAAAAAAAGTATTTCAGTATGCAGTACACAAACGTATATGCAGATAAAACACTCATACATGTAAATTATTTATGGAGGGAGGGAAATGTGGAGAGTTGATTTTCTTCTTCTACCATGTGGGACCTGGGGACTGGACTCAAGTTAACAGGTTTGGAAGCAAGAACCTTTACATGCAGAGCCAGGGGTTCATGTATATCGTCCAGGCTGGCCTTAAATTTTCCATATAGCTGAGAGTGGCCTTGAACTCCTGATTCTTCTGCTTCTACTTCCCAACGGTTGGGATTCCAAGCATGCACCACCACACCTACGTGGATTTTATTTGTTATTTTAAAGGAGAGTCTCTGCCTCCTACCTCGTCCTTCCAAGTGCTGGCATGGTAGGTGTGTGCCACCACACCCTGGCAACAGTGTTTAACTTTTGAAGAACTGCCACACTGCTTTTCAAAGCACTGGACAGCCCACACTGGGGGTGGGGCACCCCTTCGTGCAGGATCTTTGGCAGGTAGAAGTGTCCACCATCCCCTCTTCAGCCTGAGCTCTGACTCTGCTCTGTGTGAGCGACTCAGTACTGGGAGGTAAGCGGCTGAGTTGGGCGTCCAGGGGGTCTGAGTGGGCCTTAAGCGAGAGGTGGATCTGGTGTCGCTTGAGACTTGGAGATAATAAGGCTCATTTGAAAAGGAAGCCTTTGGGTTCCATGCTTTAGCCCCCTGAAAGCCGAAGGCATGGGATAAAGTACCAGTTTACATACTGGGCCCCGGGACACACCGTGAGCTGGGATCAGGGGCCCTGCCAGCACCCAGGCAGCTGTCCTCACCTCTGAGTATTTAGGGCAGATGTGGGACTTGCATGTCCTTCAGGAGCTCCCAGAGTCTCCTGGGACCCCTCACTGCCCAGCACAGGTACTCAACATTCTCTAAGCTCCAGCTCAGAGGTCCTGCCTGCTGGATCCCACATGCGGGCGGAGTCATAGCCCCCCAAAGCCTAAGCCAGCCAGCCAGTCTTTGCGCCTGCTTACTGTCCCCCTCCCCAACACACATCACACCCACCTTTTAGGAATCAACCTTGCCTTACTTGAAACCCAAGGACACTCCCTCCCCATCCATCCTTTCAAGGCCCCTAGTCCCTTCCAATTTGTTTATGTCGGGACTCTCCTCTTCCTCCCTCAGATGGGACTTCCTAGTCACCAGCTCCCCACTATCCCATCCTTCCCTCTACTGTTTAGTCCCCTGCCTCTCGGCAGCCAAGGCCCACGCAGGCCATACATAAATCTCCACTATACTCCATTGAAAAATAGTCAAGAGCGAGAATAAAGAACAAGGGTGGCATTTTAAAAACGGACGTCATCTGCATTCTTGGGAGCATTGGGGTTAATCTGGAAGGACTGCTCTTGTGTGGAGGGAATTCGTTAATAGAGCTGTTTGTCATTCTCAGGCAGGTGGGGTGCAGGCTGCCAGGGAGGGGAGGGACAGCCTGCCCCAGCCAGGATTAGTCTAAAATGGCTGTCCCAGGGTGGGGAGGGCCCTTCTCTCTGAAGAAATTGTTAGGATGTTGATTTAATGCTGAGAGATTGGCAGTTCTCCCAGCACTATAGGGCAAAGGCAGGGCCAGTCCAGCAGCAGTTTGGACTCTATAAAGATAACAGATAACCAAATTGCTGTCTGCTTCCTCTCTGAAGCTCCAGGCTGGCTCTGGCCTGGACAGTTCTCAGGTCAGGGGGTGAGTGACCAGCAAGTGGGAGGGGGCCTGGGGACTGGTGAGAGAGCCCAGGAGCAGGCAGGAGGCAGGGCGCTGAGTCGCTGATGCCCTGTAGACCTTTGTGAGCTTGAAGAAGTCTCCTCCCTACCTGGGAGTCAGTCCTCACCCCGGCCCAATGGAGACCTCAATAGTCCATTTTTGGTGATGAGAATCCCGTGAATCAGAGGTGTAGCTGTAAGTTGATGACATGCTGTCTCAACATTAATTTAAATACTAAAAACAACTTAAAACATATTACTGTTTTTGCACATGTCTTTCCATACTCAGTCCCAAGTGCCTTTTGGTTTCTTTTATACTGATATTTTAACAGTGTTTTGTTTTTGGAGACTTGCTCTGCAGCTTAGGCTGGCCTAGAACTTAGGCTGGCCTAGAACTCAGGCAATCCTCCTGCCTCAGCTTGAGTGCTGAGATTAAAAAGCATGATTTTGAGACCAGCCTGGGCAACAGGGAAAAACTCTGCCTCAAAACACCAAAGTAAACAAATGAAACCAAAACAAAGCAACATTAACAAAATACTGGCAAGCTTTTCTTGACTGATTGTTATAGAAACGATATTGATTTGCATCTGGAGTAGGGCATATTTTCTTACTAATTTAATCAGCTATCTATCTTGAGGGTTTTCTGTGTGTGGCCTAACAGTTCTCAAGAAGGCATTCTTGTGTGAAATTGGTCCAAAAATATGTGTACCTTAATAAACTTGTCTGGGGTCAGAGAACAAAAAGCAACATTAACAAATATAGCAATGCTTTAATCCTAGCATTTCAAGAAGAGATATTGGATCTCTGTGAGTTAATGCCACATTTAAACAGCTCAGCTTGGTTTTTTTTTAATCTCAGAAAGCGAGCCTTTAATCCTAGGAGTGATGGTAGAAAGAGAAGGTATATAAGGTGTGAACAGAAACTAGCATTTGGCTGGTTAGCATGTGCTGCTAAGCATTCAGCTGGTTAAGCTTCAGCTTTGAAGCAGCACAGTTCAGCTGGATTCATTCTGGATGAGGATCAGAGCTTCAGTCTGAGGAAACAGGACCAGCTGAGGAACTGAACTTTTAAGATTCCTGCTACACATTCTGGCTGGGTGGTGGTGGCGCACACATTTAATCCCAGCACTCAGGAGGCAGAGGTAGGCAGATTCTGTGAGTTCGAGGCCAGCCTGGTCTACAGAGCGAGTTCCAGGACAGGCTCCAAAGCTACACAGAGAAACTATGTCTTGAAACAACAACAAAAACAGAAAGAAGACATTCTGTCCTTACAGGAATATTTGGAAATGTATAGAGAAGATTTTTGTTATATACAAGCTATACTTACTTTAATGTGTTTTTCTTTTGTTTAAATTTTATATAAAATTAAGTAATATATTGATCTTTTTGAAAATATGTGTGATGACATCATGTGAGAATTTTATTTCAGGATAGAGAGGGTTGGGTGACATCCTTACATAAAGAAGAAATTCAGCCTGGCATGGTGGTCCACGCCTAGAAAAGCAGCATTTGGAAGTCTGGGGCGGGAGACCAGGAATTCAGGGACAGCTTCAGCCATGCAGCCAGATGCGGGCAAGCCTGGGCTCCATGGAACCATGTCTTAAATAAATAAATACTTTTAAAAGATGAAATTAATTTGGAATTTAAATTCGCTGTAAACATCTGAGACTTGGGGAAAACAAACAAACAAACAAACCTTAAAAAACGCAGTCACCACTGTCTGAGTAGTGAGCCCAAAGGCCAGCAGAGGGCACTGGATCCCAGGAACTGGAATTCCAGATGGTTTTGAGCCACCATGTGGGGTCTGGGAACCCAACCCTAGTCTTCTGCAAGAGCAGTAAGACCTCTTAACCAGAGCCATCACTCCCATCCCTTCTAAGACTAAAACAAAACCAAAACAAACAAAACCCCATCCCTTTCCGTTTGTGTTTATGCCGTCTGGACGATTGGGCTTGTACAGCAAGCGTCTTTACCAGCCGAGCCATCTTTCCGGCACCAACTTCTGAAGCTTAAAAAATAATTTGGGTCCAGGTGGTGGTAGCATACACCTTAATCACAGCACTTGGGAGGCAGAGGCAGGCGGAACTCAGTGAGTTTGAGGCCAGCCTGGGCTACAGAGCAAGTGCTAGGACAGTCAGGGCTGTCACATAGAGAAATTCTGTATTGAAAAAACAAATATAATAATGATGATGATGATGGGCCTGGTTATGGTGAAGCTGGTTTATAATTCCCAGGGTCTGGGAGCTAGTGGCACAAAAATCAATATTTCAAGGCCATCCTCAAACTCAACATGAGCTCCAGGCAAAGCCTAGGTTACATAAGACCTTATATCAAGAGAGAACCCCCCCCACCACACACACACACACACACACACACACACACACACATTTTTTTCTCCTCCTTGTGAGACGACAGAATCTTGATGTAGTAGGTTTAGCCCAGGCTCAGAACTCGGGGTCCTGTGCCTCATTTCCCGGAGTGCTGGGTGTTTGGGAATGTATTCCTATACTCTGCTAGAGGATTTTTGGATCTATCGTCATTGAGTCCAGAACATCTTTCTTTTCCCAATTCCTGGGGTCCTTGAGAAGTCAGAGTATGCTGGGCTTTTCAATGGAAGCCTCTCATTGAGGCGGTTGGGTGCAGAATAAGAGCGGGTGACAGGAGGTCTGGTCCAGCTCCCTAGTAGCTGATCTAACAATGCCGAGGAGCTCCTTGCCTCTCTGGACGCCAGTTAGAAGGAGAGAGATGCACTGTGTGGCAGGCGCGCCCCCTGGCGGCGCACGGGCCTGGAGGAGGCACCCGGCATGCCTGATCCTCTAGGTGACTTGGGTGGTACCAGGGCTCCCTGGACCCAGTGGCCTTTCCTGTTCTTGGACACCAGAGCAACCCAGCTTCAGAGATGAGTGGCCAGGCCCCAGAGTCACACAGCGGATCCAAATGTACGGCTTTCCCACCTTTCTAAGCCACGAAAGGCCAGAATCTTTTTTTAAAATAATTAAAATTTAAAAAAAATTATTCCATGTGCATTGGTATTTTGCCTGCATGTATGTCTGTGTGAGAGTGTCAGATCTTGGGGTTACAGACAGTTGTTAGCTGCCACGTGGGTGCTGGGAATTGAACCTGGGTCCTCTGGAAAAACAGTCAGTGCTCTTAACTGCTGAGCCATTTCTCCAGCCCCAGAATGCCAGAATTTTAATATTCTTACCACCACCAACCCCCTAAAAATGGAGACAACCTTTTTCCTGGGAACTGAGAACAAGGCTCCAAAGCAGGGAATTTCGGATTAATGATGCCTAATTATCCACTGTGAGAGCTGGCATCAGGACCGTTTGTTGAGAAGAAAGCACATGTACATTTCCTTCGTTTATTATTATTCTCACACACGCTGACTGGCATTATGGTAGACAACACCAATGGTCCTCCAAGGATGTCCACACCCTAATCTCTGAAACCTGTGACTAAATTAGGTTACAGTGAATGACAAGAAGAACTATGATATTGCGGGTAAGCTGGCTTTACAACATGAAGATATTACTGTGGTGTGGAGACAGACCCGCAATCCACCCTTTGGGAGGCGAAGGCAAGAAGCTCTGGAATTCCAGATCATGCTTCACTGCATAGCAAGTGTCAGGGCAGCCTGGGCTACATGAAACTTTGTCTTAACAAACAAACAGATGACAAGCTAAGCCAGGAAAACCCGGGGTTTTAGCTCCAGGGAAGGAGAACAGTGGATGGAGGAGAAAGAATAGTCAGGGAGAAATTTGGCTGTAGAGAAATGTAGCATCGCTGGTTTGGAAGCTGGGGGGAAACTGGGTGTGTGTTCTCCCCTAGGCTACCCAGGAAGGAAGACAGTTTTACCAACACACGACTTTAGCCTAATGAGAGAGACGGCGTTGTCAGAGAACTACAGGGTAGTGGACTTGTCCCTAGGCTTCGAAAGTTGCTGAGAATTCGCTAATTTGTTACAGCAGCAACAGGAAACGAATACAATGTTCTCACGGATATACTCCACACCACTGGGGCAGATGGCCACCGTCCACTCAGCCACGAATTTCCTAAAGCACCGGGGAAGCAAGGCCTTAACTGCCAGGAGTTCAGTCAGGGCTGCAGAAAGGTGGCTGCCATGGTGCCTCCCGCTGCTGCCCTAAATGAGCTTCACTTGCACTTTGACCTCAGGAGAGTGCTGGAGCTTGGTGGAAGAAAGACTGCCAGACGCCCCTTAGTTCCGAGTGTAAACTGGCTTCCGGGAGCTCCACTCCTTGGTAGAGGAAATGGTGGAAATGGCGATTCATAATTGCGCTGCACTTAACAGCTGACATTGACCTGGTAGCCATGCTTCTCTTACTGCCCACCATGAACGGAGGATGGAAGACAGGTGCCCCGGAAGGCTGGTGTGTGAGGATAAACAGATATTCCCAGACCAGAGGTCTTGGAGTCGGTTTCAAATAAGAAAAATACACCTATACGTCTGAAGACACCCCTGACCAAGAACCCCTGAAGTTGAGGCCCAGAACTTGTACTAGATATAATGCTTTCCAAATCTGCCCTCAAGGTACATGAGTGTGCATCGGGGTTCAGATCAGAAGACGCACTCTCAGCTCCCGGGCTTTCTGGTCTTGGGAGACCGTTCATCGTGAATGCCGCTACAGTGCAGTTCCGGGTTGTGCAGCGCCTTCCACATGAGCAGCATCTCGTAGGGCGCGAAGCGGTGCACCAGCAGCAGCTTGCGGTACACGCAGGGGTCGAAGGATGAGCGCTGCGCACCGGGCATCCGCACGCCGAAGGGCCGGATGCCCTCATGGCCGCTGGGCGCCAGGCCGGCCTGCTGCAGACACATGCCCATGTAGGCGTCGTCGATGGGGAAAAGCGGGACATAGCGCGCCGCGCTGCGCAGGTCGCGGGCTGTGCGGCTGGACAGAAGGAAGCCGCCGCCACTGCAGTACACCGGGTAGGCCTTGCCCGGGAAGAGCTGCGGGGGCACGAAATACTTGCTCCAGCTGTCGCGGATGGGCACAGAACCGTCCATGAGCTGCCCGGCAAAGAGGTGGCGCTCCGGCGACTGTGTCTCCAGGAAGTGCAGCACGTTGGCCGTGTGCACAAAGACGTCGTCGTCGCAGCTGAGCAGGAAGCTGGCGCCGGGGCAGCGCTCCGCTGTCCAATCCAGCAGGTGCAGGTGCTTAAGCGAGAGGTTGAGGAAGGTGTCCTTAAAGTCCCACTGCAGCATGTCGCCGTGCTCCCGCGCCTCCAGGTCCAGCAGATTCGCCAGCTGAGGCTCCCGCTCCGCCTCTTCGGGCGGGGAGGTCCCCAGTAGGAAGAGGCGACGCACCTGCCGCTCGCCGTAGCTGCGCTCCTGGCCCCACGTGCGCCGGATCAGTTCGCGACGCTCGTAGTGCGCGGGCGACGACTTCACGGCCAACAGCAGGAAGACGCCGCGGCGGCCCGCGCACTTGTGGGGCGCGTCCCAGAGCTGGGGGAAGCGGCGGCAGTGACGGTAGCGTAGGAAGTCTTGGATCCGAGCCGGCAGCTGCTGGAAGCCGGCGGTGAGGTTCGCAGAGGCGTTGGCCACGCACCGAGGCGCTGGGAGGTGTGGGAAACGCTGCACCGCAGCTGCGGAGGACCAGGGAGCAGCGGCGGGAACCTCAGCTTTCTCCTGCGTGGACTCCTGAAGGAGCCACTGATGCAGCGCCACGAAAGTCACACCCACTAGCAGGAAAGCCAGTGTCTTGGGATTCTTGGACCTGGGATTCTTGAACCTGCAGCAGGGCAAAGCCATCTGGGGCGGAGGGAGGGGGCGAGAGCAAGTCACAGATGAGCCAGGAATTTTTGATACCAGTGGGATGCCTCTCTATCCCCATCAGGTCTCTCCCAGAATCCGGCTCAGTCCCTTCTCAACTCTGCTAAGAGATTAAATGAAGCTGAGACCTGCATGGTGCATGCCTTTAGTCTATCAGCACACAAGAGTTGGAAGAGCCGAGGATCCAGAGTTCAGGGTCATCCTCAGCTACATAATGAGTTCAAGGCCAAACTGGGTGACATGAGACCTTGTTTAAAAAAAACAAACAAACAAACACAAACAAACAAAAAAAAACCAACTAACCAACCAAACCAAACCAAACCAACAACCAACAAACAAAAAACCAAAACGAAAGGGCCTGGTGCAGTTGGAGTAGTGTTGTGTAGCGTGAAGGAGGTCCTGGTTAGGGTAACCAGCATTACATAATCTAGGTCCTAGCTCAAACCTGTAATCCTGGCATTCAAAGAGGCTGAGACAGGAGAATCACTGAACCAAAACAGAAAAGGAGTTCCTGAAGACAGTGAGCGTTGTAGGTCCCCCACAGTTCACCCTCACAGCTGGTTTATCATACTGATGCATACCTTCCTAGATGTCACCCAGGGTGGCAGACACGTGTTCGAAGTCAGTCTCCATCATGATGTGCATTGCCATCCAGCCCTTCCTCTCTCAGTGGTACCACCTTTCACCCATGTGCTCAACCAGAAGCCCCACATCTCTTCCCTGCCTTCCTCAGGGTGTATCTCCTCCCCACACTCCGCTGATTCTGAATCCTGCATTTCTCTTATCCTCTCCTTCTCGCTCCAGTTGGATCCAGTGCTGGCTGGGAGGACAATATAGTGGAGCAAATACTGCTTTGCTTGGGTTTAGATTCCGCTTCCGGTAAATGAACTCAGTGTAGCTGATCCAGCAGTGACCAACAAATGTAGTTTAGTTCATGCCCTGGCCTCATGCTTGGAACTGCAGCACAATGGAGCCAGTCAGATCTCTGACACTGATGTTTTTCTCATCTGTAACAAAGGATGATATTACAGTTCTCAAGGAGTGTGGTGAGAACTGAGTATCCCGTGGCCACCTAATGAGATCAGGTTATGACTTTGGCATCTTCCATTTGGTTCTGTGTCTACCTGTTGGTGTTTGTTATTCAAGATCGGGCCCTTTCTTGCATGTAGCCTGCTCATGTGTCCTCAAGCCCTGCCAGAAAATTCCACATCTTTAACCGTTCCCCTATTTAATTGTGCATGTTGGCACTGGCACACAGCACGGTCACTGTTGTGTGTGTGTGTGTGTGTGTGTGTGTGTGTGTGTGTGTGTGTGTGTGTGTATTTGTATACAAGGATCTTATATAGCCCATGCTAGCCTCAAACTCCTTATGCAGTCAAGGATGATAACCTTTAACTTCTGATTCTCTTCTGTCCTGGCTAGTTTTATTGACACAAGCTAGAGTCATCTGAGAAAAGGGAACCTCAATTGAGAAAATGCCTCCATAAAATCTGGCTGTAATGCATTTTCTTAATTAGTGATCAATGGGGGAGGGTCCAGATCATTGTGGGTGGGGCCATCCCTGGGCTGGTGGTCTTGAGTTCTATAAGAGTGCAGGCTGAGCAAGCCATGAAGAGCAAGCCAGTATAACTGGCACCTGTCCATGGCCTTTTCATCAGCTCCTGCCTATTCAGAATATGAAAGCCAAATAGACCCTTTCCTCCCCAAGTTGCTTCGGTTATGGTGCTTCATCACAGCAATAATAAGACCAAATAAGATATTTTCCTTCACCTTCTAGTGCTCCGGTTACAGGGACTGACCGGATGCCGCTCCCTGTTTAAGGGAACTACAGTAAACTTGGAACAATGAGGGTATACACACCATCCTGCTCTCTCACTAGCCACCTGGCCTGGGCACCTGCTGTGTCTCTTCCTGCCCTGAAGTTCTGTCTTGTGCCATTTACTACCTGCACTGATCTCTCCTGCCTCAATTCCTCGTCTGTGGCACACTTGAAGTAGTGAAGCCTTGAGGAAGCTTCAGTGGGGGTCAAAGGAGAGCAGGCAAACTGTCAATCATTCCCCTTTACCTCTCCTTCCAGCCCATCAGCACCTCTGGAGCATGGATGGAGTCTATGTTCTTTGCTGAGGGGACAGTGTAGTGTGGTAAATGCTGCTTACCAGGGTTCAAGTCCTGCTTCTGCTACTTTCCAGTAGCATGGTTAAGCAAGGAGATGTAGGCTTTGTCTCAAATCTAGCTGTCAAAAGTTTTGTTTTTTTTTTTTTTTTTTTTTTTTTAAATTTGAGACATGGTCTCATTCTGTAGTTTTCAAACTCGGGATCTTCTTGCCTCGGCATTCTAAGTTTTGAAATTATGGGTATGCTATCACACCTGCTCCTCTACAGAGTTTTGTTTTGTTTTGTTCTTCTTTTTCTTTTTTGGTGTGTCTGATATTGGGGAATCAAACCGAAGGCTTCGTGCACACTGAGCAAGTGCAGTGCCACTGAGTTACATACCTGGCCCTCTTAGGACTTTGAGTGACAAGTAAGTTGCCATGTGTATAAAGAATTCAGCACAGAAGCCAGGGAAGGGGGTTCATACCTATAATCCCAGACTCGAAGGCTGAGCAGGGTGATCATGAGTTCAGAGGCAGCCTAGGCTATACAGAGAGACTCAAAGAGGGCCAGTGAAATGGCTTAGCAGATTAAGGTGCTTGCTGCTAAGTCCAATGACCTGAGTTAGCTCCCTGGTGTCCACATGGTAGAAAGAGAGAACTGACTCCCAGAGATTGTCCTCTGACCTCTACACCCATGCATGCATATCACAAATAACCTTAAACAATAATGACAAAAATAAATGATTTTTAAAAGCCGAAGGGAAAACAATAACTTAGTATAGTACTTAGCACATGGTAAATATTCAGAAATGTTAGTATGATTGTCAAGTGCAAAAGAATGTTTTAGAACATGTGCTCATCATTATTATTAGACAGTAGATTGTGATGCTAGGTGTTTGTTGTGGAATAGTCTTTTTGTATGCTGTGAAGATGTGTCACTTGGACTGGTTTAATAAAAAGCTGAATGGCCAATAGCTAGGCAGAATTTTCAGGGTACAGCGGATACTAGGAAGAAGAAGGGTGGAATCACCAGCCAGATGCAGAGGAAGCATGACATGTAGGGGATGAGGTAACAAGCCATAAGCCATGTGGCAGCACAACAATTAATAGAAATGGGTTAATTTAAGTTATAGTAACTAGTTAGAAACAAGCCTAAGCTATATACTGAGCTTTCATAATTGATAATAAGTCTCTGTGTTGTGATTTGAGAGCTGGCTAGCAGGCCAGAGAAAGTCTCACTACAAATGGCTTCCAATGTGGGTGCATGTATTTCCACATAAGACCTGAGAAAGCTAATTAAAAAAAAAAAAGGTTCCAAAACATACAAAAATGGAGCCAAATGTGACTTCCTAGTTCCACAGGCTCCCATGGGGATTGAGGTGCAGAGATGTGTCTCCTGGCCACTACCTGCAAGCTTAAGCCACCATTATGCCATGAGCTAAGCAGTTTAAGGTTTCATTCATGCCAGCAGAAAAGGTTACAGATACACAATAAAGCAAGTTCAGATAGAAAAAAAATCTCTAAACAGGTAACAGTGTGTTAAAAAAATATGTGTAGGCTTAAGAAAGAAAATAAAATGGACATAGACAGTCATAGAAAAAGTAAATCATTTATAAATAATAAAAAAAGAATAAGCCACGTAGAGATGGAAACTACATAGGGAGTCTGGATCCTGTATAGCGTTGTACTTTAAATTTTTGATTGCTGATGAGCAAACAATAGTTGCTGAGAGACATTGGATTATAAAAATTATTAAAATATAAAAATTATATTTTTAAGATGTCTTAACTTCAAAATGGAAAAATATGTAAAAAAAATATGTTACATTAGGGAAGAAGTTATGGTTTTGTTTCCACAGCAAATGAAAGACCATGGATTCATTCAAGGTTGATAGAGATCAGATTTGACTAGGGGAGACCTCCTGAGTATCTTGGATAGGCATGGGGGAGGAACCAAGAAAATTACAGGACAGATGATGTGTAAGCTGATTCCTCTGCATGGGAACATCTCAGAGATGAGATGTGATAAATTTTGTTGGTTACAGAGTCCTCATGACTTATTGCTACATGCCATCCTTTCAAATGGCATGGATAGAGATTTATATTACAGTTTGGTTATGCATTCCAAACGGACTTATAAAGTTGACAGATGCCTTTTACCTGCTCAACTATAAAACAACAAAAAATCTTTGACTGACTTGTGCACACTGCACATTCCTTACTTGTGTTAACACAGATATGTAAGTTATCTTTAAAAGTTTGTGTGTTTTCAGAACAAGGGGACCAGCTACCAATAAAAATGGGTGGTCCAGGTGATCCAGCCTCTCAGAGTGACTCTGTTGCAGTTTCCTCAGAGTTCTGCATCCAGAACAGCTTCAAGGCTGCTGGGTGAGATGGGAGACCTCACAGACTATTCTAGCCAAGACTTGATTATTATCCTAATTTTCTCAGGGTCCCCCAAATATGCCAGTGCCCCCAGACAACAGGAAGCAGTCCAGAAAACACAACACCCACATTCCCAGGAGGTCAAGTGGATGGGTTTTGGTCATTTGGTGGGCTATGGATGTTTGTCATTGTTAAGGGGGGTTAGTTACAAATTGTTATTGGTCATGGTAAAAGAAAAAATTGAACAAAGGAGATTAGATTCAGGGATCTCTTTCTGAAGATAAAAAGGGGGGATATAGTATAAAAATGATGAGATAAAAGGTTGGATTGTTGGGCTGGAGAGATGGCTCATTGGTTAAGAGCACTGACTTCTGTTCCAGAGGACCCAGGTTCAATTCCCAGTGCCCACATGGCAGCTCACAACTGTCTGTAACTCCAAGATCTGACACCCTCACACAGACATACATACAGGCAAAAACAACAATGCACATAAAATAAAAATTAAAAAAAAGGGTGGATTGTTGAGTCTATTTTTGAACAACCACTAGTCTCAAATATTTTACATTGGTATGGATTTTTGTATATTGATACAAATTTAAGGTTATTTTTGTTAGAACATGCTGTATGTATATATATATATTATTTATATATATATATATTTCTACTCTTGTTTAAGGTATTTTACCTATGCAACTCATTTAACAATGTAATGTAAATTTCTAGTTCTTGAAAGTTATTATTACAAACTGTTTAGGATAATAAAGAAATTCAGGTTAGTAGTTATTCACATATAACAGTCAAACCTGTAGTCAAGTTAGGTGTGTTTTCAAGGTCAAACAGATATATTTTAGATAGATAGATGGCCTTCACACACTTCAAAGACCTACAGAATATGGCATTTAAAATGTTTTGCTAACAGGGTTTTTCATGAGACATGTCTGCTCCTGGGAGCATCAATTTACTTCAGAGAAGATGATGGGTATCAAAGAAACTCCATATGGAGTTTGCTTTCAATGTGGCAAAACTATCTATTTGGGAAAGAAACTGCTCTTGTCTTGACTGCTGACAGTATGTTGTACAAACTGGACAAGCTAGACACAAAGGAAAAAGACTGTTGAACTTTGCCAAGATAAGGTGGGTCAGTCTTTCAAAATTCCTGCCTCATAGAAAAGTCTGCTCAACATTCTGCAGGACACACAGAAAAGTGACTGCTGAACTTCGCCAAAACAAGGCAGGACAGTCCTTCAAACTTTTTGCCTCACAGAAAAGTCTATCAGATATTCTAGGCCTATAGACTGAAGATGGATGCTCTATCACAGAGGAACCCTGGGGTGACTGTCCAGGTAGCCACGTCTCTGTCATTTCATAGTTTTGAAAGTTGCTTGCTCTGCACTTCCTGTTTACTCAGGTAATTTTATATCCTCTGGTCTCTGATGGGCTTGAAGACTAGATAGTTATAGTTACAGTTTCCCTTAGTCATCATGGAAAGTAAATTAGGTACAAAACTTTGGAATCATCAAGAAAGAATAGATAATGGAGTATTTTCTCTAAATTTGCCAAATACAAGTGGACTGGACATTGTGAATGTAATTCTTACTTGACAATTGTTCTTATTGTAAATAGTTTCATTTGTTGAAGTTAATACCTTTGCTTTCTATTTAGACAATACCTGATGATAATAATAATAATAATAATTTATTTTTTTGAGACAGAATTTCTCTGTGTAACAGTCCTAGCTGTCCTGGAGCTCACTTTGTAGACCAGGCTGACTCTAACTCAGAGAGATCCACCTGCCTCTGCTTCCTGAGTGCTGGGATTAAAGGCATGCACCACCACACCTGGCTGTGATAATTATTCTTATTGTATATGCTTTTACTATGTTAGAGTTAAAACCTTTCCTTTTTATTTACACAAAAGGAGAAAATGTTGTAGAATAATCTTTTTTTTTTTATACTGTGAAGATTTGTCACTCAGATTGGTTTAATAAAAAGCTGAATGGCCAATAGTTAGGCAGGATTTTCAGGACACAGAGGATGTTGAGAAGAAGGGCGGAGTCACCAGCCAGATGCAGAGGAAGCATGATATGTCAGAAATGGGGGAACAGCCACGAGCCACATGGCAGCACATAAATCAGTAAAAATGGGTTAAGTCATAAGAGCTAATTAGAAACAAGCCTAAGCTATATGCTGAGCTTTCATAATTGATAATAAGTCTCCATGTTGTGATTTGGGAGCTGGCTGGTGGGACAGAGAAAGACTCACTACCGGTGTTACTGGAATGGATTGTGCTCTAGTACAGGTGTATTACAGGTCACCCAGTGTCTAGCTCAGAGTGAGCACAGAGCAAGTGCTCAGAGCAGAGTGGCAGCAGTTAGTTTCGTGACAAATGTGCACACACAAGTGGTGCTGCTGAGCATGGTTAGAAAGGCCACCTGCAGATTTCCACTATTTTGCTCACAGTCCTGCCTCAGTGCTGGTGCACTAGAGGAGGGATGGTGACATGCTGTACCCATGTTACTGTCATAGCTACTCCTGCATACTCCTACGTGGGGCAAATTTGAGTCAGCGATTTTATTTGACTTGCTTTTCTCTTTCTCTCTTTCTGTCCTCCCCTTCCTTCCTTCTTTCTCCCCACCCCCCTCTTCTTCTGACAAGGTCTTATGTACTCCAGCCCTGCTTTCAAACCCATTATGTATCCAAGGATAATCTTGAACTTCTGATCCCCCTGCCTCCTACCTCCCAAGGGCTGGAATTACAGTCATGTGCCACAATGCCCAGAGTGTGTGGCACTGGGAGTGTAACCCACTGCTTCATACATGCTGGGCAAGCACTACCAACTGAGCTACACTGGCAGCCTATAAAGACTTTTTCATGAATAAAAGAATAAAATATGAATGAACACAGGATTTGGAGTCTAAATAACTGGGCTTGAGTCTCAGCTCTTTCTATGGGTTAGTTAACCTCCAAGGTTTGAGTTTCCTCCCTGAAAAACATTAATCACATCTCTCAGTGAAATAAAATAATCGTACAAATGCTAAAATGCCTTACAAATGCTAAACTATTTTATTTTTGTATTTACTTTTATTTTTTGAGACCTGGCTGGACTGAAACTCACTATGACAAAGCTAGCCTTAAACTCACAAAGATCTGGGATTTAAGCCTAGGTTATTTTAGCATTTTTGAGACAAGGTTTCATATGGCTGAGGCTAGCTTTGAACTCCGGATCTCCCTGCCTTCGTCTCCCTAGTGCTGGGGTTGCAGGTACCTGCTACCATTCTCATCTTAAAACATAATTTAAAAGCATTTCGATAAAGCAGGTGTGTTGGGTCATCATGCCTGTAATCCACATTTGGGAGGCTGAGACAGCCTGGACTATACACAGCAAGACGGGTTTTGGTTTACTTCTTTTCTTTTCTTTTCTTTTCTTTTTTTTTTTTTTTTTTTTTTTTTTTTTTTCTTTTTTCTTTTCTTTTTTTTTTTTCATGTTTTTTCACCTCTTTGTGTTGAGTCTTTTCTAGAAAGAGAAAATCTTCTCAGATTTAATGCATCAGTAAATCCGGTTTCAAAGAAGAGCGCATTTCCTCTGGTAAGTCCAAAGACCCTGGAGCATCGCCAGCTTTCAGTGTAATGAGGAAAAATGGTGTACAGGGAAGGGCAGGCCCTTTCTGAGGGCGGAGCTGGCTCTCTGTGCTAGGATGTACAGCCTCTGACTTGGCTCTGACTGACACTAAGCGTCCTCTCTTCGGTCCTTGGCTGGACCTCCTTTTCTTAAACTGCTCCTCTGGGTGCCAGGAGCCCCCACTCCTAAAGCTCTGCTGGTCTCCACTGGCCCTGCTCCCTTGTCTAAGCTTGGACTCAGCTTCAGTACCAGCTCTTCGAGGTCACTTCCTGGTAAGTCCAGGTCTACAGATCTGACTCCTTCTTGGCGCTGTGGCTACTGAGCTTGCATGAAAGAGGGCAGTCTGTCTCTCGAACCTTATCTGTGGGATTGGGCAGGTTGTCTCAGTATCCCATGCTGTGAGTTGATGTAACTAAGTACTTAGACTCATGTCTGCCACGGGCTAATAGGTGCACCCTCCAGGAGCCAGGCTAGCCATCCTCTGAAGGGGGGACTCCATCCTTCCCCTGGTGCTTTGTGGTCCTCTGGCTGCAGCTCACTGCTTGTTGCTCTACACTTGGAATACAGTCCTCTCTGCTAGGAATTCACCCTTGCCCTTCCAAAGAAGTACTCCGGCTATTTCCTGCCCAGATGTCAGGGTCACCATCCAGCTCCCCTGCAGCACCCCAGAGTGTTCCTGGGGGAGTATTCGAACTAAAGATGTGACAAGCAAAGGAACTTTTGCTATCTCTTGGTGTCTGGCCTCTCCCTAGCACCCCATGGGGATGCACGGACTGCACCGTTTTCTGCTAAGAAGAGAGTGGCGTGAGAGGAGGGAACAATTAATTCCCAAAAAGAATAACCTTGGTGTTTGACAAGATGGTTCCGTATGGCCTTGCCGCCAAGCCTGACAACCAAAGTTCGATCCCCAGGACATAAAGGTAGGAGAGAACTAACACCTGCAAGTTGTCCTCTGGCCTCTCCCTCTCTCTCTCCCTCTCTCTCTCCCCCTCCCCCCATACACATGCAAATAAATAAATAAATAAATAAATAAATAAATAAATGCCTTCTCAATAAGAAGACCCCACCTTATCTTACCTTGTGTGTTTGAGAGATGAGAATCAGTCCTGTGCCATCCCAGACTGGGACAACCCTTGCTACACACTGGCTTTCGCCCCCCTGACAGTGGCTTAGTTTAGTGTTCTTGCATTCAACCAATCCAGGCCATCACTCCTCCCCCTCAGGGGCAGGGTAAGGTAGCCACAAGTTTTTCTAGTCCATGCAAATACCTGCTCTTTCAGATCAAGCTCGGATGTTGCCCTCCTCTGGGAGACTCTTCTTTGCCCCGTCTACCCACCTTTTGCGGTATATTCTTTGAGGGATTTGCAGACAGGATGAACAACCATCTTAACGCTGACTGCCACAGTCAGGGGTCCCTCCTGATTGGAACCACTCCAGGTATAGGACCTGCTGTTAACGGAATACTCTTGGAAGTATTTGTTAAATAAGCTGCTGGGGGCTCGGGAGGTATCTCGGTAGGTAAAGTACTGGCCATGTAAGCATGAGGTCCTGAGTTCTGATCCCTAGAACCCTTGTGGGAAGCCAGCCATGATGGTGCATGCCGGTAATCCCAGCTCTGGGGAGACAGAGACTAGAGTACTTGGGGCCTTGTTGGCCAGCTCCAGATTAATGGTGGGAAACTCTGTCTAAAAATAAAGGGGAAAAGTGATGGAGGAGGACAACTGATGTCCTCTGGTCTGTACATGCCCCTCACATGTGCAGATGCATACACACACACACACACACACACACACACACACACACAAACTGTTCATATATATACCTTTTAAACACACAAGTGATAGAGTATGATTTTGAGAGTAGGGGTGCTTGAACCTGGGCCTGTGCATACCAAAAATGTGGTCTACCACCTTCCCCTTCTCCCCCTAGTTTTAACTTAATTCCTTGAAAAATTTCACCAAGCCCCGAGTACTCCGAATTTGGCAAGTGGTCAAAGGGCCTATCTCACTGCTTCTAAGAGTGCTCAGGGCAGAGATGAAGTAGACATAAGCCTGGCCCTCAAGGAACCCAGCATGCCTTGGGAGGCAGGAACCATCTGGAAAAAGAAAATGAAATCCGAATACTTGAGTCGAATGGCTGAGGAAGCTTAGGGAAGGGCCCTGGAGTGAGCCCAGGAGACTTCACATTCAAGCTGCTGTCTGTCAAGTGGAGTTCTTGATGCAGACAGTATGAAGGGCCTAATGTGGACAGCCAGTCAGTATTTCTCAATATTCTGCAGTTTGACTCAGGTTTCTTATGCTGGACCCACCACCAGCCTCTCCTTGTGGCCATCTGTATTCAGTGAGTGGTAAGCCAAGGGCTGGTTCAGCTGGGACTGCTAGATTTCATGACACAGTGGTCTCAGGACTCTGGAACTTGCATAAAGACATTCCAAATAGCGTATTGATGAGAGTGTTATAAGAGCACCCCAGATGAATGGGGTCGAGAGTTCCAGAAATTCATGGGATATTTAACCAATCACACTGAGGTCTGAAGATGGTAGGAGGTTCCCACAACAGACAAGGAGAGGTATAGAAGAGGAAGCCCTGGGCCGGGGAGCATGCCTGTGAGGCACTCGAGCTACACCGTGGATGGAGGAGCATCAGGCCTGGAGACACAGAGAAAGTTGAGGGGGCTGGGGAGAGGTCCTTGAATGTTGTCACGGGGCTTTTACCTGATCCTTCAAAAAATTTCACAAGTCCTTATCTATACTCATGAGTCTGCTCTTAGCCTACACTGAAAAAAAGTTAACAAGGGGAGAGAATCCAAGGCCTGGGGGAGCGGGGTATGCCTAGTGCTGAGGCCTAAGCAGGCAGGGCTCTCGGAGTAGAGGGGTGGGCGTCTCCATGGCTTGGTGACTTACCTGAGGGTCTACATGGGATGAGTAAGAGGGGAGCAGGGGAGTGGAGGAGGGTGTGCGTGTGTGTGTGTGTGTGTGTGTGTGTGTGTGTGTGTGTGTGGGTGTGTGGGTGTGTGTGTGTGTGGCAGGGAGCAGAGCAAAGTTTTCTAACAGGCTGTGTCTAGAAGGACAGGGAAGTCTAAAGACTTCCTGGAAACTTCCTGGAAGAGTGAAATTCTGAAGGGGCTGGAGCACCAGTTAGATCTGGGCAAGTACAGTCCCAGGAAGGGATTCAACCCCATTCCTCTCCAGAACTAGGGCCCACCATTGTTAAGGCCATCCCTGGGTACCTGACTGTATTTGGACCCGTTTTCTTTAAGTCCCCTGGAAACTCTTCTTAACAGAAATGTCTTCTGTGAAATTTGACAGTAAGTTGAAGTGGAGAGAAGGATTCCTGGGGGTAAGGTTATTAGAATAAAATGACAAACGGGAGCTCTGTAAGAAGTTTCTGGAGTGGTCAGAACTGATGTAGGCAAGGGTGTGGGTAAGGTGGCTTTGGAAATATGCTCTGTTCAGAGGGGAGATGAAAGCAAGCCTGACCCAATTATTTCTTAACCTCCCTTACAGCAAGTGGTGTGAAAAGCCTTGGTCCACTGTCTGTCCCGCCACACCTTAGTGTGAGAGAGAAGAATAGAATAAGAGCCTTACTTCTTACCACTTCCAATACGAACAGGTGTTGAGGGCACAGGCCAGTCCCTGATGTTTGTTCTAGGCTGCACGGATCAGTGAGAGGGGTCAGGGACAGGGGCCGACTCCTTGTATCTGCCCAGAAGTTATAAGGTACTCCACAGTCCCGAACCAGGTCATCTTACCACAGCGATACAAGGAGGCCACTATTGGATTTATGCTACAGAATACCAAATCTATTCACAGATATAGAATCTAAATATTAGTTAAGTAATTTGGCCACAATTACACAGCTCTTTGGTGGAGGACCAGGATCCCAGCCCAGGTTTTCACATGCACAGCAAGGAAATGATGTCTCTAACAGAGGAGGACCTGACAGGATTAATTGGTTGGCTCCAGCTGTGTGCTGAACCCCACTTCATGTCAACCAGGTAGCTGACTCTGCTGACACCCATACCTTGCTCAGCCACTGGGCCTCTCCAGGCTTTCCTCTAAGTGACTGACTGGTATCTCTTTAAATTGAGGGTCTGTTACCTTTGACAGACTTATGCAGATCTGTGTCTGTAAGACCTGGAATCTGGGGACCTGAAAGAATGAGGCTGGCTACAGTTTAAAGCTGTAGACAATCCCACTCCAGTGTTTTTGTTTTGTTTTTATACAGAAATGTAACAAAGAAAACAATGATCCAAGGAAGGTTGTTTGAGTTCAGAAATGTATGATTAGAAAAAACGTGTAAATGAAATATCAGCAAATGCATACTAAATATTAACAGAGCAGCCCTTTCCAGAACCTTCTCAGGACAGACCAGTTTAAATGCAATTGCCCGTCACGTGCTATAGATTGTACCTGGGAAAGCATGAGAGCAGGCAGAGGGCCATGTCCAGATTCAGAGTGCAGTGAGGACGGCACTCAGCAGACCCTTTCACATTTCAAGTTGGGTTCTATAGCTGTTCTCCGATATCCAACAAGAATAAACACGTCTTTTAAATTAAATGCAAATCTTTGTCTCAGGAGGCACAAAATCGTGTCCAGGGAACACTACGCACTTGAGGTCAAAGGCCCTCTGCTTTTTTCCTGGCGCCTCTCTCGCAGTTCCTCAAGGCATCGCTCACCATCTGTCATCCCTTGACCCTGTTCCCACAGGGGTCTCTTTCCTTCACCACTCCTCCACCGCATCCTGGAGTGACTCATTTTCCAGGACTCAGCCTGCAATCCCTTCTGTGAGCTCACCTGTTTCTGTTACTGTCTTTGTTCCTCGGGTTTATGACCTTAGCCCAAATTTCAGCTGAACTTCAGACCTGCTTATGATTATTATATATCCCACCATCATGTTTAGACTGTAAAGACACGGAAGTAAGTTTGCTGGGTGTGGTGACCCATGCCTCTGATCCCCGTACTTAGGAGTGAAGCAAGATAGTCCAGAATTGAAGGCCACCCACTCTGGGCTACTTGGTAAGAGACTTGGTAAGTGTCCTCTCTCTGGCTCCTGGAGCCCACTATGCCCCTTTTGGGACACTCACCATGTGGGCATCTCCCTTCTACGCCTTTTTGGGGCAGCCACCATGTGGCTATGCCCTTCTGGGCCCCACCACATGGGCAATTCTACTTACTAAGACACTCGCATCTGTCCAGCTGTTTTCTTCTCTACATGCTCTAACCACTTGTCTCTCCCCTTCTACTAGGTAAGAGTCATCTCTCCAGAGCTCCCTTCTTTATCTACTTTTACTACAAAAGGCCACACTAGTGTGCCAGGAAGCTTCCCCTCACCCTACCGGGCCCCCATCATGTGAAAAGGGAAGCCTCTGCTCTGTGATTCGGGACATTTCTCTCTGATAAGCCTCTCAGTCCGCTTGAGGATGCCCCAGATTGAAATTCTTATTACCATGACACTTACCCCCTCTGCTCCCTCAGGGCTCCTCTCAGATCCTTCTTGGAACTTCCTCACTGCCCCCAGGAGCTGCCTACACTCTCCTGGGTCCGTGGCCCCTTCCTTGCCTCCTCCTTCCCGTCGGAGCCATCTCTCTATCTGCTCTATCCCTCCTTGCGCCCATCCATTGAGAGGTTCCTTGCCTCCCCCTAGGAGCTGTCTGCTAAGTCCCACAGCTTCTCTATGGCCTCATGGCTTCTGGGATACTGGAACTTTCCCTTGGGGGGAGTTTCTGCTGGTTCCTCATTGTTCCTTATAGCTACATTGTTCTCTGTCTCTTAGCTGCCTAATCCTCCCTATAGTGGAGTTCTTTTTGTGATCCTTTCTCTGTTTCTCATTGGACTCAATTCCTTGATAGATAGACAGACAGACAGACAGACGGACGGACAGACGGACGGACAGACGGACGGACAGACGGACGGACAGACGGACGGACAGACAGGTAGATAGGTAGATAGATAGATAGATAATCTACTATAGAGATGTGTATCTACTAAAAAAAAACATGTTTTTAAATAGCAACCATGTGTCTCTCCTCTGTCTTGGCTGATGGCCTCATCAGGATAAAGTAGCCACATGACTGGCAGTCATCTTTATTAAGGTTAAAGGTACGTGCTGTGTGACTTCACCATCTTAAGCTGACCACGTGGCATAAAGCAACAATTATAAAACATCTCAGTTCTATTGAGCCCTTAGTTTATCATTGTATCTCCTTTTAGACTAAGGAAGCAATAAGAAGTCTCCAAAATATTTTAGATTAATATGGATTTTTGTATGATGATAAAAATTTAAGGTTATATTTGCTACAACATACTATATATGTGATTAAACTCTGGTTTACAATATGCTCTATATGATGTTTTACCATGTTATATGATGTTTTAAAGGTTATAAAGATCTACTCAGACTAACAAAAGCTGACTTAGGGATTTACACTTAACTACTTATGTGTTTGCTAACTGTTCAACACCAAGCTTCTAAAAATTTTAGATAAGTAACCACATATGTTTGATAAAGAAGGTATTTGATAATCAAGATTTATAAATTCCTAAGGTCTATACAGGTTCACAGTAATATTTATCTAGGTTCTTTGTCTTTGCTTACTTTAAGCTTTAGTCATTTGGAAAAACGAAGTCATACAAAAACTGCAATATTCCATAATGATGCAGCTATAAAAGGATCAGTAAAGCTGCCAGTCACTGTATGGACTCTATATGTCCTGCTTACTCAGGTAAAATTTATCCTCCTCAGATCTCTGATGGTCTTGATGACGAGGCCAGGGGCAGCTTCGTCATTTTGAGAGCAGCAACCAAGGCTTCAGCTGCCTTCTCAGCTCCGTTCAGATGTAAAAATCAGGCCACAGGCTTCACTTTCTTAGAGCTACTACTGGGTTAGACACAGTTTACCTCACTACCAGACTCCAAAAAAGAGATAAACTCACAAAATAGTTTTCAATGTAACTCACTTTACATCACTGTTCTCAGTAATCAACCACCTGTATCTCGTGAATGATTGGATGAGAAAAGTTATAAAGTTTATGTAAGATCTGAAAATATGAAAGCTTAAGTTGTGAATGAAAGGGAAAAATCAGTAGCCATCTTGAGAGATGCTTCCCCCTCCCCTCCTCCAAAGGCATTTGCTGACCAGCAGTTTTAGAAGTGACGAGAAGTTCAATTTATAAGGCTGGGACAATAAATCTATGTATCCTGGACTTGGCAAAACAAGATATGGGGAATAATGGGCTCAACTGACCAGAAGTTGACCTTAGAGGAGAGTAGAACTGGAACAATAAATCTAAATGTATATATCCCGAGTTCAACAAAAGCAGGGCACAGGGATTACAAATTTATGTCTCTATAGAGACCCCGTATCCTGTTAGCAATTAGTAACCTTATGCTTACCTCATCCCTAGCCCCCGAGATATGTAATATTCTGCATGTGAACCTTTCCTGTATAAACCCCTTAAAGTGAGTGCTCGGAGACGTTTTCCTTCACCCGCTGTGTTGGATGACAGACCAAGCTTGCGTGTTTTGTTATGAAAAACCTCTGTGTGCTTGCATCCAGATATTGGCTCTGTGGTGGTCTTGCTTGGGGTTCTTGCGACCTGGGCACAACATGAGGATCTAAGAAAATGTTTTAGGGTCTAAGAAGGTGTTTTAAGGTGTATAAATGCAAGTTATAAAGGTCTGAGGATGTGAAAGCTTAAGTTGTGATAAGAAAGTGACTTAAGGTATATGCAAAATGTTTCAGATTAATTCCCCTCTCTATGCTATTGTTATATTAAGACCTCAAACATTTAGTCTTAACATTAATCAATGGAATTCTGATAAGCTATTAATATAGCTCTGGTAAGCACTAACTACTATTATCATGGTGACAAACTCAAGATTTTAAATTTTCTTCGATTGTCTTCTAAGTATAGCCTGAAAAGTGCTTCTCATTGTGCTAAAAACACCTGTCTAGTCTATATACACCCAATTTTCTGGATAGAGGAAAAAGTATTCACGCTTTTAACCCCAAATCATTTTCTGTCTCCAAGTTTCTACTATGACTCAAAGGCATGAATCTACAACTTTTTCTACAATGTGGATTTCAGTACAGATTACAATGGTAATGATAACATATTTAAAACTTAATCTCTTTTTGCAAACTTAAAAAAAAACTCTTGTATGTTTCAGGAACTGACTTGAATCCACCTCTCTTGGATTCCAGATAAGTACTGTCAATCACCTGCCTATTCTGCTTATTCCTGAGGGTGGGATCTCCCCTCCCCCTTTCCTTGGTTTTAAGACCCCTCCCCCCCAACTACCAGGACCATGGGCCTAAAAGTTTCAAATGTACATCATGGATAAAAATTTTCCTCTAAACTCCTAAACTCTACCCACTGTCCCTAATATATATATCTATATATATCTATATCTGTTCTAGCAACCTGCCAGCTCCAGGTGGCCCCTGAAAATATGCATCCTGGACAGCTTCAAAGCGGCTAGCCCCAGGCACTCCACCCTCACAGATGCCACCTGTACTTGCCCAACCCTAGATGGTCTTGCAGAGCCTGGACTGTGAGTGAACTAGCCAGCTCCTTCAGGACTTGGCCAGCATCCCAGTTTTCTTGGGTCCCCAAAGATATCCCCCAGACAACAGGAAGCAGTCTAAAGAGCATGGCTCCCCATTCCTGCTTCACCGGTCACCCCTTCCTACTCCCTCACCTTTTCTAACAAAAGGAGGAATGTTAGAAACCAGATGTTCTCCCAGCCTGCCTTCAGCGACTCACTGCCAACAGTCACATCATCACCAGTCGCCAAATGCAACACGTGTACCCTTTAATAAGTCCCCTGCCAACACAGCCTCCTCTTTTGCTCTGTCTGTATGTCTGTTTCTCTCTTGTCCCCACTCCAAGATGGTCTTACACCGCCCACACACACACCCCACACACACACCATAAATCTTTTGTGTGAGATCTGTTATGTGATGCCATTTCTGCAGCCTTCCTTGGCTCTGATCTGCCCAGGTCCTTCACTGCAGTAACCCTAACAATGCCTCTTTCACATCTTCACGGGGTGTTTACCTTGGTGAGACACAGACAAACCCTGTTTACTCAGTAGGTACTTTAACACTCCAGTTAAGGAGGAAGTCAAAGGAAGGGAAGGGAGGGTAATAATGTCTAAACCTTGTAATGTCCTACAGAATCCACAAAGGAAAACCAAACAAAGGCATTGGAATAAAGGTAAAATAGCAATAGCCTGTGAGTTAGCAGTGATCTCCACACAAGGGGAACAGAAACTTCTTTACTGTGTGAGGCCTGACTGGGGAACTGAAAGAGCCTGGCTCTGGCTTTCACACTCATAGCAAGTGGAGTCCTGAAGAAGTGCTGCAGTCTTGCCCCCTAGGGGTGAAGATACCTCTCCTATGAGATGCTGGGCAATTTATCCCAGTGACCAGTTGTGGGGGTACTGAAATGAACATTCAAAAACCTCCTCTAAGGCCGGGCAGTGGTGGCGCACACCTTTAATCCCAGCACTTGGGAGGCAGAGCCTGGCGGATCTTTGTGAGTTCGAGGCCAGCCTGGTCTACAGAGCAAGATCCAGGAAAGGCACAAAGCTACACAGAGAAACCCTGTCTCAAAAAACAAAACAAAATAAAACAACAACAACAAAACAAAAAAACTCCTCTAAAAGCTCACAGCCTTAGGGCATGCTGCTCTGTTCTTAATCTGACTTTGATGCTACAGAATCTGAGTCTTATGAATTTAATAACCTTGTCACAAAGGATGCACCTCTGTGCTTATACACCTTTTATGCAGAATAATAATTGGCTGAACAGTACAAAAATGAAGTGGTATGAAATAAATGCATTCTTTAGAAGTGGTCCCTCATGTCAGGTTCAAGTAAATATAGTCAGAAATCAGAATTTTTAAAGCAAAATGCAGTTTCCCAAATTGCTTTGAAACTCTAGCTTTATTCCCTTCTAAGAGAGGAAGGGGAATAAAGCATAGAAAGACACATGATAAAACCAATGGTAGAGGAAGAGGGAAAACCCTTCCAACTGTAGGCTGCACATAACAAAACAGCATGTGCAAAAAAAAAGCCCTGTGGCCTCCTATAGCCAGAGAAGGTAAAAGCTTTGTGAATGTCCCACAAAGGACTGGACCTCGGACTTTGCCCAGGTCCCAAGGAGGGGGCAAACTCCTATTCTGGGAAGTTATCTTTCTTTTAATAAAAGGCTTCTATTTCTATCACTAACTATATGTACCTGGTGCAATTCCAGGACAGAGAACCTGGAAATCCCATGTGTGCTGTCTGGACTCTGATTTATGCTTATAACACTTTTGGTAAGCACCAGCTAGGAATACAAATACATGCATACACACATATGTATTCTCTTAAGAACTTTAACTCAGGGGCTGGAGAGATGGCTCAGCAGTGGATGCTTGCTGCTCTTCCCAGACCCAGCAGTTCCCAGCACCAACAGCCTGTAACTCCAGCTCTGGGAGATCCAATGCCCTCTTCTGGCCTTTGTGGGGACCCATCCCTATATGCATGGCATACTCCCCCTCCCAAAAAAAAACTAAACAAACAAAACTTTAAGTTAAAGAAGCACAAAATGCTTTCCAACTTCTTTTTTCCTTACCAAGATTCATCCTGGAATCTATTCCTGTCTTCCATTCCTGCTACTTTCAACTTTCTCAGAGCAGTTGGAAAGGATGGGCAAGCTCCCAACCAGAAGGCACCAGCTCCAATTTATCCCTTCCCCCTACTTTCCTGTAGGTGGCTTGTGGCACCTGTGGTGGTTTGAATGAGAATGGCCCCCCAGGATCACATATTTGAATGCTTAGTCATCCGGCAGTGGCACTACTTGAAAGCATTAAGAAATAAGGCCTCTCTGGAGGAAGTGTGTCACTGGGCGTGGGCTTGGAGGTTTCAAAAGCCCAAGCCAGGCCCAGCGGCTCTCTCGTCCTGCTGCCTGTGGATCTGGATGTAAAACTCCATCATTAAGATAATGGGCTAAACCTCTGAGACTGTAAGAAAGCTTTAATTTTTTTAAAAGTTAATTAAATTTATTGATTTTTACATCCTAACCACAGTTTCCCCTGCCTTCTTTCCTCCCATTCCCTCTCCCAAACTCCCCTCTGTCCCCTCCCCCCAATCCACTCCTCCTCCATTTCTGTTCCGAAAGGGGCAGGCCTCCCAAGGGTATCAACAAAACACGGCATATCAAGTTGCAGTTGGACGAAGCACCTCTCCTTGTATTAAGGCTGGGCAAGGCAACCCAGTATGAGCAATAGGTTCCCAAAAGCCAGCCAAAGTGTTAGGGACAGGCCCTCACTCCCACTGAGTCCTACAAGTAGATCAAGCTACACAACTGTCACATATGTGTAGAGGGTCTAGGTCAGTCCCATGCAGGCTCCCTGGTTGTCAATTCAGACTCTTTGAGCTTCTATGAGCCCAGGTTAGTTGGTTCTGTGGGGTTTGTTTTGTTTTGTTTTGTTTTTTGGTGTGTGTGTGTGTGTGTGTGTGTGTGTGTGTGTGTGTGTGTGTGATGTTCTTGACCCTTTTGGTTCATATAATCCTTCCTCCCTCTCTTCAGCAGGACTCCTGAGCTTGGCCCAATGTTTGGCTGTGGGTCTGCATCTATTTCCATCAGTTACTGGATGAAGCCTCTCTGATGACAATTGGGGTAGGCACCAATTTATGAATATAGCAGAATATCATTAGGCATCATTACATTGATACTTTTCCCCCTCTAATCATGTTTGGTTCTATCCTAGGTCTTTGGGCCATCCAGACTCTGGGTCCTGGCATCCAGGCAGTGTCAGGGGTGGGCTCATGCTTGTGGCATGGGTCTCAGGCTGGACCAGTCGTTGGTTGGCCACTCCTACAATCTTTGTGCCACCCTTTCCCCAGCACATTCCATAGGCAGGACAGACTGTAGGTCCAAGGTTATGTGGCTGGGTTGGTATTTTAATCCTTCCACTGGAAGTCTTGCCTGGTCACAGGAGATGGCCAGTTCAGGCTGTATATCTGCTATTGCTCGGAGTCTTAGCTAGGGTCATCCTTGTGGATTCCTGGGAGTTGCCCTTGCACCAGGTTTCTACCTGCCCTGGAAATGCTCCCCCAATCATCTCTTTCAGTACTCTCCCCCTCCATCCACTGACCAACCTGACCCCTCAGGTTCCCATCCCCACCTGTCCCCAGTCCACCCACAAGATCCCTTCTATTTCCCCTTCTCAAGGAGATCCGTGCACATCCCCCCCCGCCCCCCGCTGAGCCCTCCTTATTACCTAGACTCTGTGTCTGTGGATTGTAGCATAATTCTCCTTTATTTTATAGCTAATATTCACTTATGAGTGAGTACATACCATGACTGTCTTTCTGGGTCTGGGTTACCTCACTCAGGACGATTTTTTTCTAGTTCCATCCATTTGCCTGCAAATTTCATCATGTCAATGTTTTTAACAGCTGAATAATACTCTATTGAGTAAATATGTCACATTTTCTTTATCCATTCTTCAGTTGAGGGACATCTAGGTTATTTCCAGATATTTCTGGGTATTATGAATAATAAAGCTGCTATGAACATAGTTGAACAAGTGCCCTTGTGGTAAAAATCAGTAGCCCTCTTATATACAAACAGTAAATGGGCTGCTGAAAAAGAAATCAGGGAAATAAGGCCTTTCACAATAGCCAGAAAAAAAATATAAAATATCTTGGGGTAACTCTAACCAAGCAAGTGAAAGACCTGTATGACAAGTCTTTAAAGAAAGAAATTGGAGAAGATATCAGAAGATGGAAAGATGTCTTAGTTATGGTTTCTATTGTTGTGAAGAGACACCATGATCACAGCAATCCTTATAAAGAAAAAACATTTCATTGGGGTGGCTTATATTTGCAGAGGTTTAGTCCATTATCATCATGGTGTGACATGGTTGTGTGCAGGCAGACATGATGATGGAGAAGTGTCCTACATCTTGGCTTGCAGGCAACAGGAAGTGGTCTAAGACACTGGGTGGTATCTGGAGCATATATGAGACCTCAAAGCCTGACTCCACAGTGACACACTTCCTTCAATAAGATCACATTACTCCAACAGGCCATACCTCCTAATAGTGCCACTCCTTTTGGGGTCATTTTCTTTCAAACCACCATATTCTGCTCTCTGGCCCCCAAAGATGTATAGCCATATCATAATGCAAAAATGCATTCAGTTCAACTTCAAAAGTGTCCATAGTCTGTAACAGTCTCAAACTTATTTCAAAGTCTAAAATTCTCTTCTAAGATCCATGCAATCTCTTAACTGAAATCCCCTGCTGCAAGTCACAGGAAAATGTAATGGAATTCAGCTACTATCACAAAAGCTACTACTTGGAAAGGTCAAGGACTTTTCCGAAGGTCAAGCCATGGTTTAAGAAGTCTCGGTGATATTTTAGCTCATATATATATATATATATATATATATATATATATATATATATATGTTAGCCGATTCTTTGAATGATTTCCTTGTATGCTATGTATGCTTCCAAGAACTCATAACAGTGTATTTTGTCTGAAATACCTATCAAACATCCAAGGCCAAATGATCTGAATAAAGGCAAATTAAGCTCGGACCCTCCTTTCTGATACAGCCTTAGTGGTATTTATACTAACATCATAGACTCCTAACATTTACCAAACCACCTCTAGGGATGTCGTTTGAACATATAAATTCCCTTTTTCTGATATATTAACTGTTTTAGCTCTTAGTTGACCTCCTCCTTTACCATTCTCCTTTTGGGTTGTAAAGGAAAGCCTGATGGTCACTGCCTGAGGAAAACTCTTGTCTGCCTTTATAACCCTGTAAGAATTCAAGCCTGGGGCTGGAGATATGGCTCAGCGGTTATGGGCGCTGACTGCTCTTCCAAAGGTCCTGAGTTCAATCCAAAGGTCCTGAGTTCAATCCCTAGCAACCACATGGTGGCTCACAACCATCTGTAATGAGATCTGGCACCCTCTTCTGGCCAGCAGGCAGACATGCAGACAGAACACTGTATACATAATAAAGAAATCTTAAAAAAAAAAAAAAAAAAAAAAGAATTCAAGCCTGGTGACCTTGCTTGAACTAGAGCACTACTATTGCATGGGTATTTAACTATAAACCTCAAAGATGGGGGAGGATTTTGACTGGAGAACTAGAAGAATGAGATGGAAGATGAGGAAGAGCCAGATGGGGAAGAATGAGATGGGTAAGAATGAGATGGGGCAGAACTAAGAGGAGAGAATTAAGATAGAACTTAGAAGGGACAGCAGATAAACGTAGAGAGAAATTAGGCAAGAAAGGAGCTAGGAATGGTAACAGAACTGAAGTTACGTAGATAGGATTTTATGCTGGAGGAATAAAGTAGATGGACTAAGAGCTCAGTGTACTTAGATTCTTTTCCCGAAAATAATTCACGCCATTTGTAACTTGTCTTCTGGGCCCCTGGGAAGAAAATTATTAAGATTGGTCCTTAATAATATTTGAGACTTAGTGGCTGTAGCTGAGGATATACTCTATCAGGACCCTAAGGGCAGGCCAGTACAGATGCCTAAATGCTAACAACTAGTATGGCCCATTAAGCAGTACTTAAAACATTCCACCTCTTTCCTAACCCAAAGTACCAAAATCCAAATTCCTCCAAACAAAAGCATGGCCAGGCCTATCACAGCAATACCACAGTGCCTGATATCAACTTCTGTTTTAGTTAGGGTTTCTATTGCTGTGAGGAGACACCATGACCACAGTAAACCTTATAAGGGAAAAGTTAACTGGGGTGGCTTACATTTACAGAGGTGTAGTCCATTATCGTTATGGTGCAACATGGTGGCATGCAGACAGACATGGTGCTGGAGAAATAGCTGAGTGTCCTACATCTTGACTTACAGGCAGCAGGAAGTGGTCTAAGACACTGGGTAGTGTCTTGAGCATATATGAGACCTCAAAGCCCACTTCCACAATGACACACTTCCTTCAATGAGACCATACCTACTCCAACAAGGACACACTTCCTAATAGTGCCACTCCCTTTGGGGATTATTTTCTTTCAACCTACCACAAAAGATCTTCCATGCTCACGGGTAGGTAGAATTAACATATTAAAAATGGCCATGTTGCCAAAAGCAATATCCATATTTAATGCAATCCTCATTAAAATCCCTACACAATTCTTTACAGAACAATACTCAACTTCATATGGAGAAACAAAAAACTCAGAATAGTTAAAACAATCCTGTACAATGAAAGAACTTCCAGAGGTATCACCATCCCTGATTTCAAGTTGTACTGCAGTGTTATGGTAATAAAAACAGCATGATATTGGCATAAAAAGAGACAGGTGAATCAATGGAATCCAATTGAAGATCCAAATGTAAAGCCACACAACTATAGACACCTGATTTTTGACAAGAAGCCAAAATTATACAATGGAAAAAAGAAAGCATCTTCAAAACAACGGTGATGGCATAACCGGATGTTGGCATGTAGAAGAATGCAAATAGATCCATATCTATCACTCTGCACAAAACTCAAGTCCAAGAGGATAAAAGACCTCAACATAAAAACAGTTACATTAAACCTGATAGAAGAGAAAGTGGGAAATAGCCTTGAACACATTGGCATAGGAGACAACTTCCTAAATAGAACACCAGTAGCACAGACACTAAGATAGACAATAGTGTAACCTCACGAAACCGAAAAGCTTCTGTAAGACCTTTAAAGGATACTGTCAATAGGACAAAATGACAGCCTACAGAATAGGAAAAAAATCTTCACCAACCTCACATCCGACAGAGGGCTGATTTCTAAAATACATAAAGAACTCAAGAAACTAGACATCAAAACAAACAAATAATCCAATTAAAAATGGGGTACACATCTAAATAGAAGAATCTCAATTGACAGAGAAACACTTAAAGAAATGTTCAACATCCTTAGCCACCAGGGAAATGCAAATCAAAATGACTCTGAGAGTCTATCTTACACCTGTCAGAATGGTTAAAACACAAATGACAGCTCATGCTGGAGAGGATGTGGAGTAAGGGGAACACTCCTCTATTGATGGTGGAAGTGCAAATTTGTACAGCCACTTTGGAAATCAATGTGGCAGCTTCTCAGAAAATTGGGAATCGATCTACCTCAAGACCCAGCTATACCACTCTTGGGCATGTACCCAATGTGCTCAATCATAAATGCTTCCTTTTTATAAGAGTTGCCAGATTATGGTGTCTCTTCACAGCAATAGAACACCGACTAAGGCAGTGCCCTACGTCCACAGACCAAGGAGCTCACACTAGAGGCTGCCAAGGGAATCCTATACTTAAGACTGGGAAAGTTGGGGAGCTGCCTGCTGCCCACAAGGAGAGAGAGGATGGCTATATGGGACATGGACCTGTTATGTGGACTAACCAGTGTAGCACTGGCCACATAGAACTATTATAAAAACAGGAAAGGTTCATTCAGTACCCACAAAAGACTTGACCTAGTGGTGTGCATCCCTCCTAGGCTAACAGTCAAGTGGGCTACAAGTGAATGGTGCCTGGGGCAGATGGGAGACCATCCCTCAACAGAGCCTAGTTGTGATCAGGTACATTCCCATGGCAACGAGCCACAACTGGTTTCAGGAAAGGCTCATGGGAAAAGTGATTGGGGTGGGCGTGTTCTGCCTTGGGCTCTGACAGTGTAGACATTTATCTACCCAACATTAACTACTCTACTATCCTCTTAGTTGAACTTGCCAAATCCTGGGACAGAGGAGCAGAGACCTCCTCCTGTGCTCTTTTGGCAACCTGCACTTCCCTCTTGGGGTTCCACAATGACATTCCCCGGCGGGGCAAGCCACCTCTCCTATGGCATAGCCATTCTCAAAGGCCCACACCTCATCCCCTGCTCATAGGATGGACTGAAAGCAGAAAGAACTGTTGCCACTGTACCTGGGCATACAGGGCTGCTGGGCCCAAATCATGGGGTACTGATGGAAGATGAAGAGGTTACTTTGAAATCTATTATGGCATGTTTGATCATGTTGAGATTTATTGTAGTGGTATTTGCTCCACCCATGACTTTGGGATATAGGGCCCGAAGGAGGCAGTGCATCTTATACGTGACCTCTTAAAAAGAAAAGAAGGGTCATGAGCCCCTTCTCCCTGCTACCTGCTGCCTGATGTCATCGAACTGCCAGGTGGATTCGCTCCCAGTCAGATCAGAAGACTTCAGCTGTCTACTCCGTTCTATATTCCTGAGTATATTTCCTCAATCTACCCTAAAAAATTTCCCTAATACTCCTTAACCAGACTCCCATAGATTTGTTGCATTATCTAGGAAGAGAGATGGCTTAGCTATTAAGAACACTGACTAATGTCCCAGAGAACCCAGGTTCAATACCTAGGCCATCTGGTGTCTGATCACACCAGGATTTAAAAAACAAAACAAAACAAAAAACCTACGTGACCATGCCTCCTTCTGGCCTTATAGCCCAAGGTAACGGGCAGAGCAAATACCACTACAATTTGTGTTTAAGTTTAAACTTGGCCACCTTTCCCAATATGCCAGTTAAAGACTTCAATAGTGAGGAATAATTTTTTAACCTTTTATTTAGTGTGTTTATGTGTATGCTATGGCACAAGTGGAGGTCTGAGAACAACTTGCAGGAGTCAGTTCTCTCCACTACACAGGTCCCAAGGATCAAACTCAGGTCATCAGGCTTAGCAACATGTACCTTAACATGCTATGTCGTCTCACAAGCCCCAAACATGAGATTTAAACATGGTCAGCCTGGGAAAATGAATAGCGGGATCTGATGGTCCCCAAAGAACCTTTTGCATACTGGCATGAGCTTTAAACTTAAATAAAAGTGAAGAGATAACATTATCTGGCTGGTTGTTTTCTCAATTATGGTTCTACAAGATGGTTCAAAAAGTTCCTGTTGCTTGAGGAGATGGATCTCTGTAACACATTTGGCAAGCCACCAGTCAGGAGGCGAGAATATCAGATCCCTTGAAACTGGAGTTATAGCAGTTGGAGCTGCCTGGTGTGGGTGCTGGGAAGGAAACCTGGGTCCTCTGCAAGAATAGGCACTCTTAACTATCAAACCCTCTCTAGCCCCATGATACAAGATTTTCTTTGTTGTTACTACAAAAACTTTATGAAACTTACCATGGGAATACAGCATTTGGAGCAATCTGAATCTGTTCCTAGGCCATTGTCACTCGTTTGTATAGATGTAACCAACCGTCCCACCAAATAAGAAACACAGAAACAATGTGAAAGAGAAAGCCGAGAGGTCAGAGCTCAGAGCCAAAATCTCACCCTTCCGCCTGTGGTGTCCCAGCCTCCCGAATGAGAGCCCTATTTCCTGACTGTTCGTCTATTTAAAGAGACAGAACAAGCCACAGCTATCTCACCTCACCAGTTCCTCAGCTGGTCCTGTTTCCTCAGACTGGAAGCTTCTGTGTCCTCATCCCAATAGCTCTCAGCTGAACTGTGTTGCTCCAAAGCCTGAAAGCTTAACCAGCCAAATGCTTCTAGTTTCTGGGTCTCACGCCCTATATATCTTTTTGCTTTATATCACCACTCCCTGGGATTAAAGGCTGGCTTTCTGGGATTAAAGGCGTGTGCCACCACCGACACACTCTTGCTATGGCTCTAATAGCTCTGACCCCCGGGCAACTTTATTTATTAACATACAATCAAAATCACATTTCAGTATAATTAGATTACCACCACATTTCCCCTTTTCTATTTTAATAAAAAGAAAAAAAAGCAAAAGGTTATGACTAACAAAAGAAAAACTATATACAAAAGTACAATAACTATATACAATATATACAAATAATAAATACCTAAACAGGTATTGGACAAATTAGAGAAAATAATTCCATTATCTATCCTATTTTGGTAAATCCAAGATGTATCTAATGCACTTTCTATCCTAATTAATTTTCAACTATAAGTAACTAATCTTCAACCATAACTAACTAATCTTCAACTCCCTCAGAGACCCAAGAAGGAAATAATATTAGCTAACAAAAATAAAAAACAGGAAGTGCATGCAAGCAACTTCCAAAAAATTTGTGAGTTGACAGAAACAGCCAGCTGCCTGGGCAGTCACCTGAGGTTTCTCCGCAGTGTTGGGGCATCATCTTCAGCCTATAGGCTTAGTGTATCTGACAGACTCATTTGTGAAGTAGGATGTACACAAGGTCAACAGTTCAATCTCACATTGGGTGAGAGCAGTCCATGTACCAGAAACACCTGAATTCCACTAGTGTCCTGTCATGATTCAGGATTTTAAATTCTGGAAATTGTTGACAGTTTTTAAATTCAGCTGTCCATTCTTCTTGGCTGTGTATATATGGCTTCATCTCAGCATCCCCTTCTTCTCCACATCCCTTTATTAAATGCCAGTCTACTTTTGAGAGGCATGAGCTTTCAGCTGCTGTTCCATTGTACAACAGAATCCATCGGCCCTCTGCCTGTTAAGCTGCCTTCGAAGAAAAGGGCACCGTACCTTTTCCGGATGTGAAGGCCACTTCAGGGATGGGGCCATATTGTCCTGGCCTCAGAAGATGCCTTTTGATAAAGCCATAACCACACTTGTTTTGACAAGAATCAGTAGTCCATTGTTTCGTGTTTTGTCTGTCCATTTTGTCCTGTTGATTCGAGGATACTTTGTTGTCCAGTGGCTAACTTTTGCCACAAGGAAAGTTGACTCCATATGCAGTTTCTTCAATGCCCATATTTTCTCTGAAGTAGATTAGTACTGCCAGGAGGTGACATGTCTCAAAAAAGAAAAATTTTCTAAGTTATTAAAACATTTTAAATGCCATATTCTGTAGATCTCTGAAGGGTTTGAAGATGACCTGTCTAAAACATCTCTGCTCAATTTTTAAAACATATCTAATATGACTACAAGTTCTATTGTAATGTCTAACTACTAACTTTCATTTCTTTATATCCTAGTAGTTGGTAATAATAACATTCAAGGATCAGAAATTTGTATTATATTGTTAAATGAATGGTATAAATACAATTAGAAATATACATATAGCATTTTCTAACAATATCAGTTTCAAATTTGTAGTAATTGTCTTTTTCTTTTCTTTTTTTTTTTTAAACAAGAACCTTAAATCTAATCTCCTTTGCTTAGCCTTTTTCTTAACCCTTGACAATAACTTGTAACCAACCCCCCTAAATACTGAAAATTATCCCAGACCCAAAACCCATTAAAAGGACCAAAAAACCACCCACCCCACACCACCTCTTTGGGAATGTGGGCGACGTAGTCTTAAAATTGCTTCCTGCTGGGTATGGGCGAAGTTTTCTTTATCCTGAAAGAAAAATTTTTGGTTAATTGTCAAATTCTAGGAGAGGTAACTATATCCTTCATTATCCAGTCTGTGTATAATGCCAAAGTTCAGGGTTTATCTCAAGTCCTTATTCAAGTAGTCTTTGAGACTGGATCATCTCAGCTAGTCATCTCAAAATTGCTCTGAGCACCTTGTAGTTCAAAGCTGATCTGTGGATGATGTTTGTCAGCTTAATGATATTATTATTGTCCACGTGGAATTGTTGTTGTTGTGGGGCCCCATCTTCTTTCTGGAGACTTCAGTTGATGTTAGGCCTGGCCATGATTTCCTGCAGAAAACTGATAAGAGACTGGAACATAAAAACATATATATGCAGCTAGCCTTTTTTCTAGAATTAGTTAGTACTCTATATGACCATTCATATCTTAACAAAGTTTAAAATGTATATATATCTATATATCTTTATATGTTAATCTTGTAAATTTTGGTATAAAATTCATACTTTAAGAAAAGTTTAAAGAATCAGAATAGAATCAAAGAGTTGAGATTAGTAATAGAATAGTCCCTTAATTAATTTTGCTTTTGTCCTGTACCATAGCAGAAGATGGCTCTTATTCTGGCATGATACAGGGAGTTTGCATTTTCCTTTTAACAACATGCTTGATTTTAAAGAAGGAGAGAGCCATTCTCCAACTCCAAAGTCAGCTTTAAATTTTAATTGAACTGGGACTGTTAGAAAACCAATAGTGTTAAATCTTTAGAGAAAAGCAGAAACAAACATTTAGGAAGACATAAAATTTTTCAGATAATATATACCCATACACCGTTTCACTCGGTTTCTTGGGATAGATGATTTGTCCCTTTTCTTCAGTTGTCTCATTTGTCCAGTGTTCTTCAGATTCCTTAACCTTCATTCTCCTAAAAGACAAAAACAAAAACCTTTCCCCAAGACTAATTTTGGGGATGTTCCTTTTTGGCAAGTTATTATCTGATTAAATGAAAAGGCATGTGTTACTGGTACAAGTTAGTTTAAATTGGATGTTCATGCTGGTTGATGAACTATCACCTCCTCAATTAAGAGGTCTCTCTTGTTCAAATCGAACCTTTATCAATTTTGATGGTACCCACAGCTTATCTTCTCCTGTAGAAACAAAAGCAAAACCTCGTCCCCAATGTAATACATACCCTGGTTTCCATTCTGAGGTCAGCACATCCTTAAAGTATATAGGCTGATTTAATTCTGTAGTTTTTTCTATTATCCAATGTCTCTCAGTCGGTAGAGCATGAGACTCTTAATCTCAGGGTCGTGGGTTCGTGCCCCACGTTGGGTGCCAGTTATAGATGTAACCAACCGTCCCACCAAATAAGAAACACAGAAACAATGTGAAAGAGAAAGCCGAGAGGTCAGAGCTCAGAGCCAAAATCTCACCCTTCCGCCTGTGGTGTCCCAGCCTCCCGAATGAGAGCCCTATTTCCTGACTGTTCGTCTATTTAAAGAGACAGAACAAGCCACAGCTATCTCACCTCACCAGTTCCTCAGCTGGTCCTGTTTCCTCAGACTGGAAGCTTCTGTGTCCTCATCCCAATAGCTCTCAGCTGAACTGTGTTGCTCCAAAGCCTGAAAGCTTAACCAGCCAAATGCTTCTAGTTTCTGGGTCTCACGCCCTATATATCTTTTTGCTTTATATCACCACTCCCTGGGATTAAAGGCTGGCTTTCTGGGATTAAAGGCGTGTGCCACCACCGACACACTCTTGCTATGGCTCTAATAGCTCTGACCCCCGGGCAACTTTATTTATTAACATACAATCAAAATCACATTTCAGTATAATTAGATTACCACCACACGTTTGGTTCCATGTTTGAGGTCAGATCTGTGTTGTTGCTGTGTGTGTGTGAGTTGCTGGGAACGGAACTTAGGGCTTCATACATGCATGATGGGTAAGCACTCTACCCACTGAACTGTTTTCTCAGCCCTGTCAACAACTTTTGGCACCTAAACATGATGCTCTAAGGATGAACTCCTTTCACCAGAAGAGTAGTCTGGACAAGTGTCAGGTACCAGAATGTGCCCACTATGCCCAACCACTTAATGTCACCTCCTCAGGTAGATGCTGGCAAGCTTTTTCAGGGACTTGGACTTGCTTGGTTTGGGCCACAGTCCACTGGTTTATTCTGAGCTGGTGAACAGTCAGCAGTATGGTGTCCTCTGTGGTTTTTTCAGTGTGTGTGGCTTCAGAACATTTGGTTTAATTTGTTTTTAGAATGTTTGGTTGCTAATTTGTTAGCATTCAGCCTCTTAACTCTTTGCCACCACTTTAGTGTCTAATTTATGGAAGAATATTTGAATAGTTGTCATTTGGTTCCCTAGATGGTTGTGTTTGGTAACTGTATAAATTCAAGTTATAAATATTTTAAAACTGGATAAATATAACTAAAGATAATTTGATTTTATGCTTCCTAAAATAGGGAATATTTGATTTCACACACACACAAACACACACACACACACCCACACACACACAAATTTGAAGACATGGACAACAATTAAAGATTACAAATGGACAGCATACTTTAATTGAAATTTTATTTTATTTTTGGGTTTTCAAGACAGGGTTTCCTCTGTGTAGCCTTGGCTGTCCTGGAATTCACTCTGTAGACCAGGCTGGCCTCAAACTCACAGAAATCCACCTGCCTCTGCCTCTTGAGATCTGGGATTAAAGGCATGTGCCACCACTACCAGGTCTAACTGAAAATTTAAAACATGTAAAAAAAAACCCTGAAAATTTTAATATATAATTAATAAGAGTTTTAAAACTACATCTAAGATAAAGAAATGTTTAAATATGAGTAACAAATTAATAAAAGGTTTAATAAAGATAAATTTAAAAAAAAAAGGCTTTGTTTTCTGCACTGACTTTTTCTCTTTACCTTCAAACAGAAAAAAATTTTCTAGCAAAGAAAAGAACTGTTAGTCTATTTTAGGATAAAACCTAAAGAGAAAAGAGATCCCACTCTAAAAATCCCCTGTTGTGAAGGTGACCCTCTGTTAATTAACTCTTAAACAAGTAAGGAAAATAAACTAATCCTACCTAACAGCTTTACCTTGGAACTTTCTCCTCTCATTAAACCTTTCTTACATCTCAAAGAGGTCGAGTTTTAATTCTGTATGAGTTCTTCTTGCTGGGTGTACCCTATTCTAATTATGTCATGTCTGTTCATGGTAATTGTTTTCATTTCATCTTTGTCATTTTGCATCCTGAGAAAACTAAGTGATAACAGTCTGTGACCATTTCATTTATACATACAAAAACTTCGTTGTGTGCTTCTCTTAGCATGCCTAATTTTGCTTTTAAGATTTATGTGTACAAGTGTTTTGTCTGTATGTACGTGCCACACATGTATGCCTCAGAGGTCAGAAGAAGGCATTGGATCCCATGGAACTAGAGTTATGAATGGTCATGAACTACTTTTGGGTGCCGGAAATAGAACTCAGGTTTTCTGCAAGTGCAACAAGTCCTCTTAATTGCTAAGCTATCACTCCAGCCTCATTACTAGGCCTAATTTAAAACATGTCAGAAAACATGAATGTGTGAGAGATATATTAAAAGGCCCGATAAATACATACTGCCATATAATAAATGTAGGTATTCTTAACTCTCTGAAACGTAATGGTATTTTTTTTGCCTATCAAATGTTTTATGAAACCTTAAACTGCTACTTGTGTATATAAAATGAACAGCATTCATTGGCATCACAACATGAAAGCTCCACTAGGCCATTAAATTTTACACTGGATACATAGATTTTTAATAAGGATTTTCTTCTGAAACCGGTTCTGGAAAAGATTAAAATTTTATTTCATTTTTTTTTTAAAGTCAAGGGTAACAAAAATAAAACAGCATCAAAATGCTTTATGTTGATCCCATTCTCCGGATGCTGTGTTAAGAATTCTTCTGTTGGACTGATCCCTTTTATAAGAGTGCTCTTAGTGTACAAGTGATGCGTGTAAGATTTCTGGAACGGTTGAGATACATCTAGAATGATGGATATGTTTGCCAAAGATCTTTAAGTTGAACTTCCTTTCCATAATGAAAATTATAGGAGTTACAATACCATCAAGCAGTAACATTAGACTGGATATACTTACTCTGTATATAATAAAAAGGACATATTAAGTCTTACCAAAAAAAGGAAAGTCTCCCTTATTTTAGTTACAACTCTGCATTACTAAAATCATATTTCTCTGGAGATCCTGGACAGAGATAATATACTGTATCTGACAGGGTATTAAAGCTGGCTAAAGAAGGGCACTAGATGTTTGGAGACAAGATACAGCCTGTAGAGCTTCATTGTAAGGGAGTGGCACCAGTGTCCATAAGACTCAAGTCTCTGCAGCTTCAAGAACACAAGGACCCTACACCTATAGGCTATTAAAAGGCTGAAGGACATAAAGATCTCTTCAGACAACAAACAGGATGCTTTAACTTCTTAAAGGCAAAGATAAACTCTACTATAAATCTGTCAGTAATTATAACCATGTTTTGGTTTTTTTCATTCTTTTTCTTTTGGCACTGTTGGTACTCAATGGTTACAACTCTATACTATCTTCCCCTTAACATATTCTACTACTGAATTTTTTCCTAAAAATTGTTCTTTTGTATTTTGCCATGATCTCAATGTATAACCATTGGTTGGGATTTTTTTATTTGTATATATGGTTTTATTTGTTTGTTTGTTAATTTGTTTTAGCATTCTAAAGGACCATATCCAGAACAATTGCACAGCTTTTGGTTTTCTTGACTCTGGTCCTTTATGGTTGGCATAATCATATTATTCTTGTATTGACAACTTGTTTAAGATTTATTTAAGTGTATAGATATTTTGCTTGCAGATATGTATGTGTATTACATGTGTGTCTGATGCATGCAGATGCCAAAAGAGGTTGTTAGATCCTTAGGAACTGCAATTATGGATGGTTGTGAGCTGCCATGTGGGTGCTGAGAATCAGACCCAGGTCCCCTGCAAGAGCAATTAGTGCTCTTAACTGCTAAACCATTTCTCCATCTTTTTTTTTTGATCCTGTAAAAGCTGTTCTTCTAGGATATGACAGTTTCAAACTTAACTCATTATGATTCATGTCAACTCCCACAACAAAAACTCCAAAGCCTCCTCTCCAACCAATAGATACAATAGGAAGAGAGCTTTGTAGTCTCTCTTTGGCAAGGATTACACTCCTCATCAGCATGGAAATTGTACAAAATAGATTATCATCCTCAGAAAGATTTTTAAGACCACAGCTCTGAGGATGGAGTAAAGTGAGGTAGGCAAATAGGAAGTTCTAGAGGCAAACAAACAAAAAGCAATGACAAAGGAATACTGGAAACACCTCCAACTGAGGTCTATGCATAACAAAACAGTATGCTTTAAAAAAAAAAAAAAGCCCTACCTTCTCTAATTGCCAGAAAAGATGGAGGCTATGTAAATGTGCTATAAAAGATAGAGACTCTCTTGGCCAAGGGCCTTTTGATCTTAGAACTTTCTTTGCCAGTCTTTGGGCCCACTCCCATTCTGGGGAATATTTATCTTTTTTCCTAGTAAAAGATCTCTATTTCCATCACTACCCATGTGTCTCTGGTCCAACTCTTGTTTTGAACACAGGAACCTGGGCATCTCAGTGGGGTGTATTCTGGACTCTGACCCATGCCAACAGTGAAAGTACAACTGAGGTTCTCTTAGATTTATGTTTTGGCATGTCTTGCTTTTATAAAAGGTGTGTTTGTTTAATGGCCATCTGGGAAACATTTTTGGTTTTCAAAATGTAGCAAGACTACCTAATGAACCAAACACTGTTTTGTTTTTGTTTTTGAGACATAGTTTCACTATGTCTCCCTGTTTGGCCTGGAACTATGTAGACCAGGCTGGCCTTAAATGCACAGAGATCTGCCTACCTCTGCCTTTTGAATGCTGGGATTAAAGGTGTGCATCATCACTCTGCCAGGCTAAGGCTAGTTAATGAATATTGGAAAAATGGGAAAGTTGTTTGTTTTTAATCAGTTTTGCATGAGAAAAAAACCCCTACTTTTCTTTTGAAGCCACATCTCAGGATGCAATCAATAGATATATGATCCTTCATTTACTGTTTGTGACAATCAATTCAATTTCTTATACACTCAAATCCAAATTAGAACTATCTGCCTCACAATGAGATTTTATTGCTATTACTTACTTTTCTAAGTTCTAGATGCTGTAAAAGTTACAAGTTAGTACTGTTTTAACACTTGTATTTCTTCTCCTCAAAAAATTAAGGAGCAAATATTTTAATAAGCCTTATGCAAAACATTTCTGACCATTTTACTGGTAGTTAACCCGACATATGTGTCTGGGTATAACCATGACTTCTCTGAGAACTGGAAAATACTATATAATGCAAAAAGTAAAAAATGTACAACTTTCCCAAATAACTTCACTTAAACTATGCTGGCATATAGAATATGGGTAGGCCAGACCACCAGTTAAATTTGCTAGACACAAAAATAATAATAACTTGAAGATTAAAGAAAGCAAAACAGAATTTAACTGGTGAAAGGGACTACATTGCAGAGGTGCTTCCCGAAGAGCTTCTGGAGGGATGATAGATGGCCCACCCTTTTGACTGGCTGTGGGTCACATAGTACGAGACAAATTATTGGAGGTGACAACAGAGCCCAGTCACTGGCAGGTCAGAATTTGCTTACAGCACTCCAGCTAGCACCAAGGCAGATAGTAAGGAGCTACCTAGAATCCCACGGCCAGGTCTTTTTTTTTTTTTCTTTTTCTTTTTAATAATGGAAAACCATCTGTGAGGTTAATATAATAATATAAATCAAAGCTGACACAGCTAAGTGCTGGCTCAGAGTCAACCATCTGAATATGGGATTTTGCTAGTCCTTAATGACTTTGTTCAATATTTAATCAAAAATTAAGAAAGGTATAATTAACATGCAACTCTTGTAAAAAAAAAAAAAAAAAAAAAGAAAAAATATTAATTTTTCCATGGATGACCAGCACAAACTGTTAACCTGTTAAGAAAAGCCCAACTTTCCCACCATTCCAGAATATAAATATACACCCCATCTGTATATTTCTCTGTAAGCATCTTAGGTCCAGGACAAATGAGATAAAGCCAGGAGCTGACCACCCAACAGACTGATTGCTCATTCTCTGTGTGGCTGAGTCATTCATTTCTTGTGATGGGCATGGCATCTTTGAATGTGCAAGTCTTTGGGACCTTCTTGACCATCTTGTCAGAAAGACGATAGGTGCTTTTTGTTTTCTTGGTGGAATAATTCATCAGTGTTTCCTTTGAGGTTCAAACATGACCACTGGCCAGATCCCAAAGAGAAACTGTGGAAACAAGTGAGGACAAAATGAGAGAAAAGATTATTCTATGCCTGAATAGAAAGGAGATTTACAATCCCTGGGGGGTCTGGACTGTAACCTGTGTTAGGTTTGTTAGAATGAGCGGCCTGAGCATAGCAAGGGCCTTGCATCCGATCTCAAAAACGACCTTTACTTAATTTATTTAAATATACTAAGTATCTACTTTGTCAATGTGGAAGTAGGTATTTAATCTGTTAATTCCTAAAGACATCTTTTGGGGGGATTTGTGTGCACATGCACATATGCAAATGCAGTGCTTGTGGAAGTCAGAGAGGGCACTGGATCCCTTAGAGCTGGAATCAGAGGTGGTTGTGAGGCACCTGACGTGGGTGCTGGGAATGGAACTTGGGTCCTTTGAAAGAACAGGACATGCTTTTAACTGCTGAGCCATCTCCCCAGCCCCTTAATCTTCACTTCTTCCAATAATGCTATAATGTTGCTATTAACAGCTCCATTCTGTTGAAGTAACTCAGTTTTAAAGAAGAGATTTGTCTAAGCTCACATATAGTGGATGGATAACGAACACTTCAGAATTCATGTCTGATGTTCCAAAGTCTGTGCTGCTCATAGCTCTCTGTTGTCTTTTACATCCATGTGATCTTCTCAAGACCAACACCACCACCCTGCCCTTTACAACATAGACTTACCTTCACTTTTGGCCTGCATTTCAGGTAAAGTGTTCTTGTATATAAACTGAAAGGAAAGTAGAAAAATAAATTTCTTAGACAAATCAACTCATAGACTGTAATTTCAGGATGTTTGTAGTTTAGGACATTATGATGTCCCATGTGGTTGGTATCATTACTCTATCTTTGCAAATGCAGCTCTATCATTAATTAAATAAACCTATGAGAAACCCAGAGAGGTAACAGTTTCTTTGGTGTCTGTCTTTAAAGTGAGTCACTGCTGGAAGTGAGATTAGATCAGTAAAGCAGTGCATATAGCAAACATTGCTGAATTTTTTCCCTGAAAGTCATGAGGTTGTCTATAATATACAACATAGTGTTATGTATACTACATTATTTAAATGTATTTGAATAGTAACAAATATATCATGACAACATATACAAAACCTAATTTTCTAGTATTTCAAACAAGAATGTAAAGGTCAAATGAACCTCATTAAGTTTATAAAATTTAATATGGCTATGCTATATTTTCCTGTACTAAAGCTGGAACTGCAGGGAATGGCAGTTCAGAAGTTACCTGGACATTTGCTAGCTATAAGACTTTGAATTTGTTAATGTTAGCAAATGTTAGCACACGCCTTTAGTCCTATCACTCGAGAAAGAGAGATCCATCTGGATCTCTGTGAGTTCAAGGCCACACTGGGAACAGAGCCAGGTGTGGTGGCACATGCCTTAAATTCCAACACTAGTTAATGTGGTGGTATTCTAATTGTACTGAAATGTGATTTTAATTGTATGTTAATAAATAAAGTTGCCCAGGGGTCAGAACTATTAGAACCATAGACAGAGTGTGGTGGCGGCGGCGGCGCACGCCTTTAATCCCATAGATCTCTGTGTGTTCAGGGATATAGCCAGCATTGGAGACATATGCCTTTAAGACCTGGGGGGCTGTACATACAGACAGTGACGAGGCAGTCACATGTTTGGGTTTACAACCAATGAGAAGGCAGAACAAAAGACTATGAAAAGATGGACAGACAGGAAATAGCTCTCTTTCGGGAAGCTAGGAGCTCACAGGAGGAAGGGTAAGATTTTAGCTCTGAGCTCTGACCTCTCGGCTTTCTCTTTTACATTGTTTCTGTGTTTCTTATTTAATAAGACGGTTGGTTACATCTACAAGTTAACTATAAAGGTCTGGAGGTCTGTACAGACAGACAGGAAGTGATGTAGCTGGGCGGACAGAAGAAGTGAGATGCAGAACAGAAAGGCATATAGGAAGTAGCTCTCTTTGGCTGAGGATCTCCAAGTGGTAAGAACGTGGCTGGCTTCTTTCTGCTTTTCTGATCTCGTTTTTAACCCCAATATCTGGCTCCGGTTTTTATTTTTTTATTCTTATTTTTATTAATAAGACCGTTTAGCACTTTGTCTTACAGCTGATATTTTTAAGTATTTATCCAACAAAAAACCTAAACAATTGCTTTTAGTGAAAAGTTTATTAGCACAATTTAGGCTGACAATAATGCAGAAGTAGTTTTTCACTGGACGCGGTGGCACTTGCTTGTAATCCTAGTACTCAGTAGAGAAAAGCAGGAGGGTCTTGAGTTTGAGGCCAACCGAGGATACTTAGTAAATTTCAGGCCATCCTAATCTACAAGGTGAGAATATCTGGGGTGGGGAGGGAGCAAGTCATATTCAACTTAATTATTTCAACAATCTATTAAGTATTTAACAGAAGAGGAAATTGAGGCTTGGGGCCAAATAAGCAATTTGGCTTTGTCTTCTAGGTAAAACGGCAGACTAGCAGTTGCTTCTGTGTGACCTGGTTAAGAGGAAAAGTCAGTATAAGAAATAGACCTTATCCCAAAGAGAGAAAATCTTTGGAAATTCATACAGGTAGTAATAGATCAGCTGAAAAGTATAGAAAGAAAGGTAATGTATCAAAAAGCAGCCAAGCTAAGAAAACGGAGAGTAAATCCCCCCCCACCCCCCCACCCCCCCACCCCCGCCTAAAGCTAACTTGCAACAACCCAAGTGTAGGCCTCATCAACTGAGAATAACCCTGGAGTCTGACTGCTCTGAGCCTGAGGACAGCAGGTAGGGCAGCCTCTGGAACTATCTATTTGCTGTTCACTTGACATCCACTGCTGAATTCCTCCTGCAGGATGATCAATACTTAGTGTTTGTAAAGTATGAAGTCAGGTCTTCTGCCCATACAGACTTTTGTGCTTTGGTTGCTTCCCTAGTCCCCACACACTTGGGAGAGCCTCTCTAGCTAGAACATGAGCTACCTCAGAGGTATAATACTGGGAGTCTCCAGAGAACCTGCCCAGTTCATGGATTGACTACAAAGCTAAGTGTGGTCAGCTAAGACTCTTGGTACACAAAGAGGCCACTAAAGTTAAGACAGCTCTAGCGAACTTTGGACAGTTGTCCAATATAGGCTCCTCACCAGCAAAAAGCATAGCAAAGATGAGTGTCTACAACTTAGTAGGCCCTGTGTCTATTATTAACCATCTCCAAGTTTCGAGGGCACAGAAAGAAGCTGTTCCAAGGCTTGCTCTATTTCTCTTTCCTATTTTTTTTTTGCCTCTGTGCATCCTCCTTTTTCTTTTCACTTCACTTTTAGTAGTATTTCTACTTTATTATACATATTTTTAAGAAGCAAGACTTCTATGTTTTTACTCTCTACCCCTTTTTCTTGTTATTTTGAGGCAAGGGCATATGTAGTTCAGGCTGGCCCCCAATTCACTATGTAGATGAAGATGACTTTGAACTCCTGATCCTCCTGCCTCTATCTCCTGGTGCCATCATGCCCAGTTTTATGTGGTGCTGGGGATGGACCCCAAGGCTTTGTGCATGCTAAGCAAGTATCCACCAGGTGAGCAAATTTCTAGATCCTTTTCTTTTTGCCTGTGTTTCCCTTTTCCATCCTTCCTACTATATTACATATTTTTACTTTACCTTATTTATTTTTTTGCCTTTTTGAGACAGAGTTTCTCTGTGTATACCTGAAACTTGCTCTGTACACTAGGCTGGGTTTGAACTCACAGAGATCCACTTGCCTCTGCCTCCCAAGTGCTGAGATTAAAGGCTTGGATTACTACTGCCTGGTTCACTTTATTTATTTATTTATTTATTTATTTATTTATTTATTTATTTATTTTTTAAGATTTACATTTTTATTTTTAATCTCCTTTCTTACATTATCTAATTTTGTTTTCAAACTTTGAATAACTGGAACTCTCTGGTTGCTGTTGTTTTGAGATAGGTTATCATGTAAACAAGGCTAGTCTCAAACTCACTATGTAGAGCTGAGACTGACCTCTGAACTTTTAAAATCCTGCCTCCACTTCTCAAGGACTGGGATTATAGCCATGTGCCACTGTGCTCAGCTTGCTTTTTCTTTTTCTGATCTCTTAATCTTTTTCCTTTTTTAAATTTAAAAAAATGCATGGGGGTATTATGTGTACGTGTATATATCTGTGTGTGCCATATGTATGTGGGTGCCTGCAGAGGTCAGAAAAGGGTGTCAGGTTCCTTGGAGTTAAGATAACAGGCAATTGTGAGCTGTCCAATGTGAGCAGGTTCTGGGAACCAAACTCAGGACCTTTGGTAGAGCAGCAGCAAGTGCTCTTAACTGTTGAGCCATCTTTCCAGGCTGTCTAGATCTTTTTTCTTTCCCTTTATAATATTCTTCTTTACTCTTTTTCCTGTTCTTTTTTTTTTTTTTTTTTTTTTTTTTTTTTTGGTTTTTTCGAGACAGGGTTTCTCTGTGTAGCTTTGCGCCTTTCCTGGAACTCACTTGGTAGCCCAGGCTGGCCTCGAACTCACAGAGATCCGCCTGGCTCTGCCTCCCGAGTGCTGGGATTAAAGGCGTGCGCCACCACCGCCCGGCCTGTTCTTTTATTTAACCTTGCTTCTCTTTTATTTCTTTCTGTCTCCTTCTTTTATCTCATTCAGTATTATTTTCATATTTATCCTAAGAAATTTTAATTTTTATTAATTCTTTGAAAATTTTACACAATATTTTGAACATATTCATCATTTCCATTCCATCCTTTGCAATTGTTTAACTTTGTAGCACACTACATTAATTTTACCACTTTCTGTTTTTTTTTTGGGGGGGGGAGCGGGGTTTCAAGACAGGATTTCTCTGTGTAGCTTTGGTACCTGTCTTGGATCTTGCTCTGTAGACCAGGCTGGCCTCAAACTCAGAGATCCGCCTGGCTCTGCCTCCCGAGTGCTGGGATTAAAGGGGTGTGCCAAGACCCCCCCCACCCCTACCTCCGGCCTGCCACTTTCTGTTTTATGGTCAGTGGTATAGTATTGGGCTTTAATCAGTGCTCACTGTATTTAGAGTTTTTTCTTTTCTTTTCTTTTTTTTTTTTTTGGTTTAATACTTTTGCAATTACAATAGTCTGTTTACTCTGTTCTCAGTGCTACTAGGGAACTGAGCCCTCGAGAGCAAGTTGACCAATCAGAATAAAATCAGAAGAGAGGCTCATCTTGGTTTAACACATCCTCTTTGGGAATGTGGGAGTAGTGGTTCAAGACAGGGTCTCTCTGTGCAGACCTGTCCTGGAACTCACAGAGCTCTGCCTGGCTCTGCCTCCTGAGTGCTGGAATTAAAGGCCTGTACCACCACCAGGCTTTGTGCCACACATCTTTAATTCCAGCACTCAGATCTCTGTGAACTTGAGGCCAGGAGGTCTACATGGTGAGTTCCGGGCCAACATGCACTACATAGTGAGAATCTGTTTCAACAACAACAATCCCCACCCCCACAAAAAAAAAAAAAAAAAAAAAAAAAAAAAAAACAAAATGAAACAACAACAAAACAAACTGAAAAGATATCTAAACTAATAGTCTATCAAATCACAACATAGAAACACAAGAAACATGAAAAAGCAAGACAATGTGATTCCTCCAACATATAGTTCCCTACCCTCTAAACTTAAAGATGATGGGTAAAATTCTGGACAATTTGCCTTAAGATTGTTACAAATCTTGAAGTGATGAAGCTGTAGTAGGGACTTCAAAGGTGAAAGTACTGACTCTTCATTCTGCTTACAGATGTCCAATGACACCCTAAAGCTAAATAAAAACCTGGCACTCAAAACAGTGGTGGCACACGCCTTTAACCCCAGCACTCCGAAGGCAGAGCAGGCGGATCTCTGAGTTTGAGGCCAGCCTGGTCTACAGAATGAGTTCCAGGACAGCCAGAAACCTGAAACCTTGTCTCAAAAAACCAAACCAAACCAAACCAAACCAAAAAACAACAACAACACCCCCCGCCCCCAGCACTTGGCTTTCATTTTGTAAAAACTGTCTCCTTTGCTACCTTAAATTTTGGATCAGATTTTAGCTCAGATATGCTGCGGACATGTCAGTTATTTAAGGATATTCATTAAAGCTGGTAATGCCACACTGTGAAAGGCTGAAAGAACCAAGGTAAGAGAAACTAAGATATTGCCAAGATTTGCAGACATCACAATCAGTACATTATCAATGGCCATTTTTTTAATGACACCCTGTTCCAGACAACCAGACAAGTACCTAGAAGTCTTCAGTCACTTGCCTTAAACCTGAAGGCTTAACTAATTTCATCTGGTCTTTCTGGCTTTCTTTTCCCTTAGTCATTCTCTCCAGGATCCCAGAAACAACAGTTGTAATCAACAGGCCTCATCTATAAATAACTTGTGATGATTCAAAACTAGATAATTCTGCACAGCCATCTGAAGTTAATGATCAGTAAGACCAAGACGGCTGACCTATGCATATTTCATGATCCTATTCCCACTCTGCTCCTTCCCAGTTAAAACCAGAAGCTCTTCAGTACCTCAATGATAGAATTGAACACATTTGGTCCTGTGGTACTTTCTGGTTTAGATACACCGAATATAGACTATTGCGTCTTTACAAAGATGCTCTATCACACCTGAGTATTCCAATGTACATCTAAAGAGTACTCCACAAAACTAAGGCACCCTCCTAATCCACCATAATACAACACTTCTAAGCAGGTATTAACATTACATTCAAACTGCTGGTTTCCACTTTAACTGTCCCAAGGATTTTCTTTTCTTTGGGCAATAGGTTCTTACCCAGGCACACACATACCAACAGGCTACACCTTAAGAACACATGGTTTTCATTCTGCAGAATGACCTTCAACCTTCACCAACTGTCCCTTAAGACCCAAGCCATGAACTTTTAGTTCAAAGAAAATTTTCTTTTCTTTTTTTTTTTTTTAAATTTTGTTTTGTTTTTTGAGACAGGACAATTCTGGCTGTCCTGGAACTCACTCTGTAGACCACTCTAGCCTTGAACTCAGAGACCTGCCTACCTCTGCCTCCTGAGTGCTGGAAATAAAGCGTGTGCTACCACTGCCTGGCTTCTTTTCTCTATAAATATTCTAGCTTGTTTCCAAGAAGAATCTGAGACTAAATGTGTCACTGGTGAAGAGATCAGCATGTACACATTCACTCATTAAAGAACATTATATCCTGGGTGCTGACTCCATGCCGGGCGTTATTCTGCACATTTGAAAGGTGGCAATGAATAGGTAAGTCCCTGCTTGGATGAACTTATACTAGTCTGGAGAGGAAAACAAGTAGATGCAAACTTAACTCATCATAAACACTTTGAAGGGACTGGAGAGATAGTTCAGTAGTTAAGAACACCAGTGGCTCAGAATCATCTGTAGCTCCAGTTCCAGAGGACCTGATGGTCGTCCCTTCTGGATTTTGCAGGCACCCGGCACACATATATGGCACACAGAAATATGTGCCGGCAAAACAAAAAAATAAAATAAATAAAAAAAAATACATGCAGGCAAAGCAAAATAAAAATAAATAAATTAAAAAAAAATCAATCAATAAAAAACCAAATAAATAAATGATTTGAAGAAAGATAAGGCCTAATAAGTGGAAAAAGGATGCTATGGAGGTATGAATGGGTGGGGTGACCAGTGAGAGAGAACTTAAGTCCATTTTCACCAAAAGTGTCTAATCCTAAACAGTCTCAAAGGGAACAAAGTGATAACCAACTTATTTCTGGAAAAAGGTCCCCCACCCCGAGAAGGTCAGGATTGAAAACTCTAAGATCATACACCATCACACCCTCTTGTCACTCATCAGGACTGTGGTGTAATTGGGCCTCTTGGATACTAGTCAGCTTTGATCCATCTGCTTTTGGAATACACACAATAGAATCCCCAACTACCAGCTGCTTCATGACCCCATGGACACATGACATAAATGTGGGAAGGGATTTCTTATGGTCACCCAGTAGCAAGGGCATTGCTGGAACCCTGACTCTGTCTCCAACATTTTATATTTACACCTTCTTTCTTGAAGTATAAAGTCAAAAAAAGCAAAACTCTTCCAATACTAGGTTAAAAAGCCTTAATTTCCTACCTGAAAAGGATGTGAAGATAAGAACCCAGGCCAGTTAAAATATGCCACCATGCATGAAACTGTGTTGTAACACCTAGGATAGGGGGCGCTCTCTTTCGAAAGTTCCTGTGTGGAGAAGGGGGAAACCACTGTTACAATTGAAGATATACTAGTGCTGACAATGTTACATTTTGAAACATTCTAAAATATGGAAATTATCTAATTTCCTTACATTCACTGTATTGTTTTCTAAAAGCATGTTGTAGAATAAACAAAATTTCCAGAAGTTTCATGAAGAAATGATTCAAACTAATGTAGAAAACAATTATTGACCTCTTACTAATTTTAATGCATATTAATTCATTAAAGGCTTTGAATAGTCTTACCACAGAGTCTATCATTTTGTTCCAGGTAACCACTAATCCATGGAAATTCTTTTTTAGGTAGTACTTTATTAATACCCTGGAACAACTATTTTCTGGAACACACTTTGAGAAACACTAGTCCAGTTAGCTATCTGCTCAGGAAAGAATACACATGCATTTCTTTTCATCTCAGTATACCACTATACAGTCTATAAATTCTCTTAATATCTATGATTTCACAGTTATTAGCAAAGCTATATATGGCCTGAGCTTAAAATTTGTAGATTAATTTAGCAACCCAGGTCAATCACCTAGGAGTTCAGATGGGTCTCAAATTCTTTTGGTTACAAAGTATATATCATATTAATATTTATTAGAGAAGAATACCAATGTGGAATGCCAACTTGAGGCCATATGATAGGTTAGTGGATCACACCCAGGGGATGACTAATCACTCAGTATAAAAGCTTCACTCTCCTAGGCATTCTGCTGGATATTTCTAATTCAGAACCATGAATATAGATCTTAGTTTCTTACTTTCTTCTTTCTACCCTGGCCCTCCAGGGTTTCATATAGTCTAGGCTAGCTTTCATATCTTAAACCTCCTGCCTAGAGCGCTGGGATTATGGACATACATCACCATATCCAGCTAGATCTTAATGTGTAAGGAAGGAATGTATTTACTTGTCTACATTTATACAACTTTTTACTATAGGGATCTAAGTAAAGTATATACTGACTTATCTACATTTAAAGTTCTACATTTACATATGCAACTTTTTAATACAGGGAATTATAATAGAGAATTTCAAACACATGCAAAGGCATATGCTTGTAATTCTAGCATTTGGGAGATGGAGATAGAAGGATAAAGAATTCAAGATCATTTTTGGTTACTTAGTGATCTCAAGGCCAACCTAGGCTATGTGAGACCCTGTCTCAAAAAACCCAACCCTCTTCAAAAGTAAGCAAAATAATAAATCTATTACTAAACTTGAATAATTATTAAATTATGCTAAATCCATGTCATCTGAATCTTCATCTATGTCTTTCTCCCACATTACTTTGAGGAAAATTCTAGATATATTTTATCACTAGATATTTCAGTATATATCACTAGAAAAAAATTCTTTAAAACATAGCTACAATACTGTTTTCACATCTAAAATATTAGTAATAACTTTTTAGTATAAAAATTTAATTATTAATCAGGTTATTATTATTATTTATTATATAATATATAAAAATATAATAATATATAATTATTAATCAACATTTCTGTTTATGTCTTCACAGCGAACCAAGATCACAAAAGGCTAATAACATTGTTAACCAATCCTTCCCTACACTCATTGGTTTAAGTGTTTGATGTTGGTGATCCGGTCCAGGGTTTTATGCATACTAGACAAGCACTCAACCATCTGAGCTGTACCCTTAGCTTCCATAATACATCTCTTAACTCTTTTAATATTGGTTATACCTCCCTCCTTCTCCCCCCTGTAATAAATCTGCTGCAGAGACCAGGTCACTTCCAAGTTTCTAATAGTCTAAACCTTGCTGACTGACACCTTCCTTAGAAAGTTTTACATACATTTCAAATGCTTATTAAAAAATCATTCTTGTTTACTCGGTGAAGCAGATTAGGTAAATTTCTTTTCTTTTTTTGTTTTTTTTTACAGACATGGTTTCCCTGTGCAATAGTCCTAGCTCTCCTGGAACTCACTTTGTAACCAAGCTGGCCTTGAACTCACAGAGGTCTGACTGCCTCTATCTCCCAGTTGCTGTAACTGAAGGCATGTGTCACCACACCAGCTTGATTAGTTTTCAAAGAAATAGTATATCTGTGATCAACTGTATAGTTTTATGATGCACACATACAAAATAACCCAAAATTATAAAATATTCTGAGGTTTAAACTTTCAGGCAATTTAAATAGGTATTTCCAGAGTTTAATTTTACTCTGCTATACAGTGTCAACATTGGTAAAAATTAATTTCAGGACACTAAAAGGACCTACAAAATTCTCTGCTTAATATAATGCTTCCAAAATTAATTTCTAGGAATGAAAATATATCTTACCTTAGTGAATCACAAAAGATGTTATCTACATTCCACAATAAAAATCCCAATAAAAAGATAGTCAAGGATGTATAACCTAGTCCTCTAAGCCATGGATAAACCCTGTGGAGAAAAGAAAAGTAAAGCAAAAATAACAAATCTTCAAGTCACATCATGACCAGAGGTGAGAACTGGAAGTCATCATTTTTATGAGAAAGAAAAGTCCTCAAGAGAAAGCCGGGCAGTGGTGGTGCATGCCTTTAATTCCAGCACTTGGGAGGAAGAGGCAGTGGATTTCTGTGAGGAGTTTGAGGCCAGCCTGGTCTACAGCTAGTTCCAAGGCAGCTCGGGCTGTTACACAGAGAAATGCTGCCTCAAAAAAAAAAAACAAAAAAAAAAAAACCAAAAAAACAAAACAAAACAAAACAGTCCTCAGGAGACTAAGAGCAAACCCATTTATTAATTTAATGCCTTTGCCAGTCGTGTATTACATACTTTAAAAAGATTTCTTGAGGTGGGTCTTGCTATGTTGTTACTCAGGCTGGTCTCAAATTTCTGGATTCCCACAGTTTTCTTGTTTCAACCTCCCAGGAGCTGGGACTTATAGTAGTTCACCACTGTGCCTAGACATTTGTCGGACATTTAGCTATTTAAAGATACTGAGAGAGAATGGCCCTTCACGACTGTTAAGTATATGAAGGAGATAATCCGATATACTTGCCCAACAATTTTTCAGTGGCATGTAAGAGATGGGAGAACCCATTAACATGGGTTGAGTCACATTCTCTGCCAGGCACTGCATACACATGCGCGCACACACACACACACACACACACACACACACACACACATACACCAAAAACAAAAACAAAAAACAAAACATACACACACACTGTAGTTTCTTCCCCAGGCCATTCAGCAAATTGGGAGTCCATCCAGACTTCCATCCTTATTAGATACCCAGGAAGAAGAGGCAGAACGATCACAGCCTGGACAATACAACCAGACTGTCTTGTCTCAATCAACAAAACCACAAAATACATTTCCCTTTTCTTGAGTTTTTAAAGAAAATGTACAATTGAGGCAAAAATCATAAAGTTATCTGATGTGGTTCTAAATTTATGTAGAGAAAATATTTCGGGTAATTACATTTTAAATGGAACAAGATACATGTTGACTTATTCTCTTCTCCACCCTCAAAATACATTGAATTCCTAACCCTAGTACTTCAGAATGTGACTTTATTTTTAACTAGGGTCACTGCTGATATTTCAAATGAGGTTATATTGGAACAGGTCCATATTTCAAGAAGACTAGTGACCTTACAAGAACATGGCCACATGAAGACACAAGGAGAAGACCACATGACAGCAAAGACAGAAACTACAGATTAAGTAAGGCCAGAGTTGCCAGCAAAGCACCAGGAGACAGGACGCAGTGGAATGGCAAGAAGACCCCTGCAGTTGTACTCACAGCTTCTAGACTCGAGAGGCTACAAATCCCAAAGGTTTTAGGTCACGTAGCTCACAGCACTTTGTTACGACAGCCCCAGAAAACTAACACAGGCATAAAGAGGGGACAAGGTTTCTCAACTGCGCCAGGCACTGACATTAGACCTGAGCGGGTTGTGTGAACACACCGAGAGCAGACCCAGCACCAACACTACAGAGATGCTGGAATGGAACTCTAAAACGTGGCCAGGCAGGGTGTGTGGCACACAACTTTAATTCCAGCACTTGGGAGACAGTGGCAGGTAGATCTCTGTGAGTTTGAGACTAGCTTACTAAAAAGATTCTGGCCGGTGGTGGTGGCGCGTGCCTTTAATCCCAGTACTTGGGAGGCAGAGATAGGTGAATCTCTGTGAGTTTGAGGCCAGCCTGGTCTACAGAGCAAGATCCAGAACAGGTTCCAAAGCTACATAGAGAAACCAAGTCTCGGGGGGAAAAAAGATTCTGGGGGCTGGAAAGATGGCTCAGTGGTTAAGAGCACTGACTACTCTTCCAGAGGATCAGGTTAAATACCCAGCACCCAAGTGGTAGCTCATACCTATCTGTAACTCCAGTTCCAGGGCTTCTGCCACCCTCACACAGATGCATATGCAGGCAAAATGCCAATGAACATAAAATAAAGAAATTATATATTTAAAAAATGTTCTGAAAAGAATATGTAAGACAAAGTCAGATTGTGGGAAAATATTTGTAAACTACATATTTGACAAAAAATTAGAATCTTAAAACTTATAAAAGCAAGAAAATTTCCTTGTTAATTCTTGTAAATCCAGAGAAAATGAGCAAAGGCACGATAGACATTTCACTAAAGAGAACATACTAATGGCAAAAGAAAAAGCATATGAAAATACATTCAACATCATTAACCATTAGGGAAATGCAAATTAAAAGTATAAGAATTAGTATGTACCTTCATACCTTCATGAAATAAAAATTTCTAGTGATGATGCAGAGAAACGGAATCATTCATACATTATGGGCAAAAATGTAAAAATGGTAAAACCACTGTGGAAAACATTTCTGCAGTTTTAAGGAAAACTTAGCATACAACTAATTACCATACATCCCAGCAATTCCAGTCTGGGGCTTTATTTCAGAGAAAAGAAAACATGTGTTTTCCCAAAAACCTGTACATAGATGTTCATAGCTTTATGACAGCCTCAATCTGAAAGTTACTCAACTGTGGTACATCTATACCATGGAATACTACTCAGCAAGAGAAGTCTACACTATCCAGAGGATTGATTATATTGAGATTCAAAAAACAATCTCTAAGGCTATATGGTTTTACTTATAAAACTTTCTTGAGATGACAAAACTATAAACATAAAAAAGACTATTAATTGCCAGGGATTAAGGAGTAGGAGTTGGAGGCAGGAAGTAGATGAGGTGATAAAGGGACCACACAGGGATCCTTCTGCTGATGTGTCTGGTATCTCAATTATGTCAGTGTCAACTCCTGGCTGTGACACTATATTATACAAGCATTTCTATACTATCTCAAAATAAAAGGTTCATTTTAAAAACAAAAATGGGCAAGCCACATGGATTGTACCACTTATTGAGTTGAGCATCCACTGTATGGTGGGATTTACTCCATAGGGGGTAGGACCTATTTAAAGTAATCTCATGAGTATTATTTAATTTTCATAAATTCTGTTTTTGTTTGTTCGGGGTTTTTTTTTGAGACAGGGTTTCTCTGTGTTGCCTTGGCTGTCTTCAAACTCACTCTGTAGACCAAGCTGGCCTCGAACTCAGAGATCCACCTGCCTCTGCCTCTGAGTGCTAGGATTAAAAATGTGTGCCAGCACTGTCCAATATAAATTTTTATTAAAGACTATGTGTAATTCTTAAATGATCTTTTGTGAAATACCTGGTGGGAGGAGGGGCACAGGATGGAACTGGCCTTATGCCTGCTAGCTAAGTGTTCTGCTATTGAACTGCTTTCCTAGCCTGTGAAACATTTAATGATATGACAGCCTTCCTTGAGGTGTTACTTAACCTAGTTAGGCAAGTCTGAAAAACAAAAACTTTTTTTTTTTTTTCGAGACAGGGTTTCTTTGTGTAGCTTTGCGCCTTTCCTGGAACTCACTTGGTAGACCAGGCTGGCCTCGAACTCACAGAGATCCACCTGCCTCTGCCTCCCGAGTGCTGGGATTAAAGGCGTGTGCCACCACCGCCCGGCTAAAAAAACATTTTTTATCTTTTTATTTATTTTTTTTTCAAGACAGGGTTTCTCTGTGTAGTTTTGGTGCCTGTCCTGGATCTTGCTCTGTAGACCAGGCTGGCCTTAAACTTACAGAGATCCACCTGGCTCTGCCTCACGAGTGTTGGGATTAAAGAATGAATTTTATGTATACAAGTCCTCTATCTGCATGTACACCTGCATGCCAGAGAAGGCATCAGATCCCATTATAGAAAGTTGTGAGCCACCATGTGATTGTTGAGAATTTAACTGAGGACCTCTGGAAGAACAGCCAGTGCTCTTAACTGTTGAGCCATCTCTCCAGCCCTACAAAAACATTTTTTGAATATAGTACTTTTCAAAGTCTTTAACATCCTAATCAATGCTATACATATTCAAGCAGATGTCTCATATATAGTTTTCTTCAAATTTCTTTAATTTTAGAACGCTTCTTTTTATATGATGCACATTAATAAGTCACCTGAAGAACAAGTCTTCCAGACATCACAAATAAATGCTGGGTTATAGTTTTCTAGCACTATTCTGCTAGGGTTAGGTTTTATTTTATTCCAATTTAGGCTATTGATTTACTGTTATAAGCTTGAGTATATTTTTATCAGAATGTTGATGGTAGACCCAAACTACTTACCATGTGACAATATAAATAGAACGAAGTACTAATGTAAAGACCAACATTCCATACATGACCTGAATAGGAAAGAAAAAGAAAGTGGTCAATACAACTCTTCCTTCCTATTTCCCCATCCATTCCATCATCATCTGTCTATCCATCATCTGTCCATCTCTGTCTACCCATCATCCATCCATCCATCCGTCAACCATCCGTCCGTCCGTCCGTCCATCCATCCATCCATCCATCCATCCATCTATCTTGTGGTGACAAGGACTGAACCAGAGCCTCATACATACTAAGGAAGTGATCTGCCACTGAGCTACTATATCCTTAACTCCCATTTCTTTTTTCTTTTTCTTTTATTTCATTCAAAGTCTTCCTATGTAGACTAGACTGGCCTGGAATTCTGGATCCTCCTGCCTTAGTCTCGTATGTGCTAGGACTATAGCTGCATGCTACTATGTCCAATTTAAAGTCAGCTTTTAAAAAGATGGAAGAGTCAGGTGCAGTGGCACATACTTTCATTACTGAGTATTTCCATTACTCAGGAAGCTAAGGCAGAAGGATCATTAGTTTGAGGGCAGCCTGGACTTATTGCTAGACCCTATCTCAAAGCCAGTCAACCAACACATAACACTGATATTTCTCCTAAGATGATTCCAAAGTAACTGGACACAAGAGTATCTATAATAACATAGGTTATGAAATAAAAAAATAAAAAATCTTTTTTTTCTAGCTTTGCCACTAACTAGATGGAATAAAGCAGACCAATCATTTATCCTTCCAAACTCTTGCTCATTTCATTTATAAAGAAAGATGATATTCTAGTATGATACTGGTTAATTCAACTTATATAATATGCATGAACAGACCGACATATTGCATGTGTATATTTATATACAATATGGCATATAGCAGACCAAAATTACTAGTTATCTTTTTCCAAATGTACTTATCATATCAGCTAACTTACTTAATTAGTAATAAAATGTATAAAAAAGTGTAAAAGAAAAAATTTAACTCAAAATGTTTAGTCTTGTTTTTTCACATTGTTTACACAGTGTGTTTTTACAAAATCTGAGTGTCACGTGAGAAAAGACAAGTCTCCATGTACTGATGTACCACACCTGGGAACCAATCTTTAGTGGACATCTACTCTGTCAGGAAAATTAAGTAACAGGGCTCCTTGAGACAGCAGATGGTCTCTCTGAGATACCAATCATTGATTTGTCAATTTGCTGCTAAAAAGGCTTCACTGGCTTCTTAGGCATTCTTTTTTATCTACTCTTATACATGCTTTTCTTTTTGTTCCTTTGCTTTAAGATATACTGGTGTATGTATTTAATGTGGCAGTTATGTAATTAGGGTATTATCTTATTTTGAAAAAGACAATCAAATTTGGGCTCCCATTTAGAGATTTCTGGATCACCTTGGACTTAATAGTAAAGGAGAATTGTTATCAGTACTTTTCCCTCCTCAGGAAATTAAATCTGTCTAGTCAATACCTTTGGTCTTTATTAACCCTTTCCTTTTATTTTTATAGCATTACTTATCTCTAGACCTAAGTCAAATATCTTTTAGAAGCTTTTCACCATTTATCACGGGCAGGAATTTACATGTTATTTGATATCTTAATATATAGTTTTTAAAATATTCATCTATTTTTATGACTATGCATGGTTGGCCTGTATGAACGTGTATTATGTGCATGCCTGGTGTCTACACAGCTGGAAGAGGGCATCAGATCGCCTGGAACTGGAGTCACAAATGGCTGTGAGCTGCCTTGTGGGTGCTGGGAACTGCCCCCAGTTCTCTGTAAGAGCATCAAGTGTTCTTGACCACTGAGCTATCTCTTTAGCCCTATGTAGATTTAGTATCAAATTGTACTAAGTTTAATGAATACAACTATTAATAAAAACAACTATATTGTTTTCATATGATACTTATAAAATGATAATTTCCTTGTTTTCAACACTTTAAAATGCTTTTAATTTATTGTAATTGGGTGTGTTTGTATATGAGAGATGCAGGTGTGTAGGGGTGTCCTTCTATCATAAGACCCAGGACTGAATTCAGTAGTCAAGCTTGCATGACAAGAGTTTTTACCTGCTGAGCGATTTTATAAATCAAGAAATTAAAAGATTAAAGACAGGAAGAAATTTCTGTATGGCTTATCAAGTGTCAAGAAATCGAGACTCTAAGTTTTCCAACTATTGAGTTTTTTAGACAAGATTGCTTTCTCCTTCTTTTTCGGATAATGGATAGTTGTGTCACTCTCAAGAGACCAGACAACTCATTTGTTCCGTTTGTTTCTTCATGGTGCTGTGGATTAAACCCAAGGCCTTGGACTGCTAGGCAGATATTCTACCACTGAACTCCTACTCAAGCCCCACTAACCATTACTGTTAAATTAAGAAACCAGATTCAACAAACGCTGCCATTAGAAGAATGAAAACAGGCTGGGTGTGGTGGCACACATGGTAATCCCTACATATGGAAGGCTGAGACAGAAGTACCACATGTCTGAAGACAACTTGAGCTATATAGTGAGACATTCTCTAAAAAGACCAAAACCCAAAAAAGAAAGAGTGAAAACATATGCTACACAGTAGAATACCTACTTAGTATAGCTGTCACCCAGATTCTGCAAATATTTAACATTTTACCACATTATCTCTCTCTGTCTCTCCCTCCTTTCCTTCCTCCCTGTTTATTTACAACTAAACATTTAGGTGTATGTTTATCCTAAAAGAGGATATTTTATTATATATCCAAAGTATAAACACAGGGAAGTATAGTAACAGTGGTATGATACTAAATGGCCTTATTTAAAACTTACAGTTGTCTTAATATTTGTAATATGCAAAACTCAAAAAACAAGTAAGCTAGGCATGGTTGTTGTTGCCTTTAGTCCCAACACTCAGGAGGTAGAGGCCAGCCTGGTCTACATAGTTAAGTTACAGGCCAGCTAGCACTGCATAGTAAGACGCTGTCTCACACAAAACAAACAAAACATTACACAGGACATGAAAGTTACATTCAGTTACCACACCTCTCAATTGTTCTGGTTTGTTTTTTGTCAACTTGACACAAGCTGGAGTCATCTGGGAAGAGAGAACCTCAATTGAAAAAATGCCTCTGTCAGATTGGCCTGTAGGCAAATCTGGAGGGCATTTTCTTGATTAAAGATTGATGGGAGAGCCCAGCCTACTGTGGGTGGTGCAACCCTTGGGCAAATGGTTCTCAGTTATATTAAAAAGCAATGGTCTTCATCTGTTACAAAGAGAAGGTTCCTTGATGAGGGGTGAAGACTACACTTACCTGTGATTATAAGAACAAATGTTTACAGACTGTTGTTAGGGATTATTCTGGTTTAGTAAAGTAGTGGTTGTTGATTCTCCACCAATAACCACAACCAATCAAAAGGCAGAGTTGTGGAACCCAGTCCCAATGGGTACATCTACAAAACAATTCCCACAACTAAGGCTCAGGGGATACTGCAGAAGAGGAGATGGGAAGATTGTAAGAGCCAGAAAGTCAGGGAGTTTGCTGTGAGATTGTCTCTCGTAGTAATACCAGAAGCTACACCATGAAGTCTCACCATATGACTGTCCAAATATGAGCCAAACAGGATGGCACCAATGAGCATGCCAAACTGGATGAAGAAAAGCCCACGAGGCCTCAACCTTAGACAAAGAACTAGAGGCAACTGAGGGAAGTTGGGAATGAGAGAAGTGGCCTTCCCAAGGAAGAGCATACCAATTGGTTATCCAGTGTCAAATGATCACCTTGAATACATATACACAGTTAGCATTATATGGACTGAATAGGTTATATTTAGGAATGTATTTATTTACACATATATGCATGCAATAACAATTATTATTTTTTTAAAGGAGGCCATAAATTTCAAGGAGAGTGGGAGGAGTATATGAAGGGTTTGGAGGGAGGAAAGGGTAATTAAATTATAATCTCTCTCTCTCTTTTAATTATCTTTTATTTTTTGAAACAGGGTTTCTCCATGTAGCCCTGGCTGTCTTGGAACTCATTCTGTAGACCAGGCTGGCCCCGAACTCAGAGATCTGCCTGCCTCTGCCTCCTGAGTGCTGGGATTAAAGGCGTGCACCACCACTGCCTGCCTTATATTATAATCTCTTAGAAAAAAAAAAAAAAAGCAAGCTGAGCAATCCATGAGGAGGAAGCCGAGGAAGTCTTCCACGGTCAGCTTAAGTTCCTACTTTCAGGTTCCTGCTTGAGATCCTGCCTTGACTTCTCTACATGATGGACTGTAAACTGTAAGATGAAATAAATCCTTTTGGTCTCAAGTTTCTTTTGGTCATGTTATTTACTGCAGTAACAGAAGCAATCTAGGATAGTCTCTGAAGCCATTTTATTCCAGACTAGTTCCTCATTCTTTACTTGAATTTGATGAATTTAGCTTTTGTGGCCCACAGAATCTTGTTACATGGCCTGGGCTGGCTTGACTTTACAATCCTCTTGCCTTAGCCTTCAGAGTTCTGGGATTACAGGCATGTACTCTCTGGCTTATGACTGATATATTTAAAGGTTATAGTCAAGTTGCTTGGGGGAATTTCCTTAAGTTTGGGTTTGTTTTATATCTCTTCATGATTTACTAAAATGATGCTGTGTCCTCAGTGAATTATACCAGGAGAAACATAATAACCATTTGATACCTATTACTGGTGATACTAAAAATCATTGTAGATTTTTCTAAATATGGCATCTAAACCATGAGTTCATATTAATATTGAGCTCAAATTCTTTTTTTAAATTATTATTGCTCCAAAGTTCTTTCTTTTTAAAAAATTAACTTTATTTATTTATTTAACATCCTGACTGCAGTTTCCCCTCTTCCCCAGGGCCCAAATCCACTCCTTCTCTGTTTCTGTTCAGAAAGGGGCAGACCTCCCATGGCTATCAACAAAGCATGGCATATCAAACTGCAGTAGGACTAAGCACCTCCCCTTGTATTAAGGCTGGCAAGGCAACCCAGTAAGAGGAATATGACCTCAAATTCTTAAACCTCCTCTTGCCCCAGACTCCTGAGTGCTAGGATTAGAGGTGTGCACCACCAAATCCAACTATCTCTTTCTATATTTGTAACTTACTCCAACAGTGAGAAATAGCTTGTTTGTTCAATTGTTTGAATGTTTATTATAAAGAACAGTACAAAGGATACAGATGAGTAATAGAAGGTATGGCTGAAGGCACACAAAATTTCCATGCCCACTCTGAGCACGCTATTGTTCCACTTTCTAGAAGCATTTTTCGTGTGTGTGTGTGTGTGTGTGTGTGTGTGTGTGTGTGTGTGTGAGAGAGAGAGAGAGAGAGAGAGAGAGAGAGAGAGAGAGAGAGAGAGAGAGAGAGAGAACGCTAGCTATCCTGATTTTTAATCTCTGGGCCTAGGGTATACATCACAATGGACATGGGTAGACTCAGTTTTCAACCTGCTTCCCTTTTTTATCAGCACACATTATTGCTATGCATAGAGAAGAAAATAATTCCTACTGGAAAACACATAGCTGTTGCAGTATGGGTAGGTTACATTGATAGTTTGTTAATTTTATTATATAGAACAGATTTGAATAAGCCTTAAAAATACAAAATGGAAAATGATGGTCATAAAATTATAAATCTTTTAAAATAAAATGGCAATTATATAATAATATCACTGCAAATTACAATAAATAAGAAAGTGATGATGCCCTTTACTGTCGTGTCAATGAGTACATATGCTTCCAAATGGCCTGAAGAAAAAAGCAAGACCCCATAAAGAAGTTACAGATTTTATTTCAACAAATAGATTGCAGTTAGATGATTACTGAATTACATTTTAAAAGTGAAAGGAATATTTATTTTCTATATAAGAATTTAAAAGTATATGGAGTCTGACATTTCTAAGATGTCTGCATGTATGTATGTTTGTATGCATATATGTATGCATGTGTGTAGTTAAGATGCATATGTATCTTAACTAGTTTGTTAAAAGAATGGTAGCAGGACTCACGTATTAGTTACTTTTCTATTGCTATAGGAAGCATCATGACCAAGGGAACTCATAGAAGAAAGGATTTATTTGGGCTTCTGGTTCCAGAGAGTTAGAGTCCATGACGCAGAGTGGAGGCAGCAGGCTATAAGAATGGTGGCTGGACTACAAGCTGAGGGCTCACATCTCTAACCACAAGCAGAATTCAAAATGGCAACCAAGTCTTTAAACTCTGAAAGCCCACCAGCAATAACTTACTTCATCCAACAAAAGAATACTACCTAAACCTCCCAAACAGCACCCTCATCTGGGGACCAAGTATTCAAACATCTGAGCCTGTGGGGAATATTCTCATTCAAACCACAAGTCATATAAATCTAGGTTATGATCCTAGCTCTGCCTCTTAAACACTGTATTTGCTGTCTAAAGGCAACTAATTTCATATCTGAGCTCATTTCCCTTAAGATATTCATATTAAGCTCATGAACTCTGGACCAATATGCTAGGGAGCCTGCATGGGACCAACCTAGGCTCTCCACATATGGATGACAGTTGTGGAACTTGGGTTGTTTATGGGGTCCCTAGCAGTGGGATCACGAGCTGGCTTTTTGGAACCTATTCTCCATGCAGGGACGCCTCACTCAGCCTTGATGCAGGGGAGGAGGTTGGTCCTGCCTCAAAGTGATATGACATGCTTTGTCGACTCCCATGGGAAGCCTGCCCCTTTCTGAAAGGAGGAAGAGTGGATGGGGGCGGGTAGGGGGGATAGCTGGGAGGTGGGGGGAGGGAACAGGAAGAGAGGAGGGAGGGGAATCTGTGGTTGGTAAGTAAAATAAATAAAAAAATTAACAAAAAAAGATATTTATACTAATCCCTAATTTGTAGGGCTGTCAACTGAGAATCAAAGTTTGAAGTTTGTATGGTAATCAGGCACAGTACTCCATCAATAACATCCACCTCAAAAAATCCATTAAACATATTAAGGATAAAATATTTGAGGAATTTGCAGTTTAGTCTTTTCTAGATCATAATATTATAAAGACTTTTTCGGACAGAGGATCTAACATAGCCTAACTTGGCCTCAAACTCACTATGGAGGTGAGTTTGGCCTTCAACTCCTAATCCTTCCTCCATCTCCCAAGTACTGACATTACAAGTGTGTGGTACCACATTAGGCTTCATAAAAAGATTTTATGTGTGAGCTCCAGGGTCCCTTGAGCTTCTGAGAGCGATACTGTACCTGTATTACTAAATACCAACATCCAGCTAGAGCTGTGCACTGCCTGTCCCAGGTATATTCCCATTACAATGCCAAGCTCCTGTTTACAGCTATGTTTCAAAGTGATCTTTGTTTTGAAATTCTTTTTGGGGTACCACCATATTTTAATCATAGCACTCAGGCAAGCAGCAGAGGTAGATGCATCTCTATGAGTTGAAGGTCAGCTTGGCCTACACAGAGGTCCAGACCAGCCAGGGCTGTATCCAGCACAGGCATAAAGCCCACTCTAACCCTGAATTCACTTTGTAGCTGAGGATGACCTTGAAGTCCTCCTGCTAAGATCTCTTAAGTATTAGAATGTGTCATCATTCTAGGCCAGTGGTTCTCAACCTGTGGGTTGTGATCCCTTTGGGAGTTGAACAACCCTGTCATAGGGGTGGCATATCAGATATCCTGCTTATCAGATATTTACATTACAATTGATAACAGCACTAAAATTACAGTTATGAAGTAGTAATGAAAGAATTGTATGGTTGGGGGTCACCACAGCAGGAAGAACTGTATTAAAGGGTTGCAGCATTAGGAAGGTTGAGAACTAGAGTTCTAGGCTAATAGTAGATTCTTGACATTTTACCATTTTATTTTCAAAAGTTGTATCAGCATATAATTTCCTACAGAAGGGAAACAGACAACAGGCATGTATTGTTAAACAGTTAAATGTTTCATAACTAAAAAAATTTATCAGGCTGGAGAGATGGCTCAGCAGTTAAGGGCACTTCTTGCTCTTGCAGAGGACCCAGGTTTGATTCCAAGAACCCACATGGCAGCTCCAAACCATCCATAACTTCAGTTCCAGGGGATCTGACATTTTCTTCTGACCTTCACAGGCTCCAAGCATGCACATAGTACACAGACATACATGCAAGCAAAACACTCATATAAATAACATAAAATAAATAAATCTTTTAAAAAAGTTACCTGATGGAATATAGGCTCTTTTACTTTTAGGTAAATCTGAAAAATATTATTAGAAACATAAGTGAAAGAAGGGATATAAAAACCTATTCCAATTACTCTTCAAATCCCAAACCTTTCTTTCCCCCATGTTATTCCAACCATATTACAGCCACATAAAACCAATCAGATAAGGTGGTATGGCACAGGAGGGCTAGCACCTACCGGTAACTTTTTCCCATGCTAGCCCAGCCATGGCAAATGAAATAATTAAATATTTCAATCAGTGGTAGACTATTTCAGCATTGGTCTTTGTGTCACCATCAAGGATGGTCAAGAATACAAGGTTATTCATGAGGGGTCAATACATTCTGCTGACAGTCCCTATACCAGTAGAAAGAATACTATACTTAGAACCAAATTTCTAGCTCTTCCACTTAATTGCTATAGGCTTTCAGCAAGTGTCATTTAACTTAAAAGAATCGATCCTTACCTGAAGAATGGAAAACAGCAGCATGGAGAATTCTAAGCTAAAGTACATGAAAGGATCTAGACATACTAGATTATCAGTAAGTAAAACCATTTAAACAAATTCTTTGTACCCATTTCTACTTCCAAACTATTCACTACCTAGATACACCTCCAGTTACACAAACCCAAGTTTTAGGCTCCAGTGTCTTGTGGCTGTTAAGTTCAATGCCTTTGTAAGATTTAATATGTACATATTGTCTACAGGAGCACAACTTTTAAATGACACAGTACACAGGAATCAAAATTCGAATCAACCCTTCAATGACTCTTACACTACCATAAGGAAGTTCAGGTTTCTTAACTTGACATTCAAAGCTTCCCACAGCTCCTGTCTTCCTGCCTGGCCTCACTGCTGTCTTCTCCTCACTCCAATCTCCAAAGAGCACTGTGCTTTGAATGCATCCCTTTCATGCTTCTGCATCTGAAAATATGTTGCTCTTTACTTTGTTCAGAAATCCTCCTCAGGGGCTGGAGAGATGGCTCAGAGGTTAAGAGCACTGCTTGCTCTTCCAGAGGTCCTGAGTTCAATTCCCAGCAACCACATGGTGGCTCACAACCATCTGTAAAGAGATCTGGTGCCCTCTTCTGGCCTGCAGGGATATCTGCAGACAGAACACTGTATAATAAATAAATAAATAATCTTAAAAAAAAGAAATCCTCAACTCACAAATACTTTTGAAAATTCAACACAAATTATTCATCCTTGAAGTCTTTTATGATCTCTTTCATTTCCTAGAGAAGCAACTATTCACCATCTACCTATAAGCTGTATGGCAGTGCCCTTCCTAATGCTGTGACCCTCCAATACAACTCATGTTGTGGTGACCTCCAACCATAAAATTCTTTAGTTGCTACTTCGTAACTGTAATTTTGCTACTGTTATGAATTGTAATGTAAATATCTAATATGCAGTTTATCAGATAAGTGACCCCTGTGGGAGTCACAACCCACAGGTGGAGAACTGCTACTTTATGGCATTCTACTGGTTTGTTGTGTTCCCTATAACCTAATCATCTCTTTGCTATCTAGAACTGGGTTTAGACATCTTTATGTCTTCATTTAATGTAGTAATCTAATAAAACTTCACGTAGTTTTAAAACTTACCTAAAAATTTATTTCTGAAATAAGTTTCTTACTATCAAAAGACCACAATTATTTCCTTTAAGTAGTCAAAGGGCTTTGACTGAAAAATTACCTATAACTCTAAGTTTAATAAGGAGAATGTGTCTTTATTTGTTGTTGTTATTTTTTATGAAATTTAATCTTTATTGTACAAAAGGAAACAATACAAACAAAATAATAAAGACAATGGAAATGATGCTGAAGACAATCATAAGTGCAGGCTAGCAAGCTGCAGGAAGCAGGGCAGCTCTTCCCATGCCATTTCCTGCCACCCACAGAAGATGCTAGACAGGTGGAGGAACACTTTCTACTCTGAGATAGAGGCTTCAAAAGAAGCTGTTGTTCATGTGGTGGGTAATAGTAATGTGCGGATATGACCAGATATGGCTAGACTTGGCGTGTTTTCATGTGACTGCAACGGAGTCCTATTCCTGACCTAGAAGAGCTCCTGAAACAGCACTAAAAAAAATCTGGAATCAACAGTCTGTCCAAAATGTTGTTTAAAAAGTTGGTTGGGAGACTCAGAGGGCAAAGGGACAGAGGTCACAGATTCTGCAGGACACAGCGTAGTTAGGGGTCAGCAGTCCTGTCAGCAGCAAGGAGAATCCCTGAGGTCAGTTTGGGATGAAAGACAACAAACATTACATGTCTAGTAAGAAAACATGAGCATGTTCACTGATTCTACACTGCCAGGCTGCTGGTGGGGTGGGGAGATTCGAAAGACATGGATCCCTTCATCCTGCTGTAGGAAGTTGGTGGGATATCATGCCTGTCTAGTGTGTTTGTGTTGACCTCATCATGGACCACAGAACAGTGGGTTTGCAGGAAGTTGAGCAGGGGTAGCCTGGAGAGGTTCTCCAGAGATGTTGGGCATTTCAAATAGCTCCCTGATACCCCTACTCAGCCACGTGTGGGTGTCCTCTTGATTAAGAAGGAGACGGGCTCTTGATCATGCCACTGTGCTCTTGGTCTGGTGTATCCTCCTCTTTCTGCTCCAACTTGAAGTTCTCAAGCTCCTGTAAAACCTCATCCATGAAGTCCTGGGAGCTTTCCTTGTAAGCCACAGCTAATCGAATTGCGTCATTGAAGAGCTTCACCACATTGGTACCATCAGCAGCTGAGAGGAAGTACAGGGGCAGGGAAAACTTCTTGGCGAAACTGAAGTTCTTTTGAGTCATCTGTAAGTCTGCATCAATTTTATTGGCCACCAGGATGCATGGGATCTCCGGCCTGACCTCCTGAAGTTCTGCATACCAGGTGCCCAGGTTCTTATAGGTGATTTTCCTCTGGACATCAAATACCATGATGCAGGCGTGAGCCTTGTGGTAGTAGGAGGCATGCATGCTCTGGAACGTCTCCTGGCCTGCCGTATCCCAGAAGTTTGGACTTGCCCACTGCACTGTCTCCCACAGATGATCTTCACGTTGTCATGAGCATCATATTTTTCTTGGTCCAGCTCACAATGCTTGCTTCTGTCCCCTGCCATTAGCTCCTGGCCGTAGACAAGAGCCAGCTTTGGAGTCTTGTCACTGTCCGCTAACAGGCAACCATGCTCCGGTAGCGGCTTGGCCGCGTCTCTGCTGCTGCTATGAGACAGCACCGTTTTTTGTTTTGAGACAGGGTTTCTCTGTGTAGTTTTTGGTGCTTGTCCTGGATCTCGCTCTGTAGCCCAGGCTGGCTTTGAACTCAATCCTCCTGCTTCTATGTCCTGAGTGCAGGGATATAGGTGTGTACCAACAGCCCAGACTTAACAGTATGTCTCTTCAACACTGTTTCCTAGGCCAAGAATTATGGAGTCCTTATTATTAATATTATAGTTAGTATAAAAATGGTCTATTTTGCCGGGCGGTGGTGGCGCACACCTTTAATCCCAGCATTCAGGAGGCAGATCTCTGTGAGTTCGAGGCCATCCTGATCTACAGAGGGAAATTCAGGACAGGCACCAAAACTACACAGAGAAACCATGTCTTGAAAAACCAAAAAAAAATTAAAAAAAAAAAGTTCTATTTTATATTCATTTTATGGTAAGAAAACTAAAGCTAAGAGAGAACTAAGCAGCTAAGTAAAAATATTAGATCCAAACTCACATCCAACTGATTCAAAAGCTTGATTTGTTTCTAATTATAACATCTCTTAACTTGCAAAGGAGTCTAGCTTTGATTTTGATGCCAACTTTCTAGATAATCTTAGTTGGCCAGGCAAGTCACTGACGACACTCTTGATTTTATTCCCTCTGTTAAAATAATAGCCTGACTTCTTTTTACTTCTGAAGTTGCAGGATTCTTTCATTATGAACTCATACAGAGTTTAGGCAAAGGAGTATAGGAACTCAAGAAAATAGTGAATATTCTATTCATCATCTTAACCAGGTGACATCTTCCTTCAGCAGGCTGTTATTCTTCATTTTTCTTAACTATTCAGAGACAATTAATAGTTGGGTTTTTTTTACTTGTATTTATTTATTCACTGTATGCATGTGATAGTGAGAGTGAAGGTCAGAGACAACTTACAAGGGTAAATTCTTTCCTTCCATCAGGTGGGTTCTGGGAGTTGGACTCAGGTTGTTAGGTTTGAAGGCGAGCACCTTTACCTGCTTAGCCATCTTGCCATTCCTCTTCATGTTTCACTTCTAAAATTTTTGTCCTCTGTGACATGAGGCTTTCTTGTCTTTCCTTTATCTCAGATTACTGTTTTAGTCTCCTTTGCTGGCTATAGTTTTTACATGGTCCTCAAAGGTCTGCATTCCATAGGTTGTATCTCTGTAGTCTTAATGGTATGCTTGACTTTGGCACCAGTTCACCTATCTCCATATTTCTGATACAACCTACACTTCAACCAACTCCCCAAAATTATATCTTTAGTCCAGCCTACCTGTTAAGCCTCCAGTATCATTAATACTGGATACTTCAAACTCAACTTATCATAAACCAAATTTATTTACTCCTACATCATAGCATAAGCTTACTAATTATCTTTGCTGAAAAAGATGTTCAGAGTTCAATTATTTAATTTCAATTAAAAAGTTTCCTTTTTATTACATAAGTGTGTGTGTGTGTGTGTGTGTGTGTGTGTGTGTGTGTGTGTGTATGCACTCATGCCATGGCATGCAGGTGTAAATCAGAGGACACTGCAGGAGTCAGCTCTTTTCCCACCATTTAGGTTCCAATTATCAAACTTAGGTTGTTAGGCTTAGCAACGGGACCTTTATCCACTGAACCATTTTTGCTGGTCCAGTTTATTATTACTATTTTTAAAGACATAGCCCAGGCTGGTCTTAAACTGATTATAATGTTAAAGATGACCTCAAAGTTCTGATCCTCCTGCCTCAACCTTCCTAACTTAGATTTTGGGAATGCAGACATATACCAACACATTTGGTTTTATTCCGTACTGAGGATGTAATCTAGGGCTTTCTGTACACTAGGCAAGCACTTTACCAAATGAACTATAACCACAGTCTTATTATTTTATATGTATTTTTATCTTTAATTTTAACTTAATTTTGTTTTGTTTTTTGAGACAGGGTTTCTCTGTGTAGCCCTGGCCATACTGAAACTCACTCTGTAGACCAGGCTGGCCTCAAACTCAGAGATTTGCCTGCCTCTGTCTCCTGAGTGCTGACATTAAAGGTTTGTACCACCACCACCCAGCAATTCGATTTTTATATTTTAAGACTCATGTAGTCTGGCCCTGAGTTTGCTATGTAGAAAAAATGGCCTTTAACTCATGATCCTTTGGCCTTTGCCTCCTGAGTGCTGGGATTACAGGCTTGTCCCAACATGCTGGCTCCATGTTTTAATTTTAATAGAAGATCTTGCTGTGTAGTATGTGCTACCCTCAAACTGAGATGTCATGCCTTGGCCTGTGAAGTGCTTGGGACTACAGGCATGCACCACCACTTACATGGTTAATAGGCTAACAACCATGCCCTAAGAAGAGAAGCCATTCTGCACCATTCTGTCTTTGTTCTTCTTCTACCCTCTCTAATCAATGGGTCATACGTCCCACAGGTTGTATATGTCTGCTGCTTTTCATACCCACAGCTACACTACTTCAATCTTGGTCCCATATTTTACAAAGTATGAAAAATCCCTGTATTTAATCTCCAGACTCTATCTTCTGTAACAGGTAATTTTTCTAAAACTTGTCTGATTATATTTTTTTCTACTTTATGGATCAATCCTAAGAACAAATAAACTCTTAAACATAGCACACATAGGACTTTATCGCCTGATATTTCGTCTAACTCACTAGACTCATTTACCACTTTCCCCTACCGTAAGCAATCACCTATATAAAACCTCTCTCAATTTTGTACCCATGATAACTTAATTGAACAATCAAGACAAACTATTCAGTAAACATCTGGCACATAGTAAGTAGTTTCTAAAAAACAACAATTCACTATGCTAGTCTACGGTCTGTGTGTATGGAAATACAAAAGACTAAAAATGCTTTACTACACTGTTGCCCAGAGGCCTGAAAAACTCCTGTTCATCAGTTAAAATCTAACCCAAGAGAATCTTCTCTGAAGCTTGCCCTGACCTACTCATATAGTATTTTTTTGTTCTGCTTTTGCTTCCTCAGACAGTGTTTTGATGTAGCCCAGGGCAGCCTCAAGCCATCATGCCTTGTTCAAACAGTAATCTTTGTTTTTGTTTTCTAAGTTCTAGGCTTAGACCAAAACATTATGTAGCCCAGGCTGGCCTCAAGCCCATGTGTGATCCTCATTAAGCAGTATATTTTTAAAATTAAAATTAGGAAGGAAGTAGGGGCATGCTGAGACAAAGTCATACAGCTGAATCTGGCCTAGAATATACTATGTAGCTCAAGATGGCCTCAAACTTCTTATCCTCTTGTATTAGCCTCCAGGTGTTATGATAACAAGCACATACCATCATCTTGGCTTCAAGTGTAAATTAAGCCTGGTGGTGGCGGCGGCGCATTTCTTTAATCCCAGCATTTGGGAGGCAGAGCCAGGCAGATCTCTGTGAGTTTGAGGCCAGCCTGGTCTACAGAGTGAGATCCAGGGCAGGCACCAAAACTACACAGAGAAACCCTGTCTCGAAAAACCAAACAAACAAACAAACAAAAAGGTAAATTAAAATTTAAAGCAATTTATTTTTATTATGTTTCAATTATTTGAATTATTTGTGTGCATGCACACATACATGAACATGCCTGCACATGAGTGCAGGTGCTATGAAGGCAACAGATCCCTCTAAAGTTAGAGTAACAGGGGTTTGTAAGTCACCTGATATGGGAGCCAAATTGGGGTCTTTTCTAAGATAGGTATGTACTTTAACTACTGAGCCATCCCTCCAGTCCCAAAATTATTTAGTTTTTAAAAATGGTTCATAAAGACAAAAATTACACATATATATGATGTGCTAAATGCACTCATATGGTCTTAATTGATCCTCTTTTTCTCACATCACTATATTACAGGTTTTTACCTTTATTCTTGTAGTCATTATCTTCTGCTACAAGTCTTTGTTCCCATTTAACTTCCCTAGTAGAATGAGTTCCCTCATGGATACCAACTACTTTTTAGTCACTTTTGTATTTCTAGTACCTGACACAGGTTTCCAATTAATATTGTCTTAATTCAAGTTAACAATGAAAACACTCAGTCGGGCCAACATGGAAAGCCTCACTTCTTGTTTTTAACAAATAAGAGGTAGTAAGTTCATCCGTGAGAAAAGCAATTTTTCCTATTGCTACTAACTAAATATTTACTTTTCAACCTTTTATCTTAAAAAAAAAAAACACATTAGCCGGGCGGTGGTGGCGCACGCCTTTAATCCCAGCACTCGGGAGGCAGAGCCAGGCGGATCTCTGTGAGTTCGAGGCCAGCCTGGGCTACCAAGTGAGTCCCAGGAAAGGCGCAAAGCTACACAGAGAAACCCTGTCTCGAAAAATCAAAAAAAAAAAAAAAAAAAAAAAAAAAAAAAAAAAAAAAAAAAAAAAAAAAACACATTAAAGAGTTATTTTGGGGACCGAAGGACAGCTCATTGTTTAAGAGCACTTGCTCTTCTTGCAGAGGACCCAGATTCAGTGCCCAACACCTACATGATGGCTTACAACCATCTGAAACTCCAGGGGATCTAATATCGTCTGACCTCTCCAGGTATCAGTCACATAGATGGTACACATACATATAGATAAAACACTCAAACACACACAAAAAAGTAGAATAAATCTAAAAACTAACTTTTTAAAAGTTTTTTTTCAATTAAAAGTAGTTTTTGAAAAGGAAATAAAGGTGCAAAGTCTAAAAATAAGACATTCCAATTGCATAAAAACATTTCAGTTTGAATAGCTTGACACAAACACTGGAAACTAACTGTTCCAATCTCCTACAAGGCATACCTTGCTGGAGATAAAGTATGACTTACCGTGGTTACTATTAAACTGAATAGAGCTAGGGTAAAAAGCAGATGGTAGTTTATTGAGCTCTTTGTCTTGAAACATTCAAACCTTTAAAATAAGAGAGAAAGAAATTTACTTTATAATGTATAACAGGAACAAAGTAAATGCACTTACACCTTGCCCACATGCCTTTGTGATCCAGCACTCCTCACTATTTCTACCTCTCACTCTTCATGTTAGAAACACTGAACTGCACACTGATTACAAGAGGATCAGCAGTAGCCACATAACTTGAGCTGAGACAATGAAGTTCTCTCTCCAAGCATGAAGTTGGGGAGACAACTAAATCAATTAAGTAAAGGGAGTCAAAATATGGTATCAGATAGTCTAAGGCTGATATCTGGAGGCAGCCAAAATGAATAAACAAGTGAACAAATGAGCAGAGAAATAACCTGAATGAAAAGAAAAATAAAGTAGATAGAAGACTTGAAGCCATGTGGAGGAAGGACTGAAGAAAAGACAGAGGCACAAAGACATTCCTTTGCAGTTCTAGTGAGGCAAGGCTGCACTCCCTTCTATTTGGTTTCTCAGTTTCCTCATGTCCTCACAAAAAGGAAGTTTCTTTAACTCTAGCATCTTTGTGTATTTGTGTATATTACAACTAATGATCTCTCTCTGAATGAAACTACTGAGATCACTGTACTGCTAGGCATGGTAGTTCATGCTTTTTATCCAGTATTCAGGAGGCTGGGACTGAAGGACAGCCCTGAGCTGCAGAGTGAGAGTCTGTTGAAGCAGGAGGAGGAGGAGAAAAAGGCATTATACTATAATTATTTTTCCTAATGTGTCTCCCCAACTGGAGTGTGAATTCTTTGTGTATAATGATATAATCTTATTTATGGTAATATTTTATTTGTACTGAAATGTGATTTTATTTGTATGTTAATAAATAAAGTTGCCTGAGGGTTAGAGCTAATAGCAAGCCTTAGCAGAAGCTGGGCGGTGGTGGTGCATGCCTTTAATCCCAGCTCTTGGGAGGCAGAGCTAAGCGGATCTCTGTGTGTTCAAGGATACAGCCAGCATGGAGACACACGCCTTTAATCTCAATACCAACCATAGAAGACCTGGAGGTCTGTACAGACAGGCAGTGACTAGGAGGTCATGTGGTTGGGTTTACAACCAATGAGAAGGCAGAACAGAAACACTATAAAAAGACAGACACACAGGAAGTAGGTCTGGTTTGGAGAGGTAGTGCAACAGCGACAGTGAAGGGAAAGGTTTTTAGCTCTTAGCCATTGCTCTGACCTCTTGGCTTTTATCTCTGTATTGGCTCTGTGTTTCTTATTTAATAAGATGGTTGGTTACATCTACACTTATTATTTTTTCAGATAATTACTAGGTTAGTGCCTGATGCACAGGAGATAGTATGGGGGACAGTTGGCCATTAGTAAACACCCAACCTTTGAGGACTAGGTTTAGAATAGACAGCAGTGCATTCTCAGTTACTAACTGCTCATAGAAACTGAACTGCACGCTTACCTCCTTCTCTGAAAGGAGAAAGGAGACTGGAATGGAAGGTTTCTAAGCTCTCCTTCACCTTTAAATTCTAGGTTTTATGACTCTGAAGATGATACAGATGTGAGGCAGGATCTTACTTTTAAATTATATGACTTTATAATTGGATAGAAGTGTTAGGTAGTGCATTTTGAGTTACAGTTTCCTTTTTGCTTTGTCTACAGTTGAGAAACTTATTTCAAGTGTTCTCAAAGGATATTGTTAAGCTCACAACTGTCTACAATTTCAGTTCCAGGGGATACAATGCCTTCTCTGTTCTCTCCAGGAATGCACATGATGCATATTCACACATACAGGCAAATCACCCATATGCACAAATGTTACCACAACAACTTTATTTTATACATCTACTTTTTTCTTATTTATCCAAAATTTATTGGATAATTCCCACTCATTTTGAATCAGGGTGCTTTCCGAACTACTTCCTCCAAAAGGAGTATCCATACCTCTGTAGGCTTTGTTTTGCCCCCTGTGGGCTGACAGAGACAGTGGAGCAGCAAATACACATTGTGCATAACTAAAGATCATAGTCATTCTATAGTATCCCAGGCATTTCACATCTGTAATGTAAGAATGGGGGACCTGAACCAGGGTGTTTGTCATGTATCTCTTCTTTTCCTCTTCTGGAGAGGGATGAAGGAGCTCCTTAACAAGGGGCATGTTCTTATAGGGAGGTTGACACCACTGGAAAGGCTATCACTACTTTCTTAATCTGGCCCTGTCCATAGAGGGTTAGTACCTTGACTCTTTTGCTTTCTACTTCCAAGTCCATTACAAAACTTGTCCAGTACATGCTTCACAGATGAAAGCATACAAAGGCAAGCAGGTTTAGAAACAGTTGGAGGTCTAGACTGCTTTGCATACTTAATATGGTCAAAGAACATCCTAAAACCAATTCAAAACAAAACAAAAAACCCATCAGGGTCAGAGAGATTCTGCCCCTTCTAGATTTCTGGCATGGGGTATTTCCAGGGATATTTTAGTGTCCCTCAGAGATTATTAACCTTCATAATGTATGCCTGGCATACTTATTAATGAAGCTCTGCTCACTGCCTTGAGCAAGCTGCTAAATTTCTCTGTGCTTTACTTTCTTGTGTATGAAAGCAGCTCAGTACCTACTGTGCTCGTTAGCTGAAATGTGGAAACAGTGCAGAGGTAAGCACAAAGCCCCATCCATAGCTGAGCAGCTACTGGCATTTGATAGCTGCTGGGAAATAGACAGTCTGGTTTCTTTAATGATGTGACCACTGACACTTCAGTTATACTCAAGAGAAAGCCCCACACCCAAGAGTGGTGACCAACACAAACTGGACTTGATAGGTAAAATAATAATAATAATAATAATAATAATAATAATAGGGCGGTGGTGGCGCACGCCTTTAATCCCAGCACTTGGGAGGCAGAGCCAGGCGGATCTCTGTGAGTTCGAGGCCAGCCTGGGCTACCAAGTGAGTTCCAGGAGAGGCGCAAAGCTACACAGAGAAACCCTGTCTCGAAAAACCTAAAAAAAAAAAAAAAAAAAAAAAAAAAAAAATAATAATAATAATAATAATAATAAATAGAACATGAAATTGGGTAGTTAGGGAGATAGGACTAGATCTGGAAAGAGTTCAGCGAGGGGGGAAAGACGATCAAAATACATTGTATGAAATTCTCAAACAACTAATAACTATGAGTGTCCTTCACTTTTCAGGTAAGCTTTTGTTAAGAAACAGTTCATGGTACAATGAGATGGTTTAGCAGGTAAAAGCAATTACAGTTCAAGCCTGAAGACTTAAGTTCAATCTCAGTATACCAGAGTGGAAGGAGAGAACCCACTTCTGAAAGTTGTCCTCTGGCCCCAACATGTACACTGTGGGCGCGCGCACAGACACACACACACACACACACACACCAATGACAAAAGGAACTGGTGCTGGCTCAGCAGTTAAAAGAGTACTCGCTACTCTTGCAGGAAACCTGGATTCAGTTCCTAGCACATACGTGGTCGCTCACAACCCTCTATAACTCCATTTCCAGAGGATCCAATATTCTCTTCTTAACTTCTCATACCAGGCATGCACATGGTACACAGACATACATGCAGGCAAAATGCTTACATACATAAAATAAAAATAAATAATATCTTTAAAAAGCAGTAACTAAAAAAGAAACCATTCATATTACAGTATAGAGAAACTATTCCAAAACTTTTTATGGCACAATTTGGACACATTCTTCACTCAAGAAAAGGCAAAATATGTATTTAAGTCAAATTAAGATACTACCTAAACTGGCATTAGGGTTTTGAGATTACTGCAGCTTCCCCAAAACTAAACTCTTCACTAATGTCTCAATTTTTATCTTTTACATTACATATCTTCATAATGTAATTGTACCAAAAACCAGATTGAGTTGAATTTTAAATGTAAGTACTCACATGCAGTACACAAATATGCAGCAGCTGTAAATCATGGGGAGCTCATCCAATAGCTACATGAAGTAGAGAGACAAAGATGTAAATACCACACAGCTATAACTATGGACGTCAAAATAAACTTCAGAATGGTTATAATTGTCATCTCTTAAGCTAGGGATGTGCCTCAGTGGTAGAATGCATTGCTTAGGATGCAGAGGCCCTGAGTTCAATTCCTAGCTTCTCTCCCCCAAAATACTAATTTTTATTTAATTTCTTTTACTAATTACTTAATATATTAATCACCATCTAACTAACTTGTACAATTTGCTGTTTTTTGACCCATCAAAGTTATCTATCCGTTCCTTCTAAGACAGACATCTAAGTGGCACATCTGACTGACTTTTCCCAGAGAACAGCCTTGTAATCAGAGTCCAGGCCAAAGAAATCGGAAATGTTTGTAAATGTGCACAATTGAGAAGTATTTAGGAAGTAAAATAGAGATTTGTTATTAATTTTATAGAAAAGTTAGGAGAAAGAAACTATAAAGGATTTATCAAGTTTCTTGCTTAACAATTCAGGAGATAGTAGTACAGTTTAATGAAATGATGAAAACAGAGAAAATGACAAGAACAATTTTCAGCATTCTGAGTTTTAAGTACCTGACACAGATATGTAGAAATGTCTATCAGGTTATAAGAAGTACAGACGTGTAGCTCAGGATAAAGGTATGGACTCCAGATGTTTGTGGCTTATTTAAAAGGACTACGTTTACAAAAATATAAATACGCATTCATTTGCTCGTGTGTGTGTGTGTGTGTGTGTGTGCACACTCGTGAATGCAAGTAGTCAACAGTTAGTTGTTTTTCCTCAGGCACTCGCTATCTTGTTTTTTGAAATCAGTTTCTCACTGATCCAGAGCTTGTCAATTAGGGTAAACTGGCTAGTCATAAAGAATCTGCCCACCTCTGCCTAGGATGACAAGCATATGCTACCACTCTTGGCACTTTTATGTGGATTCTGGGGATCAAACTCAGGTTCTCACACTTGCATGGCAAATACTTTACTGATTAAAATATCGTACCAGGCCCCATTTATTTTATTTATTTTTTTAGTTTATTTATTTATTTAGCAGAGAGAGGGGTACTGTTGGGCATGCATGTACCCTGCACATATGTGCACTTAGAGGACAATGTTTGGAAGTTGGTTCTCTCCTTCCACCATGTGGATCATGGGGATCAAACTCAGGTAGTTGGACTCAGCAAGTACCTTTCCTTGTTGTACTATCTCACTAGTCTTCATCTTATTGCTTATTAATTTTTTGTTTAGTTTTTAAAAAAGATTTATTTTATTTGTGTGTCTTGCCTTCATGTGCTTATGTACAACCATGTGTGTGTTTAGAAAGGGTTGTTGGATCCCTAGAACTGGAGTTACAGATGGCTGTGAGCTGCCATGTGAATGATGGGAACCAGACCTGGCTCTGTAGTTGGCATATAAAATAATCAGTTTTGAATTTCAGGATGGCCAGGGCTACACAGAGAAACCCTGTCTTGCTAGTGATGATAAAAAGTTCAAATGATTAGATATATAACCTCTTCACAGCAAAGATAGAAACTAAGCAGGATCCATCCCACTCAAATGGATGCCACTGATACATGAAAGACTGTAGGCACATAAGAATATGTTTTTGTGAACTGCTTACGACTTTTTAGGACCTTCATGTAATAGTCTTCTTTAATGCTGTTCTAAAAATATATATGTCTGCACAGAGTTGGCATACATACATAGAAAGCCATACTACTTCTTTATATGGCCAATTTGAGTTCTTTGACTTGAAGTGAAAAACTTCAAAGATGACAAGTCCCCTCTTTTATTTTCCTTTAGTTATGCAGTCTTTTCTCAAATTGGAAGTGTCTCTAAATTGAGAGAAATAATCATTTACTTTTGCCATTACTCACCTGCATTTCATATTTCAGAGTCATGTGGAAACACCAGGATCCCATCCCTACCACTGAAATTAAGACAGACAAATAAAAGAATTAGCAAGAAATTCTTTGGGACCAAAATTATTTCAGAAGACAATAAGACATTTCAAAGTATTAAGTTCGGAGGAAAACAAAGTTTATAAGTCTTGTGACAATATACAGATGATGCTGAGTTAGTGCTATGATTGACAATTTTGGCATAGAAGAAAAACAAGCACTGTATAATTTTTCTAAAATTCTCCCTACTAAGTAATTTACTAGATTAACAATACTCTGTTATTTCTATAAAGTACTGGATGCTCAGGATAAGCTTTACTGTGCATAGTTGGTCAGCTTCCTTTAGCACTCTCTTGTACTCCTCTGATCCATAAAACCTAGTAGTGTAATTTAGAGAGCCACGATATCATATATACAAAACTACTGTAAAGATACCTAAATGCAATTCTTCTGAGAACTTTCTTGAGAAAGTGTACTGCGGTCTCTATGTGTAAATATTTAATAAGCTAACTTTGCTTCTTTCTGACTCATTCTGTAATTCTTTCTGTGGTATATAGTTAAGAATCCAAGGGAGCATCTCAGACACTGGTGGCAGTGTGGGGCAGTCTCTTTGCCACAATAAATAGTTCTATGAATTGAAGTTTTATGCTGCCAAGTGTGGTGACCACTATATATGCTCTAGGTCCTTCCATCTTTACAGAACCATTATTGGTTAATCTGGCCTTCATGTAATTCACTAACAATAAAGGTTTACACATGGCATACAGCTATTAAGTAATAACAAAGGGATTCTAACTCAGGCTTCTTTATAAAATATTTTATATACAACTTATGTATCTAGGAAACAATTATAGTACAGAAAAAGCATAAAAGACATTTTCAATTTTCTGGCCCCAAAATGGGCTTTGTAAGCAAGGCTAAAATAATTTTGTAGCTAGGTGGACTTTTATAATAAATATTGTATCAACAGTCCATACATTCCATTTCATGCTAATTGAAAGGAGAAAAAGAAAAAGCACCCTCCCCCTTTTGGTAGTACTAGGCATTAATGCTAGGGCTATGTTCCTGGTAAGCAAATGTTCTACTATGGAGCATCCCAAGCCAAAAGAAATTGTAGATTGAGACAGTCTAAGTTTTACAGATTGACCTCACACTATGTATCCAGGCAAGCCTCCCAAGTGGCTGAGATTACATGTGTGCCCCACTACACCTGGACAGGTGTGTAGTTCAATTTATTCATCCTTCCTTACATCTAGATTTCAATCACAGAAAGTCTTTCCAAAATGCTGGACATAAATTCACACATTTTCTTTCAGCATTCGTAATATTTTGGTTTTTATATTTATATTTCTGATTAATTTAGAATTTATTTTTGTGTATGATGTAAGGTAATATTCAATTATTTTCTCTAGCATCAATTATGAAAATATTTTACCTCCTTTGCCCCAATGATTGGAGATGCCATTTCATCAATGTTTGGTAAGCTACGTGTATCCAGGAATTTGTGTATTTCTATTTTATCTCATTTGTTGGCATATAACTATTCATAATTGTTCCTTATGGCCGGGCAGTAGTGGTGCATGCCTTAATCCCAACACTTAGGAGGTAGAGGCAGGAGGATCTCTGAGTTCGAGGCCAGCCTGGTCTACAGATGGTGTTCCAGGACAGCCAGAGTCACACAGAGAAACGCTGTCTCAAAAAACAAAAACAAACAAACACAAGTCCCTTGTGATTCTTTGTATTACTGTTATCAGTTGTAATTCATCATCTTCATTTCACCTCTCAAAAAAACAAAAACAAACAAACACAAGTTCCTTGTGATTCTTTGTATTATTGTTATCAGTTGTAATTCATCATCTTCATTTCACCGATCATATGTATTTGTTTCTATTTCATTTCTTTCTGCTCTGGTCTTTATTATTTCCTTCCTTCTATTACTTTTAGTGTCTATTGTTTTTTATTTCTTGAGATGTAATGTTAGGGTTACTTGCACTCTTCTTGATACAAACATCCTTTTTTTTGAACTGCTTTTGCTATCTCTCACAGTTTTTCATATGTTGTATTTCCATTTTATTTTTTCTTTAATTCACTATTTTTTTCAGGAGCATATATCTTAGTTTTTCCATACCTGTAGAGTTCCTAACATTTTTCTTGTTATTTGTAGTTTTACACCATTCTTATCAGAAAGATACTTAAAATCATTCCAATCTTAAATTGTTCAAATTTGTTTTGTGAGTCAACATATGATCTGTCCTGGAGAATGTTCCATGTGCTGTTGAGGTACACATGTATTGTACTGTAGCTGTTGGGTGTAATATTCTGTAAACATCTTTTAGGTTTAATTGGTCTATAGTACAATTTAGATCTGCTGGGGTTTTTTGTTTATTTTGCCTGGATAGTCTTGAGTGCAAAAATTGTAAAAAGAAACAAAGATGGTCATTATATAATAATAAACAGGTCAATTCAACAACCATACACACACACAAACACACACACACACACACACACACACACACCAATAAACTATAATGCAATAACACAAGGAAGACGTCAACATCCTATTTTTAGCAATGGTTGCTAAAGACTGAACACAAAGTTAAGTGCTCTACCTCTAAGCTACATGCCCAGTCCTGCTATACATTTTTTTCTTTCTTTTTTTAGACAGTCTCATACACCCTAGACTGGCCTCAAACTTGCTATGTAGCAAAGGTGATCCTGAAATTTTGATCCTCCTACCTGCTGAGATGACAGGCATGAGCCACCATATCTGCTTTATGCAGTGCCTGGGATCAAAGCTAAACCTTGGGGCATGCTAGGCAAGCATTCCACAAACTGAGTTATAGCTCCACCCCTATAGTTTCCTATCTTTTACTCCTTGTCTCCTTCTATTCTTTCATGAACTCAAATAACTCATATAAATGCTGTTTTGATGTTATTCTCCAAATCCCTTAAACCTTTTTCATTCCTCTTTATTTTTTTCTCTCAGGACTATATATATATATATTTAAATAACCTGTCTGATTCACATTCTTTCTCCTGCTTGGTTCACTGTTGGTGCTATCTACTGTAGTTTTTCATTTCATTCATTATATTTTTCAGCTCCATAATTTTTGTTTGATTTTTAAATTAGTATTTCCATCTTTCCTTTAAACTTCTCCAACAGATTTCTGAATTGCTTTTACTAAGGTTTGCTGTGGGATGCTCTATGTGGCAAATGTGTTAATAAATAAAACATTGATTGGCCAGTAGCCAGATGGGAAGTATAGGCGGGACTAACAGAGAGGAGAATTGAGGGAACAGGAAGGGAAGGGGGAGACTGCCTGCAGCTGCTGCCAGGACAAGGAAGATGTAAAGTACCAGTAAGCCACGAGCCATGTAAGGAAGATTATATTATAGCACACCATTGTTTTCAAATGAAGTATTCTACATACCTGTGAGTGCTAAATAAGCAGCAATATACCGTTTTTCCAGTCCATCTCTAATGCTCTGAATTGCACCAAAAATTGGAGGTATGATCATAATTAGGTTACTCACTGTATTCCCTACAGGAGAAAAATACAAGAAGATACTTAGATTAACCAGTAACACTTAAGAACACATTCATTCGGTTTTTAGCAATAGTTAAATAAGGAATTCCTTAGAACGACTGTGATAATATATCTTCAAGATACTACAAAAAGTCTTTATTCAATAAAAATTTCTCAAAATAAACAAAAAAACCAAAGATACTTCCTGAAAAATGAAACTAAGAATGTTTTAGAGTATACCCACTTAAGACAAAATTCTGAATTCTAAAAGCAAGCAAGGAAAGGATCCCAGAAAATCCTCAGAGATATAACAGTTAAGTTAGCTGAAGATGGAAGTCTATACTCAAAGTGTGGTTCTCTGTAAGTGAATGATAATATAAACACTGATATAACATAATATAAATAATATTATTTTTGCTGTGGAATTGAAAAGTAATGAATTGAAAGTCTACATTTTATGTGTTTTTGTAATATTTCATTTTTCTTATAGTGTTCTTAGTTTCCAGGACATGAGACAATAGATTTTTAAAATTTAAGTGGATCTTATATGACTTTTGTTCTCATCTTTACAAAAACAAAGTTACAAGGAACAGCAAAAAAAGCTCAGTGGGCAAAGGTGTGTTACCAAGTCTGATGACCCCATTTAATTCCTGGGGTCTATATATATGGGAGAAGAATCAATTCCTTCACACTGTTTTTCGATTTCCATATGTGTCCTGGGATGCATATGTAAATAAATAAATAAAATGTGATAAAAATAAAAACAAAGTTCAGACATGAATAGCAAAAGAATAAAACCAAGTCCCAAAAGTTGTTAGTAAACAGGGAAAGAAATGACTAATCAACACAAATTTTATTATAGTCAGAGATGAGTAGCATATTTTCAATGTTTCAAGTGAATGATTTTTAATATAGCTAACTAATATCAAGATAAATTATCAATTAATTGAAAATGTAGAATGGAGATATTTTCTCAAACAATCAAGGATTGAAAAAATATATTTGCAACACATCTTTTCTCTGGAACCAAGTAGGTAATATAATGAGCCAAAATAAGGACATTACTTCTTTGAAGAGATGAGATAAAAATCTAAGAAACGGTCTGCAACAGAGGAAAGAAAGAACCAGAGTAGTGCTGTCCAAATGATCACTGATGACACAGCTGAAAATAAAGCAGGAAAGTCAAAAACTGCGGGAAATTTCCAAAGAAAAATAGGGAATTTAATAAGTCAAAATGTTGGTAGGATATTTGATAGAAGTATTGGAATATCTGTACTAATGTAGTCAACCTGGTCTCAACTGACCCAGGCATCTATTGCTGAATATTAGGCTAATTCAATTACATGTAATACCACATACTGGAAATATTTTTAAAATGTTTGTACTAAACACATACTTTTTCTTATAATTATTCCCTCAACAATAAAGTATAGTAACTACTAACACAATATTTACATTGTGTTAGGTATTATAAGTAATCAATGTATCATGCTGCATATTGAAGGATGTGTGCAGATTATGAGAATATTATGCCATTTTACATAAGAGATAAGCATCTGCAGATGTTGGTATTCATTGGTGTTCAGAAGAAGGCATCAGATCCCCTGAAACTAGAGGTACAGGAGTTTGTGAGGCACCATGTGGGTGCTGGGAACCCAACCTGGGTCCTGTGCAAGAGCAACAAGTGCTCTTTAACTGAGACAACTCTCCAACCGTATGTTTTTTAAAAGCTGATTGAGGTGCTATGGATTTAGCTCAGTGGTAGAGTGCTTGCCTAGCAAGCATAACACCCTGGTTCAGTCCTCAGCTCCAAGGGTTGGATGGGAGCAATGGAACAAAAGAAAATGAAAAAGTTGATTTAAAAAATAGACATAAAATTGCTCTTTAAATAACAAATTATATAAATTATAACCAATTTAGGTTTACTAAACAAAGAATATACATGACTGCAGACTTAAAACTTTTTTTTAAATTAAAAACTGCTATTAATCAGGTTCTAGCCAGAATTGGTAAGCCATGGAGCAATTTGAATAAGAAAAATTTACAATAAAGAATTGCTGAAGGGGGTAAGATTTACCTCAGTTGTCAGAGTTCTTGCCTAGCATGCAGGAGACACTCAAATTGACTTTCAAATTGACACCAACCAGGTGGTACATGCCTATAATTCCAGCACTCAGGAGCACGAAGATCCCAAGTTTAAGGTTATTCTCAGCTATACAGAGAACTGAAGGCCAGCTTGGGCTACATGAGACTCAGTCTCAAAAATAAGGCATAATGGAGCCAGGTCACCTAGTTTTATATACCTACAATCCCAACACTTGGGAGGCAGAGGTAGAAGGAACTCAAGTTCAAGTTCAGATTATTAATTAGAAGGAAATAAAGAGTAGCTAGTTGGTAAGAAGCAATGAGAACTCTGCAGAACAAAGGAACAGTAGGTGCAAGGAGAGTAGACCTACTATCCCTACTACTGTGGTAGAGCAGTAAAAGAAGATCCCTCGGGGCTGAGATGCAGACCAACACCCATAGTTCACCGAACAGTAGAGAAGCTGCTGTGTGACATGCTACCAAACTTGTTGAAATCCACCTACTAAAACCTGCCAGAAGGTTGGCGGATATAGCTCCACTGATAGAGTGTTTGTCTAGCATGTACAAAACCCTGAGCACAATCCCAGACACTGCATAAACTCAGTGTGGTAGCATATGTCTATAATCCTAGCACTCAGAAGTAGGAGAAACATCAGAAGTTGAAGGTCATCTTCCACTGCACAGAGAATTTGAGACCAGCTTGGGATACATGAGGCCCTGCACACACACACACACACACACACACACACACACACACACACACACACACACATACACACCTCACCCATCAGAATCTGTCGTCTAAGGTGCCTGCAAAAGGTGACCACTCTGTGGGGGTGGGGAGAAGTTATTGGCTACTATGTGCTTTGGACTAACTCAGGACCTGGATATTAGAGAAGCTTCCTGAACTTGTAGGAGCTAACATGGTACTAATTTCACCTGGACTTCAAGAATAGGCACCCAAGAAGTTGCCTGGCCAAAACACTAACACCAAGAAGGAAAAGCCCTTCCTCCTGTGATGTATCTCTAGTGCCCTCCACTGACAAAGTTTAACTCATGCTAGTTGTAAAAAAACAAAACAAAACAAAACAAAACACCAGTTAAAGATAGTATAGAAATGAATACTGAATTTGGAGCAAAGAACAGGCAATAAATTGATTCTAGCAGTTAAACTTCTTTCATTAGTTGTGTCTGAACCCAACTATGGCTAGTGAAAGTACCCTAATAACCACATAAAAATAGGAGTTTGAGGTGAAATAATGTTTTTCCTTCTCTTCCCCATATATTTTAATGTGGCTGTAGTGTTTTGTAATTTAAGGTATAAGATGAATGATAGAAAAATGAAGGCTAAATTAATTCTGCGAAGAATTTATTAGATTTGGAGTTAATTTCTAGAAAATTATTTTAAAAACAGCTCATTTTCTGGAAATAAAAACATTCATCCATATACTGCACAACAGCTGCTAAGTATTTATTAAATAAAAAATTCTGCTTGGATATATATTTAAATGAATTAAATAATCTTTTCTAAAAGGGTTAGAAAGATGGCTCATTAAGTAAAGTATTTTCTCTGTAAGCATGCAGACCTGAGTCCAGGTCCTCATAAGCCATGTAAAAGCTGAGTGTGGTAGCATGTACCTACTAGCTACTAGGGGTTGGAGTTGAGACTGGCAGATTCCAGGGGCTCACTAGCTAGCCAGTCTAGCAGAAATGATGAGTTCCAGGTTCAGTGAGAGATCCTGTTTCAAAACAGAAAAGTGGGGCGCTGGAGAGATGGCTCAGCAGTTGAGAGCACTAGCTGTTCTTTCAGAGGACCTGGGTTCAATTCCCAGCACCCACATGGCAGCTCACAGCTATCTGTAACTCCAGTTCCAGGGGATCTGACACCTTCATGCCAAAGCACATAAAATAAAAATAAATAAATTTTTAAAACCCAGTAAGGTGGAAAATTAATGAGGAAGACACCTAATGTTAACCTCTGGCTTCCACACCCACATACATAGGTGAAAGAACCCCCTCTACACACACACACACACACACACACACACAAATTTTTAAAAATCTGAAAAGTTTAAGCAGTCTCTTTATATAATAATTTGTAGGCCAGGTTGGCAATATTCTAGTAATTTCAGAATTGCTTAATAAAGTCATTTTTTCAAGAAAGACTCATATATTAAAATATGGTTTTATGGCCGGTGGTGGTGGTGCATGCCTTTAATCCCAGCACTTGGGAGGCAGAGGCAAGCAGATCTCAGTGAGTCTGAGGCCAGCCTGGTCTACAGAGCAAGTTCCAGGACAACCAGGACTGTTACACAGAGAAACCCTGTCTGGAAACCTCCCCCTCAAAATATGGTTTTATGATTTGAAGCTGAAATGGCCCTCCACTCATGATTTGACCACTTGTTCCCCCTGCTGGTGATGCTACTTTGGAAGGCTCTGGAATGTGTAGGAGATGGGGGCTAGCTAGTGAAACAAGTCATTAAGGATAAGTCCTTGAAGGTTATACCTAGCCCCTCGTTTGTGTCATGAACTCTGCTTCTTGGTCCACAATGTGAACAGCCTCCTCCACACTCAGGCTTCCATACCTACCCTACCAGGATGAGCTGAAACTAAGATAAATCTTCAGATTACTTCTGTCATGTATTGTAGTCATAATGAACACAAAGCAGCTAATAATATACATGGGGAAAAACGAAAGAAAGGAGGAAAAAACAGTAAGCAACGGATAAACATAGAGAACTCTGAACCAAGGTATACAAGCAAGATGTTTTGTTTCAGCATGACAGTAGGTGGAGCTAGTGTGTTTAGCAGGGTGGAGCTAGTGTGTTTAGCAGGCTAACTGCCCAGTATTCGGCAAAATACATAGGCCCCGAGGTGACTAGATGCTGCAATTTGGAGTTAGCTAACATCTTAGTTTAACAACCTATAAATGAAAAAATATTAAAACAATTACATATTTAAAAATATGATCAGATTTAAAAAAAGGAATATGGTCACATGATACATATGTGTATTCAGTCTCAGCATATCCAATATCTTCTAGGCCATGCATGGTGGTACATACCTTTAATACCAGCACTTCAGAGACAGAAGTAGGTGGATCTCTGTGAGTTCAAGGCCAGCTTGGTCTATTATAGGACAGCCAGGGCTACGTAGAGAGATCCTGTCTCAAAACAAAACAAATGCCTTCTGGCCTCTAAGGGTACCTGCACTCAAGCACATACCCACACAGGGACACAAACGAATACACAGTTAAAAATAAAAAAGTAAAACTAATAAATTATCCACCATGGCTCATGAAAAGTATTTTTCACAGTTTAAAGTTTTAAAGCCATACACTATAAAAATGAAATATACATATTAAATCACTGGAAGCAGAGTTTAGATAAGAGAGGAACCAAAGCTCCTCATCAGTCATGGCACAGGAAAACCCTGACCTCATAAGATGGAGGTTAGAGAGGAGGGAAGAGACTCAGCAGAAAAGTACTATGGTTATCTAACTCTGCCTTAGAAAGGTCCAAGGTGAACACTAAACATTGAAAAGAACATTAAGTAGATGACATGAGTCAGAAGAACAAGAGAAGATGGTCATTAACTCACTGGAGAAATTTTTTATTTTTTTTATTATTATTATTTTTGTTTTTCAAGACAGGGTTTCTCTGTGTAGTTTTGGTTCCTGTCCTGGATCTTGCTCTGTAGACCAGGCTGGCCTCAAACTCACAGAGATCTGCCTGGCTCTGCCTCCTGAGTGCTGGGATTAAAGGCATGGGCCACCACTGCCCGGCTTACTGGAGGAATATTTGTTGAATGAAAATAACAGATTTTGTCACAGGTCAAGAACAAAGGCTTTTCAAACATTTTAAGTAATGAAGAGGCACAACTGAAATGACAAAATCTGAAAATGGTTATTTTGATAATCCCAACTTCCTTTACATTCTAATTAAAACTTTCAGAGCCCAACTCAAATCTGCTGACATTAGGTTAAGTTTTCTCCAACCACCTTACAGAAAACTGACTCCTCTTCTAACAGCACATAACGTTCTAACCTCTCACCCAGCACTCAGCTCGATTACCTTGCACAGATTTCTTTTCACTGTATGTCTTATTATCCAAGGGCAGTGGCCTGACATTCATCCACTCACTCAAATGGTACAAGGCACAAAAAGTGATCAAGGTGGCACAAAGGATAAAGGCACCTGCCCTGACTCTAAGCCTGATGACAAGAGTCCAATTCCTGGGACCCACACAATGAAAGGAAAGAACAACTCCTGCAAGTTGTCCTCTCCCTCCATGCATGTGTGTGGTTAAGTATGTAAACACAAGTTTAAACACACATAACTTTTAAAAAAGATACTATAAAGCAGTGGTTCTCAACCTTCCTAATGCTGCAACCCTTTCCTACAGTGGTGACCCCAAGCTATAAAATCATTTCATTGCTACTTCATACCTGTAATATTGCTACTGTTAAGAATCACAGTCTAAATATCTGATATACAAACCCCAAAGGGGTCATGATCCACTGGTTGAGAACCACTGCAATAAAGGAACATAAAAACAAGATAGCCTACATGAAAATTAAACTAGCACCAAATCTATAAAATAGTTCAGATATTTAAAACCTAACAGACATTGAGGTTGGAGAAATAATTCAGTGGTTAAGGGCACTTGCTGTTCTTCCAGAGGACCTGGGTTCAATTCTCAGCACCTAAATAGTGGCTCAAAACTGGTCTGCAACACCAGCTCAAAGGGGATCCAATGCCCTCTTCCCTGTCCTCCAGGAGCACAAGGCACACAAGTGGTACACAGATATGCATATAGGCAAAACATCCATACCCATAAAATAATACAATAAAAACTAAAATTTTAAAAACCTAATGGACATTTTAAATTAAATGACATTGTTCAATTAAAATTAATTTATTTGATGTAGCAAGTTCAACTCTAACATCACAATTTTTCATTCACTCTTCATTTACTTATAATTGGAGTACATGTAAAAAAAATCATGTAAGTACAAGTATCTTTTTTTTTTTTTTTTTTTTTTTTTTTTTTTTTTTTGGTTTTTCGAGACAGGGTTTCTCTGTGTAGCTTTGCGCCTTTCCTGGAACTCGCTTTGGAGACCAGGCTGGCCTCGAACTCACAGAGATCCGCCTGCCTCTGCCTCCCGAGTGCTGGGATTAAAGGCGTGCGCCACCACCGCCCGGCTAAGTACAAGTATCTTAAGGGGCTGAGGAGCTGAATTAGTGGCTAAGAGCATTTATTGCTCTTCCAAAGGACCAGAATTGGGCTCCCAGCACCTACAATGGGAAGTTCATAACCATCTGTAACTCCACTCCAGAGGATCAGGTACTTTCTTCAGACTGCTCCTCTTCTGGATTCCTCAAGCACCCATACTCACATCTGAATATATATATATATATACGTGTGTATATATATATATATATGTATATATTATGTACATAAAATTCAAAATGAAAATAAATCCTTTTTAAAAGATACATTTTAAGTTTAATTAATAAAATGGAACTATTTAATACTGCTAAAATTTCACCAAGGACATCATTTATACTTTTCTTTTTAAATGTGCATTGGTGTAAGATTCACTGGAACTGGAGTTACAGACAGTTGTGAGCTGCCATATAGGTGCTGGGAATTGAACCTGGGTCCTCTGGAAGGACAGCCAGTGCTCTTAACCACTGAGTCATCTTTCCAACCCAACACCATTTATATTTTTATGATTTATTTTTATTAAAGCTTTTACATTAGCATAAATATTTTCCTAAATTGGCTTTAAACATATAAAATAGTCTTTTTGTAATTTGTTACACTTACTTATTTGTGTAGGGGAACAGACAGGGCCTGAATGCCAAGGGCATATAGAATATTTGCAGGACTCAGTTCTCTCCTTCTACCATGTGGGGTCCAAGACCAAATTCAGGTTGTCAGGCTTAGCAACAAATGCTTTTACTCACCCTCTGAACCATCTTGCCAACTCAAAAAGTTTTAAAAATCATCTTAAAGTAATCACAAAAGGGAAAGTATTTTCTTTTGCTCTTCAAGACTCTAAGGATTCCCAAAGATTAGTAATCTAGGTTCCATAACTTAAAAATAAAAGTATCACTGTTATCTGTTGGAATATTATTTTAAGGTGTGTTCCATTTGTTTATGCTGTGGAATATTTGTTTAGTGATGCACAGATGTGTTGCATTCTTTTATGTTGCATTTGTTTAGCTCTTGTGATGCTGTGTTACTTTGCCTGTCTAAAACACCTGATTGGTCTAATAAAGAGCTGAACAGCCAGTAGCTAGGTAGGAGAAAGGATAGGCAGGGCTGCCAGGCAGAGAATAGAAGAAATCTGGGAAGAGAGAATCTAGGAGCAAGAGAAGGAGGAGGAGGACACTAGGGGCCGGCCACACAGCCACGAAGTAAGAGTGAAAGTAAGATTTACAGAAGTAAGAGAAAGGTAAAAGCCCAGAGGCAAAAGGTAGATGGGATAATTTCAGAAAAGCTGGCTAGAAATAAGCCAAGCCAAGGCCGGGCATTCATAAGTAAGGATAAGTAAGAATAATCCTCTGTGTATTTATTTGGAACTGGGTAGCGGCCCCCCAAAGAGCTAAAAGAATTCCAACACCAGTTATCCTTAATATAGAGTAGTGATCTGCCACTACTTTTTTTTTTTTTTTTTTTTTGGTTTTTCGAGACAGGGTTTCTCTGTGTAGCTTTGCGCCTTTCCTGGAGCTCACTTGGTAGCCCAGGCTGGCCTCGAACTCACAGAGATCCGCCTGGCTCTGCCTCCCGAGTGCTGGGATTAAAGGCGTGCGCCACTACTGCCCGGCCCTCTGCCACTACTTTTTAAAGATTTATTTTTAAATTACGTGTATGTATATGGGTCTGCATATGAGTATGTATATATGGGTCTTGGTGCCTGTGGAAGTGTCTTAGGGTTTCTATCACTGTGAAGATACCATGACCATAGCAACTCTTATAAAGAAAAACATTTAATTGGGGTTACTGAACCAACTCTCTAGCACCCTACCACTGCTTTTAAAGTTTCACACTGTATGAGATACTACAGTTTGGGTAATTAATCCTTTATTGGCAGGCACATGCACGTGCGCGGCGCGCGCGCGCGCGCACACACACACACACACACACACACACTAATGTGCACACAAAATAAAATTATGTTAATAGCTTCTTATTTAAAGAAGTTCAAAAAATACTATAAACATGTATTGTTTCCTTGGGCTGCCATAACAAACGACCATAGCCAGGGTGTCTTTATGAATTTATTGAGAAGGCTAGAAGTCTTAAATTAAGGTGTCAGCAGAGTTGTTTCCTTGTGGAGGCACTGAGGAAAAACTACCCCCTTGTTCCTCGGAGCTTTGGGTGAGTGCTGGCATTTCTTAGCACTCTTTGGTTTGTAAATGCATCATTCTAATCTTTGCTTTCATTTTCACCTCCTTTCTTCTCTCTCTGTCACTGTGATTTCTTCTTCGTATAAAGATACCAGTTACTGAATTTAGAACACCTTAGTTCCGGTATAATTTAATCTCAGGATTTTTAAAGACCCTATATTCAGATCAGGTGTCAAATGGACATGACTTTCAGGTGAATATTATTTGCCAACACAATATCATAGAACATACTTTTTTTTTTCTTGAGACAGGGTTTCTCTGTATCTTTGGAGCCTATCCTGGAACTCCCTCTGTAGCCCAGTCTGGCCTCAAACTCACAGAGATCTGCCTGTATCTGGCTTCAAAGTGCTGGGACTAAAGCCACCACCACCCAGCTCACTGAACATACTTTTAAAAGAAAACATAACATATATTAAAGCAGTAATTCTTTTTGCTTTTTGTTGGTTTTTCCAGACAGCGTTTCTCTATGTCACCCTGGCTGTCCTGGAACTCAGTCTGTAGTCCAGACTGGACTCAAACTCAAGAAATCCATCTCCTTCCCGCCTCCAGAGTTCTGGGATTAAAGCTGTATGTCACCACTGCCTGGCTAAATCAGTTTGATAATTCTTTATCAAACTAAAATTTTTTTAAACTAAGATCTAACATGCACATAGTTTACTAAAAAGTGAAACAAGCCAAGTGATGGTGGTGCACATCTTTAATCCCAGCACTCAGAAGACAGAGACAGGCGGATCTCTGTGAGTTTGAGGTCAGCCTGATCTACAGAGTGAGTTCCAGGATAGGCTCCAAAGCTACATAGAAACCGTCTCGAAAAACAAACAAACAAAAAATTACCTTATATAATGTAGTAAACATAATTTTAGAACATATTTTTGAAATTTATTTATTTTTTATTTTATGTATATGAGTGTTTTGCCTATGTATATGAATGTTTTGCACAACTGTGTTTTGTGCACCACACACATGCAGTGCCCAAAGAGGCCAGAAGAGGGAGCTAGACCCCTGAAACAGGAGTTACACATGGTTGTGAGCTGCTATGTGGGCTCTGGGACCAAACTCTGGTCCTTTTTTTAAAAAATTTATTTATTTTATTTTACAATACCATTCAGTTCTACATATCAGCCACAGGTTCCCCTATTCTCCCCCCTCCCACCCCCTCCCTTACCCCAGCCCACCCCCCATTCCCACCTCCTCCAGGGCAAATCCTCCCCCAAGGACTGCGATCAACCTGGTAGACTCAGTCCAGGCAGGTCCAGTCCCTTCCTCCCAGGCTGAGCCAAGTGTTCCTGCATAAGCTCCAGGTTTCAAACAGCCAACTCATTCAATGAGCACAGGACTTGGTCCCACTGCCTAGCTGCCTCCCAAACTGATCAAGCCAATCAACTGTCACACCTATTCAGAGGTCCTGATCCAGCTGGGGGCCCCTCAGCCTTTGGTTCATAGTTCATGTGTTTCCATTCATTTGGCTATTTTTTTTTCAATAATTGAGTAAAGCCAAAATTTATTATAAGCCACAGTCGTCCTAGGGCCCTCCATGCTATATATATAGCCTCCATGGTTCTATGGGTTGTGGTCTGATTGTTCTTTATTTTATATCTAGAATCCACTTATGAGTGAGTACATACCATGACTGTCTTTCTGGGTTTGGGTTACCTCACTCAGGATGATTTATTCTAGTTCCATCCATTTGCCTGCAAATTTCATGCTTTCGTTGTTTTTCTCTGCTGAGTAGTACTCCATTGTGTATATGTACATTTTTTTTCATCCATTCTTCCGTTGACAGGCATCTAGGTTGTTTCCAGGTTCTGGTTATTACAAATAGTGCTGCTATGAACATAGCTGAGCATGTATCTTTATGGTATGAATCAGCATTCCTTAGGTATATGCCCAAGAGTGGGATAGCTGGGTCTTAAGGTAGTTCGATACCTAATTTTCTGAGAAACTGCCATACTGATTTCCACAGTGGTTGTACAAGTTTACATTCCCACCAACAGTGGAGGAGTGTTCCCTTTGCTCCACATCCTCTCCAACATTGGCTGTCATTGGTGTTTTTGATCGTAGCCATTCTGACAGGTGTAAGGTGGTATCTCAGAGTTGTTTTGATTTGCATTTCTTTTGATTTGATTAAGGATGTTGAGCATTTCTTTAAATGTCTTTCAGCCATTTGTAGTTCTTGTTTTGTGAATTCTCTGTTTAGCTCTTTAGCCCATTTTTTAATTGGACTGTTCAGTATTTTGATGTCTAGTTTCTTGAGTTCTTTATATACTGTGGAGATCAATCCTCTGTCAGATGTGGGGTTGGTGAAGATCTTTTCTCATTCTGTTGGCTGTCTTTTTGTCTTATTGACTGTGTCTTTTGCCCTGCAAAAGCTTCTCAGTTTCGAGAGGTCCCATTTATTAATTGTTGTGCTCAGGGTCTGTGCTGTTGGTGTTTTATTTAGGAAATGGTCTCCAGTGCCAGTGCCAAACTCTGGTCCTTTGCAATAGCAGCAAGTGCTTTTAATTGCTGAGCCATCTCTCCAGTCCTTAGAACATTCTTCTTTATCTATGCATTTTACTATCTCATAGGCTGAATTCCTATGAATAGAATCTCCTCCTGAATACTACCTAGCATTTCTTTTTAAGAGCTGGTTCCCCATATGGTATGGTTGCAAGCAATAAGAACTTCTATATTCCTACACTCCCCTGGTCAATTCTCACACCAATCCAAGATTATTTGTTGTGAAAATTAGAATCAGCTGCAATAAAAACAGCACTCTTTTGGACATTTATAGGAAGGTGGTATAGTTAATGCCTAGGCATTCATATTTAGACCAAGTGTATAAAACTGTAAAATCAGAAAAATATCCTATGAAACACCATGTGATAACAGATTGAAGAAAGCATGCTTAGTAATCAAAAATGAACTGGCACTGGGAGTTCCTATCAGAAGTTCTGGTTTAGACTCTGGGTTTGGACTCCAAGAAGTCACAGATCAGCAAGATGGGTAGGGTGGCTAATAGGTAGATTGGTGAGTAAACTGGTTTCAGGTAAACCCTTTTTAAAAAAAAAAAATGTTTTAAGAGTTGTACTCCCAACTCGAGTGTACATTTATTTAGTGCTTTGTCATGAAATTATCATGAAATAAAATTTACATAAAGAACTACTACATACTGAAGTATGTAGTCATCAGATTCACAAAGCTGTTCTCTAGGAAAAGTACTTGTAAGATTGTTTTAAGATGTGAGTTTAACTACCTGCTTTTTTCATGAGCACCATTTTAATTTGAAAGAACTGACAGGCAAATTATGAATTAGTTATTCTTGGGAATATGGAAGATCTTCATGGAAATAAGCAAAGTGAATGTTCCTTCAAGAAAAATAATTGTATTTTTTTTTCAAATGACAAAATTTTAGCTTTTCAATCAAAACTTAGTCTTGAAAATCTTTTAACTTCTACTGTGAAACTGACAGCTTATCAATAGTTACAGGCTTATCTGGTGATGCCAAAGTGTTATATTAACAACTGTGATTTCTTAAAAATATTAAAGAAGTACCTTATATCTAAAAGACCTATATCAAGACTGAACCTTTTTTTCCAAGTGACTGAAGCATGATGCTTGTAAAATCACAGATTTGGTAAAAGATCATTCAAAATGCAAGAAAAATCAATGTATATCAATGTGACATAGTAAAGCAAGATCAATGATATAGTCAAGGGAGTGTATGCTTTAACTTATCATAAGACTACAACAACTTGTCAAGTTCAATATACTATCAAAGAGCACCCATAATTATTAAGAAAGACTATCAAAATACTTTCTTTTTCCAACTACCTGTCTGTGTTAAAAGCCTAATATTTTTATGGACTTGACCCAAAACATTATTATAGATTAAATGCAAAGGAAAAAGGGAGAACCCAACTGACTTTTTAATTAAGCCTAATGACAGAAACTTCTAAAAATGTAAAGAAACACCACTCTTATTACTAAATTAAATTATTATTGTGTGTGCACATGTGCCTGAAGTAGGGCATCTGTGCCACAGTCTACATGTGGAGGTCAGAACTTCGTGAAGTCAGTCAATTCTTTCTTTTCACCTTACAGGTTCTAGATTCAACTTGGGTCATCAGATTCGCAAGGCAAGCACCCTAACCCACTGAGCCATCTCACCCTCTAAATAATTTTTTTAAGATCAAGAAGAGATCTTCAAAGCACAGAATTAGAAAAGAACCAGATACAGCACTATGAACACATTTCCCACAGTCAGGCAGGTCTTTCAATGTTGGCCAATGTTGAGAGTGGGAGAGTCTCTTTTAGTAAAGTTCCCATAATGTACTTCTGACTAAAAGATTTCCATTGGCGCTGTAGGTCAGTAACAGAATTTTGCCCAGTATGGAGGGCATGGGTTCAATCTTTAGCATTTGAAAGAAAAAATTCAGATGGAATAGTAGCAGGAGATTCTATAATAATGATATATAATAATCACGATACAGGAGGTTTAAAAAAAAAGTCATGAAAATCCCTAGAGTAGCTCTAGAAGCTTGAGTTTTTAGATGACAATAGATGATACAAGTATAAAAATATTCCAAGAATTTGAACACTTGAAAACAATCATCTCTTTGCAAAATCCCTTTCATTCTCTAGCAACAAAGAAGCTTTCTTATACTAACCACCAGAAATTTAAAGGAGCAGAACTAAAAATTAGTGGTAGAATTAAGGATTCACAAATAGTTCCAGATACAAGAAGTTTTTATATTATACAACTCCAGGGTTTCTTCATATCTCAGTTGACTATGGTTGTTTAGTGGCATGAAAAAAAATGCAAATATAAAGACAAACATGAGTCAAAGCCCTGATCATGTTTTCAATATTTACAATTTCATTTCATTTTATTGGCTATACAATATTTTAGTATAAAGCTACATAATATTTTATTTACACAAATTTCTAGCAACCAATGTTTAGCTCTTTTCCTTCTTTTTTTTTTTTTTGGAGACACGGTTTCTCTGTGTAGCTTTGGAGCCTATCCTGGAACTCGCTCGGTAGAGCAGGCTGGCCTTGAACTCACAGAGATCCACCTGCCTCTGCCTCCCTAGTGCTGGGATTAAAGGTGTGCACCATCACCACCTGCCTTTTTTCCAATTTTTACTACAATGGTCAATGGTATAATCGCTAAAGCATATGTATGTGCACACGCATGCACATGTGCACACACACACAAAATCCTTTTATGAGTATTTAAAAAGTCTTATTTATGGAAGGCTGTGCACAGTTACAGCTTCAGACATGCACTTGTTTTCACTTTTCTCTACCTATATGAATGCTTCAACATAAAAATTTAAGGAACATTAACCAAATTGATTTCCCTCTGTTACAAATGAGGAGATAGAGATTCCACATCAACTGGCTTTCCTACATCTATAGAGGAAGCATAAAAGCCATCTCAAACTAATGTCCTTAGTAAATGTCCCTTTCCTTAGCCCTATTCTACTTTTTTTCCTGTCTTAACCTATGTTTTGCAATAACAAAACACTAGAGACTGGACAACTTATTTACCTCAGTGTTCAAGAGACAGAGATTGGCAAGGGCTTTATGCGGCATCATAACCTGGCGGACGAAGGGAGAGTAATGTACACAAGAATAAGGGAGATGTCAGGCTCACTCTAAAGATAAATGATCTGTGCTCGGAGCACCAAAAAGTCTCAACTCACAATATTGTTACATTGGGAATTAAATGTCCACATGAGTTTTAGTGGTCATAAATCATATTTAAGCCATATCACTCTCATTTTCCCCTTTCTGGTTCCAAAAAGTATCTAATAAAATTATGTTCTCTCACTGTTAACCCTAAACAAAAGTACAAAGTCCTTTTATCTATCAGCATTGTTTTTTGCTGGTGACAGGGAACATGGGTATGGATACAGAAAGTAGAACCACAATTGAAGCAATTAGGAAGTTATATAAAACATTAGTTAAAACAGGGCAGCAGACATAGCTCAGTGGTAGAAGACTTGTATGGCATACATCTAGTCCTAAGTTTGAGCCCAACATAAATGCACACACATGTGAGTGCACTCATGCACACACACAAATCATCAAAATAATGTGATGCTGAAACAAGAGAGTTCACTAAGACAGATTGGAAAGTCCAGATACATACACAAGTACATTTAAGATGTAGCATGTAATAATGTTGGTTTTCAACTTTTTGGAAGAAGCATTTAACAAATGGTAAAAGGTAGCTCAACTAAAATTCAATTTGAGAAAAATTAAGCTCTTCCAGAAGCCATAAGAATATATAGCATATAATAACTGATATTTATAAGGTCAACCTACCAGATGAATAATTCTCTGATGGAGGAACCTCGTCAAACAAGGCTTACAAGGACATGGATGCTGAATATTGTTTGCTTCTGTCTGTACTTTTCTTATGTGTTACCACAATTTTTCCTTAAAATAGTTATGGGATCTTCTCCCATAGCCTGGATTGTTAGTGTGTTCTCTCCTTGAATATATTGGACACAATTATGTCTATGGATTGACAGAAAAATTATTTCTTCTTCTACTGTGTAATTTTGGTGAATAAAATATTCTTTTGTAGCTAGGCCTTTGTTCCACAGCTTCAAGACAATAACATACAATTGGTTGATTTAAAAACCTCAGAGCAAGTTCAAAGTAGACTAGATATCCCTGTAAATGAATCATAAAATAAACCTTCACAGAAAATGCACAAGGACAAATTCCCAGATGTCTGATTATTGAACCAAGATCACAGGCATAAAGCAACTTTCATGCCAGTTCTTCTCTAGCTAAAGTCTGGCTGATAACATAAGACCTAACTCCCTGCACAAATTCCTCAGCAATTAACTCTGTACAAACTCCTAACTTTAGTCTTATGATACAAAACTCAAGGGGCAACTAACTAACTGTTTATGTTGAGGTCCTAAAATTTACATGTGTGACAGAATAGCAATTAACCAGAGGCCAGAGAGAAACTGCTTTCATGCAGCTAAACCACGGGAAAAGTTTTCACAACTAGCCAGGGCTACAGAGGATAATCTAACTTTACAGCCCTGAAATAAGAGTTCCAAGTTTCTGTCCTTGTGATCTGAGGTTGCACACAGGATAAGAAAATATATCTTAAGATTTGGGATGATTTTCATGACATTATCCCTCAGGGAAGTGTCAAGCGTTGCCATGGTTACTCACTCCCAGCTGCACCGGCTGCACTCCCCTAGCCAGCACAGCAATCCAAGCCCAAGAGAAACTGACACTTTTAAATGTTAATTTAGAATGTTTATCACACTTAGAAATACAGAATATAATGTATAATTTCTCTATTTTCTAAGCTCCCAGATAGTTTGCCTTTCTACCCCCTTTATAGGCTATATCCTTGGCAAGATAGTGAAACAACTGAATCCTCCTTCACAGCTGCAGCTGTGCCACTAATCAGAAAGCTGATAGATTTATTTTGTGTGGTTATCAGGATGCTCTGCTTCTTATCATTTACTCAAGAAATGTAATGTGGCCCTCAAATGTCACTCTTATATTGTCTAAAGCTTTCTGTTGGAAATATATAACTGGGAAAAGACAAAGAGAAAGATTTTCAACATGGAGTAATAAAGAAAGTTGCCATCAGAAAGGGTGTGTTCCCTTCCTACCCATCAGATAGAAGTTTAATTCTCACCAACATCGTGGATTTTTCTACAAACCCTGGGTGTGGTCTTGGAGCTGTTTCTCTGAGATTACAATAAAGCTCAATCTTTTTCCCATATCTTATATATTAGGTAAATCAAATTTTATTTTGAATATGTAGGAGTAAAGTATTAAGAATTAGGACAGAAATTTAAAAAGATCACTACATACTACTTGAGTAGCAACACAATACAGCCCACTGAGAATTTCAACCTTGAGCTCTCTGGAAACCTAAATTTATAACCCGGATCCCAGTGATTCAACTCAGAGATAAGCAAACCAGTGCCCAAAGTTAAGATCCTCTGATATCTCCCATAGCTTCAATGTCTGCCTTACCTTTCTCTTGCTACACCCTCTTGTGTTCCTTTAAATAAAACTTTATGGTGGATATGGTTTATGAAGATGGATGAGTCCTTTAAGATACCCAACCTTGTGCAATCTTTATAATAATATTTTCTATAATTTGCACAAATGCAAAAGTAGACCATGTAGCCAGTTCATATTCTTATAAAACAAAGTGTCTACATCTTATACTTTTCTGATACTTTTCCTAGCTTATAATAAATACATTCACATCTACAGATATTCACTTCCCAAAGCAATCCTCTAAGTGGATAAATCTAGAAGAATACTCATTTACTAAAGGCATTGAGGCTCAAAAGAGAAAATGATTTGTCCATAGTTCTTCAACTGAGAATGCAGTAGGTTCAAACTTAGGACTAAGCTTATGAATTGTACTATACTGCCTCTAAAATATGAAACAATTACATATCTATGGTATCTCCACAATAACTCTGTGGGTTTAAGGTCACACCTCTTATGCTGATGAGTCTATCTATATTTACCAATTAAGAGGTAGTTAGTTTCGGGGTTTTGTTTTGTTTTGTTTGTTTGTTTTGTTTTTCAAGACAGGGTTTCTCTGTGTAGTTTTGGTGCCTGTCCTGGATCTCGCTCTGCATACAAGGCTGGCCTCGAACTCACAGAGATCCATTTGTCTCTGCCTCCTGAATGCTGGGATTAAAGGTGTGTGCCACCACCACCTGGCTACAGTAGTTTTTAATAGCAATATATAATGTTTATGCTAAGAGACTAAACATCTTCAACCCCTCATTCTATTTATGAGCACCTATTAGAGGGCTAAGGCATTGCGCTGAGTAAAACTTTTAGTAAAACAGACATTTTTGTGAAGAAAATAAATAATTTTTCAGTTCATAAGCAAAAAGGAAGATAATTTGATTTTGAAAGATAGTGAAGACTTTTTTTTTTAAGACAGGGTCTCACTATGTAGAGCAGAGGATAGTATAGAACTCACAAAGATCTACTTGCCTTTGCCTCCAGAGTAAACAACCACATCCTGAATTTATAGCAAAGCTTTAAACTCTTAACCAATATTTATATGCTACTTTCAGATTTATGGAAGTCATTTTCCTCATCTAAACCATAAGATATTAGTAATCTAATATGACAGCTAAAGAAAAATTAAGCAATTTGTCTTATATAAAATATCTCAGCTGGGCAGTGATGGCACATGCCTTTAATCCCAGCACAGGGAGGCAGAAGCAGGTGAATCTCTGAGTTCAAGGCCAGCTTGGTCTACAGAGTGAGTTCCAAGACAGCCAGGGCTACACAGAAAAACCCTGTCTTAAAAAGCAAATAACAACAAACAAACAAACAAAACCCTCAAGGAAAAGTCAGGATTCACATACAAGGATACTGATGATAAAATTTCTATTCTCGGGACTGGAGATGGCTCAGTGGTTAAGAGACTGTACTGCTCTTTCTAAGGACCTGAATTTGACTCCCAATACTGTGTCAGGTGGCTAACAACCACTTGTAACTTCAGCTCCAGGGGACCCAATGTTCTCTTTTGACCTCTGGCAGGCACTGCACAAATAAATTCAGATTCACACATATAGATAATTTTTTAAAAAATCTTAAAATGTCTATTCTAATTCCACTTTGTGAACTTTTTCATGTTCTGGATTGTGTGTGTTTGTGTGCATGCATGTGTGTGTAGTTATAGTTCAGAAAACAAAATACTCAGTAAGCTTTTACTTATTTTATAAAAAACACTATTAATTTCACATTTTAAAGTAAAATAAGTTACTTAAATGTTTTAGTAAAGATTGTATTCTCTTCATAATTGATGGCTATACATTTTTAATTATAAATTTATCCAATTACATATCACTACTCTTCTAGTATTATTCAATACTTCAAACATATTTTCAAGTTATATAACAAATGAAATAATTCTATTTAGTAAGCTTCTCTGTGAATATGAATAACAAAAACAAATAATTACATTTAGATATAGTTATACAGAAAATAAGTTGTGGAATTCCTTTGAAAATGTGTAAGTAGTTGTTTAAGTGTTCCAATGTTTCCATCTTCAACTCTATGAGCAGCTAAGTATTCATTTTAAAAGAATATTAGGTAAAAATAATAGGATTATGAATTTACTAAATTCTTTCAGAGTGTGTAATTTGAATCTGGTTCCCAAGTAGTAGGGAAAAAACTTAAAAATTATAATTTTTTTTTTTTTTTAATTCTCAAACCTCTCAAATGTACTAGGCTACTCCTATCAGAATTTCTGGACCAAGTTTCACTGAAACAAGATATTTTTCTCTAAGGTATTCATTCACTGCCCAAGTGTCAGCTTAAGGTCTGGAGGAAAAAAAAACAAAACAAAACAAACAAACAAACAAAAAAAACGACAACTGCTTTAAAGAAAACAGAACAGGTCAGCCAAGTAGAGTGAGTCATGGTACCAAACAGAAGTTTCTCTGTGATCCAGCTAATGCAACAGCATTATCAAATACACACATAATACATATTTCCATAGTCTTTCATTAAGTTACAATCTAAATACTTCATTTCACATTTTACTTGAAATAAATAAACTGGAAAAAGCAAGTTAGAAAAGAGCAAAAGAAACAGAAACAGTTTTTATATTCTTGGAATCACGATAGTAAACATATTTATACGACATCCTTTGATATAAAATGCCATCTGTGGGTTAGGTATTATTATCCTTATTTTACTTATCAGAGAACTTGACCCCCAGAGAAAGTACAGAAGTTGCTCCATGTTGTATAGCTGTTAGAACAGAATATCTGGACTTAACTTCATGTCAAATCTCTTTGATAACAAGCTATGTTCCTCCTATCACACCAGATTGGGAAAAAAAGGGAAACAATATAGAAAATACAAAATGAAATGTGTTAATCTTTGCTCATAATTCTAAAGGGCAAGCAAACATATTATATATACATAAGCTGGAACTTATCTAAACTTCTAAAATGTATTTATTTGTATGCCTTATAATTAAAGAAATGCTACTGTAGAATCATTTATTGGGGCTGGAGAGATGGCTCAGTGGTTAAGAGCACTTGTTGCTCTTGCAGAGGACCCTGGTTTGGTTCCCAGCACCTACATGAAGGTTCACAACCATTTATAACTTCAGTTCCAAGAGATCTGATGCTTTCTTTTGACCTCCACAGTCTCCAAGCATACACATAGTGAACAGACATACAAGCAGGCAAAATATTCACACACAAAATAAAATTGTATGTTTACCAAAATAATTTTAGAAACAAAGACAAAAGAATCATTTATCTTTATTGTTATTTATCTTTTCACTTTTTATTAATTCTCTGGATTTCACATCATGCATCCCAATCCCATTCATCTCCCTGTCCCTTCCCATCTGCCCTCTGCCCCTGCAAACTCCCCCACAAAACAAAATAAACTAAAATTAAAAAGGAAAAAAATCTCGTCATGGAAGTTGTACTGTGACACAGTGTGTCACACAGTGTACCCTTTAGTCCATACATCTTTATTTGCAAGATGTATGGACTAAAAAGAGTCACTGGCCTGATTCAAGGCCTCTGACTTCAGCTGGACCCTCACTGGGATTCCTCTTGAATATCTTGCTGTTGCCCTGTGTCATGGACATCCTGCAGCTTTGGGATCTGCAGGACTGGCCCCTTCATGCACTCCAGATCATGGATGGAGTGGATGTTAGGGTGAGCCAACTCATAGTCCTAGTTCTAGGCATGGTTGGTTGCTAGATTGGTCAGCCCACCAGCTCTACCTCATCCTCATCACTGGCATGAGCTCTTCAGCATCACCCAGGCTAGCTCACCCTATGCAGCAAGCAGTAAGGGGCAGGATGGGTTTTCCTGCTCTCACACCCTCACTTGCACCTACATCACCAGGGCCATCTCTACTGTGTTGCCCAGTCGAGGTGCAGAGGCCACTCTCCCCAGCTGCAGCTGGTGAGGGGCAGGTTAAGTTCTCCCACTCCCATGCCCCTGAGACCAGCTCTCTCACCTGCCACAGGTGCCAAGGGGCAAGAGGGGGAGGGCCTCTTTCCCTTGCTCTTGCCACCACATGGCATACAAGGGGGGCGGAACCAGCTCTCCCATTTCCATGCTCTCTGGGCCAGCTCATCTGTGCTCCTCACCAAATGATCAGCTCTACTGTCCTGCCCAGGCGAAATGCAGGGCCTGCTCTCCCCAGTGCTGTAGCTGGTGAGGGACAAGGTGTGAGGGCAAAGGGTGAGGGGCGGTGAGGGGCATCCCTCGCTTACGTCACCTTATGGCAAATGAGAGGAGGGGCCACATCTCCCCTGCTCACTTCATGTCCTGCTCACCCCAGCTATTTACCTTTTTTACATTTTTTTAAAGTTTATATCTCAGTGGGAAAAAATCTATTGTATAACATTGCAAAGCAATATATATATACTAAGCATAAGAATCAGTAAAATGGGCTGGAGAGATGGCTCAGCTGTTAAGAACACTGGTTGCTCTTGCAGAGGACCTAATTTTGATTTCTATCACCCACATTGCGTAGCTCATAACTGCCTGTAACTCCAGCTCCAGGATGTACAACATCTTCTGAACTCCACAGGCACCAGCACTCATGTGCCATACATTCACATTAACACACTACTACACAAACACACACACACACACACACACACACACACACACACGTGCAAGCATGTGTGTGAAAAAAATCTTAGAAAATAGGCATTAGCAAATCAATAAATGAAGAATCACAAAAAGATGAAAAAATTCAAAATATGAGTATTTTATAATGTTTAAAGAAATAAAAAGTAACAACAAAAGGCAAGCACAAAACAAAAAGATTATGACCAACATTGAGACAGATTTAGAAAAAAAAATCCTCTAGAAATGAAAACTTAAAGAAAACCTAAAATAAGTTGTAAATTTAGAAGAAAAATCAAAATAAGGCTGAATTAATAAAGTAGAGGGGGTGGGCAGGATAGGGAGGACAAATACATGAAACAATGAAGCTGTGCTGAGTTTTAGAACGTAACAGCAGTATCATGTAAAGCACAAGTATACAAAGCTGAGGTCACATTAAAAGGAAGCAAAGGCAGGTTATGAAAGCCTGCCTATGCTAGACTCTCAATACTACATTCCTGGTATGCCGATACTACTTAGACGATTATTTTGTCAGCTCAAGAACAATTTCATCAAGGTTTAAAAGAAAAGCCTGCAGAGCTGGGCAGCGGTGGCACACACCTTTAATCCCAGGACTTGGGAGGCAGAGACAGGCGGATCTCTGTGAGTTCAAGGCCAGCGTGTTCTACAGAGCAAGATCCAGGACAGGCACCAAAACTACATGGAGAAACCCTGTCTCGGAGGAAAAAAAAAAAAAAAAGGAAGAAAAGCCTGCAAAGCAGGCAACCTGTAAATCTCAGAGGCTGCCTGGAGGGAAGAGAAGCCAAAAATGCTGGCCTTGCTGGGGAAGACCAAAGTGTTAGGGAAATCATGCTTAAAAAAGAAAGAATAAAAGAAAAACATGCTTTTCTGAATAATTTAGAAAAATGGTCAGACTTACAAAGCCATATGGCTGGGACCCAGTAAATTACTACCTAGATGAGTTTCTTATCTCATCTATCTATCCACATGTCTATATAGAATATAACTGCTAGTTTTAAAATACATAAATTCTATCTAGCAATATGCAAACAGCCTTGCACTACAAATACATAGACATGTTGGAAATTTTCAATAAATATATTCTTTGTTTTGTTTTTGTTTCCAAGACAGGGTATCACTATTTAGCTCTGTCTAACCTGGAATTCCTTATGTAGACCAGGCTGGCCTCAAACTCAGAGATCCATCTGCTTCTGCCTCCCCAAGCTGGGATAAAGCTATGTGACACCACTCGGCTTAATACATATATTCTTAAACACACAGTTAACTCTAACAGTATTAAAACTCAAGATACATCTGAGGAATGTGGCACAAAAAGAAATTAAAAACCAATATGGTAACCAGGTTATGACTGCCCCAAGAGAGTAAGGGGAAGGGCACCAGTGCCTGTTTTGGTACCACAGGAGGGTGAGATTCAACGCTCACACTGGAATAAGACTGAGGCCTTGGAACATTTAAGTAATGGGCACTAGGGCTAAGACTGCCTGGTATGCTTAAAAGGCAACCGACTCACAGCTACATGAAATAAAGAAGTAACTATTCACTAGCATTGAAAAGCAAAAGAGCTGATGCATATTGGCCTTATTAGAGGTAAAATAAATAAATAAAAACACAATAGAAACAATAATTATTCCACCTGAGAATATAAAAACAATGTTGTAGCAGGGCCTGAGGTGCAGACTTGTAAGCTCAACTACTTAGGCAGCTAAGATAGGAGGGTAGAAAATTCAAGACCTGCCTAGTTGACAAAGTGAATTCAAGCCTGGCAATTAGTGAGTGAGACTGTATGTTAAAAAATAAAAAAAAAATCTGGGTGTAGCTCAGTGGTAGAGAATTTGCCTAGCTTGTACTTCAGGACAGCTATGAATTCAGCCCAACAACAACAACAAAAAATCATAAACTCACCTAAAGCATTATGAAGGTTTTTAAATTATTGTGTGTGTGTGTGTGTGTGTGTGTGTGTGTGTGTGTGTGTGTGTGTGTGTATGATGGAGGAAGGGGTATGTAGGGGTTTGTGTGTGTGTGTACGTGTATGATGGAGGAGGGAGGATATGTGAATGTCGTAACACGTGTAGAGGCCAGAGGACAACTCTGTGGAGTCAGGGGATTGTACTCAGGTTACCAGGCTTGTACAATAAGCACATCTACCTGATGAGCCATCTTACAAGTCCCTTACAAAGGGTTTTTGGTTTTTTGGATTTTGTCTTAGTTAGGGTTTCTATTGCTGTAAAGAGGCACCATCACCATGGCAACTCTTATAAAGGAAAACATTTAACTGAGGATGGCTTACAGTTTCAGAGGTTTAATCCATAATCATCATGGCAGGCAGCATGCAGGCAAACATGGTGTTGGAGAAGGAGCTGAGAGTTCTATATCTTGATACGCAGGTAGCAGAAATAACTGTGTACCCTACTGGGCATAGGTTGAAGGCATAGCTTGAGCAAATATGAGACCTCAAAGCCTGCCCCCACAGTGACATATTTCCTCCAACAAGGCCACACCTACTCCAACAAGGGCATTACGTCATAATAGTGTCATTCCTTATGGACCAAGCACTCAAACACATGAGTCTATAAGGGACATACCTATTCAAACAACCATAGGTTTGGGGATTTGTTAGGGTTTTTTTTATATTTTTAAAAATTCTTTTTTTTTTTTTTTTTTGGTAACTCAACAGTGTAAACTTTTTAGATGCCACATCTTGTAATAATGTCAAAAGGCTGAATACTGCCTGTGAGAGCAAACTCTAAAGGAAAAAAAAAGAGAGATATCAATCAGTGAAGCTACTGAAACAGCTTAAATACCAGATGTATAAACATATAGCTAATTTAATAAAAAACGACAAGAAAAGAATAAAAAAAGCAAAGAACACATGCATGACAGTAAAAAAAATGATAACCAAACCATACAAATAATTATATTACTTATAAACATATGCCAATGAAAAGGCAAAGATTTAAACCAGGTGTGGTGGCTCACGCTTATAATCACAGTACACAGAGGCTGAGACAAGAGAATTCTGAGTTCAAAGCCATCCTGGACTATAAAGTAAGAAGTCACATCAAAAACTAAAAATAAAAAAATAGGGAGAAATTGTTAAAATGACTGTGGTGGTTTGAATAGGTATGGCCTGTTGCAGGATATCTGTTTACACTTCATGAAGATGTGTATCTATGTTTTTGCCTCACCTGCCTGAGGCACCTGATCAATTTAATAAAGAGATGAATGGCCAATAGATAGGCAGGAGAGGATAGGCAGGACTTCCAGAAAGAGAGAGAAACTGGTATGAATCTAGGCATGCTGGAGACACCAGCGAGACACGGAGGGAGTCAGACATACAGAATGGAGGAATGTGGCAGAATGTAAATTAATAGAAGGTTAATTTAAGTTAAAGAGCTAGTTGGGAATGAGCTTAAGCTAAGGCCAAGCTTCCAATAAAAAGATAGGAAAGAAGAGCCATATCAACATGAACTATACAAAATCTGGGTGATTACACTAGCATCAAAGAAAGCAGACTTCAGGATTTAGTTATTACTAGAGAAAATAGATGACATGTCATAGAGGTAAAGAGTCAATAGATCAAGCTTAACAATGTGTATACAGCCAAAGCTAATAAGAAAATTTTACTATGTACAGAGTTTTGTTTTGCTCTTCTAACTCTACCCAGCCATTACTGTTAAAAGCAGTCTGTTGTAAGAAATTAGAGAACATATCTAAGAGCTAAGAGTGCACATCTAGGATGAGCCAACTATTATTCCCAGTTCCACAAACAAATTATTTCAGTTTTGAGCTATACTTTCACTGGGTGAAATATCTCTTTTGATTATTATGCATACACTAGAGGGATCAATAAAAGGATGCTTATAAAATTCTAGGAAGATAAAACAGATTTCAAAAGTACTAAACTTAGTTCTTATTTTTTAGTCTTGTCTTCTAAGACTTAAAGTATGGTATAATTTAGCATACTAAGCTTATATAATAGGAAATCAAAATTGCCAAAACTCAACCTAAACACTGTTTTCAGTTACCTATTGCTGAAAAACCAATCCAAACTTCAAAATTTCAAAAGACAATTTATTATCTCTCATAGAACAATATAAACAATGAAAGGGGCATGGGTGTATAATGTATATGTGAATAGCCAGGCTTGAAAAGAGTAGTGTGCAAGGGAGGGGGGGTGGGAAAAGACTGACTACCTAAGAATAAATAAACTAGATATCATGACATGTGAGTATATATTCACCCGAATGGTTAAAATGAAAATAACTAAAGTAAAATACTGACAAGAATGTGGACCTGATGCTGTATGTGTAAGTCAGGCATGGTAGCACATGGCTTTATTCACAGTAGTCAGGAGGGCCAGTGTGGGCTACATAAAAAGTTCAAGGCTAGTCTGTGCTACATAGCCAGACTGTGTCTCAAAACAAAAACAAAAACTATCACTGTAAAAATGGAGAAAAACCTAGTATTTTTTTGTTGTTGTTTGTTTTTGTTTTTTTGGTTTTTCGAGACAGGGTTTCTCTGTGTAGCTTTGCGCCTTTCCTGGAACTCACTTGGTAGCCCAGGCTGGCCTCGAACTCACAGAGATCCACCTGGCTCTGCCTCCCGAGTGCTGGGATTAAAGGCGTGCACCACCACCGTCCGGCACCTAGTAGTTTCTAATGCAACAAAACATATATTTACTCTATGTCCCAAATATTCCAGCTGTAGGGGTTTTCCTATAAAAAATAAAAAGATGGATGGATCTTCTAAGCAGGTGTAGTGACACAAGCTTGTAACTCAGCACTTATGAGGCTAAGGCAGAAAGACTGTCACAATTTCAAGGTCAGTGAGGACTAAACAGCAAGTCAGCCAGGGCTACATAGCAAGACCATGTCAAAATAATAAACAAACAAACAAACAAATAAATAGAAAATAACAAAAATGCATATATCTACAAAAAGACTTGTTCAAGAATATGCATAGCAGTTCTATTGATAATCATCAAAATCCAACAATAGTCAGATAGCCACCTCAGCAGGAAAATGTGTTCTGTGTTTCATTTATAGTAAACTACCACTACACAACAACACAGATGAATCTCAAAAACATTCTGCTGAGCAAAAGAAACCTTACATCAAACAGTAAATACTAGATGATTCATTCCACTTACATGCAGTTCCAGAACAGGCATATCTACTTTTTGGGAGGAGGAAAAAAAATCTGAACAATGGTTGCACTGGAGAGGAAGGAGGAGGTGACTATTAACCCAGAAGGGGCATGAGGTTCATAGAAAAGCTCCCTATCTTTCTCTCCAGCCTCCCTGACTTGGAGAGAATATAAGGCTTCTAGGGCTTCAGGTATGCTAAGCATTCACTGTACCACAAAGCTACATTGCCAACCCAAAGCTAAATATCTAAATAAGGGTTCTGTTATACAGGTATATTTATTTTTCAGCAACGATAACTTTAATGTTTATGCATTCCATTGAATGAAGACTTTACACCAAAAGGAAAACACATAACAATTGAGTTTTATATAATGAAACAAGTGTGAAAGTTTTTAGGGGAAGTGTACTTTGTCAAAAAAAAAAATAAAATGATAGGCAGAGAGAAGAATCAGTAAATGAATAGATAGGTGATAAAACGGGTACAAAAAAAATGTTAAAGTAGGAGCGTAGGCAGTGGGTAAATGAACATCCATTGCAGTATTCTTCCAAGTTTGTTGTATATTTGAAATTTTTACCTAAAAAAACATTAAGTTGGGAGGCTGGAGAGATGGCTCAGTTGTTAAGAGTATTGTTTGCTCTTCCAGATGACGCAAGTTCAACTCCCAGCTCCCAATAGAGGCTTATACATGTAAGATCCTCTAGCTGCAGAGGATCAATGTCCTCTTTGGCCGTGTTGTATATTAAGCATGCAAGTGGTACACAGACATACATGCAGGCAAAGCACCCATACACATAAAATAAAAATAAACAAGATAAAACAATTAAGATACAAAGTGCAGTGGTGGCGCACACCTTTAATCCCAACACTCAGAAGGCAAAGGCAGGCAGATCTCTGTGAGTTCAAGGCCAGCCTGGTCTACAAAGTGAGTTCCAGGACAGCGAGGGCTACAAAGAGAAACCCTATCTGGAAAAACAAAAAAGGATATAAAGTACTTATCTCACATGCCTGAGATCCTGTGTTCAAAAGGGGCATTTTATAGAAAGTAAAATGATACAGAGAATAAGTGATTTACCCAAAGTCACAAGCCTGCAGTGGAGCAAAGTTTCAGACTTTATTATACTGGCCTTTCTATTATCCTGTTGCTTTTTCCATAGTAAAGTGCCTAGGATTTTCATGTTACCATAACTGTTCTTGCTGTCTCTTTCTGGCTCTGTCATTTTGTTGAGTTCTAAACATGTCTGTACCCCAACACAAAACTGTAAACTTACTGAAAAATTTAGTGTTTTTTTGGTTTTGCTATATATCTTTTTAGCTCAACTGTGTGTTTCTCAAGAATGAACTTTGTAGATGACAGGGCAGTGTTTGTGTGCTGCAGTGTCAAATATTAGGTAACCTACAAGTCTTTATAAATCTGTTTCAGGTTTTTATTAAGTATCATATCACTCTGCTCTAATGTACCCATAAATACATCTACCACAACAACCAAAACCATTTACTTGCAGTCTCTGAGTTGGATATATTAAACCTAAATCTTTTTGTACACTGAATTTGATCTTTCATTTGTTCTTCCTTCTTCAGCTGACTTACTTATGGTGCTTTTGCACCTGCTATCAAGTCTGAGGACCTAAGTTCAATCCTCACAAACCAGATGGTAGAAAACGAACTGACTCTCAAAAGGTGTCTTCTGATGGCCACAAGCATATGCACTCATACACACTAAATAAATAAATAAAATATAAATGTAATAAAAAATTTAACAAAAGAATTGTCTTCCTTAAGATAACAGGAATGTCACCTCTGCCAGCCCACAGAGACCCAGGACTAAAAGACTCCTAATGTGTACTCACTTATTTCAAGAAAAATGGAAGGAGCCTGAGAAAAGGAAAGAAAAAGAAAGGAAGCAAAAGTAAGAAACCAGATACCCCTAGTGACATATGTATGAAAGACAACTGGTTAAAGCCTTTTATCCTGAGCTACAGATAAAATTCTAAGTGAATCTTATAATAAAGCCATAAAGACTGAGGGCACTGAGGACTGCCTACTTCCTTCTGCCTGGGTCCTATAGATAGGATTGAAGAGTGGCAACAAATCCATGAAGGGAAACAATACTTAGCTCATTCCAACTCCAAAATAAAAGGTAGATGGTTAGATGGTCATACTGTGAGTGCTGTTCACACTTTCCACTACTAAAGGTGTGGCCAATCATGTTACCTCCTCTAACTGGTGAAGGTCATAACTAAGAATTTTCAAATAGTCTTTAGCTTTCTGAAGGCTGAGGCAGTAAGTTCAAGGCCTGTCTGAACTACACATAGTGACTTCAAGACTACATTGGACAAATTAGTGAGATTCTGTCTTAAAATAAACAGAGTTGAGGTTAGCTCAGTGGTATGTATGTATGGAGAGAGGGGGAGAGAGGGGGAAAAGTGAGAGAGAGAGAGAGAGAGAGAGAGAGAGAGAGAGAGAGAGAGGGAGGGAGGGAGGGAGGGAGGAGAGGAGGGAGGGAGGGAGGGAGGGAGGGAGGGAGGGGAGAGAGAGAGAGAGAGAGAGAGAGAGAGAGAGAGAGAGAGAGAGAGAGAGGTAGACATATAGGTATGGTTAATGATACAAAGATATAGCTTTAGCACACATGCAGCCCTAGGTTCAATCTCTAATCTGGGGTGGGAATGAGAAGGGAGGAGGAGTGTGCCTATTTATATCCTACTGGCCTTTCCAACTATCATGGACAGAGAGGCTGCCTATACATAAGAGTTTTACAGACACAGTTTTACAACTTTACAGTTTTACAACTGACAAAATAGCTCAATAAATATTTACTGAATAAATGAAATATTCTGAAAAAAAATTTAAAGGCAGGGTCTCTTAATACCTAGGGTAGACTCAAACTAACTCTGTAGCCAAGAACAGCCTTGAATTTCTGACTCACCTGTCTCTACCTCCCAAGTCCTGGAATTGTAAGCATGAGCTACCACACCCAGCTCCTTAAATAATTTTTAACTGAGTAATTTCTTCTCTAAGGCGATAATAAAAGCTTAGAACTCTCCTCTTCCTTTAGGCACTAATTTCTTCCATTAAACTACTAGTACTTGAAATGTCACTTTCTGTAATCTGTGTACTATGGAAGAAAGTGGTCAGACCTAAGTTTGAATTCTATTTCTGCCACTCTTAGTGGCACAGCTATATGCCATTGAGTAGGTAGCTTCTTTCAGACCAAGTTTCTCTTTTTTAAAATGGGGTAGCATCATCTACTTAACAGGAATGCTCTGAGGATTATTAATAGATGCAATCTACACTCAGCAGAGCTCCAATATGTATATATTTTAGTTTGCCAGAATTTAGTTAAATAATCCAAATAAATACACTACAAATTTCATTGCTAGATCTTCAACCCACATGTAATTACATAATTTTTTTAGTGACCAACTAAGGCAATTCTTTCAAAGTTGGTTACTTTCAAAGTCATTAAATAGCTGCTATTCAGTCCATGTACAGACAGCAAAGCATATGATTGAGTTACATCTTTTTCTTCTGGTGACATCTTACAAAAATGAATATTAAGAGGGAACTGGCTAGGCAGGCAGTAGTGGCACATGCCTTTAATCCTAGCACTCGGGAGGCAGACAGGCAGATCTCTGTGAGTTTGAGGCCAGCCTGGTCTACAGAGTGAGATCCAGGACAGGCGCCAAAACTACACAGAGAAACCCTGTCTGGAAAAACCAAAAACCAAAAAAAAAAAAAAAAGAGGGAACTGACTAACAATGGAAATTCCAAACAAATGTAAACAGAGTTGTAAGAGAAACAGGAAACCATGGAAATGTGTTATAGGATATTTGTACACTGTGTGAAGGTGTATTGCTCTGACTGGTGTTTAAAAAAAAAGAGCTGAACAGCCCATAGCTAGGCAGGACTTCTAGGCAGAGAGAGGAAGTAGGAGGAGAAATCTAGGCACAGAAGAGAGATGCGAGGAGACATGGAGGAAGCAGGATAGGCAGTATGTGACAGAATGTAGATGAATAGAAATGGGTTAATTTAAGCTAAAACCGCTAGTTTAGAACAAGCCTAAGCTATAGGCTGAGCTTTCATAATTAATAAGAAGTCTCCATGTCCCACTGGCTAGTGGGACAGAAAGACGCATCACAGAAATGTTGACGCTGCTATCATTTAAGAGGCTAAAAATGTACTGCCTGAGGAGCTTAGTTAAGGCAAACTTATCAACATAATGAACATAACAGTTGTGGTGAAAAAAAAAAACTGAAGATAACCCAAAAAAATGATAGTGGCCAACAACAAACAAAACTAAGTCAATTCTAATTAAAGGAACTCTTGGAAATATTTCACAATAAGGAAAGCGCAAAGAATAAAATGCTAAAAGATTGTCCAAACTCAGAAAGGATTTGTCAATGCATAGGAAATACATTCATTCCAAGTTATGTGATGAGAAGGCAAGCACTGTTTAAGCTACACTTGATAATAAGTTATTTTACAAAGAAATAAAACACTCATGTATGTGGTGGCAGGCAGGGGAGCATGTGGAAAAGTCAGAGGACTACTTGTGGGAGTCAATTCTCTCCTACCTTGTAGATTTAAGGAACTGAACTCAGGTCACAAGGCTGGCAGTATGCACTAGGTAAGCGAGCCATCTATCTTCCCAGCCCTGTTTGACAACACCTTTTAAAGTTTATAAAAACAACTATAACGTTTCTACTATTAATTATAAGACTGCTTTGGGGCCACCAGGCCTGATGAATTGAGTTTGGTCCCTGGAACCCATATGGTAGAAGGAAAGAACTGACTTCTGCAAGTAATCCTCTGACTTCCATACAATGTAGCATGTATACATCCCTTCTGCCACATACACAAACAAATAAAATATTAGCCAACTTTAGCTTGCATTGTTATTTGTACAGTTCCATACAAAATAGGAACCGCGTATCCCCATAACTTTTAGCACAGCAAGGGACTTATTATTTCTTACCTAAAGAGACTCTCTTCCTTTCCCCCTGGTCCTTCTAATCTTTTCAAATAAAAAGAAGTTTGAATCAACATGGGCTGATAGCTTTTAGCTGGGCAATGGCTGTGAATGCCTTTGATCCCAGCACTTGGGAGGCAGAGGCAGGGAGATCCCTGAGTTCAAGGCCAGCCTAATCTACAGAGTGAGTTCCAAGACAGACAAGGCTACACAGAGAAACCCTGACCCCCCCCCCAAAAAAAGCTGGGTGGTGGTGTCACACACCTTTAATCCCAGCACTCGAGAGGCAGAGCCAGGAGAATCTTTGTAAGTTTGAAGCCAGCCTGGTTTACAAAGCGAGTTTCAGGAAAGGCGCAAAGCTATGCAGAGAAACCCTGTCTCGAAAAACCAAAAAAAAAAAAAAAAAAAAAAAAAAAAAAAAGAGAGAGAGAGAGAGATTGCCAGATAGATAGATACATAGATAGATATACAAATTTATTAAAAAAGAAGACAGCTTTTCAGGACTGAATGTTATCACTGCCACATCTGTGGTTCCCCAAACTCAATTATTATCCAAAATACACACTGTAATGCTTGAAAGATGGCTGAATAACTTGAACGGTCATTCAGTTTGTCTTTTGTGATAATATAGGATTTCATGTCTGTTCTTCTCCCTTGAATGCAAGGGCAAAACAGTAAGTGTAATAAAAGCAATGATGGAGAAGCAAAAGTGCATAATAGATTTAAAATACAACCTCAACTTGAATACTCTTTCAGTACAACTCATTGCAACTTCGGATAAATTATATCTTGGATTGGAGACATGGCTCAGCCATTAAAGGCTAGGCTCACAACCAAAAATACAAGAAATATACGCTCTTTCAAGGGATTTTGGCTCACTCCTGTGATCCTAGCACTTGGGATGCTAAGACAGGAAGAGTACCAAGAGTTTGAGGTCAGCCTGGCCTACATACACATTGAACATCTGGAGTGTCTGAACCACAGAAACCCTTTCACAAAACAAAACTAGACTAAAAATTAAAAATAAATGAACATTTCAAGTTCTTAATCCGTGAAATGAGCATAATAATACCTTCAGAGAATTATTGTAAAACTCAAGAGGTAAAACGTATCAAAGGTTTAGCAAATTGTGGTACACAGTGAGTACTTAAATAATAAATATTATTATCCTTGATAATACTACCATTAAAACTCACTAATGTAAATATTATAGAGCTGCACTCTTCAGGAGTATATATGTATTAATTATCTTTTGCTCTCTTGCTTATTTTGTTTTTGTTTTTGTTGTTTTGTTTTTGAGAAAGTGTTTGATGTAGCAGAGTCTGGACTTGAATTCCTGCTCCCACTTCCCACATGCTAGAATTATAGACATGTGCCAACACACTCAGTTTTTTAAATCTGTGTATTATTCAAAGGCCAAATCCTCACACTTTAAATTATGGTAGATATCCACCACTATGTTATATGGTCAGACAATGTGACTCAACCTCCTTCAGGTCATTTTCTCCCAAAGTATGTACACAAAGAGTTGTCAACACATTCATTTACCCTCTTCATGCAACCCTTTTGATTCCTATGTCAAAAGCTTCCTTCAGTCTACTCAGTTTCCTCTTCTGAGGACATGAAGAAGTAAAGCCATTTCCCATTTCTCAGAGCTATTTGCCAAAATACTAGTATCTTCCTCTCTCACAGTTCACATGACTCAACTGCCAGTTTTCTCTTTTGATTCTAATCTAAAACCTTAGTTCTGAACTAAAAGTCTATATTACCAATGGAGATTAATAAAACTGAATAAGGCTAGTACCTTTACTACACAGTTCCTCTTCAAATAAATGACTTATGTGAGCAATGCCTATTTTAGTACTTTCAGTGACAAAATGCTCTTGCTCCCTTTATCCCCATGCCAACTTGTTCCAAGACAGGATCACTGGTTAGAATGTTTTTTCTTTTGTTGAAGCAAAAATCTTTCCCCTTAGAGTTATTTTCTTCCACCCACTACACCTGGTTCTACATTCTAGAGAAAGTGAGTGAACTTCAAGCCCATCCAATATCTAAAGACTCCTAAGAGGGGAAAAATAAAAAGCTACACACTTGCAGTTCAGAGAACATGATTGTAAGTCTCCCTGGTGGTCATGAGCCTCTGATATCCTTGCCAAAGCAATCTAAAAACGAACTGGCAAAGTGCTTCCTTGGCCAATGTTTGGGTTGCCAAGTAATTACCCTATAAATGATTACTTTGTCTGTTTTCTCCTTTACTGTATAAAAACTATTCATTTAAACTAGCAGTTCAGAAAAAGTGATGCTCAATCTAAATCATGGTCTCCAGGGCATGGGACTAACATCCTGAAAACTGCAAGACTTTCTGCCGGATTATCTGGCATGAAACTCGCCTTGAAGAAGGACTCAAGAGTGTGAATGTTAGCTAAGAAGAGTTTTGCCTCACGGCCTAGTAAAGTGAGTCAGTCCATTTAAAAGAAGGCAGTAGCAACCAAAGACTATTTATTCTCTGCTTCTTGCCAGAAACAAACAAACAAACAAAAAGAATGATCAAACACTGTGCTCTCGAAAGCTGGCCAAACTGGATGGAAGAAGTGGCAGATTTCTTTCTAGCCTGGTAGGAATAATCATCTCTCTCTTTCTCTTTCTCTCTCTCTCTCTCTCTCTCTCTCTCTCTCTCTCTCTCTCTCTCTCTCTCACACACACACACACACACACACACACACACACACACACACAGACAGATAGAGAGACAGCGACAGAGAGACAGAGACAGAGAGACTGACAGAGACAGAGACTGACAGAGAAAGACAGAGACACAGAGAACAGCAGCCAATCGCGGATTCAGAAGGTGCATTCATGGAAAGAAGTGTCCTCAGATGACCATTAACCCCCAGCAAGTCTGATAAGCTAGACAGAGGGGAGCAAGGAGACTTAGTCTCTGGTGCTCTTGGGAGAGTGGCTGGAGCAGGAAGGTAGTGACTAGGTGCTCTCTCTGGCTTTCCACTTCTGGTGCAAGATTGAACAGCGATCGCTGGCACTTGCAGACCCCGGGGCAGGGGTGAGAGTGGGGGTGGGGTGGGCGGGGGGCTTCGGCTCTGAGAAACGGTAACTGTTCCCTGGAGGTGAGCGAGGTCTAATGAGAACGGGGAGGTGAAGGGTAGGGCCCCGAAGAGTTTCCCAGACTGGAGGTTGGATGAAGCCAGTTAAGCGTCCCCTTCGTGCCCGGCTAGCTGAGGCGGGTAGCAGCAGTCGGGCTGGCGCTCCGGGGCCCGCGTGACAGAGACCTCCTCAGCCCCGACCTCGGGACGGGCAGCGCCCGGCCTGGCCGCAGCGGCTCAGGTAGGAACTCCCGTTCCCAGGCGCGCGCCTCACTCGCTGCTCGGAGGTCCAGGCGCGGCTCGCACGTCCCTTCCGTCCCTGACCTGAAGGGCCCCTGAAGCCAGCCCCGGCACAACGGGCGGCCTCGTCGGCTCCCCGGCTTCCCCCGGCCACGCACGGCCGGCTGCCGCTCCCGGGCCCGGCCTGGAGCCTCCCCTCGCGGCCAGGTTCGCCCTCCTGCGCGTTCTCCCCACGCCGCCGTCGCCCCTCAGCGCGCGCCCTCGCTCCCCGCCTCAGGCCCCACTCACAGAACTCAGCGATGAACAGGGTCACCGCATAGTTCTCCTCACACCAGTCCAAGGTGGAGGTCGTGGGGCCCCAGTAGCCTTCGCGGTCCCCAGCCGGAGCCATCGCGCCGCCGCCCCACACACTCTGCTCGGCCGCTCCCGGGCCGGCTCAGGCAACGCGCGCTCTCCGGCGGCGCCCTCCCCCCGAACCAGAAGGGCGGGGGCGGGGCCAGAGGACGGGGCGGGGCCAGAGGGCGGGGCCGGAGGCGTCACTGAACTTGCCCCGCGACAGGCCCCCGCCCACCGCGCCTCCGGACCGCCTCTCCCTTCTGCACAGCCCCGCCCACCGCGTCCCGGGCAGGCGCACAGGGCCCTCTCCTGATGGTTCGGGGTTGACCCGGTCGCTCCTGGGCCCCAGGGAGTAGTGATCAGCGGGAGGAGTTGGGAAAGTGGGGAGCCCGGCCGATCTTCACACGCCCGTGGCGCAAGGTTGGAGGTGCGTCTAGCACCCTGTTTTCTGTCTGGATGGGACCAAGCCTCTATTAGTGTGTGGGCGGTCTGGTTTAATTGGGGCGAGTGTGAGATGAAACCTTTCTCTGGCAAGCCCAGGACTAGATTAAACTTGCACAGTGAGGCACCTCAGCGTCTAACTCTGGCCGCAGGCCTCAAAGGAGGAGACTAAAAAGAGCACCCCTACCCAGCTCCGGCGGCGATTCCCGGGAAGTCACTCTGAGTGTCCTGTGGAGACAAAAGAAAGGGGCCAACAATTCAGAATGGACAGACTAAAAAATAGGTGTTGGCATCCTTTAAAAGTATACACTGGCCTGGCGGCGGAGGCGCACGCACTCGGGAGGCAGAACCAGGCGGATCTCCGTGAGTTCGAGGGCAGCCTGGTCTACAGAGCGAGCTCCAGGACAGGCACCAAAACTACCCGGAGAAACCCTGTCTCGAAAATAAATAAATAAATAAAAATAAATATAAATAAATAAATAAATAAATAAATAAAATATACACTGGATAAAGCACTAAAAGTTTGTGACTTCCCTTTGGGTGTCTATGCATAACGTTTTCTGCCTTCTTAAGTGAGACTTACTCCCTTGCCAACCACTAGCCTCCCGCTGCTTCCAACATCAGGACTGGAAGACACCTCAGTCTCCAGACTGGGCTGTTAAGAACGCAAACATAGGCTTGTGAGATGGCTCAATGGATTTGGCTAAAGACATTCTGCATGTGAAGCCGGCAGGCTGAGTCTTATCTCAGGAACTTTTTAAAAATGCAAGGAGAAAACTGACTTCACAAAGTTGTCCTCTGACCTCCCTACAGGCAACACACACACACACACACATAATAATAATAATAATAATAATAATAATAATAATAATGAAAAATTTAAAAATAATAGACACATCGTGTTGCCTTTTGTGCTCAGTTCCAGCAAACTCTCCCCAGGTTATGAAGATAAATGCTGCTCACCTTCCATAGTCCTTCCTTTGCTCCTGAATTAGGCCAACTCCCCACTGTTCCTTTAAAACCCAGCTCCCTGAAGACCTCCCTAACTCTCACACCCAACAGCCCTTTGTCCTTCATTCTTATCCTACAGTCATGACGCTTGAATAGAGACCTTGCTTTCTATACTTTGTAATCCAGCCTGCAAGGTTCTACCTGGCCACACTATATGAAACAAAGAGCACAGATCAAGGATTATATCATTGCTGTTTTCTAAGTGAGTCAGATAAGCCATGACCAAAGGGAAAAGAAAAAGGGAGAGATGCACATCATTAGTCACAATGGGATGCTACTCAAATAGGTTTATCAGAGGTAATCCACTGTAAGTCAAGGTACGTCTGTATTTGCTTTTTAAAAAAGTATTAGTTAAGCCAGGTGGTGGTAGTGAACGCCCTTAATCCCAGCACTTGAGAGGTAGAGGCAGGTGGATCTCTGTGAGTTTGAGGCCAGCCTGGTCTACAGAATGAGTTCCAGGACAGCCAGGAAACCCTGTCTCAAAAAACCAAAAAAGAAAGAAAGAAAGACATTCCATAGTCTATTTTTTTCTCCATATGAAATATGAATAACACCTGAAGTTTATCTTTGGCCTGCATACACACATTTATGCACACATAACAGCACACACACTTATACAAGATCATGTTACATGGGAACTGGTAAAAATGAATTGAACCTCTACTAGAAACCAGGACATCAGCTCAAGGTTGGGGATACAGAGTAGAATAGCAAAGCTCCTGGTTTTTAACCTGATACTAATTTAACTGCCAAAATGAAATGTGACAAGACACCCTGACCAAGTGAGCTAGCAAATTCATTTTGCAGTAAACGTTTAATAAACATATGTCAAATAGTTTTGTAGACAATTGAAGAAGACAAAACAAATATACATACCCCATGGGTCCAAATAACTGTAACAAGCATAGTACCTAATACTTACAAACATGCACTCTGCTCCCAGATAGTTTTGAAATGTAACAGTCCCACAAATCAAGTACTGTTTATATTATCAAATACTTCCTTGAGCCATATGGTGAAACTGACCTGGCGAATCAGAAATTTCTCCCTAGGGTACACAGATAACACGCATCTGACCTGAGGCTGGAACCTAGGCATTCTGTGTGAGGGTCATATTTGGATCTCCTTATGCCTAGCCGATCTAGGCGCTCAGAGGAAGGGGCTATGATCTGAGCAGACAAGAAGACTGTGGACTCTCTAAGGGCCAGCACTGTGTTGGGTTTCACTCTCCACCTTATATGGAGGCTTGGCAGGCCTGCAAGGACAATTCCATTTGGAGCCCAAAGAGTTTTAAGCAAGAGTTTGATGTAGATATATCTGATGAAGGGAAGGCAGATAACATGGATGTGGGTACATTTGCCAAAGGGAAGGCAGATAACATTGATGGGATATGTTTGCTGAAGAGAGGGCAGATCAACCGGGCAAGACCTGAAGCTCTTGAACTGGTGAACAGCACTGCTGATGAGGAAGGGGCACATTTTCCATAGCATTAGCACACAGAAACCAACAGGACTTGTAAGGAACTTGAAGGAAGGATTGAGAGAGAGGAGCAAGTCGGGGAGTTGGGCCCTAGCCATTCCCAGCCGCTGGAAAAAGCGGAAGATAAATCTGGCTGCTGTGAGTTGGGCAGTCTGTAAGAGAATGTGTGGAGAGACATTTCTGGGCAAGAAAACAGCCTGCAAGGGCTTGAAAGGGCAAGAGGAAGGCGAGCAGAATGAGGCCTTTCGAGTGGTGTGCTTGTGTGCGGAGGTGGGGGCAGGGCAAGAACAACTGTTAGTCTGAGGACTGAAAGCTCTGGCCTAAGGTGCTGTAATGAGACCCTTGCTGCATAACCTAGCAAGAACAGAAGCGGGAGGGGAAACAGGGAATAAAATGTCCACATCTGTAGGCTAGGCAGAATAGGTTTCCAGGCTATAGTAGGGCAAGATGGGGGGAGAAGAGAAGAATCTGGCAAGCCGCGGGGCTGTGGCAATGATCTTGACAAAGGCTGGCCCGGTCATGTTAAGTTGCCACACAGTCCTGGGCAATTCTTGCACCAGCATTCCAGGACAGACCTCCAGGGCTCGCTGATTCGTGAGAAAAAGAGGAGAGCAGAGGAACAGAGGTTCCCAGACCAGCCCCCGAGCCACAAATGTGCCAGCCTGGGAGATAGTCACTACTCAGGACCAGAGTTTGCAAACCTTTGGTTAAGCACCTTGAATGTGATAACAAAATAACATCTCAGGGGCTTGAGTATTCACCAGACAACCCCAAATGGATTGTTTCATTCTGAATGGGATTATAGAAATGTCAACAATATGAAAACAATGTAAGAATTCTTGCCCTATGAACAGGAACGCCGCCTCTCAACATCACCTAGGAGGCAGCCCTCTCAGTCTCGGAACTCATAAGGACCATTTACATGTGTGTAAATTTCGGTGCCTGTTCTTCACATGCACCTCAGAGCTGTCAGTTACCGCCTCAATGCCGGCTTGAATCTCAATCTCTAACCCACATCTGTCTCCAGGGCTCTAGCTCTTGAACCAATTAAGATCATGTTTTTGTTACTAATGACAAAAAAAAAAAAATAGTTCCAGCACCTTAACTAAAGAAAGAATTTTTCAACTGGGCCTGGTGGCGCACGCCTTTAATCTCAGCACTTGGGAGGCAGAGGCAGGCAAATCTCTGCGAGTTCAAGGCCAGCCAGATCTACAGAGCGAGTTTCAGGACAGCTAGGGTGATTACACAGAGAAATCCAAAACAAAGGATTTTTTTATTTCTCGAGTAGTAAACAGCCCAAGTTCCTACCTCAGCTGCCTAGTGCAGAGTGTCTTCTTGGTCTCAGGATAGGGCTTTCAGCCCCATGGTCACAAGATCACTACTGCCTGTCCAAGCATCCAACTGTGATGTGGCAGGAGGAAGGAAGGGCAAGCATAGGGACAAAGGGCACATACCAAACTGGGCCTGTTCTTTGTTATCAGGAAAAAAATATCCTTTCCAGAACCTTCACCTGAGGATATCCATTTAGAACTATTTGACCAGAAGCAACTGAGGGAGCTCAGGGACAATGACAGAGAGTCTGGGGAGACTGGCAGAAGTGCCTAGGAGAGAGTTTGAACTGAGCTGTCACCCCAAACAAAACTGACACCTGCTAGAGAAGAGCTCATTCAGATGACCTTCTGAGCAGTTCCATCGATTCAGAAGCTTTAAAACTGAATTTAAAAGCAATTCAGTGTGCTTTAAAACTGACCTGCCATCCCCCTGCACACTGGCTTCTCCGCCAGTGGTTTCTTTACTATGGTGCTGAAATGCAGAACCATCGACTCAGTTTGCTGAAGAAAGAAGGTATGATTGACAGCCAGTTCTCCCATCCTGTCCCATCCAATCAGTGACCAGCTCCTGTGGATTCCCTCTCTGTCCATTTCCCTCCCCTTCAGTGCAGGCCCCCATTGCCTGTGTGCTAACAACCCCGAAGAAAGCCTTGTCTTGCCCCATCTCACAACGTGATGGCTGCCAGAGGACCTGTTCTTAAACTCAAACTGTCAACATCCTCCAAGGACTAACTGATTTTCCACCACCTACAGAATGAAGTCCAAACCTTCTGACAGGACCCACAAGGCTTTGTCACCTGGTCCCTGCTGATATCATCACATTTCTAAAATATTCCTTCTCCCTTAGAAAAGGTCTTTTTGTCTCCTGTTACTCCTGAGCATGTGGGCATTGCCCCTTAACCTCCAATCTCCCCTTTTCTTTCTTCCTTCCACACCTTCATTGCTGACTTTTTCTGAATTCCAGGTCTCCACTTAGACCTGGCTTCCTGAGGAGACTCCCAATTCTTTAGTAATCCTCTCTCTCTGCACTGTGATCATCTGTCTCCTGTGTTCCTCACCAAAAGGATCACCTGCCCTCAAACTTCCCAGCAAACCTGAAGAAACAGACAGCTCATGGAGTGTGTGCCTTGAATACCATGGGTCATTATGAGACATGTGATCTCCAGAAACCCAGAACCAGGCTCCAGGTGGCCCAGGACAAAAAAAAAAAAGCGTCTTGGTCCTTGTGTGTTCCCAGTACCCAGCACAGTACTGGGTGCCAAGTTAACCACCTGTCTACCTCCAGACCTTTGGCCTTACTCTGCTCTGTGTTGTCTACAAAAAACAGTGACAACTAGTTACCGGGTAGCACACTGATATCAGACTTACCAACTGATCAATCAGCCAATCTCTTCCAATGCTCATTGTGATCCTCCTGCCTCTATAGCCCAAGTGCTGGGATTACAGCCAAGTGCTACTTGCTTGTTTTAATTCATCCTGGGCCTTGAACCCAGGGTCTTGTGCATGCTAGGCAAGCATTCTGTCAACTACACTGCAGTCCCCAACAGTGCCTTTTATTATTGCTGAGACTTCTTCCAGCTCTATACCCTTTAGCTCCTTCACTTAAAATTGACAGATACTAGCAGCACCCTATTAAGAAGATTACTGTTAGGAGTAAGTATGATAATGAGTTTCAAGAACTAACAGCAAGAATTCAATATACAGTGACTCTTATTATTATTTCTACTATTAAAACTATTGTTCATGGAATACTTGTTGAATTCTAGCCAGGGATTTGAATGAACATATGTAGATGCATAATTTCATTTACTTCTCCAAGAAAATGTAAGTATCACCATTCTCATTTTTTAATTTTTTTTAGTGTGTGTGTGTGTGTGTGTGTGTGTGTGTGTTTGCACATGTGTGCAAATACCTGAAAAGGGCATCCCCTGGAGCTGGAGTTACAGGTGGTTGTGGGCCACCCTACATGGTTGCTGGGAACTGAGGTCAGGTCCTGTGCTCTTTAACCACTGAGTCACTCTTCATTTTACAAAAAAGAAAATCAGGGCACAGAGAGGCAAAGTTATTCCTATTGGGTTAACAGAGGGGAGCAGGTAGAAAAGACTGTGGGCAGCAGTGGGGTAAGGTCAGAGGTTACACCTCCTCACGGCTGCCGGAAGCACCTTTGGATTCTTTCCAGAGGCCTCCACTAGGTGAGGCTGCAAAGCTGGACTTCACTGTAATAAAAAAAATGATCTCAGGACAGTCTGAGGCTGAGTTTGAGTTTAAATACTTACTAGGAAGGTATTTTAACACACAGTAAAGCACAATGGTTAGTAGAAAGATGCCCAGGAAAAGGACAAGACATACCTAAGGAAGAGCCCCAGTCAAGTGTCTTAGCAGCTTCGGTTTGGAGGATCTTGGAGGCCTGTGGAATGGTATTGTTCAAAGGTTTCCTAAAGGACCTTCTTTTTTTTCTCTTTTTGAGATTATTGGCTGGCATTAGAGGTACCTTAGATAGGATCACAATATGATATAGTTTAAAAAAAAAAAAAAAGATATAAGGAGCTGGGCCATGGTGGCACATACCTTTAATCCCAGCACTCAGAAGGCAGAGGCAGGTGGATCTCTGTGAGTTTGAGGCCAGCCTAGTCTACAGAGTGAGTTCCAGGACAGCCAGGGCTACACAGAGAAACCCTGTCCGGAAAAAACACAAAAACAAAAAATAGCGATGCTTTGGGGTCCAGAACTGCTCCAGCTTGAGCCATCCCTGCCTCCAGCTGCCTGTCACCACCTGCCCCTCTGCCTTCTTGACTGCTTGGGATTTACCCTCTTAGGGACTTTTGACTCGCACTGCCTTCTGGCTCAGAGTCTAGCAAGCCGGACATTTGCATGATCTGGTCTGCAGCTGGACATTTGCATGACCTGGTCTGCAGCTGGACATTTGCACGACCTGGTCTGCAGCTGGACATTTGCACGACATGGTCTGCAGTTCCTCTCACTCCCATAGTGGGCTCACCAGCTCCCAAGTGCAGCTGAGCCCCAACCTAGAGCCCAGTTAGTTCTGGAGCCTTGCTGAGCAGAATCTGCCCTTGAACTGCATTGCCCTGTCCAACTCTGGCTAGGGTGGAGCCTGAGCCATGGGAAGGTAGAGGTCAGCAGCCCATGTACCATCTTGCCAGCCAGGCCCTGCCAGTTCTCTCTGTATGCCCTGTGGTGAGATGTGCAATCTCAGCCTAGCTATTGCAAACCTCAGCCAGTAACAAAGTGTTCACAGGACACCACAAATTCTCCTTTATAAAAGGGCAGGAGAGGCGGCTCCTCGGGTCAAGGTACTTGCCACCAAGCTGACAACCTAACCCCTGGGACCCACACAGTAGAAGGAGAATCCCAACTTGTGTGCTGTCCTACATGCACATAAACACATGTTATAAAAAAAATGGGGGGGGGGAGGCAGTTTAGGATAGGATTTCTCTGTGCAGTGGTTGTTCTGAAACTCACTCTGTAAGCCAGGCTGGCCTTGAACTCAGAGATTGGTCCCTGCCTCCAAATACTGGAATTAAAGGTGTGTGCCACCACTGCCCAGACCAAAAAAAAAAAAAAACCTCAAAAACTCATCTCAACTTTTTTTCTCATTGATGGCGATCAAGCCCAGAGCCTCGTGAAATAAGGCATATGCACTGCCACGGCATGATACCCTCGGCCCTTCCCTTTATAGTCTCAAGAGCTTGTCAATCACCTGAGTCCTATCACTACTATGATATCTGCATTCGCTGACTTAAAAGATGTGTGTAATGTGGCATATGATTCTGATAAACTCGGAAGGTTGGTTAAAAGCTATGTAGAATGTAGTCGCATCTTTAAACACACACACACACACACACACACAGAGACAGAGATAGACAGAGACAGATAGACAGACAGAGATAGAGAGACAGAGAGAGGTATTTATGGGAAGTAGCGTTAGGGGTAATTTTCATTATTTAATGTATTTGATAAATAGTCCATTATATTTTAATTACTTTTTAGAGTTAGAATTTTAAAAATACACAGGTTTAAAAATTCACCAACTTCAAGCTAAATATGGTGGTTCATGCCTGGAATCCAGCACTAGGGAAGCTGAGGTGGGAAGATCACCCCATTCCAAGCCAGCTTAAGCTTTATAGTTAGTTCCAGGTAAACCTGGGTTACAGGAGACCTTGACTCAATTAAAAAAAGCAATCGAAGAATAGGTTTTTCTTTTACTTTCTTCCTTGGCATCTTCTCAAAAGCTTCTGCTTGCTTGTTTTTGAGACAAGCTGTCTTGCCACCCAGACTATAAACTTACCCTGTAGTGACAGTGTCTGATCCTCCTGCTCCTCCCTCCTGAGTTCTGGGATTGTAGGTGTGGGCCACTGTGCCCAATTTATATGGCACTAGAGCTTGAACCCAGGACTCTGTGCATGCTAGGCAGGCACTTGACCAACCAGGCTCTATCCATGGGCCCACCATCAGAGGTTTTCTGTTGGAACAAGAGGACACTTGTATTCTGATGCATAAATTGGTAAAGTATTTGTTCCCATAGGAACTAGAGAGTCTTGGGGTAAAGGAGAAGTCACCTCTAGAATCAGGTTAGATTGTGTGCGTGTATGTCTGTGTGCATGTGTATGTGCGTGCATGTGTTGTATATGTGTACGTGTATGTGTGATTGAAATTTTTACTGATTAATTCTGTTATTTGACACATGTACACATGCATGCATGAATGCACACATAATGTATGCTGATTACTCCCTCTACATCTTCTCTCATTTTCCTCTCATCCCTTAGAGCACCTCCCTACCCCTTGTTTCCACCAGTCCTGCTCCCAGAATCATGACTTTTGGTTTTATTTGTGACACATTTAGTATAACCAGGACCGTCTGTATGACCGTTTGGTTGGAACTATCCACTGGAGCCTGGTCATTGGTGGGTGTGGTAGTTTGAATGCAATTGGCACCCATAAGCTCATAGAGAGTGGCCGCATTAGGAGGTGTGACTTTGTTGGAGTAGGTATGGCCTTGTTGGAGGAAGTGTGTCACTGTGGAGGTAAGCTTTGAGGTCTCATATATGCTCAAGCCACGCCCAGTGGTCAGACCACTTTCATTTGCTTTTGGATCAAGATGTATTAACTCTCAGCCCCTTCTTGAGCACCATGTCTGCCTGCATGCCTCCATGTCCCGCCATGATGATAATAGACTGAACCTCTGGAACTGTAAGCCACTCAATTAAATGTCTTCCTTTATAAAAGTTGCTGTGGTCATGGTGTCTCTTCACAGCAATAGAAACCCTAACTAAGACACTGGGTATACCATTGAAGACAACGACTTCCTTTCCCTTGAATCTGTCAGTAGCAAACTTATAACCACAGCTCTGTCACTAGAGGTCCAAACCTTTCTCTCAGTTCTTTAAGATCCCAACATTTTATTATGCTGGTTAAAAGAGGTAATGAGTGTGATGTGCTGTTGAGAACAACAGCTACAGTGACCAGTACAGGCAGGTGGCACATAAGCTGGCCCGAAGTCTTCAGAAATGTCTGCTAGATACCTGGACCAGACGCCCATCTATTTGATAAGGAATGATTTCTGAGAAGAAACACAGGCACAAAATATCCCACCAGGCATGGTGGGACATACCACCCATCCCAGGACTTGGGAGGCCAAAGCACAGAGGATCAGGTGTTCATGGCCAGCCTAAACTAGATGGCAAGAATCGTGTCTTAAAAAAAAAAAAATCAGGGGTCAGTGAGATGCCTCATCAGGTAAAGTCACCTGCCACCACACCTGATTACCTGAATTCAGTCTTCATGGTGGAAAGAGAGAACCAACTCCTTCAAGTTGTCCTCTGGATCTGATCATCAGCATGACATAAATTAGGCATGATGTCACATGCCTATCATCCAAGCACTTGGGAGATTAGACAAAAGGATAAGAAATTCAAAGTTATCTTTGGCTACATAGCAAGTTCTAGGTCAACCTAGTCTATAGAGAGCCCATCTCAAAAACAAATTAACAAACAGCAACAAAAACCAGTTCCTTTGATTTGGACATTAAGGAATCTACAAATCCCTTTGTAGATGGGCACGTGGGGTTGAAGTAAAGAGTTCTATATGAGAGAAGGCCTCAGATTATGCTCTGTAGATAAAGCAAGTCACACAGGGCTGTGGGTAAACCCTGACATATACACTCTGAGAAATCTCCAAAAAATACACCTCCAACCAACCAGAGGAAGATAGATAAAGAGCTACATCTAAGAGTATGGAAGTTAATATGCTCTCATCCTTGCACTGAACTCGGTGTCCCTGTCTTGGCTGGATGAGCGATCTCCTGCATGCATGCACTGCTGAGCACTTTGGTTTAAGGCACAAGCTAAGAGCAGGTACAGGCTGTGTGGGATTGGGTAAGGGGCTAGCATTTACTGAGTCCTGACTGTCTGAGACATTTGATAGACCTTTTTATCATTGACTCTTATTTTTTAATTTTGCCTTATTTTATGGTTGCTACTAGGAATTTATTACAGGACCACAAACATGCTAGGTGAGTGACTGACCACTGAGCTAAATTCCCAGGGTTTTTGTTTGTCTATTTTCCTGTTGTTTATTTTGAGATAGTGTCTCACAAAGTTGCCTCGACTGGCCTTGAACTCACTCTATAGCCCAGGTAGGACCTGGATTTGCTATTCTCCCACCTCTGCCCCCCGGTGGTCGGGATTATAGGCCTGTACCACCAAGCCCAGCTGAATCCTTATGTTTTGAGGTATTGCTACCCATTCGTATACAAGATGCTCAGCATTTGGGAAGTTAGTAACTCAGTGAAGACCATCAGTTACTTAGGATGAAACTAGAACTCAAAGGCTGTCTCACCAAACTGCTTGCCGACCCATTCCTCTGAATAAAGCTTCATGGAAGAGGTGGTTTAACATAGTAGAAAGCAAGGCCTCTAAACAAGATACATTAGATTTAGCTCTTTCAGGGTGCGTCTCTCATCACTGGGTCTTGGTTTCCTTTAAGTCAGAAGAGTGACACCAATAGCATTGGCTGGTCAGACAGCTCACATAGGTCTGAAAGTGCTGCTTAAACTCAAAGAGCCACATAAAAGGTGACACGGTGTTTGGGAAGCTAAGGAGACTGGGCCCAGCATGATACCAGATGTTGGACAGTGGAGAGATGAAACAGAGGGTAGGCTTGGCTCACTTGGAGTGGTATTTTAAAGCAAATCATTAAACTGGAATTAATCCAGGCACTGCATGGGAAGTGGTTCAGGCGAGAATCGATCCTTTCATTAAATATGTGTCACTTGCTTTTTGCAAAGCCATGAACTGGGAGGAGAAGGCAAATGAAGAAGGTGCTTTGTAACCTGAGATAGAGGGTGCTGCAAGTCCCTGGAGAGGTGCTCTAGAATCCCTGTGGATGAAAGCGCTTGGCCCCAGCTCAAAGAGGCTGACAGCTGCAAAGGACAGGGTAACCCAAGTGATCTGCAGAGCTGTGGGTGGCCAGAGGGGAGTGAAGAGGAGGTTGAGGCTTTGCTCTAACTCCATGACTAGAAGGGAGGGCCTAGTGGGATGCTGGGAGGAAGACAATGCATTGTGGGGTTAGGACTTGTCTGCAGCTTTGTGTAGGGGCTGTGTTGGTTTGAAGTACATGGGAGGCTGAAACAAGATCACAAGTTCAAGGTTAGCCTGAACTACAAAAAAAAAAAAAAGAAAAGAAAAAAAAAGCCTACTCAAAGGGCTATGGATATAGCTTAGTGGAGCCCTAGCAGGGGTGAGACCTCAATCTGACCAACAAAACCAACCACTCAAGGCAGATGGTATGTTCCAAAGATGGCTGCATTAACTCATGGCAGTCCCTGTGTGACACTGGCACACTTCCAGTAACAAACAGAGTCTATTCATTGCCCTTGAACTGTGCAAGCGAGTCTGTGTGACTGAAGAAATGGTACTTTGGTGCTACGCCATCCTTCAAAGGAACAGAAGCTCTATTGTTGTCATGGAGACATCAGGTAGTGGAACCTCCACTTGACATTGAAGTAAGGGGAGACTGAGGGACAGAAAAGAGAGGATCTGGCAGGAAAGGGGGAGCAGAGAAGATGAGAAGGGGGCATCAGAAGATTATATTTGTAAGAATACAAATATTCCAGAATGTATTGATGAACACTTTATTCATGACTACATTTAGAAGAAAATATTCTTCATTGAAATATATTCAAGAATATATTCAAACAAACAAACATAAAAAACCCTAGGGGACGAGGTAGGGCAGCACACACCTTTAATCTCACCACTTAGAAGGCAGCAACAGGTGGATTTATGTGAGTTCAAGGCCAGCCTGGTCTACATAGTAAGTTCCAAGCCAGCCCGGGATACATAGTGTGACCCTGTCTCAACTTAAAAAAGAAAAGAAAGGAAAGTTGATATGATGGCCCATCCCTGTAATCCAGCACCAGGGAGACTGCAAGCAGGATTGTGAGTTCAAGACCAGCTCCTGCCATATGGTGAGACCATGTCTCAAAAAAGAAAAGACTATGATATACTTACATTAGAAGAATATGATCTAATGATCTAGAGTATTAGGGACTTTTCTGAGTGTATTATTTTTCTGCTCCCCCATCTCTCTGCTCCTACAGCTCCACTGCTTTCTGCTCCCCACTAACTCCCTCTGTCCCTCAGCTTTCTCCCAGCTGGCACCCTGTGTCTCATCTTGGGTCTTGGGACACCTGTTCCCAGAGGGAACTATCATCTGCGGGTACTGACCCCTCTCAGCCTTCCTCGACGCCGAGGATCCCTCTGGCTACATCAGTACAGAAGTAAGTGCAAAGTAGGGCAAAGTGACAGATCTTGAAATCCTGTCCCCAAGACAAAAGGAAGTCATCCTATGCAGGAGCACTGGCAACAACAACAGAAACCTACAGATTCACATCAGCAGAAGTGAATTTGGAGACGCGCTCTTTGGGACTTAGCCCTGTGGTGACTTTGTCAAGGAGGTGACCTGCTTTCCTCACACAGCAAGTCTACAGGGATGACTTGGTGTGAGCACTCAGGAGAACCAGGAACAGCCCTTGAGCCCAGACTAAGAAATAAGCAATAACCTACCACAGGGTGCTGCCTATGAACCCAGAAAAGGTCAGTCACATTTGTGAGGCTACACTTAATCTCAATGTCCCTGCCATCAGCCACCTCCTCTCCCCAGAGGGAACTGTGTAGGGACATCATTTGGGAAGGAGGGAAGAGGGAAAAAACAGTTACCATGGTTCCAAAGCCAGAAGTAGAGCAGGGCCCGGGCGAAAGAGGTTGGGCGGCACATCCTGCAGTTCCAGCTCACGAGGCTGAAGCTGGCTGCAAATGTGAGGTCAGGGTCAGCCTGCATTTGCCTAGGGAGACCCGGACTCACTACGTCACAGCAAGGAAACAGTATGGGGCCCTTTGACATTAGAAGTAGCTCAGGAGATGTCTGAGGGTGTGGCCGAGAGTGGAAAGGCAAAGTCGGATCCAAGAGGAGTGTGGCAATGGAGATTGGGAGACAGGAGACTCTTGCAGGACACCTCTACAGATGACAATAGACTGGGCAGGGTGCCTCATCTATTACGAGCGGGTCACACTTGGGTGTGTTCAGGAGAACACGCAGAAGAGTGAGAGACAAAGGAGGAACAGAGGTGCGGGAGGCACGGGGAAGTGAAGCCAGGTTCCCGACTACGTATTCTTTGAGTGCCCACTCGATTCACAATGAAGATAAACACAGCACAAGACCCGAGGTGGCCCATGTGTGCGAAGTGCCGCAGTGAAGTGCTGTGAGAACGTGGGAAAGGGGCCTGGGAGTCTTGGGGTGCTCTGGGCAGGCCACCCTGGCAGGGAAACACTGTGGGCAAGGGCGCAGAGATGTCCAAGTCCAAGGAGTCGCTGTTTGGAGGTGTGGAGCAGGAGTCAGAAGGGGACAGAGAGAAGACGTGACCCAGATGGCAACGAGTGGGCGTGGTGGCCTCAAATATTATCCTGTGGAGCAGAGATGGGAGGGCCCGCCACAGAGGTGCATAACGACATCCGAGCAGGCAGGGGCATTATCTGAGTTGTGACAGGTCTCCTCCGATGCTTGACAGAGCCAGAGGACAAGCCCTTCCTGAGCAGAGACAGCAGCAGGTGGCAACTGACATTGCCACTGTGACAGATGATTATGTCCTCAATGAGGTTTCTGGCGGAAAGAACACAGCCACGGGGCAGTGATGTGGAACACAGCAATGGCGGCTTTGACTACACACACATGCTTGTCATTTGTTAACCAGACTCTGCTGGAGTCAAGGGTGCGGGCATATGGGGCACAGTTAAGGATGCTGTGCTGGCAAGCTCACAGCCCACCGGGGAAAAGACAGGAAGGAAGCAACATTCTTTGCCTTTGAATAGGTTCTGGGACCCATGCCAAACACTGACATACCATATGGGTGGTCCCCTTCATTAACAGTGCTGTAGTCAAATTCCAGAGGATTATCTTCACCTTCAGGTGGAAAGATAGACTCTCGGGGCCAAGGTTATACCAGCCGTTTAGGCAAGCCCTCCAAAGATAGTGTTTTTTTCTCCTATGCCAGGTATCTTCATGGAAGGCATCCAAAGCTTTCTCCCATTCTTTATTACATATTTAGTTGTCACTAATGACATAATTAGGTAATAATTCATAAGTGCCAGGAACTGTTTCAGATACTTTGTCCATATTTTATGTACAGTAATTTAGTATCTACAATAGATCCACAATTTAGATACCTTATTATCTTCATTATAATGAGAAAGGGTACATAATTAAAAATATTTAAATTATGTGTATGCGTGTGTGGGGTGGTATATACACATGCTAGTACGGGTGCCCTTGAAGTCCAAAAGAGGGCATTAAATCCCCTGGAGATCAAGTTACAGGCAGCTGTGAGTCAACTGATGTTAAGTGTTGGGAAGTGGGTTGGTTAGTTTTATTCTGTCAACTTGACACAAACTAGAGTCATCTCAGAAGAGGAAATCTCAACTGAGAAAATACCCCCATCGGACTGGCCTGTAGGTCAGCCTGTGGAGCATTTTCTTGATTGAAGGTTGATGTGGAAGAGCCCAGCCTACTCGGGCAATGCTATCCCTGGGCAGGTATGAGAAATGGGTGCATAAAAAAGCAAAGTGAGCAAGGCACAGAGAGAGTAAGCCGGTTAGCAGCATTCTTCCTGGCCTCTGCTTTAGTTCCTGCCCTACAGGTTCCTGCTCTGCTTACCCTTCATGAAGGACTGTAAGCTGTAAGAAGTAAGCCCTTTCCTCTAGAAAGCAAATTAAGACAGGACTCAAACTCAGGTCCTCTGGAGGAGCAGCGTGTGCTCTTCACTCCTGAGCTATCTCTTGGGCACCAAGGCTAAGCAATGTGTTTTAAGTCAAATCTCCATCAAGTCAAGGAGGAGACTTAGACAGTCTGGCCTAGTGCCCCCCAAAGCACTATATACACCGTGAATACGTGACTCCTCTACATGGATTTAAAAAACGATGCCCCTTAATCTTTGTGTTTGCTGGCTGTATCTATGTGTGTGTGCGCGAGCGTGCGCGTGCACTCACTCATCAGTCATTACACGCTCTCACCCAGCAAATCCATGACTGAGCACATGCAGCATCCACATTCCTTAGGCCTGGAGGGGCGACAGGAACACAGGTGGAAAGTTTGAACGTGGGCAGCTAACAAAGTTTTAACATTATCACTCCATCTGCTGGACAGACACTAAACCACAGGCATGTGTAAACATGAACACTGGCCGAGTTACATGAGATGTGTATCTTCTCAGGAGACACAGTGGTGCTGTGGTCAGAGCATGGGTGCCATGACTTGACTACAAGCTCTGCTTTTGTCCTTTGGAGAGATGGGAGACCAAGGTTTTGAACTAACTCTAGGCTTCATGGATAGCTTCACTGTTAGTTCTCTGGACAAGCCTCTTCAGCTAGGTCAGTGTGAGGTGCTTGGGTCCAAGTAACTAATGTCTCTGTCTTCTCCAGGGTTGAGCGTCTACCCTGTTTACATTCCTCTAAGGGCTTCCTTTCACCGCCTACACCAGGCATGGCCCCGTATGATCCCATCTCCCTTCACAACACCTTCTGCTGCTGCTTCCCACTTTAGGCTCCTTTAGCCATGCCAGGGCCTCCTCTTTGCCCTTCCAAGAGTCAAGCATGAGCTGGGAAGAAGCCCCAGGGGATGAAGATGCTTGCCAAAGAAGCCTGTCTCCAGACCTAATGGGGTCACCGCACCTGACAACCTGAGTCCCACACCAGCAGAGATCTGCATGGTAGGAGGACTCCTACAGCTTGCCCTCCAACCTCACACACTCTGTGATATCTGCATGCACACACACACACACACACACACACACACACACACACACACACATGTAATAAGTAAGATAATTAAAAGTCAAGTTCTAAGGAAGTAAATGGCCATAGATTTTTTCCCCAAATTAATATTTTTAAGCTTTATTATTCATTTGTATTGTTTTTTGAGATAGGGTCCCATGTAGCCCAGGCTGCCTTCTTGCTGTGCAGCTGGTAGTGTCTTGAACTTCAGATCCTTTTGCCTCCATCTCCCAAGTGTTGGGATTACAGGCATGAACCACCCACTCCCAGCTGATGTAGAGTTGGGGATTGAACCCGGGACTTCATGCATGTTAAGCCGACAGTCTGCTAACTGAGCTACATCCTAGCCCTTTTACTTATTACTTTTATTTGGATTTTCTTTTTTATTAATGTGTTAGTAAGCACATAAAATAGTGTTTCTTTAGGATATTTTCATACATAGCATATTATTACTCTTTGTTTTTAATCCTTGGGTTATCCACTGCTAGGGTTTGGTGGGAACTATCTTGACCGTGGAGCCAAATAGACATGGATTCTAGTGGCAGTTGTGTTCTTTGTTGGCCCCGGCAGGTCACCTAGCCTCTTGCTTCACAACTAGAACTTGAGGGTAGGGTGACACCTCCCTGAGGAAAACATTGAATTAGAGGTTGGGTATAAAGTAGCCTGGCATGGTTGGGCCTCGGAGACACTGAGGGCCTCTGTATCAAGAGTCTGTTTCCACCTCGAGACCATGGTCTCTGGAGGGATATCTTGTCTTCATCATTTACTCTGCAGAACCTTCACAGAATTGATGTCCAATGTGTTTTTTACATGGCAAAATCTTCGCCAAGGCCCTTGTCTTGATTCTGGCTGCTGTACCAAAACACCAGACCTAATGGCTGAAAGTAGCAGCCCCAGTTGGCTGCTAAGTACCATTCTGGAGGCCTGAAACATGAGGCCAAGGCGCTAGCATGGCTGTGTTCTAGAGAGGCCATCTTTTTCCCTGTTGGCAAACTACCTTAGAATCATTGAGCCCTCATGGGAGAAAGAGGGGTGAGAACTTTCTCTGAGTACCTTTACTGGGCTCCCATCCCATTCACTAGGACACTGTCCTTATGACCTAATAACCACCATCACTTCTTGGCTAGGATTTCAACCTATATATCCAATTAACAGCCCTCCTTCTACTAGCCTGAGAGGCCGAGGTATCTGGTCACACAGCAGGTGGTGGCCGATCACTGCTTAGCGCTCGAGGTATTGCGGTGGTTTGAAAGAAAATGGCCCCCAAAGGGAGTGGCACTATTAGGAGGCGTGGCTTTGTTTGAGTGGGGTTGGCTTTGTTGGAGGAAGTGTGTCACTGTGGAGGCAGGCTTGGAGGTTTTCATATATGCTCAAGCCACATCCAGTGTCTCAGTTCACTTCCTGTTGCCTTTGGATCAGATGTAGAATCTCCAGTCCTATGCGTGCCTGCATGCAAGCGTACTTGCAGCCACCATGCTCCCTGTCCTGATGATAATGGACTAAACCTCTGAAACTGTAAACCACCGCCTCAATTAAGTGTCTTCCTTTATAGGAGTTGCCATGGTCACGGTGTCTCTTCACAGCTCCAGAAACCCTAACTAAGACAGAACTTGGTACCAGGGAGTGGGGTATTGCTGTGAGAGGCCTGACCATATTTTCGTTTGGAGGAATTTGGATTTTAGTACTTTGGTTTTGGGTTAGGAAAGCAGTGTAAAGCTTTAAGTACTGCTTAATGGAACATACTAGTAGGAACATGAAAGGCAATGGTGCTGAGAATGATTTGAACTGTGGGGGGCTGACTCAAGAGGTTTCAGAGGAGAATAATTTTAGTGTGTTGCCTAAAGATCATTCTTGTGATATTTTGGTGAAGAATAGGACTGATTTTTGCCCTTGTCTGAAGAGCATGCCTGGTGCTAAAGTGAAGAGATTTGGATTAATTCCATTGGCAGAGGAAATCTCAAAACAGCCTAGTATAGACTCTGTCCTGTGGTTAATAGTGTTTATGCTTACAGAGATTTATAATGGAAAGGAGCAAGCTGAGGAGAAAAGGAGCACCAGGAAGTAGAATGGAGATAAGTCCTGTGTTCAAGGAGATAAACAGATTAATAAATGGACTAAAGGGAGTGGTGACCTCTGGGCAAGATCCTACCCAGCTAAGTTTCCAACTTGTGGAAAGGAATTAAAGACAAGCTTAGAGCCTTAGAGCCAGATGTGGTAGAACATGCCTTTAACCCTAGCACTCAGAAGGTAGAAGATGGTGGATCTCTAAATTCCATGCCAGCCTGGTCTATAGCACAAGTTCCAAGACAGCCAAGCTTAGGCAGTGAAGGAAATTATTGAAAACAGAAGGTAGGTGAAGATGTAATTGAATGAGGGGGCCATATTCCAGCCCTAGTAAGAAGCAGAACTTGGCAGCTTTGGTCACGTGGTTCTGGAGTTAAGGACAGAAGAAATGGGTAATGGAATTTGTCTCTGTGACTAAGAAAAGCCACTAAGGCCAGGCATGTGTCAGAGTGTCCCTGAATGGAGGCCTAGAGAGGCCATGTCATGAAGCTGTGAAGTTGAAGCCTGGATTGCCTTAGAGACCCCAAAATGTTGGAAATGAAAGAGCTGTAGAATATCCGATGAGGAAAGCTGCTAACAGGGAGTTAAGCAAGTGAAAGTTAACCAAGAGAAAGAAGTGTTTCAGTCAACAAAGCTGGAAGGAGTTGTTGGTCTGAAGCGCTCTTTGACATCAGATATAGAGGTGCAGAGTTTGGAGTTGCCCAGCTGGTTTTCGGTCTTGCTTTGGTCCAGTATTTCCTCACTATGTTCCCTTCCCTACATTTTGGAATGGTAATGTATATCCTGTGCCATTCTATGTTGGAAGTCTGTGATCTGGTTTTTTTTTATTTTTATTTTTACAGGGGATTACAGTTAAGAGATTGCATTAATCTCAGAAGAGATTTTGAACTACAAACTTTTAAATATTGTTGAGGTTGAGAAAGACTATGGGGACTTTTGAAGTTGGACTGAATGCATTTTTCCATTATGATATGGCTACAAGCCTTTGAGGGCTAGAGGGTGAAATGTGTAGTTTGAAAGAAAATGATTCCCAAAGGAAGTGGCACTATTATGAGGTGTGGCCTTGTTGGAGTGGGTGTGGCCTTGTTGGAGGAAGTGTGTCGCTGTGGCTTTGAAGTCTCATATATGCTCAAGTCACACCCAGTGTCTCAGTTCACCTCCTGTTGCCTTTGGATCAAGATGTAGAATTCTCCAGCACCATGTCTACCTGCACATCTCTATACTCCAGCTGCCATGCTCCCCACCATGGTGATAACAGACTAAACCTCTGAAACTGTAAGCCACCATCTCAATGAAATGTTCTTCTTTATAAGAGTTGCCATGCTCATGGTGTCTTTACAGCAATAGAAACCCCAAGACAGGTACAGCACCATGGAGAACCTGGAGCTTTTGTTCCCTCTGGACTCTGCTGCTTCTGTCTATTCATTGCTCACACACGACATTCTGGGTCTTGTCCCAGATGTCAGAGACAGCAACAGAGCTCCCTAGACTCTGGAGGAGTTTTAGGTTTCCAGCAAGCTAGTAAATAAAGAGGAAACCCTTCATAGGCTTCATAAAAAGTGTTTACACACAGGTTTATTATGGTACTCTCTCTCTCTGAAACAAACTCTCCAATTGGAAGTGCAGGCAGAATCATCCGGCTTCATCCCAGCCTCTAGCCCTGATGCTTTATCTTTTCAGTTCATAAGGTTTTTGACCCCACTTAGAGCCTGCCCAGCCTTAGGCTAAGTCCTGGATCCCTGAGGACCAGCAGAATAGCCAGGGTGGGAGCAGATGTGGACATAGGTTATGAATGTGCAATATAATCTGAATGAGTAGAGACAGAGAAATGCAAGAAGCTAAGGGAGACTGTATCCCAGCCTGGCAAGAAGGATTCAGAGAGGGCTTCCTGGAAGAGTAGGTACTTGAGTTCCTTCCTTCTCTCCCCTCTCCCACCCCCACCTCCCTTCTCTCCCTTTCTCTTAAAGTTTTATTTTCATTCCTTTGTGTGTATGCGTGTGTGTGTGTGCGCGTGTGTGTGCGTGTGTGTGCGTGTGTGTGTGTGTGAATGCAGGTGTCCATGGAGTCCGGAAGAGGGCATAAGATCCTCCAGGGGTGGGATAACAGGTAGTTGTGAGCTATCCAGTGTGAGTGTTGGAAACCAATCCATGGTCCTCTCCAAGAGCATTATGTGTTCTTAAGGCCTGAGTCATTCTCCAGCCCTTCTCACTCCTCCTTGAATTTTCCAGTTCTGATAACATGGCCTGCTTTAAGCCTGAAAAGCCTGTGGTCAAGAAGAAATCAACTACTCTAAAAGTCCTCCAGTTTTGCTTCATGTAATTGAAGTAATTTGAATTCAAGTAATTCAAAGATTCAAGTAATTTGTGTTTGCCCACTGGACATTGATGTTGGTATTTTGGCCACAATTCCACATAAATAAGCCTGGAAATAAGGAAACAAAAAAAATCTTGCTCAAAATTCTACAGTATAAAAATCAGAGGGCTTGCAGGGCAGTAGCGGCCCACACTTTTAATCCCAGCAATAGGGAAGCAGAGACAGGCAGATCTCTGTGAGTTCGAGGCCAGCCTGGTCTACAGAGTGAGTTCCACGACAGCCAGGGCTCTTATGTAGAGAAACCCTGTCTTGAAAAACAAATAAGAAACAAGCAAACAAAAATTAGAGGGCTTACCAAAGTGGTGATATCTCAGTGGTAAGCACTTGTCCGACAAGCATGAGGACCTGAATTCAACGCCCAGAACCCATGTAAAGCAAAGCTGACATGGTGGTAAGTTCTTGTCATTCCAATGCTTGGGAGGCAGAGAGGTAGATCCTGAGGCTTGCTGGCCATTCAGTCTAGCCTACTTGGCCAGCAAGTTCCAGACCAATGAGATACTTGATCTCAAAAAAAAAAAAAAAAAAACAAAAAACACCTGAAATTGTCCTCTGACCTACACACACACAGCACACAGACATACCCTACACACACACACACACACACACACACACACACACACACACACACACACACACACACACATACACACACTGCACATGCGCACTCGCATGCGCACACGCACACGTATGCATTCAGGTACACCCATGCATCCATACACACAGAAACATTCCCACATACATGTGCACATAACATACTAAATAGATAAATACAGGTTGTAGCAACTTGGGAACCTGAGATAGGAAGATGGCAAGACTGAGGCCAGGCTGGACAATTGACTGAAAGTCTGTCTAAAACATAGAATCAGAAGGGTTGGTGGCATAATTCAGTAGAAGAGCGCTTACTTAGCAGTCCCAAGGCCCTGAGTACAAACAACCAACCCAGACTCTTGGGTCTTTCTCAGTCTGGCCACAACAGAAGCAATTCTGCAGCAGCAGGGCTCAGTCACTCTGGCCACTTGTCCCCAGTGTCAGTCACATCACCTGGCAGCTTTAAATCTGGAGCACATGCTCTTTTTCAGTGCTGAGGACAGAACTGGAGCCTCATGCAGGCTCTTCCACTGAGCTACACGCCAGCCTTAGAAATAATGACTTTGTCCTTCCTCCCCAGGGTGGGACTGTGATGTCATTCACAGACAAATGCATCCAGGAGAGAAATCTGACCTAAGGTCTAGACTTCTTCAAAATCTACTCATTTTTTGTTTTTGTTTTTGTTTTTTTTCTTAAATACAAGTGGAAGTATTTTCATAGTTTCTATATCTAGGCCCCAACTTCCCCAGAGCTGAGCCCAGCGGAAATGACAGTGGCTGATGAAGCCACCAAGCACCTTCTGCCACCAGTGAAAGGTGGTTTTTGTTTTTTTTTTTTTTAGAGACAGGGTCTCATGTATTCCAGGCTGACCTTGAACTCACTATATAGCCAAGGATGACCTTGAACTTCTGATTTTTCTGCTTCCATTTGCTAAGTGCTGAGATCATAGGCTTAAGGCCAGCAAACCTGTTTTATGCAGTGCTAGAATTCAAACCCAGAGGTTCTTGCATGTTGGGCAATTACTCTGTCAAGGGAGCTGCAGTCTCCAGCGCTGTTGGTGTGTGTGTGTGTGTGTGTGTGTGTGTGTGTGTTTGTGTACACTTCTGTGTACCACAGTGTAAATATGGAGGTCAGAGGACAACCTTAGGTTTGTGACAGGGTCTCTTGATTGTTTTCCCTCTGTATATGCCAGGCTAGCTGACCCACTGGCTTTGGGGGGATTTCTCCTATCTCTACCTCACATCTACCTGTAGGAGTGCTGACATTTAACAAACACTCAAACTGAGTTCTGGGGATTTGAACTCAGGACCTCATGCTTGCACAAGTGCTTTTATCTACTGAATAACCTCCCCAATCCTCCATCCCTGCTTTATTGTTATTTCATTGTTGTTTGAGATAGGGTCTCACTATGCAGGCCAGGTTGGGCTAGAACGTGGAAAGCCTTTTTCAACATCCCAAGTGTTGAGATTACAGGCATGGGGCACCATGCTGTGGGCGGTGCCATGCCGTGGGCGGCTCCATAACCCCGTGCTGAAACAGCTGCTTCCTTAGGAAGTCTTCACAGAACCTCCCTGGCTTCTCTCTTTACGTCTCCCATCAGCCCCGGACTCACCATTTACACATATACTCTTGCACACTCTCCTCTTCATTTGCCACACTGTTTTGTGGATTACGACACGCAGGTGGCAGATATCACTGGGATCATTCCCTCTCAGGAGATGGGAGGAAGAAATTCACAACTGCCAGGTGCTGCTGAGTCACAAGCCTCATGCCACCTAACCCCTCTGCTCACAACAGTCTGGTGAGACCAAGGAGGGTCCAACTTCTCAGAAGAGGAACATGGAGGGAGCCCTCTGAGATGTTTCAGGCCCCCTTGGTGAGAGGACACAGGGAACAATGGGAAGATAAGGCCTGGCTGTGGTCGTTACCCATGATACCTCAGGGAGGTGAGTTGGCAGAACAGAAGAAGTTTCCTGCTTCTGAGGAGTTCTGGCATGATGTAGAAATGTATTATACAGAAATGATAGGGTAAAAGGGTAGATTATTGAATCTACTCTAAAAAAAGATGTAGAAGTAATAGGATAAAAGGGTAGATTGTTGAATCTACTCTGAAAAGAAAAAAGGGAGACTATGGATATGATAAGATAAAAAGGTAGATTATTGAATCTACCTTTAAAAAGCAACTGCTTGTTTTAAATATATTACATTGCATTGGACTTTTGTACATTGTATACAAACTTTGTATATTGATACAAATTTGAGATTAATTTTGTTAGAACATGCTGTACATACATTTCTACTCTTGTTCAAAGTATTGTACCTATACAGTTCATTTAACAATGTGATGCAAATTGCTAGTCCTTGAAAGTTATTATTACCAACTATTTAGGATAATAAACGAAGGTTAGTTGATAGTCACCTATTACAATGGGATTTGTCAGGTTAGGTATGTTTTCAAGTTCAAACAGTTATATTTTAGATAGACAGGTCATCTTCAAACACTTCAGAGATCTACAGAATATGGCATTTAAGGTGTTTTAATAACATAGTTTCTTTTTATTTTTATGACAATGAGACATGTCTGCTCCTGGCAGCACCAATCTACTTCAGAGAAGATGATGGGCATTGAAGAAACTCCATATGGAATTTATTTTCTTTGTGGCAAAAGTTAGTCACTGGGCAAGAAATGGCCCTTGCCTCGACTGCTAACAATATGCTGTCCAAATGGACAAGCAGGACACAAAAGAAAGGACTGCCGAATTTTGCCAAGACAAAATAGGACAGTCCTTCATAATATCCTGCTTCACAGATGAGTCTGTCAGACATGCTAGGCCTGTAGACCGAAGATGGATGTCCCAACATTGCAGAGAAATCTTGTGTGACTGTCCAGCCAGCTGTTTCTACCATTTCTCACATTTTTTGGAAGTCACTTGCCTGCACTTCCTGTTTACTTAGTTAATATTTCCTTCTGGGGTCTCTGAGGGAGTTGAAGATAAGACAGTTATAGTTTTCCTTGTTAACAAATTCAGAAAAGAAACTCACTAAAGAGGTGTAAAGTGTGAAGTCTGAAAGACATCAAAAGATAGTTTTGGGTTGGTAATACAAGTTAGGATAGAAAGTGAATTAGGTATATTTTGGACTCACCAAAATAGGATAAATAATGTAGTATTTTCTTTGAATCTGTCAAATGTTAATGGACTGGACATTGTTAATGTAATTCTTGACTGCATATATTGTATATACTTATTGCATATAGTTTTTCTTATATTACTTGTAATCTTCTTTTATTATTTTAGACAAAAAGGGGGAAATGTGATATATTCTGTGCCCTAATAAAATTTGCCTGAAGATCAGAGAACAGAACAAGCCACTAGATTAAACATAGAGGCCAGGCAGTGGTGGCACACATCTTTAATCCTAGCACTCGGGAGGCAGAGATCTATCTGGATCTCTGTGAGTTCAAAGCCACCCTGGATTACGTTAGATTGACTCCATCTAGGAAAGAAACTGAGCTAGGCAGTGGTGGCACCCCTTTATCCAGTACTGGAGTCACATGCTTATTCCCTCAGTAGAATACCAGCGTACTAGGAGGATCTTATGGTGTGCAAGAGCTGCTGAGGAGTCCTAGAGGTAAAATGTGGCCGTGGCTTGTTCCTTCGTCTCTCTGATCTATCAGCACTTACCCCGATATCTGGCTCTGGGTTTTTTTTTTTTTTTAAAGACCATTTAGAAATTGGGGCTACACTGTCTAGCTCTGCCCAGCAGCAGGACCTCTGTTGAATAATGACTCCAGTGACTTGAGCGTTTATTCTAAGGTAGGTGTTTATTAAACAATGTCCTGCTAGGGCTGTTGTACCAAACTCCTTTCAAGCACCATGAAAAGGCCTCAGTTCCTGTCTCCTCACACCTTACACACCTTCCTCCACCCAGCCATCACTCCCTTCCTAGTGCTGGAATCAATGGCACGTGTATTTCCCAAATACTGGGATTAAAGGTGTGAGATCTCAAGTGCTGGGGTTAAAGGCATGTGATTCTCAAGTACTGGATTAAAGGTGTGTGCCACCACTGCCTGGCTCTGTTTCTTTCCTAGATGGAGTCAATCTCATTTTGAAATTCAGTGTACAGATCAGAGAGTGATGGCACCTATAACCCTGTGTGTGGAGGAGTGGGCAGGATGATTAGGAGTTCATGGTTATCCTTAGCCGAGTAAGTTCGAGGACCGTCTGAGCTACGTGAACTCTGTCTCAAAAACCAACTAACAACAACAAAAGAAATTCAATAGATGGGTAGGAATCTGAGGCCAAGACAGCCTGCACAACTTGTCAAGGTCATAGGGCTTATTGAACAAGGACCAGCATTAAAATCCATCTCTGGCTGTCTTTGATTCTAAGGGTACAGTCATCAGTCTGATGGTGATCACAGAGGCGACAAAGCCGAGGAGCAAGACAGCTGCCCCAGGACACACTGACGGGCGGGAACTCACCATGAAGGTGCCCAGAAAGCTGAGGGGTTGGAGGGTGGTGAAGGACACAACGAGGGGGAGTGGACAGTGCTGCCCATCTCTGCCCCTGCCTGTACTCTTTCCTTTCTCATGAAGAAGGGAGTGCGTTCCTCCCTTAGGCCAACAGAACAGGGTTTCTGGAGAGCCAACTGGAGAACGTGGCTGTGGGCCTTGGTATTTAGTGGGTTCAGGGCTTGAGCCCCAATCCACACATGAGCATGCCTATGGGTGAGGGGCTATGAGAGTGGCCACAGGTGCCCAAGTCATCGTACAGACGTCTAGACTCTTGCTGGGCAAGGATGCTTGGGAATGTCCATGTCCCAGATGTGCCTACACTGCAAGGTGCTGGGTTAAAAGGGTCAAGAAGCCTTTCTAGAAGGGCCGGTGACCTGTAGGGGCTGGGGAGAGCTGGGCAAGAGCTGGGCTGAGGGAAGAGACACAGAATCTAGCAAAGAATAAAGACAAGTCAAGTCGAGGTTCTGGGGTAGGAGAGGTGGGAGGGGATAGGGCCCTACGAGACACACCCTAGCAACTGTGTAGCTGTTTGTAAGACCCCGATGTCGAGGTGTGTTTCCAGCAGTGGCCTTGGGCTGGAGAGACGGTTTAGTGGACAAGGGCCCCTGCCATCAAGCCTGATGATCTGAGTTCGGTTCCCACAACCACATGGTAGAAGGAAAGAGCCGTTTGGAAAGGTTGTGCTCTGATCTCCAGAGTATATCAGGGTTCTTGCAAGGCACACGCGTGTACACACGCATACACACACCACACATACATCATACACCACACATACACATCATATACCACACACCACACACACATATACATACACATATACATACACATAAACACCACATACACACATACCACACACCACATACACATACCACACACACACACATAAACACCACACACACACACATACCACACACCCCACACACACCACACACACACCACACACACATATACATACACATAAACACTACATACACACATACCACACACCACACACAAACCACACACACACACACACACACACACACACACACACACACACACATACAACACACACACACACATACCACACACCACACACAAACCACACACACACATAAACACCACACACACACATACCACACACCACACACAAACCACACACCACACACACACACCAAGGGAAAAATACTGAAAGTAGGCTTTGTCTACCGCTCATCTCTTTCATCCATCTTTCCTTCCGCACAAAGCCATGGGAGAAGGGGGATGGGGTCACACCAGACAACAGGATCCAGACAATTGTCACTCTGTTCAGAGACTGCTGCGTTACTTCCTTCTGAGGCCAAAGCACAATTATTCAGTTAATTTTTGCATAGTGAGGAACTATCCATACGATGAGTTGGAGTTTTTAAACTGTATTATATTTGTTAGGTTCAGCAATATCCCTTGACATTTCGGCCTTCCCCTCCCCTGGGATGGGATGTGGGAGGTGCCTGGGGCGCTAAAGGAACAGCTAGCAGAAGCTCAGTGCCTTGCCTAGTCCCCCACCATCTGTGAGCTCAGGTGCTCCAAGAAGGACTCTCCATGACAGTTATGAGAAGGGGACCCTGCTGATAGCCTAAGGCTGCCATCGGCTTTGTCCTGGGAACTTTCCCATGCTCCCCGGGAGATACAGGTGTACAGCAGGGAGGGAGACATTGTGTGTACAGAGCTTCTGGGAAATGCGCGCCCTGTTAGGTGGGGCTCTTGGGTCACAGACCCAAGTTACTGTGACGCAAGTAACCTACAAATACCCAGGGCTGCTTCTAACTTTGCATACATTTTTTGTGACTCACTGGGGTTCACTTACTGAGGGTCCATTGTGTTCATGGGGAATTATGCCAGACTAGCCATGGACAAAGGAAACCCCAAATCAAATACCACTTTGGGATAATGGCTGTATCTTGGAAGTGAGATGCTATGGCCACTTTGGGGAGGGGACGGCCATGCTGCCATGCTGGGCCCCGCACCTGCTTCCCTGACCCAGGCCAGGGTCTGATTTCACTGCTATCTGTATCCAGGGAACCAAATATCCAGGACCCAAAAAGGCTGCCTGGCAAGGCCTGGATGGCAGAGCAGGCGACCCTGTATCTCCTGACAGCTGCTCTGGGTGCCTGATTCTGGATCGGGTTGTGAACTTCCCTCACTGACACCTGAGACCAGGCTACTGGGAGGTCACAGTATTTGGAGGGACTGAGAATTTCAAGATGGATTATAGCTGGGCATGGTGGTACGCCCTTATAATCCCAGCACTTGGGAGGCAGAGGCAGAAGGATCAGGAGTTCAAGGCCAGCCTTAGCTATATACCTAGTTCCATGTTGACCTAGGCTACATAAGACCTTGTCTCAGATAAATTAAGAAGCACAAGGTAAGGCAATGGAATATGGTGGATTTATCTTTAAATTTTCTCTTTTTATTAAGTAAGTCACATGTACTCCTGGTTAAAGCTAACACAGATTAGGTCAAAGAAAAATATTTTGACCTCTCATTTTAGTCTGTGGTATTAAAAAAAACCTACCATTCTTCTATCTGTTCACTGGTTTCCCAACACACACACACACACACACACACACACACACACACACACACACACACCACTCCCTAACCTCAGCCAGCATAAAGAAACTGAGTGAAATCTTTGCTAGGATGTGCACGCTAAGTTCTTCCTTTATTTGAGAGAGAGAACTGAGGGGGAGAAGACCCTGACCCTCCTGACTCACAGCCTCTGGGAGCCCAGGTAAAACCCAGATTTGCAGGCAGCACCCCAGGACTCTGAGTCAGTAAGTCTAGGGTGAGGTTCAGGCTTTTCAGCAAGCACCCAGATGGCACTAATCCAGGTGTCAGGGCCCCTCACCCAAGGAGACACTGTGGAGAAGGGTGACAGAACACAGTTGTCCCTCTGGAGCTTGCAGATAGCAGACCACAGGCAAACTCCTCTCAGAGAGTTGGGGCTGGCCAACACCTGCCTTGCAGCTGAAATAATCCTTCCTTAGCTGGTGGTGATGGTGCACGCCTTTAATCCCAGCACTCCAGCACTTGGGATCTCTGTGTGTGAGGCCAGCCTGGTCTACAGAGTGAGTTCCAGTCAAGGCTGTTACACGAAAAACCAGGAATCCCTTCTTCCTGTGTGTGTTTAGGCTGTGCTGACATACTGTGTTTATTCAGAAAGTTCTTTGGGAGATAAAAGAATATCAGAGAGGAAATCCTTCTTTTCGTCTTTGGCACATGGGGTCATGTCAAGACCTGAACTAGGGTCCCAGATTTCTGTGGCCATTTCTTCTGGGCTGTTCCTGGGGAAATGGTCATTGATAAATCACAGCTGACTTGGGGCTGGCACTTTCAGCTGCGTGGTTCCTGTGCGCTGTGATTTAAATGTTTGTGGCCCCTGCAGACTTCATATTGAAAATTTTCCATATGTAAGTGTTTCCTGGTGGGCCTTTATGGGGGATTAGGCCAATGCATCTCTTCAGATACCACTCGAGAGGCCAAGGGGTGCCACCTCTGTGCCTCAGAGCCAGGAACAGGGCCTGGCATAATGATGCTCAAATGAAAATGAACTTGTACATGAGCTCCACACTTTGCCAGAATACCACAGGCTCTGACTGGGACTCATGAACTCATGAGTTTTTGTTTGTTTGTTTTTGTTTGTGTGTGTGTGTGTTTGTGTGTGTGTGTGTGTGTGTGTGTGTGTGTGTGTGTGTGTGTGTAGTCAAAGGTCACTGTCAGTCATCTTCCTCAATAACTCTCTATCTTATTTTATTTTATTTTTTTTTTGAGGCAGGGTCTCTCACTAAACCTGGCTGGAAGGCACTGATCCAGCTAGAGGAGCTGGCCAGCAAGTCCCAGGGGTCCTGTGTCTGCTCCGCATCACTGAGATTACAGGCACACAGGGCCAAGCCTGGCTTTTTAGACATGGGTGTGGGTCTCTAACTAAGGTCCTCACACTTGGATGGCACACTTTACGGACTAAACTATCTCCCCAGCCCCAATGATTCAATTTAAATTCTTAGCTCTCAGGCAATGCTGGGAACTGAAGCCACAGCTGTGTGGAGCAGGACAAAGCAGGACAAAAGGTAATTGCTAGGAGATGCAGTGAGACATCTGCTCAGATGTCAGAATGACTAGACCAGAATTGGTCTTGAAACTGTCAAGCTTGAGCAAATTAAACTCCACAGAGTGGCCGGCAGTTCCCAGGGCCGGCAGCTAGAGAGGCTGTCATGCTATCAGATCCCATGGAGTAAGCAGGCTTCCAGGAAAGGGATAACATTAATAACGCTTCTGCTGGGAAGAGGGCTGGCGCCTTTTGCTGATTGCAGTGAAGTGTCCAAGGTCAGAATAAGTGGGCAGACCTTCCCTAGGTGAGAGTGCGCTCTGGATCCCCAGATTGGGTAAGGAAGCAATGTCCTCCCTCAGCTGCAGAGCTTGGCTGCCTCTCAAGTTGCTGGTGCGCCCCTTGCCCACGGGCCCTGTTAGAGCTGAGCGTTACTGATCGGGGGCAGGCGACATCATGGCTAGCCATTGGGCTTAGTAATTTCTTTAGATTCTGTTATAGTTTGGAACTGTTTGAAAAAAGCTCCAATGTACTCAAAAGATTCTCCGAGTTGTTTCCCAACTTCATTAGCAAACTCAGCCACTCAGTGGGCCTTTCTGTTTGTTGGCAACAGAGGTGTGTTTTGAGACAGGGTCTCAAATGGCCCAGGTGGGCCCAAAGTTCTGGTCTCGCCATCTCTACCTCTTAAGTGCTGGGGTTACAGGCATGCACCCCCATGCCTGACTGCAGCCAGTTTTCACTGAATAGCTACTGTGTGCTCCTGGGCCAGCTCAGCAGTACCTTGATTTTATCTGTCCTCTTCTGGACTTTTGGCCTCTGCAGGTTGTCTTTATCCCACCTGGAGTGAGTTCCCAGAGCCCTTCTAGGCCAGAGGTCCTGATGCAATTAATCTCTGGCTTTTGTCCCATCTGGACCAGGATACAGGGATCGAGAGGAATTGTGTAACTGGAATCCAGAGAAGTAGATCGTCCCTGAGCCCACAGGGCTGTGTCCCTGTGTGACCGTACATCCAGAGTGCATGTTCCCGAACACTTACTCAGACCCTCTGTCATTGCTACGAGAGGCTGTCAGTTCAGATTCCAAACCTTTATAAGTGTGCTGTGTCAGTTCTGCCCACTGGACTCACTCTTTTTTGTTGTTGTTTGCTTGCTTGTTCCTTTGCTTTTTGAGACAGGGTTTCTCTGTGTAGCCCTGGCTGTCCCGGCTATCACTCTGTAGACCAGGCTAGCCTCAAACTCAGAGATCTGCCTGCCTCTGCCTCCTGAGCGCTGGGGTTAAAGGCATGTGCCACTACCACCTGGCTGAGGAGTACACTCTTAATCCTTCTTCAAATCTCATTCCAGGAGCACTTCCTCCATAAAGCATTCCTTGTGTCCTGCAGGCTGAGGTGAATCTGTTTCTCCCCACTCCGAGCTCCATCACCACCATCATGAGCGCTCCTGAGAGCTAGGCCCTGGCTGGCTTAGCTCTCTGACCCTCATCCACAAAAGAAGGAAGGAAAGAAGGGAAGAGAGAGAGAAGAAGGGAGGAAATGAGTAGTGATCATTTTACATAACGGTATCCTCCGTCTAACTCTCTGTTTTTTGACATGAGCCCCATTTTTTCTGAGTCCCTTCCCACCCCGGATCCCTGCATCAGCTCTGAAGTGGTTTGGGGTAGAGACTCGGCACCCTGCAAATGAGGAAGCTGAGGTCCCAAGAGGAGAAGTGACTTGCACAGAGTTGCCTCTGGACTCCCACCAGGACCGGCCTCTTTCCTTCTACCCCCCCCTTCCCCAGCTCCTCCCCACTGGCTTATTTCCATAATGACCACAAGAGTGAGCGGAGTTGGGGTCCCCCGGGAGTATGAGCACGGTGAGTGTGTGAGTGGTGAGTGGCTGTGTGCAGTCTCCCTACATGTGAGGTAGGGAGGCAGGACTCCACATCAGGGCTGGCACTGAGCTGTCTTGCCTTCTTTCTGCCCCTTGTTCATGAAAGGGGGGACTTCGTGTTCCACAAGTGACAGTGCTAGGTCGTATCAGACACACACCATACATCACCATATTAAAGCAGAATCTGGGCTTGCTGGATGACCACGAGTGAGCCAGCGGGCTGTTCTGGCCCTCAAGTCTGGATCTGGTGAAACAGAGACTTGGAGTCCCACCCCTAGAAAGTAGGGGCTGAGAGAGGAATGGTGTCTTTCAAGTTCTTCACGGCCTCTGCAGGGAGGGGGTCCCATTGGTCAGCGTACAGGCCGGGGAGCAGGGTAAGAATAGGTGAAGGGTCGGGGAAGAGCTGGGGTTGGTTGATGGAAGAGCTGAGTTAGTTATGAAGAGCTAGGACAGTTCCAGGGTGGGGGGACTGCCTTAGCAGGAAGTGAGTTTCCTGTTACCCAAGGTGTGCAAGAAGGGCCCGTCCTGGGGGTGGTATAGATGACGGTGGGTCTAGACTGAGCGGCACGCGCGGTCCAGCTCTGGGAAGTCCCTCTGTGCCCAGCGTGGAATTTTACTTAGAGTAGCAGAGGAGAGATGGAGAAAGCTCAGGAAAGGACCAGGGGGCCCTGAGCACATTCTTTACACAGAGCCAGAGTCCCCATCTCTGGCCTACAGTTTCCTAGTGGTAAGACAGGGGTGATGATCTCTGCCCTGCTCAGCTGTCTGGGAACAAGATTAGGAAGGGCTGGTAAAACAGAAAGTCCGCAGAGTTAGCAAAAGTTAGCTGTTAACACAACCTTTTTGGGGGCTCCCATCAATCTCATGCATATCTATCACAGCAAATTTAGAAAGGCCAAAGGAGAAATTTTTAGCTCAGAGGTAGCCACTGTTAACAGTTTGGCACATCTTCCTTTAGTTATTTCTTAATGCAGATGTTGCCATCTAATGTGCAATACTTTGTACCCTGCTCTGTCTCTGCCTCTGCCTCTGTCTCTCTGTCTCTGTCTCTGTCTCTCTCTCCCCACCCCAGTGTGGTAGTTTGAATAAGATGTACCTTATATTCTCAGGCATTTGAGTACTTGGTCACCAAACTGTGGCACTATGAGGGGAGGCTTAGGCGGTGTGGCCTTGCTGGAGGAAGGTGTGGCACTCGGGGAAGGTTTTGGGATTGACCTTTCCCACTTCACACTCTCTGCTTCCTGTTTACTGTTTGGAGATGGGCGCTCTCTCGGCTGCTCCTGCTCCCGTGCCTGGTGCTGGCTGCCACACTTCTCTGCAGGGATGGTGATGGGCTCTAACCCTCTGGAACTGTAACCCCAAAGTAACCCTTCCTTCTGTAATTTGCCTTGATCATGATGTTTTGTCACAGAAATAGACACGGGGCCTGGGCATGTAGCCCAGACTAGTCTGGAATTCTCATGTCTACCTCTTGAGTGTTGGAATTACATTCATGAGTTAGCATGCGTGGCTTGTGTGCCGCTTTCATTTCCACTGAAAACACACACAAACTTTCTTATATCTTTACATCCTCATCTGCAGGTTTAACCCTTTAAAATCAATCCCTTTGGGGACTGATGCAATGGCTTAGTGAAAAGGTGCTTGCTGCCAGGCCTCACGATCTAAGTTCAATCCCTGGGACCCACACAGTGGAAGGAAAGAATGGAATCCCACCTATTTTCCTCTCACTTCCACATGGGGGCCATGGACATGTGTATGAGGATGCACACACACTCACACACACACACACACACACAGAGTAAAAGAATAAATGTAAAAAACACCCACCTTTTATTGAAGCATAAAACGGTCATTAAAAAGGCTCATGTAAATACTAAGCCTGGTTGGGCACACATGTAATCTCAGCACTCAGGAGGTGGAGGCAGGAGGATCAGAAGTTCAAGGTCAGGGTTTGTGAGATGGTTCAGCATCTGAAAGCATCTGCCACCAACCTTAATGACTTGAGCTTGACTCCTAGGACTCACGTGGTGGAAGAAGAGAATTGACTCACAAACATTGTTCTCTCACTTACACACACACACACACACACACACACACACACACACACACACACACTGTAACTTTAAAGAAGTTCAAAGTCATCCTCAGTTACATACTGCCTGGGATATATAGACCTTACATCAAGCAGCAGCAATAACAAACACAAACCAAAGAGCTGGAGAGACGGGCCAGTCATTACAGGCTAGTCTCACTACCAAAACGACGAAATCAAACCAAACCAACCAACCCATCCCATGCATCCGAAGTGTACAGCCCATTGCATGTTCATAAATGGTGTGACCAGCCCCTGGATCACCATGTCTCAGAGACTTCAGTCCATCATTACATGGCCCCGTCTTTGGGGCCTGGGGTGAGGTAGAATATCATGGTAGCAGTCCCTAGTGAAAGAAAGGTGTTCGTCTCTCAGTAATCAGAAAGCAAAAAGAAAAAAAGAAAGAAAGGGACTATGGCCCTGATACCCGCTTCAAGGGTGCACCCTCCTCTCAGTGACCTCACTTCCTTCGAAGAATCTACCCTTGTTTCCAGCACCACAAGAGGGTGACTGAACCTTCCACGTGGAACATTTTGGGAAGATACTTCAGATCCAAATTAAAATGGTTTGGAGAAGGTCTAGTTACATTTTTTTTTTCTAAATGGGCTGTGTGATGGTTAGTTTTAATTGTCAACTTGACACAACCTATCATCCGGGAGGAGAGTTTTAGTTAAAGATTGTCCACACTGTGTTGGTCTGTGAGCACATCAATAGGGATTGTCTTAATTAAGTTAACTGATGTAGGAAGACCCAGCCCATTGTGGGCAGCACCATTCCCTAGGCAAGGAGTCCTGAACTGTATGAATAGAGAAATCAGATTGAGCATGAGCAAGCAAGCAAGAATTGTAAGCTTCGATAAACTTCTTTCTCCTTCAGCTGCTTTTTGTCAGGGTATTTTTTTTATCCCAGCAACAGAAATAAAACTAGAACAGGCTGTCCTTTTGATATAAAGTCTAAAAGGCTATTTTTTGCCCAACCCTTGATCTTAAAGGTTTTTTCCCATATTTTCCCTAAAAGTTGTGTTTATATATATGGTGTGAGGTTTGGATCAAGGGGAGTTGTTTGGTTTGGTTTTGCCTATAGGAGGCTTAATTGTTACCATTAGGCAATATCCTATCTCTATTGCTCTGTAAGTTACTTAAACAATTATGCTACTGACAAGTATTTAGATCATTTTTAATGTTTTTGTGAATAATGGAAATAAATAATCTTGCCACTAGATTTTTCTTATCTATCTCTGATGATTTTATAAGAAGAGGGCTTTGTTGTTGTTGTTTGTTTGTTTGTTTTTCTGTTTTTTTTTTTTCAGAGATGGATGTTACTAAGTTGCAAAGGCTGCTTCAGACTTGGGCTTCCAACATCACCCAACTTGTCTTTCCAGTAACTGAGTAACGGGGACTGCAGAACTTTCCACTGCTCCTAGCACAAGACAGGTTTTCATTTATTTATTAGCTATTTATTGAAAGGGGGAAAGGGATAGAGAAAGCAGGCACAGGTGTGCTGTGCACATGTGTGGAAGTCGGAGGGCAGCGGGCACAGGTGTGCCGTGCACATGTGTGGAGGTCGGAGGGCAGCAGGCACAGGTGTGCCATGCACATGTGTGGAGGTCGGAGGGCAGCGGGCACAGGTGTGCTGTGCACATGTGTGGAGGTCGGAGGGCAGGGGGCACAGGTGTGCCGTGCACATGTGTGGAGGTCAGAGGGCAGCGGGCAGCGGGCACAGGTGTGCCGTGCACATGTGTGGAGGTCGGAGAGCAGCGGGCACAGGTGTGCCGTGCACATGTGTGGAGGTCGGAGGACAGCTCTCAGGAGTGGGTTTTCCCTGTCACAACTTCGGGTCATCAGGCCTGCCAACAAGTGCCTTCACCCACCAAGCCATCTTGATACCCAGGAAAAGCATTGCAGAGGTGGAAATACCGCTGTCATTTGGGGACGTTAGGTTCCGGTTATGGAACTGCTCTTCGGCAAAACTGTGCCAGCATGCCGTCCGGCTGGCTGGGTCTGGGATAGCCTGCTCTCACCTCCGCTTACAGAACACCTCCTAGAAATACAGGAAAACACTGCAGATGGACTTCCACAGTGTGCAAACTTGTATTTCTTTACTGGGGGCAGCTTCAGGGGAATCCTGATTCCCAGCAACTCCTCTGAGACCCCATCTCCTTCCTTCTTCCTGGTGTCTTTCTACCTACTGATCTCAGCAGGCTAAGTTCAGGGACCAGACTTCTGCTTTCTTCTCTCTCTCTCTCTCTCTCTCTTCTCTCTCTCTCTCTCTCTCTCTCTTTGGTTTTTTGAGACAGGGTTTCTCTGTATAACAGCCCTACACTTGCTTTGTATACCAGGCTGGCCTCGAACTCACAGAGATCTGTCTGCCTCTGCCTCCTGAGTGCTGGGACTAGAGGCGTGCACCACCCAGCCTCCCCTGTCTGTCTTGGTGTGTAACCCTAGACCATCCAAATTCCCTCAGACCATAGTGGACCTTATCTATGGGAGCTAACAGTGTTAACAATGCTGCTTCCTCATAAGGCTTTTGGGAAAATTAAAACCTACCACGGATGTGCAATTACTTTGCAGTAGACATGCCAGTACCACATGCTTTCTCTGATACATGGAAGCGAGATTTAAAATGGCCTCTGTGTGTGTATTTATATACGGGTATCTATACATGTGTATGTACAGGTCACCAAACTAGAAAAGCATCATGAGAGAAGAGGAAGAACTCTGAAGGGAGATGGGAAATCAAGAGGGTAATGGAATACATGTCATACGAAAGCAGAAGGGGGACCAGCTTGGGGAAGGAAGGGAAGCAGCGGGAGGGTGGAGGAAGATGTACGTGGGTGGGCAGTGGGGGAGGGGAAAGGAGAAGGAGTGTGACGACACATCTGTACGAAGGTGCTACAGTGAAGCACACTGCTTCATGCTCACCCAAGACCCTCATCCACGAGAAAGAAAGCAGTAAGTAAGAAAAAGAAACAGGGTGGGCCGGACATAGCAGTCCACAGTTTTAATCCCAGCTCTTGCTAGGCAGACGCTGGGTCTCTGTGAGTTGAAGACCAGGCTGGGATGCATAGTGAGTTCCAAGCCGCCGACCAAGGATACCAAGAGACCCTGTTTCAAAAGAAAGAAGTGTTGGGAGGGGGGGAGAGGGGGAGGAAGGAGGGAAAAGAAAGAGAGAAAAAAAACAAATACACTGTTAACTAGAGTCACTTTTAATTCATTTTCCTTGCTCAGTTTCTTCCTGTATTTTGGGTGCTGGGTATTTGGTACCAGCACCCCTGCTGACTGTCAATGAAATAACGGCCAATCCTAATGAGTCAGGGTGGGAAATGGCTCCGCGTGTAAGGGACACAGGACACAGTCAAAAGAACTTAAGCACCAGGGTCTCACCAGTGCTGAGGAGTCAAGCCTTCTCATGGAGACGCTCCCGGAGCAGCCGGCCCTATGCTGAGGGCTCTACCTGGTCACCTTGGTAACACTTCACAAAGGGACTCTGGGCTTGGTGGTAAGGTGTCCTATGCAGCGCCAGGGCAGCTTACTGTTAGATGTCCATCCTCTTCATGGAGCAGAGTCCTTAAAGACACACACACACACACACACACACACACACACACACACACCGCCCCTGCATTGATCTTTAAAGCCAGATTGTCACTTATCAGTTAAGGGATCTTGGGAAAGCTGTTTGACCTCTCTGCCCATTTCTTATCTATCAATATCTCTCTGATAAAGCAAGAATGGAGACATCACGGGGCCTGGCATTCACCAGACTCATTGTGCTGATCAAGATTTTGTTGCTTGTTTCTTCACGTGTTTCTTTGTTAGTTGTTTTACGCCAATATAGTCTAAGCTGTACATTAGTTTTCATCTCCTTTTCTACCACCAAATTGCCGTTGTCCTAGTAGATGGCAATGACTTCCTCTCTGGCCCCTCTGGTCCCTTCTGCAGTCACACACCGGCGTAGTGATCTCTGTGGCATCCAGGCCGTCTTCCTCGATGGGCTGAGCTGCCTCCTCCGCAGTGGGGTAGAACGCACACCCCACGCTGCAGCTCCCTGGGTGGCAGCGATGGTCTCTGCTCTTCTTGCAGAGTGCCTTGTTGGCGTTAAGGCTCTCACCTGCCCACTGCCCCCTCGCTCCTGTGGGAAGTCCTTGCATTTGAGTTTCCTTCTCCTGGAAGTGTTCTTCCAGGGCTGGCTTGGCTTCCATCCAGACCTCAGCTCAGACATGAGAGGGCTGAGACCCGATTCCCTCCTGTGGGCATCTCTACACTGCGTCTGTACCCTTCCGGCAGCATTTATCGTGGTCTTGTCTACATGTCCAGCCAGTGGACTATCGTCTGTCCCTTCCCCGCTAGATGCCGGGCTCTAGGATTCGGGTACTTTTTGTCACCCCTCTCTCCTAAGTACCCATCTCTAGATCTGGACACAGGAAACACTCAAAAAACTATTTATTAGGGGGGTAATATTTTTCAGTTCTGTGAAACAGAGAGTGAAAGTTCTTGTACCGGAGATGATGTGAAGGTAATGGGGTCCCTGGCAACAGTGGAAAGTCACTGCTCGTCAAATACGTGCTTCTGAGTTTGCGCTCTGCTCTGGACCTGTGGGATCCTCCAGCTCGCCTCTTGCTTCCACCAGAACGAGGTCCAGGAGGGAGGAGCCCGGGAGCTACCATCAGAGCAGGAATCACAGCGCCACCTGGCGGGCGTTCTCTCCATGACAAGCTTAGCAGGCTGCTCCTAGTCCCGCCCTCTCAGACCAGCGGAACTGAAGTCCAGGTCCTGACTGCGCAGTCACTTTTCTGCGGTCCTCTGGCTCCTTCGTAAGACCGGGAGTCATGGGCCAGGGCTGAGACTGGCCAACCCCTGAGTGCCCCAAGACTAGCTGTGGGGTCTCTGCCAAATGCAAGGCTTTGAAGGCCGGTAGGGGACGCATCCAAGCCCACGGGAGAGCTGAGCACTCCCGCATACCTCCCCCTCCGCCACGCCCCCCACTTCTGCCTTAAGCCATGAGTCACTCTTAGAACCCTGTCGCCTTTGTCCTGGAGTCTTATTATTCTTGTCATCTCTCACAGATCCACTAGAGAAAGGGTTTACCCAATGAGTTAGCGTCCTGCCTGGCCTAAACAAGTGCTTTTGTGCCTGCCCAGCTACGTCATCACCATCATCATAGCTTCCCTTATCTCTTCTCTCTTCTCTCTCTCTCCTTCCTTCCTTCCTTCCTTCCTTCCTTCCTTCCTTCCTTCCTTCCTTCCTTCCTCCCTCCTCCCTCCTCCCTCCCTCCCTCCCCCCTCCCTCCTCCTCCCTCCCTCCCCCCCCCCCCCCCCCCTCCCTCCCCCCCCCCCTCCCTCCCTCCCCCTCCCTCCCTCCTCCCCTCCTCCCTCCCTTTTCTTTCTTTCTTTCTTTTCCTTTTTCTTTTTCTTTTTTTCTTTTTCCCTTGTCAACTCAAATCACTCTAAGGAGAGAAGAGGGCAGTTTGGGCGGTGGTGGGTGAATCCTTGCCCTGCTTTCTTCACTAAAGATTGTGTAAGATCTGTGTAAACTCCAACTCCAGCTATGCAGCAGAATCATCTAGATCTGCTTGTTTTAAGACCTGAACCCATCCACACTCCCACCACACTCCCACCCCACTTCCCCCCCACCCCCACCCCACTCCCACCCTACTCCTACCCCACCCCATCCCCACCCATTCGAAAGTTTAAAGATTATGTAATCATGCTCTTAAACTGTGAGGCAATTGGGGAAATAAGGTGGTTTCTGGGCCTTTCCAGTGCCTGGTGACCACATTCGCTCTGGGTTTGTTCTCTGTGTTTCTGCTGGAGACAGGCTGGAGCGGAGCCGGGGTCTTACCATCCTAACAGGAACAATGACATTCTACTCTGTCTGTACTCCTCCCCTGGCTAGCAGATGACTGAAAGGCTGGACCCCCAAGAAATTGGAATTATCCCCAAGAATGTCATGCCAGGAAAAGAAAAAGGCCAAGTCCCTGATGCCAGACACAGGAGGGACTTGTCCCCAGGAAGAGGCGTCCTCTAGTTTTCACAACTTGTCTGGCCATCTGTGACAGGTAAGTGATGGATAGGACCACACTTGGACCGGAACCGCTCAGTCACACGTACCTCTGTTGTATTTACAACTTGTGTCAGGGTACCAAGAATGGACCTGGGGATTTGTTACTGGACTTCTTCACTTGACTTACTTCCCCCAGCAAGCTCCCCTTCTCAAAGATTTCATTACCTCCCAAACAGCACCACCAACCAAAGACCAAGTGTCCAGATACACATTTCTTATCCAAAGCACAATGCATGGCTTTCTTTGTGTCTCTCTCATGGTGATCCCAGACCCTCAGTTTGGGATGAAGCACTGCATAAACTAGTCTCCGTGGACTAGTTTATCTTGCAGCTGAAGGAGGGACCTCTCCAGAGCCTGTGGGCTGTGGATGGGGGGGTGCAGGGCGCACACTCATCATCAGTAAGAAGAGAGCAGAGGTGGGAACTGGTTTCTTTCACTTATTTTTATTAAGTATAAAATGATCATTTAAAAATTAGATTTATTCATTTTATGTGTGAGTGTTTTGCATGCACCTATGTTCATGGGCCACATGCATGCATGGTAACCTTGGGGGTCAGAAGAGGGCATAGAATCACCTGGAACTGGAGTTATGGGTGTGAATCATCATATAGGATGCTGGGAACCCCTGATCCTCTGTAAAAGCAACACGTGCTCTTAGCCACCTCTCTGGCCCCTTTTATTTTTTAGAATTCTTTTTATTTATTTATGTGTATGTGTGTGTGTGTACAAACATGCAGGTACCCCTGAGGGCCAGAAGAAGACAGAGGATGCCCTGGAGCTGGAGTTATAGGCGGCTGTGAGTCACCTGACATGGGTGCTGGGACCCGAACTCCAGGCCTCACGAGAGTAGGAAGCCATCTCTCCAGTCCTGAAAAAAACTGGATTCTGCCCCAAGCTTGCAGTACAGCTTTGGGAAAGCTACTAAACCTTTCCAGACCCCCACCTAATAACCAGTATCTGACCTGTTCATTAATTCACCAGTTTGTACGCCACCACCCGTCTATGTATCAGTCCTGGGTGTTAAGGATTCAGTATATCATGGAGGCTGGACAAATAACCATTTATAAAGTAAGTGTGATGAGCATCACCCTGCTGGGAGGAGGCGGCATGGAGGTCGAAGCAGGAAAGGTAGGAACTAATCAGGCTGGGAGGGAGCATGCAGACAGTGAAGCACTCATTACCCCTGCACCCCAGGCCTCACAGTGGCCATCTTCCTTCACAACGTGTCAGCAAAGGGAAGGTCTGTGTAGAAGCCACCCCTGAACATACTCAGAACCCAGAGCCCTGCCAGGTGCCCATCTGTCCACCACCCCTTCCTCCAGCCTCGCAGGTCACCCTCATGGGTTTTGGAGTGTGAGACAAGCTGAGGGAATTACGGTGTCTGTGTGACCAGAGAATACTGAGAGCTTGAGCTAAGTATGACTTTCCTGAGGTCTGTGGGAAGCAGAGACGCTTTGACTTTGCCTGGGTGCCCTGGGAACGCAGCTGAGTTCCGATAAGCCCCGCCCCCTCCCCGCCCCCTCCAGTTCTCACTTCCTCTTTGTTCTGCCGGCTCCCACTGGACCCTCAGGAAGTTCTTGGGTATGAGAAAACCTCTGGGGAGCGTGAGGACACCCAAGCAGAACAATGGACTCTGGCCAGCCTGGCAGGGAGAGGAGACAGGCAGGGAGGGGCAAGCAAGGCGAGGGGCAAGGGTAACAGGTGCTCGGTCTGGAGTAGGGGTGGAGAAGGGCTGAGCCTGCAGGGTGGTTGTGAAGTATGTCTGTAGAGGTGAGCTTCCAGCTGAGCTGGCTCCTGAGACACTTTAAGCCACCAGCCAGGTGTGGCTCTTGAGGGTGGCGGTATTCCCAGAGCATGCCTTTTTCACCTAGAATTTTCTGTTTCTTCAACCCCCCTTTTCCCATGGCTACATTAACAGGAGGGCAGGAGTGTGGCAGCAGGCTGGGGGCCTGTGACATGGGTTGAATTCATTATGGAGTATGCTAATTCTGCACGGGTTGAATCAGCCTGGAACAACGGCCATGCTATCTGGTCTTGTTCTGCATTGGGGTGGGGATCGGCGGTTGGCTCTTCAGCCTCCGCAGTCATTGGCCTGAATTCAGCTAGGGTCTTCAACTTGCTTGGAGAGAAACTGAAGTTTCCCTTTCTCTTCATGTAGTCTTGGGGCCTTTCTACATGTTTCGGTAGACTTTGTACATGGCAGTCCAGCGCTCCCAAGGCAGCAAAATCGGATCCTCTTAAGATTTAGGTCTTACCCTGAGAACATACACATATATACATACACACACACACACATATATAACTCAGTGGTGGAGAATTTGTCTAGCATGTGCAAGGCTCTGGGTTCAATTCCCTTGCACCACAAAATTAAAAGTTAAAAATAAATAAGTAAATTAAAAAAAAAAAAAGACTGAGGTTTAATGTGGATCTGCTTCTACCTTATCCTGCATTCAAAGTCCGTTGTCCTGAGCTGGGCATGGTGTTATATGCCTTTACTGTCAGCACTCAGGAGGCTGAGACAGGAGGATGGTGAACTCCAGGCCAGTGTGGGTAAGCTATAGGGTGAGACCCTGTTTCAAAATATGAAACTCAGTGGGTAAAGGTGCTTGCTGCCAAGCTGGATGACCTGAACTCCATCCCCAGGACCCACATGGCAGACGGAGAGAGCCACCGCTTGCAAACTGTCCTCTGATGTGTGCGCACCCACACAAACACACAAAAAAATACATTTAATTTTTGAAAAGCAAGACAAAATAAAAACACATTGTTGTAATCAAAGTCATAGGCTCAGCCTGGACTCGAGATGAGTGTGAAGGCCCAGCTGTGACTCCAGGAGCCGAGGTTTCCTGTTTGATGAGGGTATCTCACTGGTAGTCGAGGCAGTACAGGGACGTGACTCTGTCTTCCCACCACCTTCTCTGTGGGCCTCGCCCTCTTGCCTCGGGTGTTTCAGTCTTCACCTGAGAAAGCGTCTCCAGGGACCACGCACTTTGGCAGTGGGGCAGACACCTCTGTGGCCCCACGAAGCAGTGCCCATCCTACTCATAGACGCGCCCAGACGTTTCATCACCACCACCAGGTACACTCGGTATCCTGAGCCCTGGCCCACCACCTCCGACCACGAACATCGCTGAAGTCAGAGGGCAGTGGTGCTTTTCAGGCAGAAGGTGAAGTTCCTCCAGAGGGCAAAGGACAGGGTTTCCCACATCTCTCAAGTCCAGTGCGTCAGCCTGAGCCCAACCAGGGAAGTCCCTAAGTAGGGCGCTGCTTCCCATGTTATCTCCCCTGGCAACTGAGAGACCTAAGAAAAAGCAAAGGAGGAGGAGGAAGAGGAGGAGGAGGAGGAGGAAGGCTTATAAATTTGGCCAAGGTATGAGGGGGGATTCAAAGAATAGATACTATTTCATGGATATTGCTCTTAACCGTACGGTAAGCACCATGCTAAGAGGTTGCCAACATTGACTTCCCTGGGAGAAGCCACCATCACTTTGTTTTACAGACGAGGGACTATGACTAAAGGACAGGGTGGGTGACTTTCCCTAGGACTCAGCAGTGCCAGGCTTTGAGGCCAGGTGACCTTCTGGATCCCAGGGGCTGACTGAGGCGCCCCGGTCACTGTCTTCCCTTCATTAGGGAACCCAGCTTTTTTTTTTTTTTAAGCTCAGAGTGGGGCTTTCCACCCTTCACGTGAGCAGGGGGGTCGAGCCCACACTCATTACTCCACCTAGCTTAGATACTGCTTCTAAGAATCAATTAATTAGAATATCGTTCTTAGCTTGATCCTTCAAGTCTCCAACCAATATCTCTTTTTCTGTGTTTTCCTGTAACAATGCATGTAATTATCATATATGTGGCACATAGACACAGAGAAACATGACACATGCTCGTCTTCTCAGTTTGGAACATTTTGCCTAATGAGTATGTGACATTTATGTCACATAAAATGACAAACAGTGTTGGGAGTTAGATAGTAAACACAGGAATTCCCCCTCCAAGCCCGACAAACACAACAACCTCATAAATACAATCAGTAGTGCTTAAATACATAAGAAAAGCCAACAGAGCTACATGACTTAGCTGAATGGTCATTTTTCTGCGGCTGGAAGGTGCACTGTGCACAGATGTTAAAAGCTGAGCACAGAGCACAGTATTAGTGATCGCTACCTGAACACTGGACAGCAGTGTATGGCAGACATGGCCAGCGCTGGACACCTTCCCTTTGTGGACACTGGCCACGAATCGGAGTCATTCTTAGTAGGATAAACATTTGCTCCCTGGAGAATGTTAGCCTAGAAAGAATGTTGATCCTTGATGGACTGGGCCACATGAGCCTCCGATGACCTCTACCGTCATAGACATCACCCTTGGAAGGAACTAGGTATGAAGGGACCTCACATGGAGTGACAGAGCCTCTGCCTTTTGTATCCTTGGTGGCCTGTGACCTGGTCTGATGGCACTTGGACGGGAGTTTCTGCCTCTCTACTCTTTCTGAGAGCCCTTTGGCCATGGCGGTATGGGGGAAGCAGGGGGTGGGGTGTGGTTACACCAAGAGGGGAATTCCTGTTGGGAAGACTCCAGTGAGCTCTCTGAACCAGACGCTGTTCTCTTGTCCTCCCCAACCCTGGGCACGCCCTTGGCTTTCTCTACTGATGAGGCCGATCTGAGCGCAGGAAGGTAGCTTCATGGCTTATGGGTCCTTAGGAGGGCCCTGTGTTTGCTTTCCAGCTCTCTTCTCGCCATCTTGAAATTCTTAAACACTCTAGACGACAGACCCACGGGCTTGTCGCACACTGTGTCCCACAGATGGCAATAGCCAGCTGTGCAGCACAGAACCCTGGCACCTCAGTCGGCACCTTTACAGGCTTCAGGCTCACATCTGTGCAAAGGGGGCCAAGAGACACGTGTCTGCAACTTTGACCCTGGCCTTTTCTGCTCTAGGGTCTAGACTCAATGGTCTGATGGGATCTACTTAGAGCTGTATGATCTCCCTGATTTATTTGCAACAGGAAAACAGCTGTAATGTAACAGCTTTTGGTGTTTTGGAGCACCCTTCTCTTGGATTCTTAGAGAGCAGTGGTCCCACCCATGAGCAGTGACAGACAAGGAGGGAATGATGGTACCCGACAAATAAAGCCTGCCCTGTGCTGGTTTCCTCATTTATATGGTGACAAAAGTACTCGATGCAGTTGTAAGGAGAGGAGGAAGGGCACTTCTGGGGCACCTTATTCTGTGACTGTCACAGTTTTTCATTCCATGCAAATGTGACTTCGAGGACGGAAGGTTTTGGAGACAGGGTTTCTCTGTATAGTTTTTGGAGCCTATCCTGGAACTCACTCTGTAGACCAGGCTGGCCTCGAACTCACAGAGATCTGCTGCCTCTGCTGCCGAGTGCTGGGATTAAAGGCATGCACCACCGCCACCCAGTGAGGACAGAGGTATTTTCACTCTGGTTTTTCAGGCTCAGATAACTCACACAATTGATTTGTAATGAATTCAGGATTTTTTTTGTGATGAATTCTATGAATTCAAAACAAAGTCTTAGCATGAAATTGGAGACTGAATATTCTTATGCCCTCCTCCTAGGTGCCAGGATCTCTGGAAGGAGGGGAAGACCCTGTGAGTGTTTCTGGATGGCAGGAAGCAGAGAACAGCATTCATGTCCTTGCTCTGCCTGTCGGCTCTGTGTGTATGGCCACCAGGTGGCGCTGTGGGCCAGATGTCGCCCAGAAGCACTACCCGTGAGGCTTTAGGTCTAGGGCAGGGAAAAGGCTTGGTTGATATTGTTCTGACCTCTCAGCTCACAGGATGAGGCTGCAGTTGGATGTCTGTGCCCCCACCCTCACCCCAAGAGCTCCATTGCTGGCTGATTTTTGTTTCTTATTTTTGTTATTGTTATTGAGACAGGGTCCAATGCAGCCCAGGCTCACCTCCAACCCTGCTGCCCCAGACCTTCACGTAAGCCATGGTCCTGGCTCTGCCTCAGGAGGGCTGGCATCACTGGTGTGCACCATCAGTCCCTGCTCCAGTTGCAGCCTGAGTGTTGAGATCTCTCTCTACTCCCCCCCCCCTTCCCTTCTGGGCTTTGTCCTTATCTTTAAGATTCCTGCGTATGGACAGGACTTCATAGAGAGATTTTGTCTCAAAAACAAAACAGAATTCCTTCCACAAGCAGGGCTTTGGGAGGGCCCAGACCTACTGGGTGACAGTACCATACTTCCCTCACTCCTACATTTGAAGCCTCTCCTGCCTGGTATACAGGGCTTCCCTGTTCCCCACTTGAGAAATACAGGGAATGGAACCCTCAGCTCCTTCTGCACAGAGTCCAGAACATTCCAACAGTGGGCATCCACCCAGCGAGTTAGCTATTCTTGCCAATAAGGTTACCGCAGGAGATTTGTCAACTAGAAACCCTGGACTCTGTGCCACTGACCCCTCACCCATGAGCGTTCCTAAGTGCCAGCCTCCTTGTTAGTCTACTCGTCATGAGCTATGCAGGCCCTTCACAAGGCTTTCACTGGCTTTGAACTTTTCTTTAGCTAGGGATCCTGTTGTGGCCCCCACCCCACCCCCCGCCCAAGGGCAGAGACCCCAGGAGTTACACTTTGCAGTTCAGCACAGGGCCTGGCACAGTGTAGGCACCAGCCACAGATGGCTGTTGGTGGTGATGATGGTGTTGGGTACCTCCTTAGACTGGCCAGTCAGGAGAACCAACCTGTTGACCACCGAAGGCCCACAGGAAAGCTGGGAGTGAGCTGTCACTGGAGTGTGCTGTCACTGGAGTGTGCTGTCACTGGAGTGAGCTGTCACTGGAGTGTGCTGTCACTGGAGTGTGCTGTCACTGGAGTGGCTGTATGAGTGTGCTGTCACTGGAGTGTGCTGTCACTGGAGTGTGCTGTCACTGGAGTGTGCTGTCACTGGAGTGTGCTGTCACTGGAGTGTGCTGTCACTGGAGTGTGCTGTCACTGGAGTGGCTGTCACTGGAGTGTGCTGTCACTGGAGTGTGCTGTCACTGGAGTGTGCTGTCACTGGAGTGAGCTGTCACTGGAGTGAGCTGTCACTGGAGTGTGCTGTCACTGGAGTGTGCTGGAGTGAGCTGTCACTGGAGTGTGCTGTCACTGGAGTGAGCTGTCACTGGAGTGTGCTGTCACTGGAGTGTGCTGTCACTGGAGTGAGCTGTCACTGGAGTGTGCTGTCACTGGAGTGTGCTGTCACTGGAGTGTGCTGTCACTGGAGTGAGCTGTCACTGGAGTGAGCTGTCACTGGAGTGTGCTGTCACTGGAGTGTGCTGTCACTGGAGTGAGCTGTCACTGGAGTGAGCTGTCACTGGAGTGAGCTGTCACTGGAGTGAGCTGTCACTGGAGTGTGCTGTCACTGGAGTGAGCTGTCACTGGAGTGAGCTGTCACTGGAGTGAGCTGTCACTGGAGTGAGCTGTCACTGGAGTGAGCTGTAACTGGAGTGAGCTGTCACTGGAGTGTGCTGTCACTGGAGTGAGCTGTCACTGGAGTGTGCTGTCACTGGAGTGTGCTGTCACTGGAGTGTGCTGTCACTGGAGTGTGCTGTCACTGGAGTGAGCTGTCACTGGAGTGAGCTGTCACTGGAGTGAGCTGTAACTGGAGTGAGCTGTCACTGGAGTGTGCTGTCACTGGAGTGAGCTGTCACTGGAGTGTGCTGTCACTGGGAGGTGTGGCTGTCACTGGAGTGTGCTGTCACTGGAGTGTGCTGTCACTGGAGTGTGCTGTCACTGGAGTGTGCTGTCACTGGAGTGAGCTGTCACTGGAGTGTGCTGTCACTGGAGTGTGCTGTCACTGGAGTGTGCTGTCACTGGAGTGTGCAGGAGTGGCTGTCACTGGAGTGTGCTGTCACTGGAGTGTGCTGTCACTGGAGTGAGCTGTCACTGGAGTGAGCTGTCACTGGAGTGTGCTGTCACTGGAGTGAGCTGTCACTGGAGTGAGCTGTCACTGGAGGTGTGCAAACGGTACCACAGCAGCTAAATGGCAATGATGGTCAAAGCTGCCAGTCAAGGGAGCCTTTGGGAAAGCTTCTAAGGCCCGTTAGGAACCGGAACTCCTCCAGGAGAAAGAGTTGAGGGACAGTGCAAAGACAGAGTTCCATTGCTACAGCCTGAGACAAGGGTGTGCAGGGGCCTCATGGCTGAGGATATACAGATGGTGGATGGAGGTGGGGTGACATGGATAGGGGGTGAAGAAAGTAAACGGGGTGTAGCCTACCCAAGTAACCACCTCCCGAATGTTGTCATACACACCCGATCCTGGAAGGTTCTTGGCCTTTTCAGGGAGAAAGAGCTGCCCAAGGTGGGGTCTAATTTACCCTTGTAGCCCCAACCCCAGGGCAGCGATTGTCAGCAAACTCTGGTTCAATGATGAGATGGAAAGAACTCTTCTACGTATTTATTAAACCAAGGACCAGTCAGGAGCTGGGCTAGGCTGGGCTAGTGTGGCAAGACGGAGCTCACACTGCCTTGTGAGCATCTCTGGGGCCTGCCCCAGTGCCCACATGGTCACTGATAGCTGGCTTCTTCCCAACACCCCCAACACATGCCCAGAACAGTCTTACAAAAGTGAACAAATACATTTATCTTCGTTTCCATCCCCGGCCAGCAGAGGTGGGGGTTAAAAGTGACAGTCCACTAAGAAAAGGCAATGACTCTCGTAAAATGAAGACAAAGGAGAGAATCCAGGGCTAGAGAGCTGAGATGCGACCCTGGGGGTAAGCATAATGTGCATGGGAAACCCTGTCTCTTTCTGCTGTACTCCTGGAGGATGAATGGACCTCTGCCCCGTGGACACTAACTCCACAAGTCCCCTTGGAGCTCATAGCCAGATAGCCAAAACTGCATTGACTTCTTAGGAAGCATCGTGAGACAGGGTCTCTGGGGAAAATGTGCACGCTTCCAGTCCTGATGCTAGGGGACCCCCACCCCACAATAAGAAACTGACAGGCTTGGGACTGACATGTCCCAAGCTTCCTGAGGCTCTGAAAGGTGGACTGACTTCGCTCATACCATGAGCTGGCCATTGGACCTAGAGTGCCACCTCTGTGACCTTGCTGTCGCTGCTGCTGGCCATAATGGGAACGAGCACAGACAACGGTCATAGGGCCAGGGGAGGGGATGGATGACAGACAGGGAAGTCCATGGCCCCCACCCTCAGCAGGAGGCTGGGCTCTTCACACCTCTCCACGACCTCAGGTGAGCACGTCTGCTGCTCTTGGCCCCGTTTCCCGACTGTCCTCCAAGGAGGGAAGATTTGATTTTCTCTCTAAGTCCTTCTACAATTAAGCGTCTACCCAGGATTCCATGAGAAAAGGAAGAAGTAGGCCTCATAGAAGGTGCGCTTAGACACTGAGCTCAGAGGAGCCCCCAGCCAGAGGAGCTGAGTCAGCGTTTGCAGAGCTGACCCCCACCCACCCTGTCACACGGTGGGTCAGGTCAGTGCAGGCCGAAGGGAAGGAAGGCACTTATGGACAGCTGGGGCAGGGCTCAGGAAGGGACCAGAGTCTGGTTTGGCAGCCAAGTCCCTCTGCTCACAGTTCCGGGAAGGGAGCCACTGAGACAAACGGGTAGATTTTGTTACTAGCCCCAGGAACGAAAGCTATCCCTGGCCCACAGCTTTACTGAGATGCCTCCACGTCGGCCTGTAGACTCCCCACAGGCATTGGCACATTAACATATAAGTTAGTTGGGACCTGAGCAAGCCCAGGACAGCAGTCTGTCAAGTGGCCCCAGGCCACACCATTTGTCACAAGATGTCTGGGCCTCTGGCAGCCAATCCCTGGGTGTCTCCACAGTGTAGGAGTACCTTAGGGCTGAAGCCAGGCTGCCGGGGGTAGGCACCCTCCCGCACCAGGCGCCGGCACTGCACATCTTGGCCTACGCTAACACTCTGTAAAGCTGGGAGGTGATGGAGCAGCATCTCAGGGAGGGGTACCAGGCTGGTACCCGACAGGTCTAGTTCCTGCAGCAAGCCCAGGCCTGAAAACACCTCGGCTCCTGCCCACTGGAGCTTGGGGTTGCCTGACAAGTCCAGGACCTGTAGGCCTGGGAGCTCACGGAAGCCATGGGGTGCTAACTGGGGGACACTCTGTAGGCTGGCCAGTGACAGGTGGGTGAGGCCCGCCAGCCCCATGAAGGCACCTGGGTGGATGGTGGCCAGAGGGTTCCCATCCAGGTTCAGGTAACGCAGGGGCAGGTCTCGGAGGTCGGGCACAGCACGGAGCCGGTTCCAGGCCAGATTCAGGCTCTGAATGGTAGGTGCAGGCAGGCTGGCCCGGGCTGGATGGGGGAGCAGGCGGTGGATGAGGTTGTGGGATAGGTCCACGTGCAGCGTCCGGCCCTGGCTGTGGGTGGAGAAGGCAGAGATTGAGACCTCCCGTAGTCGGTTATGGCTGAGGTTGACATCGCTCAGGGAGGAGCTGGAGAAAACCTCAGCTGGCAGGGCCGCCAGGCCATTGTGGCTGAGGTCGAGCGACTCCAGGTAGCGCAGGCGGGAGAAGGCAGTGGGCGCGATGCTGGTGAGCAGATTGTGACTGAGATCCAGGCCAGCCAGTGTGGTATAGCCTGGCCCCGCCAGCACCGACTCATTCACGGTCTCTAGCCGGTTGGAAGACAGGTCCAGGTGGGCTGTGTCCAGAGGGATGGGCACAGGCACAATGTGGGGGCCCAGGCTGCTGCAGTCCACTCGAGTCAGGCTGAAACTGTCAAAGAGGCCAAAAGTCTCTTCCTCACACTGGCATCCGGGAAAACATGGCCGAGTTGTCTGCACTCTGCCCATGGCCAGGAGCAGCAGGAACAGGGAGCACAACATGGTGGCACCTGGAAAGAGAGCCACAGGTGAGGGGTGGATGCACCAGATTCTCTTATCCTGCCCTACAAGACACAGCCCATGTGCAGGGCACAGCTGGGACTTGTCACAGCTTCTGGCCTCCTGGAACACGCCTAGTCCTTATTTCTTTTTCCTGGCCTCCATCTCCACTTCTGTATGGTTTAAGAGGGTTAGGCCAGGTGGGTGGACTTTCAATTGGGAGCATCAGATGCAAGCGGCCTGCTCTGGTTGAAGTGATGGTACCCGGACATCTAACTGTGAAACCTGTTGGACCAGGTGGTCTCTTGGCTGGTTTTACTATATCTGCTGATCCAGGGCTCAGAGGCTGCTGGAGACCCAGGTATGCCAGAGAGAAGTTCACAGTGCTGGGGGGGGGGTGTCGAGTTGGGGGGCTTCATTCATCTTGGCTGAAAAGATGCCACAGGCTGGGTGCTGGGTTGGCTGCCTCAGAGCACGGTCTTCTCTAACCCTCCCAACCATCTACAAGGCAGAGAGTCCTATCTCCATCTGACAAGAGAGAACTGAGCCTTGAAGGGTTGGAGACAGGGAAGGATACTACAGCTAAGCATGGTGGTGCTAGGTGGAGCAGACACAGAGCCAGGATCCTTGCGGCCAATGGCAGGGGCTGAACCCACTCTTCCTGCAGAGACTGCCCTTTCCCCTTCCACCTTGGCTGGCTCTGCAGTAGCAACTCCCATCTACTTGGAGACCCAGTGTCTGGATTCCCAGATATGCTTGGGGGACACCCTGACCCTGAGCCCCTGCTCTCTTGCCTGTGCCCAGCTCCTAGCTAGCAGCTGGCTCACCTCTCCGCCCCCTCCCCCTTTAACCGTGACAGGCAGGGTGAGGGCTTACTACTCCACTGGGCAGAAGAAGAAACAGGCTCAGAGAGAACCCGGACTGCACACCACCAAACTAGCACAGAACAGGGCGGAATTAGACCCAGGCCTGCTCAGCTCTTCTGTCTCGGTCTCCTACCTCCAGAAGGCCTGGTGGGGAGCAGGGTGAATCCAGGAGGGGCTTTCCTTATAGACATATGCTACAGCTCAAGCCACCCACCCCGAGACCTCAGCTCCTTCTGTGAAATTACGAGCCGGGCGGTGGTGGCGCACGCCTTTAATCCCAGCACTCGGGAGGCAGAGGCAGGTGAATCTCTGTGAGTTCAAGGCCAGCCTGGTCTACAAAGTGAATTCCAGGACAGCCAGAGCTGTAACACAGAGAAATCCTGTCTTCAAAAAAACAAAACAAAACAAAAAAACAAAAAAACAAACAAAAAAAAAAAAAAAGAAAAAAAAAAACAAAAAAAGAAAGAAAGAAAGGAAAGAAAAAGAAATTACAACAGAAGCCATTGCATATTCCTGACACTATGTATATGCTGTCACATCTAAGGGTTGCACAGGTCCACACGAGGCATATTCAAGGTTTATGTTCATGTTTTTGAGGACCTCTAAGTGGCCCCCTCCCCTGCTAGGTTCTTCATTGGGTGGCCTGCCCTCCTGCCTGTCTCCCTTCCAGGGGCCTCCAGGGAAGAAAATAGGGTGAATTGGGAGGTGGTGGGGACCTGCCCACCTTCTAGACTAGGGTAGCAGACAGCTGGATAGCATTACCCGTCCTCCATGAAACTTTAAAGAGGCAGCCACTCGATCTGCACTCTGGCTCTGTCCTGGGCCAGGGAGAACCAGGGCTGGGCTCTTCTCCCCTACCTAACCCAACCCCGGGGCCCTTCTTGTCTACCCCTTTCTTTTGTAGAGAGAGACCAATTCAAGGATTAAACCCTCCCCAGGTGCATCCTGGGCTTGGACCCAGCCAAGGCAGGACAGAGCGTTCCAATGTTTGCACCAAGAGGAAAATATTAAGTTGCTCCGGGCCCCTTTGTTCCCCCAGGGAGCTCTTCAAGAGTTCATTACCACCACCCCTACCCCGCCCTCAAGCTAAGCGGATCCGCTCTTAGCCTCCGCCCCCAACCTGGGGGTTTAAACAAACACCACAAAGGGCCCCGAGATTACCCTTTGGTTCCCAGAGGTGATTATACAATGTGTCCACAAAATGCCAGGCTGCTTCTCCTGAACTCTAGCTTATGTAACCCGCCGGGCAAACACAGCACAGATGTTTCTCGCCTCTAGGTCCCAGCCCTGGACTCCCAACAGGGCAGCAATGTCTACCATCCTCACACAAGTCCACAAAAGCCCTGCACCCTGCATCTGTAGAGAGCTGAGCACATCCTTCCCCGGAGGATCTGGAATGACGACGCAGCAGTCCTCATGCTGAGATAAAGTGGACAGGTGGAGTCCCACCTGGGCAACGTGGCTGATAAACGCACTAGGCCAGAGCCTTGTTCTGCTGTGCCACGGACACCTCCCAGGGCCCCTGCTGTCATACACAGGCCCTGGGGAACTCCAGTGGGAAAGAGGAAGGAACGGCCCACCGCTCTCATATAGTCCTCGAGTTCGTCCAAGGAGACCAACTGTCCCATGCCTCGTTAAAGGATCTGAAGAGTCACTGCTAACCTGTGTGATGTGGAGACGCCACAGGGAAGATGAGGGGAGGCCAGGCCTTGCAAGAGCTGCTCTAAGGAATGGAGATACAGGGGACACGCCCAGTATGGTCAAGTCACTGACAGAGCCACAGCGTGGGCTGCTGTGTCTCTCCAGGTTAGACGCTACCTCATCATGCTTCACCACACTCCAGGACGCTGATAAGAAAGCAACAGGGCAACTGTGTCGGGCGGGACAAGTCCCAGGGGGGTCAGGACCCCTAGATCTTCGTCACTGTTCCGCCCTGGACTGCTGTGATCACCAGGGCTTTCCTCTCTGGGAGCCTCTGTTTCCCATCTCCACAAGGAGGGGTTCAGTACCAATCCCAGAGCTGTAGGATTCACAGCACATTCACAGCAAACATCATCAGCATCTTGAACCCAGGAGGCTTAAGGTTTTGAGACTTTCACAGTTTTATTTCCAGGGGTTTGATTTCCTCATCTGTGCATTAATGTCACCCAGCCTCTACTCTGGGAGAAAGTGCAGTGCAGACATCTGGGCAGTGCAGACATCCGGGCAATGCAGACAGGCAGCCACCAAGGATGTCCGGAGAGGAGAGAGATCTCCAGGTCAAGAGATCGTTTCTACAAACCTTGCCCTGCCGACGAAAGACATCCAAAGATCAACAGAACAAGGCAAGACACTTCCCACAGCTCTGGTTTGGAAGACAGCGGGTCCTGTGAGGCCAGCCACGAGCTATTTAGGGCCCACGACGTCAAGTCCACAGTGACTCCTGGCCTGTGAGGCCAAGCATGAATGGTGTGAATGCTATGGGCCAGGCAGCCCCAAGGGGCTCTTTCCACATCACGTCCCAAACCTGCCACGAGACAGAGCTGGCCCTATCACTGTCCTCGGGATTGTTTGGAAAACCACAGAGATCATCTTCTCCCAGACAGAAGGCCTCTGGAGGCTGGAAATGCCCTCTCCCTTCTCTGTCCGAATCCCCGCAGGAAGTTGCTCTGGGTAACAACTTCTCTCAGCAGCCCGCTGTCATTCACACCGTCCACAAACACAGAGAATTCCAGGCTCGTGAGCTGCAGAGCTCTTGGAGACTATGGGTGACTGAAGCCCAGAGGGCCAGTAAAGCAAACGTGATGGCGGAGCAAGGCCCAGGAGCTGGGGACCCACCACCTCACACTGCTCCTTACACCACACACATCTATCCACCCATCCCTGCCTGGCCAGTGGAACAAAGCAGTCTCTGTCCCCACAGGCTCCTACCACCCCTCCCTCTCGGCCTCTCACACCTCAGGCTACCAATAGGCCTCCTTTAGAGGCTACTGAGAAAATTCAAATTTCAAACATAAAGTGTAAGCAGCTTGGGGATGGAGCGCCTCCTTCTTATCCTACGCATCCTTCCCTAACTGGGGTCAAAACCGGACCTGAGGGCAAGGAGGCAGCAACAGAGACCCAGCAAGAAGCTATGTGGGTCGGCTATTAGACCTAGGACCTGCCTGGAATCCAGGCCTGCCTACTGGAGTCTCGGAGTCCTCCAGAGGGACAAGAAGTGATGGCCGTGGAAAATGTAGAGATGGTGTATTCTGCTCAGTAAGTGCTCAGTCTCTGGTGGCCAACAACGAACGGCCAGGGTTTTCTAAACTTCCTGGAGGTGGTGACTTAGCCTTCGCATCCCTTTCCACCCAGGTTCCTATACGCAGAGCCAGGCACCCAGCAGGTCCATGGTTCACACTGACCTCTCAGACATACTGCTGGTGACTGATGCTGAGGCCCCGGCCACCCTCCTCTTCTGTGGACACCTGTCTGGGATTAGAGAGAGGCTGGAGTCCACACTCCCCCTGGGCCTGCTTGCCAGGCCCTGGTACCACGCCATAGCACTTCGGACGTATAAAACTTTCTAGCTTTTGCTAACAACTTCCACATGGAACCTCTGGCCCAGGAGCTAAGTGGGATGGGGGATAGCTGCGGGTTGGTCCAGTGCCCAGCACCCACCGAGGATGGGCTTTTTATTAGCCAGCTGCTCCTCAACCCTCAGTGGCCTTGCACCTCACTGCCCTTAGTCAGGAGCATACTGACGACAATGAAATCCACAGGGAGACATTCCATAAGCGTCCTGCCCTCCAACCACTTAGCTCTGGAAATTAGAATCAGAGTTTTGGGGACACACTCAGAGCCTCCAGGGCTGGCTTTCTCTTCAGAATCGATATTGCAAGCACATCAGCTCCCCGAATGTGTCATTACTGCCCTCACGACAGTCCTTAACTGTGGTGATTATCATCCCTGCTGCACAGGCAAACAACAGCATGCTATTCAGCCAGGCAACAGAGGAACCGGACCCAGGCATGTTAGCGCCAAACCCACACTAGGCCTCAACTTAGAAACCGGCAGTGTGGACAGGTGCTTAGAGCTGGTAATGCGGGGCTGTAATGACATGTTTACCTGTCTGTCCTCTGTGGGTAGGAACAGGGGAGTTATGGTTTGTTTGTTTGGGTTTTGTTTTTTATTTCTTTCTCCCTGGATCAAGTACTATATTAAGATATACCAGGTATTGACTGGGCACGGTGGCGCATGCCTTTAATCTCGTCACTCGAAAGATAGAAGCAGGAGGATCTTTCTGAGTTCAAGGCCAGCCTGGTTCACATAGTGAGTTCCACAGCAGCTGGAGCTATATAGTTTAAGACTCTGTTTCAAAACAAAGACGCCAATCAACCAAACAAAAAGTCTAAACAATCTATCAGGCACACAGTCTATCAGACACCTCAGTCTGTCCACATGCATCCTCAGCTATTTATGTCTGGTCGCCCTGGAAGTTAGATGGTATTGCACTTGTCTTCTGGCTGTCTAAAGAGTCTAGAGAGGTTCAATGATCTGTCCAGAGTCACATGGCCAGCGAGGAGACAAAGGCTGGACCCGGGTATTCTGAACCTAGCAACTGGCCTCCTTCATGGCATCTTTGGTACAGGTGGGGCCTGGAACTTCAGTACCCTCCCACCGAAGGAGCATCATCTACAGGGATACGGACGAGCCTCAAATGCTATTTTCTCCTTCCAGCTGATCTTTGGGAAAACTGTCAAACTCCCACCAATCTCAAACAGCACAGGAGAACACAGGGAGAGCCTGCGTGGGGCAAAAAAAAGGTTTTGCAGACCAGGCACCAACCTTACAGGCTTTCATTGACTCTGAGAACCGAGTCTGGTCTTGTAACACGTAGAGAAGCCTGGTGCTGCTCCCAGCCGCCCTGCTCTGACTACTTAAAGAAAGCAAGGACTCAGCCCTCTGGCACCGGCGGGTCTCAGCGCATGTTCAGTCCTGTCTCTGTGGGTGACTGCAGGGTCACAGAAGGGATGCTAAGACACACAGGATGCAGAGCCCAAAAGCCATCCTTGGAGGCCTTGGAATCTCTCAGTGTCCCTCCAAGGGCCCTGACCAAGTTCCCCTGGGATCTGGGAAGTTCGCAAAGGTCAGAGGAGGCTGAGGCAGTGGTGACACCTGTGGCCGTGTCAGGGAATCTGGCATCAAAACAGCAGTCACTCCTAGGCAAGCGGGTTCTGTCTCTCCTCTTCCTCGAGTCAGGTAGCCACCTCGCCTGGGTCCAACTCAGGAGACCTCTGTAGCCACCTGGCCTCTGGCCTCCATCTCTAAACACTTCCAAAGCTCTAAACAACCACCATGCTGGGCACCAGAGTACAGACAGCTTCCAACTAAAGATCAAGAGTCCACCACTGCGCCCCATCTAAAACCCATTCCACAAAAACAGCCTCTCAGGCTAGACACCTGCCACTCCCCAGGGACCTCTGCCTTTGCATAGGGCTATTTCTTTTGACAAAGATGGCAAACCCCCCCCCCGCCCGCCCCTTTGTCTTCCACAAACTCTCACTTGTCTGACTCAAAAGCAACCTGTTCTGTGAGGCCTTCCCAGCCTAACCTGGCCCTCATCCCCCAAAGAGTCACTGGGCTGTGGCTGTCTAAGAATGTGTCCAGCTCTAGCGTGGATGCTAGCATGGGGTGGGGTGGGGACCCAGAGGAGTAAAATGTCAGGGGCAGAGAGGCCTCCCTCTGCTTCAGTGCATCCTGGAACTCAGAGCTTGGCTTAGTGATAACACCAGGTTTATGACTGGGGTCCATGCTATTTCTGCCTCCACTGTGTTCACACAATGTAATCAGACACCCTGAAACGACATCTCAGTTTATTAGCGCATACAGTAATCTGTGATGTTATTTAACATTCACAACACATCCATCGGTAACTCCGCCTGAAGGTGGCTAGGCATCAGACAGGCGCATTGACACATCCCAGGTGACAGAGGTAGGCACCCACGGAGCAAGAGCACAGCTCCCAGACTTTCTGACCGGAAGGCATGCAGCATCTTGTCTTCAGATAGGTCTCCCAGACTCCAGCACCATCCAAACACCAGAGGAAGGCTTTAGACTGACCACCACCACCCTTTCCTCCAGCAGCTCTCTGCACACAGGCTCAAACTCCGGCTCAAACTGATGCTCAGTGATTCAGCCTCTGCCTCCCCTCCCAGCCCCCGAGTAACTTATTCCTCAAAACCCAAACCGTGCACCCCGACACAAAGACAAACCACTTGCACACTGTTTCCAGGGCACACAGAGCCCTGCATGTATTGTGGGAGGCCCTTCCTGGCTGCGCTGTGCACTGGAAAACTTCAAAACCCTAGGCGGAATCATCTACTCTGCCAGGTCCCTCCCATGGTCCCTCCTATGGAACCTGTCTTAGAACTTGTTTTGGCAGGGGACTTCCAACATAAAAGTTGAGTGGGCCCAGCCCTCTTCAGGAAGTATCCCCAATTCCTAGGCTCGGTGCCCTGAGAAAGGATGGTGAACTCAATAAAGGACACCGCTTCTGCTTTGTGCCAGAAGTAATGATTAAGACTGCTGGTCTGGACTCTGTCTCTTGACCAGTCTGTCATGTACAAGATAAGTAACATCAGCTTTTGCCTTTACACGGGTCAGTGGAACAGGGTGGGTGGAAGCCGAGTTCCCCAGGATGGTGCATTCCAGCTTTCTTGTCCTAGGAACAAATTAATGCCTGGGAACACAATAGTTTCCAGGCTCTGGGGTCACAAGGGAGTAATCACAAGGGAATTTACACTCCCCTTTCAAGAGGTATGACTAGGACTAGACATTAAAAGTGGCCATCCTTGCCTCTTTCCCAAGTTTGTGGCCAGCTTATCTCTCCCCACCCCCATCTCGCGACCCTCCCTCCGTAGTATTGGGCAAAGTTCTTGGTTAAAGATTAGGGTGGAGAGCTGGAAAAGAAATGTTTGGTTTATCTTTGCCACCCAGGATCAAAAGCCCAGGCAGGATGGAACCCCTCCCATTCTGGGGGCTTTGCAAGTCTAGACTTATCCGAAAGGATAGCATGGAGCAAGAAGGATCTAAGTTTGAGTCACCCCTGGGCCTGGCCAAGTGTGGGCGGCGCTGCTCTCAGCTAAGCTCCGGACGCTGGTTACCACCACTGCGCGCTCAGCTCCCGCGGCGACGAGGAATTCTCACCCCATCCGTAAGTGACCGAATCTCAACGGGGATGAGCAATGCGCCCAGTGTGTCCCGTTGGAAACAAGTGTATGCAAGCCCCCACCCCCTCCCCACAGCCCAACCGGGGCCGGGGCCGCGAGCAGGCCGGATGCAGGCAAGCCTTGGCCTTTCTCACCTATTGAATCAGAAGGTTGATCCCCTCACTCTGGGGTCCGGTTAAATGCAGAGTGGTACTCAGAACCAAGCAAGTCTCTCCACCAAGCTGGCGCAAGCAAGTCTCTCCACCAAGCTGGCGGGTTTCTCCTTCCACGCTCACTCTGTCCCAGAGGCGAAGGGCAGACAACTGCCAGCAGCGCGCTACTCCCCGGTCTCCAGCCTCAGGCCGGAGCCCAGACCAGCCGCGTCCCTCCCTCCTCCCACCAGGGTCCTGTGAGGGTGTCCAGCACGCTCCGCCCAGTCCTGGCCCGGCCAGTCGCCAGGCACTGCCGATCACCCCCGACCCACCAATCCTATCCCACCCCCTCGCGGCTGGAAGGACCTCCGGAGGTGAGAGAGAGGAGGGCTGCCAGCAAGCGTTGCCGGAGGAACCCGGAGAAAAGTTTGAAGCCAAGTAGGGGGAAACGGTGGACAGCAGGGGAGCGGAGAGTCAGGGCAGCTCAGGCTCTCAGCGCGCACACATGCCCCACGGACACCCAACCCAGACACGTCGACAGCCACAGACCACGTATGCGGACACACGCGGAGCGCCCACCGGTCCCCACAACCAGACGCCAGGCTGCGAAACGGGGACACCGGCGCGAGACAGCCATGCAAAGCCACGCACACACAAAGGCGCAGGCAGATGCTGGCTTCTGAACCCAAATCCACAAAAGACCCACTACCGTGAGATGCACGTGTTCTTACAAAGACCCTGGAGGCGCCGGCCCACGCCCACGGCCCCCAGACAGAGCCTTTGTCTCCTGAAAGCCGTCTCCCCTGCTACCCCCACCCTGCGCTGCTGTGGCCCGGTGTCCCGGAAAAGTTGAGGGGCCTCGGCAGGACCCGGACCCGCCCCTCACTCCCGCCTGCCCACGGGATGGGGCCGCGAGGTTGGAGTCCAAGGCTCCAGACCTCGGCTTGCACGCCGATCTCGTTGCGCCTCGGGACAGCACCCACCTGGCAGGTCCACAGCTGTCGCCTCGGCACGCTCACCTAGGCGGCCCGGCGCTGGCCGGTGGGCCGGCGCTTTTCTCCGCGCCGCACGTCCCGCCCCAAGTCCCCGCCCGCCGCCGGGCTCCCCTTGCTGGGCACCCAGTGGCTGCTCCGGCTGGCGGCCAAGAGGCTCAGGGAACGTCGTCAAAGTGCAAGTCTAGCGGGGCGCTCTCGCCGCCCAGCCCCCGCCCGCCGGCCGAGCACGGGTTCCACCCTAGGGAGCGTCTCAAAAGTGCGCCGTTCCCTCCCATTCCACTAGGCCTCTCTCCCAGCTTCCTGCAACTCGGATCCCTGCCCCCTCTGCCTTCCCACTTTGCTTCGTCCCAGTAATCTCAGCAGATGGCCGCTGGCTTGGGAACATCTGGAGGTTGCCGGAGTGTGTGTGTGTGTGTCTCTGTGTGTGTGTGTGTGTCTGTGCAGAGTTAGTTGGTAAGAATGGGTAGATGAGGGTTTTTCTCAAAGTCTCCGCCCTACCATTAAAAAAAAAAAAAGTTTAAAAAAGGGTCTGGAGCCATTAATGTGCCTGTTTGAGAAAGAGAGAGAGACAGAGACAGACAGAAAGGAGAGCGAGCTTAAGAAGAAAGCTGGCAGGCAGCGACTGAGGGAGAAAGCAACAGACATAACAGACTTATTTTTTCTTTCCTGGAGGGAAAGTCAACTTCTGGCTGCATTTCCAAGAAGGGAAACTGCTCTGTAGTAACGGCTTAAGTCTTCCCCTCCCTCTGCAGCCCATCCTCTCCAGCCAAAATTTATGAGGAGATATATATATATATAATCTCCAGACAATGCCAACCTCCAGAGGGGGCCCATGCCGATAAAGGGTTAGTGGGAGGTTTGGTCTTGGTTTTGGACCTCCCAGGAACTTGCCACCCAGCAATGTTCCCCTGTCATGGCCCAAACTTGCTGTATCCAGGGTTCTTGTTTCTTCCTTATTTTAAAACAAAAATCTTTGCTTGGGCGTGTGTGTGTGTGTGTGTGTGTGTGTGTGTGTGTGTGTGTGTGTGTGTGTCCAAGGAAAAGCAAGTTCCCAGTCGGTAAAATCAAACTCACACTCAGAAGAAAGTGGTTGTTCAGACCCTTGCCTTACTCACAGTCATCCTGTGATCCTGGGGACTCACCTGGGCTGAACCCTGCTCATTAAGGGGTAGAGGGCAGTGGTCCATGTCTGTCAGCTTCCTTGTTATCCCAGTACTGGGGAGCTGGAGGCAAGATAACTTCCTGTTTTTAGACAGTCTAGCTATAGAATGAGACTGTCTCAAAAAGCCAAAGGAAGAAAAGAAAAAAGAATCCCATCACCCTGGCTTGGAAATAGGAGGTCTTTGGGGGATCTTCTCACTGTGGCCTCACCGGAGATTGCATCTGTATGGGCAGGATCACCCTTCCAGTTGGGCCGCTGGAATTTAGTGCTGCACCCTTGGAGCCTCCTAGGAAGTCTGAACTCTTCTTCCTATAGACTGGGGAAACAAGGGGAATGGTACGGGGTTGGTGAAAGAATCGACCATTAGACCAAAGTAGGGGGGAAGTTTATTGAACACAATGGGAGAATTCAAGGGGTGTGGGGGAGTAAAAAAGAACGGCCTGTCTGCAGCCATCCTCTTTCTTTTTTAAAAAAAAAATTAAAATTATGCTTATTTCATTGTTCAAGAGGTAGGGCAATGTGTGGAGCTCAGAGGACAGCTTGTGGGGCGTCAGTCTCTCCTTCCACCATGTGGGTTCCAGGGATGGAACTCAGGTCACCAGGTTTGAGGGAAAATTCTATCCCTCACTGAGCCGTCTCGCCAGCCCACAATCTTCTTTGACTAGGATGACCCATCATGTAATTCCCATCATGCCGTTCCCAGCATACAAACGATAACAGTTCTGGTTGCTCAGTGTTCGATTCCAGGAGGAGGCTGACTTGAGAGACAGAGCAGCTCTGTGGTCTTCCGTCAAGGCTAATTTTGACTGGCCACATTCACCTGGTGAGAAAGAGTCTGGTTTCAGGTTGTAATTTTCCTGATGATCATTAATGGTCTTGGTGGTTGGTTTCTGAAATGTAATATACTGGGCAAGACCGTGAGTTTCAGGGCCTAATGAAAGATCTTTCTGAAGGCGTGGCCTCTTCTACATAGGACCTTAAATGGGCTTGAGATGTGTCTCTCTTCAGGAGTGATAGGGGAGCTTAGGAATGCCACTGAGAGGAGAGTTAGCCAGGACTGTGAATTTCTTTGATTAAATTATTAAGGAGCCTCTTGAACGTCTGAACCCTCTCTGCCTTTCCTGATAGTTGTGTGTATCACACAGCATTCAAGTAAGACTTCATTTGAAGGGCCTCATTAATGCCTTGTGTTTTGATTTTTCAGATGAAGGCTGAGCTATTTATTATCTGACAACAGAGAGAAAGAGAAACCAAAGGGAGAGATTATGTAGGAAGGGCTTTTATACAGCGAGTGAAGGGAATTGATAAGTTGCCCACGGTCCTGTAAATAACCTCTCACCTTTGCTCCCGTAAGCAACCTTGATTAAACTCATTGGCGAATCGAAACAGAATAAAAGGGGAGGGGGGCTGGCTGGGAAGAAGGAGGCCAGCAGGACTCCCTTTGGGAATTAGTCCTAAGGGAGTGTGGGGGTTTGGTTCAACAGCATGCAGGGACCACAACCTTGTTGATGACTCTGAGGTTTTACACTAACCAGTAGCTGTTGTCAGGCCTCTGAACACCAGTTTGGACATGTCACAAGGGAGGTTATAGGGGCAGAGTAGACTGATGGTCAAATGTTTATAAATTAGGGATATGGCAATCCCTGGACTTCTGGCTTGGGGGAAGGGATGCCTGGGAAAGTTGGAAATTTTGAGACAGCGTTTTGGAGAGGTTGTGCACAGTGACCATCCAGGGAAAGATAAACTGTCCCCAGGGGGTATTTGTTGTGAAATAGAAGAAGTCTAGTGGTGTGCCTGGGTAAGAGGGGTCAGGGAGAGCCTATGGGATGGTTGAGCTGTACTGTAATGAGTTTTGACAAGATGTCTCTCCCTAATAGTGTGGTAGCCATTTCAGTAATACTGGGAATGAATGTATAAAAGATACATTTTTCTAAGGAGCCATCTAGAGGGAGTGTGAGGTAGCTTAGCTCTGCAGGAGTTACCTACCAATTCCAATGAGGAGGATCAAAGACCAAAAAGTGGGTCCAAGGAAGTTGGTTAGAAGTTGCTATGGGATACCTTTCTGTATGCTGTGAAAATGTGTTGCTCTGATTGGTTGATAAGTAAAGCTGCAATGGCCTATGGAATGTCAGGATGGAGCCAGGCAGCAAAATCCAAGAGAGATAGGAAGAAGAGAAAAGTGAAGGAGAGAGATGCCATCCTGCCATCCAGGGAGGGGAGCAGCATGTAATGGCATACAGGTAAAGCCACAGAACACATGGCAACATATAGATTAATGGAAATGGCTGAGTTTAGTTATAAGAGCTAGCCAGCAAGAAAATTGAGCCATAGACCATGGCTATGCAATTAGTAATTGATACAAGCCTCTGTGTGTTTATCTGGGTCAGAGTGGCTACACGACCAGGCAGGACACAGGAAAACTTCCAGCTACAAGAAGTGGCCTCCATATTGATTAAGAAACTATTTCTACTTCCTGCCACATCCAGGGTCATCCAAGGCTTTTCCATAGAGATGAAAAAAATGAGAATCTATATACAAGCAGACTGTTAGTCAAGCCAGTCCTCCTCCCTTGTAGTCCAAGAATAGAATCAGTGATATCCTCCATCCCCCGACCTTCATGTCTCCAGGACTTTGGGTATTGAGATGGTCCTCCCTTTTAAGAGAGAGGCAGTTCTGGTCCTCACTGTTTGCAAAGTGATCATAGGCCAGTTTTGACAGAAGTGTCCTGGCTGACTCAATGAGGGTGCCTACAGAGAAGGAGGGGGTGTTACTTGAATTTGGTGTCCTCATGTGGGAGAGAAGGGACACAGTGAAGCTTTGCGGTTTGTATCATGGATGGAAACACCTAGAGCCGTCTGTCATAGGCTAGGGCAGCTGCTATTGCATCTCCTCCCTCTCTTCCCTCTCAGTCCTCAAACCTTCCTCCCAGGAAATGGGGTGCCTTGAAGCAAAGCAAGGAGGAAGGTTTGGGGTCCCTTGTCCAACTTGGGGTCAGATACTTGGGGAGTACTAACTGATGACATGGGTTGGAAAATGACGAGGTCTTCAGGACCCTCTGGGTCCAGGTTGGTAGTTATACGCAGCCTCAGCCAGTCTGGAAGTAGAACACTGCTGGGTTCGCAGTGGGGCCTTGGGTTATCCCTCTCAGTTTGGTATAATTGGCAGGTTTTATCACTACCGGTTAATCATTGTGAACATGTAGTTATGGCCCTCCTTACCTGGACATCCTTCTCCTCATAAGGCTACCCAGGATCTGTTTGGGAGAAGTGCATCTTCCAACAGGAGGGGCTTCCTGTGGGATTCAGATGTGGGCCTCATTGGCCCATCACTCAGCCAGCCAGTGGCCAAATACAGGTTTTTTCTTCGTGTGGACAGTAGGTAGTAAAAAGAAAGCGGATATTCTGCCAATTTAGGTCAAAGGAGACGGAGAGGATCTGAAAGGCTTTAATGTAATTAGAGAGGTCTTGGCTAAGAGTCCACTTCGGTTTCTGTGTGGGCAAGGTCAGGTGTGAGGAGAGGAACATAGACTCTGATAGTGCAGTTCTCCATTGGTTGGTCATGGAGGGGACCTAGGCTTCCTGGAGCAGCAGAACACATCAGTTCTTTAAAGTTGTTTCCTGAAAGGGTGTGTGGATCTCAGCGCCCTCTCTCTGGACATGGGGAAGTGGCTGACCCCCTCTGGGAAGGTGGACTCAGGGAGTAGTTAGTTAATAGATGGAGTGCACTGAAGGAGGCCTATCCAGGATGTCCTGGCCTCCTGAGGGCCATGGCAATCTAGCTAAACCCACATGGCAGGATTTTTTGTAGATTTAGATCTTGAGGAAGGAACATGAAAGCCTGGATATATATAGGAGACCTCTGACCCTTAGAACACTGTGACAGAACCGGCTGAGCAGAGTGTTGTGGTGAAGCGTCGCACAAGGATCACATTTGCCGATCTGAGTCTGCACTGCAGCCGAGCCGCGCTACGAGGGGATGCAGGGTGTTTCTTTTTTTAGGGTCTGGGGATCAAATTTACCTCTGTTCTTTAGAATAGATTCCAATTCTATTGTGAATGTGATGGGTTAGAAGGGGCCTGTCTCATGTTGAGACAGGGTGGATGACCCTAATTCCTAATGAGGCGTGCTTCTAGAGGACGGGGATCCAAGATGATTGCAAGGGAACTCACGGTACAACCTTCAAATGGGGGGGCATGAAAGGATCTCCTGATGAGTTATCTTAGCTGCTTTTCTTTCTTTAGCACAATTTCCCATTGATTCTTTGGGAATTTCACATCATGCTCCCCAATCCTGCTCAATTCCCAATCCCTCCATATCTGCCCCTCACCTCCATAGCATTCCCCCTCAAAGAAAACAAAAAGAAGTCAATTAAAAACAAAACAAACCAAGAAGTCACTTAGCTCCACCATCTTTCCCACCTCTCCAACACCTCTGCATTCATCTTAGTATCATCAGGAGCTGCAGTGTGTCGCACAGTAGACCCTTCAGTCCACCCAGCTTGACTTGCAAATGCTCACTTCAATGAGTTGTTGGTCTGGTCCAAGGCCTCTGGCTTCTGGTACATCATCAATACTGGACCCTCGTGGAAATGCCTCTCAGACATCCTGCTGTTGCCCCCAGTCATGGAGAACCTACAGATGCGGTTCCACAGAACCAGTCCCTTCACGAACTCTGGCAGGTCATAGATGGGGTAGATGTTGGGGTGAGCCAACTCAAAGCCCTGGTTGTGGGTCTGGGTGGTAGCTGAATTGGTCAGTCCAGGGCAGCTGGGACCACCCCTCTCAGGCAAGGGGCAGAGCCAGCTCTCCCAGCCTGTGGTGAGGAGTGGCACCATCTCTCCTGAGTGTGGGGCCAGCTCTCCTGTGAGGAGCTCAGCTAACTCTTCCACTATAGTGGCTAGCCAAGGGCAAGGTAGTTCTTCCAGGGTCAGCCAAGGACAGGGTTGGCTCAGCATGGCCCTCAGATGTCAACATGCATGGTTCCTAAGGCCGCCTGTGGTAACATGGGTCACAGAGATCAACACAGACCCCAGCTGCAGCAGGACCGTGGACCTAGACATGGCCTTTGGCAGCTACTCAGGCATGGATGTCACCATGGTCCCAGTGGCAGCACAGGCCACCCAGATCAGTATGGCACTGGTGGCAGCATAGCCCTAGGACACCAACATGGACTCAGGTGGCTGTCCAGGTCCTGGGCTTCTGTTCAGCCTTCAGTGGTTAACTGAAGTCATGGACATCAACACAGACCCTGGATGCTGTAAGGCCGAGCGCCTAAGCATAGCCCTTGGCAGCAGCTCAGGCCCTGACATCATCATGGCCCTGGGTAACAGCACAGGCCACTCAGCTAGGCATGGCCACAGGTGGCAGCCCAGACCCCTGGCATCCTTGTGATCTTTGGTGGCAACATGGGTCATGGATGTTCACACAGACCCTGGCTGCAGTAGGACTATAGACCCAGACATGGCCCTTGGCTGGAGCTTGGGAATCAGACATCACCCTGGCCCTGGGTGGCAAGCAGGCCACCCACATCAGCCTGTTCCTCACTGCCTTCACTTCTTCAGCTCTGCCTCTTTCCACAGCACATGAGCCGTTCTGCTTCTCTGTCTCCCCCATTTCTCCTCCATATATTTGCTCATCATTGCAAGGCACCGGGTGGGCCTGTGGATGTCTTCAGCCAGCCCAAGCCATCTCTGCTGCTTTTCTATACAGTGACAAAAGCCATGACCAAGGCAACTGATAAAAGAAACCCTTTAAATTGGGGTTTGCAGTCCAGGAGGTTAGAGTCCATGACCATCATGATGAGGAGAGCATGGCAAGAGGCAGGCAGGCATTGCATGGAGCAGTAGCTGAGCATTTACACCTTGATCCACAAACAGGAAGAAGAGGGGGGGGGCTAACTGAGAATGGTGTGGGCTTTGGAACCTCTAAGCCTATCTCCAGTGACACACCTCCTCCAACAAAGCCACGCCTCCTAATCCTTTCCAAACAACTCTACCAACTGAGTACCAGACACTCCAATATGTGAGCCTATGGGGGCTAGTCTCATTTAAACGGCACAGTATCTGTCAGGAATTGGAGGTGCCACTTTATAGAAAGGGGTGTCCTTTTTAAAAGACTCCATTGGTGTTGGGGCCAACAGTTAACAGGAGAGAACACTAGGTGAAGTTCAGAAAGGGAAAGACTTACCAATCTGATATCTACTGTGGGGACATTCTCAGAGGCGAGAAATCGAGTCAGGAGGGCTGGCCAGGAGAGAAAGGAAGGGGACATTACAGGATGGGGAAGAGCATCCGTTGCAATGAACACAGCAGATGTTGCTGTGTGGTTTGCACCAGGAACGGGGACTGAGCACAGAGAAAGAAAACAGTTCCCTCTCCCAGGCTGTCCCAGGCCTTCAGATCTCATCCGAAGTTGTCTTGGCCAGAGATTCTCAGTTGCCAAGAGAGGAGGGCCTTTCTGTCGAATGGTTTGTTAGAGAGGCCAAGTCCCTCACCTCTGTGGGAATGTGTGTGAGAACAGAGAGGCTTTTAGACTTCACAGGAGAGTTGCCTCAAACCCTGAGGCTCAGTGGAGAGTCCTGAGGCAGAAAGAGAAAGTTCCCAGAAGACGCTGGGTCCCTCAGCCCTCAGGATGGTGGGACGGAGGCAAACAGAAAGGAAATTTCCCAAAGGTTGGGTTTCTCTCCCCTCAGGATGGTGGCAAGAATGTGCTTGAGTAGGGAGACTTTCTAGTTACAGCTGAGCCAGAATCCTGCAAATGTCTGGATGCTTCTGTAAGAACCAGAAAAGACTACCACATGGGAGGGGTGATTGGCAGGTTGGTGAGAACATCCAGAGTAGGAAGTAGCAGGATGGGGGAGTACACCACCATAGCTCAGTAGCCAGGGCAGTGACAGAGCCGCCTGCCCCGTGGCCGTGGGTGTGGGGTTTGTGCTTCAGAGCTGTCCCCATTTGATTAAGATGACCCGCCATGCACTTCCTGTCCTGGACGGCTGATGAGTGATCCTGGGCACAGGCTGGGTTTACACAATAGCAGCTCCCATACCAGGTCACGGTTAGAGTGATTATCACGGTCTGGCTGCCACAGTTTCCTTTGGGGAGACACTAACCGGAAGCATAGGCTCTAGAAGTCCCCTGTTAGGGACTGGTCCTTTTCTGTGGTGTCTCAGTCATGGCTTTCTCTCCATATTTCCCTCTCTCTAGTAAAGGTTCACTACTTGGATGGGGGGGGAGGCACACTTCCACAGGCTTTAGGTCTGGCTCTGGACTATTACAGCGGTTAGGGTACAGGAGCTTAGGCAGGTTCCCTAACCTCTGAGACAGTTGTTTCTGCCCCTGGAGAAGAGGCCGATGTGTGGGGTAAACAAGGTCTCTCTCTCTCTCTCTCTCTCTCTCTCTCTCTCTCTCTCTCTCTCACACACACACACACACACACACACACACACACACACTTGTGCCACAGTGCACATGGGGAGGTCAGAAGACAAGTTTGTATTTGTGGGAGTCTGTTCTCTCCTTCTGCCATGCGGGTCCTGAGTATCAGACTCAGGTGGTCAGGCTTGGCAGCAAGCATCACCTTTCCCTGCCGAACCATCCTCTGGCTCCGTTTTTATTATTGTTGTTGTTTTGTTTTTAAGGCTCTCTAGTAATTCTGACGTCATATGGGTCCTAAGGGACTTGAAAAGATGCTATGGGGCTGGCAAAGTCCTTCTACAAACATCCACATCTGTAAACCTGGGAGTGGAGTTTCTAGATGACGGAACACCACCTCCACTTTACAGATGTGGAAACTCGGGCTCTCATTGCTCATCCGTGGTCACACCACCGAAGCCTCAAAGTGGCTTAGTGAGAATTCCAGTCACCCTGCTGTGAAATCCAGTGTGGGCTCTGCTGGTGTCTCAGCAGTCACTGTGTGATGAACACGCCTCCCCTCCTGCCAAGCCAAACGTGTCCCTAAATATTTCTCTCCCACTCTGCCACCTCCATGCTTCCCCCTGTCTGGAAGGCTTTCTCGGCCCCATCTGCCAGCTGCAGTCCTCGCTAACTTCTGGAGCTGCCACCTCCTTCGCAGAGACATTTCCATTTCCCAGTTGCTCTTCCCTTAACTTGGAAGTGCTTGGGTAGTGCAGCCTGCGCTTCAGCTCTGCCTGCTGCTTGCATCCTGCTCTGGCTGCTGCTTGCATCCTGCTCTGGCTGCTGCTTGCATCCTGCTCTGCTGCTGCATTCTGCTCTGCCTGCTGCTTGCATCCTGCTCTGGCTGCTGCTTGCATCCTGCTCTGCCTGCTGCTTGCATCCTGCTCTGCCTGCTGCTTGCATCCTGCTCTGGCTGCTGCTTGCATCCTGCTCTGCCTGCTTGCAGTTTCTTGCAGTTCGACAGTTGCAGGTGTTTGCTCCTTCTTTCTACAGAGGCCCCCCATGTCTGGCTCATCTCTGACCTTCCCAGGCAAGCCTCTTTTAGGTAATTCCCCCTCTGCACCCCTAACCTTCCACCATAGAGAGCTGCTCTTCCTCTGCTGCCAGAAGATGCTAAGGATACCTCCATGCACACATCACGATAAGGCATGGAGTCTGGAAGCAATCTTCTCAGGTTTGAATCTCAGCCTCAGAGTGGACAAGTTCCGCAGCAGTCTCTCCCTGCCTTGTGTTTCTTTTCTGCAACATGAAGAATTAATGGCCCCTACTTGAGAAGTTATGGTAAGGATTAACAAATTAATTCATGTTAGATATGTGGAGCAGGCTGGAATATAGCAAGCGCATGATGACTATTGGCTACTTCTCTGAGATTTATTAATTCATTTGACAGCCCTGGAAAAATGTTTGTGAAACTGGACAGGAAAGAGGATTCTGGAGAGACTGCAGAAGAGGGAGCATCAGAAATCTATCTCCCAAATGTCGCAACAACTGATTGTTGGGTTCTGTTTGCTGTGTCTGTTGTGGAAATCTGGAGTCTGTTGAGTCCTGGGAGCTTTCAGGGGAAGGCTTGGTTCACAAGCTGGCTGATTTCAGTCCATTTTAGCTGGTAACCCAGCAGCAGCAACCTATACCCCAGTCCTGGGGTAGGCAGCTGTGCAAGCCAGGACCTATATATACATCACTCAGAAAGGACATAGTTCTCAGTACAAGCTCAGAGCCCTGAACTCTGATTCTCATTGTCACTTCTGAGGTGGGGACACAAAGACACTGGGAGCTTTGTTGATGTGCCTCTCCAACTGAAGCAGCTACCCAGGCACTTAAAGAACAGATGCTCTTCATTCTCCTTATTTTTTTCCCCTTTGCCCCCTTGGGAGTCACACACTAAAGATCATCTATTCCAAAGAAGCTGTATATACAGAGGACACTACAAAGTGACCACATACAGCCAGGGAAGGGCTCAACAAAGACCCAAGGCCTGTTTATACCCTAGGCTGTACTTGCCACAACTTTTGTCCTATTTTGATCTGTGATTTTGAGACAAAGTCTCCCTATACAGTTCAGGCTGCCTGGAACTAGGTAACACAGAATGGTCTGACACTGACATTCCTCTGACTTTTCAGAGGTGGGAAGATAGGCATGTACCACAATGTCCACCGGGACAGCTGTCAGTGGAGAACAACCAACCAGCCAACCAACCAACCAACCAAACCAACCAACCAACCAACCACCAACCAACCAAGAACTGTGGAGGAGAGAACTTTTTTTTTTTTTTTTGAGACAGGGTTTCCCTGGGTAGTTCTGGTGCCTGTCCTGGATCTCACTCTGTAGACCAAGCTGGCCTTGAATTAAAGGCATGCACCACCACCACCTGGCTGAGAACTTTTATTTCAAGATCTACTGAATTACTAGTTTAAAATGTCAAGTTTTCGCTGGGCAGCAGTGGTGATTCTGTGTCAGTTTTGATTTCTGATAAAGCAGGTGGGGGAGATATTGCATAACAGGTGTGATTCAGCACTTACAGCCCCAGCCAATGGGAAACATATTAATGTGGCTGCTGCTGTCTTGGCCAGTCATGTTTAGGATAACCTCATGCCCTTCTGGTTGCCTATAAAAGGAGCCTGTGAGCTTCTCTAGAGGTTGTTGCCATTTTGTTGTGTGGCTAACCCCTGCATGCAGGAATTCTTCTCTTGAGAAATAAACATGCATGAGTGATGGGCTTTTGTGGAGTGATCTGTGGACCCTAACATACACACACCCCATATGTCACCCACATGCACAATAATGATAATACTAATACTAGTAATAATAAGCAAACAGAGGTCAGGCATAGTGGCGCACACCTTTAATCCCAGCACCCAGGAGGCAGAGGCAGGCAGATCTCTGTGAGTTTGAGGCCAGCCTGGTCTATATAGTAAGTTCCAGGACAGCCAAGATTGTGTGGAGAGAGAGACCCTGTCTCGAAAAACCAAGAAAATAAAATTAAAGAAAAATGAATATTAAGGGGAAACTGAGAAAGACCTAACATCAGATTTATTCTAGAAAACTTTAAAATAACCAAGGAGAAGTCAAGAAAGCAATGCATGAGCTGAATATTAATAACCAAGAAAAGATATAAAACCCTTCGAGGGAACCTGGAGCTGAAAAGGACAATAACCGAGGTGGAAACTTCACTTCAGGGATGCAGGAGGTGAAAGAAAGATTAAGCAACCCTGAAGCCAGGACAATGGAAATATTTACACCCAAGGAACAACCAACAATTAGAGAATGTAGACAGAGAGCCCTCAGCTAACAGAGAGATGCTTCATGAAGTCTGAGAAGAAGAGACACTTGTAGAGAGGATATTTAGAAAAATGGTTGCTAGATACTTTGCAAAACCTGACGATAAACAACTATAATTTCAGCAAACTCCAAGAAGCTCCAAGGAGAACATTGAGAGGGACCTACATTGAGACATTATAATAAATTATCAAAAGCTAGACATAATCTTGAAAACCTTGACTAAAGCAGCCTAGAGAAGCATCCACAGGGCTTCACAGCAGGAATCTCAGCAGGACCTTGGCAGCTTTGGAGGCTGGAAGCTGTGGATGGAGCCAGCCAGAAAGCTAAGAGAGAACAAAGCAAAATCCTGTCAACCAAGAATCCCGTATCTCACAAAACTTCGAAAATGAGGACGAGTTAAGACATCCCCATTCTGTCCTGCAAGAATCACTAAAGGGACTTCCCTAGAGCGAAGGAAAGGAATACAGACGGCAACTCAAGCTGTAGGCAGGAGATTCTGATAAAGATAAACTCGCAATTATAAACGTTAGTGTTGCCGTAGGGGGGCTTTGTAACCTCACTTCCTGTTTTCTGTGTTGTTTGAAAAGAATTATGCATTTGTTTAGTTTGAGGGACACAGTGAATAAATGTGTAATTTTGTGATTTCAATCACTGAAAGGTAGAAGGAAGGACTGTTAAGGGACCGTGTGTGTGTGTGTGTGTGTGTGTGTGTGTGTGTGTGTGTGTGTGCGCGCGCGCGCGCGCCTATCTGTTTGAAGCTAAGCTGCTGTAAATTCAAATTAAAGTATTATGCCTTTAAGATGTTAAACATAACCTCACAGCTCACAAAGAAGATAGCTAAAGAAAAGAAATGAACGTTAACGAGGGAGGGATTTACATGTTATGCTGCTAAAAATCAGCCAGACATAGAAGAAAACAGAATGCAGGAAATACGAGACAAAGACTACAAGGCACGCGTAAAACAAACAGCCAAGTGCTAGAGGAGAGCCCTCCATATCAGCACAGAAGTCACCCTCCTTTGGGGGGAATATGCTCCGAGGACCCCCAAAACTGCAGGTGGTGCCCTAGAAGTGCTGTGGGTTTTCACTGCCATCCATACCGTGGGAAAGCTTAACTTATAAATTAGGTGCAATGAGAGATTAACAGAACTACTCAATAAAACAAAGCCACGGAACTGTCATAACAATGTACAACATAATAATGGGTGAATATTTCTCTCTGACACAGACAGGCATTATATAAGGATTATGTTGTATAATGGGCATAATGGATTATATAAGGAATAAGATTATATTACAGAATGGAGAATCTGGATGAAAGGGATATTTGTGTCCTGGGCAGGATAGAGTGGGACAGAGTAAAACTGAGTGAAATTTCATCTTGCTACTCAGAACAATTTAAATCTTTTGAGTTATTTCTGGAATTTTCCATACTTCAATTGACTTTGGGCAATTGAAATTGTGGGAAAGAAAACTGTGGACAAGAGAAACTACTGTAACTACTTTACTTGTTTATTTATTTTTATTTGTTTACCTTTAGAGACAGGTTTTCTCTCTGTAGCTTTGGCTGTCTTGGAACTCACTCTGTAGACCAGGCTGGCCTTGAACTCAGAGATCTGCCTGCTCTTGCCTCCCAAGAGCTGGGATTGAAGTCATGTGCCACCGAGCCCAGCTTCACTTATTTACTTATGCAGGATCTCAGCTGTAGCTGAGACTGACTTGGAACTTGCAGTCAATCCCTCGGCCTCAGCTTCTCCAGTGTTAGGATTACAGTGTGAACTGCTATGGTAGGCTGCACGAAACACACGGTCCCGACTAGAGCTGTTTCTTTATTTCTGATTGGGGTATGAAACGGTACACCCACTTTATTAGAAATGTTCTTACACCCCTAATCTAGGAGGCATCCTGGCTTAGCACCCCAACACACCGGAGGGGACTGGTTGTACTTGTGACTGGCTGACTGGAGCTGCCCAGCATTGGAGAACATCAGACTGCATTATCATCCGCTGGGGAACAGCGCAAAGCACAGTTTCTACTGATTGCATATTGATTTTACATTACGTTGTGCCAATGTCAAGTTAAAAATGATTAAGCCGAGCCGATGATTGCGGGCCAGGTATAGGAGACGCAAAGGAAACCATTAGCGACCATTGATATGTGCTTCCCAAGAGAGATTTACTTTAGATCCAAAGACACAAATAGATCCACAATGAGAGAGTGGCACAAAGATCTTTCAGAGAAGTTGTAGCCACGCCTGTGGGGTGGCTGCACCAGTATTCCACAAATAGATTACCGTCAGTTCTGTACCACTCCAGGGACAGACCCGACCGACCGACCGACACAGTGAGGGAATGAAGAAATGAATGACAGACAGACAGACACACAAACAGAAAGCTGGGTTTGGGCGGTCTGAACTCTTGGATGGAGAAACCTCACTCCAAGCGTGTTGTTTCAGTTTGACAAGGTGAAAAGATAGAGGTGGGCAGGGGTAAGGACTGCACCACCTCCTCATATCACCAAACCGAACACTTAGAAAGGGTTAAAGCTGGGCAGGGGTGCTCACCTTTAATCCTCACACTCTGGAGGCCGAGATAGTACAGATCTCTGTGAGTTCAAGGTCAGCCTGGTCTACATAATAAGCCCCTGTCTCAACAAACAAACAAAAACAAAAAGAAAGGGTTAAAATGACATGTATGTTGTGTGCATTTTACCACACTGAAACTAAGTAACAAATGGATGGGGAAACTAAAGGAGCCTGATTATAGGGCCCAGGAAAACACTGTGGGTGTAGAGGGCTTGGAAGGCACAAAGGAAGACGGAAGGTGGTCTGGGGCCTTTAGAAGTAACACCTTGAAGACCTCCCTTGGCTGCCTTCTGGACAGGTGACAGGGCTCAGATGAAGCAGGAGGTGGAACCTGCTTCCATTCCAATCCATGTGTTCCCCAGTTTGGTGGTGGTTGGAGATCAGAGGCTGTTTTCCAAGTAGCTGTCACACTGGTCCCTTTCCAGGGGTCTGGATACACACTTGTGACCCTCCCCTCCCTCCCTTCCCTTCCCTCCCTCCCCTCCCCTTTCCTCCCCCACCTTTGTTTCCATGTGCCTCTGATCCCCCTACACTCCCGACAGCATGCAATGCTCCTACCACTGTGGCTCCGACATGGGAGCTGGAAGCCTTGAGGATTCAGTGTCATGAGACACTTTATGCCCCATTCACCCCTCACTTTTAATTCAGGAGACTGAGGCCCAGAAAAATGAACGACACATACAAGGTCACAGAACTAATAAGCAAGGACAGCTTCTAGATTCCCAGTCAAGGGCTGTTTCTTCCTCTTTCTCTGCATTGCTCCTATACACAGCATCCCCCTGCCTCATTCATCTGTCCTGCTGTCTTTATTCTCTGTCCATCTCTCCACTCATCCCACATGTTTCCCAGATGAGCCTCTGACACATGTCTAACCTTGACTGTGCCCTGGGAGTTCACAGTCAAGCTGGACTCATAGACACAGGCATAGCACAGATCCTAAAGAATTTGAATGTCTGCCAGCAACAGAGACTGAGCATACTGTATCCAGGGCAGTCTGGGGACGTTGTCATGGGGCAGGGGGTGAAGGAAACCTCTTGGGCCCAGAGAAAGGGAGGGTGAGCTTAGCAAAGGAAGGATATGACCTAAGTCTGCAGGGCAAAGAGCGGAGCAGACAGTGTTTCAATGTGCTTGAGGAGCAGGGAACCAGGGGCTCCAGTGAGGTCTGGCCTGAGAGAAGAGGAGGCAAGGGAAGCCTTGGGGAGTCTCACATACCTCCAGTTAGTCTGTTGGTCTCCTCCCAGAGGCCTGGCAACTCTCTTGCCTCACCTGCCTCCCTCCGCAAACATTCTTACTCCTCCTCCTCATCAGAACTCCATCATCTCCTTCTTTCATTTGATCCTAGCAGTTCCTGGTTCCTGCTAGCAGGCCACCCCTTCCCATTTATCCCTTGTCCTGCCTCCCTGCTGAGAACCTGACCACTCTACGATGCAGGCACGGAGTCTTCAAGACGGACCCGGGATTCCTGGCTTTGCCACTGCTGACTCTGACTTTAACGTGCCCATAGGAAACTTTCTGGCCACCAGAATCCTTCTGGCTCATTGTTTCATTGGACCCCTCTAGATCACCTGGGTATGGAAAGATGTTCATTTACAGCACGGTCCAGAAACCTGACCGGATTAGGTATCCCAGACTGCCAGTGAACCCTGGGGGCCTTTGTTATCTTACTCAGGGTGATAACTCTGTTATCAGAGTACTGTGTGCAAAGAGCTGTGTACTCAGTTTATTACTCTCTGCCCTAGTACAAACAGAACTTTGAAAGTTTACTGTCTCAGAAGGCTGATGTCTATGCACGCTAGGGTCAGTGGCAGCCAAGAGCAAATGGGTGTTTTATCAAGAGATTTTCAGATTTCTAAATGATAGTTCACAGTAAGAAACACATAGTACCACAACTGGACACACACACACACACACACACACACACACACACACACACACACACACAGCCCATATTTGAAAGAGAAGTTTGACAAGTAGTGTCCAAGTGTCCATACCTATAATACACTCTGATGGCTTCTTTTCTGCTCCATTCTGTTAGGAATAACAATGATGGTCACAACTCTGTGAAGTGCTTTCACTCCCCACAGAGAGTTACAATGGGCAATGTGCAAAATGCTGCTTTGGTCTCTCACATTAAAACGAGACATAAGGAAAGAATTCTTTCCCAGCCTCCTTGCTCAGCTAAGCAGATGAATGGCAGTATGTATTCGTCTTTCCAGCTTTCTCACCTTCCAGTCTTCCTCTCTAGAAAGGCACAAGCCTTCCAGGCCACTGAGATGTCCCCCGGGCTCTCACTGTGTGAGGAGAGGAACACAGGCCTGCCTTCCCCTCCTGGGCCAGCACTCCCTGCATCTCTGTCCCCACCCCACCCCCAAGGCTTTTGGTCAAGGCACTCTCTCCAGTGATATTGCGCACCTTCAATCCCAGCAGAGGCAGAGGCAGAGGCAGAGGCAGGCAGATCTCTGTGAGTTCGAGGCCTGCCTGATTGGCGGAGTGAGTTCCAGGACAGTCAGGGCTACACAGAGAAACCCTGTCTCAAAAAAGCAAAAAGCAAAAAGCAAAAAAAAAAAAAAAAAAAAAAAAAAAAAAAAAAAAAAAAAAAAAAAATGGTGCTCTCTCCCTCCAGCCTTTGCATCCGCTGCCTGTCAACAGGACCTCTGCCCAAATCCACTCCACCCCGGGCACAGTTTGGCTGAGAGCACTTCGGGCGGTCCTCTCTCCCTCGCCGAGTGTGGGGTCTCCTCAGTTATGGGAGCAGCCTTTGTGCTTTGTGTCTCCCATTTGGTGCTCAAAGCTTTGTTCTGGTGGCTCAATTGTTTTTGTCTTTTCTGCTCCAGCCCTGGCAGCTCTGTAAGTCTGAGGTCTGATGTGTTTGTTGCCATGTCCCCAGCACAGAGCTCAGGACCTGGCACATAGTATAGACAGAGTGGATATTTTTGGAGGCATAGACTTTAGACTCCAGGAATGTTAGAACCATACACAGAAGCACTGTGTCAGCCAGGCATGGTGGCACACACATATAATACCACATTCTGGAGGCTGAGGCCTGAGGATCTGGTGTTAGAGGCTCCGTCGTGGTTTCTATTGCTGTGAAAAGACACTGTGACCGCAGCAGTTCTTATAAAGGAAAACATTTCATTGGGGCTGGCTTACAGGTTCAGAGGTTTAGTTCATTATCATCATGGTGGCACACAGGCAGACATGGTGCTGGAGAAGGAGCCCAGAGTTCTACATCTGGATTGGCAGGCAGCAGGAAAAGGGAGGGACACTGGGCCTGGCTTGAGCTTCTGAAATCTCAAAGCCCACCACTCCTTGACACACTTCCAACAAGGCCACACCCACTCCAACAAGGCCACACCCACTCCAACAAAGCCACACCTACTCCAACAAGGCCACACCCACTCCAACAAGGCCACACCTCTCAGTAGTGCCAATCCCAGGGAGCTCATGGGGGCCCTTTCATTCAAACTACCGCAGAGGCTTACCTGGATTATGTAACAAGACTTAATAAACGAAAGTAGAAGAGCAAACAAACAAACAAAGAGAACTAGCCTGGGGTCCAGAGGGGGCAGTAACTACATGGCTGGAATACGGACCGCTCCAATCAGAGCACAGCTATTGTAGTCACAGAAGCACAGTGACTGGGTTCACAGAGGTGGACACGCGGGGCCAGAGCCTACATGAGTTCCGGTGCTTCCCAGAGGAGATGGCTCTGGCTCCCAGTTTTGTCTTATGAACCGATAAGAAGCACCTTTTTGTGGATCTGGTGATCATTTGGGAGAGATTGGGACCGTCGAATCTGGCTGAATGCACACACAGACTGTGCTCCCTCTGGGCTGGGCTGGGTGACCTGTTTCCCTTCGTGACCAAACATAGTCCCTGCTCTGACCTGGTATGGATGGCGAGGCCTGGGCTATGGCCAGGGATACTTCAGGAAGGATTCTCAATCAAAGCAGGACAAACTCACTCAGAAACCTGGGTTTTACAGATGGGAAAACCGAGACTCAAGAGAGGGCAGGAGTCCAAGGCTCATAGAGCATGCTGTGGCAGAAGTCCAGGGAGAATCTACTCTTCTGTGTAGGCTCCTTCCTAAAGCCCATAGGTCACTGGGCTCACAAGAGGAAGAACTGGGACTTGAACCCCAGCCTCTGACTCTGAGGCTCCTGCTCTTTCTGTTGCTCTGTGCTATCTCCTTATGTCTCTCCCCTGGCCCGTGTCCTGGAACACAGGCAGAGCAGGAGACTGATGGGGTAAACATGGTCCATCAAATATGGTGGGAGGGGAAGCGAGAGGACCCAGCTCTCCAGCAGGCACTCTTGGCTTCCCCACTTTCCAGGGAGCTGTTGGGAACCCATTTCCTTTTCTGTAAAATGAAGACAGTTATTATCTTGTACGGTGGTGAAAAGGCCCCCTGGAATCACTATGGAAATGGACACAAGCCTGGATATGGCAGCTACTGGATACCGTGTTCTTAGCAGTAACAGCAGCCGGGTTTAGTAAACCTTGTTGAATAACAGGGGTGACCTGGCTCACCAGTTGCCTCCAGAGCTGAGATTGGAAGCTAGTGAGCAGGAGGCAAGAGAAGAGACTAATAACTGAGCACCTGCCTTGAGTCAGGCATTCCACAGTGTCACAGCTGCTGGGGTGAACTCTGAGTGCTCACGGCAAGGTGCAGCGAGCTGTCTGGCTTCAGAGGCGGGAAACCGAAGCAGAAGGGGACATAAGGTTCCACCTCTTGTGAGAGCAAAACACAGATTTACAGCTTGGGCAGTTGGACCCGAGAGCCCCTGGGCAGCCTCCGTGTTGACACACGCGTCTCATCTCTGCTCAGAGGCCCACTGGGTTATCTTTGTGTTGGGCTATGTTGGGTCCTCTGAGTGGGTCCTGGTCCCTGGTGAACACTATCAGAATCTTCCCGGCACCTCTTCCAGGCTCTGTTCCTCCATATTCCCGAGGATCACCAGGTAAGGTCCCACCTGTCTGTCTACTGAACTTCCCTCTTCGGGAGCACCTACTCCCAGTCCCAGACGGTGACCTCTCCTGAGGAGGATGGGCTTTGGGCCCTGTGGTGCCTCCCTTGCACGCTCTCTTTTCTTGGTTCTGTGTTTCCAGTTCACAGGATGCCCCCTCCCTTCAGCCCTGGGGACCGAAATCAGAGTGTTTCCAGTTAAAGAGCCAGGAGCTGGGAGGTCAAGTTCTTAAAACCAGGGCCCTGAAGGGAAGAGGTAGCCTGGGGAGGGGGAGAGTGAGAGGTAGTGGAGAGGAGAGGAGAGGGTCAAGGGGCAGGAGCGCCACTACATGTGTGTGTGTACCCAAGCACCCTGCAGTCCTAAACCCGGATCCTGCCAGGTAGTGAAAGAACGCCGTCAGAATTGGCATCCCAGGATCAATTTGACAAGAAGGATGCTCCTATCCACCCACAGCAGGGAGAGAGCTTCCGGAGTGAGTCAGCTGCCCGGCTAGTGAGCTGCCTGTGGCCCAAGCAGGGTACTTCGCACCCTGGCAGCCCTAGGTCCTGCTTTGGAGCCCCAGGAGAGGAACTGCCACTCAGGAAAGAAGGAAGGACACTTGTCTGCTCCTGAGGTCATCATCAGGGCTGGTGGCTGATGCAAGAATGTGGGGAGTGTTTTCCAGAGTTCTTGGTGAGGCCACGCTTGAGGCCTGTGGTGACCCTGGGAGGTGGACTCCTACCCCTGTTACACAAATGGAAGCTTGGGGGAAGGAAGAGATCTCTCAGTATAAGGCAGAAGTGATAAACGGAGTTAGTTTTTATGCTGTCAGCACCTATGATGGTGGGCCTCGTAGCTAAAGTGTAGGAGACACTTAACTGGGGCTCCCAGCAGACATGACGTAATTCTGGTCTTCGTCCTCACAGGCCCGCCGGGAGAACCCTGTTGTCATCCCTCCCCTCTTCAGAGAGAGAAACAGGCGTGCTAGATGCCTTCCTCAGCACCCAGAGCAGTCCCGGGAAGCTGAGGCTTGAATCCAGCCTTCCATGTCAGAGTCCCTACCTTTAACTGCTTCTCTCAAAGTTGTGTGTGTGTGTGGGGGGGGGGAGCTGGGGGGAGACCCAACTACACTCCCTGTGCCCTCTCACTGATGGATGGGGGTGCATCAGGCCCTTCAGCTAACAGCACAGGGAGCTGGCCTAGCCCCAGAGGCAGGTGGACAGCCATCATCAGCCTGGTTCAGGGCACTTCAGGTTGGGGCACCCTAGACATGGTAGGTGACCTGTGCTGACATTTCTTATCTCCAGGGACACAAAGCCAACTGTGAGTCTGTTGAAACAGTAAGGCTGGCGGGTTGCTCAGCTGAGGCAATCGGCTTATTCAGAAAAGAGAGAGGAGAGGTCGAAAGGGCAGGGCAGGGACACTATTGCTTTTGTGTGTGTGTGCTCAAGGGCACTGCAGGCCAGAATCAGAATCCTGCCGGATAGTGAAAGAGTTTCATCAGAATCAGCATCCTGGGATCAGTTTCACAAGAGGGATGTTTCAGCCCACAGCAGGCAGGGAGCGTTCTGCCCTGGCCAGAACACCTGGCTTGATGTAGCCAAGGAACCTAGAGTCTTGAGAAACAGGGGTCCTTCTCTGGCTCAGGGTTAATTCCCTTCACAGTCTTAGGAAACAGCTTTGCCCTGTGCATCTGAGTCTCCCTGAATGTCCAGGGAGGGGCTTGGATAGTCTGGTTCTCAGGTTCTTTTCAGTCTTGCACCCTCGCTCTGAATGCTGACTCCTTAGATGGGGCTCACTTTTCAAAGACAGGAAATTGTTGCCCTGCTCATTGGAGAGGAGGATTTTCAGCAGTTCTGCATTTTTCCTTAAGTCTGGCTTTCTACAATGGTCCTCACTACCCAAGGGGTGTCTAGAGGATTGTAGGAGAGATGCCATGCTGTCCAGACATGGGCACCAAAGCTGTAAATTATCCACAGACGTCTATACTGGCTAAGGAGCAGAGCCTTCTCTTCACTTGCTCTGGGCTGGGATTCTGCCTGGGCATCCCAGCACTTTAACGGTTCATGCTGATGGAGCCCGGAGTGCCAGCATGATTTCAGTCATGGCATCACACCCCTACGCTGCTGAGGTGAATTACTACCATAAGAGGAGATGCAGGGTGGTAGAGGGAAAAGGTCAGGTTCACACCCCGCTATGACTTCTGACTCCTGGTGTGAGCATGCCTCCGCCCCAGCTTCATCGTCTTGCTGGTACTGACATTTCGGCACCCTGTGAATGAAGTCAGAGGCAGAGCACATGTATGGGATGACACACACATGCAGGCCAGCGAGCAGTGTTTGGGTACAAGGCAAAGGGAGTGGACCGAAGAGGGATCTGAAAGACCCAGGTACAAAGTCTGTCACTCATTATTACAGGCAGACTTGTGATCCCCTCCCCCACCCCAGTCTCTCTTAAAATCCTAGAGTATCTTGGAATGTGGCTATCTGGGGAGAGATACCAATGACAATGAGGTGAACAGGCCAGGCCTTGATCCCATGTTACAGGTGTCCTCATAGGGAGAGGAGATTGGCACGTGGACCCATGTGTTGAAAGTGAAGGTGGTTATCTACAGGTCCTGGAGTGGGGACTCAAGAAACCAAGCCACCGGAACGGTAAGGTGACACATCTCTGTTGTTGAAGGGACAGGGATGTATTGTGAAGGCACTAACAAGCATGGTAGAGGAGTCCAGAAAATGCCTACGAAGAGGCCTGATGCATAGTAGGGCCTCAGCAAATGTCCCTTGCCTGTATTCCAAGAACAGGGACCGCAGCTGGCTCTCTGGGGAGAAGGCACTGGGCATACTGCAGAGTCATCCTGTGTCAGCTTGAATCCAAGGGCCCCATCCTTGACTCCACCCTCACTTAATGCCCTGATTGGCAGCTAACCCTGCCCTCAGCCCAGCCCTGGCCTTGGAACTGGCTTCCGGCCAGGTCGGTTGGGTGCTGGGTACAGAACTGCCTTCACCTGTGCCCGAGTTCAGAGCAAACCTGTCACGGTTCATAGGCCGGTTTGGCATAGGGCACAGTTGCCAGGAAGTGGCAGAGAGGACTCTTGGTGTGAGCACGCCCCACAAGCTTCAGGAGGGGGCTGGGGGTCCCCGACTCAGCAGTCTTGGCTGGGATCAGCACCTCACTCTCCAGACACACCCTGACTCCTTCCACCACCAGACTGCCTACAGGTCACTCCAAGCCTTGGGGAGGCTACAGGATACGGGGTAGGGAGTCAGTGGGAGCCAGGCGTCAAGTCCTAGCTGGGCCGTGGATGGGCTGTGTGGGCTGAGTGACGTTGGGCCCTCCTTCAGTGGAGACTAGTCGGGCTCAGACAGACAGAGGCTTCTGTAATGGGAAGGTCATCTCCACCCATGGAGCTCCCAAGGCCCTCCATAATGGCATCTATTGTGATCGGCTCACAACTAACTGCTCAGAACTGTTGCTGAGTCAAATTCCTGGAGAGTCAGGATGTGTGCCTGTGGGTAGGAGAGCTGTCTGGCACATCCAGGGGCCAGAGCTTCCTCCCTACAGCATCCCTCCTGCAGCTCCTGGCAGCCTGAGAGGCTAGGTAACAGACCTCAGCTCCCGCCCCCAGCCCTCAGTTCCCTCAGTGTTCTTTTGCTTTCCGTTACCACCCAAACTTGTCAGGATGTTCATATTTTCTGTGGTCTCTCCTCCCCTTCCCCTTAGGAGAATGGTGATCATGTAGCAGGAACTTGGTGCTGATTACTGTTCCATCTCCTGCACCCAGAACAGTTGCCTTGTGCTGAGCCCTTCCCCGACCTGGGTCCTGCACCCAGGAAGACCTAGGGCTGACAAAGAAAACGGAGAAAGGATAGACACGTGGATACACGTACACAGAGAAGCTGAGGTTGGGTGGTCTGGGCTCTCGGATGGAGAAGCCGCGGCACACTGGCAGCTTAGCCGGTTTATCATATACACTTGAACAGGGAGGCAGTGTTACAGTGTACAGATAAGCAAGGGGGCGGGGTTTATGGTGTACAGCTGAACAAGGAGGCGGGTTTAGCTAATCTCCCAGGAGCAGTCTGTAGGAGAGTAGTCTTCAGGCTGTATACATCTTGGGGTGGGGTGGGGGGCACAGAAAGTCCACACTCACACCTAAGGGAGGCTCTGCCACTACCACTCGACTGAAGCATTGGTCCCTGACATGGCCCTGTCCAGGTTCAACAATACACACTCACACAAGACTTTCCTAGCTCCCTACAGCCTGGTACATAGTAGGTGTTCAGGCAGTCTCTGGGAGGGGAAGGTGCTGTGGATATCGTTCTATATAAATAAAACACTGATGGCCAGTGACCAGGCAGGAAGTAGGTGGCCAGGCAGGAAGTAGGTGGGACAAGGAGAGAGGAGAATTCTGGGAAGCAGAAGGCTGAGGAAGAGAGACACTGCAGCCACCGCCAGGACAAGCAGCATGTAAAGATGCCGGTAAGCCACCAGCCACGTGGTAAGGTATAGATTTATAAAAATGGGTTAATTTAAGATATAAGAACAGTTAGCAAGAAGCCTGCCATGGCCATACAGTTTATAAGTGATACAAGTATCTGAGTGATTATTTTATACGTGGATTGTGGGACTGCGGGGTTTGGTGGAACCTGGAGAGAAGCCCTCCAGCAACAGGAAGGGAAAGAGAGAGAAAGCTGAAGATCGTTTGCAGTCAGCCTTTACTGCATTTGGGACTGTTGCTTTAAGTCAGAGCCCAGCTCTACTTTCTAGAGATGCAGGAAAGAGACACAGACACAGGGACTGTTAGCTTGACCTGTTTCCTGAGAGAGGGCAAGAGGCACCAGGCTGGGGACCTGAGAGCAGGATGGCAGCTCGATGACTGAAGGCTTTAGGAAACAGTGGTGCTGAGAATATCAAAGGTGAGGAAGAATTGGACAGATGAGGCCAGAGCAGCTTCTAGGCAGAGAACAGCTCTTGCAATGGTACCGGGTGGGGGGTGGGGAGCTTGTGTGGGGTTACAGGCATGTGATGCTCTGCATGTGATATGGTCCAGGAAGGGGCTGGGTTAGGGGCTGATGGGACACAGCTTTGGGATGTGCAAACCCAGCCTATGGCTTCTCTGGGCACTCAGAGGCCTCCTGCTGATTGAGAGTCAGGGCTGTCCAGGGGCAGCCAACTGTTGCCCGATGTCTGCCCAACCACAATTTTCCGAGTGAGCTTACTCTCCTGAGCTGGTGTCTGTCTCTCAGTCTCCGGAGTCTGGGGTATAGGCCCAGCCAGTGTGGCTTTGGGATCTTGGAGTAGCCATACCTATCCTGAGCCGAGTTTCCTCCTCAGACCGGCAGCTGGAGGTCTCAGGGCTTTGTCGGCCTTGCCTGCCAGAGCTGGTGTTTGGGCAGCTGGAGCCGAGGCAAGGCAGCAGTTGGTAGAACTGCCTTCTCACCCCAGGGGATTATGGGAAGAATTCTTCCTGCTTTGCTCAGCTTAGGATCTGGATCCTGGTCCTTTTTCAAGGTTTGTCATTGACACTCCTGGTGACCTCAGTAATTCTTCTGCTTCCCCTACGCCTTCTTCCATCTTCAGAGATGGGAAACTTTTTCACTTTGTGCTGGACTCCTGGGGTGTAGAAGACTCAGTCCTGTCCAGTGAGGAATAGAACCACAGATGTATCCACCATCTATGTCCACTCCAAACGAAATAATGATGCAGCTGCCACTCAGAACTTCTCAGCCCAGACCTTGTGACCCTACTGAATACCTTCATTGTTTTTCTCTGCATGCTCTCAGATAATAGCTCTCACTCCCATTGTGTAGACAAGAAGACTGAGGCTTGAGTAATCAGATATTTCTCTAAAATCCACACAACTGGCACAATGACTCCTGACTTAAATCAGTCTGGATGATAGCCACTCACTGGCTCTGCTGTCTCTCATTTGTGCATCTGTTGCTACTGTGGCCAGGTTTGGGGTCTCCTGCACTTCAGGTCCATCCCTGACTAATTGTGCAGTTTCTAAGTCAGGGGAGACAGAGCAGGGCTTTCTATTAGCAATCTGCCTGTGAGGATCTTGGGGTCAGAAGTCCCATGCCTGGGGTCTCAAGATGCATGCTCTCTGGAAGATTCTGAGCCTCACTATCAGTTTTTGGAAGTACACTCCTGTGAGTGAGGAGACCCCTGCCCAGCACCCTCAGATTGCTCTTTCCTGCAGTTAGCTGGCAGTGGGCAAGGTCTGGGCGGGGAGCCCAGACTTCTTGCAGCCCTGGCTATTGCTGGATGGCCAGTGTGTTCTTGCAAAGGTCTCTACCCTTTTGGGGTTGTTTGTTTTTGAGACAGGGTCTTATAAATCCCAGGCTAGCCTTAAACTTGTTGTATAGATAGTCAAGAATGGCCTTGAACTTGTGATCTTCCTGCCTCTATTTCTGGAATGCTGGGAGTATAAGGTATACCACCACACCTGACTTTATGTGATGCAGGGATCAAACCAAGGGCTTTGTGCATGCTAGGCAAACACTGTACCAACTGAGCTACATCCTCAACAAGTCTTCTCTGTGAGATGTCAGATTCCAGATTTGCAGACGTGAGGCTGGAGTAAGCTCTCCGAGCAACACATAATATGAAGTAACTGTAGATGACTCAAGCCCTGTCTTGGTTGGATCTGGAAGGCCGAATGTGGTTTTGAATGGTTCCCCTCACCCCTCCCAAAGCCCCTCCTAGACCTTGTGGCTGCTCATATGGCTCCACCCTGCATCTCAGATCATTTGGGAGAGCAGACAGTGATGCAAGAGGGAGGGAGTGAGAAGGGCTGAGGTCACTGTGGCCAACTGCCCAATAGTGTGTGATGGAGGGTGTCCTTGGCTCATGCCCACACCTAGCCAGCCTCCGCCTTCCATCCTGTAAAACAGTGATAACAATAGTACTTACTTTCAGAGGTGCTTGAATGGTGAGGATAACATAGGGACCAACGGGAAGCATGGTTGAAACACACATGGCACGGAGCCTGGGATGTAGTCAGCACTCAGAGAAAATGGCTTGGCAATAAGATGATGGTGCTGGTGATGGTGAGGATAGGGAGAAGGATGATGTCAGCCATGATGCTGTCTGACTCCACCCTTGTGGTTCTTCCTGGGTGCCTCTACCCAAGACATCCCACCCCAGTACAAACATGTCCGGAGAAACCAAGTAGCCAGGGCCTGCCCTCTGAGTTGGGTAGAGGCCAGATGCTGACCCTCATGGACAGATCAGTGCCCAATGGCTGTGTTCTGGGCATGGTGGAGCATCAGCTTTGAAAGAATTAATGGAAGTCTTCCCAGGGGAGGCAGTGCTTAGCTGCAGTATTGATGGAGGTGTAGGAATTGGCTGATAGAACAGAATAGGATTTCTCTTTTCCATTTAAAGGCATTCCTGGCCGATGAAATAACATGAGCAAAGGCAGAGAGGTGTGAAATAGCCTGTCGAGCTTGGGAAGCTGTGAGAGGCACAATATGGTTAGACAGTTGGGAGCCAGTGGCAGCAGGGAGGTGAGGGAGGAGTGAGGATGTTTGGGGCAGATCTCACCGAGCCTGGGGTGCTAAGTCATGCACACCCTAGCTTTAAGGCCGAGCTGTTTGGTACATTGTACGATAGACATTCCAAGCATCTACCGATCCCAAGCACTTTTGTGGTGGACACCGTGAGTGCGAGCCCGGATGCCTCAGAATCCCCAGGCTGGGTCGTTCCTTCCTCAGTTGTTGAGATTTCCAGTGGCAGAGTTTGAGGCTGATACGCCTCCCCGCCATTGCCTCCCCATCTAGTGTCCTGTCCTGTCCTGTGTCTGGTAACTGGTTCCTATGGGGCGTGGGGGTCCAGGACTCTTTTCTCAATTTGTGATAATTGTGAGAAGTATTTCCAGAGGCTGGGGATGGTTTAGTCTAGAAAGTCCTTGCTGTACAAGCCTGAAGAACCTGGGCTTGGACCCCCAGCAACCTGTGCAAAATCCAGGCCCAGAGGAGGTGAAGACAGGTGGGTTGGAACTCACTGGCCAGTCAGCTCATCCAAATGAATGACCTCCATGTTTGGTGAAAGACCTGGTTTCCAGAAATTAAGTAGAGGGTCAGTGCGATGGTTCAGTGCTGAGGTGGTGCTTGCTGCCAAACCTGACAACCTGAGTTCAAATCCCAGGCCCCATATGGTGAAAAGAGAGAAACGAAACCCACAAACTGTCCTCTGATGTCCACATGAGAGACATGGTGAGAACTCATGAGTGCGCGCACACACACACACACACACACACACACACACACACACACACACACAGAAAAAAAAAACTTAAGAGGGGAACAAGTGAAGAAGACACTTAACACTGACCTCAGATCTCCACAAACAACATGTGTATTGCACCAGCACACACTCATGCACACACCCACAGGAACACATATATCTTAACTCACACACAGCCCCATACATACACAACCTCTCCAGCTCCAGACCTCTGGGAGGAGCAGGCAAAGGCTTTGGAGGGATTTACCTCAAAGTCCAGTTTGACCCTCTGCTCAGTCCCTCCCCATAGAGGCTGATCTTGAAAGAACTTCCCCGAAGAACATTCTGCCAGCAAATCTTCCTCTTGGCCTCCTTCCCCAGGAGCCCCACCTGAAACAGCCCTCATGTAGGGATGCCCATGATGGGTGACATGTAATAAAGGGGTGATAAGGAACCCTGATTTTGAGGGAACCTTCAAAAGGGCATCTCTGTCCAGGGTGAGGGAAGGAACTGGAAGGACACATCGGAGTCTGGCGGTCAGAGAGGGCACGGTTGCTGCAATCTAGCAGATGTGGGCATGAGGTGGCGGGGCAGGCAGGAAGGGTAGATCTGAGGGGACCTAGAGAACAGGGGAGAGACTGAGTGTGGAAAGGGTCTGGGAGCCATGGAACATCAGGGCAGAGGTGGAGTCCGTGCCTGGAATGACAGGAAAGATTGAACAAGACAGACAGCTCAGTGAGCATCATGGCTACCAGACATCTGGGTGGAGGGGCCCTGGAGGTGTGTAGGGGGGCTGTGACCTGGGGGTGCGGAGGTTGGGTAACAGCAACTGGTGGTTTACAGAACATTCATTCACCCATTGAGTCTGTCAGCAATCAGAAAGACCAAGTGTCCTAGAGAGTCTTGCTGGGTGAAGGGACACTTGCACTGTGAGTGGCAGCTACTTCCAAGTAGTCAGCTAGCATCCCTGTATGCCAGTGTCCTACAAGCCCTGCAGCTCCCTCTGAAATCCTCCCGAGAACCCGCTAGACAGACACCTCAATCCTCGTCATAAAGAGGAAGCCAGGGCTCAGGGAGGCTCCCGCTTTGGCAGGAACCAGGCGGCTCCTAATGGTGGAGTTAAATCCAGGCTCATCTAACACATGCCTGTAATTGCTGGAGGGGAGATCGGGACCCAGAATTCTTGGCTCTTTAATCAGAGTCCTTTCTCCTTGCTCAAGTGGCCACTTCCTGTGGTGAATTCCAGAACTTCTGATCATGAGCCAACTTCTTCTTCTTCCAAGAAACAGAGCCGAGAATGACCAGTTTCTGGGGGGTGGAGTGGGATTATCTTAGCAGGAATTTCCAGGCCCGGGAATCCCCCACTCATGGTCTGGAGCCCTGGCACACAGGAGCAGGTCTCTGTAGCAGCGGCAGCAGGAGTCTGTCCAGTGGACAGCACCGCCACAGTGTCAGGAAGGCGGGGCCCCCAAGCCTGCCTCAGCTTGGCCCCATCACCCCCAGCCTGTGCCCTGTGGGGAAATGGGCTCTCTTCAATCATCTTTTCCCAGAGTGTTTCTGTAGAGCCTGGCTGTCTCATTGAGCCGCGAATGTCTGCAGTCTCTCCCTTCTCCATGATTTTGTGTCCCAGGGCTTCAGTGACCTGCTGTCCACCACGATCTAAATACATTAAACGGAAGCAAGGTGTGGTGGAACACTCCTGCAACCCCAGCCCTGGGGAGGCAAGGGCAGGAGGCCTGTGAGTTCAAAGCCAGCCTGAACTGCACACTGAGACCTTGTCTCAAAAGACAAAACCAATCATTTTACATGGAAAATTCCAGAAATCACTTGGTAACTTTAAATTACATGCGGCTGTGAGCAGCGTTGTGCTCTTTCTGTGTCTCACCCAGAAAGTGAGCCATCCTTCTGCACATTATCCACCCCGCATGTACTACCTGCCCTTGCTCCGCCAGCAGACACCATAGTTAGCTATTAGACGCCCGATGGAAAGATCAAACACCCAGCGGGTGACAGAACGTGTGGGTGTCCACGTTTGCTCGTCTCATCCTGGAGTGGTTCCAGCCTTGCTTGTTCACGCGCAGGCCCAGAGGCAGCCACAGCCGGAACACAGTGGGGTTCAAGCCTTCACTTCATGGATGTGGACAGAGTGGGGTCCAGGGAGGACAAGGACCTGCCCAAGGCCACCCAGTGCTCTGGTGTACAGCATGTTCCATCCTGAGTGTCCCAACCAGCAACTCAGCGCCTTTCCATGCCCCAGATCAATGTGAGTGGTGGCATCAGGCCAGAGGATTGAGGGAATTTAGAAACTGACTTGAGTTCAAGGTCTGGCTCCACCCTGGACTTGCCAGGGGACTCTGCCAGGTCACCGGTCTCCCCGTCTCAATTTCCTGGGCTTTGAAATCAAAATACTGACTCCTTCCTTACATAGTCCTTGTGAGAACGTAGAACAGCGTTGTGGGAGACATGCAGTGGGCCTGAGCTGCTCCAGCCAATGACCGTCTTCACTAATGTTGACACAATCAACACCAGCTGTGCGCTCTCAGACACACAGCTTGCTTCAGCCCCATCCAGAGCAACGCAAACTGCAGACGCAGCACCCACTGATGGCCCGGCACACTAGAGATGCTCACTAAAGCTTAGTATCTAACTCTGCATGCAATCACTTCTGCTTCCATGGGTGGCTGCAGGGGACCTGCCTCATTCCTCATGACAACAACCCAGGAGACGAGAAGAGACGAAATTGTGATTGAAAGAGAGGAAAGAGTACGGAGCTAGCTTCTAAAATCATCTTCTCATGGAAGCTTGAAACAAAGCAGCATGTGTTTTAAAAACCTGGTGTAGCTCAGACCTCTCTGGTCACACCCAAGACTTTTACAGGCCCTAGGGAAGGAGCCAGAACCTGCAGATGACCTCCCTCCTGTACTCTCCCTGGCCAACACTGACCCTGGGCAAGGCTCAGGAAGAAAACCAGTCCTGTGTGGTCGTCCAGGCTATAGCTGAGCAAATGCCAGAAATGTTCTTTTGGTAGCTAGATTTCATCTGGAGCTATGGTGGAATAGAATATTCTAGGTCTGGGAAGGTTCTAGTGTCTCCGAGTCCAGCCTCCATTTCTCTCCAGTTTCATGGGAGTCCAGAGTCGGATGGTCTCCAGGAATGGAGATGTAGCCCCAGGCCTGATGCCCCATGTAGCACCCCCTCATTCCCGTCAAGGGCCTCCCCTCTTCTGTCCATCAACCATACAGCCCAATAGCATCTGTGGTGGTTTGCATGAGGGTGCTCCCATAGCTTCATGAGTTTGAATACTTCATCTCCAGTTGGTAGAACTGTTTGGAAAGGATTAGGAGGTGTGGCCTTGTTGGAGGAGGTGTGTCACTGGGGTGGTTTTCAGGTTCCAGAAGCCCATGCCCTTCCCAGTTAGCTCTCCCTGTGTGCCTTGCTGTTGACTCATGGCGGGACCTCTCAGCTGCTGTTCTAGCGCCATGCCTGCCTGCCTGCTGCTGTGCTCCCCACTATGACGTTCATGGACTCTGGGGTTCCAAAGCTGTAAGTGAGCCCCCAATAAACTCTCCTGTAAGTTACCTTGGTTGTGGTGTTTTGTCTCGACAATTGAAAAGTAACTAAGACAGCAGCATCTCGGTGTGTCCCCATGGGTGTGCCGGCTCAGAGGCAGCTAGGGATGAGCATGTTGTCCTCCCTATCTTACTGCACTGCCAGTTGCCCACTTAGCGCCCAACTCCTGCACCAGCTTGGACCGAGAGAAGGTTGGACCTAGGTGAGGCTGGATCCAAGGTGGCACATGGCACGTGAGAAGTAATCTAAATGCCCTCAGAGGTGCGTTCTAAGACTGCTGGGGGACACAGAAAACCTTGAGTGGTACCAAATGCTATATACAGGCCTTGGGGCAGAGGGAGCCTGGGAACAATGAGGACCTCGGTTGGTCATTTTGTTCATAACCTTCGAGTGGCTAAAGCTGAGGGAAGCGTGTGGACTCTTACCACGTGGTCAGCCATCCACAGAAGCAATGGTGACCACTCCCTGTGGCAAGCAGGATGCTCAGCTCTCGCTGCTCACCGAAGCTACTACGAGCAAGTGAGTCCTGTTTTAATTCCCATTTTACACCTGAGGAAGGAGACCTTAGAGATATTACCAGGCTTTCCCAAATGTGTACACTGAATGGGTGGTAGAGTTAGGAAGTGAATCCCGACAACAAAACTTGGGCCTCTAGCCATATCATACAGGTGCCTTCGACTCCAGTGGGAAACTCATTTAAACTGGGATGTTTCAGGGTGGCCTTCATCAGCTCAGGACTACTGAAGCCAGGCATCATTATTTATGTTTGTAATCCCAGCACTTTGAAGGCAGAGGCAGGAGGATTGCTGCTGGAGGATAGCCTGGGTTATCTCTTCCGTGACTGGCTGACACATTAGGTAAGATACGGGCCCAGACATTTTCCTCAGCTTCAGCCCACCCAAAGTTCATGAACCGGGAGGCTAACCTAAATCCTGCAGAGTGAGACTCTGTCTTCAAAAAACCACAAAGAAATACGTATGGGCTAGTAAGAACAAAGCGGAGCGGTTAGTGTGAAGGGAGGCCACCCAGGCTCATGTCACTATCTTAGCAGGCACAGCTGGACAGATGCTGCCCAGGGCCTGGAGTAGTGATGGGAGAGCCAGTCACACGAAGAAGGATGACAAATAGGAAATGTGCCCTTTGTCAAGGGGTGTGGCCAGGCCAAGGAACTGCCGAGAAAGCCTGGGAATATGTCCTCCAGCTGTCTTCTCTCCTTCCCTCCCATGTCCTGCTGAGGTCCTCTTTGCTGGATCCAAGCAGAAGCCAAAGGGCCTTGGAGCCTGTTCAGGTCAGTCTCTGAGTGCACAGCGGGTTTTAGAGAAAAGGAGAGCTGGCCTGGAAGAACACGACCCACCCACCCAACCAACATACATCATCTGCCCCCCCAACTGTCTCTCTATTTTGCATATCTCTCCTGGCATTGCTGTATCAGGCTCTGCTCTTGAGGGGAGGAGGGAATGATTCTAGGCAAAACAGATGTGGTTGCAGTCTGCCTCTGTGGGAAGCTGTGGTCTGGGTGTCTGGGACTAAAAGTGGACAGCACTGCCCTTGACCTACACAGGAGTCACTGCTTTCTGTGCCCTGAGAGGCAATTGAAGCCGCTGTCTCCTGTGTGTGGCTGACAGAGCAGATGTCAGAGGAGACAGACGCCATCCAACCAGCAAAAAAGAAAATCCATCTGCTGAATTTACCAACTGGCCGACAAATCTTGAGATTACACGCAGCTCTGGAGACGGGAAACTGTAGTCTTGCTGAGGAAGGGCTCTGCCCAAGGCCCACCTTGGCCTGGGTGGCTTCATGAAGAAACAAAACCCCAGGGGCAGGCGGGCAAGTCCCACCCAGCCTTTGGGGTGTGGGTATTATCAGAACCCTGGCTTCAGTTCCAGCTCAACAGGGCACCCTCGAAGGAGCTGGACCTCCCTCCGGGCCTCAAACTCTTGTGCAGAGGGCCTGGGACATGGAGTTCTGAGGCTGCACACATCCTGGAGAAAAGCCACACAGCAGGGTGTGCCCCCTGCCCCTGTGTGCTCCCCCAGAGCTGGAGTCTGCCCCTGCCTGAATGCCTCCCTGACTTCTGATTTCCTCCAGGACCGTGAGTTCCTTCCCTGCTTCCTTGCCCTTAATTATCCCGCTCCCTTCCACCCTGACTTAATTACTGCATCTGAGCACATTACCTCTGGCTGCTCAGACTTGCTGTGAGGTTAACGATGCCAACAGCGCTCATCTGAGGGTTCCAAGCATGGGGGGAGGGCTCTGGGAGCCCACTCAGGGGTCTGGGAGGGGGAGAGTACTGCCCTTGTAACACCCCCACCCCCACACTTGGTGTGACTGATGCCATCGATGCTAGCAGCTCACTAGGATCTGACGGGTGGGACCGGGGCGTTTAGACTTCCAGTTATCTCAAGTTGGGCTTGTTTGTTTGTTTAGGCTAATAGCTTTTCTTTTCCAACTTTTAGTTTCATTAGTATTTTTAGTTATTGTACCGAATGATAGGTTCTTGTAGCTGGAGTATTCCTGTATCCACCCGGCTCCTTGTAGCTGCTCAGGCCCAGTTAAACACACAGAGACTTATATTACTTATAAACTGTATAGCTGTGGCAGGCTTCTTGCTATCTGTTCTTATATCTTAAATTAATCCATTTCTATTTATCTATAAGTTGCCACGTGGCTCATGGCTTACCAGTATCTTACATCATGCTTCTCCTCGTGGCGGCTGGCAGCATCTCCTGACTCAGCCTTCTACCCAGCATTCTCTTCACTCCTTGCCCCGCCTACACTATCGTTCCTGCCTGGCTACTGGCCAATCAGCGTTTCATTTATCAATCAATCATAGCAGCAGGTTCTATTATTACCTTTTTGCACATGTGAAACAGTTATTGTATCGAATGCTGGGTTCTATTACGGCATTTTCTATACACATGTAACATTGTACCTGGCTGGTATTCATGCCTCCACTGTCCTCTGTCTCACTCTTTCTCCGCCCATTCTTTCTGGTCTCCTTCCTCTCAAACCAAACCCCTTTGCTTTCATGTCATGTATATTTATACCTAGATTCTACACATAAAAGTACGTGTGATATTTTATCAGTCTTTCCCCGTACATTCTCTCGTCCCCCAGCTTACTTAGTTTCCCTCCATTACTAGGCTGTCAAAATCATTTCCTGTAAGATTTCATCTATTGGCACATTTGTATGTCGGTTTTCATGATCTGTATGAACCCCTGAAGTTCAATGCCCAGGTCCTTTATGCCTGGACCTGAGAGGGTTTGCCACTTGGAAATGTGGGCTTAGCAGATGCCCGGGGAAAAGCTGGCGGCTAAGTCTCCCCATGGGAATGTCATTATGAAGACAGTAACCCAGGGCAATACACTGGTATACTACCTCTGCCTCCTTCCAGATTAAAGATGCCCCTAGGCAGAAGGGCTGCAAAAAAAAAAAAAAAAAAAAAAAAAAAAAAGCCCTTAGCTCTGTGCACAATCCAGAGTAGTGCCAGCCAGCAACAGGGTCAGACGCTAAGGATGCACTCCTGTACCCAGTCCTGATGCAGGCCAGTCCTCTGTCCAGCCCCAACCAAGGTCACGAAGGTCATGGTCTCTGCAGCCAGAGGCTGTCACTCTGCTGTGATGGGAGCAGGCCTGAAAACAGAACTTCATTTGTTCAGGACCAAGATATTTCCCACCCAGCAGAGCCCTGTGTCCTGTCCCACCCCCTCAGCCACTGCATCCCCTAACTCAGCTGGTAGCAGGTCACTGCTTGGGTCACATTCTTTGTGAGTGTGTGAGATTGTGATCTGGCACTGAGGATAAGAGCGAGCAGGGTTAGCCTGTGAGTGAGTATACGGGTGTGCTCATGCAGAAGCCACACTTCATAAAATCAGCTACATCCAGGGAAGAACAACAGACACTCCCTGGCATCGGTCTCACAGCAAGGTGTACGGACCCCAAGCAGCCTAGAGAGGCTTCAGAGGCTCTGAGCCAACAGGCTCCAGTCTGTATTTTTCTCCCAGGGTCTGTGGTTATCCCGGGTCCCTCTGGCTGACAGGGAGGCTTTCGGGGGCTGGGGAGATCTTCTGGGTCATCCAGAGCAAATCTGATCCCTTTGTTCTCAGAGCAAAGCCATCACTAGTTGGGCTGGAGAGATGGCTCAGCAGTTAAGACACAGGCTGTTGCTCTGGAGGACCCAGGTTTGAGTCCCAGCACCGGCATGGTGGCTCACAGCCATCTGAAACTCTAGTTCCAGGGGGTCTGACGCCCTCTTCTGGCTTCTGCAGGCACTGCATGCACAGACATACATGCAGGCAAAACACCTATATACACAAACTAAAAATAAATAAATCTTAAAAACAAAATCAATCCATTACTAGGTCCCTACCTATGGAAAGCCAGTTTTTTATAGGGGGGAGGGGCCAGGCCTGGAGCTGGGAAAGGAGACCAGGGCTGACAGAACCTTACTGAGACACCTGTGCTCTGTTCTTAACACACAGCTAAATTAATCTCCTCCACCACCTTGGGGGTGGGTGGGAGCTAGGTTATCAGCCCCATTTTATGGAAAAAAAAACAGGCACAGAGAAGCAGGTAAAAACAGGCACAGAGAAGGGCGGTGACTTGTCCAGATTGCTCTGAGCTTTCGTTCTCATCCTTTTCCCACCAAGTCATACCCACTTCAGTGCTCCCCAAAGTTCAGAGGACCAGTGGGAGAGCTGAGAGTTCAGGCAGCGCTTCGAGCTTCCATCTCAACTCTCCATTCCTGACTCCACTCCTGGTCTCTGCAACCATTGGCTGCAGAGACCTTCGTTAACTGGAACAGAAGAATGGTGCTCACCGAGGCCGAGGATGGAGGAGGATGGGAAAGCGTGCTGTGCCTACGTCTTGCAGAGCACCAACCTCCATGCGGCGCCTGTGGAACCACAGATTGGGTTCCTAGATGCTCTGCCCTCTCCTCTCTCCTACAGTGTGGTGTGCACACCAACCCACCAGCCATGGCTTTCCCAGTGTCACCAGGAGTTCCTTGATATGATGGTTAGTAGGTGGTCAACTTGACAGGATCATAGAATCGCGGAGACAAAGCTCTGGGTGTCTCTGGTGGAGTTTCTCAATTGGGTTAAGCGATGTTGGAAGGCCAACCCAGGATGTAAGCAGCACCATCCCGTGAGCTGGGTTCTTAGACTGAATACAAAGACGAAAGAGACTTGAGCACCTGCACTCATCCGTCCACTCCCTGGCTGCAGATGCCATGTGACCTGCCCCTCTGGCTTCCATCCCCATGACTTCCCCACACTCTCAGACTGGAAGCCACACAACCCTCCTTTCCTTAAGCCGCTTCTTGTCAGGTGTTTGGTTCCAGCAAGGGCAAAAGCGACCAATTCCCTTGTCAAATTCAGTGGATACTTCATGCGGCCCCTGGTTGGCTGTCCTCACAGAGGCCTGGTACCCTCCTCCTTCAGATGCCCCTCAGCACCTCACCTCACAGTCTCCCCTCTCCTCAACCCTTCCTGAGGCTCCTCCTTCACCATGGCTACGTGTTTGTCCTCCTTCACTTCCCCCACCCTCCATCCTGTCACATCCAGTCGCTCTGTCCATCTAGCTTCAGCCACACTGTCGCAGCCTCAGGCTAGCCCCATGGGATGTCCCCATGCTCTGCACTCAGCCAGTGAAGAGGGCAGTCACCCAAACCCAGACCTGATGCGCCTCCTCCTTGACTCAAACCCTCCATCCACACATGGGAAAGTGAGCTCAGGGGTGCACAGTTCTCTGCCCTAGCACATACAGTGTCCAACGATGCATGCGTGCCCACACATGTGCATTGCATGACCCGAATGGCTGTCCCCGTGGGATACGCTGACCCTTGGAAGTCACACAGTGGAGCCCTGCCATTCCTGCTACCACAGCAATATCAAAGATCTTGCCATCAAATTGTGAGGCAACTGAAAGGCAAGGAAGGCCACACTGATCAACTTCATTTATATGAAGTTTACGAGACAGATAGCTCCAGACCCTCATGGGAGAAGCCAGGACAACAGTCAACCTTGGGGCCTGGAGAGTGGAGGACAAGCCAGGTCTTCTGGACGCTGGGCATGTCTTGCATGTTGAGCTAGCTGGGCTTAGCCTGGTGTGTTTCTCATGAAACCACATCAAGGTGCATATTTACAATGTGGGAATTTGTATATATATATATATATATATATTCAATGATATATTATATCTATGTATATTATATATGAATCATACTTCAATGCAAAGTTAAACAACTAAAATTACCATCAGGTTCTTTATTGCACTCAAGAGAAAACCACAAACTTCATTCTAGACTGGTGCGTACAAGGCCCTTCACGAGCCACCCCAGACCTTGCTGCCTCCTTCCCATTATCACTTACTCCCTTCCCTGGCCCTTCCAGGATCAAGGTGTCCACCAATGCCTGGGAGCCAGAGCCTTCTGCGTTCCATCTTTCTGGAATGCTCCTGCCAATCTATTTCATCAGCCAACTCCCAGAGATCCTCTGGATGTTTCCAGTTCCTGGAGAGTTAGCGTCTAGCAACCTCAGCTGGGTGTTCACATCCAACCTCCGTTCCGGCATCTGAACAACATTGTGCTCCTCTTATCCCTGTCTTGGCTCTGAGCTCCATCTTACAGGAGCCATCTTTGATGGCTTTGTTCTTATATCCCCAGGGCCAGGTCAGGGCCTGGGACAGGGTAAGTGTCAATAAGTCATAAAAATTAAACTGAATATACTCGTGTGTATGACATCTTTTCACTGAAAGGAGCGGGGTGATATAAAGGGAGTGAGAAACGGTTTTATGCACATAAGTTAATGCAATACCTTGACATTCAGAGTCAGAAGTCCCTGAAAAAAAAAAGTCTGTTCAGTCCTGAATACATCCACAACAAAAATATAAATAAAAAAATGTTACCTGTATTTTTTTTTTTTTTTTTTTTTTTTTTTTTTTTTTTTTTTTTTTTTTTTTTTTTTTTTTTTTTTTTTTTTTTTTTTTTTTTTTTTTTTTTTTTTCCTGTTCTTTCATGTCATATAGGCATCCAACAACAAGCCAATTCATGCTAAAGTAAAAAGAACTGATTACCTGTATTTTTTTTTTTCCTTTTTTTTTTTTTTTTTTTTTTTTTTTTTTTTTTTTTTTTCTTTTTTTTCGAGACAGTGTGTTTCTCTGCGTAGCTTAAAATCTACATGTGTTCAGAACAGAGACAAGTTTAAAAAAAAAACATTTAAAGAGCATTTTTACTACATTTAGAAAGTGTGTGTGTGTGTGTGTGTGTGTGTGAGAGAGAGAGAGAGAGAGAGAGAGAAGAGAAAAAAAAAAAAAAGAGAGAGAGAGAGAAGAGAGACCATATGTATATGGTGCCATTTCAGGCATAGTGGTCTATGGAGAACACCTTCCTTCTTATGCTGGGTACATTTACTGGCCCTTTAGAATTCATATGGGGACACGGTTATTAGAGTGGAACATTCTAAAAATGACTTTTCTTTCCTTCCTTCCTTCCTTCCTTCCTTCCTCCCTCCCTCCCTCCCTCCCTCCCCCCTCCCTCCCTTCCTTCCTTCCTTCCTTCCTTCCTTCTCCCACCTCCTTCTCCCCTTCTCAACTCTATCACATTAGTGACTAAGTTTTCATGAACCACTGAGGGCCAAGCCACAGCTAACCCATAGCAACATCCTGTGTTGATAAGAGTTGCTATTCACATGGGAACTGGAAAGGTGACTCAGCAGTTCAGAGTGCCCCTGCTCTCCCATGGGACCCAAGTTCAGTTTCCAGAACTCACATCAGGTGGCTCACAACCACCTGTAACTTAGTCTCCAGAGAAACCAATACCTCTGGTCTCCATGGGCACCCACACTCATGTTCACATACCCATACACAGACACATTATTAAAAATAAGACATATCTTAAAAAAAGTAGTTACTGGCCATGTACGTTGGTACTGCTCTTTTTGGAGACTACCTGACACATCCTACTAGAATTTAAAATATACTGCATATTTGCCCCAGAAATTCATTCCTGTTATCTACCCTCTGAAGAAACACCTGGATACATGCACAGAAATATTTCTTAAAGCACTGTTGGTAACACTAAAGATTGGGAGGAAAATGTCCAAACAGGGGTAGTTAAAAACTGGCATGCTCTGTTAGAGGTTCCACACAGCAGCAGAGCAAGGCATCCTTGTAAGCTTAGACCCACGGTCTTGTCCAAGGGAGGCCTGCCGTTTGCCTGACTCTGTCCTGTGTTCCAAATGTCCCGGTGAAAGACCCTAACCCTTCAGGCTTATACCCCCCAAGCCCCAGGAAAATAAGGAACTAAAAAGAAAACTAGTTCCAAGGGCAAGCTGACCCAATCATTATTCAACTACCCTTGTAACAATGTAAAAAGATTTCTGTTAAGAGATGTGCTCGACTGTGACTGGGATATTTGCAAGTGTTCCAGGAAGGACCACTGTGACCTTTGTGTAAACTCCACTCCTGCCCTGATACCCCCCTTGAGGTTTCAGGAAGAATGTACATGCAGACGTGACTGTACCCACTCTGTGATCAGACCATGATCTTGTGAAATGAAATTGTATGGGAATTGTAATCTTACGGCTTTTGTGGGTCTTTCCTTTAAAAGCCCCCATGTGGCTGCAGTAGGATGCGACTCTTGCTCTTTGGAGCTGAGTTTGCCCTTCTGTACAGTCGCCGCTTCAATAAACCTCATGCTGTTGCATCAACTGGAGCAGAGTCTGGGTTCTTGGGGTACCCACTCGAGACCCTAAACCTTTGGGGTCCAACACCGGAAGCTGATCTGAGGGCCAGAAAGGTAAGCAATGGAGCAGTAGAGACTGAGGTGAGACCCCTGGGCAGGGGCCAATGAGGCTGTATAGGCTCTCAGTGCTCGAGCGTAGCCATCTCAGAAAGAGTCACCCCTGAAGCATGGACTGACTACAAAGATCCCGAGTTCATGAGCTGGGAACCTGACTGAAGAGCCCTGTGCCCGGACAGGTGGAAGACAGGCCTGTGGGGGCAGACAGCACCAGTGTGCATGCCTCTTTAGGGTGATCCTCTACCTGCTGTTCACACCAAGCTTCCAACCTACCCCAGCCATACCCCAGACACTTCCCAACTCCACCAAGTAGAGCCAAAGCCACCTGCAGGACAGACTTGATCACCTTATTTTTATGTATATATTTTTAGGCAGAGTTTTTATGTAGCCAAGGCTGGCCTCAAAATCCCTATGTAGACAAGGATGACAATCCTTGAAATTCTGATCCTCCTTTCTCTTCTTCTAAGTGCTGGGGCCACTGTACCTGGTTTTTCTGCAGTGCTGGGGCCTCATGCATTCAAGGCAAGCACTCTGTGAACTGAGCTACATGTCTGCCCTCAAAGTGGAGCATATTTATTTAAGAAGGCAGGACAGTACCTGGGTTCTTAAATGATCAGCTCAGATCGAAGTTTTAAAAACAAATTCAGTAACATGATGTACATTTTCCCTGACAACCAAGGGAGAGGATGGGGAGAAGTTTGGGAGGAAAGTCAGATTAGTAACAAAATAATTATAGCTTCCTTGTGCACCAGAGCAGTGAGTTGAATCTTGTAACCCCTCTGCCCAGCACGTGGTTCCTCTGTTTTCTCTGCCTGGCATGGTTCTCCATCTCTTCCTTCTGGTTGCTTCCTACTCTGCTTTCAGTGTGGCCTTTGGTATTTCCCCCGGGAGCTACCCTGCACCCACACTGACTTCCACCATCCTGTACTTTCCTTTAGGTGGCATTTAGTGTATTGTATTGTGATACCTACCCACCCTCCGAATGCGAACTAAGACCACCTAGTGTCCCCTCAGCATTTAGCATGGTACTCAGTTCGTGGCAGGGGTTATTTAAGGATGGTTAAAAGGACAGACACGCATCAAACAGATGCGTGGGCAAATAAGGATTTGTTTACAGGGGGCCTGAAAATAGTATGACTTAAGGCCGCTTATTTTCCAACTCTGGACCTTGGTTTGGGTCTATAAAGAGGTGGGCTGGGGGCTGGAGATGTAATTCAGTTGTAGAGTGTTTGCTTAACATCAACCAAACCCCGGACTGGATCCCCAGCAAGCATGTTACCCTAGCACTTCCACTTAGTAAGCCTGGCCTACATAAGATCTTGCCAGGATGTGTGTGTGTGTGTGTGTGTGTGTGTGTGTGTGTGTGTGTGTGTGTGTGTGTGGAGAGAGAGAGAGAGAGAGAGAGAGAGAGAGAGAGAGAGAGAGAGAGAGAGAGAGAGATCCCCGGACTGTCTGGATTGCTAGATCCCCTGTGCCCCACACTCAGTCTCAGACCGGATGTCTGTTGTGCCTCCCAGTGCCCAGTGCTCAAGGCCTCTGCTGCATCCTCTTCTGGGTGTGAGGTATCTGTGTAGCTCTCTCCCCGCCCCTCAGTCTTGAGGTACCTTTACAGCTTCCATATGAGCATGGCCACTGATCCTTCCCAGAGTCCAGCAGGCAGGCAGCCCAGGCAGCTGAGGAGTTGCCTCATCCAGGCTCACCCTGCCCCTGGGGAAGTGCTCTCTCCACTCTTGTGTGATCTTTGTGGAGGCCAGAGGACAACCGTGAGTGTCAGCCACCTTCCACCTTGTTCAGGAGAGGGTCTGTCCTTTGTCACTGTGTGAGACAGGTTGGGTGGTCTGAGAGCTTCGGGAATTCTCCCGTCTCTGTCCTCACATCTCACTGTAGGAACATTAGGATTGCAGATGTGGGCTGCTGCTTCTGGCTTTTGTGGGCTCTGGGTCCCACACTCAGGTCCTCTCGCTTGCACAGCCAGGGCTTTATCCACAGCGCCGTGTCTGCAGCCCTGGTTTAATCTTTTGTTCTGTTTTCTACTCCCTCTTTCTCTGCCCTTCCCTCTCTGTCTCTCCCTTCCTGTCTTGCTTTCTGTGACCTTCTCTGCTCTCTCCACACTCCTGTCCAACCAGCAGTACCCTCCACCTACCCAGGCCTTCCCCTCCCCCAGCCTGGCAAAGGGTGGCGGTCAGGCCTGAATTCCACCCTCACACTGCCCACTGCTCATGCTCCACGAAGGTCAGTGGGCATGTGCTAGATGTCACAATTTCCTAACACGGCCTTGTTGAGGCAGTAGAGGACAACTATGACTCACGGGCAAGGTCATCTGGGCCTTTTCCAACCTAGAGATGTCCTACCTCCATCCCGCCTACGCAGCCTGGCCCCCTCCTGTCTCTTACTGTTCTGGTGTCCTGGCCAGGAGCAATCCCCTTCCTAGGCTGCATTTAATTTCCCCGGGGGCTGCTTGACTCAGTCACCTTTGTCTCAGAGCTTGTTGGGCCCTTACACATCTGAGAGGAATTAGAACCCAGGACATTCAGATGTAGGAGAATCCAAGTAAGAGGCGGCTAGGCAGAGAAAGTAGGAATGGACGGAGGTAGGAACTGACCAGTGAGATTCAGCCCCGATGGATCCTGAGGTCTGCCTTGCCAATGTGTGGAGGGGTCTTAGGCAAACTATTTCCCTGTTCTCAGTTTGCTCCCTGACCTAAAAATAGAATACAGTTCCCACCATGCACTGTTGTAAGAAGTAAAGGTTAAGTCATAAAATGCCCAACACAGAAGGCTCAGGGTAAATTTTACTTGAGGTGGAATTTGGATGCTTGATGAAGGAATAAGCTAGGAGCTGGGGAGCTGGGTTTAAACCCCATCATTGCCTCCTGTGATTGCCACAGGGAGGATGTCCAGAATAAAGAGGAAGTGGAAAGATGAGAAGATGAATCGTAACCAAAGGCAGAGGGTTCACGTCTTAGTAAGTACTACCCGAAAAAAACACAACCAGGATAAAAATGAGTGGAGAAAGATGCCTTTTAGTAAACCAGGGGAGCATTGGGTTGTTTAGGAAGCAGTGCTTTCTGGGAACAAAGAAAGCATGGATGGGATTTATTGGGAAGCCTATATACACTAGTATAGGAAAAACATGTAGAGGCAGGCACATTTCAAAGTACCATCAGTTCAAGGTCAGGGAGCACATGTTCAGAAAGGAAAGATAGCTGCCATGAACACTTTGGGCATGCTCAGTTCAGTATTGCAATGAGCCAAGTTTACTCTAGATTGCCTGAAAGAATGAATCAGAATGACTCTGTGACCTTGGCTGTTTCCTGTTAAATTTCTCAAAAGACTTTCAGCTAAAACAAAAGGAAAGAATATCTTTGAAGATGTGTTAACAATCTTTCAAAGGGATAGCAGCTCTCTCCCCAGGAGGGGTAGGAGTTACACTCTAAAGGTAAATGAATGGTTGTCTCAGTTGCTGGTCAGCTATGGCCTTGCATACATCCCAGGTCCTCACTAAAGCCGAGGTGGAGCATGTACTCTGCAGTATGGAGGAGAATGAAATAAGAAACTTCAAAGAGCATGGTTGGTGCTCAAGAAATACTAGTCCATGTATGAATTATAAATATCATAGTATGAGAATTGAAATTTGAAATTCATCATTTAAGGACGAAACAATACAAAACGGTAGGGTGGTTGCTCCGTTTAAGCCTTCACTGGTAAGGATCATGGTAAAAGGGCCTGGCCTGTTTACCGTGGCCCTTAGGCCCACAGCTGTTGAGAGAAGGTGCCTGGAGATTTTTTTTTGCAGGTTTTGATCAAATGTCCAGCAAGCTTCTGAGGAGCCAGACATCCAGCCCCAGGGGAACTATGATTGGAGCAGGCACAAGGAGGCTAAGGTCAGAGGGACAGTCCTGCCAATGAGGACAGAGGCCCAGGGGCTTGGCTGTTTCCATGACTACAGCTTTATTCTTTCTTATGGTAGTGATCTGGGCACCAGGCTCCTGTCCCACCTAGCATGGGCCATGACCCCATAGGAGGCAGGCAACCGACTCCTGATTCTACTGGCTGCCCTTAGACATACTGCATGTCACTGTATCTGTGCCTCAGCTCCTGCTGTTCCTCACACCAGGGTCATGTAGTTCGGCCTTCTCTTTCGGCTAATAGCCTGCCTATCCTCAACTCTACTTTGAACCCCAAGATCTGGTCAGGATGACTCATTACTAACTGACTCTGGGAAGGTTACCTGAGTCAGTGAGCCCCAGTCCACTAACTGGCAAATGGGGTTGTTTGTCCCTTCCTGGGAGTCTTACGATCATCAGGGAGAGAATTTACATGAGACTATGACTGGAGCATAAATTTATACTGACACTTTCTTCAGTGAAAAACGAGTCTTGCTTTCTGCCTTATGTTAGTTGGCTTATGTCCCTCAGAATGAGAAGTCCTTAAGGACTGGGTCATTCATATCCTTGATGTCTAACCCAAGACTCAATTCATCATGGAGTCTGTGGAGGGTGGTGGCCCTGGCCCTGAATTCCCACAGACAAACAAGGCCATATTCTTTGCATGATCAATGTGAGGATCATTCTCTGATCATCCAGTCAATTAACAAATGCTTAGTGATCATCTATTAGACACGAGGTTTGTCTACAGAGCTTGGGTGACGTCAAGCAAAAGTCACAAGCCTTCTGTTAGAGGGAGCAGACGACCAATAGCAATGGACTTTAGGAGGTGACAAGTTCTCTGGATAGAAATAGATTGACACTAGAAGGGTTGGGCCAGTGCAGGCCTCTCTAGGAGGGCTGGGAGTATGGGAGGGTGTTTTCTAGACAGAGGTCCCTGGGAGTGTGTTCTTGGTCAAGAGAGCAGGGCAAAGGCTCTGAGGTGGAGCCTACTTGGCTTGCTAAGGTGGAGCTGGACTCCGAGGAGTCCAGGTGTGATGAATGAGGTCACAGCTTAGGAGAGGCATGAAAGGCCACTGGGGAAACTTTGGTTTTTCCAAGTGGCTTTGGAGCCTTGGGAAGCTCTGACCAGAGAAGTCACCCTGTTTGCCACTGTTTTAAAAGGACTGCCCCACTGGGCATTTTCATGGGCCCCAGCTCCCCTTGTAGCTCTATCCCTGAGTGAGTTATTTCTCTATCCTGCCTCATTCTCCTCTGGAAAAAGTAGATTAATACTATGTACCTCCCAGATCCTTGGCAGAAATTCCTGTCTGCTTCTAGACCTAAGAATAGCAGTCCTGAGCAGTTGGTCGGCTTCACTCATGAGCACAGCATGGCTCATGCTTCCTGGCTGCTCGGGAGCCCAGAGTGTAAGGCTTGGCCCACGGCAGGCATGGCCACCTTCACGCCATTCTGATGTCGTTCCTGGACTTGGTTCCTTCACACCTACTTTAAAAATACATTTTAAATGTTATCGCCTTTAAATGATGCCTTTTAAATAACATTTTCCCCCTCAATTACAGAAATAAGACCTGTTACTGTTAGCTATTTGGGGAAATACACAGGAAAAGGACCATGAATGAAAGAAAATATGTGTAACTCAAAGATAGTACTTTAATCTTTCTATAGTATTTCTTGTCACTGAGTATATGTGTGTGCGTGTGCATGCATGTGTGTGTGTGTGTGTGTGTGTGTGTGTGTGTGTGTGTGTGTGTGTGTGCGTGCGCGCATAGCCAGAAGAAAATGAAGCTACTAAACATTTTCCATCCTTCCCCCAGTTCCCTTAACCTCAAGCCCTTGGCCTTACTCAGCTGTAGGGCATGATGTCTTCATGCTGGGCTGGGTCTCTCAGGCAGTGTTATTGGACCATCTTGGCCTTTGTGGTTGGAGGGTCAGCCACTCATTCAGAAGGCCTGGTGAAGGGTCAAACCCTCACAGTCCAGAGCAGACAGCGTTCTGAGTGAGGGAGAGCTGGAAGAAAGGTGAGGGGTCTGGCTGGGTACACCTCATGCTGTCCCAGAAAGACAGCATGTGGGAAACAGCAACCAGACGCAGAGGGCTGCTGTGGGGCTCTGGGAGCAGGCAGAGGCTGAGGGCCGAAGAGCAGGGCCTGGCTGGAAAAGCAGAGGCAGCTGAGGGAGACAGACTATGAGAGCCTCATAAATGTCCCCTGCCCCAGGAAGACTCAGGACAGCTGAGGGAGGATCTGGGTCCCTGGAGTGTGAACACAAGTGGAGTGACCTGCAGCCTGTATGCGAAGCAGCTGAGTAAGGCAGTGTGTCCTTTCATAATCCTGGGGGCTTGAAGTTGGTGTCAGAAACTGGAAGTGTTGGCAGGCTGCATACCCTGGAGTCTTCGGGACGGACTTTTCCCTTCCTCTGCCAGCTGCTGGTGGCCGTCAGTCCTCCATGAGGGCGGCTGCGTATTTCCCTGTGCCTTCTGCCTCAGTCTTTTCTGTGTGTCTGTTAATCTCTCATGATAGGCCCCTCCCTTCCAGAGCATCATCTTAACCAGATCTTTTGCCACATAAGGTCACGTTCCTTGGTTCCAGGGCTTTGGAAGTGGATGTATCTGGGGGTAGGGACATTGCAGTAGCCAAGAACATTGCTTGGAATCAATAGGCCTTATGACTGGGCACAAAGATGGCTGGCGGTGACCAGTGGGAGCTGGCCAGTCAGGGCTCAGACAAGATTATGAGATGTCTGTCTTAGGGCAAGCCACTGCAGACAAGAGACATCTGAGGACCTACCTATTGAAATAGGAAAAGGAGGTGGGGACAGGGACTCAGAAATGATTGAGGGTGAATTTCTACCCTGTAGAGTGGTAGCTTATCATAGAAATTAAACTTTATTAGGAAAATGAAATTAGCAGTTTTTGTGTCCTTGTGTGGTCTAAAATTATAACTCATTATTTACATACATGTGAACGTAAGTAGATATATAATTCTTAACCCCCAAATGAGTTCTTATCAATAAATACTAGTTTGTAGGCTAATTATTCTAACCTAATAAAGTGATTTAAACAATTTTCTGTGTTGTTAAATGTCTTTGATTTTGACTGTCTTTGATAGTCTGCTGATAATTGAGTGTATAATTCTATACATATCACACTATCTTGTAATTTTATGAAGTCTTAGCTTGGCCACTACACTGTAATCCCAGCACTCAGGAGGCTGAGACAGGAGGTTTTCAGAAGTTGAAGCCAACCTGGGCACATAGTGAGTTCCAGGCCATCCTGGGCTATAGCATGATCCCCTATCTCAAAAAAAAAAGTGAGAAAGAGGGGGAAGAGTAGGAGAGAGAGAGAGAGAGAGAGAGAGAGAGAGAGAGAGAGAGAGAGAGAACACTCTTATAAGCCAATCAAACCTGCTTTTCTTTTTTGACAAATGGGAAATCAACATATTTATTGAGTTGCTATGAGGTTGCTATGAGAATTAACTATAATTCTGTATATGTAAAATTTAGAACTGAATTTTAAAAAATTCAATCCAAGTTGAATTTTAAAAATTGGATTTAAAATTCATTAAAATTGGAATTCATCAAAATCCATTATCTCTTACTGCTGGAAGGGTGCTGTCCAAATCAGAAAGCCTCCTTCTCTCCCTACCCTTCATATCTAATCGTTGCCAGCTCCCACCCCTTCTCCTCAGGGACCCTCTCAGGATCAACCAGTTCTGCCCACTCTCATGGCTTTTTCCTGACTCAAGCTCAGGCTTTTTCCTGATTCAAGCTCTATCTCTGCTCTATCTCAACCCCCTCCTGGCTAACTTCCTTTGGGTTGCTCCCAAAGCAGATCCTGAGATGATTTAGGTAATTTGTTTGGGAAGTATACGCTCATATAAATAAGTAAACATTGGAGAAATTGGGGAGAAAAGACAATAAAATAGGGAGGGAATGAGCTCTGGTCCCTGGGGACCCTGTACGTGGAGTAGGGTCCTGTGGAAGCCCTTCTCTTTCTCTTCGTGGGTCAGAGGCAGGAGGTGGGAATCAGTCATGGTTTCCTGAAGCTAGGATGGTCTTCTGGGCTCCAGAGTGGGTATCACAGCATCTGCTGGCTTAGTCTTTACCTCAGTCTCCCCCTCTAAAACAGGGATTCCCAAGACTGTGGGTTCAAGGCTGTGCCTGAACAGGGCCGTGGTTTTCAACCTTCCTAATGCTGTGACTTTAATACAGGTCCTCATGTTGTGGTGACCCCCAGCCATAAAAGTATAGTTGTTACTACTTCATAACTGGAATGTTGCTACTGTTACGAATTGCAATGTAAATATCTGATATGCGATCCATGTGAAAGGGTCGTCCGACCCCCAGGTTGAGAACCACTGGTATAGAGGCCCAGGCAGAGGGGCAGTGGGACAGACACAACAGGATTGCAGGTGGGCCTGCCCCTTGTCCAAATCACACAACTGAACAGGGTGGAGCTGGACTGAACTATGGATGAGAATGAATGAACATCGGGTCTTCCTTGGATCAGACTGAATTGGAAAGCGGATGTTCTTAGCTTCAGGTTGCAGAGAAGGGGGGCAATGAACCCTTTGAGATTGCACATTGGCCATGACTGATCCCCCCACACAGCACAGAGTCTACCCTATGCCTCTGAAAAAGGCACTTAAGGGGTAAAGATGTATTCCAGACATCATGGATGCCAATTCTTATCTTCATAAACTCCCTGCAGATCTTAACAGGGGGAAAAAACTGCTCCTACTGGAATGCTGCCAGTGTTGATGACTAAAGGGACTCTCGTGTCTGAGATCTGCTGAGGGATCAGCTGTCTGTATGACAGTGAGTTTCCCCAGGAGCTCTGTGACATGGCACCTACATGGGACTCCCAAAGAAGCTTGGGGTCTGGATCTCAAGGATGGCTGTAAACAGACCCCGTGGCCTTCAGCAGAACAGGCCCTGCTGGGTCCTCTTGGAAGCACAGACTTTGTTATGTGCTGATTAAATACTGAATCCAGCAGCTACTTCCTGGTGCAAACTAGCCAAGAGCTTGGGTCTGGGGCACACAGATGATTTCTACTGGCAGAGGTGTAGGTGATCAAGACAGGAGGCCACTTCAATGCTGGGATGATGGTGGCTACCACAAAGGATATGGCTGTGGAAGATGCCAGTGTTGCTTTTGAAGAACGATGGATAATAAAGCCATTTGTGCAGAATACGAGGAGCATCCCAGAGTTAAAGAAAGAAACAAGAGAAACAACTCCAGAGTTCGCAAGCTGCTTGGAATGGCGTCATGCCCACACATGATGACTGTTTAATGATAGCCTGTCAGATGAAAGATGTTTTCATTAGCTGTTCTCAAGAAGAAACCCAGGAAATGTTAGAAGGCAGCAAAGAAAATTTGCAAGAAGAAATTGATGCCGTAGAAACCAGATTGGCATCCATTCCATCTTCTTCAAATGGTAAAGAAAGGAAACTCATTTTGGGGCTGAATGATTGCTTACTAGGTTAAGAGCACTTAACCCTCTTCTAGAGGACCTCAGCTTGGTTCCTAGTGCTCACAAGCACCTGTAACTCTAGTGCCAAGGGATCTGATGCCCTCTTCTGGCCTTCTTGGGTACCTGCACTTACATGCACATACACACATATATAATGCATACTTTAAAAATAAATCTTTAAAAAAATTTCATTTATTTAATGGAAACTTGCCTATTTTCACATCTTGCTTATTTATTTTTAGAAGAAGTCAGTATTCATAATATGCATTTTGCATAATAAAAGTCAAGTTTAAGAGCTTTGTGTTGTGTTATGAATAAACAAACAAACAAACAAATAAACAAATAGTCTTGTATGCCAGGATGGAAGGAGGCACAAGGCTACACAGTGGCTTGATGAGATAAATGAAAAGGAAGCTTCCTAGACAAGGTGACAATGAGATGGGTATTGACGAATGACTGTAAGTAGGAGTGTGTTGAGTGGGTACATTATGGGCATCCCTTCACTATTTATATAGTCAGGCTTCTTGATACATATGGGCTAAATGAAAATGATATACACAGGAACCTTGTGGCTAAGGAATCTGAGGCCCAGAGAGGCAAAATGACCTGCCTTGTGTCACACAGCACCTGGAGACAGATCAAAGACTCCAACTCCCTGGGTCCAAATCTTTCCTTATTGGGCATGACTCCAGAGGACAGACAGGCAGTGGTGACAGCATAGCTTCCTGCTCTGAGTGTGCCCATGCAGGGTTATACCAAGCCCACACCTGCGCCCACACTGACTCATCAGCACAAATAGATATGCCATGGTCCTTTAGTTTCTGTCTTCTGTGCTTCTCTCCACCTCTCAGGCTGGGCGAACATCAACGTTCAGATATGGTAGGTCATAGCCTTCCTGCAGCTGGTGTCACCTGCCTGGGTGGGGTGAGCATGGGGCAAGCATGGCGTTCAGAGGGGTGGGAGCTGGTGGCAGGCTCCTCACAGCACAGCTCATGAGGAAGCAGAGAGCTGTGGGCTATAGCCTTCCAGCACCTACCTCTCGTGGCTGCTTCTGCCAGCGAGGTCCAGCCCGAAAGGCCCCACAGACTCCCAAAATACTGCCACCAGTTGGAGAACAAGAAAGACTGTAGGGACAGTTGATACAGAGGATGGAGGCTGAAGTATGTGACTTTTTATGACCCCGACTTCAGAAGTAGTTACAAGACACCGCGCGGCTGCAGCCTATCACTTAAGGCAGTGCTCAGCATCTGAGGAGTTCCAGGCCACAGGATATGAACCTTCCCTCTCGACTGGGAGGGGCAGGACCCTCAGAAAGCATTTAAGAGCAAGTGTTGTCCCAGCTATCTTTGGAAAATACAGCCTGCCGTGCCCGGTTCACACCCGAATTTAACAGAGCGTCCAGTCTCTGTAGTGGTTGAGTTTATTACAGGCTCCCTGGCTGTTTACATTGTAAATGTCTTGGAGTTCTTCCCTACCTCAGCTTCATAAAAGAATGTTTCTCACCACGTCTTCAAACGCTGACAAAAACAACTGGCTCACCTGTGTTACAGACCTTGACCCACCTGAACCTGGTTTCTGTGTAGGTTGTTGAGTGTGGATCAAGTTGCAGCTTTCCCGTAAGGACACCGGAAGTGGCAGTCCCACGTGGACAAGGGTTTTCTCTTCTTCTTTCTCCCAGTGCAGCTGTCATTTCTCAGGTTTCCACACGTGCACAGCTGGTTTCTGGGCTCCCTCCTCTCTCATTACCTCACTGTGTTCACTGTTTCTCTCCACAGCCACATTTTTGTAATTTCCATGTGGCCTGTGATCCGTCTCAATAGCTTGTTGGACAGGGCCACTAACCTTATTTTTCCTTTTGGGGGCATATCTTGGCCTTTTGCTCACCCACTTAAAGAGACGAAGCAGCAGCAGCTTATATTGTGGGCTATGATGGCCTGGTGGTTAAGGGCACACACTGCTCCAATAAATTCAGTTCCCAGCACCCATACTGGGTGGCTCACCCATAACTCCTGCTTCAAGGGGTCCTACACCTTCTTCTGATCTCTAAGGACACCCACACATACCCCAATACACACACAATTAAAAATAACAAAGTAAATCTTCTTTAAAAGCCCATACACAAGTGACTTACACAATTCTCTGGAATAATCACTAGAATTTGGATTGGAAAGGCATACAATCTATAAATTCACTATTGACACCAGTAATTGGGATCTTTTAATATATGGGATCTGAAATGTTTTGTTTCTTTATAGGTCTCTGTTGGTGGTTCTCAACCATGTTTAAAGTTTTTCTCATAAAAGCCTTGTTTGTCTATTATTAAATTTGCTTCGAAGTTCATTTTAACATCTGTTAGTATTAGAAATACATCTTTTAAAATGATGTTTCTGAACTTTATGTCGTCAGGATATACAATGTGCCTGTTTTGATATATTTATCTTATATCCACGCACCTTGCTAAACTCTTGTTTCCATTATTTGTGGGTATTTATGATTTCTACATAGACAATAGTATCTTGCGCAAACAATGGGCTTTAGTTTTTTCTTTTCGTATCTTTATATTTCTCATTTCTTGGTGTTATTTTATTGTGATGTCCGGGGTCTCCAAAGGGAAGGCAATAGAAATTACAGCAGCAGAAATCTTTATCTCCTACAGAGTTCTAAAGAGGATTTAAACAACATCCCCCTGGTTATCCAGCGTTTGCTCATAGGCTTTTGTAGGTGTTCTTTTATGAAGTCAAAGGAGATTTTGTCTCTTTCAAGTTTGCTGAGTTATTTTTAGAATCATGAGTGGACATTGAACTTTATTGAATCCATTTTTTTTTTCATTTATGAGATGAAGTATAATCTTTCTCCTTTAATTCCCTGTTGCAGAATGCTAGGATTAGGTTTGGCTGTAAATGACTAAAACCCCCAAAGTATTGGCTTTCCTATGAGGGAGCTGTCTTTCTTAGAGACGGATCTAGAGCAAACAGCACAGGAGCAGTTTGGTAAGAATGCACCAGGAGGCGCTCCAGGCCACAGGTGTGACGCAATTCCTCCAGCGAGCTGACACTGTTGGTCCTTGTCCCAGGGTGGGTAGGAGGGTGGGACAGGGGCAAAAGCCTGGCTCACCTGAAGAAGGGCTCCTGGAAGTTGGTGCCTGAGATCTCATATGTTTTATTGGGGATTTTAACGTTCGTGCTCCTATAAACATTTTACTCTACCTATAGGCTTTGGTTTTGATATGGCTGAATTGTGATAACTAGAGGTTATTCATTTCTGGAAGGTTTGACATTGCTTATGGGGAAAACCCTCTTTGGAACATTTCCTTGTGTGCACACATAGAGAAAATATCCAAATATGCAAGCCAAACATGTTTATATTTCCTGAACAAACTATCGTGACCTACAAAACAAGGCTGTTTCCCTACATACAACAGAACCTTCAAAAACCACAGCAAGGGCATGAATGCATTATCTCCATCCACTCCTTACGCTGCTTGTGGGTTCCTACAATTGTCCCAGGGAAGTCCTTTAGAGCCAATGATCCGGTGTAAAGTCTCTCACTGTCCACCTCTTAGACTCGAGACCGAGGCGGAACTGCAGACCTGCCCTGCTTTTCCCATGCTCGAAGCTCTCACAGATTACAGGCCGTTTCCTGGAAGATGCGCTTCACTACGACTTTGTCTTGTGGCTCCTGGTGACTAGATTCAGGTTTGACTTCTTGAAAGGAATGTTTCAGGAGTTTTAAGTATTGAGCTTGAACCCTTTTTTTTTTTTATTGGTGGCTGCTTTAAGCCAACAGTGGTTTTAATGTTTATGACTTATTCACTACTATAGGTTGTTTCCATTCCTAAAGAGCTGTCCTCTTCAGGCTGTCTTTTAAGTTTACATTTTGATCTGTAGTAGCTTCCTGTCAGGTGCAGTGACTTCACCCTGTTCCAATCCTGATGGTTTGCTCTTTGGTCTCTTGAATAGTGCTTGTCAGGCTTCCCCATCATAAAATCTTGGAGCAAAAGGATCTTTTCCCATCCCTTTCACAATGAACAGCATTTTGTGGGAAGGTGTTTTGAGGGTGTGTAAATATCCCATGCGTCATTAAATGTCCCCTCCCTCCTTTCTTCTGTCGCTAATATCTTGGGTTCCTGGTTTCATTATTTTATTCAAGGACTCAGTCTGTTGTGGCCATTATTTATTTTGATGCACAGAGTAATCCAGCTTTGCCCTATGGGAACCCTCTCTGGTTCTTTCTGAAATGTCCAACATTCTTTGAGCATGCTCTTTCTGACATCTCAAGCTGTTCCGTGTTTACTGTGTATTCCCTACCCCTGGGCTTGGAGTCAATCATGTTTGCCAGAGGCTTTGACTCCATTGCTTTTGGGGAAGGGTGCCCTCCCAGGCCCTGTCAGCAAAGTAAGCAAAAGAATGTATCTCCCTACGGGTCCGTGCCTCCACCCTCAATTCTATGCCGACGCCACAGGATTCACTCTTTCATGGTCTTCTCACTCAATCGTATAGAACTCTCGCATGACCCTGCTGGCCCAGTGTGAGGACACCCCCCTCTCTCTGCCTGGAGGCTGACAGCTGGTGCTGGATCCCACCCTCCTCATGCCCCAGGACCTGGCACAGGAGAGGCAGGTAGAAGTGAATGTTAGTCGCCCTCACCCACGCGATGCTCAGTCTGACACAATGAATCCGGAGTTCAGAAAGTCAAGGCTTATTTTACGAGCTTGTCTCTTCCTTATGCACTGGAAGAGAAGCATTTGCTTTCCAAACCAGCAGGAACTCCTAAGCCCAGCCCTGCCACACCTTCTTCCCTCCCCTTTGGGGCTTCCTGACCATCTCTTTCCTCCGAGTTTATTTTACTTGTCACTCTCTTTGAATCTCATATTTGCAGCTTGACGCTCTCACTGCATTGAGGGTCTCTGTCTTCTCATCTGAGACATGGGAGAGGGACGACCACTGCATATTCTCTCTTTTCCATGCATTGGTCCTGAGCCGCATCCTTTATGTGTTCCTGGTCTATTTATTATTGCATATTCCTTCCTCTGCCTCTCATTCTCTTCGGACCTCCCTCCCTACTTCCTCTTTTATGATCCCCCTACTTCTGCCTTCCAGCATTTACTTCCTGTCTTAACCTTTCTCAAATCTAGCTCTCCTGCTCTCTGGCTTTCTGTTTCTCGCGTGTCTCTGTCTCCCTCCACCCTCCTTTCTTTCCTGCCCCTGGCAGCTTTGCTGGGAATCCTTCTCTGACCTCATTGCTACTTGGTTCCTGCCTCCTGCTGTCTCCCTGCCACTGCTGTCTAGTCCTTCCCTTGCTGATGTTTCTGGGTTCCTGCCCATCTCACCATCCCTGACCAGAGCTCCCTTCCCATGGTACCCTGGCGGAGGACTAGGAGTTGATGCTACGTGGCTTCTTCTTCTCCCCAGCCTGTGGCAGTAAGAGCCACTGTGAGGCTGGCCTGGGGAAGCATGCTGGCCCAGCTGGCAGCCTCTGTCTCAAAGGAGGCTTTGCAAGCAAGAAATGGCACTCAGCTGGCAGGAAGCTGGCCACAGCCTGAACTCTAAGAGCAGACAGCAGGTCCACAAGCAACCTCAGTCCTGGTGGGCGGTACAACCACGTGCCACATGTGCACATACACACACACACACACACCCCTCCCCACAGCTGGGCACCAGCCTGGCACTCAGCTTCCTTGGGAACTGCTGCTTCTGTTCAGGTTCCACTTAGGATCACTTCCTCCCTCCCTTTGGAGTTGACTCCGGCCTTAATTGCCAGCTCTGGCTCCAGCGTGGCCCCTGAAATGTTCTCTATGCAAGTGTGAATGAAGATTCAGTGGGAAGGGAACAAGGATGAACCCATCCGCAGTTTAGAAGCTGACTGGCACCCCATCAGGCTGGCAGAGTCTTCATCTTATAGTGTGGCTTCCATGCTTTTCTAGAACTCAGCTCTAGCATGTGACATTTGCCGTGTAGCCACAGTTCCAGGTGCGCCTGTCATGCCATAGGACCTCCAGAGTCACCTTGCAAGGCAGGCACCATTATCCTCCACATCACAGGAGAGGTCACAGGTCAGGCGGAGACAGGATTATCAACCTAACTCCTGTCATATTGTCCTCTGTTCATAGTGACAACCTAGGCCTGAAGAGATGGCTGGGGGATGGGATCAACTGAGTCGGCAATTGGACCAGCTTTGGGGAAGGCTCAGCAGAAGGAAGCATGTTAGATCTACTGTCCCAACAGGGGCCGTGCCAGATCTAGCCAGGATGACAGTGTGTGAGGACAGACGCTTTAGGGTAAGAGCTGGGAAGACAGACACATCACAGCCCCTTCAGAAGGAAGAAGGGCCAGGCCTGCCTGTCTAGGCATGGCACCTGGTGGTTTATCCACACAGAGGGCCTGCTTCCTCCCTGGCTCACCATCCAGGGCCTGCGGAGCTCTGAAGGGTCAGCATCTGTGCTGTACACTCTGCAACTCCTGCAAATACTGAGTCAAGTTGGCCCTAGTGGGGCCCTGGCCAAGGGGGGAAAATGGACAGCTGTTTACACCCCATGCCCCAGGGCGCTGTTGGTGCTCAGTTCGCATAAGTGGGGCTCCCTCTTACCATACACTATATGGCTCATGGCTTCTGCATCTCCCACTTACACCTATTTGCTGCCAGCTTTATGCGGGTGGCAGGTCCCCCTGCAGCCTGCCCACCACTGCTTCTGTTATTTAGCTGCCGATGAGGATGACCTAGCAGAGGGTTCATTCACCTGCACAGCCGTGAGGATGGAGGGGCAGGAAGCACCAGACTGGGGATCTCCTTCTCAAGTCAGTTGCTCTTCTGCTGTGTCTCGGCCTCCATCAGGTCCTAAGTGTCTGCCTGCTCTGCTGGATTATGGCAGCCACCCTCGTCTGCCGACATCAAAACGGCTAGCAGAGCAGGCGATGGAAGGCAATGGAACCCACATGCATAGAGACTGCATTTCCACAAGCAGGACCACCGGACAGGACGCCCTGGAGAACTTCATGAGGGATCAATGTGAAGGAAAGGCCCTGTGAGCCCAAGACTGGGAGCACAGCCATGCCCTGCCAGAAGACGCTGACCCTCTTGTGTAGAGGATGTTGGCTTGCTCTGAGTGAAAACCACACCAAGGCTGAGGAGATACAGAAGCAGACTTGTGATGCAGCACCTGCAGGAGAGGTTGTAGACCAGGACACAGGAGGCTCTGGACACTGCCTTCCCGTGAGAGCTTCTCTCCATCTTCAGACCTGCCCTCGAAAGACCAGGGGACCAGCTGCACATGACATCCCTTCATTGGTTTTTTGTTCTGGGCAGGACTGACAGCTCAGAACAGACAGCTGTTTGACTAGTGTTCTCTCTCTTCCTCTTCCCCTTCTCCCTGCCCCCTGTCTGTCTGTCTATTTCTGTCCTTCTCTGTCTGTCTCTGTCCTTCTCTGTCTCTGTCTGTCTGTCTGTCTGTCCCCCCTCCACACACACGTGTGTGCTGGGGATGAACCCAGGCCTTGTACATGTTAAGCAAGTGCTTTACCACTGAGCCACACCCTAGCCCTCAGGTTTTTGAGACTGGGTCTCACTATGTAGTTCAAGTTGGCCCCAAACTCATGATCTTCCTGCCCCTGACTCCCAAGTACTAGGATTATATGTGTGTACCACCATGCTCCTCTTTCTTTCTTTCTTTTTTTTTTTTTTTTTTTAAAAATTTGCTTTAAAAAAAAGCTGTATAGAACCTGGCTTTGCTTTTTGCAGAGTGCCACCGGTGGATAGGGAGCCCACAGGTTGATTCCTTGTCCTGGGATAAATATCTGGTGCTGATTAGGAATGACTGACAAACCCAAATGGAGAAGTGAGCATCCTTACACCCCGTTAGGGTGGCAGACTTGCGCTTTCTCCCGGAGGTGCGAGCCAAGCCCCTCATGGAGATGCTGCTTTTGCACGTTGCCGGCTTACAGCTGGTGCTCACCATGGCGTGTGAAGTGTGCACTTGGCATCCTCCCAGGTGGCAGGATGAGCCCATTTAACCCAAACCCATGTGTGTCTGCAATGACCTTCCCCGGCCTCAGAGCACAACCTCCCCCCATCCCCCCCCCCCACTCCTCTTTAATCGCATTTTATCTCCTTTCAGGGAAACCTCGCACCGGGAGGTGTTTAGATACTGGACAACTTACTTCCCACCTCACACTTGCTGGGTGGTCTCGGGTGACTAAGCTCCAAATGCTTCACACTGCAGTACATTCCATTCACTTCTTAAACACGTGCAGAAGGCAATAGTGTCACTGTTTCCCCTTGAGACTCCATGGCAGTTGGCGGGTGCCACTCGAGTATCGAATCTGTGCTTTCTGTCTCTGTCCTATGCTCCCTGGACTCCGGCCTGGCCTCTGCACCTTGAGTCCCTCGTCTTCCAGAGCTGCCAACACGCTGCCATGAAGGCTAGCTCTCACTACAGGTGTGCTGGATGGCAGGAGGCAGTTCATTAAGAACTCTAGCGGAGGTCAGTGAGTGCAGTCCGGGTGCCCTCTGCTGGAAGAAATGCTGTGATGACATTCTAAAGTGCATTTAGTCCATCTGCCTGCCATCATTCTGCTATTCACTTATTCACCTGCCTGTCCAGGTACCAATCATCCATCCACCCATCCACCCACAAATCCTTTGATCCACTCATCCACATTCTCATTAATCCATCCATCCATCCATCCATCCATCCATCCATCCATCTATCCACCCACCCACCCACCATCTGCCTACAAGTACATGATTCTATCCATACACCTACTCCTACAGCCACGATTGTTCCCTCCCTCCCTCCCTCCCTCCTCCCTCCTCCCTCCCTCCCTTCCTCCCTCCCTCCTCTCTCCCTTCCTCTCCCCACCCCCCAGTATCACCATCCCTTTTCACTGGCTTTTCATTGCAGCATCCCCAAGTCTTCCTCTGCACCAGTCCCTACACAGGCCTCAGTGCCACCGCGAAGGATAAATAGAGCCCCCCACCCCGCCCCACGTGCTTCTTTCCCGTTTGCAGAGCACTTTCCCATCCATCAGTAGCTCAGAAGCCTTAAGATCCCCTTTTACTGGACGGGGAAACTGAAACACTGTACTGCCCACAGCAGCACACAGACATAGTCTTTGCAGACAGTGAGATGTCACTAATTTTGTCACACTGGTCAAGTGTCTTGGGTTCTCTGAGCCTTAGATTCCATTGGTAAAGTTGACTATTTGATGACTATTTGCCATGTGTGGCTCTGGGAAATCAGTGGGCAGGGCAGCAGGGGCCCCTCTTAATCTTGCTCCATTACATTATAATGAAGCTTAGGAGACACAGAAACATCACACAGTGCCAAGGTAGTGCCACCATGTCACGTCATTGTCATGATGTCTCTAAGAATGGAAGGGGATGGCTGGCGTGTTTTAAGACATTTTCAAAGTTTGTTACTGTACTTAGGTGTGGCTGGCCTGGTGTTCTGCCTCCCACAGACCCGGAATCAACTGAGCTCACACCAGTCTTTCTTCCCGTGGGTTGTTCTGTCAGTCATTTGGGCAGAGTAATGACAAACTAATGGATACAACCGTTTTCCCTGCCCAGCCATTCCCAAATTACAGGGTCACGAGCAAAATAACCAAGAGTTGTATTAAACATTTACATTCCAGGTATCTTTCCCTCATTAGGTGACTAGAGCAGAATGCCATACTCTGCTTGTCCCCTTCAGAATTCAGAGAGATACTTCTAGAACATACAACATGTGCCTTGCACAACTGTGTAACTCCATGGAAGTTACCTTCTGTGCATCTCAGTTTCCCCATCTGCAAAATGGGACAACAGTTGTAGCGTTTGGAACATTCAGTCTAAGCCACACCACTCCACACAAACTTGATTTCTGTTTTCCCAGCTGGAGTGCTGTAGTCTGGTGTGGCTTTTCACCAGAGGCCACTGCTTCTCTCCAGGCGGTCAGCTGTCCATGGGGCTCCACAGCCTGACCCCATCTTTAAAATTTTTTAAATTATTAATTAATTTATTTTGAGTGTACCTGTGCCAGAAGGAAACTGTGGGAGTTGGCTTTCTCCCTCCACCATTCGGGTCCCCAGAATCGAATGCAGGTGGTCAGACATGGCAACAAGCATCTTTACTAGCTAGCCATCCTGCCAGCCCTGTCTTGAGCATAGACCCTTCTGAGCAAGGGCCTCTGGGAGCTACACAGTTTGACTGCACACTTTATGCTGTACTCCCTGTATTAGGAGGGCTAGGAAATGACCATCCCAACAAGACAATGGAGTTGAGTTGTTGGAATTGAAGCTAGGAGTCTGTGAAAAGTATTTACCTAAGTAGAAGGCCTGGGTTCCTTTCCTGGAACCACAGAATAAATGAAGAGTTGAGTCATGAAATTCAGGAATATTCTCCTGTATTTGTGCAATACAGGGATAGACTTTTTGCTGAGGAAGACAGGGATCCAGCAAATTGTCATAGGTGGTAGCATGGGACAATATCTATTCTGGGATGTCACAGGGCTCTGGCACTAAGCCCCTGTGACAATGATAGTGATTATAAAGATAATGGAGAGCCAAGAGAGCATACTTACAGTCACATAGTCCTTAACAGGGATTCAGTCTGAGGAGCACATTGCTGGACACTTGCACGGATGTGTGACCATTAAAGTCTACACATACAAACCTTGATGGCATACATCAAGCCTGATCCATGCTTAGACCACACAATCACACTGTCACACATGCAGTCTGTCATTGATTGCTATGTGATGTCTGTCTGTATGTAGGGAATAAGGGATGTAAATTATGATCACATAATTGAGGGCATGTGGTTGAAAGAAAGCATCCATAAAATCTAAATGGAATCCTTCACGTGCTGCAGGGACAGCTAAGGTGCAGTGGAGGCCCACACTCAGGATCTGATGGCAGCATTCAGTCATGACCTCTTCTACTCTAAAGGGGGGACATTGATGGACAAGGATGGGACCCCAAGTCACATGGGGCAGACATTTAGGAGACCAGGGAGGAGTGTAAGAATTCTAAAACTTCAAGTTGCCCTGAACTCCTTTGCTAGTAAATACAGTCCCTGCAGGCCTTTCTGAGCACCCCCATGGCTACTCCCCCTCCCCAGAGCATGTCCTCATCACTTCATTCCTTTCTGAGCACCCCCATGGCTATTCCCCACCCCCAGAACATGTCCTCATCACTTCATTCCTTTCAGACCACAGCCAGGGGTCCATTCCAGCAGAGCCTGGAGAACCCCCAGGTTCAAACTGCCAGCAATCGGTTTCAATGTTAGCATGTAAAAAGCTGGGTCTGAGACCTGACGACAGAAGTCAACCAGTCCTGAGGCAAGAGAGGGGAAGGGAAAGGCTTTAGGACCATGAAGTCGGCGGATTGGAAGATGGAGGCCCACCTTGTCCTTAAGAGTGATCATCCTGGGAGGCTGACTTCTAGTGGCATTAGATGAGGGTCGAGTGACGTGCTTCAGTGCCCAGCCTCACATGCAGTGAAAGACTTTGAATTCCATGCCAGTCCCCAAAAGTTTAGATCAAGAGGAAAAATGCTGAAATTAAACTGGGCCAAATTCACTGATACAGGAGCTGGTTTCAGGATCTAATATTTTGCCTTGATCTCTCAATAGTCTTTTCATCTGCTGGATGGATGAGTGGGAGTTTGGATTCAACAGCGGCCTCACTCATAAAGAGGAAATGTGAGAACCTCTTTAGAACAGGGAGAGGGATGCATCTGGAGGCGGGGAGAAACAGACACATTGGGGAAGATAAACATGGCGCCTGCCAGCAGGAGGGTGCCCCCTCCACCAGAGCAAAGAAGAATGGATGCATGGAGTAGGGCCCTGCTCATGCTGAAGACCTCCGGGAGTCAGAGGCCACTGTGGGGGTGAGGTAATGGACGTTCTTGGTGATCGATGTTAATAATGGTAGCCTGGGAGTCTAGATAGGGAAGAGTCCTTGACCATCAGAAACAGATGAGTGGACACAATTATCAGAATGAGCTACAGGTACAGAGTGATTGTGGAAGTGTTTATGGGATCTGTGGGGATTTTTAACTCATTGCACTATCCCTAACACCACAGACAGGATGTTTTGGCATGGAACTAATAGAAAAAACGAAGAAAAGGGTTACAGGTCAGACAAAGTGGCTTGGGTGTGTAGTTGGCTGGTAGAGTACATGCCTAGTCTCAAACACTGCAAAAAATAAAATTGTTTTTAAAAAGATTGGCAAGACTTGAGTGGGACGTAAGCTTGTGAGTAGATGTGAGCTGGCACTGTCCAAAGAGGTAACCAGACGGGCCACTGGACACAGGAAAGGGTCTACTTCCCACTGATCTGCTGCAGTCAGATAAACTGGGAATAGTTTCAAAAGATGCTTTTTCTCCTTCTGTACAAACCTCTGGCTCTGAGGTCTGCCAGATAACCGGGTGGTTATATTAACCCAGGAGCGACTGAGTTACCTCTGCTGTGGGCACCACCATCTCTCGTGGATGCCCTGGCCCTATAGTTTAGTCTTGGCCTATGATAGGAAGAAGGACTTTCAGTGTTTGGGCTACTGAAGAGGCAGCAAGGTGAGGAAGAACATGTTCCAGCCCCAGGGGGTATTAGGTCAAGTTAACTCTGCATGATCATTCATGTATAAAACATCTTAAATAAGCATTGTGTTTTCTACAAGCCTGGCCAAGCAGAATCTGGCTCCTGGGGCAAGACAGCAAAGGGGTAAACACGCTGTGAAGAGAGATGCCGTGCCTTCCACCTTGGTCGTCCTGCAGACATATGCAAGGAGAGCCGGTTTCTTCTTGCATGGCAGTGGTTGTTTTCCATGGCAAAGCAAGTGGGGAGCTGAGAACGCACTGCCCAGGGGCAGGACCCCCAAATTAGTGAATTTTAAATTCGCCCAAAGCAAGAGTTGCCACCAGGCTCTGACTGGACATCTGAGTCCATTCTTGGGCTTACCAAAGGCATTTTATAATATGGATTTTCCCTTGGTAGTGGCTTCCATCCTGCCTTCACTTGCTCCTTGGTCTTGAGGGGTCTGAGCAGTCATTTGTGAAGTCATCCTGAGCCTCACCTGCTCAGCCGGCTTCACCACAGGGGCCCCTGTAAACATTCTGTGGCCTGACCCAGCGTTCTGTGACAAGGCTGTTGACAGGGAACAAGGATGGAGCAAAATTGTGCTTTGAGTGGGCAGTCAATTAAGGGCTCAGAGGGTTTCCCCCTTTCCCCCCTGTGGTGATCTCTGCCTCATCCATGGGGAGGAAGATGGCAGCCGTATGCAGTTCTGCTTGACAGTCAAACACTATCTGGGGTCATCATGGTGAGGGTGCCTTGCTTCACACCCAGTTCCCAGACTGCAGTCCCCAGCCTCAGAGCCTCGTGGAGGTAGGACGAGGGTGGGCACCAGGTCTCTCTGAGGCAAGTGGATGCCATGGATCTTCTTCCATGGTGGAGGGAAGCTGGGAGGTTACTAGACACACACTCTGACTGCCACTGAGTGCTAGCTGTCAGGAAGGGCAAGCAGGACACTCTTGGCCTGGGCCTTCCCAACGGAGGATGCGATGGTTATTCACCCAGTTCCAGAAGGACCTGATGAAAGTGGGCATGCTCAGCAGGCAGGCAGGTCACCACCTGGCTTCCCTGACCTGGCAATGAGAGCTCGAGGGGAGGAAATATGAAGCATTTTCCCATCTATCCCCTGCCCAGAGAGCACAGCCAAAGCAATACCAGATCCCCGAAGGCCTGAAGTGGAATCAAAGGCTTGAGAGACATGGGCAGTCATTCTTATCACACCCCATTAACTTGCATTTCTTTAAAAAACTAACATTTATTTATTATGTATGTATATGTGTACCATGTGTGTGTGATGCTCACGGAGACCAGAAGAGGGAGTCAGATTCCCTGGATCTGAAGTTGCAGGCTGTTGTGAGCAGCCCAGCATGGACTCTGGGAAGTAAACTTGGGTCCTCTGGAAGAGCAGCGAGTGTTTTTAACCACTGAGCCATCTCTCCTGCACCCACACTGGCATTTTGACTGAGCAGGGGAAAGGTGGATGTTCTGGAAGACAAAGACGATTGTCGCCAATGCAGCCTGAGATGACGCCAAGGAAAGCTTCCCTCCAACCGTCTTTACTGCACTGGGTCCATACAGTCCCGACACCTGCTCTTGTCCTGGCAAACATGATCCGTCCTGTTCCTACCAGGAAGTACATCAGAAGTGGTGTGCGGAAAGAGCAGCAGAGGTCTCTATTGTTTTGTCCCCAGAGCTATCCAGAGCTCCAGATCTCCGTCATAACAGGGCTCAGGGGACCTTGGATAAGCTGGATGTCCCACAGAGTATCATGGCAGTAGATTATATTGATGCCATTTTGCTAATTGGGCCTGATACCAAGGGAGTTAGCCAGAATCCTAGATGTCACAGTGGTAAATGCTAGGAGAGCCATCAGTCCCTGAGGCTGTCACCCCAGGGCCCAGGTGGCTAAAGCCATATTGGAACATCCTTCCTTCTTCCCTCCTTCCTTTCTTCCTTTCTCTTTTGTTTCCTTTTTGTGTGTGCATGTTACTGGGGGTGGGGTGTGGAGGCTGTAGGTGTGGCTGCAGTTGTGTTGGGGGGTGGTTAGAGGCCAGAAGTCTACCTTGAGCATGGTTTCTCAGGATTCATGAACCTTTTTAAATTTAATTTTTTAAAAGAGTAGAATTGCCAGGCGTTGGTGGCACTTGCCTTTAATCCCAGCACTCGGGAGGCAGAGCCAGGCAGATCTCTGTGAGTTCGAGGCCAGCCTGGTCTACAAAGTGAGATCCAGGACAGGCACCAAAACTACACAGAGAAAACCCTGTCTCATAAAGACCAAAAAAAAAAAAAAAGAGTAGAATTAATTGTCATTTACAGTCAGATAGCAGTTGGGTACAGGTTTCTGTTCTTCATACTTTTTCACAAATTAGGAAAACAACAGCTTTTAAACAGCTGGTGGCTGGTTTTGCATTTTCAGGACATGATAAGGCAAATTCATTAACAGTGGCTTCTAACTTTTCCCTCTTAGTTCCAGAAAAAGTGACCCACCTTCTGACCCGTTTATGAGACTGGAAGGTTAGCATGCACCTGACTTCACTGTTTGCAGCAACATCCTGATAGTCATCCACATCCACTTCAAGGAAGGGCACTCTGGAATACTTATCAGAGAGGAGATGGAAGGAGGCTGATCTTTCTGCAAGGTCCACAGTACATGTCTGGGAAGTCCAACATCTCAGGCTTACTTCCTGCAGCATCCAGGGCCTCCTGAAAAGCTTCCATGCTCTTGATCAGCCTCATTATTTTGGCCATTGTGGGAAGGCACCTGATGAACTACTGAAGAAACAGGCCTGAGGCACCAGAGCATGCACTAAATTTAATATAATTTATTATTGTTGTGTGTGCGCATGTCTGGATGTGTATGTGCATGTCCTTAGCACTTAGGGGTACAAGATGTCCTTGGCTGTCAGTCAGCTGCTTCTCCCACACGCTAGGGTTCCGTCAATAAGTGGAAGTAGCTTTGACAGCCAGAATGTAGCCTACCCACGACAGCATGGACTTCTATTATGGCGATGCCACTGCTGTGTGTCTAAGCGGCCGGCAGCAGAGGTCGCTGCTGAGCAACAGTTCTTGCTCCTCTTGGGAGGGTATCGGCCAGCTACCTGGAGACTGATTCTATCAGATCTCTCCTTCAGATGATCGCTTTCCATACAAGAGTTAGGAGCCGAACTGGCCATGTGTCTGTTTCCCTCACCTCCAGTGCTTTTGCTGAAGTCAGGATCACAGTCACACAGGCCACCCCATCTTTTACCAGTGTCCAACGACACCCCTGACTGGAGGAGGCATTTTACCGCAGGGCACAGAAGCAGGGGGCTCGCTGGGGGCTTCACCTCATCCGTCACCCAGCATCTGATGGGATAGAGAAAGAGAGTGCTGGGGACGGTGACAGGGTCAGTTGGGGACAGTATTGTACAAGATTGGGTGTGATCTAGTGGCCAAATGTGCCATCCCATAATCAGAGCAATGGGGCAGGAGTCAAGGAGTGGAGATGAGGGCGGTGGGGGGTCTCTCATTCTCTTGCACAGATGCTCTGCTGGAGGGTCACTGTTCATTTGTTGTCCATTTCTATTATCTTGAACTTAGGATTCTGGAGCACCTTGATCTTTAGCAGTGGTTCCCCACCTTCCTGATGCTACAACCCTTTAATACAGTTCTCGAATTGTGGCGACCCCCAACCGTAAAATCATTTCCATTGCTACTTCATAATTGTAATTTTGCTACTGTTATGACTAATGTAAATATCTGTGTCTTTCAATGGTCTTAGGTTACCCCTATGAAAAGGTAGTTTGACTTCAAGGGGGTTGTGACCCACAGGTTGAGAACCACTGCTCTAGAGGGTGCAGAGGTTCTTCTGATGAAGTAGGTTAGACCTATCCCTGGCCATATGGACTCCTCAGGACCCAGGGTCAATCCAAGAAGGGAGCTACTACATAAGCTTGCGTGACAGATCCCAATTTTTATAGGGGAATTTTGTTAGTGCCCCATAGGGGGCGAGAAGGGCTATGTAAGAATACAGTATGTTAGCGCCAAGAATTGCCTTGCCCTACAATCCTGAATAATGGCCACCTTGTAAGGACTAGACTCAGATCCTTCAGGAGGGAAGCTTTGTTTCATCCACCTGGAAGTTTCCACAGACCCATGACAATATCTAATTGTTCCTTCTGTTAAAAACTGTCCCATCCCCACTGATGGTCAGTGGTTTCTAGTGTCTGCCTGAAAGTCACCCTGTTGGACCACAAGTCATCTTCATTCCAAGCAGCCATTTAAGGGCAGAACTGTTGTAGGTCACTGTCAGTCCTGCAGTGAGAACGGACTCCACTCCTAATAGATGGGCTCAGGTAAAGGACACATCCCACCTGGAGCATAGAGTAGGAAGGAGAAAGAGGGAATCAGGGCAGTGGGGAGGCAGCTATGTGGTCCCCCAGCAGAACTGCGGGTGGTGATGAAGTGAGACCCAGCCCCTCTTCGGTTCCTGATCCTGCTCCCTGAAGAAAATGGCGTATCTTTGAAGGTCTTGGAGCTGCCCGTTTCTTCCACTCTCACAAGCAAGCAGTGAACAGACTGTGACAGTGCATCATGACGCCAGCCTCACGTGATCCCCACTCCCTGTGGGTGAGGGGCACTTGTCACTGGCTTCCAAACAAAGAACATGGCAGAGATGGTATTATTAGATCAATTACACTCTGTTAGGTTGGCTGGCTGGCCGACTCTCTATGTTGCTGGCTTTGAAGAAGCAAGTAGACCCCACAGTTCATGACCAAGGGAGCCAAGAAACAGATCTTTCCCTGATTGTGTCTCCAGATGAGACCCAGGCCTGGCTCCTTGATTTCAGCCAGTCAGACACTAAGTAGAAGTCTCTGCTTAACCTGTGTTCAGACTTAGGGCCTATGGAACCTGTGGGATAATACTGACTGTGGAAATACATGATGTGACATAGAAAAATGTAATTCAGGGCTGGGTGACTGTAGTGCACGCCTTTAATCCCAGCACTAGAGAGGCAGAGGCAGGTGGATCTCTGAGTTCAAGGCCAGCCTGGCGGGGGGGGGGGGGGGAGAGAGAGAGAGAGGAAAAAGAAAAGAAAAAATACAATTCAGGATTTTTTTAAGTGCTGTGTAAGAAAAAAAACTAAACTGTTGGTGCTGAGGAATGTTTGGTAAAATTCATATCCCTACATTATTTGTTGATATTATAACTTTAAATTATGAAAACTTTCAAATACACACAGAAATAGAAAGAAGAGTGTAATGAGTTGAAAACACATCTGGAGAATGGGGGTGGGATTTCCCAGTGTCTCCCTCTCTGTCCTCCGGTTGTCTGTGAGCTTCTCCTCTTGACTGAAACTAGCCAGAGGCAGTGACAAAGGATGCCGGGAGTTTCTGGGTTAGGCCATGCAGTGAATGTGCAGTCCCAGCTTCCCACCCTCGCTCCTCCCTCTGAGCTTCGCCAGCCTGCTGAGGGGTCAGAGAATGGGAAGGAGAGCCAAGGGGCCCATGTCTGCCACACCAACAGGGGCTCTGAAGCCCTCCCAGAGTACGATTGGGGCTACATAAAAAAACACAGCCCAAATGAGCTTACCACATATCTTCTCTTTCTTGACTGTTAAAATCATGCTAAAGACTGCATCGTAACAGAAAACTTCGGGGCTGAGTCGTGTATATGGCAGTTGATGTTCTTTGACTCATTCTACAACATCTGTCACTTTTCAGTGGCAAAATGACATCTGCCTACTTCATTATCTGTTGACTCTTGTGCCCCTCCCCATCCCTGATAGAAAAAGTCTGTGAAGAGTGGAAACCTTTGTTCTTTCCATATGATGATGGGGGCTTAGTTATTTAGGGCGATACCTAGGAGACAGATGAGTTTGGGGAAAACGGCAGGAACTGGGGGTTTAATTGGGGGTGGGGGAGTGACTTTGACTCACTCCATGGCAGAACCGAGAACTGAGTGCTTCCTAAGTTCCAGTTGAATGGGTAAGGTGACAAAGAAAACAAACATCTTTCCACTTGACAAGGTTGCCTAAGGGGTGAGGTGGGGCATGATGCCAGCCCTCAGCAGACACAGGGCCCTCAAGAAAAGCTGGCTGCCCAGGTAAGCGGGAGCGGGTGGAGGAGGGCGGTGGGTAAGCCCACTGGACTGAGGTCTTATCCACACCAAAAGGAGGGTAGAAAAGCCGTCTCATTCATGACCAACCAGCATGGTGCGATAAGCAGGAGCCTGAAGCTGCAACCAGTCGGCCATGCTGCCATGGTTCTGCAGCCTATCAAATGACCAAACTCTCTGGGCCGGACTTAAAATGAAAGTAATAACAGTGCCTCTGTGAGTAGAATGAATTGTGCACTTGTGGATGCTTGGTGATGCTGGCTTCTGGGACTTGTCCAGACTCCCTGCCTCCTGGGTGCCCGAGCGTGACCGGAGCTGTCCACAGTGCTGAAGAGCTCTCTTGCCTTCTCTCCCTCCCTCCTATCCTCAACTCTCCCTTCCTTTCTGAGGTGGCTCCCCAGAGCCCTGGGGTCTGAACAGATTCAATTTTCCAAATGGTTTCTCTGGGCTCCTAAGGGGGACAGAGAGGGAATGAGCCATATCTGAGGCACTGCCCAGGCAGGAGTCTCAGGAAACCGTCAGATAACAGGAGCGGCGGCCAGGGCACCACACTGAAAACCGGAGGCCCCAGGTCTGAGGACCTGGTGTGAAAAACTCAGAACTGACAGTGATGTGGTGTCCACTCTACAGGCCCACCATGGCAGGTGAGTATGCTGGGAGCATGCCCTGAAGAGAAGGCCGGGGGCGGGGGCGGGGTGGTGGTGGTGACCCTGGGCTGATAGGAATTCTCCGTCCATGTCCTGTAGGCTGCTGTCACGCTTTCTGGTTTGGTGTCTTCGTGTAGACAAAGGCTTCTCCATCTCTGAGTTCCAGGGCTCTGATGGGAGCCTTTTTAACTCTGTGTGCTCGGCCTCATAAACCAAGCAGTGGCTAACTCTAAGGCCATCTCCAGTTCTAAAAAATGCAAATCCCATCCCCACTTCAGGTAGCCCTTGCAACTATTGTGGCCACTGCAGAGGGACCAAGGGAGCTTACACCCATGGGGGGAATATTTGAAGGAGAACACGGCTAAGTTCAGAGACGGAGATCCCCGTCTCTACGTGTTCTACTAGCGCATGGGACATCATCGCTGATGGACGTTTAGAGACTTAAGATGCACACTGAGCTGCCTTTGCACAGTTGAGGAAACCAGGGCACAGGAAGGTCTGGACTGTGTGCTGCAAATCAGGGCCAGAGCTGTAGTGAAAGGCTGCCCTGCCATGTCCTACAACTGTGCTGCTAATGTCGTGAGCCCTGTGTGTCTTTTCAGGCCGTTGACTGCAGGATTCTGGAGGCACTGAGTCTGACCAGGAGGATCTCAGGTCAGGGGTCCTACCAGTGTTTTTCAGGACCAATGTGCAGCCTCCTCTCTGAGCTTCAGTGTCCTTATCTAGACATAGAGGGGTCGAGTTAGGTATCTACATCCTTAAGGCTCTGACGCTCCATATGAGGTAGATAGATAGATGATAGATGAATAGCTAGATAGGTTAGATAGATGGAGAGGGATAGGGATAGGGAGAAGGGGAGAGAGAGGGAGAGGGAGAGGGAGAGGGAGAGGCAGAGAGAGAGAGAGAGAGAGAGAGAGAGAGAGAGAGAGAGAGAGAGAGAGATTGAGAGCAAATTCGAGCGTGAGGATTTGGTTGGTATTGATTCTTTGACTGGAAAGTTGGAGGCTAAGTTCTGGGTCTGATTTGGTGAGACCTTTTGTGAGACCTTGGACAAGTCACTATCTATCTAGAATAAATTTCCTCCTCTAAAAATGAGAGCTAAGAGGTTCCAGCAAACTCTGAGTCAGGGACGATTTGGGAAACAGACTGTGAGGGAAGTGACTGCCACTTTGACCAATGAAGGCACATGTTTTGGTTCTCATCTAAAGGCAGGCAAAGACATTATATGGCCAGAGCTCATCCCATAGCCCCAAGGGTGAGTGGACCTCAGCTGGATGCCAAGAGGTCACTTTGAGCATCACAACAGGAGGCAGCTGGGTCCACAGGGCTCAAGGCAAACAGGAGAACAGCTTTCATCCTCCAGCCCTGAGCTGGAGAAGCAGAGTTGTTGTAGGCTTCAATGGGCAGGGCAAAGTGTTGGCTCTACACCCTGGAAACTCCACAGATGGAGTGGCTGAGGCCTGAGACTCAGCCTCCTACCTCCTTCCAGCTCAGCTCTCTTTGCATCTTCTGCCTCCCTGCAAAGATCTGAAGATGGTGGGGTGGTAATGAGGAAGAGGAGAGGTGGCTCCATTAGCAAGTACAGAGCGCTCATCCCCACCATACACACGACACAGTCTAGTTTCCACAGTCCACCAGGTAACGCTTTGCACCTTCATTTTGCAGGCTGGGAAACTGAGGCTCAAAGTGTCTAGCCCAAGGTTAGGAGCTAGTAAGTGAGTCTTCTACATGGTTCCAAGGCTCTTCGCTCTCAGCATCAAACATGATTTCTAAAGAGCTGCCCTATCCAGACCCTTTTTGATGTCATTCAAAGAAAACCTTCCCTTCTCTTGAGCTATGTCTCCAAGTGTAGGGTTAAAGTGAGCTCTGTCTGCTCTAGAAAGCCCTTACTGTCCCCTGCTCATCCCCACTCATCCTCTGTCTATGGTCCAAACTCATAGCTAACTCTTCCCTTGGCTGAGATCTGCCTCCCTACTGACGTGGCTGTTTCCTGGGGGCCAGAACAGATCTTACTCCTTTCTGGGGTTCTCAATGTGACTACATAAATGGTGTGAACAGGAAGATAGCTGGGCCCTGCGGATGGAGGAGAGGCTATGGCAGGTTTCAGCAGAAGCCAAGAAGGTTTTCGGGGTGGTACCCAGAGCCTCTAACAGCAGATAGAGGGGAATGGCAAGGAATGTGAATCAGACACAGAGCTCGGGTGAAAGCCAGCCCTTGCCTTATTCTGAAGCTGACCTATTAGGCTCTGCAGCTCTCTGTGAGTTCCTGCAGGCCACTGGCTACAGAATTCTTGAGACACTGAGTTTGGCCAACAGAGCTTTATGTAGAGGAATTTTACTGATGCTTTCTAGGATAAGACAAGTGTACTTGGAGGGAAGTCCAAGCATTCTGTTTGAGAAAGCCATGTTTGAGGTGGAAGAGGAGCTGAATGGACTTGGGTTACACCCCATCTTTCTACTAACTCCATGCTAGTTCCTCCAGTTTCTTCCTCTATGCAGTAGGGTAGAGAAGCCATTTGGTCCAGGCAGGTCTGTGAAAGATGCCGGGAATGGAACACACATGTGTGGTGTGAACACTGTAGCCCCAGCTCTCTTGGACACATCCAGCACGTGAACTACAGCACTTGGCCCAGGTGCTTTGCTCCCGGGGCCTTGGACCCAGCAGCCAGGACCTTTGGGTGGAGCTAGGCTTGTAGAGAACAGTGGCAGGGCAGGGAGAGCTTGATCCTCCTAAAGATGAATGAAAGAAGAAACAGCCATCCCAGGGTAGGAGAGGTAGGACACGGAGTCCCTGAGCACTGGCATGATGCTGAATGCTGTCCATGGTGCCATTTTGTCACCACAGTAAGACTTCTGAGCAGTTTTGCAGTTCGTATTTTCAGGGGAGGAAGACAAGGCTCAGACAGCCTCGGAGGCTAGTCTGCAGGGGGAGGCAAGGAGTTGGGTCTCAATGCTATTTCTGTAGGCAATGTCCTGTTTGAGCTCCAGCCTGGGACTCAGCTTGGACATCACAGCTCTGGGCCAGTCCTAGGGAGTCCTTCAGATCATGGCTCCAAGTATCTTATATACCAATATGAGAAACGGCAGAAAGGCTAGACAGGAAGGCTTATCCACACTCCTCCCCAGGACTGCAGCAAGCCCTGCACCTTGAATGCCAGGACTGGACAGCACCACCCAGGAAGACCTGCCTGCCCTGCCAGAGCCCATGGGGCCTCAACGTCAGTCATCTGAGGACAGCCTCTTCCATATCAGCTCTCTCTGTGGTATTTTGGGGTGTTCTTCTGTGGTCTGACTCCCTTTCTTTGCCAGCATGGGCAAGAGAGACCTTCACCCTTGGGGTGCTGGGTCCCTGGGACTGTGACCCCATCTTTGCCCAGGCACTCCCCAGCATGGCTACTCAGTTAGCTGTAGATGGAGTCAACCAGGATACCTCACTGCTGCTGGGCTCACAGCTGGATTTCAAGGTCCTCCCCACAGGCTGTGATACCCCTCATGCCCTGGCCACATTCGTGGCCCACAGGAACACAGTGGCTGCTTTTGTGGGCCCTGTCAATCCTGGATACTGCCCAGCAGCAGCCCTGCTGGCCCAAGGCTGGGGCAAGTCCCTCTTCTCCTGGGCCTGTGAGGCTCCAGAGGGAGGAGGTGAGTTGGTGCCCACGTTGCCTTCTGCTGCCCATGTGCTACTGTCTGTCATGAGGCACTTTGGCTGGGCTCGAGTGGCCATCGTGTCCTCTCACCAGGACATCTGGGTAGCCACAGCTCAGCAGCTGGCCACAGCTTTCAGGGCCCATGGGCTGTCCATTGGACTGGTGACCTCTTTGGGACCCGGAGAAAAGGAGGCCATGGAGGTTTGCAAGCAGATCCACAGTGTGCATGATCTGAAAAGTAAGTATGTCTGGGTCCCTCCCTGCTGTAGGCAGCTTGAACTTCACATGGCCACAAGGAAGCCCTGTCAATATCAACTGGGCTGAGCACTTGTCAAGTATCTGAATAACGACCTGTAAGTTATCCTTGATGAAGGTTTCCTTTGGCAGCCCAGAGAGAGCAAGGAACTTGCTACACAGTAGTCAGTCAGATCCACAGGATCATAAGCTCTGGTTCAAATGCCCAGGGCATTCTTGGCAGTTGCCTTTGAAATGAAAGTTCCAGGAGTATAGCAAAGATCTAATCATGACTAGCATTATAAAACAAGCAAACAAACAAATAAATAAATAAGTAGGGGAGAATAACAAGGATAGAATTGAGAATGAAATAAAATAGAACAGCGTGTGTGCATGTGTGCACAGGTATGTGTGTATATATGTAGCTCTTAGAGCTACTTTCATTATATCCCACAGGCTCTGATCTGTTGTATTTTCATTTTCACTTGATTCTAGAAATTTAAAAATTCACCCTCCAAGTTCTTTGATGATCCATTCACTGTTCAGCACTGTGTTGTCCAATCTCCATTTTTGTGCAGTTTCTTTTGCTATTGATTTATAGTTTTATTACATTGTTATCAGATAGTATAGGTTTATTTCAGTTTTTTTTAAATTTGTTAAGAGTTGCTTTGTGTCCCAAAATGCAGCAAATTAGTCATCCACTGTTACTGTGTTAAGATCAACCAGCGCCTTTACATCCAGTATGGTTTGTTTCATGAAACTGGGCGCACCAATGTTCGGTGCCTATCTGTTCATATTTGCAGTATCCATCTAATGGATCACCCTTTAACCAAATATACTGACTTTCTTTATCTTTTATGACTTTTTATAATTTGAAGTCTATTTAGCTAGGTGTTAGAATTGCTAAACTTGCATGCTTTCCAGTTCTATTGACTTGGAATATCTTTTATTATCCTTTCACCAAAAGGCTGTCTTTGTCAGTGAGGGGTGTTTTTTCTAGACAACACATAGGTGGGTCCCGTTTTTGTTCTTTTGTTGTTGTTGTTGTTTTTAAATCTAATCGGTTACTCTATGTCTTTCAATTGAGGAATTGAAACTGTTAACATTCAGGATTTTTACTGAAATGTAGGCATTCAATTCTGTTACTTTGTTATTTTTGTAATATTTGGTGCTTTCACAATCCTAAACTGTTTATGTATCTGTCTAGTGTAGTTTATTCTTTCTTGTGTTCTCATGGATGTGTTTATCTTTCTCATTTGTGTGTCATGCTAGCTAAGTGGTCATAAATGTCTTTACTTTTGTTTTACATAGAAGGATAATATGATAGCTTTGCTGGGTATAGTCATCTGTGTTCTCAGTTAATTTTCTTTCAGGGATTAAACTACTGTCCATAACCTCTTAGCTTTTAGATTCTCTGTTGATAAATCTGCTGTTATTACCATAGACCTGTTCTAGATGTGACTTGGTGCTTCTCTATTTCAGCTCTCAACATACACTCTTTGCTCTGTATACTCAGTGTTTTAACTGTAATAGGATATGGGGATGTCTTGTCTGTCTGGCTAAATGTATCTGGATAGCCCACTAGATTTGGGAAATTTTCTGTTGTTCTTATTAAATGTATTTTCCATTCATTTAACTTGGAAGTCTCCTTCTTTATGTCCATGACTCTCAGATCTGGTCCTTTGGTATCACTGAATTGATATCACGTATCCTGTTCACACTTTTTTATTATTTTCACCACTGTCTGAATATTTGAATTCATGTACTTGGACTTCAAGACCTGATACTCTCTGTCTTAACTTGATTCATTCTGTTCTGAGGAGTTCCACTAAGTTTTTATTTGAGTTACTGAACTATTCAGTTCCAATAGTTGAACTTGACCTTTTCAGTATTTCTTTTTAAATTAATAGTGATGATGATGATGTGTATGATGTGACTATGTGGATGGTGGATGTCCATGTCATGGTACACATGTGTGTTCTGGGGACTGAACACAGGCTGTCGGATCTGCATTATTGGGTGGCAAGCATCTTTACCTACTAAGCCACCTTACGCGCTATCCTTTCTCCAGTATTTCTTTGTATTGATCCCCTTTCATATCATGCGCTGACTTATTCCATTTGCTATTTGCTTGTGTCCTCTTTTAGCTCATCCAGTAATTTCTTTGTAGCCTCTTTGATTCTTTTGAACATTCTTACAATCATGCTTTTGAACTCTTCATTTAGAATTTCATCTACTCTGTTCTCTTTGTGGGCCTTTCCTGTGTAATTACTGATTTTCAAACAGTCACTTTGCCTTGGTTTTTCATGTTTCTTGTATTTCAATGTTGGAACTTATGCATCAGATATTAGGTTGTTGGTTGGATTTTTTTCTACACCTATTATTTCAGTGGAAGCATCGGCAATGTTTAAGTGAGCCTGGGTTGTAGCAGAACTGAGGTGCCGTTCCCTCTGTGTTTCAGTATTTGGACCTTCAGCCCATGTGCTCAGAGCACTGGCTCTGGTCCCCATATTATTTCAACATAGCTGATTCTGACAGCAGATACATGAATTGTTACTAATAACCCAAGAACTAAGATGTATCTTCACTCTCAGAAATCTCAAAACTGTCACGGTTAGTCTTTATGAGTGAGACCAAAGGTTCCACCTCTCCTTGCTGGAGATGCTTGACTCAACATTTGAATACTCAGTTTTGTGAAATGTACCCTCTGGCTGAGCTCTGGGGATATGGAAGCAACAGGCTAGGACTCAGAGGCTAGAGCCTGAACAGAATCCAAAGGAGATTACCTGTTTGGATGTGAAGAGTGTTTCCCAGGGAATGTGACATTAGGGTGGGACCGAACAATGAATGGGAAGTCAACTGCAGAATAGACATGAAGGTAGGAGCACCCTAGACAGAAGTGCCAGCTAGCGCAGGAAGTGCAGGGAACACACCTCATGGCCAAGGGAGATGAGGGACAGTTTGACTCCTCATGGCTGGAGCAGTGTGGGAGAAGCTAAGGAGCCCATGACACCATGCCTCAGCCCCTGTGCAGGGAACTGAGTTCCAGCCATGATGCTGAGATTCATATGCAGAAGGCAGAATGATGAGAGGCACTGTAGGAATTCCATGCTGGCCCTATTAGTTGTGTGCCCCCTGGTAAGCCCCCCAAATGTGTCTATGCTTTCAATGTTCTTTCTTTCCAATGTTGTGTGCTTTTCAATAGTTCTTTCAATGGCACGAGGCCGTTCATAGGGGAGGGAAGCGGAGATGGACATAGCCCGTCAAGAGAGGTGCCCTGCACTGGCTTTCCCCCTAGTTGTGTGGGTTTTAGCTCTCTTGTGGCCAGGTACAAAATAGTGCTTCCAACTCCCCCCAAGAGAAAAGGCATGTCTGGGGGACAGCCCCCGATAGAACAGTGGCAAAGCATGTGGGATATGGCCACCGCTCTCTGGCTGCCTATCCCACTGGGTCTTTCTTCAGGGGCTCCTCCAACTGTTTAGGTTTCAGACAACTCATGGCCACCAACCCAAACAACACAGCCCCTCAGGGTCTCAGCCAAGGAAAGCACTCCACCCAGGCGCAGACCTCTGTGTGATGAGGGGCCTCAGGACCCACAGGGAGTCTCCGTTCTTCTGTGGCCGCTCCATATTCCTGGGTTTTCTAGGGGAAAGGATGGCAGTAGGAACCTGGCTTCCTCCCAGCCAGTGGTGGCCTTCTCTGCCATGGCTGCAAGTCTGTCAGGAACCTGAAGTAGGAAGAGAGCAAAGGAGCAGAGGAGGTCTGTGTGGACTTTTACCCTGGGTAGGGTCGCCTCTGTCTTGTGCCTGGGGAGCCAATGGACCCCTTGTTACTGAGGGCTGTAGTCAGCATTTCCTCACTGTGAAATAAGTACCTGAGAGAAACAGCTCAGAAGGAGGGAGGATTTTCAGTCACAGCTCCAGTTCAAGGTCAGCTGGGTCTCCTTGCTCTGGGCCTGAGGTGAGCCAGGGTATCATGGGGGTGAGAGCATGTAGTAGGGGCTAGGGGTTGCTCACATCATAGCTCCAGGAACCAGAGTCAGAAGGAGTGAGGATAACCTCCAGAGGCATGGTCCCACTTCCCATCAACCCTCAACAATGCCACCAATTATAAACCCATGCATGGACTAGTGTAGATGAAGACAGAGCCCTCCTGACCCAATTGTCTCTCAGTGCTTAGACCTTTAAGTGCCACTGAAGGCCACAGTTAAGGTCACAGGCTGATTATGAATGAAGCAAAATGTGGTCAATCAGACAGTGGAATATTATACACCATGTAAGTTATGCAGTACTGACACACTCCATGACCAAGATGGACCTGGAGTGCTTTAAGTAAAAGAAGTCAGACATTAAGGATCCCATGTCAGATGAATCCCCTTAGAGGAAATACCCAGAAAAAGCAATCCATTGAGATGGCGATGGACTAGGAGGAAGGGCGGGATTGACAGTGGGGGTGATGAATATTCCCCAGATAAAGTAACAGTGATTATTTTCCCTACAATTCTCAAATGTACCCAAACTACCAAAGCATGCACATTTAAGGATTTGTTTTCTAATATGGAAATAATCTTTTTAAAATAATTTACTTATTTTTATTTTATATGCATTGGTGTTTCTGCTTTCATGTATGTCTGAATTGAGTGTGCCAGATCCTCTGGAAGTGGAGTTACAGACAGCTGTGAGCTGCCATGTGGTTGCTGGGAACTAAACCCGGGTTCTTTGGAAGAGCAGTCAGTGCTCTTAACCTCTGAGCCATCTCTCCAGGCCCTGGAAATCATCTTAATTAAAAAAAAATAAGCATGATGACATACACCTATAATCCCACACAGACTCAAGCAACCTGGAGTACATTGTAAGTTCATGACTAGTGTGGACTATATCACAAGACTCTATTTTAACACACACACACACACACACACACACACACACACACACACACACACACACCTCTTTCAGTCTTATAAACTGGTAATGAGTCCTGGGCTCCAGTCTCAGCTCTAGTACTAAGTTTCTTATATGTTCTAGAGAAACTCATAAACCTCTCTGTTCCCAAATTTCTTCTCCTGGAAATTCAATAATGATAAACATATATCTTCACGCTACTACAACTTGTTCTTTGTGAGACAGGATGTACCATGTAAGGCCAAGCTGGCCTTAAACTCACAATCCTCCTGCCTTGCTGTCTCGGTGTCCCGAGTGCTGGCGTTACACATTACACATGCGTGTATATCACCACATGCAGTAGTGAGTGACTAAATGGAAGGGCACATGGGGACAGCCATAGAAAGCTGTTGATACATATCAGCCATTAATTATCAGGGCCTGAGGGGTGGGGTGGATGAGAAGCAGGTGCTGTGTGGCATGCTGGGGTGGAGGGTCGGAAGGGTCATCTTAATACAAGGGTATATGCCATCAAGAGGATTTTTTTTTTTTAACCTATAATTGGTGGCCCCAGCCATAATGGCTATGGGGTCAGACTGAGGTCAAATCTCACTCGTACCCAGGATGCTTAGGGGTTGGGGTTAGCAGTGTGACCACAGATTTTAGGAGCTCTGAGGGCCTTAGGATTTGGGTTTCTGGCAAGGGCTGAAGTGCCAAGGTGACCCTGGCATGTTCACCCCTAGTTGTGGTGCTATGCATGCACTCGGCGCTACTGGGGGGCCTGGAGCAGAGCACTCTGCTGCACTGCGCTTGGAAGGAGGGCCTGACAGATGGGAGACTGGTCTTCCTGCCCTACGACACGCTGCTCTTTGCTCTGCCCTACCGCAACCGCTCCTACCCGGCCCTGGATGACCATGGACCCTTTCAGGAGGCCTACGATGCAGTACTCACTGTCAGCCTGGACTCTGGTCCTGAGAACCACGCCTTCACTGCTACCAAGATGAGCGGAGGGGCTACTTCCCACCTGGAGCCAGAGCAGGTGGGTGCTTCAGGTTCTCTTCAGCCTGGAAGGTGGGGCCGTGAGCCAGTATATGTGCAGCACTTCACCAGTCACAGGCCTTCCTAGCCTGGGCTAGGGGCCCACTAGGCTAGCCAGCCCCCTCACTGTGGCCACATGACCTGTGTCTGTCTCCCTAGCCCATAGGTATTGGTTTGTGCCATCTATCTATCTATCTATCTATCTATCTATCTATCTATCTATCTATCTATCTATCTATCTATCTATCTATCCATCTATCTAATCTATCTCTGTCTCTCCATTCTTCCCTTCTGCTATGTTGTGACTTCCAGTGACAGTGTACTCAGTCCCCATAATTCTAATTTCCATCTGCTCTTTCTCTGGTGACACTCCACTTCTCCTGACTCAAACCTCTCTAGTGAGCTGTGGAGATTAAAGGAAAAAGGTGTTGGGAGAGGATTTTTCGAGGTCGCCACTGTGAATCTGAAAAGTGCTAGTGGCGGGATGTGGCTGCTGGCATGGGTTTGGCTTGAGGGACTCAGCTGAACTCCAATGCCTGCTTCGTAACGAAGAAAAAGAGCAGTGGCTTGAGGTGGTGACAGGGATGCAGGTGCAGGTGACGGCCATTCATCTTTTAGAGATGGGAATTGAGTCTCTCGTGGGCCACCAGTCAGTGTCAGGGACCTGGTGATAAAAAAGGCAGGCTTCATCCTGCTGAGGAACACAAACAGTAACCAAGAAAGGAGACAAACAGATTCAGACAGTGATGGTTCTGCCAAGGAGCAGACAAGGATCAAGGGATGGAGCCAGGTTGGAATAGAGGAGTGGACAATGGAGACAGGATGGATCTAAGAAGGCCTCCGTGAGGAGGTGACTCCTGCGTGGAGCTCTGAGGGATCGGGAAGCATTCAGATGAGGACCAGAACAAAGAGCAATGAGGTAAAACCTGCTAGAACCCAGACTTTTGCTTTTGGAAGGTTTGAGATGCCTACGATACATCTGAGTTAGAGGCAGAACAGTAATGGCGGCAATCATGGAGGCGGTGAGGCCGCTCAGTGGGGCTGGGGTAATGTGTGCCCCAAGAGTGGACTGTTGGGGAAGAGGACAACAGTCTAAACAGTCCTGCAGGCCGCTGCTTTTGATGTCTAGGGTGACAGGATGGAGGGCCTTCTCTTCCACAGGTGTCCCCACTCTTTGGAACTATCTACGATGCTGTCGTCCTGCTGGCCCATGCCCTGAACCGCTCTGAGAACCATGGAGCAGGGCTCTCGGGAGCTCGCTTAGGGGACCACACAAGAGCTCTTGATGTGGCTGGCTTTAGCCAGAGGATCCGGATGGATGGAGAGGCAGAAGGCTAGCCCAATATGTCATCCTGGACACAGATGGCGAGGGAAGCCAGTTGGCTCCCACACACATTCTGGATACAGGCACGTGGCAGGTGCAGCCCCTGGGAAAGGCTATACACTTTCCTGGAGGGAACCCTCCAGCCCATGACGCCAGCTGCTGGTTCAACCCCAACACACTCTGCATAAGAGGTAATTTACTGTCCACCCACTAAGCTCTCATCTGTCTAGTTACCCATCTGTCCACCCATCCTTCCTTCCATCCATCCACATACCAAATCATCCATCCATCCATCCATCCATCCATCCATCCATCCATCCATCCATCCATCCATCCATCCACATAGCAATCCATCTATTCCATCCATCCATCTTCTCACTGGCCTACCTATTCTTCCATCCATCTACCACTAACCCACCTATCCCCCATCTACCCACCCACACATCCATCCATCAGTCGACCTATCTTATCTTTCCATTTGTTTATTTACCCATTCTTCACTAAAACTCTTTATGTGGATAGTCCTACAAAGGGGACAAGAGCAAATATAAAGAGGAGCTATGACCTTTCATGGGAGGCCTGACCAGTATCTGAGAAGCACTAGGAGACCAGAAAGGCCTCCCCTGGATGATCAGGACTAGAGATGCCCCCTAGATCTCCTAAGTGTCCCACAGCCTTGTGAGTAAGCCACCCCCCCCCCAGACACCATTAAAGAACTGAAGTTCAGAAAGCCTTGGTGACTTGCCAGAGTCACACAAGAAGTCAGTGGCTGAGCTCATGCTGAACGCAAATCTGCTGACTCCAAGTACAGGATTCATTTTCCTTATGTCCACTGGGAAGTGTGGGACGAGAGGCCCACACAGTTCTGATTTCTGTCATTCATCCATTCTGGCCCTCATCCTTTGTGACGCATATGACTATGAACACAGAGAAGTGCACACACATGTGTACAGTTGCATATATATACAAGTACATTCCCTAATGCACACATAATCACTATGGCAGCAGTGACAAGCTGACCAGGCTTGTATAGGTCCCTGTCCTGCCTCAAACTTTCTCTGCCTCCTTTTGTCTGAGGCTCGGCCAACCCTGTTCTTCCAGCCCTAATCTCCAGACACAGCAACTCCTGCACTTCCCAGACACACACCACCCCAACAGGCCTCCCTTGACAGGAATGCTTGTGTTCCTGACCCCAGTGCCACCTCAACTTGCTTGACCACATCTGCCCTGTAACCTGTGTGTTTCTAATCATAAGCAAGCACTCGAGCACTGAGCCACACCCCTTGCCTCCATGATCCTTACACATCAGCTCTTCCCCTGAGTACATGCTCATAGCAGCCTACCCGGCCAGGCAGGATCATCCACCTTCTACACTGAATGTGAATACCAAGAAGCCTCCTGGGGAGGGAGGGGCTGAAGCCCTCACCTGCTCATCTGCCCCTCTTTTCTTCTACAAATAGTGCATCTGGCCTCCTGTTCCACTACTGCTCACTCTCAGGAGAAGGAGAGAACAGAACAAAGACCCTGTCCTCCACTGACAGTCTTGAAGACAAAGCCAGGCCAGGCCCTCCGGGGGCTTCAGCCTGGGACAAGCAGGGGTGGCTAGGGACCTCACAGGGATTTGAGAAGGCAGTAGCCAGGGCTGTGAGGGGACGGTCACTGCTTTAATGACGCCTGTCTTGCCCTGCACAGGTGTGCAGTCCCCGGGGGGCCTCCTGACTCTGACACTGGCCTGTGTCCTGGCACTGGTGGGTGGAATCCTTGCTTATCTCATCAGGTGAGGCTGGTGGGCCTGCTCAGGCTTTCTGTGTCCCTGTCTTACGGGGGCCTCCATTGGCAAACTACGGGGCTTTTCCCATCCTCACTTTCAGGGCCTCCTGCCTCCTTTCCCTTCCTTAGCTTCACCCAAGAAGAGCCAGGAGCCCTGGCTGTCTCCTGAGAGGTCTGTGTGAGGCTTGAGGAAGAAGCCTATGGTGCTGGATGAGACTCTGCCTCTGAGCGTCAGGCTCCTGTTTGTACAGTGAGGGTCTAGTCAGGTCCATCCCAAGGATCCCTCACCTTTGCAGACATCTCCCCTCGTGAGCCTGAATTCAGATGCTCCGGAGCCTCAGCCATATCTGGAAGAGGGCAGCCGTCCATTCTCACCTCTAGCAAGGCCTCAAGGAAACTGGTCTAGGCACCAGTAGGCCAATCAGGTCCTGGGAAGTTGCAGACCTGAGCCCAAGGCCAACAGGCTCTGTGTAGACAGTGCTTGGTGCCTGCCAGCCCTGAAACGGGCACTGAAGGAGATGTGGGAAGGACTGGGCGGTGGGTGCTGAGTCAGAGGCAGGTCAATCGCCTGACTGAGGCCCCACTGTCTCCCACTTCCAGGTTAGGCCTCCAGCAGCTGCAGCTGGTGCGGGGCCCCCACCGGATCCTGCTGACAGCGCAGGATCTCACCTTTCTCCAGCGGACCCCCAGCCGGCGGGTGGGTGGGCAGACCCGGGTAGGGTGGGCAGGTAGGCAGAGGGCAGGCTGGGTCTGGCCTCTTGACCACCCCGGCACCTGTCCCAGAGGCTGCATGTGGACGGTGGAACTGAGTCAAGAATCGTGGTGGAAGGTGGGAGCCCAGGGTCGGTGATCCAGGGGTCAGCAAGGAGCCTACCAGCCCTCCTGGAGCATACCAATGTCGCCCTTTACCAGGTGAGGGCTGTCATCACCCCACACCAGGCCTGGAAGGCTGTGACCAGTTTGGAAGAAGTCTACCAAAGACACAGTCTTTGGCTTCTGGGGTCCCCATCTGTTGGGACTTTCCTGGTTCCCCTAGCACATGGACGGCAGCCCCAGAAAGGGGAACCAGCACACCTAGCTCCCACTGGCATGGTTCCTGGGCTGACCTTGGGAATCACAGCCTCAGCTACTTAGCTTTGGCTTTGGCCCGGATCCCCCACCTGCTTAAGCAGTGAGCTCTCTAGTCCCTAAATCCCAGGGTGAAGGCAGTACCAGCCACTGGCACCTTCAGGTGGAAGCTGGGCCTCCAGCCAACAGGAAGTCTACGGAGTCAAAGGTCAGACAAGCAAGATTATGGCTGCTGAGAACACAGCCATTTTTCAGATGCTGTTACTCTCAAGTTCAACTACTTACTGATGTGTGGTTCTTTGCCTATGGCTGCCATGGCAACTGAGCTTGGCTAATTGTTTCCATAGGAAGCAGCACAAGGCTCTTGTTGCTTATTTTCCACCTTTTCGCCCGGGCCACCCCACCTTTTCCTTTTCCTACCAAAAGAAGGCTTTAATGACGCACAAAACACAATAGCCCACAGGCTGCAGGTGAGGCTGTACCGAGGCAACCCGCCAGGGACCAGAGCAGAGGGCTGGGACCACACTGAGGGCTGGGTCTCGTCCTCTCCTGCACGTCCCTCACGTCTCTTCTGGAACCCCCAGTCACAGCTTGGGGATCCCAGGTACCTGAACCCTTTCATGGTAAAGCTGGCCTCCAGCCGGAACCTGCTTCCTGGCTGGACCTCTTCAGTCTTCATCTGTTGGCAGCCTGGCTTTGCAGAGCTGGAAGCCGAGGCTTGGCCTAGAAGTTCCCTTCCCAGGTCACAGGGCTCCAGGGAGGTAAAGTGAGGAGTGGGAGTCCGGTCCACCAGCCAGAGCCTGGCCCTGAGCCTCCCCGAGTCTCAGAAAAGAGTCTGCTTACTGCTCCCATCGACCGGGCTATGCCCAGCTCGGAGCACAGAAGAGGGTGCACGTGGCGGGGAGACACTAAGCCCAAGGGGCGGTGGGATTGTCCTGTGATCACCCAGCTAGAGAGCTAAGGCCGGCAACGTTTGTTCCTTTTCGTTGCTGTTGTTTTTGAGTGTTCATGTTATATTTGTTTGTTTGTTCATTTATTTATTTATTTATACTTTTTTTCACATCCGGACCACGGTTTCTCCTGCTCTTCTCCTCCCAGTCTCCCCCCTTCCCCTCCCCTCACCAATCCACTCTCCTCCTCTGTTTCTCTTCAGAAAAGTTTTTTGGTTTTTGTGGGGTTTTGTTTGTTTGTTTGTTTGTTTTAGTCAGGGCTTCTCTGTGTAGCCCTGGCAATCCTCACACACACACTGTAGACCAGGCTGGCCTTGAACTCACAGAACTCTGCCTGCCTCTGCCTCCCCAGTGCTGGGATTAAAGGTGTGCGCCGCCACCAGCTGACTCCAACTCTTGTTTTCCTTCAACAGGGAGACTGGGTGTGGCTGAAGAAGTTTGAAGCAGGCGTGGCTCCTGAGCTGCGGCCAAGCAGCCTCAGCTTCCTGAGGAAGGTAGGACCGTAGACGGAGGGGTTCAGGGGACCAGGGAGGCACATGGTCAGGACACCCTCACTGGTCTGGATTGGTCCCTACTCCCTGGGCATGCTTCTGGCCTCAGAGAGTCAATGCTTTCACTGTTATCATTGCCTAGTGACAGCATGTCATCAGTTAGCCATCAGCGTGGTCACCATCACACACACACCAGCATCCCTCAAGCCATGTCAACATCCCCAACACAAGCCTCTCCGTAACTGTGTGGCACAGCTCTTCCTCCCCCAGCAATGGACTCTGGGTACCACCAAGGGTCCTCAGTCTAGGTCTGCCTCCCTGTATCCATCTCTGCATCTGTTGTTTACTCATACACAGGGCAGATTCTGGGCTTAGGAGAAGGGGTTCTGTTTCCTGAGGGAGCTTCAGTCACCATCATGGACTACACAAGCACCTTCCCCCAAGAATATCACCATCAAAGAGGCACATGGGAGGGGGGGCAGAGCCCAGGAAGACCTCCTGGTGTCCTGCCTCCATGGAATACCTGGCTTCCCTGTAAGGCAGAGCCAATACTACCCAGCCCAGGAGAGTTGTGAGGAGGACAGGATATATATAGAATAACCTAGTAAGTGGCATGCCTTTGAGCCCGGGGGATCTGACTTCTTCCTTATACTCTAAAGGCTGTCTACTGGTCTCTCCAGACTCAGGGAGGGAGAACATGCAGGCATCCCTCCCCAGGAAGTTGAGTTCTGAGCCATCTTTGTGAAGAAGGCCTAGCCAGACAAGGGTTTGATCTGCCCAGGCTGGGCCCTTCTTGGGGAGGTTGCTTTCCTTCACTGCAAGCAAGAGCCCTTCCGCTCTCCATCCTCCTGCATCCTGTGGACTGTGGGGGAGGGAGAGGATAGATAGTGTTCAGATCAATGGCATCAGTCAGGCTGAGAAACAGATCCAGACCTGACTCTGTGGAGGTACCTACAGCTCCTCCATGCGTCCGTCCACGATGCTGCCACTCATTGTTCATTCATTCACTCACTCTTCTACCCATCTATCCATTTATCCATCAGTGTGTCTACCTGCCCATCCATCCACCTATTCCCTCATCCAGTCCCTGAACGTCTATATTCACCTACCCATCAGTCCATCCATTCAGTTATCCGATCACCTATTGACCCATCTATCTACCTACCCACTTATCCCCTTGTCCATCTGCCCATCCATCCACCTATCAGTTCACACCGTCCACACACCCCATTACTCATCTGTCTATCCCAGGGCCTTGATGAAGGGTCCCAGGGGCCCCTAAGGTGCCTTTTGCCTCTGCAGATGCGGGAGATGCGGCATGAGAACGTTACTACCTTCCTGGGCCTTTTGGTAGGCCCTGAGTTCAGTGCGATGGTGTTGGAGCACTGTTCCCGGGGCAGCCTGGAGGACCTGCTGCGGAATGAGGCCCTGAGGCTAGACTGGACCTTCAAGGCCTCCCTGCTGTCTGATCTGATAAGAGTGAGAGCCACCCCAGGAGCTAAGAGTTAAGGGGAGGGGTGGGACATGGGACAGGCTCAGATTCCCCACAGCTTTCAAATCTGATAACGCTGGGCTGGAGAGATGGCTCGGCAGTTAAGAGCACTGATTGCTCTTCCAGAGCAATTCTAGTATCCACAAGGCAGCTAACAACTGTCTGTAACTCCAAGATCTGAAATCTGACAATGCAAAAAGTGAGTTGAGGCCAGAAGGCCTCTGGGTCCTGTGGACATTCCATGGTCCTTCTCACTCCTCAATGACCCCATATGTCCCCTCCCAGGGTATGCGGTATCTGCACCATCGGCATTTCCCCCACGGGCGCCTCAAGTCCAGGAACTGTGTGGTGGACAGTCGTTTTGTGCTCAAGATCACTGACCATGGTTATAAAGAGTTCCTGGAATCTCACTGTTCTTCCAGGCCGCAGCTAGCCCCAGAAGGTCGGCTTGGCAGCAGGGGCCCCCAGTAGGGTGTGATATATGGGTGTGTGGAGTAAGGGGATGGGGAGGTCTCCAGTGCCCCACAGTGTCTATGTTGGGACCTGGAATTGGTGGGTTTTCTGATCTGGAAGAACCTGAGGCCCTTAACCTAGGTCCTCTCAGGGGCAGAGAAGGCACCAGGAGACCCTTTCCTGTGATTTCAGAGCTTCTGTGGACGGCCCCTGAGCTGCTGCGGGGCTCTGGGAAGGCCAGCTTCAAAGGTGATGTCTTCAGCCTGGGCATCATCCTGCAGGAGGTACTCACCCGAGGCCCACCCTACTGTTCCTGGGGACTCTCAGCAGAAGGTACATGTCCCCCTCTGTCAGGGCTCCCTGGACCTCAGACTGCTCCTGCAGTGGCGCCCCACCCCCACCGCACCCCCACCCCACCATGTCTGTCCAGCCCCAGAGATCTGTCCTATAGATTTTCAGGGGGCCTCAGTCAGAAAGGTGCGGCAGAGGCACAGCTGAGCTCTTGATGGATGGTCTTTGAATTCATAGAGGCCTGGCTTTCCTCTTCCTCCACCAAAGTCCTGTCCATTTCAGGCCTGGGTTTAAGGGGTCAGGGAGGGGTGAGAGAACAGACTCCAGGGACTATTTGGTCTCCTGCCTCACATCTGCCTGCTGGGGAAAAGAAAGACCACCCAGATGGGCTTCCGTGTTTCCAGGTAAGGCCCTCCAGGTAGAACATCAACCTTTGGGCACAGGGATCATGGACCTTCGGATAGGGCTCAGTCCAAGCCTGCTGCTTCCTGGGATGTGCTTTCTCCAGCCTTGGAAAGTGCAGGATCCAGAGCTGAGCTTTGGGAACTAGGCCTAAAGCTGCTTCCACAACCATTTGCCCCACAATTTTGAGTAAATCCCTTTTCGGGCTAAGCCTCTGTTTCCTTATCTGTAAAATGGGCACCAGGGGGCCTGCCTCACAAAGTCACTCTGTGTGCAGCTTTGCACTCTGGATCAAGGACCTGAAATAGGGTAGTTGCTCAGTAAAATCTGCCTGGGTGGTTTGGGGATGGGCTAACGGGAGTCTTACATTCTCTCCTGTACCCAACATGTTGGAGGGTACCTGTGTGCACAGGGCCCTTTGAGAGTTCCAAGGCACCCACACTTTGTCGTGCTCCATCTGATGCCCTGGGAGGTGACCGATGAGCCTTTTTCAAAGAGAAGATTTAGGTGATGCTCAAAGAAGGGCAGGGACCTCTCAAGGAGAGGAGTGGGGTTTGGCTGGCGGTCTCCTCATCCAGCACGGCATTCTTAGGGACCAGGTGAGCAGCCTTCAACACAGAAGCCAGCACTGTTGAGAATGGAGATGCGGTGGATGTGAACAGTAGCCCTGGCACCCTGGCACAGCAAGGGGACCCGGGGACCAGCCCAGGGCCATTGTTCTTGCTTGCATTGTTTATCCTCGAAGATTCTGAAACCCGGGTCTGGGAGGACGGCTCAGCCAGTAAAGTGCTCTCATGCAATCATGAGGACCCGAGTTTGGATCCCCAGCACCCACATAAAAAGCTGGGTGCAGCGGCACAGCCCTAGGGAGGGAGAGACAGGAAGAGCCCTGGAGATTGCTGGCCAGACAGTTTAGCTGATGGAGGTCGATTAAGGGAGACACTCAACATCGATCTCTGGCCTCTACATGTGTGCCATCCATGCACATGCACCCCCCACCCAACTTCCCCCCCACCCCCTACACAGAATGCTGGAGCCTCCACACTGTCTTCAGCTTTTACTATCTGCTGACTGCAGAAACACCCGATGACAGACGCTATTCAGAAATCTGCGATGCTTTGAAATGGATTTACATTTCATTCATCACAATGCAGTCGGCATGCTTTTAAAACACAGCTGCGCGTGTGTGCATGCTCCAGATCACTTCCATCTGCACACACTTCTTTGTAAGCTCACAGCCTCCCAGTGCCTGCGGTCTGAGGCCCTTGGAGTCTGAGGCCTGAGGCTGGGACCCTCTGGACAGACAGGCTGAGTGGAAATCAAGCCTACTGTCATGTCTGCTTTTTACTGGCCTGTATTGGTGCCCCCCTTCACCCTGTGAGCCTCAGTTTACCTGTTTGTAATGCTGGTCATTAATAGCCAGTGTGTGGTAGCACAGACCTGTAACTTCGGCATTCTGGAAGCAGCGGCAAGAGGACAGCGAGTTTGAGTAGTCTGAGCTGCACTGTGAGTTTCAGACAAGCCATGGACTGCCCCGTTTCAAAACCACGACAATCAAGGCTAGGGATGTAGCTCAGGATGTAGCACTCAGTAGAGTGCTAGCTTCCCATGAACAAGGCCCTGGGTTTGAACCTCAGCATCGTATCACCAGGTATGGGGGCACATGCCTGTAGACTTGGGATGCATGAGGATCAGAAATTTAAGATCATCTTGGGCTATGTAATAAGTTTGAGGCCAGCCTGGGAGAGACCTTGTCACAAACAAACAAACAAACAAACAAACAAACAAATAAACACCTACCCCAAACCATAAAGGGACAGTGATCTCTCGCTATCCCCAACGAAGTGGCCAACCTATGGTGGGGAGTAGGGGACTGTAGAGGAAGAGGCTCCATGAAAGGAGGGTCCCAGGCCTTCTGGGAGGTTACCCTGCTACGGCCCAACCTGTACAGAATGTACAGGGATGACAGAAGTCCCACGTTGATCTGAGGCTCGGACCCTGAGCGAGGAGCCCAGCCTCTCTTCTTCTCAGACTTGATGAACTCTTGGCTTTGCCAGAGACGCTTGTCTAGGGTGGGGTGCGGGACTGAGGTATAGGGTGGTAGAACCAGAGAGCTAGAGCACTGGACTCTGTGGCCTTGATGTGTGGGCCTCACCTGGTGGAGCAGAAATGTCTTGGGTGATGAAGGCTGTATTTGAGTCACTCTTGTGAGGAGTGGTGTAGTCTCTGGGTGTTGAGACGGATATGGAGAGCTGTGTTGTCAGGTTTCAACCACAAGGGTGGGAATCGCCAGTGACAGAACAACAGCCTTGGGGAGAGCCTGCCAGGTGCCAGCCACGACCTTCCCCACCTTCTCCCTCAGCACCTCTCAAGAGGAGGCCCTCTGACCCCATTTTACAGATGAGGAGACTGAGGCTGAAGGGATTAATTAACGTTTCTCCGCCAATCCATAGAGAGTGGTAGCAGATTTGGAACTGAAACCCAGCTTCTTGGCCCAAGTCTGAGACCTTTCCTCTGGCCACGGCTTGAGGCAGATCCAGGAGAATAGCAAGGCTGTGTGCACTCCAGCTGTGCAGGAGACATGGAAAGTCCTGGGAGCATTCCTAGGGCCCGATTTCCCCTTCCCTGCCCTACCACAAGACCCCTCCCATAATCCCTCAGGGCATCTTGACCCAAGGTACCCATGGGATTTGCTGCAGAGATCGTCCGGAAGGTGGCATCCCCCCCTCCTCTGTGCCGGCCACTGGTGTCCCCTGACCAGGGCCCCCGGGAGTGCATCCAGCTGATGCAGCAGTGCTGGGAGGAAGCTCCGGATGACCGGCCAAGCTTGGACCAGATCCACATGCAGGTCAGTGCTCCCCAGAGGCGCAGCCGCTTCTAAGCACTCCTGTCCACAGTCTTGGCTTGGCCCAGTGCCGGCCTCATGCCTTTGCAGGGCCCGGAAAGGATGGGTAGTCATGGGATGCAGGCCAGCAGCTCCACTCTGAGGAGGGCCGTCCTAGAGAGAGTGCCGTGTTTGCCAGCGCTATCCTGAGTGTCCAGACTTTTCTCAGTCACTCCATCTTCAAGGCAACCCTCTGAAGCACACTGCCACAGTCTTGGCAGAGACGAGTTCCCAAGGGACCTGACCAGCTGACCTGGCTGTGTGTCTGAAGAGCTGTTGGGGAGCCTCACTCGGGACCCAGGCCTCCTAGCACCTGGGCAGAGGCGTCTTTAGTGACTATGGAGACAACCTTGGTTCCCAAGTCAGTGAGGAGGAGATTAGATGGGCTCTGGGGTCCCCCGAGCCTGATCTGGGGCTGCAGTGGGAGGGCTGAGACAAGCCTGCACAAGTCCTGTGTGGGCCTGACGGAGCAGGGTAGCGCTCCTCCAGGGCCAACCCAGCAAACCCAGGGCCACAGCTCTGCATCCTGTCCTGGTCTCATAGTCGCCAGCCACAGCACTGTGAGTTACCAAGGTGAAGTTCAACAGGTCCGAGGGGCAGATGAGGAGGGACAGAAGCGGCAAGGCAGACAGAGACTACATACAGGGCTCCTTGGGACACTGGCGCATACCCCCATGCACACTGTAGCATCATGGGTAGCGCCCACTTCACAGATGACCATCTGGAGCTCAGGGTTAACAAGCTCCAGGGCTCACAATGATGGGGGGAGGGGGTACACGAGTTAGAATGAGCCACAGGTGCCTAAAGCACCAGGCTGCCATCTTCCTGGGGAGGGTAGAAGTCATCCTAGCTAGAAAGCCGGGGGAGGAGGCACTGGCCCTGAGTCAAGGGCAACTGTGAGAAAGGCGGCTGTCTGAGGCCCATGGCAGAGAAGGCTGTGTGGACGCGCACCGTGCTTGGCGTGATGAAGGTGGGAATGCGCCACACATCAGGGAGGGTGGGGGCAGAGGGCTCAACCAGCTGTGCCTGCTTGCACCTGCTGTTTCAGATAACTGACCTCCCCTGTTCTCTTAGCCTCCTGCTGTGAGGGCTGGGAAGAGGTGCCAGTTGTGGCCACAGTGTCCTGATATGAGACCCGAGAGAGGCTCTGTCTGCTGGGCAGTGGCGGTAGCTGTGTGTCTTTAGAACAATGGGTTTAGGCCTCCGTTGTCTGCCTGGGTGTTGGTGGATTGTGCGATCTATGTTTCCATTTTGGTTTTGTTGCTAAGAAGCTTGTCTCTAAATAATGATCAATTTCTACACGGAAACCTCACTCCTGGATTTGACCTTTTTTTCCCCTTAATCTTTAGTTTTCTTTGGTTCTAATGCCCTCAGATATTTAGAGAGGTAGAATAAAATGGAATTTTATATATTCTACTTATCCATTTGTCCATCCTTCCATCCATCTGTCTGTCCATTCATCACTTATCCATCACTCATCCACCCATTCACTCATCATGTCCCCATTCATCCATTTACCCATCCATAATGACTCTATCTATCCATCCATCTATCTGCCTTTGAGAGGAACACAGAGGATCCTGCCTACAAAATCACTATGAAACCACATGTAATCTAGCTGTATGTTTGTCGATGATAATGCTTGTCTGGACACAAACTCCTCTGCTAAGCTTCTGTTCCTACTTACCCACCCCATCCAGAGGTTCCCCCACATCCCTCTGAGCCCCTGTGTCCTGCTGATTCACATGTCTGCCTCCACTTCAACCCATCTCCCCAGGCAGAGTTCTGTCTGGCTCACTCCCCAGCTGTGGGCAGGAGGCACTGATTCTTATGAGTGAAACCGAGACCTTGTTCTCTCTCTAGTTCAAAAGCATCAACCAAGGCAAGAAGACGAGTGTTGCTGACTCCATGCTGAGGATGCTGGAGAAGTATTCCCAGAACCTGGAGCGCCTGGTCCAGGAGCGGACTGAGGAGCTGGAACTGGAGAGGCGGAAGACAGAAAGGCTGCTCTCACAAATGCTCCCTCCGTGAGTGGCCCGGGGATGCGAGTGTGCTTCTACTTTCCTCCGGGACGTGCTCAGAGAACCTGGCCTCCAATTCATTCCTGCTTACTTACTGTGTGAGCGCGCACACACACACACACACACACACACACACACACACACACACACACACACACACAAGTGCCTGGGGGCACAAAGGTCTTTGCGCTCACAGACATGCACTAGGTTCTTATCCTTCCTAAGGCCATGACCCTTTAATACAGTTCTTCATGTTGTGGTGACCCCCAACCATAAGATTATTTTTGTTGCTACTTCAAGTCTGTAATTTTGCAACTGTTATGAATTATAAAATCTGTGTTTTCCCATGGTATTAGGTGACCCCTGTGAAATGAAATGTCATTTGACCCTGCAAAGGGTCACAACCCACATGCTAAGAACCATGGCACTAGAGGAACCTCGAATGTTAAACACACAGGGTTGTTCCTTCAAGGAAAAGAAAACAAGACCCATTTTCCACCCAGAAGGCTAGAACAGACATGCTTTCTAGCCTGGTGACCTTTGTACCAGAGCTGGTACCTGACCTCCCCAGACCCTTCTCATAGAATTGTCTTCCTCGGTCACTCTATAGAACCTATCTTTATGGAAGGTGTCACATGCACTTTACAAAGAGTTTCAAATAGTCAGGTCTCATGTGTACTTAGCTTATTTTGTTCCTCAAGGAGATTTAGGCATGCTTTGTTGTGCATGTGGGATTGAGTTAATCATCGAAAGAATAGTTCTTCACCAGATTGTGCTGTGCTTAAATATGCCTGAAGTGAACAACTTGGAGTCAGACTCCTGAAGTTTGAACCAACGCTGGCTACTGAGTGATATTGCACCAAACTGCCTTCTTGCCTCTAGGGGCTCTTCCTAGACCCCCGCTGCCCACAAAGGTCCCAGAGACTCTCTCAACAGATGCCCAACATGTGAGGCTTGACCCTCAGAGAAGTTAAGACTTTTTTCTTTAAATAGAAGTGGAGGATAGGCGTTTGATCCTCTCACCTGAGGAGTCCCGGCGGTAAGGGAGAGAGAGAAATAGCATGGATTCTTCTCATTCCTCTAAGGCAGAGCATTTTATATGATTATTGAGGTGTCTGTTAAAAATCCAAAGGAGCAAAATACCTGAAGCAACAGCTCTGCGGCTTTGTGCAGGTGACTGTAAAATTCAATCCTTGGTTTCCTGACTAAGGAACAAGGGGCACAAAATCCCTGTCAGTTATTTTGCGATCTGGACTGCAGGAATGTATTTCTTGGACCCTCTTTAAGAGGACTGTAATAAAGAGGAGGATCCTCCAGTCACATTTCGGCAAGGGCAAGGCTTGCTGAGGGCCGCGGGGCTCTCACCCTCGCTCGAGCGGTGGCAGTGTCGCTGAGGAGCTGCCCTTGAGGCTGTCCCTGGTCCCTCGTGCCCAGCTCGAGGCTCCAAGCTCCAACCACGCCCCAGACCCCTTGCCTTTTCCCAAGATGCAAAAAGGGAAAACACTGAGGTAAGAAATAGTGATCCAGAACTTACAAGGATGGTAAACCTTTAGACTCCCAGGGGCAACCCCCAGCCCCAGAATCAAGGGAGAAATTGACCCAGTGTGGATTTGTCAGTATGGCTTGACCTTTCATGGGGAAAAATTAAAACAGGCCCATCTTCTAGTTCAGGAACAGTTACAATTAGGACATATAGAACCTCCAGTCAGTCCTTGGAATTCCCTTCTTTCTGTAATTCACAACAAAAAACAACAAAGAATAATTTCCGACTGTTACATGATCTCAGAAGCATAAATGCTATTATGAAAACAGTGGGCGGCCTCCAGCCAGGGCCCCCCCCACTCCTACTGTGGTTCCTCAAGGACATTAGATTCTCACAGTTGACTTAAAAGACTGCTTTTTCTATATTCCTTTACAGCTTGATGATAAGGAATATTTTTTGCATTCTCTGTTTCCACTTTATTCAGTCAACAGCCAAGGACCCAATGTCAGTGGAAAATTTTACCACAAGAGATGAAACATAGCCCCACATGGGCCAACAGTTGTGGGGGGTCTCTGTGACCTTTTCAAGCATCAGAGCGACCAGCCACTGGAGGCAAGAAGGTAGTTTGGGGCAACACCACTCAGTAGCCAGCATTGGTTCAAACTTTGGGAGTCTGACTCTGAGTTGTTCACTTCAGGCATATTTAAGCACAACAAAGTGAAGAACTATTGTTTCGATGATTAACTCAATCCCGCATGCACAACAAAGCATGCCCAAATCTCCTTGAGGAACAAAATAAGCTAAGTACAGAGCTGACTATTTGAAACTCTTCATAAAGTGCATGTGACACCTTCCGTAAAGTTGGGTTCTATAGAGCGACTGAGGAAGACAATTCTATGAGAAGGGTCTGGGGAAGGTCAGGTATCAGTCTGGCCAAATAGATTGCACAAAGGTCACCAGGCTAGAAAGCATGTCTGTTCCAGCCTTCTGGGTGGAAAACAGGTTTTGTATTCTTTTCCTTGAAGGAACAACCCTGTGTGCTTAACATTCTAGGTTCCCCTAGTGAATGTCTGTAAGCACAAACAGCTTCATGCCCCCTACTTCATTTTGGCACTTGAGTGCACACATATGAGCACAGAGGTCAACATCAAGTATCATGTCTTAGAATACCTTCCGTGTTGGTTTTTTGAGATAGAATTTCTCTTCATGGTCTGCAGTTTGGCTGGGCTGACAAGCAATCCCAGAGGCCTTCCGGGCTCTGCCTCCTCAGTCCTGGAATTACAAGCATGCATACCACCCTGGACTTTTATGTGTGTTCTGGGAATCAAACTCAGGTCCTCACTCTTGCACAGCACCTTTACTAACTGAACTATCCCCCCCCTCCCCAGCCTCATTTCTTCTCATTTATCTAACTTATTTTTCTAGCCTTTCCCCATGCACTGGGCACTGAGCTATGTAGACAAGTGTTGAGCTCCTGCTGCCCAACCTTGGGAGCAAGGAGTGGCCACAGAGCTCCTAGATCACTGCCAAGAAAGTCAGGACAGGTCCGTACAGCATAGCTGGCACATTGGTGTAACTGGAGGCTTTTCTCCACCCCACCACATTCTGCAGTCAATTCCCAAATTATCACTCAGAGGCTTATATTAATTATAAATGTTTGGCTGATGGCTCAGGCTTATTACTAGCTAGCTCTTACATTTAAATTAACCCATATTTCTTATTTATGCTTTGCCACATGATTCGTGGCTTGTTACCTCATTTTTTACAGGTCTTGCTTCCTTGGTGGCTGGGTGGTGGTTCCCTGACTCCTCCCTTTTTCTCCCTTTATCTCTGTTTGGTGTTCCCACCCAGCCTTATTATGCCTGGCTGTAGGCCAAAACAACTTTGTTATCAACCAATGAGAGAAACACATATTCACAGCATACAGATGGACATCCCACAGCACACTGGCCAACCTGGAACAGCCTCTCAACTGTAAAAGCAGGGTCCTCACCTGGCCCCTCCCATCCTTTCAGGTCTGTTGCCAATGCTCTAAAGATGGGGACAACTGTGGAGCCAGAGTACTTTGACCAGGTCACCATCTATTTCAGTGACATCGTGGGCTTCACCACCATCTCAGCCTTGAGCGAGCCCATTGAGGTGGTGGGTTTCCTCAATGACCTCTACACGCTGTTTGATGCTGTTCTGGACAGCCATGATGTGTATAAGGTGAGGACAACCAGAGACTCGCCCTCTCTTCCTCCCTCTGCAGCTGCGCGCCGCAAATTTGTTTCCGTCCACATACCTGTGCATTTGTGCCAATTAACTGTTGCTGTGTAATGAATAATCTCAAAGTCCAGTAGCGTACAATGAAACCATTGGTTACAAGCTTCAGTATGAGCTGGAAGACACTCCTGGACTCACACACGTCTCTGGCTAGCTGCAGGCAAGGTGGGCATCTTTGTACTCTTAGCTTGGTTTTCTGCATCTCTGGAACCTTGACTTGAGGGGTTCGGCTCTGGCCCGTAGTCTCTCTGAGATGGTTCCCCTGCACGGAACATGGCTGAGTTCTGAGGGAGGGCAGAAGCATGCTGCCTTCTTGAGCTCTAGCCTGGGATTCGCACACTGCTTTCCTTGACAAATTCTGTTGGCCAAGGAAGACAGTATGGCAACACTAGATGTGGATGGGAGCTGTGGTAGCCACATTGCAGGGATGTGGATCCAAGGAGAGATGGACAGTGTCATTTGAGTTTATTTGTTCACAGTGTCCCCATGTCCATGGTCTGTCTGTTTATCCTTTAACATTTTCATGGGCAGGCGCTTTTGTGCTTGGAACATGGGTATAGAGACAAGCCAGCTCTGGTCCCCACCTTGTGGGGAGACAGGCACTAGGGGTCTTGGCAGAGGCACCAAGACCTTCTATGACCTGTTTCTGATGTCTCGAGATCCTGGGTTTGGTTCCAGCATGGCCAAATGTGTTGCTTTGGCCAAATATCTTCCCCTCTCTGGGTCTGTTTCCTCATCTGTGGATCAGACAACCTCCATCCTGCAGTTCACGGAGGACATAGAAGCGTGTGTCAGCTGCAATGGGAGAGCAAGTCGCTCACTGATTCCTCCACAGCTCTGCTGTGCTGTAGAGACCCTCCTGCAACCCAGCCTCCCACACCCCTGCCTCCCACACCCCTGCCTCCCGCACCCCTGCCTCCCGCACCCCTGCCTCCCACACCCCTGCCTCCCACACACCTGCCTCCCACACACCTGCCTCCCACACACCTGCCCCCCCACACCTGCCTTCCACACACCTGCCTCCACACACCTGCCTTCCACACACCTGCCTCCCACACCCCTGCCCCCCACACCTGCCTTCCACACACCTGCCTTCCACACACCTGCCTCCCACACACCTGCCTCCCACCCCTGCCTCCCACACTCCTGCCTCCCCGCACACCCTGCCTCCCACACCCCTGCCTCCCACACCCCTGCCTCCCACACCCCTGCCTCCCACACCCCTGCCTCCCACACACCTGCCTCCCACACACCTGCCTCCCACACACCTGCCTCCCACACCCCTGCCTCCCACACCCCTGCCTCCCCACCCCTGCCTCCCACACCCCTGCCTCCCACACACCTGCCTCCCACACACCTGCCTCCCTCACCCCTGCCTCCCACACCCTGCCTCCCCACACCTGCCTCCCACACCCCTGCCTCCCACACCCCTGCCTCCCACCCCTGCCTCCCACACCCTGCCTCCCACACCCCTGCCCCCACCACACCTGCCTCCCACACACCTGCCTCCCACACACCTGCCCCCCCACACCTGCCTCCCACACACCTGCCTCCCACACACCTGCCTCCCACACACCTGCCTCCCACACACCTGCCTCCCACACACCTGCCCCCCCACACCTGCCTCCCACACCCCTGCCCCCCACACCCCTGCCTCCCACACACCTGCCTCTTATGTCGGTCTAGGAGCTGGTGCCCCGGGCAGCTCCAGATGTGACAGAGAACGTGGGGATGGGGGTCCAGGTGTCATCCCACTCAAGCCCTGTTGGCTTTTATCCTGAGTGTGGTTCAGCAACTCCTTGGAGCCATAGCCCTTGGGGGATAGGGCAGGGGTAGAAGCCTGAAGGAGTCAGGGGATGGAGCAGGCATTTGTAGTGTCTGTCCCAGCACTTATGGAACACCTACTGTATACAGGATGCTGTGTTAAGGGCTTCGTGTGAGAAGTGCTGGCCCCTCTGACTTACAGATGGCTTAGTGAACCTGAGGCTTGAACCTGCACTTGGGTCCTCAGCCCCTTGTAGACGTCACCCTCTTCATGATGTAGATTCTCCTGGGATAAGATGGCAGGTCACGAAGGCCCCCACAAGCCCTCTGGAGTTGACCCACCTCTTCTCTGAGTGCCTTTGCTGCCGCTCCTTCTCCGTGGACCTCCACATTTCCCTGAGAGTTCGAGTCTCACCACCAGACCTTTTCACTTGCTCCTTCCTCTTTCTGGTTCATGCACCTCTTTCCTCTCTGCCTGCCCCCCAGTTAGCCGTCCTTCCAGTCTCCCATTTGCTCGCTCGCCTCCAGACCTGGTGAGGTGCTTTGGTTGGCACCCTCAAAATCCCCCCTGACGGCACTTGGCGACTTAATCCTGAGGCCCAGAGAGGAAGGAGACCTGCCCAGGGCAGACAGACAGAAGCAGAGCCAGCAGGAACTAGAGCGTGCACAGGCTGCCATGGGCACTAGCCCCTGCAGACAGCACAGTGGGTGACCCACAGAGGCCTTTGCCACTGCCACTGGAGACTTTAGACACCCCTCCCCCTCTGCCTGCCGGGGAGTGGGGCGGTACTCCACGCTCCAAGTGGTGTCTGGCAGCCTCCTGTGGGCCCCACAGGTGTCTCCCCGAGCCCACGAGCTTTGATCCGCCCTGAGTCACCCTGGCCTGTCTCTCCTGCCTCTGCTAATCTTTCCTCACACATGTGTCCCTCCCAGCTCTGAATCACGCCTTGGCTTGTGCTCTGAACTCTGGCCAAGAGGCCTGCATCTTCCCGGCAGAGGGAAATGAAATCAAACAAGGCCTGCACAGCTCTCCAGATGTGGGGAACAGCAGGCCCAGTCCCTGTGATGTGTGATGCGTCTCTCATCACTCCCACCATCTGCCTTGGTTTCCCCCCCATCAGCAGCAGGATCTAGTTACAGCTTTGAATCTTTTCTGGTCTGAAAAGCAGCCATTCAAACAAACACTTGCTGCATGTGTGGGGATGGGGGGGGAGAGTAGGGGAGGGGTGAGGGTTAGGAGGAGGGGTGGGGTGGGGGTGAAAAGACCACCCCAGCATCACCATCGCTAAGTAAGCACGTTTCTGTATGTAGTGTGGAATTGAGTGCTGGGGCTCAGGGCCTCGGACAAGGCGTGAGGCCGTACATAGGAGGACAAGGGTGTGACTACCCAGCTTGGCCTGGGTGTAGAGGTGTGAGGCAGGCCCTGGCCATCTAAGCTCTCAAACAGCGTGAACTTGTCCACCCTCCGAGCCTGAAGCTCCTGTTAGTGACGCAGGGTTGAAGGGCCTGTGGTTCAGGACAGTCTGATGACTAGGAGAGAAGGTGCTGTCTTTACCCAGTCACGACATAATGCCAGCACTGGCTGACCGCCGGGGATTCCCGACTCCCAGGCTTCCACTGGAAACCTGGGAGGAAGAAGTATGCATGCCGAGCAAGTACCTTAGGAGGGGGAGCTTGGCCTGAAGGTCTTCACGGCAAGCCTCGCTTAGCCCTTGGTAGGATGATTTAGCCCTTAACACATGTGAGGCTCAGAGAGGGCAAGATCCCCGCCTGAGGTTACACAGTGAGCCAGTAGCACAGTTAGACCCCACTAGCACGCTCACTAGATTTCAGACCCGAGTCTGCTTCTCTGTTGTAACCGCCCTGCCCCCAGCCACCTCTGAAGGAAGCAGAACATACCTTACAGGCAGTCACAGTCACCAGGCATCTCTGGGCACATCACCTCTATGAGGGCCAGTGTGGGGCTGAGCTGAGCTCGGAAGTACTGGGCTGTGGGAGGGCCAGCTGGTGAGAGGCAGGGGTACATGGCTGAGGTGGGGTGCGGCAGGGGGATGTCCCAAGAAACAAACAACTCTGATGGTGGAGGGGTGCCGTGGAGGGGCGTCACACCAACCTCGGGTCCTGAGGTTGGCAGGGGCTCTGTGAGGCAGGGTTACAGCTGGCTTTGTCAGCTCATTCCACTTGCGGCTCACGGAGAAGCTGTAGCTGCAAGAGAAGCCCTCTGCCTGTGCCAGCGGCAAGCTGGGCGACAGTGTCTGTCTGTTCCGAATTTCTTTCCTTTACCCTCCTCCTCCTTTTTAGTGTGTGTGTATGTGTGTGTGTGTGTGTGTGTGTGTGTGTTGTGTGTGTGTGTGTGTGTGTGTTTAAGGAAGAAACAAACACATAGTGGGTATGTGTTTGTGTACACGTGTGTGGAGAGCAGAGGACAACATGTGGGGATCAGTTCCCTCCTTCCACCATGAGGATTTGGAGGATCAAACTCAAGTCGCCAAGCTCAGCTACATGCACCCTTACCCACTGAGTCATTTCAAGCCTCCCCCGACCCCTTCTTCTTTTGAGTCAGGTCTTACTATATAGCCCAAGGATTGCTCGCCTCAAACTTGCAGCAATCCTCCTGCCTCAGCCTCATGAGTGCAAGGATCACAGACTGCTCTAGGCTGCCCTAGAACCCACTTTCTTCCCAGTATCCATGGAAGCCAGTAGAGTCGGGACCCAGACTGTCCCTGATAGGTGCTCTCTGCAGATGAAGCCCTGGCTGGCTGCTGTGTCCTCGAGCACGCTGCTTCCTGGGTCTGCTATCAGAGACAGACTATAGACAGAGGCCACCTGAAACTCACGGCCCAGTGCTGAGTGCCTGGGCCTGGAAGTCTAGCAGAGGCTGTGGAGTGCGTGAGGTCTGGGGCTGGAGGCCTCCTGATCGGTGGCATGTAGGTTTGGGTGTGGGACAGGCTCTTTCAACAGGCGATTGTCATTTGCAGGTAGAGACCATCGGAGATGCCTACATGGTGGCATCTGGGCTCCCTCGGCGCAATGGGAGTCGGCATGCGGCTGAGATCGCCAACATGGCCCTGGACATACTTAGCTATGCGGGCAACTTCCGCATGAGGCATGCACCCGATGTGCCCATCCGCGTCAGGGCCGGTTTGCACTCAGGTAGGCAGAGGGCTGGAGGCCAGGGTCAGGCCTCTCAGAACTCCCAGGGTGGTGGGTGCTGCATCTGAGCCTCTGGCATCCAGACACTGCCAGAAAGGCTTTGTGACCTTTGGCTACCTTTTGCCAAAGGATCTGGGCACTCGGATTCACAGACTTGACTTGGTTCGTGATGGTCTGCCCTTAGCATCTGGTTGAGGGCATCTGATTCCACATGGAGAAGCCGTTGGTCTGATAGAAGAGGCAGAAATCTCCTATAGATATGGGGGCAACTAAATGTCTGCTGACCTGGGTGTGGGCAGGGTCTCTATGGCTCCTCCCCTCTGTGGCTCCCTCCTGCAGGATCAAGTGCAGAGTGGAGGCCCCCCCTGTAGCCCCAAAGCCCTCACTGACCTCTCCAGCCTCCCCGCTGTGGCTCCCCACCAGCTCCTCACCCACACTTAGCTGTGGTTTCCCAGGCCTTCAAACCTGCCGTCTCCTGCCCGTCCATCTTCTTTTCAAGACATAAGTCAGCTATCACGCCTCTGGGTTGCTTCCCTCACCCCAGGACTGGGCACTGTCTCCCTGTGGCCCACACGGCTGGGTCTAGAATATGCACCGCCCCTTTGGTGTTGCCGTTGACTCCAGACAGCACGCTCCTCAGCTGGGGACACACAAAAGGTGGTGTGGTGACTTGGGGAGGCTGATGCTGAGACCTCTGTCAGGCCTCCTGGAGCTCCCTGGGCACATTTGGATTTCAGGGCCCTGCGTGGCAGGTGTTGTGGGTCTCACCATGCCTAGGTACTGCCTCTTTGGGGACACTGTCAACACTGCCTCCCGGATGGAATCCACGGGGCTGCGTGAGTATCCTCAACTTCTACCCTGCCCCCGGGGGAAGTCTTTCTCAGTAAACCCAAACTGGCCGTGGGAAGCAGTACTCGGTCAGCATGTCCCCACCTGGTGGGAGCATACCCTAGGTGACAGCAAGGTCACAGTAGGAGAGGATTTGTGTTCTCTAACTTTCCCTGGAGTTTTTTTTATGATGATCTCATGGGAGAATTAGCAGAGAAGACCGTGATTCAAGAGGCAGGAAAGCTGGGACCTCACCCTAGCTCTGCAACTGACTTGTCCAGTGTCCTTGAGCAGGCTCTGCCCGGAAGGCCTCGGTGTCCTCCTTTTACAGTGAGGTGACCCGCTTCCAGTTTGGGATTTTATTTGACTGCATGCCAACCCTGTTGTGCTAGGTCAGCTCCAACACCACCATGTAGACATCTCCAACATGTCAGGCCCTTGCTTGGGGAGGCCCTGCTCTGATGGCTTGGAGATGGCCACCCCAAACTGCCAGGTCTTAGGGCCTCTGCCTCTGTGTGTGTAGAGGGTGCTGTATCGTCCTAAGGTAGCTCTGTGCGCACACTGTGTAACTGGGTGTGGTAGCCCCACAGGTAAACACTGTGTTCCAGGGACCTCCCCTTCTAACGCTTCATCAACGTGATTTGTTTTTTCTTGGGGGCTCTTGTGCTGACCAGCTGTCTACGAGAGTGAGAGTCTGGGAGAAAGAATCATGCTCGTCATAGTTGTGTTGTGAGACTGGTTGGGACTAGAGTCGTGGCTCTTAGAGAAGTGGGTGCCACCAGGGAGTGGTGACTTGCTTTCTGCCTTTCTCCCCAGCATACAGAATCCACGTCAGCCGAAGCACCGTCCAGACCCTGCTCAGCCTCGATGAAGGCTACATGATCGATGTCAGAGGCCAGACTGAACTGAAGGTGAGCGACTGCCCTGGGGACCGTTTCAGCCGGCCAGTTCGTGTGAGCTGGACATAGAGGAGATCCTCTCTGCTCCCTAAATTTAGAATCAAGAAAGGTTTCTTCAGGGGCAGGGCAGAGAAGTGGTGGCTACTAGCAATCCACCTGTGTAGCATTCTGGTGCCCAACACACATAACACACATAACACATATAACACATATAACACATATAGCACACATAACACATAACACATAACACATATAGCACACATAACACACATGACACATATAACACATATAGCACACATAACACACATGACACATATAACACACATAACATGTAACACATATAACACGTGTAACATACATAACACATGTAACATATAGCACATTAAAACATGTAACACATATAACACACATAGCACATATAACACACAATAACACACATAACACAGCCCTCAGAGCAGTTGGGTCACATAGTTACCCTTGCATCACATAGTTGAGAGGATTCAATTAGAAAAGCAAAGACTAGCACATGACCCAGTCTGGTGAGGGCTCCGAGCTCGTTGCCGTCTCTATAACACTCCTGGGCTTCTGAGCATCCCCCAGAACCCAGTTCAGACGCCACCTCTCACTATACCCACCCTGGCCCAAGAACATCCCCACTTTCTCCAGTGGCTGTCATAACTTCTCTGTGCGCCCGTGAACAGCGCTCCACAGTGTGACCCTGGGCTGAGCTTGCCCGTGAGATCCTCCAAGGCACAGGAAAGTCTTGAATGCTGGCGTTTCCTTCCTTCCTTCCTTCCTTCCTTCCTTCCTTCCTTCCTTCCTTCCTTCCTTCCTTCCTTCCTTCCTTCCTTCCTCTTCCTTCCTTCCTTCTTTCCTTCCTTCCTTCTTTCCTTCCTTCCTTCCTTCTTTCCTTTCTTCCTTCTTCCTCCTCCTTCCCTTCCTCCCTCCCTCTTCCTTCCCTTCCTTCCTCTCCCTCCCTCCTCCCTCCCTCCCTCCTCCCTCCCTCCCTCCCTCCCTCTTCCCTCCTCTCTTTTTTTATGTAATGCTGGATGAAGGCAATGACTTCTCCTACCTCCCCCTCTTCTGTTCCCCCACCCCCAGTTCCTCTGCTAGGACCAGGCCTGACTAGGAGGCAGGGGCTGCCTAGTTTAAAGGCCACGCCCCTCCCTGGCTATGACTGGACCTCAGAATCAGGCATTCTTTGTGATTCACCTCACGACACTGTGGGATGATGCCACAGCACGAGGTGCCGCAGCAGGAGGCACCCGCCGAGGACATGGTCCTCAAGCTCCTGAGGGCCAATATCTGCCTGTGTCACCCTGGGCTTGACAGGGCTGAGGCAGGGGGAAAGCGTGGATGGGATGAGCCCGGGGCAGGACTGTTTGACTTGGGGACATGAGCGTCCTGAGAAACAGAGGACTGGGTCACAGAGGAACTCAGAGGGGTGGGCTAGCATAGGACCTCAGTGTCCTACAGCTCCCGCCCACATAATCTCAGGGGAGACTGCAGAGTCTTCCGAGGGAAGGCTGGAAGGAATTCTACAGGGCGCATGCCTCAGGTTTTAGCACTCCGGGCCTGCCTTCATCTCTTTAGCTGGTGGGTATTGTATTATTCAGTCCTCACCATAGCTTTAGGAGATAACAGGAAGCACAGAGAGCTGAAGTAAGTTGGCCGAAGTCCCGCAGCTGTCAAGAGGCAGAGCCAGACTTCTTGCCTGGAAAGTTTCCTCTGGGCCAGGGCCTCTCACCTCTTCTCTTTGTTCCAGGGGAAGGGCTTGGAGGAGACCTACTGGCTGACAGGGAAGGTGGGATTCTGTCGGCCCCTCCCTACACCTCTGTCAATCAGACCTGGGTGAGTGGGGAGGGAGTCCCCAAAGCCAGAACATGCCCCCATTAGAGATGATCGTTATTTTAGATTCGCAGAGACCTGATAAGACCTGAAAACCACATCACTGGCCCTGTGCTAACTAAGCACTGTCTGCACTGGTGGATGGGAGCTGTGTCTGCTGCACAGCCAGGCTGTTTGGGGTGCAACTGGGGGGCTCCACGATGCTCAGTTAGCCTGCACGAGAGCTTCCTGTATCCCCACAAAATCTTCACAAACAGACCATCTGTGGGGACACCACACAGGGGCCTGCCCTGCGCACCCAGCACAGAGGGTCTTTCTAGTCTGACCTGAGCATCTCTGACCTTATTACCATCTTCCACAGTCATGGGACTCATATTAAAAAGACACCAAAAGGCTGCATGAGGGAGACTCTCAGTGCTTGGGCCTCTGACTGCATACTCTGGCCTGCATCCTTGGGGACACCATGTCCTTCACTGGGGGCCATGTGGAACAGTAGCAGGTTGCTCCAACAGGCTGTCCCTCCCTCCCTCCCTCCCCCTCCCTCCCTCCCTCCCTTCCCTGCCTGCACAAGAGCCTCCACGAGCAAAGGCAACAGGCACAGGTGTTGTCAAAGAACAGAGAAGGTCCTGGGACCATGATGGCCAAGGGGTTCTGTCCACCAGGGGAGGTTGAGCTGGAAATGCATTGGGCCCTCCCAGATGACCCCACATTGGGTTAAAATTCTCCCTTCACCAGAGCCTCTAACTCAGCGGTTCTCAATCTGTGGGTTACGACGCGTTTGGGGCTCACATTTCAGATATTGACATTAAGATTCATAACAGTAGCAAAATTACAGCTATGAAGTAGCGACGAAATAATTTTATGATTGGGGGTCAGCACACCGTGAGGGACTGTACTAAAGGGTCTCAGCATTAGAGAGGCTGAGAACCTCGGCTCTAACTGGTTGCTCTTAGCCACTGCCTGGTCTGCCCTACCCAGCACTTGCTCTGCTGTTCCCGGCAGCTGGACACCTGCTCTTGGGCTTCTGAGCTGCCTCCCAAAGCACACCTCAAGTCTTCCCTCCAGGGCCTTTGCTCTTGAGGTTGCTATCGCTTAAAATGCCCTGCTACTCTCGAATTATTTATTTATTTATTTATTTATTTATTTATTTATTTATTTATTTATTTATGTCATTAAGTGTTTTTTGGTGGGGGTAGCACTGGGACCCCTCTCCTCCATTGAGCCACACCCCCACCAGCCCCGCCCCTTCCTATACTTCAGGCCTCAGGTCACAAGCTCCCTCTAAGCACCCGACCTGGTCACACCCTGATAAAGCCCCAGTCACCTCCTGCTGGGTCCCAGCCAGGCTCTGTCCATGTCCACATTCAGGAAAGCCCTGTCATCCCCTGACTACCCTGTCCTAGGACTGAGGACCTGCAGGCGTGGCCGCCATTTATCAACCGAAGCTCCCGCAGCTGATGGCTTTTCCATTCCTAGACAGAAACTTTAGAAAGTGCCAGAAACATTTTCATCTTCTGGCTCAGGGAGGGAGGAAACTGGAGATTAGCTGCAAGGAGCATTGCCTGACCCAGAGCCTCAGGCAGGTAGGGGAGGGTCTGTGTTCAGAGTGCAGGAACACACACACACACACACACACACACACGCACACGCACCACGCGCACGCACGCACGCACGCACGCACGCACACACACGTACTCAATCACACACACACACACGCACACGCACACGCACACGTACTCAATCACACACACACACGCACACGCACACGCACACGTACTCAATCACACACACAGGCACTCATGCACACACAAAGCATCTGCTTATACACACAATTTCCATCAAAAGCCAGGCAAAGATCAGGGACAGAAACCCTACCCCGACCATGCCGTGACATAGCCACCGTCCAGGGCAGCAGAACTCAGAGGGTCCTGCCCCATCACACCTCGGAGAGACTCCCCACACAGCTCCGTTTCTCTTCCCTCTGCCCTTCCCAAACACCATCAAAAGTATCCCTGCGGGCTGGGAGTGTGGTTCAGTGGCAGAATGCTTATCTAATATGTGTGAAGCCTTGGGTTTTACCCCGCAGTGTCAACAAACGTCCCCTGTGGATTGCTGTGAAGTCTTGGCTGTCCCTCAGACGCCTGCCTGCCTCGTTCTCTTGATCAAAGCAATGCCCCGGGGTTGGCCAGATCCAGGCACTACGGGGAGAGCATGAGAAAGTGAACGTGTATGAAGGGGTGTCCAGGGAACCCCTTGTCCCAATGCCTCCTAGAGTCATATCCCAAGTAGGCACAGAGGGGTGGGTGGCCGGCCACACAGGCAGATGAGGAGTCACTGTGTGGCCATGGAGAAGACACCACATGTTTGAGCATTGCTCCCACAGTGCAAAAGGTGGGGAAGATCAAGCCGGTGTGCCCAGGGTGCCCAGGGCGGCCTGCTGGGTGTCAGCAGACACAGAGTGGAAGACATGTCTGCCACGTTTAAAAGCCACCTATCACTATTGTTCCAGCACTTGTTTCTGATCCTCATCTTTCCTTTCTCCTCAGAGACCCATGGCAGGACCGCATAAACCAAGAAATCCGGACCGGCTTTGCCAAAGCGCGCCAGGGTCTGGCTGAGCCCGGGAGGTCAGGGGAGGCTGAGCCAGGTCCCTGATAGGAAGTTAGTGGGTGGACCCAAGGCAGCCAAGATGCCCCCACCACCACCCCCTGCGAGCTCCCTGGTGATCTGCCACCCATGAGTGACACGAACTAGTGACTCCCAGGGTGTCCTTACGTCCTGCCAGGGACACAATAAAAGTAGAAATACTCCCTTCCGCCCCGCAGTTCTTTACTCTGAGTTGGACAAGGCATTTTGATGCAGAGAGCGCACTGTTTCCAAGCCCCTGGCTCTATGGAGGACCCTGTCCCCACCACATGGCCAAGGGGCAAGGCAGAGTAAGGAGGGCTGTGCACAGCTCTTCTGGGGAAAGTAAAAGCCAGGCAGGTGAGGGCTCCTCAGACCGGGACGGCGCCACACCCCTCCCCCACCACAGCACACAGAACCTGTGTGTTATCCTCTCTAAGAGCATCGGAGGATTCTCAGAGTGCTGAAAGTATATCCTTGGGCCCTCAGGAAGCTCCCAGCCCTGCCTATTCCCCTGCCTCATCAGAATCAGCCCACAACTTCAGCAGCTGGGAGCACTGTGCTGAGAGTCCAGTGTGTGCTCCCAGAATCTCAGGATGGGGGCAGGGGAGGGGCTGCAAATTCCTCAGCTGTCAGGAAAAGGGGAGTTCTATCATTCAGAAGAAGAAAGAAAAAAGCCCAACTCATTAAACTACGGCACATCAAAGAATGCTCCCCAAATCCCTGTGGGTGATTTCAGAGCCAGCGAAATCAGGCACACATGTAACTCATTTCCCCACTGAGGGGAGAAGCCTGGGGCAGGGGCGGGGTGTGGGGGGGAGGGGAGCCACTAAACAAACTCTCCTTCAAAAGATCCCTTGGGAGGGGGAGCTGCAGGACTTTATCCGGAGGGTTCTGGGAAAACCTGTCTAGGGTCACTGTGTCCAGAGTCCCTCTACCTGGCCTTCCCTATCTGTGTAACTTTGGGTCTTTTTAAGTAAGGACCAAGAAGACGTTCTGTCCCCCCCCCCCAGGGTGCTCCTGCTGCTGTCTACCTAAATGACCTTTGCCCTTTCCAACACCCAGTAAACCCCTACACACCTGTCAAAACCCACCTGAAAAGCCCCTTTCTCCTCCTCTTGCTACAGCCCCCTCCCCAGCCCTCCTCTGAATGACTTGGCAGTTACTATGGCTGTCATCACCGGGGCAGCAGCCTTACTCAGCTCATTCCTTTAGCCTAATGTCTCCGTAGACGCAGTCAAGAGGGACTGAATTGGTGAATGGACGGACATGTGACAAAGCTAAGAAGCCCATGGGCTTCTTATGACAATCCTTCCCTCCGGTGCTTGGACTCACGCTCACCCAGGACCCAGCAGTTTAGGCTCGGCCGCATGTCAGCTGGCCTTAGCATCTCTTGCCCAGCCCCTGCTCACAACCCCTCGGCTCCTCCAGCCCTGGGCCAGCCTGGGAGTTTCTTCCAGACCCTGGCTTCCACCCCTCCTGACAGATTCCTCCTCTTCTTCCAGGCTCTCTGCTCTCCACCACTTCCTACAGGAAGCCTTCCCTGAGGCCTTCACCCTCCCCTGAGTGCTATGCAAAGGGCGCCTTTCCTGACTCCTCCTCCCCAGCCATTCTGGCTATACCAACCTCTCTGCATACGCCTCTACGGCAAACCCGAGGCTTCCTGAGCAGTGCTGGGTCTACACCTTGCGTTTGTGACTCTGGTGTCTGGTCAATAGAGAAGGAACTTAGGGGGGCAGCAGAGATAGAGATGGCTACCACAGTCAGGTGAGCATCCGGGTAATGTTACTAATGTGTGTACTGATGAGTGAACACAGCTCAAAAGGGAGAGGCTACATTCTAGGGGAGGCTGTTAAATGTAGCAGATCAAGGACACAGGTATTGGTCATCTGCTATACACAGTCTCTGGCCAGCCTCGAGGTCCTGGGGAGAAGGCCAGCAGCTCCTTAATGAGAAGCCAAGGTCCCCAAGCCAATCCTGGCTCCCTTCCAAGGGTCTAAGGTCTGCCAGTCCCTCTTTCCAGACCCTCCTCACACGCTCCAGTCTCAGCAGGATGGGTCTTAAGACATCCACTAGGGGGCAGGCAAGGCATTCCAGAAACATGGCTTTTTCAGCCGCGGGCTGCTGGCTCACTCAGCTGCAGCAACTTGCCTGGGGACCCCACCTGACCACTGAAGGGCAGTGAGAGATGACAATGTCCTGTCGCCGGGCAGAAGGCCTGGGGGCACTGAGAGGCCATGTCAAAGGGTTTACTGGGCTTCATTAGTCATGCTTCCTACCAAGTGACAAGTAGGTGCCGCTCGTTTTCAGCACTTTCCCTGGCTCATGTGGCTTATTGTATTGTACCCTCTCCTGGGAGGCAAGCCAGATTGTCCCATTCACAGACAGCCAGGCACTCAGTGGCAGGCCCTACCACTGATGGCTTTGGCCTGCCTTCTGGGCCCCAGACCACAGACACCTCCTTGAGGAGTCCCAGGTCTCCCGACTGTGCCAGACAGGTGGTGTCCTTGTCCTCATCCTGGGTCCCCCTTCTCTCCACCGCACACCAATCACCCACCCAGTCAATCCACCACAGCAGACTCCACCCTTCCGCTTTTGGGGGATGAGATGGGGATGGAACCCAGGCCTGGGCACATGCAATCCTCCCATCTAGATTTCGACATTGTCCTAACCTCCAGAGTCCAGTTGTGAGGGCAGTGGTCTCCGTCAGCCCTCTTGCCTCCATCTTGTTCCAGTGTACCTGCAATTCAGACTTCACATGTGTGTCGCTTTTCTGTTTAGCCCCACTGCTGGTGGCCATGAATCTTCACCAAAACACTCCTGCCAGCAGCCCCCTCCCCCTGCCTGTCAGCCCTCCCCATCTTTGTGGTTCTTGCAACCCTTAGTCAGCTAATTCCAACTAGAAGGTTGAAACTGCAAAGAGAATTCCTGCCAATAGGCTCTGGAGACTGTCCCCAGTCCCCGCTGAGTCAGGTGTGGGGTGCTTCTAGCTTGAGAGCATCACCATACCCACCCAAACCTTCTCGGGGTTGTCACGCTTGGAGTGAAGGGGGGCTGGCACCAAGCGGAGAATGTTCTCCTTCGTCTTCCTCTGTGTCTGCTCTGAAACCGGATCCAACTTCCCAGTGGTTCCCCTGAGAAATAGGGAGCCTTTGAAGATCTCTGGGTGCCCTAGAAGAAGGCCACCACCAGTCACCACACAGCCAAGCCTGGCAGACTCCTGCCCACGTCAGGGCTCGCCGGAGCTTCTCCTTGGCAGTACTTGTCCCCTCTGCAGCCTCTCACCAGCAGCTGGTCACCAACTCCTCTGGACCACTGGCCCAGCCCCGCATCTCCTGGACTAATCACTGCGGGACTGGCCACAGAGGCCCAGCAACTCGTGTGTGTGTGTGTGTGTGTGTGTGTGTGTGTGTGTGTGTGTGTAGACAGAGTTGATGCTGATGTCTTCCTTGACCTCTCTCTATCTTAGTTTTTGAGACAGGGTCCCCACTGCACCCAGAGTTTACTGATCAGGCTAGACTGCCCGGCCAATGAGCTCCAGTCTCAGGCTCCCTATTGCTAGAATCAGAGGTGCCTACTGCCACATCCATCCTTGTATGGGGGTGCTGGGGATCAGAACTCAGGTCTTTGTGCTTGCATGGGAAGCACATTACTGACTTAGCCATTCTCCCAGCCCTAAGGCCTGGACTCCTTAAAGGCCTGGCATTCTCCTGGACTGGGCACACTGTGAGGCTCTCATGGACAGCCCATAGAACGTCTTTCATGTCACCCAAATCAGGGGAACATGGATGGGGTGTGTGGAACTCCATCTTCTCCATAGTCCCATGAGGTAAGCAGGGGTCATCTTTTTAGATGAAGGCATTCAAGCTGGGTTCAAGGTCACCCAGCCACCCCATGGCAGAACTGAACCTCAACTCCAAAGCCACCTGGTAACTCCACAAGCTACAGAGTAATGAAGAGACATGGACAGCTCCACCCTGCCCCAACAGGGAGATAGAGTGGGGACCCTGTGGTGAAATGGGAACATTCTGGAATGAAGGCAACGGAGGAACCAGTTAGGCCTACACAGATGTCTGCATGGTGGATACAGGAACTAAGGAGAGCACTGGGGACAGAGGTCAAGGTCAAGCCAATAGTGTGAGTGTCAGGCTGTAGGAGAGCATAGGGAAGGCCAGAAACCCAGGACGATTTGGGCTTCTGTCCCTGTGTGCACCAGCAGCCTCCACAGTTTCTCTCAACCCTCCCACAGTGCCCTTTCCTGGCTCCTGAGCCCAAGAAATACAGACACAAGGCACCCTATGGGCCCCTTTTGCACAGTCAGCATGGAGCCCTCCAGCCCTTGCCTCTGGAATTTTCCATGAGAGAGAGGAGGTGGGGAGCAGAGAGGGGGGAGCTGGAGAGGAAAGAGAGAGGGGGACTGGGAAGGGCTTTTGGTGGAGATAACTGGGCAGGCTGGGGAGAGCAGGAAGGAGAGAGGGGACAGAAGAGGACATGTGTGGGTGTGTGATTTGGAAGGTGGTGTGAGCAGTCCAAGAGACAGGAAAGTGGGAAAGGTGGTGTGAGCCTTACCCCCAAGTGCCATCACAGGCCTTCACTCAGGAGAGTGGCCTGGTCCATGGCTGCCACAGGGACATAGGAACAGGAAGGGGACCTTGGACTAGAAAGCCATCCTGGGGAAAGGTTCCAGCTTCAGAGGGGGAGGTGGGAAGTAAGAGAAGACAGAAGGGAAGGATGCAGACCAGTGGCTGAGGAACTAGGCACAGAGTCCGGGCATGGTAGCCCTGGCCTGGGGGCACTGAGGAGCTGGAGGCGGCAGTGGGGAGCAGGAAGACAGGAGAGCAGCGGGCTTTCTTCTAGGTCTGGCTGGGAAAGAGGGCTCGGTCCCTACGGATGGAAAAATACACAGGGAGAGCCACTGTCTAGAATGTTCCTCCCTCAGGACCTGTGTCTGCCAGCCGGCAGCACAGCCAGACTACCAGGAGGCTGGGCAGACCTGTGAGACCCACTTGGACAAGGTCAAGTTTGTTCTGGGGAATGGAATTGAGACCTCGAAGCCCAGTGTCCTGCCTGCTGACACACACAGGAGTGACAGCCAGCAGGCAGGAGCCACATAGCCTGGAAGAGGCCAGAGAGCAGAAGTCCTGCAGGCCCATAACCACATCCAAGCTTCCAGAGCTGGAGAGGGATGACTTTGGGAGGTCAAGCATCCATTGACTCAGTCCAACCTCCTTGTATCTGTCTGAATGAATCACAGGATCCCCAAGACTGCTGCAGTCTGACTGATGCCCAAACATGTCTTCTCCCCTCATTCCCTTAGGTACCCCAGGAATCAGCCCTCATAAAAGATAACTTGGTTATGTGTGGTCTAACACTGAGAGAATCTGCTCATGGGCCCTGAAGATGGCTGCCCAGTTCCTGTGAACTGTGTACACTGTGTGTCTGAGTATATGCGTGCTTGTACATGCAGACAAGAGGCTTTTCTCCACATCTCTGGTATATGAACCAGGGGTTTGGAAAGCTGGGACATTTTGTCTCTCTGTACACATAAGATGTGAACAATGGTTTGCATTCTGTATCTAGTGTATGAGCGTGCATTATGTGTGTTCAGTGTACGTCGGCGGTGTGTTCTGCACAAGTAATGTATGTTTGTATTGGATTTGTGCAGGGTGTGTATCTCTGTGTGGTGACTATGTGACTTGACTTCTGTGTGTGTGCGTGTGATGTATATATATGTTCATGTTTGTGCAGGTGCACACACATGCTTGTATGTGTGTGTGAATGCCAAAGGTCAAAGTTGGGTGCCTTCCCTGGCCACTCCTCACCTTACTTATTTGTTCATTTTTGAGACAAGGTCTCTTACTGAGCATGGATCCAGCTAGACTAGCTAGCCAGTGAGCTCCAGAGATTATCTTGTCAACCTCCTCCATTCTCCAACTCCCATCCCCCAGCCCAACCCAGCACCGAGATGCATGCCACCACACCCAACTTCGGTTCTGGGGACCCAAGCTCATGCCCTCACCCTTGATCAGCAAGCACTTTAACAACTGAACAGTCTCCCCAGCCCTGAGATGGTTTTTCAGGGCATCCCCGTGAGTTTGAGAGGTTGGTGATGCTGCATGCCTAGTGACATTTTGTGTGAGGTGGCAGGCTTTGTTTCTATGGAAGCGTTCCTGAGGTCTCTGGCTGTCTCTGCGGCTGTGTGTGGAAGGCACATGTGTGCAGGGGTTGCTTGCTGACACACAGGGCTGGGTCACACGAATGCGTGGCTCTTGTGAAGGACTGTCACGGGGTTGGGGAGATTAGTGATGTAGCACAGGAAGTTGAATCTGCTTGCTATCTCCTGGCTCTGTGGTCTTTAGCTGGTCACTTATCACCAGCAAACTGTCTCCTTCAAAATGGAGATGATGCGATGATGATGATAATGATGATGATTGAAAAACCCACCTCATTAGGTGTAGTAGGGCTTGACTGAGCTATAACTCAAACGCTGCCTGGCCTAGCCTTCCCTTCCCAGCTTGAAACCACTTCGGGCAAGGAAGACTCGTGACCCTGTAAGCAGACCTCCCTTACACTCCCATCCCTTCCTTGAGTTGCCTCTGCCTCACAGGTCAAGGCTGCCTGGCTGTAAGAATTGTAAGAATAAGGGATGGGACACTTGCAGCGTCTCCCCATTGTCCTTTTGCCCCACAGCCCACTGTCCCCCATCACAGAACTCCATGCCCAGAGCCATCCTAGACTAGGTGCCTCTCAGAGGGAGGTCCGTGGACCAGCAGCCTCAACACCATCAGCCTTCTCTGGAGATGTAGATTCTGGGGCCCACTCCAGCCTGCTGAACCACACTCCCTGGTGGGGGGGGGGCAGCAATCGACTTGAACAGGACTCAAGAACTCTCGTGTTTATGAAATGTGGGAGCAGGACTCCACCTTCTCTGAAGAGGCTTCTGTGTGAGCCCCCGGGGGCCCCACATCCAGTGTGAAGCATGGCAAAGAGAGAGAGCTGGCTTGAGAGAACTGGACTCTCCCCGAGTGGCCACAGGCTGTGGTCACCTTACTGACCTAGAAGGAGAGGAGGCAGGTGGCCTTCTCTGAAGTGTGGGAAGGTGCCCCCTACCTGTGGTGATCAGCCTGGCTTGTGGGAGGCAGAGTCCAGAGGCTCTGCCAAGTGTGGGACTTCTAGCTGTCTGAGGAGGATGGGGCCTGAAGATGACTGCAGACAGCCCAGCCAGGAACCTGGCGTCTGGTCTCCATCTCGGCAAGGAGCCTCAGGGAACTTCCAGGACAAAGTGCCCAGCGTGAGAACTTTGCCAGGCCACAGCCCCTCTCCCAGCTGCTGGGTGCATGAACCCTGAGGGGCAAGGCCTCTCAGCTATAGTTCCCTCCAAATCAGGTCTCCCTGGTCCTTCCTCCATGCTGGGACTCTTCTTCCTGTCACCCACAGAACTCAGGCTTTCCCACGAGGAAGCTGACACTACCTGCCAGACTGACCCAACCCTCCACCATCAGCTTTCCTCAATGCCATCAGCTCCCCACCGTCCTTGAAATTGGGCTCCCTTCTGCAGAGGATGATCTTGAGTCTCCAGTGAGGATGCTGAGCTGAGGATGCCCCATTCCCCTGCCCTCCCTATGGAGCCCAGTTCCCATCACTGCCAACCCTAGTGCTGCCTCATGGACCATGGATAAAGCCATGCTGTGCTACCGTTAAGATGGAGCAAGGCCTCATGGGATCTGACCTTCAAATAGTTAACCGGGAAGCCTGTGAGCTGGGTCCCCCCAGTTCCCAGCAGTCCCCGGCCACAGTATTGTGGTTTCACGGTCCACGGCTCAGCACAGACGCCCTGTGAAGATGTGTGTAGTTTCATGTTTGTCTTAAAAGTTTTCACTTGGCATCTCGCCACTCCCTGGGGGCCTGGGGAGCCTCGGGGGGGGGGGGCTCAGTCAAGGTGCTCACTGCCTGGAGGTGCTCACTGCGGGGACTCAGAACCTGGAGGCCTCTGCATGGATGACTCTGACGGCCACATGTTCCCTCTGGGGTCAGCCAGGCTCAGTGGCCTGCAGGCTTCAAGACGACCTGCCCTGCCTGTTGTATGAGTTAAGGCCAGAATCCCTAAGCCTGTCCCTAAGAGGGGCCATGATGCCCAGCCAAGAGGGGAGCTCCAGGAAGGCCCCTCCCCCGACCCCATCCCACCGCCCTCTTCCCTCACTAAAGATTCCAGTACAAACGACACACCTAGTCCCTCTGTGGGTTTGTTTCCCTGGCATTCCCCAGCATTGGCCTTTGGCTTCAAACTCCCTTCTCTGTACAGCTGACCCCCGGCTGCAATGATTGTACTTTCTTGTCGTCCCTCCAAGAGACATGGTCAGAGCCGTGACCCTCAGCGGCACCGTTAGTGCCCTCTGTGTTTAAGGGAAAGCAAACGGGGGAAGAACTGGGGGAGCCAGCGTTCTGCTCCAGCAGTCAGGGCCCTAATATCAGCTGATGGGGAACTCCCTGACTCCCAGGAGCCCCCATGGGTGCTAGGCAGGGGCACGGAATGAAGACAGCCAAAGCTGAGCACTAGCCTCTGGGGCAGGAAGGAAACCGGTGATCAGTTGCTGACCCCCAAGCTGTGTGACCTGAGACAGTTTACTTAACCTCTCTAAGCCTCGCTTACTAGTAAATGAGAATAAAGACACAGGACTGGAGCGCTGTTGGCGGCCATCTTTACTCTGGTATACCAAATAAGGAGGACTGGCCCAGAGCAGGTGTTCGGCAAAGAGCAATGGAAACATCAGGGATCCATGTTGTCATGATCCTTCTCATTCTGTTCTGTAGGTAAAGAGGGACAGGAAGTCAGGGAGGTTTGGCAACTTGCTCAGAGTCCCACGGGATATGTACAGCATTGGCTTTCTGGATCACTGGCTCCTACATGTGTCCTCAATGTCAGCCTGCCTGAGCAAAATCCTCCTAAGGAGCCTTGAGCAAGACTTAGTGTCTGAGAACCACATTCTCAGAGGGTGAGCAATAAGGGCCCAGGATGAGATGGACCTTCTGTCCAGATGGAAGCATTTCCATAGAATCACCGAAGCTGGTGTCTGGCCCGCCACCTGAGAACCACACTGAAAACACCCAGTTTCTGGGGGATGCAGGCAGTACCGGAAGGAAACAATGGGGAGCTGCCCTCCACAGCCTTAGAATAAAGTACCCCCCATACTGCCTTGTTATCAGACCCTGCTTAGATCCTGGCCTCTCTCCCCTGCAGGCTCGAGCTCTGCCTCCTGGATGAGGCCGTTTAACCCTCTGGACCAGTCACTGTCCTTGGTCTCCCTCCTCAGCCTCACATCTGCCCACAAGAGAGGATGCTGAACAATTCTATTTCCCAGCCTCCCAGGGCCCACCAGGGATGGGGGGTTGGGAAGTGGTGTGTGTGTGTGTGTGTGTGTGTGTGTGTGTGTGTGTGTGTGTGTGTGTGTGTGTGTGTTCCTCACTCGTTCTTTTTTTTTTTTTTTTTTTTTTTCGAGACAGGTTTCTCTGTGTGCTTTGCGCTTTCTGGACTCATTGGTGCCCGGCTGCTCAAACTCACAGAGATCGCCTGGCTCTGCTCCGAGTGCTGGATTAGCGTGCGTCACCACCGCCCGGCTTTCCTCACTCGGTTCTTAACCAAGGCTGTTTCATGCCGTCTCCCTGCCAGCCGAACCATAGGTTTACCATTTGTTTCGCTCCACAGAAACAAGGGGAAGTCAGAATAATCAAGCCACCTTCCTGAAGTCACACAGTATGACAGCTCAGGGACAGAGCTGCAGGAGGTGGGGGAAGAAGAGTCCCAGCTTGGTCTTTGGACCCAAGGGACCACTATAGCGGTGGGCATGCTTGGCTGCCCCTGTATCTCTTACCTCTTGGGGAGCCCCATCCGGGCACTGAACAAGATAAGACAGAACCCCATGTGCTTCCTAAGCACAACCGCAGCCTCTGGCGGCACAAGGGAAGCAGGCCGCTCATCCTGTAGCTACGGCACCAGCTTTGCCCTGCCCCCACCGTAAGCCAAGCTCTAGGGCAACTCTGATAGAGTAAGACAGCATCGGGTCCTAATGGGAGCGTAGACAGGGAGAGCCCAGTCTGCCTGGATCTCTGTGTTCATGTTCTGCTCATGCTGCAGAGTAGCCATGCAGCCCTTTCATGAGCCCCTCGACTTGAACCTGAAAAAGGTCTCCACCTAATTAAAGCTGCAGATGAGGAACGTTCGCTAAAGACCCCTGGGTGCCGGCCCCAGTCTACATGGGTTCATCCTGTCCCGTCCCTCCCACTTTGCAGAGGGGAGCTGAAGTTCAGTCTGAACAGATGCTACAGAGGAGATCCTAAGGGATGAACCGGGACTCTGGGGGCTCCTGGGGCGGCTGTGGGCAAGCAGGAAGCTTGCCAACTCCGACCTTGCTGCATCCCTCACCTGCAACCGGAACTGACTCCGCTCCTCATAGCAACAGGGGCTGCCTCCTTATGAGCCTGACCTCGGGCTAGGTCAGGGCCCTGGACACTGGCCCAGGGACTGTCCTCTCTGGGTTGTCTGTCCTCACTGCTCAGGACCATTCCATGGCGGACTAGATGGGAGGAGAAGGTCCAGCTCCACTCCTGCTCACCACAAAGCCTGGTTAGGATGGGGTGGATGGCCCTGCTCCCAGAGCTGCGACCATCAGGGAGAACACCGTGACTGAGGAACCAGGCCTGGAGGACAGTGGCAACACTCTACTCCCGGGAACGCCTGTCTTTCCAGTCACACGGTGCCAAGGATCGAGAAGGGCCAAGTATCCTGGAAAAAGGAGCAGCTTTGGGTAAGTCGTGAGACTCTCAATATGCAATTTAACCTTACCAAGCCTCAGGTCCCCAAACTGCACACGGGGACCTGACCAGTCCCAGCCAGTTGGTTTTTCCATGTCTTTTCAGTCAACCCGCACCCAACCCCTGGCCTCAGTTTCTCCATCAGTTAGCTGGGAACTTTGACAGGCTTGGAGTTGACTTGAAGACAGGATAACCAAGGTACGGGGAACCCCCTCAGGGCCGTCCCAGGGCCAAAGAAGGGTCACTTCCTTCGAGCTGTCGGTTGTCAGTCACCTCTGGGTGGCCTCTGCCCGAGTGCGGCGGCGCCAGGATTTCCTCCGCGGACTTGTGATTCCCTGCACCCCAGGCCTCGCGGGCCCACGGCTGCACGTGCGGCGGCCCGGGCCTAGCTTCTTTCGTGATCCTTCCCTCTCTCTTTCTCTCTCGGAGTTTTTTGGCCCAGCGATTTTTGGGCAGAGGGGATGGAGGCTCCGTTCCCAGATGTTTCACCAGTGGAAGGGCGGCGGTAGGACCCCGCGGCTCGTAGTCCCCCAAGGGGCGTGGCCGGGCGGACAGTGCTATTTAAAGGGCGGGCGCCGCCCCCTCGCGGCCGGCAGGCAGGAGCGGCGCTGCAGCGCCGGCCTCGGCGGGCTGGACCCCGCGGGCTGCGCGAACGATGTGCTGCGGAGGAGCCCGGCGGCGGCGGCGGCGGCGCTGAGCCAGGTAGGGGCGGCAGATAGCAGCAGTGCCTCCGGAGCTGGGGTTGGATCCTCCCTCGGTCCCCAGGTCTTCGTCCGTCTCCCCCAGGAAGGGCTGAGATGGGTGTTCCCATTTGACAGCTGGGAAAATAGAGGCAGGAAGTCCCGGACGTGCCTAAGAGCACACAGCCAAGCAAGCAGACCAGGGTTTGAATTCAGGTCTCCCCGAGGCAGACATGGACTTTCCACTGCGCCGCTGTTGTCTTTGGAGGGGATACCCCAGCTCTCTTTGGAGAGACTTGAAGCCGACCTTCTTCACGGGTGATAGATGGGAGGGACCCCTGCTCCACCTCCACCCCGACATTCTGCATCAAAACCACATTCCTTCGGGTTAAGGTCTGATTCCCCCGAGATGTGGGATGTCTCCAGAACGGGCTGCCTTCACTAAGTGATTCACTGCCCTGTGAGTCTCGAAGCTGCTCTCCCAGGCCCCCCTTGCCAGTACGTCAGAGCACACTGAGAGCATTACCCGCCCAGTGTGCTCCTGGGCAACTTAGGAGGGAAGTCTTGGCAGTTGCTTTGGAGACAGAGGGGCTGGATTCTGATCCTGACTCTTCTATTTACTGTACAAGTGACTTTGGGTAAGTCATTTCTCTGAATCCCGTGTCCTGGGAGAGAGTCCTACAGGGAGCCACTGGGGTCTGCGCAGCACTAAGGGTCTGAGGATCTGCATGAGCCCGGGACCAGAAGATCTAGGGGCCGGGGGCAGGCACTTCACCTTCCTGAGTCTCAGTCTTCTGGTTTCTAAATAGGAATTACAGTAATCACCACACTTGGCGGCAGTGAGAATTTAAAAGACCTGAGATCAGTCTAGTCCTTAGAAAAATGTGTAACCTCCTTGCATAGTGGGGCCAGTCTGCTTTTGATGATAGGATTGCCCCTCTTATCTGTCTGCCCTCTCTCTGTCTCACACACACAGTCACACACACACACACACACACACCACACACACACACACACAAGCACATACACAGATAGGCTTTGACATTTCTCCATGTCAGAATCCAGCCACTTGCCTGCAGACCCAGGACCTCTGTCCTAGCACACCTCACCTGGGATGCTCAGCGCTATTGGTTCCTGTACCTACTGGGAAGGGCCCTGTAGTGTCCCGGTACCTTGCTGACCATGCTCCACCTGATCATCCCCACGGCTCAGGGGGGACAGTGGTGGAATGGGAAGTGGCGTGTGCCACAGATGGCAGATGGGTCACCCAGATGGAAGAGGTAAACGAGCTTGCTCTGGAGACCCAGACGAGCTAGTGGTGGGGCTTGACTGTAAGCCTGGATTCTAATGCCCCGTCCTCCCTGTGAGGTCCTCCCTGTGAGAGACTGAAGTCCTCGGATGCTGGGGAGGGAGGAGGCACCACAGGGGGCTTCTTTCTACCATAATTCTGTGGTGCAGTGGGGACTGTCCCTTCTGGATATGCAGAAGCCTCGTGCTGGGGTAGAACAGCGCACGGGAGCGATAGAGCCCCTGGGCATCTCCACCTTAACTAACCCCGGGTCCTAACATCCTTACTGCCTCAGACCGTCTGCCCTCACTCAGGCACTTGTTCCTTGAGAGAAGGTTAGTGAGCATCTACCTAAGGAATGAAACGAGCAATAAATGGGTCTGCAAATGGGTGTCGGGGAAATGCAACACATTGGAGCCTGCGCAAGGGCATTCTGGGTAGAGGGAGCAGCAAGGCAGAGAGAGCCCCAGGCAGGCCGAAAGTTCCTGGGGTGTGACCGAGGAGTTTGCTGAGGAGAAGACGGTAGTAGAAGATGCTGATGGGATAGAGTGTGAAGCCTGGACCGCTACTGGAGATTTCAGAGTGACTCGTAAGATCTGGCATGTGATTTTGAAACGTCACCGACTGCCATGTATGGGACGGATTGTCCAGTCCTGGAGGGAATCGAGGACGCAGGGAGTGGAGTCAGCTGCTGCAGCGAAGGTGGGCAGCTTTGAACCTGGACGGACAGGGAAGTAAAGGGGCAAGGAGACAGAGGGAGGTGGGGGACCTCCCCTCACCTGCATTCCGCATTGGAGACTCAGACGCAGGTGGGCCATCTGGCTGCCCCGTGTCATGAGGTCGTCCCCAGGAGTACTTTCCTTTCAAGGGGTGGGGAAGTATAGTGGGGTGTGCTCTGTGTTCCACCCCGGGCCACCCAAGGCTCAGCAACTGTGAGACTCTGAAGAACACAGACCAGCCATGGGGAACCAGAAAAGGCTTCCTGGAGGACATGGCATCCAAGCCAAGCTCCACGAGGTGGGGAGGTATTCAGCCGCAGGGGCAGCAAAGAAAGGGAGGGCGCAGGCAATGAAAGGTACCCAGAGGGCCAAAGGAAATACATGTGTTCAGGACCCAGAGTGGGGGGGATGATGAGAAGCCAGGTGGGAGACAAGCGCTGGCCCAGAGAGGGCCGGCTCCCCCAGGGCCCCGGAGATGAAGGCCAGGGGTTTTCATTTAGCTCTGAGTATGCTAATGTCAAGCAGGTGGGGACTGCTTTTGAACCCAAAGAACAAAATTTCCTGTGAACTCACAGCCTGCAGTGAGAGGAGAGTGCTGTGGGGCAGGGTTGGGCTCTGGGGGAGCCAGGAAGGAGAGTTGAAAGGGCCACACTGGCCGCTGAGCTGCGTGCATGTCTCAGCAAGATAACGGCAGAGCAGGCTCTGACCGCCAAAGAGCCGGCAAAGGTGCAGACCTGTCTGTCCCAAGGCCACCTTCAGAGTGGCAGCTCTTAGTCTTTACTGAGCACCCGCTGTGGGAGACCTTCAAGTGCAGAAGGGCCCAGACCCACGAGTCTCAGCCTGCCACCTCGCTGTGTCGTCCTAGCTGCGTGTGTGTGTGTGTGTGTGTGTGTGTGTGTGTGTGTGTGTGTGTGTGTTGCTTAACCTCTCTGAGCCTGGTTTGGGTTTGGTTTGGGTTTTGCATTTGTTTGTTTTTTCCCCTTCTATAAAATGAGAAGTGTAAGAAAGTGGAACTGAGTCCTCGTGAGGATTCAAAGAGTTAGTAATTGTCAGGCATGATCATGGAGGGGTGATATGCTGTGACATTTTCTTAGAATATGTCCTCATTTATCCTCAGCCAAACTTGGCATGGTGGTCATTTACCTCCGGAAACAAGGTCAGAGAGATAGTGTGGCCCATGTAAGATCACACCGAAGGCGCCTAGTGGAGAGGAGGGAGCTGCTGGCTGTTTCGGCTCTGACTCCTGTGGTCCTCCTTGTGAGCACTCGGCGTCCAGGCTGGGATCTCTTCGGTCCACTGTCTCATCGCTATTTCCCAGCACAGAGCTAGATGTGAGATGACATTCAGTACGGGAGTAACTGGATTCATTCATTCGTTAATTAATTAAATGAACAGGCCGATCTGTCTCCTCGGCACACGGCTCCAGTCCACAGGGATTCACCCCTGCTAAAGGCCTCTGGGGTCCTCACGGGCCCCCACCCTGGCTGCTTACACTGCAATGGACCCGTGGCCTTGGGCGGCCATCGCCTTCAGTGAAAGTAGAGGGCTGGCAGCCTACTGGGGTGGGGCTTCCTGTCAGTGCCCTGGCCAGCCCCGAACAATGACAAGAGAATTCCAACCAAAAGAAAAATGTCAAGATGAAGGAGAGTGAGACATTCCATGTGGGGCCTGTGGACCTGGGATGGGGGCTGCCTGGGGCCTGAGGGGAATGGGGTTTGAGGCCTGTCTCCCTCCAGCCAACCTTGCCCTAGGGTCCCTTTGCCTCCTGAGTACCCCTAATTTTAGCACCCCTAATTTTTTTAAAATTACATTTTATTGATTTGAAGGGAGAGGGTGTATGTAGAGAGGGTAGTGAAGTCCAGGAGTCAGTTTTCTCCTTCCACCATATGGGTCCCAAGATCAAGCTCAAGCCATTAGACTTGATGGTAAGGGTCTTTACCCCAGGGCTATGGCAATGGCCTTGGGCAGGCCTTAGGTAAACCCAAAGCAGACAGGTCATGCTTTGCTTTAAAAGTCTTGCTTCCCCTGAGTAATGACTAAGCTTGGCCTCAAAGTCGCAATCCCTGGCCTCCTACCTCGGCCTCTGAAGTCCTAAGACACCATTCCTTTCAGCTTCCCTGAGTGGTGGAGCCCACATGCCTCCTGCTTTCAGTTCTGGCCCAGAGTCCTGGGGGAGGGCAAGCGGGTGCTGCCGGCAGGGCAGGGAGCGGCGGCCTCACAATTCCTCTTTCCTCTACACCCTAGGCAGAGCCATGAGCCACCAGATCCTGATCCTCCTGGCCATGCTGACCCCGGGCCTGGCTATCTCTCAGCACCGAGAACAAGTGCCCTGTAGGACGGTAAGACGCCTCACAGGCCGAGTAAGGAGTGCCTGTCCCATCCTTGCTGGGAGGGGGTGTCCCACAGCCCAGCACAGGAGCAAAGGTTAGGGGACCCAGAAAAGGTTAGCGTTGTACCTTGGTATTTGTTGAGCATACACTAGACTGTTCAGAAACGTGCTTACCCAACAGTCTTGTTCTCTTTTTATAGAAGGAAAACTGAGGTTTGGGGAGGCTAGGTGACCTAACCAAGATCATTCGGCTAGGGACAGTGGGACCCACTGGCTCTCTATTCCCCAAGCTGCCTCTGTTATAGGCAATTGGTCTTGTGGGAGCTACTTCAGGAAAGGAGCTGGGAAAGAGGCAAGCTGGGAAAGGCTCCTCTGCACTGATCCTTCTGGGCACTGATCCCCTCCCGACTGGGCTCCTGGACTTGGCCTGCCTGCTAGAATGCCCCTCACTCATTACAGCCAGGTCCAGTGTCACCTTGTCCAAGAAGCCCCCCCCACATTGCTGACTGACTCCTTCAGCCCAAGCCTATCTTACCTGGCAGACCAAGAGCTCCTTGGGGACAGAGAACAGGCTTGACTTCTGTTCTTTTCCTATTCCAAGGCAGGCAGAGGCTAAATGTAGTGACCCTGTGGGGTGCAGGGGAACGACCCTTTAGGTCAGTGCTTCTCAACCTGTGGGCCATGACCCCCACAGGGGTCACATACTAGATATTTAATTATGATTCATAACGGTCGCAAAATTACAGTTATGAAGTAGCAACAAAAAATAATGTTATGGTTGGGGGTCACCACAGCATGAGGAACTGTATTAAAGGGTCACGGCATTAGGAAGGCTGAGAACCACTGCTTTAGGACACTTGTGAAGCAGGGTTAGGGATGGGACAGCGCCCCCCCCCCAGAAGGGACAGCTGCTTAAAGAGGACAGGAACACCAGCAGCCACCTGCCAGCAGCCCTGTCCTGGGGTCTGTGTGCTCTGCTGTGGCCCCCACTTCATCCTTGGAGCCTCCTGAGCGTCTCATAACCCAGAATAACGGGAGGAAAGGCTTCGGACATCACCACATGCCCAGAGACTGGGAGGACTGAGGCCCTACAAGGTGAAGGGCTTTGGCCCCAGCAGACAGAGGGCATGGGGCAAGGGCACCCCAAGAAGCCGAATATGACAGACAGGAAAGGACTTTCTGAACCATCAGGAAAAGACACGTGACCCCGAGGGCCCCAAGGATGGAAGGGACAGAGTCAGGACCAAACCCAGCCAGCCCCCACGCTGCTCCCTGCCAGTGCCATCCTTACGCAGGCTTCTCCTGTGTGTGGATGGAGTTGGATGGCATGGCCTTTCCCCCATCAGGAAGAAAGCAGAGCAGTGGCTGACACCGCAGAGTGAGGAGGGATGCTGAACCATAGCCGACGCTCATCCTCTATCACCTCGGCACCAGAGACTCCTGGCAGTCAGTCGGAGCTTGGAGTTCAGGGGAGAGAGGGGAGAGAGAGAGCTGAGGGAACCTCCTGCCCTCACGCTCCTTCTGAAGTCTGGGCTGGATTGGAGATGTGGGGACCAGGTGCTTCCCTGGACCCCTGCAATATCTGATAGACAGTCTCAGGCTCCGCCGGCTCCTGTCATGGTTCCTCTGGAGCTGGTGTCCTGGAGAGCTTTTGCTCATCCAGAGGGGAGGGGACATGGGTGTGGGTTTGCATGGGGGCGTGTGGCTTGTGCATTGCAAATGAAGGGTAAATAGGGCCGGCCAGCCTGGGTCCCTGGGTGCTGAAGGCTCAGCTTACACAAAAAGGAAACCATGCTAGCATCTTGGGTCATCTTGCTGCTGCCTGCAGCAGGTTGGTCCTGAGCACTAGGTGGCAAGTAGGTATCTAATTTCTGTGGGTGGCAGTGGGGGTGTTGTTGGGTCTCCTAGAGCCTCAGTTGGCAGCTTTTCCTGGAGGTATAGGGCTATTCAAGGTACGTTATGCAGAAGGCATCCACACCAGTGCCCATGGCCAGACAGTGCCCTGCCTTGCCCCTCACCTTGGAGTCCTCAGGAGGAGCCTCAGAGCAAGGCCAGGCAGGGATGGCAGGCTTGTGTTTCTTCCTCACTACTTCAGCTACTGGGTTCCTGTGGCCCAGGCAAGTCATTGCCAGGGCAGGCCTTGACTTCAGCATATGGATAGCAGGTGGGCTGGCCTTTGGCTTTAATCTGAATATCCAGATTAGCTCTTTTCCTTCCGGCATTGATTGGATCAAGGCCTCAGCCCTTGCCTTAAGCACAGATGTCTGCAACTCATTCATAAAAGACACTCCCAGAGCACTCCCAAGACATCCATGTCAATCATGCTCCAAGCTCACTGACTGCAGGTCCCCACTCGGTCTTTGTTCAGGGGTGCCAGGCCATAGTAGGAAGGAAAGTTAGGGAGGGCCTTGGTGGAAGAGGTGTTGGGTTCTTGGTGAGGAAGTCTCATGCAGGTCTGATACACACATGTCCAGAGATGGGCGTGGAAGAGTGTGGGAGTGTGGCAAGGCATGATCACTGCATGCAAACTGGATTGAGGTGAGCGGACAGGTTGGGCAGAGCCACAGACAGTCTTGATGGATTCTGCTGTATGTTAAGGCCAAGGGCACCATAGGCAAAGGTTTTGAGCACTCTCTGGGCATTTAGCAGGTGGGTGGTTCAGTGGTGCTGGGGGCATCGATGGAGATAGGCTGGAGACAAGGGAAAAACTAAGCTGGCTGGTTGTAGATGTCACACTATTTGCTGAGGAGGACTGGGAGACCTGGGGTGACAATCTGGGGATGACCAAATGGAGATGTGCATTTGCATATGACCCTTAAAGACATGTTTTATGGAAGGACAAGAGTTGCTGAAAGACCCATGTTCAAATCCCAGTTCCCTCTATACCATCTGGGTGATCCTGAAGTCTCCCTTACCCTCTCCGGGTGATCCTGAAGTCTCCCTTACCCTCTCCGACCTGGACTTTGATAAAAATATGTAATTACATCAGATCACCCCTATACTGGGGCTGTTGTTGATCTGACAGGGTCACCAGTCTAAAAGTCCTGATATATAAAGTAGGTGTAGGGAACGACAAGTTAATTTTTGGGTAAGGAACCGGAGTGTTGATGTGACTTGCTAGTGGTCACTCAGTTAAATTGTCATCCCTTCCCCTGCTCAATCCCCTCACTCCTACTACCTTTAGGGCCTCATACTGGGGCCAGGCCACCAGGAGTGGGCCACCAATATGGGGGTAGATAGCAGCTGCAGAGAGGATTGTGTCCAGAGCCTACCCCACGTCACAAAAGGAATGAGATCTGAGGCTGGGCAGACCAAGTCAAAGTGGCTGGCAGGACACACTGCTGCTTGCCCTGTTGCAAACATCTTTTCCCAATGAAGCTCCCAGCCTAATGCTGGGACTTTATCTGGGATGTGGCAAGGACCTAGATGTGGCCCTGGAAGCTGTGGCCATGTTGCTCCTTGGCTCTGGATCACTCTAAGTGAAGCATAGCTTAGTTTCCCTTGTAACAGGACAATAATCAGCACATATTTATTCTTAGATCTGTCTACTATTTCTCTGTCTATTGCCTCCCTCCTGCCCAGCACCCACCAGACTGCCAGAGGCAGGGCCAGAGAGAAGCATGAGGTCATCAGCTGGGTGAGGAAAGGCTCTAGCATCCTGGGAGTCTGTGGGGAAGCCCCCTGTCTTTTTTAGGGTTTCCATTGCTGTGGAGAGACACCATGACCATAGAAACTCTTATAAAGGAAAACATTTAATTGGGGTGGCTTGCTTACAGTTCAGAGGTTCAGTTATTGTCATTATGGTGGAGAGCAAGGCAGGATACAAGAGGCATGGTGCTGGAGAAGGAGCTGAGGAGTTCTTACATCTTGACTCAAAGACAACAGGAAGTGGTCTGAGACACTGGGCATGACTTGAGCATATGAGACCTCAAAGCCCACCTCCTCAGTGACACACTTCCTCCAACAAAGCTACACCCTCTAATAGTGCCACCCTCTGTATGCTTACAGGGGCCAATTACATTCAAACTACCATGCCTCCCAAGCTTGGGTAGAGTTAGTCGTCTTTCCTAGAGAACCCTGTCCTGTTCTCCTGTCTTGTCCCTATTAATGCCAGCTTCTCTGCCACCCTTGCTCTCTCTAGGTGAACAAGGAGGCCTTGTGCCAAGGCCTTGGCCTTCTTCAGGTCCCCTCAGTGCTCTCGTTGGACATCCGAGCTCTCTACTTGTCTAGGAACAGGCTGCAGAGCATCCTGGCCTCCCCATTGGGCTCCTACACAGCACTTCGTCACCTGGACTTAAGTGTCAACGAGATCAGCTTCCTCCAGCCGGGAGTCTTCCAGGCCCTGCCCCACTTGGAACATCTCAACCTAGCCCACAACCGGCTCGCCGTGGGCATGGCACTGAACAGTGGTGGTCTGGGCCGCCTGCCCCTTGTGGCCTCCCTGGACCTGTCTGGGAACAGCCTGTACGGCAGCCTGGTGGAGCGGCTGTTGGGTGAAGCCCCGAGTCTGCATACTCTCTCACTGGCCGAGAATAGCCTCACTCGCCTGGCACGCCACACCTTCTGGGGCATGCCGGCACTGGAGCAGCTGGACCTCCACAGCAACATACTGATGGACATTGAGGACGGTGCCTTCGAGACCCTGCCCCACCTGACCCACCTCAACCTCTCCAGGAACTCCCTCACCTGCATCTCGGACTTCAGCCTCCAGCAGCTGCAGGTACTTGACCTGAGCTGCAACAGCATTGAGGCCTTCCAGACGGTCCCAGAACCCCAGGTCCAGTTCCAGCTGGCCTGGCTCGACCTCCGGGAGAACAAACTGCTCCACTTCCCTGACCTGGCCGCATTCCCAAGACTCATCTACCTGAACGTATCCAACAACCTCATCCGGCTGCCTGTGGGGTTGCCCCAGGACAGTGAGGACCTCCATGCGCCCTCGGAGGGCTGGTCAGCCTCTCTACTGTCCAACCCCAGCCGGAATGCCAGCACCAATCCCCTCTCCCAGCTCCTGAGCCTGGATTTGAGTTACAATGAGATTAAGCAGGTCCCTGCCAGCTTTCTTGAACACCTGACCTCCCTGCGCTTCCTCAACCTCAGCCGAAACTGCCTGCAATCCTTTGAAGCCCGGCGTGTGGGCTCCCTTCCCTGCCTGGTGCTTTTGGACTTGAGCCACAATGCGCTGGAAGCATTGGAACTGGGCACCAAAGTCCTGGGGTCCCTGAAGACATTGCTTCTGCAGGACAATGCCCTGCAAGAACTGCCACCCTATACCTTTGCCAGCTTGGCTAGCCTGCAGAGGCTCAACCTGTGGGGAAACCAGATCAGTCCCTGTGGGGGGCCAGCAGAGCCAGGTCCGCCAGGCTGTGTGGACTTCTCTGGGATCCCCACCCTCCATGTTCTGAACATGGCAGGGAACTCGATGGAGATGCTCAGGGCAGGCAGCTTCCTCCACACCCCACTTACTGAGCTGGACCTCTCTGACAATCCTGGTCTGGAGGTGGCCACAGGAGCCTTGGTAGGCCTGGAGGCATCCTTGGAGGTGCTGAAACTTCAAGGCAACGGGCTGATGGTCTTGAACGTGGACTTGCCATGCTTCCGCTGTCTCAAGCTCCTTAACCTTTCTGAGAACCGCCTCAGCCACCTGCCTGCCTGGACACAGGCTGTGTCCCTGGAGGTTCTGGATCTGCGGAACAACAGCTTCAGCCTCTTGCCAGGCAATGCCATGGGTGGCCTGGAGACTAGCCTCCGGCGCCTGTACTTGCAAGGAAATCCACTCAGCTGCTGCGGCAATGGCTGGCTGGCGGCCCAGTTACACCAGGGCCGAGTGGCTGTGGACGCTACTCAGGACCTGATCTGCCGCTTCGGCTCTCAGGAGGAGGTGTCCCTGAGCCACGTGCGTCCAGAGGATTGTGAGAAGGGAGGGCTCAAGAACATCAACCTCATCATCATCCTCACCTTCACACTGGCCTCTGCCATCATCCTCACCACGCTGGCCACCTGCTGCTTCCTCCGTAGGCAGAAGTTCAGCCAACAATACAAAGCCTAGGGGAGCCTCTTCCCACTCAGTGTGGAAGCCAGAGGGGCAGAGAAGCTGGGGTCTAGCTCAGGTTACACAGTGGCCAGGGGTTCAGCATCCTGCATCCTGCCACATGGACAGGTAGTTGCTTTCTGAGCTGCACATGTGATCCAGTTGTGGACCCCAAAGTGGGGCAGTGTACTGAACAGAGGATACCAACAGATCTCCACTGAGCATCTGTTTCAGGCCAGACCCCTCTCTGGGCACTAGTAAATGAAACATGTGCCTGCCGTCTGGCTGTCACAGAACCAGCGACTGTGGAGTGTGATAGGCTTGAGGTGGGGAGGCCCTGGGCCCCCAGACCCGCAGTCCTCAGCTGGTCATGGAGAGTCCACCCTGGCTGGCTGTGTTTGGGCAAGGGAGGGCCAAGCCTGAGAGATGATTTGTCTGAGCCATTCCCACACAGAGCTCTGTCGCATCTGCTGATAATGACTTTCAGCCTCTCTGGAAACGAAGAACTTGTGACCAGAAGAGAGAGCCAGGATCTCCTCCAAAGGTCTTGAATCTGGTCTCCTAGGCCAGATTCTGAAGTTCCGGCTGAGCCAGCCTAAAGTGTGGTCACTTGGACTTCCAGCCAGCCCCAGGACAGTCTGTGTCCTGCCCTGGACAGGCCCGTCCCCCTCAGTGAACTCTCCTGTTACACACACTGACCCCAGTGCTGCCTGGATTGCCAGCCCCCTGCTCGGGCCTCCTTCCCTCCCGGCCCCACCCTAGCTTTTGAGCCAAGAGGGAGAGCCTCGGCTATCTGGTTCTGTTTTGCACTCGGCTTAGCAGCTGCAGAGGTGAATCCAAGCCAACTCTTAGAGGTTTCTATGTTATCTGTGTTATACACAAGAAGAAAAGAAGGTTCCTTACATTTCCTTTGAGAGCCTCAGGCCTAAGAGAGATGCCAAAGCCAAAAATGAGTCAAACCCGTGTCCTCCCGTCTCCAGGACCTAAGCCTTGCCAGTGCAGGGCAGGCTGTCAAGTGGACAGGAAGTGGTCCTACCCTAACCAGGCTCCAAGCATCCTTGCTGCACGTACCCACTCCCTCCTCCCAGACAGGCGGCACCCACAGACCCTCTGCGTCTGCCTCGGTGCCCCTCACTCATTTGCAGACCAGTATGAATTCTCCCTCTCTCATCTTGCTCCCACAGTCTCATCCTTCCTCCAGGAAGCGGAGCTGGGAGTTTGACGCTATGGAATGTCACTTTCCCCATTGAGCAGAGAAGGAAAGCCAGGTGGAGGGGCTTGCTCAGGGTCACACCAGCCAATGGCAGAGACCGTGGGGAAAACGGGAGAACACCAGCTGGACTGTTGCACCGTGGTGGACTGTTTGCTTTTTGTGCTCAAGGCCCGGAGCTGGGTGCTCAGCAGCGTCGCCTGTGTGGCTTCATGCTCAGCAGGCGGTCTCAGCACAAGACAGTGCCAGCTCTCACGCCTGTCCTCACCAGGAAAACAAGAAGGAAGACACCCCACCCCACCCCACCCCCGGTCTCTCCACTCATTCTCCAGACCCGTGGGCTACAGGGAGAAAGGGGAGCCCTGGGCCCAGTCACAGAACCTGCTTCATCAGCGCCCCTGTGCCTGGCCCCTGGTCTGCCAGGACACGCGGTAATGTACGAGGAGACAAAACCACCATTCACTCTGCCCAGTTTTGCAGATGAGGAAACTGGGGCCCAGAGTAGGTTAAAGACTCAGAGAACCAATGGGCAGATCTGGGGCTAGAACCCTCACCGGGTCAGCTAGTAGGGTCTAGGTGCTACTGCACACAGCACTCTGTCTCGGCCCGGAGGCCACCCCGTGGCCGCTGTGCCAGAGCTCTGAAAACACTATATCATGCTGCTGTCCCCTCCCAGCTGGCCACTGCCAGGCCCTGGGACCAGCTCTTTGTATAACTCACTGAATGTATTAAAGTATAATTTTGGAGAAGCTGTGGCCTGCCAGCCTGCTTACTTTGGGTTACCCCATACCGTTGCATGCACTGGAATCCTGACCCTTTCTTCTCCCATCCGGGGATTTCATTCCTCATGAGGCACCTCAGGGGACATGGAAGCCGTTGGCCAGCCCCATCCTGGGGTTTGTGCCTCAGCCTCTTTCGTAGCCTCGTCACAACCCGACATCACCTCTGCCCCACCCCAACCCTCAGAAACTGGTGCTGTGCCCCCTTCCCACCTGTCTGCAGTGATGTGTCGGCCCCCCCTGCTTTTGTTTTAAGGTGGGAAATGGTGGGCACAGAGAAAGGCTCGCCCTCCCCATCTTAAAACCAATGAAAAATCCTTGTCCTGCTCTCCCATCCTCCCTTCTCTGGCTCTCCACAGCAGATCCCCTCCCCTCCTCCCCTCCTCCCCTCCTCCCCTCCTTCCCTCCTCCCTCCTCCCCTCCTCCCAACTGCTCCCATGGAGGCATCCAGAGGCATCCCCAGCCAGAGGGCCACGTGTCTCCTAGGGGCTAGAGAACCCAGGGAGAATTTAGTAAGAAGTCAAGATTCAGATTGAACTTGAGAGAGAGAAAGAGAGAGACAGAGACAACACAGACAGAAACAGACAGAGACAGAGACAGAAATTGATGGAAGGAGGAGCTGCCTCCTCACTGAGAGAGACTGAAGTGAGAAGCAGGGACAGACTCAGAGGTGGGCAGCGATGCCTGTCTTGGTCCTTCTGCTTGGCTCACAGCAGCCCTTGAGCTGGTCTCTCGTGGCCCAGCTCAGTACACCACCACCCAGGTGCTGGCCTCTGCGGGTACCAGCCTCCTTTTCCGCCTGCCTCTCTTCCAGCCCAGCCTTTCCCCGCCCTCTAAGCACTCTGGAGGCATCTCCACAGCTGAAGTGGCCCTGGGCCCTCCCTGGATGGACAGCTTTGCCCTCTCCCAAAGATTCCTTCAAATAACTTCTCTGCCTCCAGCCTCTCACCCGAATTCCGGCTCCCTGCTCTCCCACTCCTGGGGGAGCACTGAACTTGCTGTTTCAAGGGGCAGTGCTGGGCTTGGAAGGCACACGGTAGAGGCTCGGTGAAAGCAGAGTTGGACCAGGCCATTGCATGGGCTGGGCTCAGCCCAGGACCTGTGGGCCTCCCCTCCAACAGGATCCCACCAGGCCCCTGACCCCCTTTCCTGGCAAACAGGGGAGCCTGTTCACCTGGCCAAGACCCCCAGTAGGGCAGAAATTCCTGTTTTCAGCGCAACGTGGACAGCTGCCAACTAGGTCATCAGAACATCCGGTTTACTGAGCTTTCAGCCAGTTCTAGGAGAGGGGGCCCCTCCTGCTCTGTGTCACAGGCCACCTGGAGTGTCATGCTCAACTCATCTAGTTCAGTAGGCTCTTAGGGTGTCCCACTCCTTAAGGGACCCTGTGTCCCCCACCCCCAGCTGCCTCAGCATCTCAGGCCACCAGACCCAGGGGCCTGGCCAGCTGCCCGCTGCAAACACCCTGCCCTCCGGACAGCCTGCACGACGACGACGACGACGACGACCCTGGCGGGAGTCATCTGCCGCACTGGCAGCCCCTCTTTGCTGTCCCCCCCCCATTTGTGACCATTCCTAAGGCCAAGCTGAGAAGCTGACGGGCCTTATTCCTACAGTGTTTGGAGAGATTTCTGTTGCATCTTGATAGTCTAGGGCTGAGACCCAAGCCCAGGTTCATCCCTCTCCGAAGCCAGTGAGTTTTTTCTTGTTGTTTTGTCTTCTTTCTGTTATGTTTTATTTAATTGCATCCGTGCCCACGTGCACGGAGATCAGAGTACGACTTGTGGGAACCGGTTCTCTCCTTCCACCACTGTAAATATCGGGGCTCCAACGCAGACTCTCAGGCGTGGCAGCCGATGCTTCTGCCCGGTGAGCCGTCTCGCCTGATTCTTGTTCTTTGGTTTTTTGAGTCATGGCATCCTGTGGTCCAGGTTGGCCACTATGCAGCTGAGAAGGGCCTTGAGCGCCTCATCATCCTGACTTCTCCTCTCACGAACTGGGGTGACAGGTGTGTGCGACCATGCCCAGCAATGAGCCGATGACCTCAACCATTGGCAGCTTCAGCACCTGACCCTCACAGCCCCAGGCTCTTTCCTTCCCTACCGGGCACGTCCCACCCACCCCAACACACCCACACACTCCTGCCACCACTGTCTGACTGGACCACCTCCTCTGTGGAGACGGCCTGGATTGCTTCCTCCTGATGCCTGTATCCCCATGGAACCCCAAGACTCTGGCATTGGATATCTATCTGGTCCACCATCAGATCAAGAGCCCTGGGGGGAAAAAATTCCTACCCAGAGTCCCCTGTTTGTCCCCCGGGACTGTGAGCTCAGAAAAGATTTCCCGAATTAATGAACCCTGCCCTCCAGGACTTATGAACTCTTGGGCTCAAAACCCAGCCTTCAGACAGACCCAGGGGATCCAGAGAGGGCAGAGGGCAGCAGGGCGTGGCTGTCCAGGGGCAGCAAGAGCACTTAAGCGTGCTCTCTGGCTGCTTTCTGCTGTCCTCGCCCCGAGGATTCTGTCTTATCTCCGTCCTCCCCATCTTCTCATCCTGTCTCCCCACCCCACCACCACTTCTGTCTCCCTAGAAACAGTCATGCTGAGAACAGGAGGGCAAGAGGGAAGAGGGGGGGCGAGCTGTTTATAGGAGCTGGAGTGGCTCCATCCATCAGCTCTGTTTGGAGTACAGACCAAGCATAATAAACAGATTGGCTCCTCCTCAGCTGTGCTTTCCCTGAACTTGACCCTCCCAACTTCAAGTTTCTCCAGCCAGCTGGTTCTCAGGACCCAGCTCCCACCCAACTCCACTCCGCTCCCACCTCCAACCTCCCAGCAGGCTGGCCTGGAGAGAGCTCTGTCTGTGAAATCACACAATGTCTGGGCCCACTCTTGCTCTTAGGGCCACCTTTGCTCCAGAAGTGAGGGCAAATTGCACTGTTGTGTCTCCTTTTCTCCATCTGTATAATGGGCTCATAAACACGCTTAATGCCGGCGTGCTTGAGCATCCCCAAGGTTCTGGGTCCTAGGTCTGTGGGAAACCTGGGGACAGTTAGATAAAACCTCTGCTATGGGAGGAGGGGAGACTCGGGCTGTAGCTCAAGCCAGGAAGCTGTCAGTGGTGAGGGAGGCTTTGTGCTCTGAGAGTTTGTTTGCAGCTGGTCACAGGCCTCACAGCTGGAGGAGTGAGTGGGCTTGGAAGGCATCTGAGCTGCCTACAGGGACAGCAGGATTTCAGCGTGAAGTGGAGAGGTCCAAGGGAGAGCCAAGCTCCAGCTCAACCTGGCTGCAGGAGAGCCAGAGCGCTTCGGGATCTCCCCCTTGAGCTCCCGGGTCCTTCAGCATCGCCCAGCATTCTGGAACCTTCTCTTCTCAGCTGGAGAGCTTCCAATTTGCCCATTTCCAGGATTTTGGTTCCAAGTCCATCCCTTCTCCCCCTAAGACCCCATACAAAGTAGAAGACGCAGATAGTGAAAACCCGATGACCCCCAGCAATGTGTTGTGTGTCCTTTCAGAGGGAATTCGAGAACAAATGAAGATTAAATAAAAGTGTGAATCAAAGAAAAGGAGACCAAGTGGGCGATAAATCACCGGAAGCACCGACATGTCCTAGGCCCTTCCCATTAAGGAAATAAATAATCTCTCTCTCTCTCTCTTTCTCTCTCTCTCTCTCTGTATATATATACACACACATTAAAAACAAAGACAAATAGTGATGAGAGCTTTGAGGAGAGTCAGGGAGATAGAGCTGGGACAGGGTGGGACCCAGGGGAATCCTCTCTGAGGACCTGAGGTGGCTGAGATGGAGGCTATAAACTGAGAGATCCTCAATGATACCCCCTCACACTTACTAAACACCTTCAGAGAGCCGAAGCTGAGCTTCTGACCCCGAGGCCGGGGCTCCCCACTGAAGGCAGTGGCCTCTGAGACTCTCCCCGCCCTGCCCAGAGTTCTTTGATTCCATTTCTGGAACCATGAGAAAACCAGCGGTGATGAGGAGGGGGTGGGGGGGTGTTCTGGGATCCAAGCATTGTGCAGGCAGGGTGAGGAGGCCCAACCCCAAAGGCCCCCACCTTTCATAAGCATTACTATTCTTACTATTTTGTCAGAGAATGGGTTTGGTTTCTGGTCTCTCCACATTATACACATGTCTGCCTGTCCCACCAGCTCCCCCAACCACATTAACATTCTTCTGTCAAGCCCTTTGTATGTTTCCCCAGGATCAAATCATGGTTGACAAAAATAAACTGTGTGCAAATACAAATATGCATATATTAGAGGGATTTTTATTGTCGCTTTATCAAAAATGGGATGGTAGTCTGCATAGTCTCCTGTAACTTAAAAAATTCAACCATATTTCAAAGAAATCAACTCTAATAAACTGATGTAGCTCTATTCAGTTTTTTTTTTTTTTTTGGAGTTCATGATATCCCAGTGTTAATGTTTTTATTTTAGTCATTCATTATTGATGGACAGTTTCTCTTTTTTTTTTTTTTTTTTTCGAGAATTTCATACACTGGTGCTGTGTCTACATGATTTCTCCCCTCTCTTCCTGCCTCCCGCTTCTCCCCATCTCCCCCAGCTCCGTCTCAAATTACTGACCTCTTCTGTGATTAGTATTGCTACACATAAATACACACACACACACACACACACACACACACACACACACACATAAACATAACCTTCTGAGCCCATTTAGTGTTGCTCATATGTGTATTCATATATGGCTGACCACTTGGAACTGGATAACCTCTCTGGGGCCTCATCCCTGGAAAAGACTAATTCTCCCTTAGCAGCCATTCATTGATTGTAGCTCCTCATTTAGAGGTAGGACCTTGAAAGGTTTCCCACATCCACATTGGAAGGTCAGCTGGTGCTGTCACTGAGCAGGTCTTGTTTAGGTGACCATATTGTTAAGATGTCCTAGGTGTGCCGGCCAAGCAGAGGAGAATCTATGGTCATGAAAGTAGTCACCAGGCATGCATGGCTATCATTTTACCCAATGAGCCGTCTCACTGCCCACAGGTCAGTTTTTAAGTAACATGAAATTGATCTCTACCTATGAGCTGGACAGATATCCAATTCTATTTGCTTTCAGATAAATAACAATTATGCCATCCTCGTGTATTAAAACTGATAAGTCACTCCATCTGAAAATTACATTCTGGTATATATTTGGGATCTGTCTGAGTTCCTGGTCCGTTCCACTGATCTGCGCTCCTATGCCGGCTCCTGATGATTGGTTTCAGTTTGTTTTGATCCCTGCAAGGCAAGTCCCCTCACCAGTATCATCTCCACTAACTCTGGCACGTCTGTGGGCATCTCCTTCTCCACAGACACCTCAGGGTTGTTGCTCTCTCTTAGGAATGACCTTTGGAGTGGAAATGTCTTGAGTTCTATTCGTCTGCTTACCTTTCTTTTATTGTTGGCTTATTGTTTTGTTTGCTTGTTTGAAGCAGGGTCTCCTGTAGCCCAGGCTAGCCTTGAACCCTCTTTATAGCTGGACATTAAACCCCTAGTCCATCTACCTCCAACTTCTGATGCTGTAGAATTCAGACACTGCTGCTCCAACCTGGATCACACACAACCTTCTTTGAGTAGGCTTTCCCTTGTTCAGTTTACTCTTTAGTACTTATTTTTTTAATGTTATCCGTGAATTTTAAATATTTATAAAGTTTAAAACATTATAAATGTCCATTTCTATGTTTATTGTTAAAATCACAAAACTCTTGATTTTTATACTTATATTCTAGAATTTTGTCATTAAATTAAAAAAAAGGTTTGTATTTATTTTTGTCAGTTGTTTCTTTGCAAGAAGCCCCTGACCTTTCTTGTGTGCAGCCAATTAATGGCCTGTTTGACCATCTGACACCCTCCCCAGGTGGCACCCACTTCCACCAGCTCCCTCCTCTCCCAGCCAGCACCATGGACCTCCTTCTCCAGCTCCTCCTTCCAATCCCAAGGCCCAGTCTCCCTGGGTAGCAGAAACAGGAACTGGAGTTCACTTCCTGGGCCAAAGGTTGAATGCTGATGGTGTTTGCGTCGTACTTAGCCTTCATTTATGCTTGATTTGACCCACACAAGCATTCACACAATTTTGATTAGTTTGCAATATTTAAAAACTTAAAAAACTGGAATAGTTGTTTCATGTGGGAATATATGAAAGTCTGGTTTTTGTCTCTGTGTACACGTATGTGTACTCACACAGGTGTGTAAAAACCAAGGGCTGATAAAAGTGTCTCTCTCTCTCAGTGTTCTTCTCTACCATGTTTATTTTTTATTTTGTTTTGCATTATCATTTACTAAAGAATAAAAAAGAAAATAGGTTATCTTTTGCTGTTGCTTTAATTTATTGGTCGATATATTTAGTATTGTGTGTGTGATGGGTATGTGTGTGGGTGCACATGCATGGCACATGTGGAGGTCAGAAGACAACTTTGTAGAATCATTCCTCTCCTCTCGACTTCAAACTCAGGTCACCAGGGTTGTGCATGTGATGTGCCTCCCACCCCCTCCCACCCCCCCCCCCCCCCCCCCCCACCCACCCCCGGCGCCGTCTCACCAGCCCTCCACCATGTTTTTTGAGACAGGGTCTCTCACTGAACCTGGAGCTTGCTGATTCAGCTGTGCTGTCTGGCAGTGAGGAGGTCTGGAGTCCTCCTGTCTGTCCCCCCAGCACTGAGATTATAGGTGCACACTAACTATCACAGCTGGCCTTTAAAAAAATCTGATTTGGAGACATAAACTTGGGTCTCCATGCTTGTTATCAAGCACTGTACTGGCTGAGCCACTTCCCGGTTCTGATTTTTCTCAAGACACTGTAATCTGGGCTCACAGAAGGATGTGTGGCAGGAGCTATGAAATTGCACCGCCCACCTGGGCTGTGAGTCCCTCAAGGGCAAGGGTCAGTCTGTCCTCCAGTCCCCAGCACCCGACACAGGACATGGCTCTGGTGTGGGCTTCAGCAGGATCCCTTCCTTTCCTTCCATGTCATGCACAAGTACTAAAGAAATGTGAGCCTGCCAGTCAGCAAGCATCTGACAAGATCGGGCCCTGTCCCCAGGGCGGTCTATGGACAGACCACTTTTCACAATAAGATTTTTGACTCATAAAAGAGACACAATATTCTAAAAGAAACTAGTTCTGATGAATGCAGTTGTCCAAAAAAATTTTTTTAAACCACACTGTGATTTCACAAGTTCTCATTAGCATATTACAAAACACGGCAGGTGTGCTAACATGTGCTTTTGAGGCCCTGATGAAAGAAAGATGTTTTGAGAGACGAAGAGCAGCTCTGACAAGGCTCAGAAAAGCCTGGTTTCTGCCTGTGGCAGCAGCCAGTGACTGTGAGGAATTGGGCCCCAGATCCAAGGAGAGAGAACAGTTGTTACAGTCAAGGAGAGGCTCATGGTGGGAGGAGAGGTGTAGCATTTGGTTTGGGGTTTTGTTTTCTTCTCAGCCAAGTTCACACGTGCTAAAACTTCTACCTTTGACAACCGTGGACCTCTCAGTTGTGTGACTAACAACAAGGACAACACTTGAACCCACAGTCACCGGGGAACACCAGTCTATCGGAACCACACAGTCATCTTTTGGGCTGGGATGTATAGTGGGGTCATCCTGTCTGGAGGCCCCTTCGGTAATATGTTCAAGAATCTTAAAAATGTATGCCTGCTTTGATGATCCAGCAATTCCATCTCTCGGAATTGGTCCTAAGGAAATACAAAAGCAGCCAAGAAAAAAAAAATGAGTGTGAGAATGTTTATCATAGCCAATGAACAGATCCAGGTTTTGTGGAGCCTGGTGTTTATATAATTTAGGAGGGAATGCAAAATAAGAGTAGAAAACTGCTAGATCCTTCTCAGGCCTCTGGAAAGGCCCTGTGTGAATGTGAGGACTTTGATCAGCCTCACGTCAGTTCAGCGCAAACACAACCCTATTGGCAATCACTCAGAAGTGGAAGAGCCTTAAAGAGCTGGCAGCTGGGAATTGACCTAATAAGCGATGGAACGTCTGTGTATGTGGGAAAAAATCTGCCAGTTGTCCAACATGATAAGACTATAGAGTCTATTTGTTGACACGGGAAGATGATCAAAACTGTTTTACTTTCCTCGTAGCTGGGACAGCACATCTACTCAAGGCAGGGGGGATTTGTTTCTGCTCACAGTTTGAAGGCGCAGTCTACGTTCTCTCTCTCTCTCTCTCTCTCTCTCTCTCTCTCTCTCTCTCTCTCTCTCTCTCTCTCTCTCTCTCTCTCTCTCTCTCTCTCTCCCTCTCTGCCTCCTACTTATGTCTCCACATGTAAGTTCTCAGCTACTGCTCCAGCACCGTGCCTGCCTGCCTCTGTTCCGCTCCCCGCCACGATGGTCATGACTCTGACCCTCTGAAACTGTCAGTCCTGAATTAAACACTTTCTTCTATAAGCTGCCTCAGTTGCGGTGTTTTATCGCAGCATTAGAAAAGTGACTAAGACACGTTGTGAACAAAAATTCCAGTTTGGGTCAAATCGCTTCTTAGTTACGAGTTGCAGAATATACAATGGGGCTTTTTGCGTATGTTATGGTTTGAACTGGAAGTGTCCTCCACAGGCCCACGTTTTGAATGCTGGGTCTGCGGTTGGTGACACTGTGTTGAGACCTCTGGCAGCTTTGGGAGGTAGGGCCCTGCCGGGAGAAGAGCATCTGGGGTTGGTCCTTGGGAATATAAGATCTAGGCCCCCTTCTAGTTTCCAGCTCTGCTTTCCACTCTGATGGGAGCAGGCTCCGCCACACACTCACCACCACGGACTGATTCCCCTCCTTTCCCTGCCATGTGGGGCTGAAACCAGGACCAAAATAAGCCCTTCCTCCCACAAACTCTTTCCGCCAGGCATTTCGTTACAGCTTTGCAAAGGGAACTTACGCAGAGCCGCAAAAGCAATTCCACAGGACAGAGCAGCCAGTGACACCATCCTTCCATCACCCGCTGCCAGCCTCAAGCCAGCCCTGGCCACAGAGGAAGCCAAGCAAGTTCAGACTTTCTGGAGGAGAGTCATAGCTGGGTCACAGTTCATCCCCACAAGCTCAGGTTAGAAACTTCAACTGCTGGGTGGTAGTGGCGGTGGTGGTGGCGGCGGCGGCGGCGGCGGCGGCGGCGGCGGCGGCGGCGGCGGCGGCGCACGCCTTTAATCCCAGTGCCTGGGAAGCAGAGGAGGGAGGATCTCTGAGTCTGAGGGCAGCCTGGTCTACAGAGTGAGTTCCAGGACAGCCAGGGCTACACAGAGAAATCCTGTCTCAGAAAACAAAAACAAAAATAACAAAAAAGAAAGAAGTGGAAAAGAAACCGAGGTTGTCTGAACTCTCTGATACAGAGCTCAGCTTACCTCCTCCCTGGGAAAGTCTACGGCTGTAAGGCGGGTGGGAGCATCCACTGGTGACAGCTTGCACAGGGGAGGCTGCCGTGGGTGTGACCTGTTCATCTTTAGACCTTGACAGCTGGAGTGTTTCCTGTGTGTGACCATACAGGGCACGAGCCCAGCTGAAAGAACGCTGCCTGCCGGCCAGAGAGGGACCTCCCACTGAGGGCTCCTCAGCAGGAGTGGAGGGCAGGTACAAGCATCAGCCAGGCGCTACACTACATGACACAAGCCGGGGGACCAACTAAAGCAGATCCAAAAAGGAAGACGTCTGTCTCTTAAGAGCAGATCAGAGTTGGGGGTGTGCACCATCAAAGAGGTCTCACTGCAGTTCACAGTGACCTCACTTTGAGTAGGCTGTTCTTGTCCTTACCTCCCCAGATCCCTACCCAGCCCTGAGACCTGTGCAAAAATTTGGGGCAAATAAGGAAAAGAAAAGCAGGATGAGTCCCACCCTCTCCAGACACCTCAGTGAGAGCCACGGTAGGACAAAAACCCAGGAGTGATAGACACCAGCTCATTTGTTTGCTGAGGAATGATTTACAGATGGTAAACTTTACCCTTAATGTTACGTCAGTTCTGGCACATCTGTTTGCTCCTTTGTCTGTGACCTGGACTCCTGGGAGTAGGGTTACCGGCATGCACCACCACACCTGGTGAGTTGTTAGCTTATAAACGGTCAAGAGCTGTTCATGTGTTTTTGGATCATAGCCCTTTGTTAGATACGGCTCTTGTAAACATTTTCTCCCAGAGATTTGGCTTTGGGTTGTCCTGGAAATTTTATTTTAACCCTTTTAATTCATTTTTAGTTGTAAGACATAAGTGATTATCTTGATTAGACATATATTTTGTTTTTGTAAGTCAGGTTTTTTTTTTAAATGTTATCCCAAGTAAATCAGTATTGCCTTAGGAATTTTAATAAACCTCAATCATCAAACATACTTCTCCCTTGACTTTTGAAAGAATTTCAAACTTGTGCAGGAAATGCAAGAATAATGCAGCACACACCCGTGCAGCCTCCTCTGCAGTCTCTGAGTCTCAGCAATTGTTAACATTTTGTCAGTGGCCGTCTTTCTATATGTACATTTTCTCCCTGAACCATTTGAAAGTAAGTGGTACAATAATGTCTCTAAACACTTTAGTGTGTATTTCTTAAGAAAAAAAAGATGATCTTTTATATAATTGGGAAGTTTAACATTGAAGTAATACAATGGCCCCCACAGGCTCATATGTTTGAACGCTTGGTCTCCTACTTGTGGAACTGTTTGGAAAGGATTAGGAGGTGTGGCCTTGTTGAAGGAAGTGTTTTGCTAGGGGTGGGCTCTATGGTTTCAAAACCCCACACCAGGCCCAGTGTCTCTCCCTTTCTGCCTGCTGCCTGTGGGTCAGGATGTAAAGCTCTCAGCTACTGCTCCAGCACCATGCCTGTCTACTTCCTGCCATGATGATCATAGACTAACAATCTGAAACTGTAAGCAAGCCCTCAATTAAATGTTTCTCTTAGAAGAGACACTTTGGTCATGGTGTCTCTTCACACAACAGAACAATACCTAAGACAAGACGCTAAACCTCAGGCAAGAGCCAAATGTCTCTAAATGCCCCCAGTACCCTCCTTTATCACATCTTTCCCCAGCCTTCAACACAGAACAGTCTTCCACTCTTTCAATGGCGTTTATCACATCTCCAATGGCTGTTGGGTGAGTGTAGACTAGCTATCTTTCACACAAGTCTTTAATTTGGATTTGTCTGGGTCAACTTTGTGCCTTCTGCCTTTTTTGGTTAGAAAACCACTTTGTAAAAGAAAAACCAAATTGTTTTTCCTACTCCAAAGATCCCACCGAATACCCTGAGATCCAGAACTCATGGGAATTCCCCTTCCCAACAGCCAGTCCTTCCTAGACCTCAGCTATCGGATTCAATGCCTTTCTGGTGCACGTCCAGAAAGAGCACCAGATCTCACAGGTGGAGTGCTCAGTGCCCATGAGTGTCCTCTATCACCTGTGCTTCTGACAGCCTCTACTCGGGTTGGTTCACTTCCCAGAGAAGCTTCCTGAGAACACTCATCTACACTTGCTAGTTTCTTGTAAAAGCTGTTACAAAGATTCATGGAGAAGACATGTCAGGAGGACATGGAACCCCCTTACCCTCTCTGGTCAGTCAGGAGGACACGGAGTCCTCTTACTCTCTCTGGTCACACCATCCTTGTAGAATTCCCATTAATCAGTTGTCCAGGAGCTCTCTGAGCCTAGTCCTTTCTGGGATTTTATGGAATCTTGGGGTGTTCGATGATACCGTTGGTTGTTGGAGATCAATTCAACCTTCAGTGCCTGTCCCCATCCTGGGTGGCAAGGGGTGGGGCTGAAAGTACGGTGACTTCCCAGTGATTGGCTCTCAGTGGCGGCTACTAGGGGCCTCAGCCACCATATTTTTGACACCCAAAAGGACACTATTATTATGCCAAGGAACTGAGGACAGAAATGAAACACATATTTCTTACTTTATCTCAACATGCCACCAAGTAACACATGTTCTCCTCTTGCACAGAGGCCCTTCCTGCCAGTCCCTCTGGTATCTGGCAGGCTTTCCTCCTTATAAACCAAAATGAGACTGCTGATTGTTTTCTAACAACAAAAGCTGTGAGTTTATGCCAGGCATGATGCATACACTGGAGATTCCAGCACTTGGGCAGTATAGCAGGAAGATCCGAAATTCAAGGTTATCATTGGCTGCACAGGGAGTTCCAGGTCTAGAAAAAAACAATAGTAATGAACCAACTGGAGCTGGGGAGATGGATCCATGGATACAGTGCCTGCTATGTGAGCATGAGGGCCTGAGTTCAGATCCTCCACACTCATCTAAAAGACGAGCATGGTGGTGTGGGGGAGCCAGGAAGATCCAGGCAGATTCCCTGGGCTCAATGACCAGCCAGTCTAGCTGAAATGATGAGCTCTGGGTTCAGGGAGAAAACCGGAAATAAGGCAGAGAGCTAGAGGAGGGTACTCAACATCAACCTGTGGCCTCCATGCATACAGACAAGCATACATGCACACATATCATATACCACAAACATGTGAATGAACACACACACACACACACACACACACACACACACACACACACACACACACACACGGTTGTAAGAGCTACTCATCCAGGAGGAGGAGAAAGATGCTGTTGTCAGAAAAAGCTATGTCCTAACTCTTGTCCCACTGGCTCTAGCATCACATATGTTTGGGGAGGGAGCAGGCTAGAATGATGATATTGGATTAAAATAAGAGTGGGTGGAAGATCCCAGTTGATTTTATTTTCTTCTTTCATGGTGGACTTACACTCAAAATCATTTAATTTGGCTGCTCGGCTCTTCCCAGCCAAGCCCCTCTGTCTATGTTGAACTAGATACTGGCCTGTGATGCTCCAGGGAAAAGGAGCCAAACACGAAAAATGGTCATCTTTTCTTTTGAATTTCTGATATTCTGGCTTATTCTATTACCATTTTGCCCATAGCCATATTTTACTGTATGTACATTTTACCTCATACCCATAAGATCCCATGCCCTGGGCTAGCGGGATGGCTCAGTGGGTAAAGGTGCTTGCCACCAAGCCTGGCAACCTGAGTTCGATCCCAGGGTTCCACATTTGGAAGGAGAGAACCGACTCCTGCAAGTTGTCCTCTGACCTCCATATGTGTGCCGTGGCACACAGACCCACATACACACAGTAAACAAATAATGAATAAATAAATGTAATAAAAATTTTAATTAAAAGTAAAATGACTAAAAAATAACCAGTAATCAAACTGTTATTTTTTTTTTTTCTCTTTTGGAGGCAGGGTCTAGAGTAACCCAAGTTGGCCTTGAACTTGCTATGTGTCTGAAGATGACACGGAATGTCTGATTCTCCTTCCAGTATCTCCAAGGTACTGGGATGACCAGTACACCACTAGCCAGATTTATGGGGCACTGGGGATCAAACCCAGGACTTTGCACATGCGAGGCTCTATCAACTCTGGCTGGCATTTCTTCCTCACCTTGTCTCCCAACTCATGCTCACAAGGGGTCTAACCTATGCCCTCCCTCACTGGAACTGCCCTCAGGTCTCAGTCCTGCATGGCCTCACCACAGTCCATTTGTTTTATGTAGTAGAATACTTTCCCTACAACCCTGCCATGGTTTCCCTAATCCACAGCTCCCACTGCCATGCAATTGCCCAATTGAATGTGCCCTCAAGCACCCCAACAGTGTGCCTCAACATTTCCTGCCACTGTAGAATCCATACCCTGGCTGCCTGTGGGCTGCTCACACTATCTCCAGTCTCTCCCATGCCTGTGTCTGGAGGGCTTCCGTGCCCCTTTCTTGAGGGCCTGCTGCGGGCTGGCTCTGCTCTGATGCCAAGGACACGTCCTTAGCCATAGCCAGGCTCCATCTCCAGGCTCTCCACTACATCAAAGGGATGGTTGGATGCAGGAACAGAGACGCAAAGGCTCTATGCGAATGAGGAGAAAGCATTGTATTTGCAACAGGAAAAGAAACTGTAACAAAATAGCAGAAACTGCTTGGCTCCTTGTTCTGAAGACTGAAAAGTTCAAGATCAAGGCATTAGCCCGTTTTGCGCCCTCTAAGCATTAGGAAGGAGCTATTCCAGGCCTGTCTTCTAGTTTCTGATTGTCTAACCTGTGGCGAAATAACCCCACTCCACACATGGCCTTCTGATATGCATGTTTTCTGCTTACATTTTTAAAAATGCACCAGGCACTGTATTAGATGCCTACGCTACTTCAGCGTGACTTCATTTTAGCCAGTCCTGTTTGTAATGACCCTGTTTCCACAGGGCTCCGGGGGTTAGGACAGTAACAAATGAATTGAGGGATAAGTAGAGACTCACCCTCTAACAGACAGTCCCAGACCCAAAGGACAGGGAGGTGGGTGAAGGAATTCTACTTGAGGACCCCGTGGCTCCAGGGTGGTGTGGGCTTCATGTGGAGCAAGGTTTGGACTTGGGAAATCTGACAGCCTGCTTGTCCCACTCGGGGCACAGCCTCTTCTTCAGCTCCCTGCTTCATGCCTTCATGCTCAGCTGAGCTCCGGCGATCCTCTCAGACTGACTCACCAAGGATGCTTCTGCACAGCTACCTCAGCCTGCATTGGATGTAAGATACAGTGAGGTGAACAATTCCTTACCAGTCCAGGCTCAGCCCACAAAGCCAGAGTTCTATCCTTACCCCATGCTGAAGGTTTCCAGAGCTGCTTTGGGCTCTGTGGTTGTGGGAATGAGGTTGAGTAGGCAACACAGCCAGATGTCTATAGGCCCTCCTCCAGAGGGGACTGGAGTCAGCAAGTCCATTCCCAGCTTCCATTGTGTATTGGTGATTCTGGAATGTACTCTGTGGCTTTCTCAAGGTGACGGAGGAATAAACACCCCTTGTCCACAGTAGAGACTGGCAAAATACACCCTGGATTTGGCTTCTTCCTTCCCTGTCCCCTCTTCTGACCCTCTTAACCCCTGCCTCATGGGCAACTAGTTGCACCAAGCTTTGGTTTCATACCCTGCTTTTTCTGGAGGTGGATGGGGCATTGTTTGTTTGTTTGTTTGTATGTATGTTGAGACAGGATCAAATACAGCCCAGGCTGTCTTTGAATTTGCTATGTAGCCAAGGCTGACCTTGAACTACTGCTCCTCCTCTCTCCACCTTCTCAATACTAGGATTACAGGCATGACTCACCACATCCAGTTTATGAGGCACTGGAGAGAGAACCCAGGTCTTCCTGCATTTAGACAAGCAGTCTACCGAGTGAGCCGTACTAGACCCACTTTCCGCTTTTGCAGGAAGGCAAACTTGAACAGTGTTGGACTAGCGTCCCTCCTCCTGGCCTGTTCCTGCTCCTGAATCAAGAGGGCCTCCCAGGGGACTGTCAGAAGCCCAACAGGACAGCCTCTGCTCTTGCCTCTTGTACTCCGTGGTCACCAGCACTTTTCTAGGCCCAGCTCAGGGTGGGCAGACAAACCTGAGACCAGGCCGCTGCTCCCCAAGACCCTCAGCAGGAGTGCTAGGATTCTCCCAGGCCCCCAGGCCCAGGGGAACAGTCTGTCCTTGGAGAAGACGGTGTGACGGGACCTGTGCCAGCCTCTGGAAGCCTCCTCATTGTCTCTACAGCAGCACAGGCTCTAAAACAATCCCAGGGGTTCTAGGGGAAGCAAGTCTTGCCAAATCATTCCCCTGCCCCAGGCATGATGCTGGGGATGGCAAACCAGGCAGGGTGATGGGGCAGTTCTGGCTCTGGGCATGAGTCCTGATGAGTGCTTAGGCTGGACACGGCAGGACACGGCCCTTCTGGTGGGGAGGCCTGGAGTAAAGGGAGCCTTGTACAGCATCTGCAGTGTGGAGCCTGGATGAGGGTCCCTCTGGCTATGCCCTCTCAGACGAAGCTCTGAGGACTCTTTTGTTTTGTTTTGTTTTTCGAGACAGGGTTTCTCTGTGTAGTTTTGGTGCCTGTCCTGGATCTCGCTCTGTAGACCAGGCTGGCCTCGAACTCACAGAGATCCACCTGCCTCTGTCTCTCGAGTGCTGGGATTAAAGGCGTGCGCCACCACCACCCAGCTTCGAGGACTCTTCTGTGGCAGCACTCACTGGCCTGTGGAGTAGAAATGAGGATGCCCATATGCCTAGCACACAACGGACCTCATCTGGCCCTCCCATCATCCCCTTCATCCATTCTCCCATGTATTTCATTCACAGCAGAACCCCCTCCGCATAGATTCATAGACAGCCCTCCCAGCAGCTCCGATCTCAGGAGGCTTTTTAAAGCGTGCTGGGGAGGGTGGAAGAGAGGGCTAAGAAGGTAAAGGCACTCGCCACAGAGCCTGAAGACTTGTGTTTGATGCCTAGAACACACGCAGTAGAAGGAAGGGGTCCCCTGAACTACACACTCATGCCACTGAGGCCCCTCCCATAAAATAAATAAATAAATATTTAAAATGTTTTTTGTTTGTTTTCGTGAGACAGGGTCTCACTCTGTAGCTCTGGTGGCCTGGAACTCGTGATGCAGATCAGGCTAGCCTCCAACTCAGAGATATGCCTGCCTCTGCCTCTCAAGACATGTGCAACCACACAAGGCCTTGTTTATATTTTTTCAGAAAGCATCGTTGAGGAACTGTGAAGTCCAAAGTCAGGTCCCAGTTCCTGGCTTTTCATATCCAAACCTTGATCCCCTCTCACCTACTGAAAAGCCATGTTTACTGTTCTCCACACAATCAAAATTGCTTTCCCATGTATCCCGAGACTTCAGAGCAAAGCTGCCCGCACTAAAGGGTGGCGACTACCTCTGAGCTTTCAGGCCATGAGAGGAGGAAAACCAGAGGACTTAACCAGTCAGTCTAAGGAGTTGTCCTTCATGTCTCTGACCCACAGCCACACCACACCCTGCTCCTTGTGGGTGCAGGACAGATGTCGGTGGAAGTGTTGAACACACCTTATCTAGCTGGGCCTTTTGGGTATCAAGACAGCCCAATACTCACGTGTATGACCAGGACAGAAAGGATGACTGAATTCAGAGCCATGTCTGAGTGTGGGCCAGCTGCATCCCTGGGGACCAGGACCTTTTCTTCCTCTCTTGCAAGAAGTCAAGGCCTTGGCAACAGCTGCAGCCTGCTGGCACCAGGTCCTGAAAAGGTCATTGTTTGGCAAAAACAGGAAGCCGCCTGAGGGGAAGTGTGGCCTCGCCTCAGTGAACCCCTTAAGAATGGCCCCCGAATATCTGGAGGACGTGCAAGCAGGCACTGGCAACTTGCAGCTGTGCCTCCCTTGTGCCCCAGGGTAGGGGTGGACCTGTCTGAACCCCAGGGACCAAGGCTGGGAACCCAGGCCTAAGTTCTAGTCCTGTGTGACCTTGGGCAGGTCACCAACCCTCTCTGAACTCATGTCTTCTTCTGTTGCTGAGTAGATTCAAAGCCTGCCTGTTCCCCACAGCTTTCTTGTGCTTAGTGTGTCCAGCAGAAGGGAAGCCTGGTGGTTCCACAGCACTTCACAGTTAGTAAAAGCACCCCTTCATTTCAGCCAGTCCTCCAGTTACGAAGCCAAGAGCCACTGAGCATGGGACTCCTAATCCCATCTGGCAGAGGACACAGAAGCTCAGAGTCAGGGTTCAAACCCACATCCCCAGTCTTGGATCCCAGCCAAGATCTGTCAGCTCTGAAGCAGCCTTGGTGATGGGTAAGTAAGTACATGGACCCTCAGGCTGGAACAGAACCAGCCCTACTAGGAGAAACCACACAGGGTTTGAGGGGAGGCTTGCAGCCCGCTGGATTTGCTGTGTACTTACTTACTCTTCACAATTCAGCCTCGGCCACCTGCCCTCTGGGTGGCCCGAACCACTCACTCTTCCCCCTCTCTGCCCTGGTGACTTGGATGCCCTGCCTGATTCAGTCAGTGCTGAGACTCCGGGGGCCCACAGGCACATCATTACTACCTCAGAGAACCCCAGTTCTATTTGGATGTTCTCCCCACTCCCAGCACTCAGACTAGATCCCATCTGCTTTAAGCCGGTCCGCACAGGGCATCCCTGGAGAGACTGTAATTAGATGGAAAGAGGCCGCAAGTTGTCCCATTCAGAGTAAAGAAAAGGAATTCCAACCCAGGCCAGGAAAATCATCTTCACTGGCTCCCTTTAGCCAGATAACCACAGGCAAGCATGCGGGTCTCCACAGCCATGGGCAGCCATCGAGATCTACAGCCAAGGAGCACAACAGCCATCCTGGGAACTAGCTGAGGCCGGGAGAGACGGGCAGTCCAGTGCTGTCGATGGCAACTGTTCATGTGGGGGTGGGGTGGGAGGAGGCGGCCTCGCCCTGCAGCCAGGTGACGTCTATTTAGCCCAGGAGGACAGGGTTTGCTGTCAAAGGCTGTCAGTCACCCTGGGCTCTCTGTCATCTCGCAGCCCTGATGCACAGAGGGGAAATGGGCCCGGCTCCCCCACCCTGGCTCGCTGCAGGCCCTTGGCACCCAGCCAGAGCCCACAACTTGTTCACAGCTTTTTGGAAGTCCTGCGTTCTTCCTCTCTGTTCTGCCAGCTGAGACAATTCCGCTCTCCTGCATCTGGTCTCTGGCCTGGGCCCAGGCCACCCCACTGCTGTTCGGGCTGCAAGATGGGTAAGGTGGAGAGACAGAGCTGGGACCCCGAGCCCCCATCCTGGCATTCCCTTTGCTGAACACCAGGGTCCTCCCCGCTCTTCCCCGAAGAAACCCCGGCTGCCTGGCTGCCTGTGGAGCATAAAGATCTTCAGAGACGAGCCAATGCAACCTTCTTGGGGCAGAATAGTGGAAACGGAGGCCTGGATGTAGGCAAGAGATCTGTTCCAGGTCACATTCAGCAGCCTGGATTCCAGGTAGCCCAGGCTCTAGGCCAGGTTTTGTCTGCAAACTGTTAGAATATTTTCCATTCTGTGTCACCGCTATCACTCATCTCCATGCTCTCGTTTGGATTCCCTTGTCACAGGGTGTTGAGATACAGTCTCCAAACGGAGTGGCCTCTCCCTGCATTTACCTAGTTTCCACCTCAATCTTGCCCCCATCCATCCCTAGCAGCCTCAGGATTATTCTCACTTCGGACATTACTGCCACGCCCAGCTTTACCGTCTGTGGGATAGGACTCGGGGTCTCTGGACTTGGTTTGGAGAGCCCGACTGCCCACCCCATCTGCCAAAAGCTATGTTCCTATCACTGCACTCACTCGTCCCTTCTTCCAGGTAGCCCCCCCCCAAGTCCCACCATCTTTGACTTGTGCAGTCCTTCACAGAGTGGGAGGCTCTGACCCCAGCGTTTGCTCACCCACCGCCCTGTGAGTGCTCACAGACCTGCTCAGCACCCACACCGCCCCTCCCCTTTGTTAGTTCCCCCTCTGCCTGTGTGTGGCTTCCTCCCGGTGGCTCCAGGTCATCTGTCTATAGCCCTGGAAAGACAGAGAATACGAGTGGATGCCAGGAGAGGCCCAGTTCTTGTTCAGGGTGGGCCACACCCCATCCATCTTCTAGGCGGCCTTGGGTGTGTGTCTGGACTAAAGATCACAGACAGACTCTGAGAAGCAGGCCAAGGCAGGGACTCTACAGAGTCATGGGGCAAAACTTAACTGACTCCCCTCTGAGTGTGGCCAAGAAAAACCATGAACTTAGATCTCAGGGCTGGGATTCCAGGAACCAATTCTAAGGGGTAAAAATCCAGTGTGAACAAAGATCAACATGGTAGAATATTTTCATAACAGCAAAAATCTGGAAATAATCTGGAAGTTGGGCAGTAACAGAAAAGAAATACATTAAAGCATATTGAAATAGGGAAGGCAATGTATGGCCATTCGTCTGCAGAGTTGTCGTGAATGGGATGTGTGGTTTGGATGTTGGCTGCCCCTCCCAAAGGTTCATGTTTTGGAAGCTTGGTCTTTAGGTGGTGATGTGAGAGCAGATGGAATGTTTAAGAAGCCAAGCCTAACATGAAGTCCTTAGGTTGCTGGAGACGTGTCCTCAAAAGAGATTAATGTAGCTCTCGTGAGAGGTTGCAGAGCCTGAGTCTGGCCCACGCATCTGTCCTGGGGAGTTTTCCACTGCTGTGGTAAAGACACAACCAAAGCAACTGAGGGAGGAGAGGGTTCATTTCCCCTCAGCTCTCTGTGCACCACCAAGGCCGGTCAGGCACTCAAGGCAGACACCTGGAGGCCAGAACTCAAGCAGAAACCATGGGAGTGCATTGCTCACTGGCTTGCCCCTATGGCTCCCTCAGTCTGTCTTTTTATGTCTTCCAGGACACCTGCCCAGGGGCAGCACCATGGCAGGTGAGGTAGGCCCTCCCACATCAATCATTAATCAAGAAAATGCCCCACAAACGTGCCTACAGGCCAATCTGATGGAGGCATCTTCTCAATCAAGAATTCCTCTTTCCAGGTAAGTCTAGGTTTGTGTCAAATGGACAAAAAATCACCCATCACACCAGCTCTCCAGCTTCCTGTTCCGGATGTCCTCCCTCCACATCCATTCTCCACCCTCTGTGTGAGACCCTCACCAAGGTCAGGCCCTCACTGTTTAGACTTCCAGCACCCAAAATTGTGAGGTAACGAAGCTTTTTTTTTTTTTTTTTCAAGTAGCTTGTCTCTGACAATTCATTATTGACTAAAACACACAGAAAGTGTTAGGGAAGAAATAACAGAGGACTGGCAGGCCGCTTGGTAGAAAGATACTTGCCATGAAGCTTGATGGCCTGAGTTCAATCCTTGGGACCCACCCACATCGTGGAAGGAGAGAACCGACTCCCACAAGGCGTCCTTTGACCTCACACAAGCACTTAGCACAAGCACCCCCACGCATACACACACAAATAAATAGATTAAGTTTTTTAAGGAATTAAAAAGAGTATAAAGCCATGGGTGGAATAATCAAAGCTGGCAGAAAAAAAGCATAAAGTATTTGAGGGAATGAACTAAACAGCCAAAAATGGGTGGCAAGGTGGAAAAGCTGAATTTTTTGTTTACACTTTCTTGTGCTCTCTAAACTCTCTGCTGGACGCTGCTATTCACTTTTTAGTCAGAAAAAAAATATTTTAAATTAGACAAAGAGAAACAAATGAGATCAACTCTAGCCCCAGCTCTGATGCCTAATGGACATATGACCTTGTCAAGTCAGCCACCCTCTTTAACACTTCATTTCCTCATCTGTTTACCTACCTGGTGTGTGTGTGTGTGTGTGTGTGTGTGTGTGGTGTATGCATGCGTGTGTATGTGGTATGTGTGTGTGTATGTGTATGTGCGTGTGTGCATATGTGTGTGTGTGTGTGCATGGATGTGTATGTGTTGTGTTTGTGTTTTCATTCCTTTGTTCTAGAGCTCTCTCAGGGCTCCATGCTGGGCACTGGGGACCCAGAAGTGAATCAGGCCCTGAACATATAGAAATCTGTAAAGTGTCCACACGATCATATTAAAACTGGGCCAAGATGCTATTTTTCATCTATCAGACTGGCGACGAGCCAAAGGCCGGAGAGCAGACCCTCCTCAGCAGTACCGTGGGAAAACTGGCCTTCTCACACACCCTGTCTGATGGGAATATGGAATGGTGGAGCCATATATGGAGGGGAATTCGGTAATTTCTAGAAAATTACATACATTACATTTCTCTTCTAGGAATTGATTCCAAAGATACGCTGGCAAAAACAAACCACTCGCATGAAGCTGCCGTGGCCGGGCTCTCTGCAGTGTGAAAACTTGAAGGGCCATTAGTAGGGGAGGTTTGTCCAGGAGGGAAGGGGGGCTCAACATCAGGGGAGAGAATAAAGTTGGATAAAATATGTATGATGCATTATCATTATCAAAAAAAGGATACATAGCCAGGTGCCGGTGGCGCACGCCTTTAATCCCAGCACTCGGGAAGCAGAGCCATGTGGATCTCTGTGAGTTCAAGGCCAGCCTGGGCTACAGAGTAAGATCCAGGACAGGCATCAAAACTACACAGAGAAACCCTGTCTCAAAAAAAAACCAAAAACATAAAAAAGATACATAAACATGTGAATGTTTTCTTTAATTAAAACACTCTAGGCCCTCTGCTTATTGTTACAGTTGTGTAGCTTGGTCCTCTTGTGGGACTCCTAACAGTGGGAGCAGGGGCTGTCTCTGACTCTTTTGCCAGCTTTTGGGACCCTTATCGTCATACTGGGTTGCCTCATCTAACCTTCAACTTGATATGCCATGATATGTTTGGTTGACATCCATGGGAGACCTGCCCTCCTCTGAATAGAAACGGAGGAGGAATGGAAGGGGGGGGCAGAGGAGAGATTGGGTGGACTGGGAGGAGAGGAAGGAGGGCAAACAGTGGTTGGGTTGTAAGATAGATAGATAGATAGATAGATAGATAGATAGATAGATAGATAGATAGATAGATAGATAGATAAAATACATTTAAAAACATTAAGAAATTGCTATCTGTACAAGAGGGAAGAAATGGGGTTAAAGAGCAGATATAAAACATCTTCACTGAAAATACCTAATGTAGAATATTTTTAGAAACAAGAAGATACATTTCATAAGAAAACAGAAAATTAGGCCTGCTAAGATGGTTCACGGGGCAAAGGCACCTGGCGCCGAGCCTGCCGTCCCAGGAACGTCCCAAATGGAGGCAGGAGAGAAGCAATTCTCCCATCGGTCATCACGTCGATACTGTTAGGAAGTGAGATTTCCAGCATTAGGGAGTAGACATCCTAATAGAGATGCTGTATTTGGTTGTTTTCTCAGACAGTCTCATATAGCTTAAGTTAACCTCTAACTTACTACATAGTTAGTTAAATCAGAGTGGATGAGAGGAATTTGACTCTGTAGATGTATTCGGGCTGACATATAGGAAGAAGAAATTATCAATTAAAACATCATTAGTGCCAGTCCTGGTGGCACACGCCTTTAATCCCAGCACTTGGGAGGCAGAGGCAGGCAGATCTCTGTGAGTTCCAGGCCAACCTGGGCTACAGAGCGAGATCCAGGACACTCAGAGTTACATAGTGAGACTCTGTCCCCAAGTAAATGAATAAATAAGCCATTGTCTTACAAGAGCCTAATGAAATGATAGACATGGATCGAGCCCCTCAAAGGCTTCTTCTACGGGCACAGAAGAAGAACATCAAACATCAGAGTGCCGAGCTTTCTGAAGAGCATCCACAAAGCTTGCAGTCTGGCGTTCATCAAGCCATTAGCCCTGACTCCCAGTCCACAGTTAAAGTTGGGGGGAGCAAAAACGCCTTAAATGAGGGCTCGGCCGGCGGCTGGGTGGGTGAATGCCAGCTGCACGAGCCCCGGGCCTGAGTTTAAGTCCCCGGTGCCCCTGCAGAAAGCCGCGTGTGGTTGTACAGCTGCAACCCCAGCACTGTGGTGACGGGGGAGGAGGCTGCGGCTGCTGGCTGCCAGCCTAGCTCCAGGTTCAGGGAGAGAACCCGTCTCTCGGGAGCACAGAAAGAAAGACAGAGCAGGACCCCCAGTGTCCTCTTCTGGTCTTTACACATCAATAAGTAGACAGACAGACAGACAACACTTATAAAAGAATATGATAAATGGCACCATTGGACTCAAAAACTACATGGCCCAAATAACCCGCTTTATTCAACAGAGAAGTTAAAAAAAATAAGGAGAAAACTATGGATTTAAAAGGGCCAGAAAATATAACAAGCCAAATTCATTCAGGGACCTTGCTTGGGCCCAACGTTGAACAAAGATCATTTATTAGATAAATGTGGAGATTAATGATTGTATTATTATTAAAATTATTAAAATTCCTATTATTAAAATTAGGAACTGGGCTTGGTGGCCTATGCTTGTAATCCCAGCACTCGGGTTCCCTCAAATTTGAGGCCAGCCTGGGTTCCATAATGAGTTCCAGGTCAACCTGAGCTATGACCTGAGAGCCTGCCTCAACATAACAACAAAGCAAGAGAGGGTCCAGAGAGATGGCTCAGTAGGAAAAGGCTCCTCCTGCTGCGAAGCCTGCTGACTCCAGTTCAATCCCCACTATCTGCATGGTGGAAGGGCAAACCAATTGTACTCTGACCTACACACGAATTAGAGGGATGTACACACACAGAGAGAGAGAGAGAGAGAGAGAGAGAGAGAGAGAGAGAGAGAGAGAGAGAGAGAGATGGGGGAAGGAGACTGAATTATTATTATTATTATTATTATTATTATTATTATTATTAAAATAATTTATTTATGTGCATTGGTGTGAGCTCCTCAGGAACTGGAGGTACAAACAATTGTGAGCTGCCATGTGGGTGCTGGGAATTGAACTCAGGTTCTCTAGAAGAACAGTCAGTGTTCTTAACCAATGAGCCATCTCTCCAGGCCTATTATTATTATTACTATTATTATTCAGGGAACAGTATTCTGGGAATGCCATCCAGGTTACAATACTTACAGACAAAAGCCCTTGGTGTTTTGGATTGCCCCAAATAACCCAACAAAGGAGAAGCTGGGGGCATACACTCTTGTGAGTTGAAAATGGGTAAGGATTATGTGGGACTCTTCATCCTCCTATTTTTGTTGTGTGCTTGAAAATTTCCCTCCCAGGGAGGGAGAGGGCAGCTGAGTTTCCCTGGGGTGACCACCAGCAGGGATGAGCAGGTGGGAGGTGGAGCCCAGCCCAGGACAGAGCAGGAGAGGGTGTGAAAAGGGTTATTGTCTGCATTTCTACATTCTCTGTGCCAAGGGGCCTTTGAGCGGCAGCAGCAGCAGAGAGGAGGGTGGGTGACATGGAGTTGCCCCCAGTGCCCACCTAAGGAGCCCTAGGAGGGCTGCAGCTGACGAGCGACTTCATAGAGTCTGTGCATTATCGATGTTACCAGGCATGGACTGGAGAAAAGGGTTAGGATGTGTGGGGGAGACTGAGCTGAAGCTGGACCTGCCCTGGAGAAGGACAAGGGGGCCCACACTTGGAGTCGCCTGGCAAGGGCAGGTGTGAGTGTTACTGCAAGGAGGAGGGTGCTGGGGGGCAGTCTGTCCAGGGGGAGGATGGGTTCTGGGCTGGGCAAAGTGGTGTCTGTGCGGGGCCATTGCTAAAATGGATGAGGTAGATGGTACCCTCCATCCATGGATCTGCACTGGCCTACAAGTCTTGGGCCCTCTCCACCTTAGCGGGCCTCATCTCTAAGGCAAGGGCCTGGAGCCACAGATGAGAGGGCTGCAAGTCTACCCTGGGTGCATTTGCATCTCGCCTGCAAGGGGGTCACGAGTTCTCCTCAGGCCTCGCTGAAAATCCAGTTGTGTGATGTCAATGGCATTTCCCTTCAGAAAAAGGAAATGAGCTTGATGTGGCACATTACCAGGAAAGGAAAGTTAGGCCAGCCCCACCCTGCAACCCTGTGCTTCCCTCACTGGGCCGGCGGAGCCAGCCCCCTCCCCTGCCTGGACTCATGTCAGCATTCAGACGGAGGCCCCAACACAGCCGCTTGACTTCCCAGCATGACTGGGCCACCCCCAACAGAATCAGCACCTCTTCTGGTGCCCGTGGCTCAGCCCCCAACCATACTGGGGGACTGAGGTTGCTGCGGGGGATTCATGAAATGTCAGAAGGCGAATCCTTTGTACATGAAGAGATTGAGGCCCCAAGAGAAAGCAGGATTTGGCCAAATTCACAGGGCAAGACAGAGGAGAATGCAGGTCCAGGTCATGTGGCACCTGGAGACAGGTGTTTCCAGAAAGTCTCTATAGGACCTCCAGTAGGCTGTTCCTGGCAGCTGTCCCCAGATGATCACTCTCCAGGAACAAGCGTTAAGTGCCTCTGTTAAACTAAGGCATTCTACAGCAGGTGGTGGTGGCGGCGGGAGGGGGGGGGGCGGGGGCGGCGCACGCCTTTAATCCCAGCACTCAGGAGGCAGAGACAGGTGAATCTCTGTGAGCATGAGGACAGCCAGGACTACACAGAGCAACCCTGTCTTGAAAAAAAAAAACAAAATGAAGCCATTCTCTGATCTTTAACTTGGCCTCTGAAACATTCTTTAAAGTGCTATTTTGCATACAAAATGAAAACAAATATCAATCTGTCTGATATAACTTTAGAATGCTTTAGAATTTTTATTGCACGTGTGTGTGCACACGCCCATGGCACGCGTGTGGAGGACAGAGGACAGCTTGTAGGAGCTGGTTCTCTCCTTCCCCTATGTGGGACTTAAGGACTGAATTAGGGTCATCAGGCTTGGCAACAAGCACCTTTACTGGCCGAACCATCTCACCAGTCCCGTGTGCTTCTGAGTTGGAAAAACCAGTGGTAAATTTAACACATTTAGCATTTAAATCCAACAGACTGGCCACTTGGAACATCAATTGGGGGTTGATCATGGGTTGACACACGTTTAGAAAAATGCCTCACGCTCCCTGAGGGCCTGCTCAGCCTCCCTCCTTGCAACCATGCCCCCCCCAATCTGGCCCTAGACCCTTTCCTCTCTCTACCCCTAACCCTTGGGCAGTCTGCATGCAGGAAGCCTCAGGGATTGGTTCCCTCGCTGAAGAATAAACTGATTCTCATGCTGAGCCTGAATGTCTCCAACGGCTGGATGGACCCATGAATGGTGACCAGCCATGGTAGCCCTGGTCACACAGACACATTGATGCTGTTACAGCTTGGAAACCCCCCTATCCCCAGCCTACCTTCGCTCTTCTTACAAAAGGTAACTCAGGTCATACTTTCCACCTCCCCCCTTCCCACCCTCCCCCTGCATGGAAGCCTTGACTTCCTACGCACCCAGGGGCTGGGGGTTTTTAGGGCTCAAAAGAGGCAGTGTGTGCCCATGGTGCATAGCAGTGGGGAGTCTGTACGTGTCTCCGCGTGTGAAGTCTTAGTGTGGGTATGCAGGTGTGTGGACAGGACTGGCACATTGTGCAGGTGGCTCAGGTGTGTGGTGGTGTTCCATGCGTGCAGATGTTTATTACCTGTGCTGGTTGTTATTGATATGAACATATGCAAAGGAAGTAAACATATATACTCATGTTTGCACAGATAAGCCCTTGTCTTCGTGAGAATCTATTGGTGTGCAAGATTTCACAGTTCAAACAAATTCCCTCTGAGATATGCACTTGCTTGTCACAAAAGTGTATGATGGTGGGATATTAATATGTGTAATGTTAATAATATGTAATATGTGATGTCAATAGGTGTAAATTTGTGCATTTTTGTGCTTTTTGCAAGTGCATGCATCTAAGTACACTAATGTGCATAAGTGTGTGGGCATATGTATGTTCACGTAAGGTTTCTGGGATTTGGGGGGCATCCTGATGTAGGAATATGAGTAGGTGTTCTGCCTGGGTTTGTGCTTGGTTGAATGAGTGTGTGCTAGAGCTCCTCAAGCCTGTGAGGGGTGCATTTGTGAGGCAAGTGTGCCCATGTGTGTGGCACTTATGTGTGAGTGCACATGGCAGTGGTAGCTCTCGCTGCCTTTTCTTTCTTTTTCTCTTGGGAAAAATTACACAACGTCCTCGAGTCCTAACCATGGCTAGTGGTGCTTCCAGGAATATGATTTCCTGGGGCCCAAAAAGTTGGGGGGCCCTGTGGGGTAGGGGTGGGGCTTGGGCCCCTCAGAGAACAGGGCAGAAGCCTTCAGGGCACTGCAGTAAACCAGACTGGTGATGTGGACAGCAATGGCTCAGGCCCGAGCCCCGACCAAAGCTGTCCATGTGTGTGTACTGGGAGGGGCGCTGATCTTAAGCACAGCGCCTGGGGCTCTCAAAGCCCCTTTTGCTGGCTATGGCATGAAATAGCCCTGTAAGAGTCAACCTATGTGACAAGCAGGGGCGTAGCTCTGAGACCCAGGCTGCAGTGTCCCCTATGGTTAAACTGTGCACCCACATTCACATTCCCAGCTCATTCTTGTGAGCTTCCACCTGCTTGAGGAGGTTGAGGGAGAGTGAGCAAAGGCTAGCCCTGTTCTGTTCCTACCCTCCACCCAGCTTCCTTTCTGACAAGACTCACTTTTGCTCAGGTGAGAAGACTCCTAGAGGTGGTGAAAATGCACACTCCCATGCTTGCCATGGCCCACAGCCTTCTACACGAGGAGTCTGCATCAAGCCAGAAGACCGAGGAAGAAAGTGAGGTGTTCTCTGACCTCAGATGCCTGTCTTCCGTCATCAGAACAGTTGCTTGCTCTTCCGGACTCCGATGGCCGTGTTAAACCCCACATGTGGCTCTGTGGTTGCCCACAGAGCCTAAAAATAGCCAACAGGAAATGGGGAATCCCCACTGGTGAGTGGAGATGGCCCTTCCCAGGTGTCTGCTGACCTGCCTCCCCCAGTACTGTCTAGAGAGAGCTGAGTGTCTAGGAGGATGTACTGTAGGCCATGCTAAGCCTGGGGCATGGGTTATTTTATGTCACTGGACAGATGGGGGAAACTGAGTCTCTGGGAGATGGAATTACCCATTTGAAGCTAAGGAGTGCAGCTTTCTCGTGGCTGCTGTGCCTTCTTTATCTTGAGCAGGCCCTTCCGAATCACATAGACCTTGCTTTCAGCTGCAGCCTCCCTGGAGACTCCTGGTGGCCTTAGCTGCCTTACCTGTACCATAGGGGCTGTGTTGCCCACTTGTGGGAGGATTGTGGTGGGGATCCAGGGAAACAAGGCCCTTGGCACCCACAGCAGGGCCATAGCTGCTGCTAGAACTCAGCAGAGAGTGTCTGCCCTTTCACCACTTGAGACCAAGCTTCCAAAGTAGGAGGAGCCTGCAGTGTGTCCCCACCTCCCAGCCCCCATCAGAGAAGTGAAAGCAGCCACAAGAGTCCCAGAGAGCAGGCCCCTGTGACAGAATAGAACCTTCTACAGCTGACTTCTGGAGCAGTTCCAGTTCTTTGAACTGAAACCTAACCATTCCCCACGGGGAGATGGAGTCCATCACGCCTCCTCTGGGGACTGTCACCTTTGGAATTTCCTCAATGCAGAGGATGTGGCAGAAGTGACGCCACATCACTTCCTAAGCTTAACCTTAACTGAGGGCTGATGATGAGGATGATGACATCCCGTCATGAGAAAGCGCCTGCCTCAGCTGAAGTCGCAGCCAACAGCCAGCCTCGGAGGCGCGATATGCCTGTGAAGGACTCCTCTTCGTGTGATTCCGTCCCCCAGACTTCCCCCAGTCTAGGAAAGGTCACCTACAGCAGAAGCCAACTCTCCCCAGCCCTGCCAGAAGGCACGTTTGAGAGCAAAATAAATGTCATTGGTTCAAGCCCCTGTCTCAGGTGGCTGGTGACTCAACAGTGAGTCACAGGGAGAGCCTCACGGCAGCTCACGGTGGCAGGACCTGCCGTCACCTCGACGCCACAGATTGAGTTGCAGGGCCCAGGTAGGGGTCCTTGGACAGGTCACCAACTTTTATGACAAATCCCTGTTTGTCATATGAGAGCCTCTCAGGGGAACTGGGGTTTGAATGGATCAGCTGGAGGAAGGAAGGGTGAGTTTTAGGGGGCCTGGGTGAGAGAAGTTTGGGGGGTCCCCACTCTGTGTGCTCCCCCTCCAGTAAGGATCTCTCCTCAGGCTGCTCATGGACTGACCAAAATATAAGAGGAAGCCAAGTAAGGCTGGTCAGGCCCTGGCAGGCTCTGATCAAGGGTGAATGGGGAGCAGCAGAGAAGGGAACAACCTACAGGAGCTAGAAACTGTGGAAGACACCAGATGGGGATGAGTAAGAAGTCTGCCTCTGAGACTTCTCAAAAAGCGGGAGGCATGCCTTCCCTCTCCCTCCCAGTGCTATCTAGAAAGATTAAGTCAGGGAGGTTCCCAGACCGGAGGCGGAGGCTTCCTTATCAGCCATGTCTGGGGTACTCTGAACATGAACCTTCGTGCCTGCGGTCCAGGCCTGAGAAGACACAAAGCAGATGTGGTGTATCTTACTCCTGCAGGCCTGCCGGCCAATGGCTCCGGGGTCCTCCTCATCAGTATCCAATATGTGTGCTGCCCCTTGGAGCTACGCTGGGGTTCAGGGGGCCCGTGAAGCTTTTCTGTCAGCGCGGCCTGGCCAGCATACCCTGTGAAGAAGATGGCCTGCCTAGAGGGAAGAAGCATGACACATAGGCTGGCGAGCCTTGGGATCTGCAGAGTCCTTCATACCACTGGCTGCATGCCAGGTGCCACTCTGAGTGACTTCCATGCGTCACCTCATGTAATTCCCACAGGATTCCCCCCCGCCCACGGAGTAGTAGCAAGGGTGCCATTTCTACTTTGCAGAGAAGGGACCCAGGATGCTGGCCCAAGCTGCAGAGCTGTGGATGCAGGGCACAGCTGAAGGTCAGATGGTGGATCGGATCCCCAAACACTGCCCTACTGTGCCCCCCGTGAGAAACAGACGAGCAGAGCTGGGCGCGCAAGGAGCCTGACACACCCAGAGCCTCCAAGGGCTTCCGTGACCATCAAGGCTTGCATGCAGTGTGGAGGAATGAGAAGCCGAGGGCAGAGCAGGGGGCTCAAAGCCACCATCTGGGAAAATCTTTGGAAGAGATGACTTTTGAAATATTAGGAGGGTTTGCTAGGTAGATTGGATAGAGAGAAGAATGAGTCCTGGGCAGAGGGAGTCGGACCGTGGAAACCCTGAGGTCTGGCTGCTGTGAGGAATAGTACCAGTTGGAAGGGCTGGAGAACAGCCGCCCTCAGGCTTGCAAGAGCCAGCAAAACAGTAAGGGCCACCAGGATCATTCAGAGGAATTAGGTTTTGCCCCAAGAGTAGTGAGCTATGGACAGGCTTGGAAGAGAGGAGGATTTCCAGAAGATATCGTGAAGAGGTAAGAACGGAGGGGGAGATACTGTGGGGTATGCAGGTCTGAAGACAGCAGGCAAGCACTGGAGTTCATCAAAGGTAGGAAAGGGCGTGGTTGTCCGGGAAGGGGAGGCAGGGCACGTCGGAGCAGCTTGGGCACATCAGAGATGACAGCAGACAGAGGTTCTTAGAAAGTAGAACCAGGCTCAGCTGACAGGCTCTGCTGAGGACATACCAAGCATGGTTGTATGGGGGCCTGGTTCTGAGCTCAGCCCCGACCTGGGAAGAAGTACATACCAGGTCCTGACGGGAGAGGCTGGAGTGGATAGAAGGTGACTGGGCCCTTTCAGCAGAGTGTTGGCTGGGGTGACTAGGACAGAGGAGGACATGAAAAGATGCCTGGTATCGCCGGGCGGTGGTGGCGCACGCCTTTAATCCTAGCACTCGGGAGGCAGAGCCAGGCGGATCTCTGTGAGTTCAAGGCCAGCCTGGGCTACAGAGTGAGTTCCAGGAAAGGTGCAAAGCTACACAGAGAAACCCTGTTTCGAAAAACTAAAAAAGAAAAAAGAAAAGATGCCTGGTATCAAAACCGGAAGGACAAACACCGCACGGGCCCTGCCTGTCTGTAGGCTAGTTTATACCAGTGGTGGCTGAGGGTTCCACAGGCCTCTGCTCTGTGTTCTGTTCTGTGTGGAAGCTGGACCAGAAGGCTCCCTGCCCTTCTCTCTCTGACTTGCTGACTCGGCTTCCTCTGGTCCTAATGGACCTCAGACCTCCCCCAGCCTCAGAGCCTCTGCTAATCCACAGCTGGTATTACGCCCAGTGAACTTTCAGCGAGCAGGGAGGCCTCACTGTTTGTTCAAAGAGCAAACAAACAGGCTGCTGTTGCCAAGACTCAGCTTCTGCACTGCTGTTCAATTAGTCAGGCCTGGGAGAGGGACCAGCTCAGGGGCTCCCAGATCTCCCACTCCTCCACATCCCCGCCAGTTGTCTGAGGGTTGGGAGGGGAGACCTTAAGGCCTGGGAGTCTTCCCTTCAGCTTCAGGACCAGATCTTGGTACATCAAAGCCCCTGGGCCCAGACCAGGGATGCACAGCCCTGCTCCCTCAGAACCGGAGTGCAGGAGGAAGGCCGCTGGGCAGATGCATCGTGACCTTTTAACCCTCTTTACAGAATGCTGGGCACCATCCTCTGGCCCCACTCCCAGGGGCTCAGTGAGGAGGGGAGAGCCACGTGACTATGCAGACTGGACTCCGAGAGGGACTTGTGGCCATGCCACACAGCAAGTGTCAGGTCTGGTGCTTACAGGCCTTGCTGACAGTGACCTGGGCGCCTGTACCCCTGCATCCTGTCCCAGGGCGAAATGAAGAGAGGTACCAGGACAGGCCAAGCAAGCCTGGGGGCCATGTCCCCTCGCTGATGGTTCTGGGCCATGATCAGCTCTGGGTTCCTCTCCTCTCCCCTCTTTCCTCCTTTGTGCTCCAAGCTCCTGTCCTAAACACACCAGGCTCCCATCCCAGTGCCCTTATATAAGAGTTCCCTCCATTTAGAAGGGGTTCACCAAACCCTAGCCCCCTCCCAGGCCCATAGTTAGCCTTTCTTAATGTAGTCATCTTTTAAAATGACCACTTTTTATTTTTATTACTCTTATCTATTAAAAGTATACAATTCAAGATTTTGGTATATTCACAATCGGATAGTTGTCACCAACTCCAGTTTCAGAATATTGGCATTACCCTCCCTCCAAGACTCTGTCCTCCTCAGCAGTGACTCAGCCCCCGCCGAGTAGGGCAGCCACTATCTCTGTCGTTATGGGTTTGTCTGTTCTGGACAGTCCATGTGAATGAAATCACAGCATGAGGTCTTATGTCACTGGCTCCTTTCCCTCAGCCTCGTGTTCTCAAGGTTCATCCATGTTGTACTTCAGGACTTCACTCCTTACGTTGCCAAATACTATCCTATTACGTTGGATGATACCACACATGTAATTCCTGCGCCAGTGAGTAGGCATCTGAGTGACTTCCCCATCTTAGTTATTACGAAAAATGCTAGTGACCATGCATGTTCGCAAGTTTTTGTGTGGGCATATGTTTTCATTTCTCTTGGGAAAATTCCTAGGAATGGAATTGCTGGGTCATATGATCATGGTGTATAACCCTTTGAGGAACTACCAAACCCACCACATTGCCCAGTAGTGAATTAGGGTTCCAACACCTACACATTTCTGTCAACACGTTGACTCTTTTTAAAAATTATATCCTTTGTAGCTGGTGTGGCTAGCATGGCTGTGGTTGAGTTGTGTTTGTCTGATGGCTAGTGAGGTCATCTTTCCAGGAACCCACTGGGCACTGCACAATCTAGGGACATAGCTCCCCAGTTCTGTAAGTGTTCTTTATGTATTAGAGATACGAACCTCCCACTGGATACATGATTTACAAAACTGTTTCCATTCTGCGTGTTTCAGCTTTACTCTCTTGATGGTTTAATTTGAAGAACAAAAGCTTTATTTATTTTTTTTTATTTTTTGGACAATCTAACTTTCCTTTCATTGCTTGTGCTCTTGGTACCATATTTAAGAAACCATTCAAGACCACAAGGACTTGAGACAATGTGTTCTCCCCAGAGTCTTACAGGGTCAGTTCTTACAGACTTGGATACATTTGGAGTTAGTTTTTGTATTGGTGTGAGGTAGGAGATTGACTTCATTCCTTAACATGTGTGCATCCAGTCGCCACAGTTCCCGTGTCGGAAAGTCTGTGAAATGAGATTGGTGGCATTACTGAAAACCAATTGCCCGCAAATGTCCTTCCATTTGAACTCAAGCATTATTTCCCTAGGAACCATGGCTGACAGCCTCCACACCCTGACCTCATCATGTCTGGATTCCAAGTATATACATATATATCACACAGAGAGTAGCATGGGCTGTGTTTATATAATGGCATACAAACTAACAGAGGATGAGCTACACAATATATTCACAGTTTGTAGATAACTCATATACAATAGCATGATTAAAAGATACATTTATATACGAAGTGCAAACAAGCATACAGTCCTGAGCCAAATATTGGAGGTTCAAAGTCAGCTCTGACTTTTAATAACTGCCTGGCCCCTGTGTGCATTGTTTGCCTATCTGTGTCTCAGTTTCCTCATCTATAAATTGGAGGTTTACCTAACTCATGGGGATGTCATGGTAACATGTAAAGGATACGGCATATGAAGTGCTAACAACGGATCTGTTATTAAGCATGCCATTCCTTAAGCTTTAAGATCTGAGGACAGGGACCCTGTGTGTTTTGGGTTCCACTGTGTCTCCATACACAGTGAGGCCTGGTACAGGGAGGGCACTGGATGCATACTCCTTGGATTAATGAGTGAATAAAGGCATGTATGCATGAATGAGCCACAGACGGTTCTAATCCCACTCTCCCACTGTCTGGCTTGGAATTCTCTGGACCTCTATAAAGAGAGAGAGCATTGGAGTCATGGGTGATGTTTCTGTCTTTGGATGCAGAACTATTAAGTTAAGAGGAGCCCACTTTAAAAAGCAGGTGGAGGAAGCTGCTGTGGGAGAGATACCATGGGATGCCTAGTGTGCCTTCCTCTGTGAGTACCCCAAAGACTTCCCAGAGCCTGCTGCACAGTGTGCAAACTGCCAATGCTCCCCGTGTGCTCCCCAGCTCCCAGCAGCCCATGATTCAGAGGCAGCTGATGTCTGAAGCACTTAATTCAGGCCAAATGCTGGAGGTCTGGGTCTTGAGGCTCGTGGGAGGTAGAGAAACACATTCCAAGGGGAAAGTGCCTTCTTCCCACAGAAAAGGAAGATGTGGAGTGCCCTGAAACTCCCTGCTCCCCAAATGGAACAGTACCTCTGCTCTCGTGTCCTTCTTCCTTAGCATCTCCCAACACACAGGAAGATACTCTGACCGCTAAGTTCAGGCTTCCTCCTGCCTACCTCTGCCAAGCACCTGCCCGCGTCACCCAGACACCCTCATTTCACCTGGCAGGTGATCTCTGGGAGGCCAATGGGTGAATGAGTGATCCAAGGTCATAGCACACCAAATGCTGGCAGAGAGAAGACTAGACACCAAGGCCCCTGACTTCATGCTCAAACTCTTACCCTATGCCACACTCCACCAGCAGGACATCAGTGCGGCACGGTAGCCCGAGAGACCAGGGGAGGAGCAGCCCAAGAAGTACCTAGGGCCAGCTACATCCTGTAGCCGCTAGAAGACAGAAAGCCCGGGAAGGTGTCCCAGGCAAGTCCCTGGGTCAGAGGCGCCTGGCCACAGGCAGGGGCAGCCTGGGAATGGAGTGGTCCAGGTGTGTGAGTGACAGTCTCAAGAACGGGAACTTCAGAGTTAGGCGTGTTTGCCCAGGTCACCAACAACCTGTACCGGCCCCAGTGTCTTCCACCAGTGACCTAAAACAATAGTGTCCCCACTGCTGAGCTGCTGTGAGGAGAAGGGAGGCAAAGTCTTGAACTCTGCCAGCATGGCGTCACCACACAAACCCCAGGACCTGATTGTCCTTGGTGCCGGGGTGCTGTCAGTTGGGCCAACAGGAAGAGTGTGGCCTTCCACACCCCCTGGGCCTTAGAGTTCACTAAGTTTATCCATCTCCAAGTTAAACACGTCTCTACCCAAGAGAAAGCCAATTGTTAACACGGGCAGTGGGCAGAATGGAGTCAGGGTGTGGCATGACGCACTGGGAGCTGCTGGCCAACACAGGACTCTGCTGAGTGGACCTTCGCTTCAGGACATGAACTTGATTTGTCTAAGGGAATGAACAGAGGTAGAACGATGTTTCATGGATGTAAGGAGAAGGCACTGGCTTCCTGGTTGTCTCGTTTTCAGTCTGTAAGTTATTAGGACAAGTTACTAACTCTTCCTGAGCCTCAGTTTCCCCACCTGACAAATAGGGAAAATGGGGTTCTCTGACTCAGGTCACCGCTGACAGGGCAAGCACTTTGACCAGCCCAGCCATCTCTACTCCAGGGGTGTAGGGTCCACTCCATCTGGGTCTTCAGGATGTCGATGAGGTGCTGGGGAAGGTCCTTCCAGCAGGGCATCTGGGAGCACTTCTGGAGGTGGGAGCTGAGCCAGGGAGAAGGGGGAAGATGACCCAGATAGAGGGAACAGCTTAAGTAGAACCGCAGGGCCACACATGACAGCGGTGATTTGGGGCAGACAGTGAGATGCCTGCAAGACCAGGCAGACTACAGGATGAAGTCGCAGCTGGGAAGCTCACAAGCTGCTTCGTGTCACTTCAGCAGGCAGGGTGACTAGAAGGGAGGCTCTAGCCCATTAGTCTGCCTTTCCCTGTGCTGGATGCCACTTCCTGGAAGGGCTTCTGGATCTATTCTGAGCCCTCCCGTGGGACGGGGTGGGCCACGAGACTGTCAGCTTGACCTGGGCTTCCTGACATTCATCCCAGAGGCAGGTTCTCCCAGGGCGGAGTTCTCCCAGGCCCCAGTCTATCCACCCCACAGGAGGGGTGGTGGGAGTGGGTGTGACCCACGTCTAGGATTATTCCCCGAACAGCCAAAAAAAGCCAGAAGAGACGCCCACAATAGTAATAAAAATAACAATTCCTTAAATGTGTTCAGAAGCACGGGACGGCTGTGCAGTACTCCGCCCCCTTGTGAGGTCACTAGTCTCTTCCTCTGTGTGGAGGAGAGAGAGACCGGCAGGGAAGCGGCTCCCCTGAGGCTGTGCAGGCTGGTCATTCTGAGACAGCATCTTCAACTGGGGGATCCCAGTTGGCAGGGAAGGGGACAGCAGCCCGGTGTGTTAAGGGGACACTTAGGGAGGGGACCACTGCCTGGGGGCATTAACCCTGTGATTCTCGACATCTTTTTTTTTTTTTAAGTTACATTTGCTATATTTAATATTTTTGTATTTGTATGTTGTGTGTGTGTGTGTGTGTGTGTGTGTGTGTAGGTCAGAGGACAACTTTCAGCAATCAGTTTTCTTCTCCCTCCGCTTGGGTTCCGGTGATCAAACTCAGGTTGTGAGATGAGGAAGCAAGTGCCTTTCCCTCCTGAGCTGCCTTGATGGTCCTAGGCGCCGCCATCTTAGAGTTGAGAGAAGCCTGTTCACAATGCGCAGGTGGGGCAGGCCCTCGACTGTCCTCATCCCCAGGTCCACAGCAGCAGTAGGGACACTGAAGCCAGGCAGGTAACGGTTAGTAGGAGGGGGCAGGCCAGCTAGTGAGATGGAGCATTTCCAGCAGGCGGGACAATGCATGCTGAGGGGACAGTGACATGCAAGGGAGTCACAAGGCTGGACGGAGCGGAGGCTTATGGGGGTGAGCCGGGCTCTGATGGGAGGGTGGACGTGCATCCCCTGGGAAACGTAGGGACACACGATGGGGAGTCTGGGGCCCAGAGAAGGGCTGTTGGTCTACCTCAGAGTACACCAGAATATGGCAGCCAGATGGGAAGGGTGTGGCCTTTCCTCCAGGCTTTGAGATGTAGAAGACCCTTGGCTCTCTCCCTGGTGTAAGCATGGGAGCCTCCCAAGGGTACCTGCTTCAAGGGGGAAGCCTGTTTGCAGGGCTGAGTGTTGGTGCCGCGCCTTCGGTCTTCTCTCACGGGTGGGAAGCGACTCTTTTGGCCCTGTGGGGAGTATTATGGGTTGCCTGAAGTCCGCACCGTATTTGTTAGCGGACCAAAGGCCTTCCAGGGACTGCTTCTGGGCCAAGCTCATTCTTGTGCAGCCAGACAATGACTCCTTGGACCACTCCCAGACATGACCAACTTGCCAAGCCTTCCAGGGCCAGAGGGGACATGATGACCCCTTCCTGCATGCCTCTGACTAACAGACCCTTGGGTCTTTGAAGCATCACAACACAGCCTGTTGCTAGAGCAACCTGCAGACCTAATAGACCTGAGGTTTCTGACACCCCTCACCAATTGCTCAAAGGGCAGCTCTCCCTGGCTCAGCGGGGCTGAGGGGAAAGTGAGTCAGGGGGAGGTGATTATGTACATTTTAATGCTGAGGAAGGAGCAGAGAGGGTGTTGTGTCTGTCTCTGTCTCTCTGTCTCTGTCTCTCTGTCTCTGTCTCTCTCTCTGTTTGTCTCTCTCTGTCTCTCTTCTCTCTGTCTCTCTCTGTGTGTGTGTGTGTGTGTGTGTGTTCCCTCATCTGCCAGTTTTTCTAGCTGTGGCCCTGAGGATATAGATTTAAACTGAACTGCCCCTAAACACCTGTGCCCCGCTGTCCAGGGCACCCCTATCACAAACAGGACACAGCCACCAAGCTGTGGCAATGCCAGGAAGAACATGGCACTTCCCATGTTCTCTCCAAGCCCTCGGAGTCAAGTTGAGAGCTTCAGGAGTTGTTCTGAGTAGCCCACCAGGAGACCACAGACCCTTTCAGGCCACCAGTGAGAGGCACCCACAGGACTTGGACTCAGCCCTGCAAACAGGCTTCCTTGGGAGCAGGCCCCCTTGGGAAACTCCTATACTTTATACCAGTGAACCCAGGGCTCCTTGCAGGGGGGATGTCTCAAGTCCTGGCAGAAGGACCACACCCTTCCCATCTGGCTGCCATATTCTAGTGTACTCTGAGGTAGACAATTGCCTTTTGAGGGGGCCCTAGCCTCCCCATTGTGTATCTACAGGTCGACCAGATGGACTCCTATTTCCCCAATCAAGACCCCTCCTCATAGGCCTGGGGAAGCAGTGGCTCTCTGGCCCAAGGACTTGCCTGGGAGCCTCCTCCAGGGCTTCTTTTCTTCCAAGGGCTACAGCGTGGCTGATTCTCAGGTCCTCCTGAGCTGACTGGAGCAGGCCTGAGCCTCTGGAGTCCAGTCTTCATCCAGGTCCTTCAGAAATTTCACTTTCCTAAAGCCCAACTACCCCTTGTGGTCCTGTGGTTCTGCCCAAGCCATTCCCTCTGCCTGGGCTCACCTTCCCCAGTTGTCCTGGGCTCAGCCTCTGCCCCTAAAGTGATCCAGGTGTCTCACGGGATAGGCCTTCCCCTGTTCTTGCAGGCATTCCCTTAAAGATGCGGGATAAGAATCCCGCCTCAGAGGCCCGGTGGCAGTGGCCCATGCCTTTAATCCCAGCACTCGGGAGGCAGAGCTAGTTAGATCTCTGTGAATTCGAGGCCAGCCTGGTCTACAGAGTGAGTTTCAGGATAGGCACCAAAGCTACACAGAGAAACCCTGTCTTGGAAAAACAACAACAACAACAACAACAACAAAAAACCAAAAGAATCCTGCCTCAGAAGAAAGACAGTCCGGCCTGCCTGAAGGCATCCAAGGGCCTGCCTGGCACCTCGAGGCACGGGTAGGTGCCATTAGGATGAGCAAGTGTACTGTGAAGAAATGGGAGAGAGAGAGAAGCAGACACAGCTGTGGAAAGAGGCAGAACTGAAGAAGGGAAGGCGGTGAGGAACAGACGGATGTGGGTGGCCCAGGGTGACAGCTGTGGTCGTACCACAGCTGGGGTCTGTGTTGATATCTGTGACCTTTGTTGCCACGAAGGCCGTGGTGATGCCGGGGGATCTGGACAGCCACCTGAGATCATGTTGGTGTCTGAGGGCCTTGCTGTCGCTGGGCCATACTGATCTGGGTGGCCCGCGCTTCCACTGGAACCATGGTGATGTACAGGCCGAGCTGCTGCCTGGGTCCATGTTCCTCCTGCAGCTGGGGTGTGTAATGATATCCATGGCCTGTGTTGCCACAGGGGGTCATAGGGACCACGTATGTTGAAATCTGAGAGTTCAGCTTGAGCCAGCCTTGATGCACTCAGAACCAGGGGCCCAGCCTGCCACACTCTCCCTCGTTTTCCTCTTTGTCAGGGGAGGAAACTGAACCTCAGGACGGCTTACTACCTTGTTGCCAGTAATTTGCAGGCCTAGGATTGCAGGCAATGTGACAGCAAAGCCTGTACCTCTCATTCCTCATCCTTTGGTTCCTCACGGAAGTGAAGTTCAATCCCAGCGTTCACCCAGCGGTTGCTATAGCGCGTACCTCCCCCTTACAGAATGCCTCTGGAGTCCACATGACTCCTCCCTGCCTTCAGCTCAGGCCCACCTCAGGCCTTTCCTGAGTCTGGCCTGGATCACTGACTAGCTCCACAGTCTCCAGAAGTAGCTCTGGTAGATACTTCCTTCCTGTTGCGTTTCCCCATGTCACTCTTGGCCACAGATGAATCTTATCAGATGAATCTTATCCCCCTAATGCTAAAGAAAAAGTATGTGCCGTCAACTACTCACATTATCTATTTATGAAGAAATTAATGGCAGACACATGGCACACACTTATCCATTCAGGAGGCTGAGGCAGGAGGATCCAAGTAAGTTCAAAGCTAGTCTGAGAAAAAAAAAAAAAAGGAAGCAATCAATGCTATACATTTACTGCCAGGCAGACATGTTGAATGAAGAATAAAATACCTGTATCCATTAAAAATAGGCGTAAGCGAGAGAATAAATAGTATTTTGGCTTTATTTTCATTTGGTTCAGTGGTAATAGATTCGTCCTAGGTTGGGCTTTTGAGGCAAAGTCATTTCCCTTCTGAGCTATCTCACCACCACCTGCCCTGCCCCCCATGCTTCATTTCTAAGTACGATCTTGGTTGAAGGATGCCGTTCACTCATTTGAATGTCTAGTGCTAAGTTCCATCTGTCTTTTCATTTGCTTTCGTTGGTCTGTGCTTTCTTTCTTTTGAGACAAGGTCTCACTGTGTAGCCCAGATTGGCCTTGAGCTTTCCATCCTCCTGTAGTAGGTTGCTGTGTGCTGGTATGAGCGGTGTGTGCTACTAAGCATGTCTTAACACCTGGCTTAGTGCTATTATGTTAGGAAAAAGGTACATCCCGAAGGGCCATAATGCTAGGAGACATGTGTTCACAGTTCAAATATTTTATACAGCTGATGTCAATCAGTTGTTACTGGGTACTTATCAGAAGGTATAGCATCTTAAATATTTTTGAAAAATTTATTCATAAGAAACTGAAACTCTCAGATTTCAAATAGTCTACTGGGAACTGGAAAGGTGACTCAGCAGTCGAGAGCATCTACTGTTCCTGGTTTGGGTTCCTAGCAGCCATGTTGGATGGTTCATAGCCATCTACTGTAACTCCAGCTCCAGGGGATCTCATGCCCTCTTCTGAATTCACATGCACACACACATACATACACAAAATTAAAAACAGTAAAAATAACATGCAGGGTGTGGTGACGCACGCCTTTAATCCCAGCATGTGGGAGGCAGAGGCAGGAGGATCACTGTGAGTTTGAGGCCAGCCTGGTCTACATAGAGAGACCCTGTCTCAATATATAGTTATAGCTATATATCAAGTACACAATTAAACTAAAATTGGGCTGCAGAGATGGCTCAGTGGGTTAGAGCACTGGTTGATCTTCCAGAAGACCCGAGTTCAATTCCCAGCACCCACAACACAGTTCACAACTGTCTATAACTCTAGCCTGAGGGAAGTCAACGCCCTCTTCTGGCCTCTGTGGACACGGACGTACATTCGGGTAAACATTCATAGACATTAAACAAATGAATAAATCTTCAAAATAAGCTCTAAAGGTCTATTTCCCTATTTGCCTGTGTGCTCCTGGGGTAACAGGTCACCACTTCAACAACAGAATCATCAAGTGGCCTTGCAAAGCTCAGCTTGACAAAATGCTCCTGGAGTCGTGTGGATTTCTTACCCAGGCATCTGTGTCCAAACCAAAAGATGCCGAATTTGTATTTGTCTTCATGTCTGCTACATAGTGTCCTTTGTCCCCACTGAAGGAGCCAGAGCAGGGGTAGCCTCACCCTCAAGGTGGTCAGTCTCTGAAGCTCTTTGCTGTGAGACAGTCAGAGTGTGCTTTTGTGGCTAGGTTTCTGCCAATAATAAGTTCTACAGAGAGTCTACCGTTTGTCTTTATAAAATTAGTGCCTCTGTGACGTCTTACGTCAGGCTTATCAAGTGGAGGTGTCACAGAAAACCCAAGCTTTGAAGCTTGTGAGAGGGGCCATGTGGTCAACTACAACACAGATAAGATGAGGTTACCAGTGTTGACAGATATCTTAAATATGAGTAGAGCTTAAATAGCTCCTTTTTAAGAAGGTAAATACAAGTAAAAATTCTAGAACTTTTTTTCTAAAATAGTTGTGTTTGAGTGTGGTGGCGCACGCCTTTAATCCCAGTGCTCAGGAGGCAGAGGCAGGCAGTTCTCTGAATTTGAGGCCTGCTCTACATAGTGAATCCAGCCCAATCAGGGATACACATAGTGAAAGCCTATCTCCAAGAAGAATAGATTGTACGCTCATCCTTTTAGATGTTTCCAGGATGTACATCAGAGTCCTTGGCCATGTCCCTAGCCCCATTTGGTCTCTGCCAGCCTTTCTCACACGTGGCTCCCTGTCGTTTAGATTCAGGATCTCTCTGAACCCATCACATATTGTTGAGTCTTTACCTGACATGTCTTCCTCCAGTGGTCTGGCTCTGGTTCTATCCATTCTTTGATAGCCAGCCCCAGGGTTTCCCTGCACAAAGCTTGATTTGATTCTCTGAGTAATGCATTCTGATCTGCAGTGAACACGTACACTAGGCCAGACTCTGACTCATAGACCCCTGGGGATATAGCAATGAGCCAACAGGTAACTCGCCTTCTCCGGGACCTTGGAGGCGAGTGGAGAGGACACTGATGTTCTGGGCGGAGCCTCATTTCATTACCCACAGGCTGTCCAACACTGACAATGTGCCTCCCAGAGAAACATCTGGCTCTCAAGGGACACACCTCCAACCTGAACTCTAAACCTAGGCTGGACAGAGCAAAGAGTAGGAACCACACTCAGTGGTCATGGTCACCCTAGCCATGATTCCAGACCCAGGTCCCCTAGGTGTCTGGTCTAGCCCAAGACAATGTGGCACTTGGAGATCCATCCACCCTGGTCCCCAGCATCCTGGTCCCGCCCCTAGGAGAAGGAACTGGATGGCCCCCTGCTGCTGGCAGGAACCACTTCCATCTCCTGGTGTCCCTATATTTAGCCATCTGCTGTGACCCTGCAGCCCTCTCATCCCTTCTCCATGGCTAGTTAAATGGCCAGGCAGCTTTGATGGCCTGTTTTCCCAGGCCCCATGCCTGCTTCCCATTCCCCAGCATCCCCAAAGGGGACTCACTCAACTGGGAGCTTCTGCATCCTAAAATAGCATCATAAACATATGTATGTATGTAGGTATGTGTATATTATGTATATATGTGTGTGCATGTGTGTATATATACATTAGCATACATACATACACACATGCATATACGCATGCATGCATACGTGTATGTGTGTGTGTGTGTGTGTGTGTGTGTGTGTGTGTTCTAGATGAAGTGGTTGGACGCTTACACATGTATCTCCCAGAGAAAGCATTTGGTTTTCAGAGGTTGGATAGATGGACTAGATAGATAGATAGATAGATAGATAGATAGGTAGATAGATAGACAGACAGACAGATATCCAACAACACCCCCCCACACACAATATTGTCTGTGTGTAGGGACAGGATTGCCTATGCACTGTATGTCCAGGAAGGGGAAGGACCTGGACATAAATTTCCCAGGTTGCACTGGGGCTGCCCGAAAAAGGCCTATTCTCTCCCATTTCTCAGAGCACACCGGCTATACTGTTGTTTTCCCCCAACAAATTGTCCCGCTTGGAAACAACCCATCCTTCCCTCCCCACCTCCAAGTCTGTCTGTACTTGTAGATATCCAGCCAGTCTGAATTTGCAGGCTTCCTCCAATGCAGCCTTGGCTTCAAAGGCACTACCCTCCCTGCCTTGTGCCTAGGGTACCTGCCAGGCTCCAGTCCTCTGGCCTGGCCTAGGCCTGCTCAGGTGGCCTCTGCTGGCTTCCAAAGGCTCCATGCTGCTGGGTGGAGGTTGTGAGCTGAAGCTCCAGCATGCTACATGACTTCAGGGGTGTTACGCCTGCCTGGTCCTCAGTGCCCACGCTGGGGAGTGGAGCTGTCATTCATCATCTTCATGAACTCTCCCAGCGGTCTGAGCCTGGGGAATCAGGACTGGAATAGTCAGTCACCTTTGCAGAGACTTCATCTCTTCCTGGTCCTTACACACTCAACTCAGTTGGCAGTCGAGTAGGTGTGGACTCACAGGTGGGTGTCTCTCTACACAGTAAGAAAGAGGTCCTGGCAAGGCTGACTTCCCAACCAGCAGCCTCCATGCAGCCAGCTCCATCAACCCTGTGGCTGCACTGACTGTTTTGCCACAACTGGACCCGCAAAGCACCTCAGCCTGGCCACTGCAGCAGGGTATGGGCCTGCAGCTCTATGGGGGTTATCAGAGTCCCCAGAGGGAATGGGGGCTCCGTGGGGGCAGTCTTCTAGAGTGTGGAAAAGCCACTTGGGAGGGATTCCAGAGAGCAGCAGGCTCCAGGGGAACAACAGGCTTCACCAGGTCCACGAGGCCCGGGAGCCCTTAGCAAACACCTGATGTGGCTGCCAGCACCCCACCATCTACAGAGTCCCGCAAGAGGCAGTCCCAGCCAGGCTGCATGGTCCCTGAAGACAAGGACAGCACACATCCAACTGTGTGTAAACATTGTGGCACCAGGGTGCCACAGCAAATAAAACCAACACAGTCCTTACCACATGCGGCTTGCATTCCAGTGCAGGGAAGTGAACAGATAAACAAACACATCATGGAGAGTCAGGAGCATTGCAGAGAAAAAAGAAAGTGAGGCGGAGATCGGGGGAGCTGGGAGCACAGCAAGTTTTTAGCATGCCAGTCAGGAAAGCCTCTCCCCTCCCGAGGAACTGACATGTGAGACAAGAAGTAAAGGAAGTGAGGAAGGAAGAATGTTCCCAGCAGAAGTGCACAGGCCTGGGGCAGGAGAATGCCAGGAATGGGACAGCAGCTGTAAGCACTAAGGAAGGCTCGGCAGGGCAGAGATGAGAGACTGAGTCACAGGCATGGGAAAACAGAGAAGGGGACAGCCCATGTCCAGCAGCAGCCTTGCATTTTCGTGTGTTTGTTTTGGCTGTCTTGGAACTCACTCTGTAGACCAGGCTGGCCTCGACCTCAGAGAGCCACCTGCCTCTGTCTTCAAGTGCTGGGATTAAAGGCGTGCGCCGCCACACCTGGATAGTCTTGAATTCTGATTTATTCAATCCACTGTAGGAAAAGTTTTATTCTGCAACTGAGAGCCAGCACACGTGTATAAAGTAAAAGTGAAGGAAACCATGAAAATGTACACTTGTGTATTTTACTTTAGTTAAAGATAGCGCCTGTGCCATGCCAGCCCTTGGGAGTTAGAGGCAGGCAGAGCTCTCGAGTTCCAGGCCAGCCAGAGCTACATAGTGGACTCCAGTTCTACTTACCCTGTCCCGATGATGATGATGATGGTGGTGGTGGTGGTGGTGGTGGTGGTGGTGGTGGTAGTGGCGGTGGCGGTGGCGGTGGTGGTGGTAGTGCCAAGTGTGTTGCTCATGCATGTGATTTCAGCAGTCAAATTGAGTTAGGGCCAGCCTGGGCTACAGAGTAAGTAAGACCCGGTCACAAACCAACACAATAATAATGCTGGCAATGACCTTGAAGCCAGGTGTGGTGAAAGCCGTATAATCACAATACTGGGGCAAGAGGGTTGTTGTAAAGCCTGGCTTTACAGCAAGACCCTGACTCAATAGTAAAATAAAACAAAAAATAAAGTAAGACGGTGTTGGTTCTGATTTTCCGTTCCTTTCCGGACCTGTCGCAGCCAGTCTGAGGAGAGCTGATGGAGAAGCCTCCATGCAGGTTTGTAAGGAGGAGGGATGGAGTTTTTGTTTCCTTTTTTTAAAAAAAGTAACCTATAATTTATACAGGGAAATTGCATTTCTAGTGGGTTCTGACAAATGTATACAGTCCTGTAAAAATCACATTTTGCTTTGCCCTTGTTGGTCTTGTGTGTCTGCTTTGAGACAGAATTTTCTGTAGCCCAGGCTAGCCTCAAACTTACTACATATCAAGGGTGGCCTTGAACTTCTGATCCTCCTGCCTCCCCCTCCTGAATTCTGGGGTTGCATACCTGCACCATCACACCTGGCTGATGCGGCCCTGGGGACGATCCCAGAGCCTCCTGCGTGCTAGACTCTTCCAACTGAGCTGCACCCATAGCACAGACTGTTTTTTAAGGGAGTCTGCGGAGGGAGCAGTAGCAGCATGGGCCACAGCTGCAAAGGTGGCCAGTTAACAACAGGCGTGGTCCGAGAGGCTTCGGGTATATTTCTGAAGGTGGAGCTGACAAGATTTGCTGACATTTTGCATGTGGGTATGAGAGAGAACTCCGGAGTGGCTGACGAGTTCTTGGTGTGAATGGTGTGTGTGGGGGGAGGGTGGTTGGGGGAAGCAAGGGTGTGTGTGGCTAGGACGGGGAGTGGGGGGAGGGGATGGAGAACTCGAAGGAGACAATCAAACTTGGACCAGTTAACTCTGACACTCAAGAGCTGACTGGGCATGAGGAGAAGATGAGATGCCAAGCTAGAGATTCAAACCTGGGCCTCAGAGTACCTGCAATGCTAGAGCTGAGCGCCTGCCTGAGGGAGCTCCAGGGGTCTCTCAAGGATGTAGATGTATTAAAAGGTGAATGAAGAACAAGGCCTGCCATCCAAGTTGCTCAGGTGGCTGAGGCAGGAGGATGGAAACGGTTCAAGTCCATCTTGAACAGCTCAGTGAGACCCTATTTCAATTACACATACAACAAACAAACCAACATGTTTTAAGGGTCGGGATGCATCTCGGTGGTAAAGATCCTGCCTGACATGCACAAGCTCCCGAATTCAAGCCTCGGTACTTCAAAAACTCAGTAACTAAGTAGGCAAAGGTGGGAACTTGGAAGAGCTGGCAGGAGAGGAAGAAGGAGCCTGTGGTGGAGTGAGTGGTGACCCAGGGGCCAGGAAGCCTAGCAGGCAGCTGCAGAGGGAGCACCACTCTGCTAAGTTGAGTTGGATAAGGACAGAAAACTGGCCACTTGAGCCTGCTTAGACTTCAGCTGTTAGGCAGCGGGGAGCCATGGAGATTCCTGAGAAGGAACAGCTTGAGCTAAACTGCACTTTAAAAAGAATTAGTAACCATTATTTATTGTTATTAGTTTTTATCATTGCCTAAACACCCTGCCAGGTCCAATGCCAGCTTCACACATGGTAATAAGTGAGTCTTCTCCATCATCCCCAATGGATGCTGCTGTTACTTCTGATCTCCAGGTGAAGACACTGAGGAGTGCAGTGACCAGCTCAGTGTCACATAAGTCACACAGCTAGAAGCAGAGCTGGTCTGGAACTCAGGCTGCTGCCTCTCACTCATAAGATCAGCGCCTGGACTCAGACTCAAGCCTTCTGGACTATTTCCCACTCATTGATGACCTTCAGAAGGCCGTGGGCGGAGCACGGTGATGCATGCAGCCAGTGAACTTGGGCCTGAAGTCTTGGTTTCCAGCAAGCCTTCTCCTCTGTCTCTAGCCAGCCCTGGCTGGCCCTGGGAAGCTAACCCAGCCCTAGGTCTTGGTTCTATTGGTAGAGCAGCCACAGGACGTGGGTCTGTGCTCTTGAGTGGGTTGTGCCCTCTCCAGGTGTGCCCCTCCTGACCCCCATGACCAGTGTCTAGTTTTTGGAGGATTTTGCTTGCCATCTGGGCCCCATGTGCTGCTCCTGGGTCTGTCTGGGCCCTAAAGGATTCCATTCTAACCCAGAGTAATTGCTACCAGAGGCAGGCATGGGGGGGGGGACAAGAGGGGGGAAGGGAGGGACCAACTGAGCCTGTGGCATCGGAGGGAGGGAGGGAAGAAGGGAGGAAGGAAGGAAAGAAGTGAGTGTGATACAGCAGCCCAGAGAACAGCACAGACACTGAGACCCCGTAGAACAATCCCGAAAGCAAGATAGATGAGGTTGAAACCCATCCAGGAGGTCCCATCAGACTGCGCGATATCCATGAGAGCAAGACAGGGACAGAAATGGGGTCATTGTATGTAATCCCAGCACTCAGGAGATGGAGGCAAGTGGACCAAAGCTTTGGGATCATTCTTGGCTACATAGCAAGTTCAAGGCCATCCCAGGATAGAAAGAGCAAGGAGAAGGGGGGTGGGGGGGGGAGAGGCTGGGCGGGGGGGGGGGGCAGAGACGGACTGGGGGGAACATGAGCTGAGAAGTGGCATCCTGGGGAGGAAGACTGAGCTAGCAAAGTGGCATGCACAGACCTGGCACACGGAAGCCTTGTTTCATCAGAGCCAGCCGTCCTGGGCGGGCACAGCTATAACACAGGAGGTGGCTTTTGTCCCCGGCCCAGCCCAGGTTCAGACGGCATCTTTCAGAGCACACCCAGTTCCTGAAGTCCCTCTTATTCTGCAGTCCCTGGCCTCGTCCCTGGCGGTGTGCGGCTTCCAGGTATATACTGTCTGGTTCTAGGAAAGCAGGCCTCCAAGGGTACCCTGGCGGGAAACTGCACGGACCCCATGAGCGAGGAGAACCAGCCTTGGTCCTGCCTGCCTCTGTTCTCCCTGCATGCAGCCTATGCTCTCTGCCCTCTCCAGGGCAGGCCCTTTATCTGCAGCAGGCCTGGAATGGAGATCACGAGGCCTGCTCAGCCTGCCCAGCTGCATGCCTTAAGTCGGAGGCAAAAGCGGGCCTCACAGGAGACGGGCTGCCCACTATCCACTCAGTCCCTTGTCCACGCCTCAGTCTCTGGGCTCATCCCTAGATCAGAGAAACTCAATTAAGAATGTTGCCTCCACCTGCTCCCATGCTGAAACCCCAACCCTCAAGGAGATGGGTGGTCATGGTGGGGTGTGGCCTTTAGAAGACGGTTAGATTCTATTGTATGTGTGTCCTTATTTTTAAAATCCCCAGCGATAGCGGCCCCACCTCCTGTGAGAAGGCAGGCCCTCCCCAGACACCTGCCAGCACCTTGGTCTGAGACCGGCAACCTCAGGACTATGGAGGAAATGGTTGTTTATGAGCTCTTCCAGTTCCGATGTGGTGTTACAGTGTGGCCACGCATTTGCCATGTCAGGGCTGGCAGAAGCCCGAGGCTCGGAGAGGAGAGAGCCTTGCCCAGGGCAGCACAGCTCCTAGATACTGGGTGGGCCGAACCTGTGTGAATCTCTCACTCACAGGGAGGCACTCCCGCCAAGCCAGGGAAGATCTGGAAGATGGCTAGTTCGATTTGGTCACTGATGAGTGAGTCCATGTGCTCCTCCTCCTCCCGGACCCAAGAGGCGTAGGAGGAGAGAAGGGAGGGGCTGTGCCGTGCCAATCTAAGACCCACGCCCAGGGGTGATGAGACCTTAGGAGAGAAGCAGCCCCTGCCCAGGTCATTTACCTCTGCTGGCTTAGGGGAAGCTCCAGGTGTGCCTCAGACTAGGAGGTACCAGCTAGCTGTGCCAGATGTGTAAGCTCGGCTCTGTGGCCCAGGGCAAGCCTATACCCTGCCCCAGAGGGACCTTGTTACCAGCATCTGGGCAGCATCCTCATAGACCACCCGGAGCGTCACTCTGTCCGTCAGCTCCACTCAGTCACAGTCCTCAGCCATCATCAAACAGGGGGCCAGCGGCTGCCGTGACACCATCAGCTGAAGTAAGGAGACCTCCTGGCATTCTCGGTGGTCCTGCATACTACAGTGAAGGCTGACGTAAAAGCAGAGCTGAGGGACTAGGGAGAGGGCTCAGCTGACACAGTACTTGCCGTGCAAACAAGAGAACCTAAGTTCTGATCCTTCACACCCAAGTCAAAAGCTTGGGCACTGTGGCATGTGCCTGTAATCTCAGCACTGGCACCGTGGGGGGTGGGCAGAGATAGGCAGATCGTTGGACCCTGCTGGCCAACCAAGCTGGCCGAATCCATGAGCTCTAGGTTCAGTGAGAGACACTCTCTCACCTGTCTTTAAAAAAAAAAAAATGGAGAATGACTGTGGAAGACAGCCAACGTTGACTGTCAGCATTCACACGTACCGCCCCACGCCCTGCACACACACACACACACACACACACACACACACACACACACACACACACACACACAGAGATATGCCCATGTACAGACATATATCCCACATGCATGTGCATGCACACACAACACACATCCCAAACATTCACACACATATACATGCATTCCAAAGTAATACTAATAAGAGCAGACCTAAAGCTTCTTCAGAGAAGACACACTGCCGCCTCCCGCAGACAGCAGCTCCCATACTCCCGAGGTCAGGTCGATGGGTTGGCACACACCTATTTCCACCAGGACTTGGCCTGTCCGTACATCTCTCAACATGCGCTCTGCTCTGGAGAAGGCCCATGGCTGTGGCCTCCATGGCAGAGCTCATGTGCATAGGCCACGCTAACATTCCTTCCTCAGCCCTTCTCTGGTGCCGCAGGGTCTTCACTGAGGGCTGTAGAATGCTCTGTATCTTGATTCACCATAATTTACTAAGTGAATTCCCTCTTGCTGTACTTTTAGGTTACTTCTAAATTTAGACTTAGCAAAGGCTGTATGTAGTGAACACACACCCTTGCATGGTTTGGTTTTTCTCAAGAGCGCTTCCCAAGAGTCAAGCTGAGGCCGGCTCCACAGATGTCCTGCTGCACTCGCCTCAAATCCACCTGTCTCTCTCTACCCAAGGGCTCTCCGGCATCAAGAGACCTTGCCTTGTGCAGGGAAGGGCCAGAACCTCTAACACATCTGACAGTCCTCAGTTGGGGGGGGGCAGTTGGCCATCACCCACTCACAGGTTCCCAGGGTGCAAAGATGAAGTATGTCTACACACAACCCAGCTGGCTGGAGCCCAGGTGCCACAGCAGAAACCCCCTCAGCAAATCCCACCCCCACCCCGGGGATAGCTCCCTCCCTGCCTGCTCCTGAGAGTTTCTTGGTATCCCCTCCTGAGTGAACTACCTGCACCCATGCCCTTAGCTCAGGGTCTTCTTTGGGAGAGCAGGCTCAACCCAAGAGCCATGGATTTCTTTCTTTCTTTCTTTCCATTTTTTTTTTTTCAGAGCTGAGGACCGAACCCAGGGCCTTGCGCTTGCTAGGCAAGCGCTCTACCACTGAGCTAAATCCCCAACCCCTCTTTCCATTTTTTGAGATAGTCTTACTATGTAGCTGAGGGTGGCCTTGAACTCATGGCAATCCCTTTACCTCAGCCTCTTGAATGCTGGGATTTTAGGCATAAAAGCCACCATGCCTGTCTGGACACACACACACACACACACACACACACACACACACACACACAGAGAGAGAGAGAGAGAGAGAGAGAGAGAGAGAGAGAGAGAGAGAGAGAGAGATTTTAAGGCCCAAGTCTTCACCATTCTATTAGACCCGTTTCTTCCTGGAGCCCTCTTAGTGTTGGCAGTAGAGAGGCTCTGGGGATGGAAATCAACCCCTGTTGGAGGCTCTGGCCTCCAACCAGTCACTTCACCTGAAGGTACCTCAATGTCCCCATCTGAAAAGAGCCATCAAGCTACAAGAAGGCCATGCACAGCCCAAGGCCTGAAAGAGCTGCAAGCCAACCTGGCCTGTGCACCCCGACTCTGCTTCTCCTCCAAGACTGAGTGACTGACAGCAGCCACAGCCAACAAGGGTCTTCCAACCACTGACTCCTTCTGCACGAGACTGTGCAGAGGGCCACACCTCCACAACATCCTTTTATGCCCTGGACTCTGACATAAGCTAGATGAGGATTATGCCAGATGTACAGGTGAGGGAATTGTGATGCTGCCAGGTGGGGCTTCCCCAGCCTCACGGCTAGTGCGAGGCTGAGCCTCCATCCACAGTGCTGAGCCTGGATCCTACCCTGCATTTCTGATGCTCAGTGTCTACGGCCTGCCTGTCACCCAGACCCTTCTGAGAAGAGAGAGGATTCCTTACATCTGACTCAGACCCTGAGGCCAGGAAGCCACATCCCTTGGGGTGGTTGGGAGGGAGAAAGTGAGGCCGGGGACATTCCCACACAGTTTTGAGATCCCCACCAGCTGGGAGCTGGTTTTATGCTCATCTTGGGGAGGGCAGCTCCCCGACCCTGGCCTGAATCTGAGGCTCTGAGGGAGTGAGGGGGGGGGGATGATAGGAAGGGAAGGAAGCCACAGGGAGCAGACCCAGGCTGCTGCAAGCCCCAAAGCCACTTTTCCTGGGACAGGAGGCAAGGTGCCCTAAAGATGACCTCTCCAAGGTCAAGTACTGCTCAGCTGAAGTTCACACTCACATCTTGTTTTCCAGTAGCCACAGTCTGAAAATAAGAAAAAGATGAACTTAATTAATTTAAATTTATTTTATTTAGCGTAATACATAAAGACATCATTCCAGCGTGTGGTCAGTATTAAAAGTGACACACGACAAATTCCATTCTTCTTCTGCATTGTGTGGTCATCCCGTGGGCATCTTATAATTTCAGGACTTCCCCTTCAGACTGACTATTTTTCAAACACACACCAGCCATTCATGGCCCCTGCACTGAATGACAGGATTATGACAACCCAGGTCGATCTGAGGATTCGAGCTTCCCAGGAAGACAGATCCGGGATCTATGGAACTCTGTGCCAGGAGTTTCCTGGGCTGGACACCCGGAGGCAGCAGGCCTCCCAACAAGCCCGTGAGGCAACTATTGTCTTATTTGGGAAGAAGGCAAGTGAGTCAGCTGAGAAGACAAGAAACTCTCACAAAGTCACGCAACAAGATGGGCGTATGTTACACGGCTCGGAGACGGAGCCCATTCCACCTGGCGTGGCTGAATTTACTGACCTCACGGATGCCCAGGCTTGCCAAGCCAGGCATGGCACACACAAGGAGGGGCCTTCGTCCACCTATCCGTCACAGAGAAGTGGGGAAACTGAGAAGCAGTGGGCTCAGAGGGCTCCGAGGCAATTCTCCGCTTCACCTTCCCAGGCAAAGGCTGCTACAGGTGGTGTCCGTCAGGTGCCACGCCCACCCCAGTGTCTGTCAGGTGCCACCCGCCCCGCCCCCACCCCAGTGTCAGGTGCCGCCCGCCCTGTCCTGGCAGCTGCCAGGATGGGGCTTTTCTTACCTCTGCTAGACAAGAGGGTAATAACAGTGAGACTAGAGAACGTTCCGTTTAGATTCTCCTCCGTCCCCACCAAGACTCCAGTGTCCCAAAGCCACCCCACTGACTGTGGCAGACCCACCCCTCTGTAGCTCAGCTGGTAGAATGGAAGGGCTACGTTCCGATGGGGCACTAGGGTCCAGGAGGGGGGACGGGACTGGGTACTCAGGTCACTGTCTGGGTGTTGGCCCTGGAAATGTGAAGCTTTTTCTTCGCTCTCAGGGACAAGTCAGGGCAAGGCCCCTGGAGGACCACAGCACTTGTTGGGCACAGAAGCGGTGGATTCACAAAGCTCATGGCCCAGCCACGTCCCCGGAGCTGGAGTCCTAAGTGGCGACGGCAGGGTCCACACGATTGTTTAGAAATGGTGCCTGGGCATCTTCCAGATCTGAGAGGGAATGAGCTGGTGCAGGGAAGATGGAGTGGAGGCATGGGTCGGGGAGGGAGGACTAGCGAACATTTGGCTTTTTCTGGGGCTCCTGGTTTGAGTGACCGTGGGGCAGGATGGGGGTGCCATTTGCTGGGGTCTGAGCTGGGCTGGTGGAGTACCAGGAAAGGCAGTGTGGCCAGGCAGGGTGAACCCAAGTTGGGAACTGTGTAAGGTGTGTGCCACCACTACCTGGCTAAGATTTATTACGTTTTCATCTATGTGAATGTGTATAATCCTTTGTGAGTTTTATATGCACCATGTGCATGCAGGAGCCCCAGGAGGCCAGAAAAGGGTGTCAGATCCCCCAGAACTGGAGTTCATGGTGGTTGTGAGCTGCAGGGTGGGTGCTGGGAACTGAACCCCAGCTGTCTACAAGAACAGTAAGTTCTCGTCACTGCTGAGCTGTCTCTGCAGCCTCAGCCAGCCCTGTTATCCTAAGGCCCATGTGAAAGAGGTGAAAGAATAAGGTGCCAGACAGAAGGAGGACAGGACAGGTAGGCAGGAGGGAGAGGGGTTATGAGTCAAGGAAGTGTGATGGTACCCCCACCCCCCCACCCCCATCACCTGCACTGGCAGCCAACTCCCAACCAGTCACCTATCAGCCATGTGATCTTAGCAAGTGACCTCACTTTCCACATCTGTGAAATGGGAATTGTATTCTAATACCAGGGTCATCCATGTGCCTGTGCATATTTTTGTATGTGGGGTGTAGTGGGGTGACCCGGTGAGAACAACATCGGGGCTGGACAGCATGGCATCATCCTTCAGCTTCCCTCCACCATCCACGAGATGAGTCCATCTGCTCCCCGTCTCCTTCAGCCCTGCTGGGGCTATACACAATACACTCCCGCCCCAGACTAGCCCACTCGGAGCCATGCACCTGCCTTCTGTCCCCTAGAGAGAGGACCTGGAGGGAGGGGCCTGGCCTCCAGGGTTTGCACAGACTCCAGCTGCAGGCCTTTCCGAGAAGCACCGCCAGGCAAAGATAAGCATCTCAGGGGTTCTCAAGAAGTCCCTCACGCAGCCGAGCCGCTGAGGCACGCTTTGTTCCAACAGGTGCTAGGAAGTGCGCGGCTGAGGGACAGACAGGCTCCCAGTGCAGCTCGGCCCTCAGTGGTCCACACACACCATCATGAGGCGTTCACCGGCAACCCATCGCTTCCTGAAGGACTAAGCTCAGCTCTTCCCCATAGGCCTCACTGCACCTCACAGGCCAGCTCCTCTCCCTCACTCATTTCCCAGGACAGAAAGCTTGCTGTGGCATGCCTTCAGCACAGGCACCCCCAACACACACACACACACACACACACACACACACACACACACACACACACACACTTTCTCCAGGGCTGAGGACAACAGGATGCCATCTCATCCTTGTTTTTACACCTATGCCTGGCTCTGATCTCCCACAGACTGGGAAACCATGGCAGGTAGGCACCAAGTCCCATGCATCTCTGTGACCCTCTCCCCAGGCCAGTACAAAGCCCCGCACAGACAATGGTTAATTAAACGTATGAGTGAGCGAACGCATGACTGAAAGAATGCCTGAGTGTGTGAAAGCAAACCAGAATCCCAGCCCTCAAGAGACATGTGCCGGCAGACAAGTACACACTAGCACTCACCGGGCAGCAGTCCCGGAGGCACCAGGATCCCTCATCTATCCACACCCAGCCTCTCTGCCCCGGTGAGTTCAGGAGGCCAGTCAGTGATAGAGACCGCCTTAGCGCGCTGTGGAGACAGTCCCCTTTGGACACTTTCTAGACACCAGAAAGAAGTGGCGCAGGAGAAACAGGGGCTGGCCAAAGCCACACTGCACTTAGTGTGACGTGGCAGCCTGGTGCTCAAGTCTCTTGCTCTCTGGCCACCAGGGACCTGCCTTCATGGCCAGCTTGTTCTGGCTTCTGAGGGAAGGGAGCAGAGGGTTCTGGGAACAGTAACCAGGGAGGATGGTTGGGGAGCTGGGATACAGGATGTTGATCTGGAGAAAACACCAGAGGGTCTGTGTATGTCTTCCTTCCTTTATTCGTTCATTCAAAATTCATTTATTGGACAGCCTCTGAGAAGTCTTCCCAGGTCACACCTGAGGCAGGGCACCAGGGGTGCAGAGCTGAGCCTGACCTGCCTGCACCTGCCTTGGAGAAGCGCCCAGAAATAGAGGGCAGAACTGTGGCCAGGCCGTTTTGCTCTGAGTGGAACCTGAGGTGGGGCTGGGTGGGCAGAGCAGTCTGGGGGCAGATGCGGAGACATGCCTTACTGATTATGACGGAGCTGCTGGGCACCTAGAACCAACACCGACAGCTGTGGGCTCCAGGAACACATAGCATAGACAAGGAGCATAGACAAGGCAATGCCAGGCTTCATTTGGAGACCTGGAGATAGAGCTCGGTTCACAGGGTGCCTGCCTAGTGTGCATGAAGCATGGGCACCAGACTCAGCAACCCAAGAACCACGTGTGGTATCACACAACTGTAGTGCTTGCCCTACAGAGGAAGGCAGAGGAAGTTCCGAGTCACCCTTGGCTACGCAGTCAGTCTGACGTGGGCCTAGACTACATAAGACCCTGTTTCTATCAATTCAACATAATATAATTTAATGAAAAGAAAGTCCATCTAGGACCTAAGGGGCCTGAAGTGCTGGTCAGACATCCAGGAGACTCCAGGCCAGGGACAGAGCCTGGAAGGCGTCAGGGTAGAGAGTGGTGATGTCTCAGTGCCACGTGACTGCTGGGGAGCGGGGGAATAGGACAGACAGGACAGTAAGGGGTTGACAACCCTGATGGAGAGGAAGTCCTCCCAGAGCCACTCCGCCACTTGGAGCTGGGCAGTGGATAAGCTCTCAGCTTGGCCATGCTTCTGTCGCACACGCACACGAATGGCTCAGTAGAAAGCTCAGGAACATGTACCTGACAACAGACACACAGAAGGAAATAACTTTATTGGTTAGTGGGTGAAAAACAGGAAATGTACACTGTGACTCGGGCACCGGCCGGGTTTCACTCACATCTAGTTTCTAGGAAACAGACATGTGCCTCAGACAAGGTTGGTTTTTCTCAGCCAGATCTTTCTGGAAACATCAGGCTTTTCTCGGGGGGAAAAACATGTCCTGTAGGTCCACCAGACAGTGGGGTGATAATGTAGGTCCTCCAGACAGTGGGGTGATAATGTAGGTCCTCCAGACAGTGGGGTGATAATGTAGGTCCTCCGGACAGTGGGGTGATAATGTAGGTCCTCTGGACAGTGGGGTGATAATGTAGGTCCTCCGGACAGTGGGGTGATAATGTAGGTCCTCTGGACAGTGGGGTGATAATGACACACATTCCACACCCCAACAGAGGACTTACACTCCCTCACAGCACACCCTGGCAGACCTCTGTGGGGCGCAGGGTTAACAATGGCTCTTTGCCTGGGCCCCTACTATGTGCTGTATGGTAGAAACAAATTGGATCCATCACTCACCACAATAACGTGAGTAAGGCTGTCAAAGTTCCCCTCCCCTGAAAAAAATCAACTTGAAGAACTTAGGACAGTTCAAAGAATAAAACAAAGTGTTCTAGATAGATACTAACTGGAAGATTATTATTAGGTAAACAGGTGGAAACATTGCTACAGTATCTATATAAAGTGACCCCGTTAAGGATTGCATCAACCATGAAGAAACAAAACTGTTGAATTCCTATCAGACAGTGACAAGAAGGTATGATGGACCAGATAACAAAATGTCACCTGTGAGATTTTAACAACTGCAGAAAGAAATGGACAAATGTGTGGACACTGAAACAGACTGCAGTGCCTGGAAAACGTAGCCAAACGAAAGCCTTTAAAGTAATTACTATTATTTTAGTGGTTATGTGCACCAGAGTGTGGATGCCCACAGAATCCATAAGATGGTGTTGGATCCCCTGGAGTCTGATCCTAACTCAAGTTAAAAGCATGAACAGTAAGCACATGCTTTTAACAGCTGAGCAGTATCACCAGCCCTAGGTAGCCAAATTTATATAAAACACCCACAGGCCTCCTCAGCACACCGATAATGAACTAAGCTATACAGCAAACCTAAGAGACCCCAAAGACCCAGTGTCAAGTGAATCATAATCTCTGTCAAAAGGATTCAAGAGTAGGAAAATCCAAAAATGAATTGTTTTTGTATTAGGAGAGTAAGGGGCAAAATTATGAATTATGTTAAAAAATTGATTTTAAATTAATATCTGTCTATGTTTAGTTAAAATTCCCAGCAAGTAATATTTGAAACTTAAAATTTGATATCTAACATCCCCACCCCCCATTAAAACCCTGTAGCAAACATTTACAATTCTGAGAGTTGTTTGTATTTGTTTCTTTGATTTGTTTGTTTATTGTATATAGCTCAGGCAGGCCTTGAACATGAGATCCTCCTGCTTTAGTCCTCCGGGTGATGGGATTGCAGGTGTGAACCACAGTGTCTGGTTAGTAGTATTGCTTTCAAAAACAGGAATAAGAGCTGTCAAGATACCACAGGGGCCAGAGGTGCTTGATTCCCAGGACCCACAAGGTAGAGGAGAGAACCAGTTCCTGATGTAGTTCTCAGACGTCCACATGCCCGGTGGCAGGCACATCCGCACACAGACACATGGATGGGTGGATGGATGGATGGATGGATGGATGGATGGATGGATGGATGGATGGATGGATAGGTGGATGGATGGATGGATGGATGGATGGATGGATGGATGGAATGGATGGATGGGTGGATGGATGGATGGGTGGGTGGGTGGATGGATGGACGGATGGGTGGGTGGGTGGATAGATAGATGTAACTCAATTGAGTAATGAGAGAAGTAAGTACGACTGGGATTACCACTTCTATTCAACATCATATATCAGAAGCTCCAGGGAATTATTAAGGAGAGAAAAAAATTGTAAAGATTGAAAACCAAAGGAATGCTAGCAGTCATTTTCCAGAGTATATGTTTTTCTACATAGAAAAGCAAAATGACTTTAAGTCAGACTTAATAAGAGTTTAACAATCTGCCTGGTGTAAAATCAACATACAAAAGTCAATTTGCCCCTTTACAATACAGTTTTTACTGAAGTTATCTATCTCTGAAGTTATCCTAAATAAGCTGTGATGTATACCATGTTCATGAATAGTTTGCCTTATGCTACGAAGACATCCTTTCTCCCTGTAGAGACACACAGAGTCTATGCAATCCTCATGAGATTGCCAGAGAATCTTGTATTGGGAGAAAAACTGACTGTGGGTTTGTTCCTTCAGGATCTGTATAGAAGAGCAAACATCCAAAGCAGGTTTCCCTGGCCAAGGACCAGGCAATCTGAACATCAATAGGAATGACGGCAAACAGTTTGGCATGAAGATAGTGTGTCATAGTGCTGAAGAGAAACCCTTCATTGGTCACCTTTGGAGAAGGCCAGAAACTACCCCATGACTATCTCAAAACTGATGAGTCAAGAGAAAGACACATTCATCCTGACTTGCTGTTTAAAGTAAACCTCAAGGAAATGAACTCGTAGTTGTGGAAAGGAAGTTGTTGTTTTCTTTAATAAAGGAACTGTAGCTAATAAATAAAGAACAATATAATCAGAAATCGCCGTCTTTGCATTTCTTTAGAGGATGCCTGATTACAGGATGGGGACAGGAAAAGGACAAAACTTAGCTTGGAACAGCTTGTAATGCCCAGAGTAAGGACATTCTCAGAGAATGATGGGGATTTCTTCAAGGGATGCAGAAGCCAGTTTGAAGCCCCCACCCCCACACCAGGCCAAAGTGGGGAGGCTCAGTGCATCCCAACAATAACAGCGAGAGGTGACAACCCACTGAGTAAGGCAGAAAGAGTCCATCCTCGAAAAACCAAGGAATGCTCTGCAAACCTGATGAGAAAAAGCTGTTGCTGACCGACTGAAGTTTTCTGCCTCCTGACATCTTCTCTCCAATCTTATCAACCGTTATTTAAAAGGCAGCCAAGGACATTTGACATATTAGATGTGTGATTCTATTAGATGACCACTATTTATCTATCTGGGGGTGTTGAAGCGCCTGGATCTTTTGGAAAGACTTGGTGAAGTAGTTATGTGTGAAATGAGACGAGACAGTTAATATCGTCTCCAAATATTTCAGGGCTGGGGGTCTAGCCCTGAGCATGAGAGTCAACGTAATTGCTGACAGAATACCCTGGTTTGTTACGCCGTTCATCCCAGTGTGTGTCCAAAGCACACAGAGACCTCCTCAGCGCACTCATAATGAACTAAGCCGTAGAGCAAATATGAACAAACTCCAGTGATGCAGTGTCGTATCAACCATGCTCTCCGACCAAAGAATTCGACAGCGGGAAAGTTTGAAAACGAATTGTTTTCATTAGCAGATTAAGGGGCTAGCACAGTAGAGCTAACATAGTAAGGACGCGGGAAACATGCTCGTTTCCCTCTTTGCTGTATCTTTAACTGCGCATGTTCAGCTGCTTCATTCAGTGCGTGATGGTCTGCGCCCGTGTCTGCGTGGTCAGTGAGACACAATGCCAGTGGGTGGACGAGTAAGCACAACCTTTTGGGGGGCATGGGAAACAAAATTTATTTTTAAAACGGGCCATTAGAAATTCTACCAAAGCATCTCATCAGGAATTGGTTGAGTGTGAGCGAGGATCTATCTAAGGTGTGCATCTTTGCAAATATCATTTTAAAAACTAAGCTGTTCTCTTTTTCCACCACACAAATCGAGTGTCCTGTTTGTGATGTAGCCCAGGCTGGCCTTGAACTTGCTATGATCTTGAACTCCAGATCCTCTTGCCTCTACCTCCTGAGTGCTGGGTCCACAGGTCCGCACAAATTAAGATGGATTCATAAGTGAAAAAGTTAAAATAGTATGTGAAGCAAGACAACATCATAATTACTTATAAATACATTGTGTATATATTGCTGTCTACACTGAATGAGAGTTTCTCACAGAACACATGCTAAACTATGGATCTTCTCTTTGTTACGGTTTACAAATTTCAAAGTAAATCATTCAAATTAATAGCGATATTAATATTACTTTGAGAGACCTTTTATGTAAGGAAACTGTTAAGAAATTGTAAGAAACTGGGATGTAGCTCCGTGGGAGAGCACTTGCCTGGTGTATGTGAGGCCCTGGGTGTGATCCTCAGAATGAAGGAACGAAGTGGGGGAGAAAATGACTCTGTGTGTGTGTGTGTGTGTGTGTGTGTGTGCGCGCGCGCGCGCGCGTCCATATAGGTCACATATGTGACATCCCAGAATAGCAGGATGAAGACAGGAGGGCTTTGTTCTGCCAGCTTTTAAGATGTAACCTGGTAAAGTGACTGAAGCTCCAGCAACACAGACTTCAAGGAAGCCACGCACTTGTGCTCATCTGTGATCCCAGCTCTTGGGATAAGGCAGGAGTACGGGGAAACTCCAGGCCAGCCTGGGCCTACAGAGACACCTTACCGCAGCAAACAAATAGACCCAAGCCTACATAAAAATCAATTCCAGATGAATAAACGATACTTGCAAAAAGTAGTATTAGAATTTTTTTAACAAAAAAGATGGGTGCCTTTCTTTTAGTGCTGTGATTAAAAACAACAACAACATTATTTTCAAAAACAAAAACAGAAGTTCGAAGCATGCACACATCCCAGGAAGTGCCCTGCACTCACTTCGGGGCAGAGCAGACTGAGCTGAGAGTCTCCCAGCTCAGCCTGCTTCCAGAGAGGATGGGGGCAGCAGGAGGCACCCCACCCTGTGGGTTCCCTAGTGTTGTAGTAAGAAGAGACATGTGTGGTGTCTCTTCTTTATTCTCAGTGATTTTGAGATAGGATCTCACTGTAACAGCCCAGGCTGTCCTTGAACTTACAGAGAGATCCATCCACCAAAGCCTCCTTGAGTGAGTCCTGGGATCCCAGGTCTGTGCTACCTGCCATATGCACCCATGCACTAGGCTTCCCTCTCATACAAGAGTACCAGTCGCTGGGCCCGAGGTGGGTGGAGTGGGATGAGGGGTAGGGATGATTCAGTTGGCCAAGTGTTTATCTTGACTTCAAGGATCTGAGTTGGTAAAGCTCTTGCCTTAAAACATAAGGATCCCAATTCAATCCTAGAACCTACATAAAAGTGCCAAGGGCACAATGGACTGTGCTCATAATCCCCAAGCGGGGGGTGAGGGGGTGTGGGGGGAAGGGGGAGACAGGCAGATGCCTGGAAGTCATTCACCAACTAGTCTAGGCTCCTTAATGAGCTCTAGGCCAGTGAGAGCCACTATCTCCAAAAACAAGATAGACAGAGGCCAGAGGAGGAGCAACTGACTCTGGCCTCCACACACACATATACATGTGTGTACAAAAATGACACTAGTCATCTTGGGCTAGGGCCCTCCCTCATGACCTTAACTTGCTTACCTCTGTAAAGACCTTGTTTCCAGGTAAGATCACATTCGTGAGTACCAGAGTGCACAAGACTCAAATAAGTTCAACCTATCTAGCTTCGTCTTTATCTTATGAACACTGAGTTGCTGTACACAAGTAGCCCTGGGCTCATTTAATCTACCTATCAGTCTCCAAGTGGGCATTGGGAAGCCAGTATGGCCTTTGAGCTAAGAATGGAAAACTGGTCCTAATGGCCAAATCCTGAACAGATCATGTCCCGATACCTCAACGGCTTAGTTTGGGGGCCAAGGGGATGACAATCTGTGAAAGTGGCTAGTGTGTGCCCAGCTTTCTGTGAAGGAGACACCTCTCACTTCCCAGGGTTCCAGGAGTTTCTTGGGCATAGAGGAAGCCCAGCAGGTCTCCCTGTGGCTGGGAAGCCCCTCCAAGGCAGAGCTGTGTTGTATTTTTCCTAACTCCCCCCATGCACGGTCCCTTCCATTGTCCCATCAGCGTCATGATGTCTGAAGAATATGACCCTGAGGGAAAGGGCAGCCTGACCCCAAGAACAAGTCAATGGCCTCTGGGAAACCAGCATGAGTTTCCATACTCACATCAGGAAGCCAAGTCTTGACCCCTAGAAAGGAACTAACGATAAAACCTGGGCCTCTCAGTAGGCGGTCAGCCATGCCCCGGTCCCTCTTCCCCCTCTCTAGAGTCTGGCCCCATTGAGATGCAGGGATGTTTATTTGTGTGTGTGCGTGCATGCAGGGAAAACAGAACGGGATGAAATATGTCCTTGCATCTGGAAAGCTATTTTGAGCTGGGCTGGCTGGGCGGTGCTCCTGATAATGAACCCCGGCTGACCCAGACTGGGCCCTGGCCTTATGGCCTTTCTCCCCACCAGGACCCAGAGTTCTAACAACTACACAGCTTATAGGATTGTGGGTTCCAGACCAAACCAGTGGCTCATTCAGGGGTGGTCTTGGGGAAGCCTCTAATGCTCCCTAGACCTGATCTTCCAAGGGGAAGACCGAGGCTTCTGCTGCTCCCTCCTGGGGATCTTGACAGGGGACGTTGGCAGTATGAATGGTGTCAACTCTGTGTGAGACAAACAAGCCACGTAGGCCACATAGCCTAAGACCCAGAGGTAGACGGAGGCTCTCTGGGACCCTCTGACCCCCACCAGTGTGCTCCCTCCTTTTCCACTCAAGGGACACACTGCATTTCTGGACACAGCTAACCTGCCTTGATTCTAGGCTCACCTGACCCTTTGCCTGCCTCCCACTGCTCTCAGAAGTAGGTCAAGCTCTACCCCCACTCCCCCAGTCGGTTGGCCCTTCTTAGCCGGACCCCCACCCCAGCCTCCTTCTCTGTGCTCTGAAGCCAGGCTGGCCTCTGTCCACTCCTCATACCACTGATGAGTCAGTCACCCAGGAGCTGAACACGCCCCGTCTGCTTCATCCCCACCACGTGGGGTGCTTCAAGGGCACCTCACAGGGCCCAGGCCTGGCTGGAAGTGATGTTTTCCAATGTGCCTGTCACACAATGGACCCTTAATGCTAGTTTCTTCCTTCCTTATGCACACACACCCTCTTTCCTTTACACAACTCCAATGGCACACACATAAATCTCACTCCAGCAGCTGCTGGGGAGAGGCTTGGTGGGAGGAGCAGGAAGCAAGAGAGAGCCAGGCTCTGAGATAGAGACACCAAAGTGAGCAGTACCACTCTCTCACGAGCCTATCTGCACTTGAGGCAGGAAGCTACATGTTGAGCTCCCATCAGCTCAGCAGAGACAGGGACATGTCACCTACCAGAAGCAGTTCGGGAAGGGGGCTGCTGGGGAATGGGGATGATTGCTCAGTCAGTAACGTGCAAACATAAAGACTTGAATTCAACCCCCAGAACCCACATTTAAAAGCCAGGCATGGAGGAGAATGTTTATAATCCCAATGCCAGTGAGGAGGGGACAGGTGGATCCTTGGGGCATGGTGGCCAGCCAGCTTAGTACTCCAGCCAATGAGAAACTCTGTCTCAAAAACCAAGGTGGATGGCTTCTGGGGAACAAGACCCAAAGGTTATCTCTGGCCTCCACATATGCAGGCTTATGCAGGTGCACCCACATGTATACACACACACACACACACACACACACACACTATTAACAACAACAACAACAACAACAAAATAATCGATGCAGAAGGCTGGCCCCCTTGAAGCAAGAAGTTCACACAGACTTCTGGATCCTAAAAGTGAGGCAGGAAGGACAGAGATTCCTGGAGAATGGAGGCCATGCTCCCAGTGAGTTTTGTGAACTTCAGAACAAAAATGGGGGCTGGGATGAGGAAGGGGGGGCATTCCAGAGTCCCAAAGCCACCAAATGTCTGATGTGGTGGCTGGTTCAGGGCCAGCACACCAGCAGTCTTGGAGCTTGTTGGAGATACAGGCTCAAGCCCCGCCCTAGCCTGCGAGGGAAAAGCTGCACATTGACAGAGCCTGTGAGTTCACAGTGCGTTATCACGGTCAGAAGAGCTCCACTCTTAGGGACTGCTCCATCGTGGGAGAAAGGCTGAGAAAGGAGAACCCTCTGTCCTGTTTGCCACTGTGTTAGTGACAGCCCTGAGCCTGGATGCCCCATCCAGGGGTCCTTGAACTAGCATAGGCGTATCCTGGCCTCCCCCATGCAGGAATCCATCCTCCTTTATAGGGCAGCGCGGGCGCGTGGGGGGTGGGGGGTGTTCACTACAGAAAAGGGTCTGGAGCCTGGTAGTGGTGCTCTTGCCAACTTGAGGATACAGTGTGTTCCTCAGATCCCCCTGAGACGGGGTGAGGTAGGCAATACCATCCGGAAGTGCAATAATGGTTTTCTCATCGATGCCTAGTGATAATCTAAGGGGTCCAGGTACTATGATTTGCCCCTCAACCCAGCCCTCCTTTTTAATGGTGTCAGCTTCTGTCAGCTATCAGGGGCCCCAGCTCGGCTGGCTGCTGGTGTCTGGAAGCCCACATTCCTGGGCTGTGATGGAGTGTATACTGGAGGCCCAGGCTGGGGGTACCCAGAGGGGTGTGCTTGGCTGTGAGCCCTGACGCCTGGCTGCCTGAGGAACATCAGAAAGCTAAGAGCTTTCTCTCTTCGTTGATGGGGCCAGGAGGTATGATTAGAGGCTAATGTGGCAGAGTTTGGCAGGACAGAGATCCAGCCAGACTTGGAGACAGGGCCTATCCCTAGTATTGGGGAAGAGAGGGTTGGGGTGAACTGAGGTTCAGTGGCTGACCGGGGGACAGTTGTTGAGCAGAAATACTGAAAATTCTTGAGCTAAAGTCAGACTTGGCTGGGTTTTAATACAAGCTTTGTCACTTTTTAGGTATGTGGTGTGGGGACAAGTCACTGCCGTGTCTGGCCTCAGTGCTCCACAGGAAACTGGTGGTGTAACCCTCCTGAGGCCATGATGACACGCATAGACCTCATAACAGCAATGGACTTAAAAGTACACCCAAATGAAGCCATTAAAACAGGACATTCTTTGGAAAAGGAAAAATGCATGCAAGCACACAGCCCATGCAACACTCTAAGAACCCCCTTCTCCCACCCACTTCTGCTCTTTGCCTGGTTTGGTTTCTCTCTCAACCTCCTGGAAAATTCCATCCCCAAACTATCCGACCCCTTGTCATCCTCTCCCCAATTCCCCTCTCCTGCCGTGCTTTATGCTGTGACTTTCCTCTAGCAATAAGGAAAGCAGAGAGAAAACTGCAGAGAATCCTGTATGAGCAGTCATGTCTCATCCCGGCTGCTACTATTATTTAAAAGGCATATTGTTATGATTTTATATTGTGTGTGTTTGAGTGTGTGTGTGTGTGTGAGAGAGAGAGGGGGGGCAGGGGGAGAGAAAGAGGGAGAAGAGAGGAGAGAGGAGAGAGAGGAGAGAGGAGGAGAGGAGAGGAGAGGAGAGGAGAGAGAGAGAGGGGAGAGAAAGGAGAGGAGAGGAGAGAGAGAGGAGAGAAAGGAGAGAAAGAGAGAGAGAGGGAGGGGGGGGGGGGGGGGGGAGGGGGGAGGGGAGAGGAGAGAGGGAGAGGGGGAGAGAGGAGAGGAGAGGGAGGGAGGAGGAGAGAGAAGAGAGAGAGAGGGAGGAGGGGGAGGAGGAGAGAGAGAGAGAGAGAGAGAGAGAGAGAAAGGAGAGACGAGAGAGAGGGAGGGAGGGAGGGAGAGAGAAGAGAGAGAGGAGAGAGGGGGAGAGAAAGGAGAGGAGAGGAGAGAGAGAGGAGAGAAAGGAGAGACAAGAGAGAGAGAGGGAGGGAGGGAGGGAGAGAGGAGAGAGAGAGAGAGAGAGAAGGAGGGAGGGAGAGAGAGGAGAGAAAGGAGAGACAAGAGAGGAGAGGGGGGGGGGGGAGGGAGGGAGAGAGAGAGAGAGAGAGAGAGAGAGAGAGAGAGAGAGAGAGAGAGAGAATGAATATGTGGGTATCCAAGAAGCCTAAAGAAAGAGGGGAAGAAGGCACCAGATCCCCCTGGAGCTAGAGTAACTAGTGAGCCATCGTGTGGGTGCTGGGAGTCAAACCTGGGCCCTCCGGAAGAAGAGTAAGTGCTCTTCACCACTGAGTCATCCCTCCACCCCTAAAAGACAAAATCTGACTCAACACAATTATCAAAATAGGAGGCGTCCTGGCCTCGAACAACTCTTTCTTCACGGTTCCATCCTTTCCCTATGGCGGGTATTGCAATGGCAAGGGCATCTTCCCTTTGTGATGGAGAACTGAACTGGAGAGTGGGCAGAGAGGAGCCTACCAGAGCGAGGCAGAAGGGGAAGGACCTGGCAAAAGAGGGTAGGGAGATGGGTTTCTAAGAACACAGGAAGGGGTTGGCTACTGCTCAGGATGTCGATGCAGAAAGCTGCCCTTCTAACAAGAAGAGCCAGTGCTACACCCTGAAACTTAAATGTCTCCCCAGGACTCATGTGGTCAGGAGTTGCCCCCTGGCTGATGGGCCACTGGGAGGCAATGGACTAAAGGACATGGAGCCAAGTTGAAGGAGGTAGGCCACTGGAGGTACGCCCTTCAGGGGTGAGTTCTTCCCTCCCTTCCCCACCCTCCCTTTTCCCTCCCTCCTTCCTAGCATCTAGGAGGTGAGCAGCTGTGTTCCACCTCACCATAGACCCAAGATGACAAGACCAGGTGACCATGGACCAAAACCTCTGAACCCATAAGGTAAAATAAGCCCTCCCAAGTTGATGTCAGTTGGTTATTTATTTATTGGTTTTTCTTTGTTTTTCAAGACAGGGTTTCTCTGTGTATCCCTGTCCTGAACTTGCTCTGTAGACCAGGCAGACGTTGAACTTGGAGATCCACCTGCCTCTGCCTTCCAAGGGCTGGGAATAAAGGCGTGAGTCATCACCACCCAGCTGATGTCTGTTATTTTGTCACAGTCAGATAGACTCAAATTGTAGCCTGCCTTTTCCTTTTGGGTGTGTGTGTGTTCATGTGTGTGCACATGTACGTGTGTGCATGCATGCATGAGTACGTGTGTATGTGTGTGTTGGGGATTAAACCCAGGGCCTGTGCATGCTAAATACATACTCTATGGCTGAGCTACATACACCCTCAGCCCCTTGCAGAAGGGTATCAATGGCAGAAGCCTGACCAGGGATTACTGAGAACCCACTCCCAACATCATCATCCAGTTTGAATTTCAACGACAGATAAAATCCAAGGCTCGAGGAATGGCAAGTCCATACTGCATTGAAGATGACCACAGTAACAGCAAAGCCAGCCCAACTCAAGTCCTCCCTGAACTGATTCCTCTACACCAAGAGTCTGCCTGAACAGGAGACCCACTTTCATCCCTATTTCAGTCTCTACTGTCCTATAGACAGTGTTTGACAACCCATCAAAAAGAAAAGACAGTTGCCAGGGCTGGAGAGATGGCTCCACGGTTAAGAGTGCTTGCTGCTCTTCCAGAGGACCTGGGTTTGGTTCACAACTACAATTGGTAACCCTAATTCCAGGGGATCCCACACTCCCTCTGGCCTCCACAGGCACACGGTGCACACATGTACATGCAGGCAAAACACTCACATACATAAAATAAAGATAAACATTTTTCAAAAGGACATTTGCCAATAGCTCCTCAGACAGAAGGGACTTCATGAGCCCTTCCCATCCCTGCTGGGATTTCGGCTGGCTTGGCCTTGTGGAGATCTTGGGCATGCCATCACAGCCACTGTGAGTTCATGTGTGCAACAAGCCTGTCCCTTCTGGTGAAACACTGTTTTGCTCCAGTCAGCCACTGTCACTGGCTCTCTTAACCCTTCTGCCCCCTCTTCCTTCATGATCCCTGAGCCTGGTGAGGAAGGGTGTGATAGGTAGAGCTGAGCACTCTGAAGTCTCTTATGACCAGTTGGGGGCCTCAGTATTAGTGACCATCTACACAAATAGAAGCTTCTCTGATGAGGTAAAGAGACACAGTCATTTATAGGGATAAAGACAAGAACTTAAGGGGCAGTTCAATACTGTGTCCATTTAGCAGAGTAATAGTACTAGGTTCTTTCCTAGGACCTAGGACCTAGCCAGCCATGAGGGTTGGGCTCAGTGGCTAAAGTGAATCAGAAAAGACAAATGGGGGAAAAAAATCTAACAAAATGGGTAGACTTAAATCCAACCACATCAATAACTACATTAAATATAGGTAGTTTAAATACATAATCAAAACAGATTGTCATATTGGATGAAAAAGCAAGATTCAACAACCCTGTGTTATGTGCAAGAAACTCATTTAGACATAAAGATATAGATAGGTTAAAAGCAAAAGAATAGAAGGCTGGGGGGGGGTTTAGCTCAGTTGGTAGAATGTTTGCCTAGCATGCACAAAGCCCTGAGTTCTATTCACAGCACCCCAAAAACTGGGTGTGGTGGTATATGCCTGTAATTCTGGCAACCAGGAGGTGTAGGGAAAAGGATAAGGCATTCAAGGTCATCCTTGGCTATATATCAAGTTCAAGGCCAACCTGAGCAACAGGAGACTGTCTCAAACTAACAAACTAACAAACAAAAAGTAAAAGAATAGAAACAATGTCATAAAACATTAACCAAAAGAAAATCCAAATGCTTGTAAGATTTTCTCTCTTATCATTTGCCTTGAGCTGACCGACTATGAAGTATCTTGGTATAATTTACCAAATCCTTTATTTACCTAATATACCAATAACACACAGGCCAGATTGCTTGATATTGTCTCCCAGTTAACTGATGCTCTATTCATTTAAAAGTATATTCTTCGGGCTGGAGAGATGGCTTGGTAGTTAAGAGGACTGACTGCTCTTCTAGAGGACCTGGGTTCAGTTCCCAGCACCCATGTGGCAGCTCACAACTGTCTAACTCCAGATCCAGGAGACCTGACGCCCATGGCACATCACCGAAACTCATAAAATAAAAAATAAACATTCTTACACTGTCTCATTTTGGATAGTTCTTGTTATGCTGGCTGGACTAGAGCAGCAAGACTCTGGGCACTCTAGCCCTTGGCCCTGTAAAACAGGACGCTTTCCGGGTGACTGGCAGGAACAGGCATCATCCTGACCAGCTGAGATCTCCTCTAATCCGTCATGCTGCTTCTTTTCTGAGCCTTGGGACCTCCTCGTATGGATGCACAGGTCCCTGCTGACCTTTTAAGGAGTCTGAAGATCTCAGGAGCAAGGTCCTTGCATATTCTTGCTCCCTTGGGTCTCTCTGCACTGTTTCCTGTTTCACTGATGGAGCCCACTAGGCTCTGCCTAGGTTCTGCTCCCTGTGCTGTGCAGTAAAGCTTTCTTCTATGCTGATGCAATTATGGGTGTCAAGAATTCTGGCCTTTGGTGCTTGATGTCCAGCGTCTTGAAAACCATTGTGCCACTCATTGTTGGCCCAGAAGAGAAAATCCATAACCTATTGTTCTGCACTGATCAGAATTGTTTATAAGTCAGGATTATCAGGAAAGGAGATGGAGAGGGAAAAGAGTGGGACAGAGAGGGAAGAGGAGGAGAAAAAAAGAGGAAAGTGAGATCATATTGGATCGTCTGGTGCTGGAGAGGTGGCTCAGTGGCTACAAGCATTTGGGGCTCTTGCAGAAGGCCTAGGTTCAGTTTCCAGCATCCAAATGGCAACTCATAAGTATCCTTAGCCCCTGGTGATTTGACAGCTTCTGCTGGCCTGTGTGGGTACTGTATGCACATGGTGCAGGGCACATATGCAGGCAAAACACTCATATACATGAAAGTAATATATCTTTGTTAAAAGAAAAGGAATGATTTCAGGAGGAAATCCTTGAGCAAGCTAGAGGGATTCGGTGGTAGAGAGTGTGACTTTAACAGACACTCTTCCACTGTGATGAACATTGGGCATGTGAGTTCAGCTGTAGGTAGGTCAGAGAAATGGCACAATGGTTGGAAGAAGTGGCTTAACTTGGTTTCCCCAGCAACTCTCCAGACAAGCTTAGGAGGAGCCCCCGGGAACCCCACTATGAGAGTAGGGATGCGGCAGAGAGAAGGCAGCACACGAGGAAACATTTCCGGGAGTTACTGATGGGTGCCAGGGCTGACGTACAGAACTCAGCATGAGCCCCAAGGGAACTTCTGACCAGTTTCCAAGAGCTCTCGGTTGAAAGAGGGCATGCCTGTCCCAGCACTTGGCATCCCTGTACTACGGAGATGAAGACGGGAGATCCCAGGGCTCTCAGGCCAGCCAGGTAAGTCTAGTGGGTGAGGCCCAATTCCCACTAGGGAACCCTGCCTCAAAACACAAGGGGAGACAGACCAGTCAGTAAGGTGTCTGCCTCTCAAGTATCGGGACCATGTTCAATCCTCAGAACCCACATAACAATGCTGCATGTGGTGGTGCATCCTGAAATCCCAGCACTGGGAAAAGGCAGGCTCTCTGGGGTTCACTGGCCAGGTTAGTCCAGCCTAACTACAGAGTCCCCAAGCCAATGAAAGACCCTGCCCCCAAGGAAGTGGAGGAGGATGACACTCAAGGTTGTCCCCACATGCACATGTACCTCCCATATAAGCATGCATGTGGGGCCCACAGAAATACACATAAATAAGAAATCAACACTGGGCTGTGAGGAACAATGTCTGAGGCTGACCACTGGCCTCCACACACTGGAATGCGTGGTATACCCACACAACGCACACAGATGCAGAAAAAGATTCAAGAGGACAGTGCTTGTCATTGCGTGACTGCAGATGCAGAATGACCTGCCACCTCACACCTCTCCTCACCCCTGTCCTCACCCTCCTGCCACCTCACCCGTCCTCACCCTCCTGCCACCTCACCCGTCCTCACACTCCTGCCACACCTCACCCTTGTCCTCACCCCTGTCCTCACACCCGTCACCTCACCCCTGTCCTCACACCCGTCACCTTACCTGTCCTCACACCCCTGCCACCTCACACCTGTCCTCACCCCTGTCCTCACATCCCTGTCCTCACACCCCTGTCCTCATACCCCTGCCACCTCACCCCTGTCCTCACTCCTCTGACCAGGAAGGCCTGACTTCACACTGAGCCACAAGAAACCCTTCTTACTAGTTCCTTTTGTCAGATTGTCACCGGGTGACTCCACGGTGACCCATGCCTGCAATCCCAGCACTTGGGAGGCTGAGGAAGCAGGAGGAATGTCTCCAGTTTGAGGCAAGCCTGGCTAAATAGTGAGGCTGAAGCTAGCCTGAGTTACTGTAGGATACCGCGTCTCAGAACACAGCCAAAGCAGCACACTGAAGCAAGGGTTAGGCTCAACCTCTCCCTCGCTCCTGCAACCTCTAGGCAGGCCAGCTGTCTACTTTAGGTTTGCATTCTAGTCCAGATCTCTGGACTCAGGGCCTCCTAGTGACAGCACTGAACCCTACTCCTTTTATTCCTCCTCCCACAAGGCTGCGTTCTTATTGCCAAGCTGGGAAGTTGTTAGAATGATGCTCAGCATAATGGTCTCACAGCAAGAGATCACGAGAGTGCATTTCTGGAAGTTATGTACTATGGTTCAAATGAACAATAACAACATCAACAACGTCCTGTGGCTTCATTTATTTGTGCTGTAGTCACCGGAAAAGTCGTCAACCCCCCAAATGACTCATTCCCTGAGGTTCTGAATATGATCCTAAAATCACCACCCATGGTCTTCCTGTCCTTTGAAGTGACAGAACAAATGACAGCAGAGATGGGCACTGTCCCCTGAGTCCAGAATGGATGCTACATAAACATCATCTCAACAATAACATCTCACAACAATAACATCCTCATCTAAAAACAACCCAAACTAAGGATGTTGTTTCTGCTGCTTGCTTGTGCCCTTCAGTTAGGAAGCACTGCACCTGTGTGCAGAGACCAAGACCAAGATGGTTTGTGGGGGTTGTATAGTCAATTAATGAACCTGCTGGTGCTTCCTTATGCAGGTCCTGCTCTAAGGGCAGGAAAGTGAATTGGATTCTCAGAGTGAAAGTTGTGGTCCCAGGTGAAAACATCCAGGAAGATGTGAATGAGAAGGCTAAGGGGGAGAATAGGAAGTGTCCTGGGAGGTGACTTGAGATAGAAGATTAAAGAGGGCTTCATAAACAATTAGGGGTCAAGGGCTGGGACATGGCTTAGTCTGCCAAGTGCTTGCCATGTAAGCATGCGAACTTGTTGGATCTCCAGCACCCATGTAAAAAACCCAAGCGTGGTGGCATGCATTTGTAATCCCAGCACTGGGGTGCAGAGAAAGGAGGATCCTTGGAGTTCACTGGCTAGCCTAGCCTAGTCAGAGAGCCCCAGTCAGCTCCCAGTAAGAGATCCTGCTTCAAGAAACAAGGTGGATGCACTGAATGAGGAAGAAGCAAGTGGGGGAAAGAGCCTGTCAGATTCTTCTAGCAAGACAATGCTAGTGCTATGAAATTAAAACCCGAAACAAGCAGCCCTTTCAATCATGTTGCTAAGTCCAGAGATTCTGACAATACTTTGTAGGTAGGTGGGAGTGTGACAGCCTTTATCTAGGTGGCTTCTTGACTATTCTGAGGCCATTGATCTCGGGCACCCCACATCTAAGCTGTTTCATTCTACCTCTGGATGCTCTGGCTGTAGCATATCCCATACCTCTACCCACACAGGGAATATCAACCTCATCTGCTACCTCAGCCCCAGGGGGCCGCCTTCTTGTAGTCTCTCCTGACTCAAAATACTGCCCCTTCTTCCCAGCACAGACAAGATGCTATGGTCAGGGGTTAGCAAGCAGGAGTCAGATGGAACCACAGGTGTTGATCTTGGTTGGGACAGCTTAAGGCTGAAATACTTTCAGGAAATCAACTGTGAATACCCGAGGCAATGGGTTTGCTCACAGAAGAGAGCATACAGGTACATACTTGAGTCACTAGAAAATTGAAGCCAATGCATCTACTCAGCAATGTGCTAACCTGTACAGCTTCCTCTTTGGGAACCCAGCACCAGCCGGACCCTTCTCCTGTCATCCAAGGCCAGTGCACTGGCAGTACTCCCCCATATTAGAAATCCTCCTTAGAGGGATCTCACCAGGAACAATTCCTTACACCAAAACAAAGCCAAGCAAAATGATAGAAGCAGGTACAGTGCACAGCTGTAGTTCCAGCTGTCTGGAAAGGCTGAGGCAAGAGAATCAATTGAAATCAAGAGTTCACAACTAGGCTGGACAAGAGTAAGATCTCTCACCTCAAAATAAACAAGCAAACACCCCCAAAGCAGCTATGTATGGTGTGACATATGCCTTCCATCCCAGCCCTTGAGAGGCTGTGATGGGAGGATTATGGGTTTGAGACTAGCCTGGGCCACATAGTAAAATTCTCAATAAATTTGTTTTCTAAAATCTCTTGACTACACTTAACCTTACAACAACTACCTGTTTTGTTTGTTTATAGTGACTCATGGGATTGTCTGTGTTTTCCAATTCTTTCCATTCTCCTATGGCTTTTCCAAATTTCATCATTTTCCCAAGGTCACCAATGACTTCCTTGGGGCCAACGTCAAGGACATTGTATTTGATGTAATTGCAAAAATTCTTTTTAGGGCCGTGAGATGGCTCAGCCACTGGTAAAAGGTCATCAAGCTTGATGGCCTGTTTGACACCCAGAACCCACATGGTAGAGGAAGAGAACTGACTCCTGAAAGTTGTTCTCTCTCTGGCTCCCTCTAAATGTAAAAATAACCTGAAAATGAATTGCTTCTTTATTTGTGTCTAGGACACCAGTGTCCAGTTTTACCTCCCACCCTCTGGCCATCCCTTCCATCTCCTTTCTGGTCCCATCATCCTGACCCCCATGTACTGCACTGTCCTAGAGCTCACCCATTCAACCTCTGTCCTTCCGGTCACTGGCCTTTCCATTCGATGTCTAGTAAGCATCTTCAACTTAATGGGTGCCTAACTCAGTCCTGCTCTCACTCCCTGATACGAGAACTCCAAGCTTTCCCAATTCAATGGCTATTCTACTCTTCCAAGGTGCCTGGTTCAAATAAATACCTTGGTGTTGAGTGACATCATTAAAATGTTCTATGCTCCCATCCCCCAACAAGCATCGGAAAACAAGCAGAAACTGTGAGAAGCAGCCTCATCAGAGTTCTGGAAAACAGTTACAGCAATAGCAAATACTCAGTAAAAAAAAAGGTAACTTCAAAACGTCAGGGTACTTACCAGGAACTGGTGGAGGCAGGAAGGGAAGCCACTGTGTAAAGGGGACCGTTTCAGTTGGGTTGATGGAAAAATTCTAGTGACGGACAGTGATGATAGCTGAACACTGTGAATGCACTAAATGCCACCAAGGTATATTCTTAAAACAGTTAAAATGGTAATCTTAGGTTATGTATATTTTGACATGAGGGAGAGGGGGACAACTGATGGCACTCTGTGACACCGCCCAGCTCAGGTCCTCACTGTGGGAGCCTGGTCCCCAGCTACAGAAACAGCAGAACAGAGGTGCCAGGTACACTCTCCTGTTTTGCCCTACCTAGGGTTGACAGTGTCCTAAAGACTGGACAGCCCACAGATGCCGAGGGTAAGACTTACTTGGGTCTAACACAGGTAACTCACCCTGAGCCCTGGAGGAAAAAGTGGGGGAGAATTTGCTGGGGAGGCAGACATTGAAAAGCACCTCTTGGGAGAGGGAACTTGAAAACACTCATTCCAAAAGACCTGAAACTGTCACCTCCACTGGGTCCCTAGGATCTGTGGAAGTCTGAGTAAGGCTGAAGGACCAGATGAGAAAAGCAATTTACAAAGATTTTTGTCTGTTTGTTTAGTTCCTGGGATCCAAGAAAATCTAACAAATATTAGTTGAACACCAGCTAGGAACACAGACTTCAGTAACCACATGTGAGGAAGAAATCAACCCATGACAAGTACAGGAAAAGGCACCAAACAAATGGATTGCTACAGCCTTCAACAGCTGGCCAGCAAAAAAACAAAAACCTGGGCTCAGTGTGCATGCCTTTTATCCCAGCAGAGGCAGGTAGATCTCTGTGAGTTTGAGGCCAACCTGGTCTACACAGTGAGTCCCAGGCCAGCCAGAACTACATACAGAGACCCTGTTTCTAGAATGAACAAACACCACCACCCAGAGAAACCTGAGAAGGTTTAAAAGACATTGATTTACATGACTTAAAAGACAAATGTATAAAAATGATTATAAATCTGCCGGGTGTTGGTGGCGCATGCCTTTAATCCCAGCACTCGGGAGGCAGAGGCAGGCGGATCTCTGTGAGTTCGAGGCCAGCCTGGGCTACCAAGTGAGCTCCAGGAAAGGTGCAAAGCTACACAGAGAAACCCTGTCTCGAAAAACCAAAAAAAAAAAAAAAAAAAAAAAAAAAAAAAAAAAAAAAAAAAAGATTATTGGGGTACATAAAAATATACTTTGTGATAACATGAAGAGAGAGAAGCTACACAGGAACATGAGTTTTGAAGTTAAGTTAGTATTGATTCAAACTGGATTGCTACATATTTAGAACATTCACTATAATTCCCACAGTAGCCACAATGGAAACATCTAAATATCCTAGAAGAATGTGGGTAAACTCTCCAGGCCTTACATGAGTTCAATCCATGGTCTCACACGGTGAAAGGGGAGGAGTCTTTTTAAGTTGTCCTCTGACCTCTACAGGTGCACCACGGCACATGCACCCCCTCCTCCTTCCAAATAAATGTCATTTTAAAAGTTAAAAAAATCCTTAATATGTACACCCAAAAATGAGTGAGGAATGAAGACTATTTTAGGGAACCACTGAAGAGGTTTTTAAAATGATGCAAGGAACTGAGAGTGACATCAGGAAATGCAGTTTTGTTCTTATGCACCAATACAACTAAATAAACATTGTGACCAAATTACTTCTCTATGCCTGCCAGCTCTGGTAGCTTAGGAGTCTTTTGACTTCCCATTCACACACACACACACACACACACACACACACACACACACACACACACACCCTTTGCTATAACTCCACTCTCTGCTCCCACCACTCTGTCTTTGAGTTGGGCTGTCCCTGGACAGCTAGCTTGCCTCCTCCTCTTTGCCTAAACTCTCGTTTTTCCTTTAGACTATAGCTCACACTTCTCTGAGGGACACTTTCTGTAGCAGCCCCGTTACAGCCTTCCTAAACACTCAGTATTTCCACCATCATTCTTACTATTTACTGCTAGTTGTAGTGCTTTGATTCAAACACATCCTTACTAGCTTAAAACTTCCCCAGTATGGGACACCTCCACCCTCAACTGATGTTTCCAAGCTCAACCTCTGCATATGTACTCCAAAGATGCATGGAAGAGAAAGAAGAGGAGGACCCTACAAAGAACCATGGTGGTTGGGTGTGGATTTGCATAGGTAGCAGAAGTCTTCTTGAAACAATCAGGTAATGCAGGGCAAGAACTTCAACCTCTGCTGTCTTCAGCCTTTTGGAACTTACATTCAAGTAGTATACTGGGCCTCAAGCCCAGACTCGCCTGCCTTACAGAAAAACCCTCGACTTGTAAGCATGGAAGACAGAGCAAGCCTTCTCACAAGTCCAAATATGTGCCCGTTTCTTTTCTTGGTCTAGTACACGGGTTAATTCAGAAGCTTGCAAACCCACAGCGCAGAGGCAGCCAACTTCTCACTAGCCTTTATGGAAAAGTCCTTCCACATACTTCCTCTTACAGATCTGTGAAACACTAAAACAGAAACAAACAAAAAACCAACCTGAATCAAGGAGCTCTGTGAGAAGCTGCCTAAGAATCATGAACGTTACACAGCCAAGTTCCTCTGCCCTGCCAGAGGCCAGTCCTCTTGCACGGCACAAACATGCAAGAGGAAAGCAAGAGAAAGCAGTAAGGCATGCCTCAGAGCAATTCCATCTGCAGTGTCTGTGAACTTTCTTTCCTTTAACTTCTCAAGCCCTTGTTATCTGTGTATAAAATGGAATGGTGTGACTACTCAAAACACACCCAATACCTGACTCCTTGCCTGGCATTTTTACATTACTGTTTGTCCAGCCTTTAGAGTCCCAAGGTTAGACTTTATGTTATGGGAAGTGCAGAGAGAATGCAACGGACTCAAGTTCACATAAGCAATAACCAAGGAGCCGTCAGGGACTCAAATCCGGGCCACTATTCCTTTGTACCGTCTCTTGCCACCCTCTGCCCAAGCAGCCTATTGTGGGAGCCTTAGAAAGCAATGCATTCAAAGAACAAGCTTTCAATTCTAAGACACAGTTTAAAAATGTTAAGTAATGCTACATCAGAGAAGAAGAACTAGAGCTGACTCAAAAGATTTTAATGGTGAAGAATTACTATCCTCCTAATAGTAGTAATGCTTCTTATACATCACAAATTCTCAATTGTAGTTAATACCACTGAAAAGAAGCAAAGGGACCAAAGAGATACTTCTCCAGAGATAAACCGATGACTAAGACACACATGAAAAGTGTTCATCATTAGCTGTAAGGTTAATGAAAGTCACAACCACAAGGAGGTAGCACTGTAGATACTAGGCTGGCTACATTAAAAGAGCCAATAGCAAGTGTTGGCAAGAAGTCCTCATGCACAGGTAGAGTGGATGCAAAAACACCTGGTCTCTGTGGCAAACAATCTTGCCAGTTCCTTAAAAGATCAAAGGTAGTTACTCAAGAGAATTGAACCTTAAAGATAATTTGTGCATAGGCATTTACAGCAACACTGCTCATAGTAGTCACAAAGTAAAACAATGCATGTGCCCATCAGCTGATCATTTTTACAGTGTGACACATCCATGTACTGGAATAGCCATAAACAAAGAAGTACTGATACATGCTTGTTGCAATATGGAAAAGTCTTGAGCTATGATACCACATGAAAGACATCACAAAAGACCATTTACTGTATTCTATTCATATGAGGTATCAAGGGCAAGAAGTCCATAGGGACAGAAAGATGAGCAGCCCTCTAGGGCTGGAGAGGTAACTGGTGATGCTGTTTGGGGTACTTTTGTTGACTGATGAAATTGTTCTAAAACTGATTTTGGTAATGGATGTTCTATCTGAAAAATCCTAGAAACCATTAAGCCACACACATTACATGTTTAAGTATATGGCATGAATACTCAATAAAACTGGGTCTCTTTGAGTTCAAGACCAGTATGGTCTACATAGTGACTTCCAGGTCAGTCAGAGCTACGTAGTGAGACTCATCTCAAAAATAATAAATAAAAATGAAAACTATAAAGTCTTCTAAATTCACCATAAGTTACACCTGTAACAATAGGTACTTTTTAAAAGTTTACTTTAAACCAAATCTTTTGAAATTAAGAAGTTTGCCCTCAAACATATTATGTAGCAGAGAGTAACTGTGATTTCTCATTTTCCTGCCTCTACCTCCCAAGTACTGGTATTATAGGTATCCACCACCGTGCCTAGTTTTTCTGCGGTACTAAGGATTGCACTCAGGGCTCTGTGCATTCTAGGCAAGCACTCTACTAATTGAGCTACATCTCCAACTCAAAACCAAATTAGATTTCTAATGGTTTTGTAGAAGTGCATCATTATCTCTAAATATCCTTCAGAGACAGCTTACAATTACTTTTAATTTACGGACTTAAACATGAAACAAATAATGCTATCAATTTCAGCAAAAGCATGTCTGGTGATGGATCCATACATGTTATCATCATTCCACTTAAGAAACTTAGAGAAAAGTGGCTGAAGTGATGGCTCAGCGGTTAAGAACCATCTAGAGCCATGGTTGCTATTCTAAGAGAGCCTGGGTTCACTTTCCAGCACTCGTGGTGGCATACAACTGTCTGTAACTCCAGTCCCACGGGATCCATGGGCACTGCGTGTACATGGTGCACCACACATACAGGCAAAACACTCACATATGTCAAATAAAGGGGAGGGGGTGAAGACCTGAGGAATATGGTCAAAGAACATTATATATATGCTGACATGCTGGGGCTGAGGAGATAGGTCAATAAAGTGCTTGCCACATAAACATGAAAACTGGCACTCACAGGAAGAGCCAGGCCATGACTTGTGCTTATAACCCCAGCACTGGGGAAATGGAGACAGGCAGCCAGTCTAGACTAGTCAGCAAGCTCCAGATCCTTGTTTCAAAGAATAAGGTGGGGACCAGATGTCTCAGTGGGTAAAGTCATCTGCTGCCAGGCCTGACTACCTAAGTCAGATTCCCAGGACCAAGATGGTAGGATGGTGGGAGAGCCAACTCCCACAAGCTGAGTCCTTCAGCTCCTAAAACAAAACAAAACAAAACAAAACAAAACAAAACAAAACAAAACAAACAAACAAAAAAAACAACCAGGAACTAGAAAGATGGCTTCTGAGCAACAACCTCAAGGTTAATCTCTGCCCTCCACATACACAAGACAAAACCACAATTACACACATTGAATATGTGCCCACTAAAAAAAGAGAAAGAACTCCAGAATCACTGGAGCTCCCTGCTTCCTTCCCAAGCAGGAAGCCCTGTCTGTGAGTTCCAGATGGGTAGGATTTGCCATTTGCTCACTGTAATATCTACCCTTGGTGGTTAGATTATTCTTTATGACCTGGCACATAAAAAAGGAATGAATAATATCTGCTCATAAATTCATGCTCTAATTAGAATTAGAACTGTTAAAAGGAAAAAAAAAATCAATCTTACTTGATAATACATGTGTGTATATTATGTGTGGGTGCATGTAACTTTTGAAATGTAGATTAAATGAGACTCATTTGGCATTTCAAGCTGCTGGAACACACACAGTAAGGCTAAATTCTGAGAGGGACATGGGTATGCTATCCTGATAGAAGATATGAAACATAACTTACTCAAGTTTGTTCTTGTTTCCTGATCCATGTGTATTCAAAAGATATTTTATTTTATAAAAACTTACACCTGCAAGTAATGGATTGACCATAACAGGGCTTACCCTGGAATACACAGATGCTCTTGGGAGCCCACAAGCCCCTAATATTGTATGCAAAATCTAACATGTGTACTGGCATGTGTATATTTTTGGTGATTGAGTTCATAGTTTAGTCAAATTCTGGTAGACATCTATGACCCAAGAGAGGTTAAATTATTTCTTAGCTAGGAACAGTCACAAAGTGGTTGAAACAAATCTGTACAATAAAATGCTATCCAACAGCTCCATCTATTGGTGAGTAATTATCACCTAGTAGAAATGAGTACAACCACCAACCAGGAGCAAGCTTGTCTCGGGGATGCTCCTGCTGAGACGTTCAGTGTCACTCTAGTGTGAGTTTATTAACAACAGCATCACAGCTTCTTCTTCCCAGGTGTAGACGCAAAAAATTAGGAGGCGGGTGATAAATTCTACTTACAGTACTTCAGCACCAAAAAATTGGGCAGTTATGCTGATAAATGTATATACAGTTCAACATTTGTCAGTCTTAAAATGCTTATTTATAGTGAAATTCATATAAAACCGTTAAAAATTTTTCTATTTACACTTTTTAAAAATGAAAAGTATAGTTTCTTCTGCCACAGCTTGTCAAAATTCGTACCCTCCCATCCCTTACCCTTCACTCAACTTGTGATAGACAGCAATCACAAGACCAAAACAGCACGTAAACAACTGCTCCCTAAAAAAGTAAAAACTTAAAAACATTACATTTAGAACTGTAAGTGAACTTTTTCATACATTTCAAAGGGGCTTAAAGAAAAGTAGTAAAAGTTATTCTCAGAGTCTTATCAGTCCCACATAGGTGTGCAACTTCGGTATCAAGAGAGCATCAGTGAACAGAGTTCATTTTCCTTAACACAACTCAACATTTCCTTTGGGCTAGAAAGGTCTTTTCTTCTGCTTCCCACCAAACCTTCTCTAATCCAGCTTCTTAAAGGGGGGGGAGGGAAGGTGGGAAGACCAGGCCATCCAGCTTCCTAGGACATGTAGGAAAAGGGATTCAGCCTGCTTGGAAACATTTACATTAAATAAATAAGCAAGTGTGGAACACCACAATAAATTAGTATACAACCACAGAGCATATACAAGCTACCCCAAACACTTCCTGGTTAGTGATCTAATGTTTACCCTCCAGCAAGGACTCTCTAATGCCAGAACTTTCCTAGGTATTCATAAACTAACCATGAACTGAGCAAATGTAAAATGTTAACCAAAGCAACACTTCCAGGGATATGCAAAAACAAACACAATTTTAAAAAATGTTCAGATACATCATTTCAAAAATACAAACTCTTCACATTCTCCTTTCTTTTCCTTTTAATATTCTCTGGTGGCATTTGCGCAGTGAAAAGCAGCTGAGAACCACTCATAGGAAAGTCTCTTTCCACTGCCAAACTTGGCACTGCCCAGCTCCAGCAAGGTGCTAGGTCTCCACGGATGTGCATCTTTTCCTCTGCATGCTTTCTTGCTTTCTTTCTTTGTTTTCCTCTCCATTTTTTTTACGTACATTCCTCTGTGAGTTTTATCTTGTTAAAATGCTGCTCCTGCAGCAACATCTCATTGAAACACCGTGTTTCTAGGTCCATAGCCTAAATATGAGCAAAGTGCTTTTTTTAGACAACAAATCATAGGTTTCCCTGGACACTTGGTAACCAAGCAGGCTTTAAAGTGCACTCTGGTGTCTGAATACTAGGACCGTTCAGCAGAGCTCTGAGAGGGGCTGGGCTCAGTTCCATCCTCCGTGCTACTGTCTACATCCTGCTCCATTGCTGTCTCATCGTCATCCAGCTGCTGACTGGTGAAGTTGTTCAGTTCAAGAAGCCCACTGGGCTCCACTACCACGTTGGAGCTGGAGTGACAAGGAATAGCGTACTGGGGAATGGCCTGGAAGAAAAGATGCAGCAGAGTATGTTTATAGTGAAAAAAGGACACGTGAGAATGCCCCCGAACTAAGCATAGAAAACAAAGTTGGCATGGACCAGACAACCTTCACAACAAGCACTGCACTAGATCTCTCACATGGCAGTCTACTGCATCCCGTGGCAATGTTGCATGGAAACTATCACTCTCTTGTTACAAGTGAGCAAATGTGAGGTGAGAGACATCCACAAGGTCACACAGCTGTCAAGGTCAATGCTGGATTCAACCTCAACTTCTGTACAACTCAAAGTGGTCTTTGTACTCCTGTATGGGGCCTCTTCAACAAAGAAGGCTAATGGCCCCTGCCAATTTCGAAGGCAGGCTTTAAAGAATGCTTTCATCTTACCTGAATTTTACCAGTTTTGTTTTCTTTTCTGAGACAGGATCTTACTATGAAGTCCTGGCTGGCTTAAAACCACTATATACCTAAGGCTGGCCTCAAATTCACAGAGATCCACCTGCCTCTCCCTCTCAAGTTCTGGGAATAAAAGCATGCTCCATCACACACAGCCTGAATTATACTTTTGTTCTTCATCTTCAAGATGAATGACTGGTTGCTGACACACAATACATTTTAAGCCTCTTTGGTGGTTCAAAGAGGAAACCAATTTGTTTAGTCATAGCACAATCACCTTTACTGCAGTTAAGTAGTGAAGGTGTTCAAATATATGAGAATGCCAAAAATCTGCTAAAAAAATTACTAGGTGAACACTGGCGGGGCCCCTTGCTAAGTACTTATTGGTGACTTATGGTCCTACCAGATTCTTTTTTCTTCCTAACTTTTTTTGGGGGGGTTGGGGAGGGTATCCCAAGCTGGCCTTGAACAGATTATGTAGCTGAGATGATCTTAAACTTCTGATGCTCCTGCCTCTACCTCCCAAGTGTGGAGATTGCAAGCATGCATTACCATGCCTGGCTATAGATACCTTTTAACAAGGAATATCAGTTATATCACACCTCTGCTCCTAATCCTGGACATGAATGAACTGCATTTTCATTCCTGCTAATACAACGCAGAAAAATAATTTTCAACTAAACCACCCAGATGAGTACGGCAATCTAAGCCCCTAGTTGTCCCAATCCATTTTAGTAAATCAGTAGCAGTTACCATCTGTTGGACAAACCCTGAGGCAGTCACTGTGCTAGATGCTTAATTTTATTAACCCTTACACAGAGTCTACAAACTAGGCATTACTTATTCCCACTACCAATAAGGAAACTGAGACAAGAGTCATCTGAGCAGTCCAGCCCAAAGTAGTAAATGGCAAAACCAGAAACCCATCCCTTTCCCAAAATAGCCTATCTCTTCAGGTAAAAAACCAGCAATCCCAACAAAACCTTTTGTTAAGAAATATGTAATTCACTAAATTCATTGTTACAGATGGAAAAATATTTGAATAATTTAATGGCTACTTTGATTCATCTTAATTATCAAGTATTTAATTATGTCTCATTTGGTTTAACAATGGTTAATTAGTATTCTCTCATAGCTTAACATCATTACAAATGAAAAGCTTATTGTATGAACTTTGAAGCACACAACAGTGGCTCTGTGCCAATTCTAAATTATCCATAGGTCTATAAATGGGAATTCTCAATGAACTAAAATGGGCTGCTGATACTTGGTAAACTATGTACCAGTTTGGAGGAAATAAAAACTGCCAATATCAAGGGAAAAAAACCTTAATATCTTGCATTGAGAGATGGAAATCAAACACAACTCCTAAGGGCTCTAGTCTGGCCTAGTTTTAGTCATCAATCTTAACCTGTAACACAGAATAACTGATGGGTTTTAGAACAAAGAGGATGAACGGAGACGGTAGCCTGCCAGTGAACTGTCCACTGTGGTGACAGCACCTTAACAAGATTATCAAATAACAACTGACACAAGAAGCTGAAACATGTTGATGGTTAATGCCAAGTTAGATGTAAAAGTAGTCAGAAACACATACGGGGAATGTGTTTCTGCAGACATTCCCGTCAGCTCAAGTGGATTATTCTAGGAACCACAAATTCAGATGAGGAACAAGAAATGTTTACAAAGTGTCCCTGAAATTCAGCTGAACAGAAGTGCAAACAGTTATATTCCAGTTTGTCAGATCAAGCAGCCCAAAATGTGAGCCTAGGAAATGACTGGCCTTTTGAGTGAACTAAGTCAACACACTGCAAGTATGATGTGGACATCAAATCAAGCTAATACACAGGCACAGTCCTCATGGTCACACAGTGTGCTATTTGACCACATATACCAAGTTTCTATGATTATTTTCAAAACAAAAAACAACAACAAAACTAAATATAAATTTGTATACCGTAATAGTTTCTAAACCAACTCAAAAATAATCTCTGCATTTTGTTACCACATTGGAGTGACTAGTCCTGTGACACCCCAAAATGTATCAAACCCACAACCTCCCACCTACCCAAGATATCTCATCTTCCTTCTGGTCTTACCTGGATGATAATCTCTGCTGGGCTCTCTTCCGCTTTCTTTTGGCCTATGTTCTGAATGCGCATGAACTGGCCTGCCGCAGGCACTCCCGCTGCTTCCGTCTTTCTGGTCGTTAGGGGAGGGCCAACAGCAGATGGACTGGAACAGGACTCTCTACATTTCGCCATCCCTGCCACCACCACGTGGGTGGAGGGTAAAGCTCCTGCCTCACCGGTGAGCACACTGGTGGCTAGAGCCTTCTTTGGGGGATCCACTACCATATGTTCTACATTTGTATCAATCTGAGCTTCCATCAAAGACATCTGCAAAATGTCTGACACTGCTGTCTTCTCAGAGGCCTGAATGGGAGATATGCTTGTAACTGGTGACGTCAGCTTAGGAACAGAACTGCCACCAGTTATCTTTGTAACTGTGGGAGGCTGGCGCCCCTCAAATGTTATCTTTGTAACAGAGGATCCTTGGGTTATAATTGGCTGCTCCACCTGAAAACAAATTGGGGTTGTGTGTATTATAGCTACATCTCTTTGAGGAAAAACTAATCAAACACTCCAGAAAATATGGTAAAAGAAACATTCGTGCGGTATACTAGGAAGACATTTTGAAGCTCGATGTTTAGTAAGAGGGCTGGATGGGAAGGATCTGTTTTCTTTTAAGGAACCTAGGGAAAGAGGAGGGGTTGAAAGAACCTTTGTTCAGCCAGCCAAGCTTTGAGGCAGTAAAGGAAAAAAAAATCACAGCAGCCCAGTTTTCCTGAGATTTACATCCCGAGATACCTTCAACCCGGTCAAATGATTTCATATAATCTGCTTTTAAAATTAAAAGTGAGTTGAATTTTTTCAATCTTTTCCTTCAAAGTACAATTGTACAAACATATTCTATATATGTGTATATATATATATATGTATATATATATATACACATACACACACACACACACACACATAAGTCCCATCAATTAGTGCTAATGAAAATTTTCTTTTGATTATCCTCTGTTATCTATTTCCTCTGTTATCTAGATGATAAATCTAGAGGGTAAATTCAACATCTAGATGGTAATGATATAAACTAGAAAGGAAGACAGATGGTCAATTACGTTCCTTAAAAGACTGCAGTTCACTTAGCATTATTGCCACAAAAGTAAGCATTTATAAGCACGGAGGTATGGAGCTATCATTTCCATGCACTGCTGATTACTGCTGAAGTGATTTCTTCAGAAACTGCCTAGGAAAGCACACTCTGAGAGTTGTGTTTTCCTCTCTGTCAGTAGGTGGGCTTTCCCCCTAATACCAACACCAGCATTATGAGGATTTTGGGTTCCCCTTGTTTGGAGAAAGCACTGCTGGCTCTGATGACAACCTTAAAAAAACCTCACCTACCCCCAGCCCCCGTGAACAGAGAAGTAACTTTGCAAGCTATCAAATTTCTGTTACCTGGCTTGCCGGCTGTTTCTCTGATGAAGTGGGGAGAGCCATTTGGCTCTGGGGAGTTTGGGGTTGCACGTAGATTTTTGGTTGGTTTGGAGCTTGCTGCAGTTTAGGAAGCTGCTGCGTGGTTTTCACAGCAAGCACCTGTACCACAGTTTGCGGGGGCTGTGCCATTAAGGTAGGAAGCTGCCTGTCTTTGGCCACCACGGGATGCTGTGTGTGCTGTGCATCTGGCTTGGGCTGTGCTTGTTCCTGCTGGAGAGGAGTCAGTTTCTGATGCCTGATGGAGAGCTGGGGCATCTGCGTGAGTTTGTGCTGGAGTTGGTCTGCCTGCAAGTGGATGGTCTGCTTCTGTTTGGTCTGAAAGCACTGCAGAGTTTTCACTTGCAGCTGAGTCTGTTCCAGCTGGGGCTGGCTAAGTTTCTGCTGCTTAGTTGACTGTGACTGAGTCAGGGCAGACCGGTAAAACAGACCTGTCTGAGGATCCAATGTGTCCATCTCTTCAACCTCACCTTCCTCAGTTCCAAGTTCCTCACTGTGTTTGGTAAAAGCAGTATGACTGCTTAATGCCTAAGTAAAAGAGACACAAAGTAAGAATGAAATAAGAAAAAAAAAACATACAGAGTCACATTTTTCCTGAACTGGAAAATATTAGAGATTCATTACAATACTTTTAGAGGAGCTCCCCAGCTCAGGAGTCATGCTGCAGCCTGTGCGTGAGGGACGCTCACCTGTCTAAAGACAGAAGGCAGCAACCGAGGAGAGAGGCATCCAGAGAAAAACCAAGGCTCGGGAAAGCCCGCTTTGGTCACATGCATGCATAATCCCAAAGGTCAGCTGTACTATCTAGGAGATGTGTCCACCCGGATCCCCACAGCAGGCCTCTCTGAGGAGAGGATGTGCCATCAAGGTCTGTGAGTCTCAGAGTCCAGACTCACTAGGCCACAGCTTCCTAGAGACCTATTTCCTGGAAGGGAGTGAGCCAGGGGACAAGTCATTCCTCTTCATGGGAAAAGAGACTGACTGCCTACGGTCAGCTAAGATAGCACTGGGGGAGAAATCATTCCGAGTGACACTGTTAAGACACACCTCTGTGTGTCTTAAGAAAGATCAATGTCAGGACCTACTAGTGAAGAACAGACTAAGATCTGCTACCCACTGAAATCTGAGACAAGTTGCTTTCCTTCAGGACACACAAAAATCCACCTTATCCCTAACTCTCCTGCTCCTATACCACTATGCCACTACTAACTTCAAAACTGGAACCTGCCCTTGGATCAAGGCTTGATACACACACAGTTCTGATTCAACACCTCTTTACTGTCTTTCAGTAGGCCACATACAGTCAGGTTGAACTGCTGGCAGCCAAGTGACAAGGACTGAAGAGAATACTAAGGAGAGACATGGTTGAACCTGATACCCACAATGAAGCTATGTGGCATAAATGTCACTATGGGTTTAAATCATGGTTCTGCCACCTGGAGCAAGTTACATGACTTTGGCTAGTAAGAGGTACGATGATACACCCATCTTTCAGAGTGGCAGTGAAACAAGCCAAATGCTATTTTGTTTTGAAAAATCTTACTAATACCATTAGTAAATCCATCTGTAGTAATAAGAGACACAGAAACAGTGATCAGTTCTAATGTTAGGAGACTCACCTAGACAGCCCAACCCTCCTGAAAAGCTAAGTCTTTAGAATGTCAAAAAAAAAATACTGCCTTCTAATTATTTCCTGGTGTTTAGACCCTCAGTTTAGACTATTCATTCCTCACAGATGGATGAGTTACACATACATCATACAATCTACAATTCAGGTATGTCTCCTTTTTCAAATAGAAAATAAAATTGAACCTGATTTCAGGAATAAAGTGGTTACAGAAGGTAAGAAGAAAAAGAAGAGATACAACCTGTTGCATAATGTGGGTGATTGCTCCGGGGGAAGACGCTGGGATGGACTTGACCACCACTGAAGTCTGTGTTGCAGTCTGTGACTGAGCCACATGTTGGAGCAGGGTCCGCTGGGGCTGGGAAGGCTGTTGGGGCTGGGAGCGATGGCTGACTGAAAACAGAGGAGGTGGTGATGTTTCTCCAGAAACCACAGCAACTACAAGCAGTGATCATTTTAAACATGAGTATGAGCTTGTATCCCACAAGGTGGTACTGCAAACTAAAAGGCAGAAGACCAGAACCCGCCTGTCTAGGAACTGGGCGACCCTAAGAGCCTCTTATGAAACTGTTTCCTCATCTGCAAAATGGCAACAACAGAGCTACTGTACGACAGGGAATGTGTAGAGAGGCACTGTGAAAACGTGCCTTTCAAGTGGCACCCTCTTGTGAACTGTTGGGTTTTCTCCAATGACTCTTAGCCCACTGAGGTCACATTTCCACAACCCCAGACACATCATTAAGGAAAAGAATGCAATCCAAACACTGACATTGCTCCTTTATATGAAGAGAGACTGTTTCACAGCTTTATAGTTCCTGACAATGTCAGAGGACAAAATGATGCTGCACAAGGAATCCTGTCCTACTCTATTCCAACCACTCCTGTGAACTTGAAGCCACTTGTTTTCTATTAAAGCACCAAAACTCAGAGCCTGACTCTGCCTGTGTTTGAATGGGATAATAAAATCTTGCTGTTTTTTCTTACAAGAGACAAATGAAAAAATGGATTGAAAGCAGCCCTTAAATAAATAAAGGGTCAACAGGAAAAACAGGTTGTTCTGCCACACCAGTTTTAGCTCAAATAGACCAGCAAGAGTGAAGCTGTAGGAACCAACCCCATTTCCTCCTCTCTCGTCACAGGGTTCATTCAAACTACCCATGCACATAGGTACCAATCTGTATCATCATTTACCAGCCTCAATTTCTTCTTTCATTTATTTATTTTTATTTTATATGCACTGGTGTTTTGCCATGGGTGTTCAGTCTCCAGGATCTGGAGTTTCAGAGAGTTGTGAGCTGCCATGTGGGTACTGGGAATTGAACCCGGGTCCTCTGGAAGAGCAGTCAGTGCCCTTAACCACTGAGCCATCTCTAGTCCCCTACCAGCCTCAACTTCAAGTTTTAACAGTATAGACAACTTGCTACATCCAAACCCATACAACACCCAAATGCCTTTAGTTACTGGGAAGGAAACCCTTTTATCAAGAATAGGTAAAAAACAAATCTGTAAATGAGCTAAGGGTTTTGAGAGTATGAAAACTCCTCCAATAAGCCATAACTGTAAGGTTATGTAGCTTATCCCTGCTCCATACTGAGAACCAGCTGAATGCTCAAGACTGAGCTCCACCTACAGATCAAAGTATCTGTGTGGAGGTTTAAGGACTAAACTCCAGCTATGACTCCAAGGCTCTTCTCTGTACACATTCACAAATGCAGCGCTTCTCTAACTATAAATATAGCTCTATGTACCATGAGATTACAGACAGGATCACCTGGACTCCTTTTATACTGCACTCTACTACTTCACTGCATTTCACAGTATGCTTTATGTATATTTTAAATTATACGACTTAATATAAAGACCCTATAAAGACCCAGGATTTACATTTAAACAACTACTGAAATCATTTACAACAGGAATAAATGGGAGAAAAATAAATTATGACATTAAACGCAAGAAAGTAAATCAATGAAAATTTTAAATGAAAGCATTATCAAAAATGAATGACATCTGAAAGATAATAATAAATTTCTGATGAAACTGTCAGATTATATAGACAATTATGACACCCATACTAGTTTTCATAATTATTACAGTAAGTTTTTCTTAGATTTACTTATTCATTTAATTCATTTATTTGGGTGTATGTGTGTATGTGCACATCACATATATCTAGGTGCCTATAGGGGCTAAAGGAAGGTATTTGATAACCTGGAGCTTGAGTGACAGGTGATTGTGAACCATCCAGTATGGGTACAGGGAACCAAACTCAGGTCCTCTGGAAAAGCAGCATCCACCCTTAACTGCTGAGCCATTTCTCCAGCCCCAACAGTAAGACATTTTAAATTAAAGAAACAAATTGGACTTAACAAAAGATCAAATAACACTATGTAAAAATAATTCTCCTTCAAGAGCCTATAAGTTTTTTCATCCCAAATGCCACAAGTGTAGGTTACTAAAGTTCAGTGAAACCCAAGAAAACTAACACCCACCACAGAATAGAACAGGGCCTAGAGCAGCTGGCTTTAAAGTCAAAGCAAATGCTTGATAAAGGAGGTCACAGAAAGAACATTTGTGAAACAGATGACACAACCTTAGCTGGCCCACAGGAGCCCCATTAACAGTCATTCATTTCTTTAAACATTCTTCTTTTTGTTCCCCACCAAAGTGCTCATTTTCCCATTACTTTGCAGATAACATTTCCTTCCCTTAGTGGAGCTTACCTTCCCTCTACCAGAGCAGAGCAGAGCGCATCCATTTAAGTAGTTCCCCAAATTAATCATCATCTACCTTTCATTATACTACAAATGGATGCACACCACTTACCTAGAAGGGGAAAAGCAACCTCTGTCCCCTCATCAGTGCGTTCTGAAAAGGATAAGTAAGGGAAGAAATCACAGGTCTTTCATCTATTTACTACTTGCTAGTCTAGGCTACTGGAGAGGCTAACATTCAGTTCCCCAGCATACCAGCCTCTGCACCAACTGGCTTTCTGCTAAGTGTCTGTGAAGTTGACAGCTTTCTGTTATCTTCACTGGAGTTTCTTTCTGGGCAGTTTTAACCATCATTCCTAGTATCTCCTCAATAATGCTAAAGAACTCCCTTTTCTCTATGGTTCTGGAACCTTCAAATACCTGAAACTTGACATTCTCCTTTAATCACTGCTTATACAAACACATGCCAGGAGCTTGCCTCACAGATCTACTCTCTTCACCCCTAGATTATTCACATCCGACAGATCTCAAGCTAATGAAATATCCACAACAGAAAGCAGTATTCCAGGTGTGGCCTCACCTGACTGTAAGACAAAGCATTTTGCTTCTCCATAGGTACCATCCCCAAAATCTCATAAGTATTCTGTTGCTGGACCATAGTTAAATATCTAATCTGCTTTCTGTGTGTGTGTGTGTGTGTGTGTGTGTGTGTGTGTGTGAGAGAGAGAGAGAGAGAGAGAGAGAGGAGAGAGAGAGAGAGAGAGAGAGAGAGAGAGAGAGAGAGAGAGAGAGAGAGAGAGATATGCTGGGGTGGGAGAGAGAAAGAGAGAGAGATTGAGATTAAGGTCAAGGAAACCCCAAAGATGATGTCAATCTGCTCTAAAAACAAACAGGAAAAGAGCTAAAATATAAAGATATGTTCTCCCCCCAAATGAGCATCCCATGAAATCTACCAAGGCAGCACTACCTTAATACTAAGTTTTAAGAGGACACCTACCAGTAGTGATGTATTCAGCAACTAGTTCTGACTCTACCACAGCAATGGATGGACTCTCAGGAGAATGTCTCTTTTCCTGGGTCATCTGAATAGGTACTGCCATTTGACTCAAGTCAATAGTGGGTTGTCTTGGTTTAGATTCCAATTTTTCCTTTACTGCATAAAAAAGTCGGGGAAAAGTTAACTTTTATCATAAACAAATACTAAAACCAGAGTTGTCTATGGGAATAATGAACCAGACCTCTGGGATGCCACATTGGCAGTGACTAACAAAACAATGAACTGAAAACTGCAGACTGCTCAGTATGGTTGCATAGCCTACAACCTGCATAACCATACCCAGAAGCCTATAATAATTCATATTTAATCATACTCAAGTCCCCTATTACTACAGACAGCCAGTCGTTTTTCTTTATATACTCCTCCTGGGATGTCATTTCCTTTGCACTCCAATTGCTGGTATCCTCAGCTCACAACAGCATGATCTGCTCTAGGGCATATCCCAAAATAGCACTTCCCATTGATTAGTTCATTTGACCTACTGAAAATCCAAGGGTCTGGGAATGTTACCCAGAGGTTGATGCTTGTCCAGCATACAAATGGTTGTGAGTTTGACCCCCAGCACAAGGGGAAAATTCATATAGCCTTTACTGAGGGAGGAGGATTGCTGAATTCAATGCTGACCTGGGCTATATCCAGGCCAGTCTGAGCTATAGAGCAAAGACCCTTTCCGTGTGTGTGTGTGTGTGTGTGTGTGTGTGTGTGTGTGTGTGTGTGTGTGTGTGTGTGTGTGTGTGTAATTTAAGATATGACCACAAAAAGTTGTTACAAGTCTTTAATGACTCTTAAAGAATACAACTTAAAGGTTTTCACTGTTAGGAAAAAAAAATAGGTGCTCTGTTCTGTATGTCTAAAATTTCTGATAAAACAGCCTGTAATTAATAGTGGTATATGTATAGATGCATTTTTTTTTTTTTTTTACCATCTTACCACTTCCTCAACAAAATCTCTTCACTCAACATTCCAATCTATATAAATGATTGATGGAAATGGTTGAATCTGTCAAAGACAAGCAGCTGAAAAAAGTGCCCAAGGCTAAAAAAAATATAAGTAGATTTATAATTTATATCAAATGTAAGTATAAAGTATAGCATTCAGTAACTAAGTCCACTAAAAGACTGCTCCCACCAAATACAGAATGTGACAAAGCAGAACAATCATTTTAAACAAAGAAGCCAAATCCCGCTGTGATCCCACAAGCAAAGATGGCCCTGGCCACCATCCTGTCACTGACCAAGTAGGTAACCTTTCTCAATCTCAACTAGCTTCTCTAAAACATGAAAGGGTTAGATGAGATCATCACTACAACCCCTAAAATAGTCCCTAACTGTTGATCTATTATAGCAGAAAACTCAGTATAACTTACATAAGGTTGTCCTAGAAGCTATGAAAGATATTTAGTAACTAGAAACACTGATAGAATTTTATACACAGATGCTCTAGTGGATAACCTACACAAAAATAAATAAATAAATATAAAAATAAGGTGAGAACAAATGAGAATTTTTTTTAAAAAAATGTTTTTTGGAGACAGGGTTTCTCTGTGTAGCTTTGGAGCTTTTCCTGGAACTCACTCTGTAGCCCAGGCTAGCCTCAAACTCACAGAGATCTGCCTGCCTCGGCCTCCCAAGTGCTGGGATTAAAGGCGTGCGCCACCACCGCCTGGCCCACAAACGTGAATGTTTACAAGGCAAATCTTATTCCATTTTATTGTGCAAAATGACTCTGATAGTATCAATGAGGACAACGGGGACCCTTCGATCTGTACTTACAAGTAACAAGCCCACTCTCTTCTGCTGGCAAGAGGACTGTCCATTTTAAATAGAAGTCAGCCCTGTCTACTCGATCTGTCTTCGAATGACAACTCTCCATCTATGCTTCATACTCCTATATACATCTTAAAGAACAATAAACTGTACCAATGATTATAGACAAGTCCAGAGGGGGAGAACTGTACAAAAACTATGCAACAGTGGTGTAGTTTAGCACAACCCATCTCTAGAGAAAACATGCTTCATTCAGTTGAGCATGTGAATTCATACCTGTTGTCTGTTGGAGTTCTAACAGAGCTTTGATTGTTGATGTAGCTGATTGTGATTCACTGGATACATCCTGATATATTATGGTGGGGCTAGTCTCCATTGCAATCTCATGTTCTGACCAATCCTGACGCCGGGAAGCAATTACATGAACTACAGGCTGGGAATCTGTTTTATATTAGTTAAAAAAAAACAAACCCTATAAACAAAGTTTCTCTTAAAATAAAGCAAATTTTTGTTTATCTTTGTATTTAATGTAAACGTCAAACTTGACTTTTCTAAGAAGACTGTAAGCTACCAGAAGGCATACCGTCTCTCACTTCTGAATTCATTTATTCACTCATCACTTATTTTACACTAGACACCTGTGTATCAGGATCCACATTTAATGGACTTCAAGAAACTCACAGAATAATCCAAGAATGCTCAAAAAGCACACAGTTCATTTGAAGAGACAAACAAGTAAAAAGACAAAGTACAATTCAATATGCTAACTGCTGTCTACACAGGTGTGCATCTATTTAGGTGAATGCTTGTTTGTGTTTACTAAAAACAAAATGTTCTAGGAGACTGAGTTTCCCCTAATGCACATGAAAAGGTTTCTATAAATAGCCTGAGTATTTGGGACTATTTGGCTGAATTATTGACAGTAAGAAAAGAGAGGTGGCTGGAGACATGGCTCAGAGGTTAAGAGCACTGGCTATTCTTCCAGAGGTCCTGAGTTCAATTCCTAGCAACCACATGGTGGCTCACAGCTATCTGGAATGAGATCTGGCACCCTCTTCTGGAGTGCAGGCACACATGTAGACAGAACATTGTATACATAATAAATAAATAAATCTTTAAAATAAACAAACAAACAAATAAATAAATAAATAAATAAATAAAAAGAAAAAGAAAAGTGAGACAATCTAGAAACATCATGATGTAACACAAATGTAACAGAGGTCAAAGCCAGGTGAAAGCTTCAACCTTGTTACTAGCAAGTTGATTCTTCAGGTCTTAGCTCTACTGTTTAATAAGAACAAGATCTGTGGGTATAACGCATTGATAGTCTGTGCTGCTTAATGACAGGAATACATTCTGAGAAATACTTTAGGCAATGCTGTCATTGTGACAGCATACTTACTTAGAAGAATTAGCTTGCTATATCTATATACATGCACGCCCTATACAGCACGCCCTATAACTGTCATCACATATTTACAGTCTACTGCAGAGCAAAATAAATATTATAAGGTGCATGATGATATATAAATAATCTTTATAAACTATCAAGGTCAGTAGAAATGTGGTGTTGCGGGGAAGGTAACTGAAAACTGAATTCTAAGACTTTAAGTTGGTTTGAAAATAAATTCCAGCACTAATATAAAGGTTTTTTTTTTTTTTTAATGTTCAAGCTGTAAAGGCACACATGTAAATACAAAATGTATGTCAGATTAAGCAACACATACTTAAGAGTTCTCTATAAAACAAATAGGTTAGAGCACTTTGTCTAACACAGTGCATAAGAAAATAGAAAGGATACAAAGATATGTTCTCTAATGCTCAGATCTAGATACTGTAATGGGGGCAATAAAAATTGATAGACAGCTTCACATCTTCGAGTACACATCAAATGATTAAAATAAGGAAAGAGACTGCTTTTCATTGTGCTGCTTAGTTAAAGCATCAGAAAGGTCTTCCAGTGGCTCAAAAATACAAGAAAAAAGCATGGAGAATCACCCTCTAAAAACATTACATTTTTGAAAGTCAGGAGGCTGTCTAAAAATACTGGATCAAGGGAACAATTCTTCTAATGAAACAATTTTCCTGAAGAAAACAGTAAGCAAGAGGTTTAGAATGTTTAATCACCATTAAACAAGTCATGTGTGGTGGCACAGGCCTGTAAGCCCAGAATATGGGAGGTGAAATAAGAGGAACAGGAGTTTGAGATCAGACTGGACTATATGAGATCCTGTCTTTAAAAAACAAAACAAAACAGACTATCTACTCCCAAAGCAAAAATAAACAAACAAAAACTCCTAAGTTGAAAACAACACACCAAAGACATACAGCTTCTATTAAGATTCCAACCACATGTGAAAGACCGGCTGTTAGCCTATAATACCAAAGGCCATGTGAAGAATACTACAATTTTTCTTCATATATTCTAAGAAGATATGCAAGAAATTTTGTTTGTTTAGAGACAGGGTCTCATGCAGCCAAAATGACCTTAACCTCGTTAACCTCCTGCTTCCACCTCCCAAGTGCTGTGATTTGCAGACGTATACCATCTTGCTGTTAATATAGTGCTGAGGATCAAACCCAGGCCTTCATATATACCACACAAGTACTTTTTTAACTGAGATATATCCCTAGTGTCCCAATATGAAAAATTTTAACTTGAGAACTGATTATACTAGGGAAACATTATTTTATATAATTTAAGCTCTTAAAAACAAGAATGAGGGCTGGAGAGATGGCTCAGAGGTTAAGAGCACTGACTGCTCTTCCAGAGAGGTCCTGAGTTCAATTCCCAGTAACCACATGGTGACTCACAACCATCTGTAATGAGATCTGGTGCCCTCTTCTGGCATGCAGGCATACATGCTATATACATAATAAATAAATAAATAAATCTTTAAAAACAAAAACAAGAATGATGAGTACAAGCCTATGGTGTGGAACAATCTGTATACCGTGAAGATGTGTTACTCTCAACGGTTTAATAAAGAGCTAAATGACTAATAGCTAGGAAGAGGTTAGGTGGGTACAGAAAACTCTGGGAAGAAGGGCAGAGTTGCCAGTGAGATGAAGAGGGAATAAGACATACAATAGAACAGGTAAATGCCATGAGTTATGTGGCAACATGTAGATTGATAAATATAGGTTAATTTAAGTTGTGAGAGCTAGTTAATAACAGGCCTAAGCTATTGGCCGAGCTTTTATAATTAATAAGAAATCTCCATGTGGTTGTTTGGGAGCTGGCAAGTGGGACAGAAAATTCAGCCTACAAATAGCACCCAACATGGGTCCACACACAGCCTGAGAAAGTTTTTTAAAAAATGTTTGAAACACAGTATAAAACATGGCTTCCTGGCAACCGAGCTCTCTTGGGTAGGCTCAGTGCTAGTGATAAACAGGCATGACTCTTTTTAGAGGCCCTGCTACTGAGCACTTGTATGGGGTTTATGAGAAGCAGGCAGTATGCATCCTGTATGATATTGTACTGACTTTAAATTTTTTGATTACTGATGAATGAGTGATAGCTGCTGAGAGACACTAAATTATCAAGGCTGCTGGATTAAACCAACCTATATATTTTAAAAGAGTCTTGACTCCAAAATGGAAGTCAAAAGATATGTTGCTTTGGGGAAGAGGTTATACTTTTATTTCCACAGAAAACAAAAGGCTGTGGATCTGTTCAAAGTTGAAGAAGATCAGGTTTGATTGAGGAAGATCCTCTGAAAATCCTGGCTACAGACATAAAAAAAAAAACAAAAAAACAAAAACAAAACAAAAAAAAAAAAAAACAATTAAAAGAACTACAGAACAGGTGATGTATATTTTACTTACTCAAATATAAAACAAAAATCTTTGGCTGACTTGTGTACAATGCACAGTCTATACTTATATTAATGCAGATATGTATGTTACCTTTAAAAGTTTATGTATTTTCAGAGTAAGGGGACCAGACACCAATAAAAATGAATGGTCTAAGTGATCCGACATCTCAGGGTGCCTCTGTTGCAGTTTCCTCAAGAGGTCTGCATCCAGAACAGCTTCAAGGCTGCTGGAAACGGTCCATCCTCACAGACTACTTACTATAGCCAGGACTTAACCATTACCCTGATTTCTCAGGGTCCCCCAAAGATGCTAGCACCTCTAGCCAACAGGAAGCAGTCTAGAGAAAGTAACATCTACATTCCCAAGAGATGGGTTATGGATGTCTGTCATCATTTAGGGGATGTTGGTTACAAGTTGTTATTGGTCATGGTCAGAAAAAAAAAAAAGCTAAACAAAAGAGTTAAGATTCAAGGATCTCCTTCTGAAGGAAAAAAGGGAGATATAATATAGAAATGAGAGAGAAGGGTTGATTATTGAATATTCTTTAATCAAAAAAGCAACTATTAATCTCAAAATATTTTACATCGGTATGGATTTTGGTTTATTGATGCAAATGTAAAGTTATTTTTGTTATACTATATGTATGTTCCTGCTCTTATTTGGGGTATTGTGCTTATGCAGCTCACTTAAAAATGTATTGTATAATTAAGAGATACAGGTTAGTAGTTAGTCATCTATAATAATCAAACCTGTAGTTATATTAGGTAAGTTTTCAAGGTTAAACAGATATATGTAGATAGATAGATGGTGTTCTTCAAATACTTCAGATACCTACAGAATATGGAATTTAAGATGTTTAATAACCTGAGGCTTTTCATGACACTGAGACATGTCTGCTCCTCACAGCACCAATCTACTTCAGAGAAGATCATGAGCATCGAAGAACCTCCATATGGAGTTTGGCAAACTTTCTTTGTGGCAAAAGCTAGCCATTTGGGCAAGAAACTGACCTTGCTTCAACTGCTGATAGTATGCTGTTCAAACTGGACAAATAGAATACAAAAGAAAGCGACTGCTGAACTTTATCAAGACAAGGTAGGATAGTCCTTCAAAATTTCCTGCTTCTCAGAAAAGTCTGTCACATTCTAGGCCTGTAAGTTGAAGATGGATACCCCAACATTGCAGAGGAAATTTGGGTGACTGTCAAGGCAGCCAGATGTCCCTGTCATTAGGTAAAATTATTTCCTTCTGGGGTCTTTGATGGAGTTAAAGACTAAATAGTTAAACTTATAGTTTTCCTTAGTTATGATAAAAAGTAAATTAGGTATACAACTTTAGATTCACAAAGATACGATATATAATAAAGTATTTTCTCTAAATCTGCCAAATACAAATGGACTGGATATTGTAACTGTAATTCTTACTTGATAACTGGTTTTGTTGTATATAGTTTTACTATGTTAAAGTTAAAACCTTCCTTTTCATAATCAGACAAAAAGGGGTAAATGTTCTGGAACAATCTTTTTGTACACTGTTAAAATATGTTGTTCTCATTGGTTTAATATAGAGCTAAATGACCAATAGCTAGGCAGGAAGAGGTACAGGCAGGACAGCCAGACAGAGAGAACTCTGGGAAGAAGAAGGATAGAGTCACCAGCGAGACAGAGAGGGAGCAACACATACAAGAGGACAGATAAATACCACAAGTTATGTGGCAACATTAGACTAATAAATATGGGTTAATTTTAATTGTAAGAGCTTGTTAGTAACAAGCCTAAGCTATTGGCTGAGCTTTTATAATTAATAAGAAGTCTCCATGTGGTTATTTGGTAGCTGGCAGGTGGGACAGGATAGTATGCCTACAAACCTATAATCTAAGCACCCAGGACGAGCACAGATTGGATGCCATATAATCTGGGCCATATAGTTTTAGATTATCCGGGCCTCTGTCTCAAAAACAAATTCTCATGGATGATATAGGCAAAGAGAGTCTCTGCAACCCAACTCTGAGATACACTAAATATTCAGAATAGGGACTATGTAAAGATAAGGTGGAAAAGGATAACAAATTTCTCTTCAAAAGAGCTAACCAAATAACATCTCTTCAAATAAAACTATCCCAAAGAGACTGGGAGACTGTGCCATCTCTTTCTGTCCATACAGAGCAGCTGACGATCACCAAGTATCTGAAAGCAACCCCAACAGTTATGATAGAAAGTGCAAGTGTGAACCTAGGTGTAAACTCTTCATGGTCTCCCCCTCTTCTACTCTTCTGGCTTAGGCTCAGACTTAGGGGTTATTTGATCGCATGACACTAGGAGTCTGATTTGACTATTACTACCTGTTTCTGCAATATGCATTCAGAGGTGTCCAGCCTTCTGACATCTGAACATGACAATGTGGTCTACAGTGTATTGGCATGTCTAGAACTAGATTTTCATACTTCTCAAGGATAGTGGCCTGCTGCAGATTTTCCTTATAGGTTACTTAACATTTATTTATTGGATGTCTACTACATGTTAGGTATCAGAAATACATACTTTAATATTATATTCAAAGGCAAACCCAAGAATCTCTATGGAAGACTACTTCCTGCCTTTATCATAAATTGTCTCTATCATACTTTCATACTCTCAAGACCTCTCAGTTAGAAGAGAACTTAAAGGTCAATGTTATCATCCACCCTACACGACTCCCACATACAGATATCATCAGAAAACCCAATGCTTTCTAACAGTTCCTTTTCATTTCTGCTTGTACAACTATGATACACAGTTTTCTTACATAAAGTAGAAATAGATCTTCCTGCGATTTCTACAACAGTACTATTGTCTGTCCACATATCCACAAAGGCCAATTCACTTTCATCTATATCACAGACCTCAACATGTCTAACAGTTCCCAGACCACTCCAAGCCAACTCATCCCCACCAATCTTTCCTCACAGAAAATGATTCCCAGATGTCTTACCTCCCTAAGCCATCTCTTCTACGCTAAGTGTTATCTAGAATCCTTCTATGTTACAATATAAACCTTCTCTCTGAAGCACTGCCCCAATGTTCTAGAAAACATCAATTATACAAATTTTTCTACAAAAAGAGCTCTGTAATCAAAAACACTGAGGAACATTTTATATTATATATATTATATATCCTAGTTTTCATCCTTTTTTTGTTGTTGTTGTTTTTGTTTTTTTGAGACAGGATTTCTCTGTGTAGTTTTGGTTCCTGTCCTGGATCTCACTCTGTAGACCAGGCTGGCCTCGAACTCACAGAGATCCACCTGGCTCTGCCTCCCGAGTGCTGGGGTTAAAAGTGTGCACCACCACTGCCCTGCTCCTAGTTTTCAACTTAAACAATATATATTACCAAATAAATTAGCTAATGAAATTCTTCAAAAAGAGTATTTTGCACAACCTGTGTATTTTTTTTTAAATCATCTTCACTCTGACCTCCTAAGATGATGAATCTTCAAGAAAAATGCTGCCAAAAACTGAGTTCTGAATTGAAACAATGTCTTTATGACATTGATTTTCACATTTGCCTCATGCTCAGTTTCTTTAAATCTCTTCTCCTAGTTCTCTGCTGGTTTGCTTAATATAATCTTTATTTAATCCACCTTAAAACCTTTTAAATAGGAAGTGATGGCACATGCCTTTGATCCCAGCACTTAGGAGACATAGGCAGGCAGATCTCTCAGGCCAGCCTGGTTTACAGAATGAGTTCCAGAACAGCCAGGGCTACACAAAGAAACCCTGTCTTGAAACCTCCTCGCAAAATAACAAAACCCCACCCCACCCCTAAAAAAAAGAAAGAAAGAAAAAAAAAAAACTTTTAGAGATAAAGCTGGATATAAATGGAAAAAAAAAATACTTTTTAAAAAAATCTGAAAAATCAATAAGGCTACCCTTTATAAGTAAGAAAGGAAAAAACAGAAGGACCATGTAGGAAGGGGAGAAAAGGCACAGTAGCTTCAGAAAACATATGGTGTGATTTTCATGAGTGACCTAGGAAAATGTCTTTGATCTAACAGTCTTGATTAACTCACTGTCTATCAGGATCCGAGCAACAGTCTAAAGCTCCTCCATAGTTAGGAGAAATTACAGAGGTGGAACAATGGTTTGGAATGAGGCAATTAAAATAAGTTTATAAGCATGAAGCTTAATCATTCCCTGGTTATTATTATCCTTGAGACACTAACAGAGAAAATAATAATAAAAAGTACAAAACAAAGTGATTAACATTAAAAAAGCAATATCAGAAATTATAATACGGTGTGATGGACCCTGCCAGGGTGGCCAAGTCTCAAATCAGGAAGATGACCAAGGCTTTCTACTCTACCTGGGAAGAGACAGTTCAGGAATTAGATATGGGGCCTAGATGTCTCTTTGTGGGGGTGGATATACCAAGAAGGAACCTTAGAAACTACAAATGGAATCAAGGCATTCTCCTGAAATAAAGCACCCTTATTCCAGAGCACATACAGGAAAAACCCTTGAAAATGATGCTAAAATGTGGGTAAGTGATTAATGAGAAACGCTATATTTATGGTCTCAGAGTACCTCCTCCCAAATCACTATTAATCTCATAGAGGAATAGGTTAACTTCACAGAAGAGAAAACTAGAAGCAATCATCCTGAGTGACTATTGTTCACTCATCAATGTGGCACATGGACATTTATGCATCTCCTGATGAAGCCGAGAAACTTTATCTACCTGTGCAATTCCTACTGAATCAAATCAGACAAAACCTAGTTGAAGAAGAGTCTACAAAAGAACTCATCTAAACTCTTCAAATGTCACAGTCAAAGGGGAAAGTGGGGCTTAAGAAGCTATCTAGGCCAAAAGAGAATAAAGAATGATGATGGTATCAGAAGTGATGGTTCACACATTTAATGCCAGTACTTGGGAGGCTGAGGCAAAAAGATCTCCATGAGTTTCAGGCTAGCCTTGGCTACAAAATGAAATCCTATCTCAAAAAACTAAAAAGGAAGGCAAGACGTTTAATCCAAGCACTCAGAAGGAAGAGGCAGGCAGGTATTTTTAGTTTATGGCCAGCCTGGTCTACATAACAAGTTCCAGGCTAGTCAGGGTTACACAGTGACAAGAGGAGGAGGAAAAAGAAAAGGAAGATGATGGCAATATTGTGATAGTTGCATATAATATAGTTGAGTATAATGTGTGACCCTGAGTTGAAATGTGACTAGGAGAAAAGCAATAAAGAACATCACTTATCAATTGGTAGTATGTCTACATGAATTATAAATTAGATAATAATACTATTAATGAAATTACATTTCTTGACTTTGATAATGGTAATTTAGCTGTAAAAAGGACAACCCATAACAAATAGACACCTAAAAATGTAATTTAGAGGTAAAAGAACTTGGTACCTGTAACTACTCTCAACTAAAGGCTACAAACCTTTAAAATTGTACACACATACAATGGGTACAACAGAAAAGAAACTATAGACAAAAGCAATAATGCAAGGCTGTGGGCATTGTTCAGTGGCAGAGTGTATGTTTAGCCATGTATAAGGCTACAGGTTTCATCCTCAGAACCAAAAATACAATACAAAAATAAAACCAGAGCTGGAGAGATGGCTCAGTGGTTAAGAACACTGGCTGCTCTTTCAGAGGATCTGGGTTTGATTCCCAGCAGCCACATGGAAGCTCACAACTGTTTGTAACACTAGTCCCTGAAGATCTGATGCCCTCTCAGCCCCTTCCAGAACCAGGCAGGCACACTGGTGCACAAACATACATGAAGGCAAAACACTCATACACATAAAGAATCAAATTTAAAAAAAATGAAACCACCAATTGAGCAAACAGAATAAAATATAAGCAAACAGGAATGACTGCTAATAAGAGTCACATACTGTAAACAGTTTACATACTGATTTACAATCAGCAGAAAGATAAAATATTTGTAAAATATTACTATCCCTGATAGCAGGCTGAGGAAACTATCCACTTTCTGAAGTAAGTACTATATTGTTAACCGAAATCAACAGCTTATTTTTTAAATTAACAAGCTTTCAAAGACCATTTTAAATTCTACTTGCTTTGTGAATGAATGTTACTCATTTTCTTGGAATATGGACTTTTAGCCTTTGGCATAATTTTGTTCACTCTTAATGAAAATTTTTATGCTGCAATTGAGTATGAATTTTTTTAAAATCCCCTAGTCTGAATTTTAAGCTCCTACAGCACAACAATTAGCCAGGTGTGGTGGTGCACACCTGTAATCCCAGCACTTGGAAGATAAAGGAAGCAGGATCAGAAGTTCAAGATTATTCACGGCTAGAGTTGGAAGCCAGATTGGGCTTTATAAAACTCTATCTTTAAAGGGGGGGGGGGGAAGGGCAAGAACTGTATTTTACTCAACCTTTATAGGGCCTACCTAACACAATTCTTACTACATAGTTCAAACCGACAAATAATTGTCAACAAATAACATGCAGCAATGTAAACTGTAAAATGAATGTGAAAGCATCATTGAAGATTAAAAATAATGTGTATAATATGAAAAAAATGTGTTTTCTAACAATGCTTAAAAAAAAAAGCAGCATGCCACTAAGGCTACTATAGAAGCAGCAAGGAGAAGGAAGAGGGAAGAGAAGAACAAGGAATAGGGGGAAAGAAGACCATTTGTGTTTAGATGCATCAGAGTGCATAAGCACAGACATAAACATAAGCTAAAGACTCTAATCCAAAATGCTCCATGATCTGAAACTTTCTAAGCAAAGTGACACTACTAGCAGAAAATCCTACACCTGACCTCACATGACAGTCACAGTCAGAACACAGGTGCAGGGAAAACAAAACAAAAACAAAAAAACCTTACCTCAGACTAAGTGTATAAGGTTTATATGAAACATATATGAATGTCATGTTTAGGCTTGGATCCCATCTGTAAAGTCTCTCTCCCTCTCTCCACCGCCCTCTCTTTCACACACACACACCCCCACATGCACACACAAACACTAACACACATATACAAAATCTGAAATCAAGACACTTCTCATCCCAAGTATTTCAGACAGGATCCTCAGCTTGTAGCACCCAATAAGGGCAGTCAGGATAATTGAGTAACATGAATAGAGGACAATGTCTCAGAGCTTCAGAGTAGACCCTGAGTGTGTATTGTAAGAGACTTCCTAGTAAAATGTCATAATGACAACAGTATTGAAAACTATCTCCTGCTGTGGCGCTCACCTTCTAATAAATGGAATAACTACAGATTACCATTTGGAATACTTTTCAGAGTTAAAGGCAATGTTCTTCATAATTAGGCAGGACAGCAAACATAAACTAAGACTCCATACACACCGGGATGTACAGCCACCCACTTACAGCTCACCTCTGGCCACCTTGACTCTTTCTCAAATTTTAGCAATCATCAATTTTAAAAACACATTCCTTTTCTTGTATACTTGTACTTCCCCCAAACCAAAGAGGAAAAACACAAAAGTTACCATCTAGAAACTACAGTTGTGCCCAGCTCAACACTACTTACCTGATTAAAAACCATCATCTAAAATCTATCAATGATTTGATGAACATATGACACAAGGTAAGAATGGTAATCTGTATCAAAAATAAAATCTCAGCTCAATTACTAAACAGGAAAAAAAAAAATCAAATCAAATCAAAAGAACTACCAGCATACAAGTTTGGTTTGGAATCCCTAGAAGTAATGGCTGCTTCAGAACTGAGGCATGATGTCATCAGTATTTGCGTGATCAGAAGTACAGTAATTCTTACCTTGGGAACTCTGGGAGGACTCCGTGGAAGAGGAACTACTATCTGTGTAACCCTGGGGTTCTTCTTTTCCTTCCTGAGCAGATGAATTACCGGCCTCTGCTACCCTAGATGCTTGCTGTAACGTTTCCGTTACCAGTTGCCTTGTTTGTTCACTAACAACTGTAGCTTGAAATGTCACTGGTTTGGGTTTAATGAGAACCTAGAAGAAAATCAGAAATATGCCCAGATGAAATTTCAGAGTGCCATTTAAATGCTAAACTAGCCAGGCATGGTGGTTTATGCCTATAACCCCAGCACTTGGGAGAGGCTGAAAGTTTACCTCGACTTCAAAGACACCTTTGGCTAGAATGAAATCTTGTCCCAAAAAGAAACAAACAACAACAAAAGCTAAACTTAGAGGTAATTTTCCAGGCACAGAAATTACCATTATGTATATTTATTATTAGGCTTTTGGCCCAGTATTGCTTACCAAAGACTAATTTAATCCACAGATGAACTAGAGCTAAGCTATGTACAATAATTTAAATGGGACATGCCAAACTACTACAGTTATGATTCGTCCTTCTTGTTTTTTAATGTGCCTGTGTATGCATATGGTGCCTCAGAGGCCAGAAGAGGGTTTTGAATCCTCTTCAGCTGGAGTTAAAAATGGTTGTGACCTTCCCAATGTGGGTACATGGAATGAAACTCTGGTCTTCTGGAGGAAAGAAAAGGGAAGAAAATTTCTACCTGAGAATTTTAAATATTCAAAAGCCAAGAGAAGTTAGCATATCTTACAGCATACCTGTGTTTTCCCTTGTTGTCCATAGACAATTTTTGTTGGGATGATTTTAGCTGCCGGCTGGACTGTGGAACCTATTCCTTTGGGCTGTGTTACAATCATTTTGGTGATGGGTCTTGTAGCAGTAATGATTGCTGGCTTTGCTCCAGTTGGCACTGTCTGAAGAGTCTTTTCTCCCTAAATTGAAGTCAATCATTATTTAAGATATTTATATGCAGTTAAATGATTAAAAAAACAAACAACAGTCCACTTACTGAAAAAGCACAGAAAGATTTTGCCAGGATGGGAAAAGGACTATAGATTATGCAACAAAGTACACGATTTCTTAAGTGATTAAAAAAATTCTGGACTTAGTTGAAATAATATTACAAGTCATCTGACCAACTTTCTAGCCTAAAAAACGAAATTATTTCTGTTGGTTAAGTTTTTTAAAATGACCACATCTAAGAATATTTAAGAACTTTTACTATCCCATTCATAGAATACGTATGTATATTAAAACAAATGTCTGGAAGAACATATATTAAAATGTTAACAATTGTTATGTCTGAAAGCTGAAATTATAGGTCATCTCCCACACTCATTTTCACTTTTTAATATATCTGAAGTCAATATTTACGTAATAAAAAACTGTGCAGAATATCAGCAGATAAACATACACATACAAAATAAGTCGAGCATATATGAAATTATAAAGGTATACAGCAGAATGTCTATAAAAAGAAGTATGGGGAAGATGAAAAGAGCAAAGAATTAACATTCTTTCTAAGGTTACAGGAAGAAAGGGGAAAAACATAAAGCATTTCTCATGGTTTACTAGTATGTTACTAATATCACTTTAGTCAATTACAGATTCAAGCCTTTCACCATTTTCTGAATTTTCACCTGCTTTATTTTGTTTGTCTGTCTCTCTCCCTCTGTGTGTGTGTGTGTGTGTGTGTGTGTGTATGTGTGTTGCTAGAAATCGAACCCAAGGCTTCATACATGCTAGGTAAATGCTCTACCACTAATCCATATCCTCGCCCTTTGTTTTTTTCTGAAGTACCGTTTTCTGATCATAGTTTTAATCTCAGCATAGTTCTATTTGAATTTAACTGAATTAAATTCAAATATAGAATTTTATCAATAATTTTAAATTAAAATTCATAAAATTAAGAGTTAGCAGTTTTCACATTAGCGATTTTCTTAATTTTTAGCTATCATCATCATAGATGTGTAGCTTTCAAACTGAGCAGTTGGTAAACTGAAAGCAACCAGGTGAGCTGTCAAAAAAGCAACCATTGAGAATTCATATCTAAATCTGAGCCTAAAGATTATAAACCTAACTATCAGCTACAATTATCAAAAGAAACAAGTGTTTCCAATCAGGTGGTTATTTCATCTCTCACATACTGTTTGCAGCAGTGTTCCCAGAAAGAGTTCTGATTTGTCTTCCAACAGCCACCAGTTTGCAAGTATGCGGCATGCTGACCTGTAAATGGCTTGACAGCCTCTCCAAGTACTGTGACCCAAACAAAACCAGGATGTCATATGAGAAAGTTCCTCTCCTGTGTAGTAGGCCTGCATGGATGCAGGTGGGGAGTGTAAACACGTGTTCTGTGTGCTGATAACAATGGTCCCATAGATATATCTATTCGGTTTACTAGCATTGCCTGCCAAACTGCTGTTCAAGTATCTACTAGACAAAATTCGCACTTGACTCTTAGATCTCTCGTAGCAGATAACATACCCTTTGAGGGGGGCGGGGTTCCAAGACAGGGTTTCTCTGGGTAACAACTCTGGCTGTCCTGGAACTTGCTTTGCAGACCAGGTTGGCCTGGAACTCACAGAGATCCACCTGCCTCTGCCTCTCAAGTGCTGGGATTACAGGTGTGAGCTACCACCACACAGCTATAAATCCAAGTACTACAGAATCCTGGCTTTCCTGTTGAATTGTTATGTAAAATCAAAAGAGCCCTAATGTGGACCACTTTCAGCATTATAAAAGACTGTGATACATAAGCTTTTATAATCTACTTATATGAAAGATCTCTGTCTTCTAGTGAGGTCAGAAAAGTAGCCTGAGTGCTTAAATACCAAGAACAGTAAGAAACCAATGACAGAACTTCTCATGTGTTGTTAGACACTGTTCTAAGCACTTTCAAAACACCCACCATCACCCCCAATGTAAACATGAAGAAATAAAAGATTACAGTGGTTAAATAAGCCACCCAAGGTCAAATAAAATAGTAAGACACAAAGCCTAAATGTGTCTAACTCCAGCCTCTTCACAATTGCCTTTAGAGCATAAAATGAGGGAAATGGAGGGGGGAATAAGCAACAAACCTTAAGTAACAAACCCCAATCTATCAATTTTATCTTAAACTCAAATATTTCTTTGTCTAGCCTAAACCAAATGCTTATCTACTACTGGCCATAAGCAAAAATAAAACTGTTGCAAGTCTTCCTGCGCTAAGCCACTGGAATTCTCCATCAGAATGAAACTAAGCACTCAAGCCATTGTCACAAGCCACCTTGCTATGATCAGCTGTGAGCAACATGCTTTCAGATTACTGTGAAAAATGTCATCAGTTGATGATGGATAAAGGTTATTCTATCACAGCACTAGAGAATCAAGCCGTTCCATCCACTATGGGGTTCTGATGTTCTTTAAAAAAAAAAATGTTTGTAGGGCTGGAGAGATGGCTCAGAGGTTAAGAGCAGTGACTGCTCTTCCAGAGGTCCTGAGTTCAATTCCCAGCACCCACATGGTGGCTCACAACCATCTGTAATGAGATCTGGCGCCCTCTTCTGTGTACATAATAAATAAATAAATCTTTTTAAAAAAAAAAAGGTGTGAGTGCCACCATTAAAAAAAAAATGTTTGTATAGATGGCTTAGTGGAGGGCTGGAGAGATGGCTCAGAAGTTAAGAGCACTGGCTGCTCTTCCAGAAGACCCAGGTTCAATTCCCAGCAACCACATGGCAGCTCACAACTGTCTGTAACTTTGGTTCCAAGGGATCCAGCACCCTCACACAGACATACATGTAGGCAAAACATCAATGCACATAAAATAAATAAATTATTTTTAAAAAATGCTTAGTGGATTACTTAGTGCGTTCAAGGTCTTACTTACTCCAGCATTTAGCAATGTTGTGACAACGTTTTTGCCAGGGAGGCCTTGAATGGTCGTTCCTTTTCCTGTAGTCTTTTGTACAACAATCACATTGGGCTTGGAAGTCATTGGGATTGTAGTGATTTTGGTAGTCGTTCCTTAGAGAAGTGGGAAGAAAAGGAGGCCTGAGTTAAGGACTAGTGATACTTGGTTGATCCTGTTTATGATGTATACAAGTAATATGTTTAAACAATGTCACCTTAAGGTGACGTGAATGTGGTCCTAAGGACAAAAAAGAAGGCTTGGAATAGTAAATTCTGAATCACCCCAGAATGATAAATATTAAGAATGTACTTTTTAAAAAAAATTATTATTAAGGTTTTTGAGACAGGGTTTCCAGCTGGCCTGGAATTCACTATGTAGACCAGGCTGACCTAGAACCCAGAGAGATCTGCCTGCTTCTAACTCCGCGTCCCAAGTGCTGGGATTAAAGGCATGTACCACCATACCCAGCAAGAAGTGAGTCTTAAAGTAATCCTCTTTTGAAAATCTGAGGACCTACACACCAAATTCCAAATCTAAAAATATCACTGTCCATTTCCCTATCAACACTCTTTCCTAAAAATAAACAAAAATCTTATGACATGTGTTTCCCTCAAATCTAATTATTAAATTTATGTGGTCAGCATGACAGAAAAGCTCTTCAAAATAGGAACATTAAAGGCAAACATCAAGATTCACTAAACTGTAGAAAAAATTTACAAAAAGATGTAAAAAAAAGACAGTTGTACGAGGTAGTGAACGTGTGTAATCCCAGCATTTGAGAGGTCCAGGCAGGAGGGCTGTGAGTTCTAAACCAGCTTGTACTGTAGAGTGAGAGCCTAACCTTAGAAAACCAAACTGAATTTAAAAAAAAAAAGTGAACACAGATGTGTAGCCCAAGTGGCAGTCAATATGTGCTTCTGAGTGTGCACAACTCTAGAGACTGCAAGGAAGAAGTCGACTGACAGGGTAAAATTGTTTTCAGTCATTAAGATCTACTTCCTTATAATGTAAATGAGGTAATTCAGTCTGAGAGAAAAAGGCATCTCATTCTCTCCCTCAAGTTTGGATCCTGGATGCATGAAAATAAGGGGCTGTGAGGGTGAACAGGTGTTAAGAAAGGCAGAGGGAAGAACAAAAGGTCACATGGGACATCAAAGTGCAAAGGGGGCTACTACTGGGAGTAAGAGGGACAGGGATGGGACACAAGAGGGTAAAGAAACACAAGTAATTTTTGTTTGAAAATGGCGTAATGAAACCTAATTTTCTATAAGATAGATAAAAGATCTACTTTCTAAGTGTATAAATCTACTGACAAAAACATATAGTGGCCTTTCCTCTACAGTCTGCTTCTCTCCCATCTATCAAATCTATCTACTACCAAATTTATGCTCTATATTCTAATTGTCCAAGTTAGAAGAGCTGGTACAAGCCTTGGATTCCTGCCTTGTCTTGACTCCCTGTACCTGACAACATGTGACCTTTTCTTGTCACTGATGGCTCGGTGTTTAGCACAGAGGGTGGCAATTACTTTGAAATTGTTTATTACATATATGAATGATTTCAGTATATCAGTAACATATCTTCTTTAAAAAATGAATATAATTCATGCCACTGAATTGTGAACTTAAAAATGGTTACAAATGCAAATATTATGTTCATTTAAAAAAATAAGGTGGCCGGGCGTTGGTGGCGCACGCCTTTAATCCCAGCACTCGGGAGGCAGAGCCAGGCGGATCTCTGTGAGTTCGAGGCCAGCCTGGGCTACCAAGTGAGTTCCAGGAAAGGCGCAAAGCTACACAGAGAAACCCTGTCTCGAAAAAACAAAAAAAAAAAAAAAAAAAAAAAAAAAAAAATAAGGTGGAATGTAATCACCATACATTATATGTGCATATGAAATAGAAGACAGCGATGTTCTAAAATAGAAAGTGGTGATGTCATGGGCCTATGAGGATGCTGGACTAAAGTCTATCAAACTGTGCAAACAGGCAAATTGTATACTATGTGAATTATTTGTCAATAAAGATTTTATAAAACGTAAAAAAAATAAATACAAACAAACAAACGAACAGATAAATAATGGTGTCCATGCAAGTGCAGTCAGCACTGCTCTCCTCTTCCTCCCTGCTTCTCCGTCTCAAGCTTCTCTGTCATACAGTTTTGATAGTCCATACCAAACCCCATCTCCTAAGTGAAACCTTTTACATCAAGAATCTGAAACAGCTTAAATTGATTTTAAAGAGTATTCCCAATCCCCACTACATCTAGTTTCAACTTTCACTCTTGAACGTCACAATCTCCATGTGGGCTCACAGGATGGCACAGCAGGCAAAGTCACTTGCCCACCATGCCTTGATGACTAATTCAATCCTTAGGCCACATAGGGTAGAAGGAGAGAACCAACTCATGCAAGTTGTCCTCTGATCTCAGCAGCCCATCCTTCAAAACAAATATTAAAACCAATAAACAAAAATAGCAGCTTACACTGGTTCAGGCCCTTAATCTACCAATTTAACAATATTAGTTCCTCCTGTTCACAGGCAACATAAACTGACAGCAAACTATGAGGCTTCCCACTACTTATGTTTAAGATAAAACTTGCTTAGCAACTGGATTTATTTATATGTACTAAAATATCTACCCCTTCCATTATAAAGGTTTATCAATTTAGGAGACAGTCATAAATAAAGTCTACCAGTTTAATGAATGGGGATTGGGGGAGTCAATAATTCAAAATGGGAGAAAAAGGACTAACAGGAAATAATAAGTATAACATTATATTAATAAACTGGAACACCATCCTTTTCTAGAATGACTAGTACTAAATGCATGAAATTCCAGTGTGCATGTTTCACCTAAAGAGAACTCTATGCAAAGCTAGGCTTTCATAGTAGTGGATTTATAGTTTCCACAATACAACGGAACCTGCAGAAGCTAGTTAGCATTCTTGTTTTTCTTTAGTTGGGTTTTTAAACTTTGTTTTCTTTTGTAGTTCCAGGAATCAAGCCCAGGACCTTGCTCATACTAGGCAACTGTTCTACCTCTGAGCTTCATCTGTAGTCCATTTAGCATTCTCTCCTCACCCCCTCAACACCCCTATCCCCACCCCCATCCCCCAGTTTTTGAAGACAGGATTTCTCTGTGTAGCCTTGGCTATCCTGAAACTCACTCTATAGACCAGGCTAACCTTGAACTCAGATCTGCCTGCCTCTGCCTCCTAAGTGCGGGGAATTAAAGGGTGTGTGCCACCACACCTGCCTTCTGTGGATATTTTAAGTGAAGCACATAAATCTTTTATTATGTGCACTGGTGTTTTACCTGCATGTATGTCTGTGTGAGAGAGTTGGGTCACCTTGGAAATAGTTACAGACAGTGAGAGTTGCCATTGTGGGTGCTGGGAATTGAAACTGGGTCCTCTGAAGAGCAGCCAGTGCTCTTAATCAATGAGCCATCTCTCCAGCCCCAAATCTTTTTGTTGTTTTTGTTTTTTAAGACAGGATTTCTCTGTATTACAATGAGGCTATCCTGGAATTCTGTAGACCAGGCTGGCCTCAAACTCAAATAGATTCACCTGCCTCTGCCTCCTGAGTGCCGGGATTAAAGGTGTGCACCACAACCTCCCGACCCATTTAGCATTTTTTTAGGGCACATACTGAATCCTGTGTACACGTTTATGTATCACAGTACCCCAGATAGAATCTGGCATTTCAGAGAACCTACCAACAGACACTATACTTAAAAAGGGTAAAATAATAAATAAATAAAATTGAACCAAGTAACAATCACATTTGGATCACAATGGGCTCTCTGATGATGAATTCCAAAGATTCTTTTCTTTTTTTGGAGGTGGGGGGGTAGCAGGGGATGCTTGTAAACCACAGAGAAAAAAGAACTGCAAATTCAAAGACAGCTTAGGCTATACAGCTGGTGTGAGGCCAGCTTGAAATATATGAGATCCTGTCTCCAACAGTAACAACAAATTGTGAAAAAAATCAAAACGATTATAGCCAGGTTTGGTGGTGTGTTACAAGAGCCTGATTCAAAATATAACGCTGAATGGGGTGGGGAGAGGAGTACTGAGGAGTGCTTCTCACTGGCAAGGTGTTTGCTGGGCATCCCAAGGGGGGTGGGGTATGTGTGTGAATACTATGGTACGCTGACTTAACAAATTTATTGGCTTAGATACTACTATCCATAGATTCTTAAATCACTCTATCTTGATTTCTTTGTAATGTTTTATGCTGCTTTGCCCAAAGAATAATTCAATAAATAAACAAAAAGTATACAAACAGCAGCTCCTTGCTAGACATTGAAAGATTATGAGTCACAAGCAAGTCTTGCCCCAGGTCCTCAAAATGCCCTTAAAGTTAAGACAATTAATTCATCTCTGAAGGAACCAAACTTCTGCATAAAATGAGTATATTTCTACAATCAAAATTCAACAATATTCACTACATATGTGTGTGTATGAAAGTTATCTGATATATATGCATATAAATAACATAGTTTCCATTTGTTCCATCTAATAAAAATAAAAATACAACTTTTCTAGAAAGTACTATGGAAAAATTAATCTGCCTTCTAATGTGTTATACAAAGGAAGCAAGAGCTTCGCAAAAAATATATATATTCACCACAAGATTATTTATAATAACCAATAAGAAAAAAATCTAAAAGCCAAAAACCCCATGTCTGTAAACAATTAAATCACTCAACAGTAAGAATATGATTAAATTATGGTACACAGGGAAATATTACATAACCACTGGGTGATTAAAATACATTTACCGATATGGGAAAATATCTAAACTGTTAATAAAAAAATAAAATTTTAAATTATAATATAAACATTTACACAAAACATTATGAAATCTTTATGTTGCTTGCAGCTTTCTAAATTTCCCAACAATGAGAGGAAAAATTTTTTGTTTTTGTTTTAAAGTCTTCTATTCTTACAGCTGAATGTCTGAGAATGTTTTAGCAAAAATAGTTCTTTTGTGTGGGGAAGAGAAAAATCAATCCACCACCTGCTCACAGATGAAGGTGGAAAATTATCTAAATTTGTTCAACCAGGCTACCAGCTGGTGATAAGTAGATTTTTAAAATTACTATACTATGATCTCAATGTTATAGGAGAGCAAGAATATAAAGAAAAGAAAAGCACTATTTTTTTTAAAATAAAGATTGGGAAATGGGAGCCAGAAAGATGGCTCAGTAGGTAAAAGTATTTGACACCAAATTAAACTGTTTTAACTCTATGTCAATATATCCTAGAGTGTTAGAAAGCTGGAGAATTCTAATAATTCTACTCATGTAGAACCACTCATTCACTTGAAATAGCAACTAACCTTGAGCAGTTTCATCTTTAATACAAAAGTGAGTGCATGTGTGTGTGTGTGTGTGTGTGTGTGTGAGAGAGAGAGAGAGAGAGAGAGAGAGAGAGAGAGAGAGAGAGAGAGAGAGAATACATAGATATTAGATCAAACCTCTGCTTCTAGGATTATGTACTGACACGACTCTAATCTAGTACAGAACAGCTACACCATAAATAAGGTCCCAAAAGAGACCTCATGATATCTAAACATACCTGCAAGCTATACAGTACTATGAACTCAGATACATGTAAAAATCTGTTCAAGGTCTTAAAAAGCTACCTTCCAATGAAGTCAACTTTCTGAAATGTGTTTGAGCAAGAGCTTTAGACTATTTAAAGATACTATCAAATGATAAATTAGAGTATTAACTGTGTTCCTTATATATCCACTTAAAAGCTACAGCACAATGATCCTTCCCTTCTCGTCTCACCCTCCTCAGGTTGGCAAGCACTGGGTTTTCTCACTTACACTTAAGAGTGGAGCCAAAATTAACAGCTTTGAATACAGAGCTTTATGCCAACACCATGCTCTGTTCTGCTTTTTTCCATTCTCTGAGTTATCAGCAACATCAAATACTGCCAGAAACTTTATTCCTTTCATTTTAAAAATGTTAGAACAACTCACCCGGGGCAGACAAAACATGACTAGTCTACAAAAATAGTAGACAGAGAAAATCCACAAAGCTTGCTTAGTCAGATCATTTACATAATTTTAATTAAAAATAATAATCAATGAAAACAAATGCCACATTAACATTCTACTTCAGAATCTGCAACCCAAATACTGTAAAGATTAACGAGCCAATAAAAACCAGGTACTGTTCCAACATACCAATAAATAGGCAGAGAGCTGGTTTTACTATCTCAGTAATATTTTTAAAAAGTAAACATCACAAATGGTGAAAAACAAAGATATTCAAATATTTTATGTTTAATAGCTAAAATGACATTAGTAACTGAAAATCCGAACTATGTTCCTGAAACATATTCAGATGCAAATACAGGTTCTTCCATGATCCTTTTTGCAAACATGGGACAGCTTCATGTTACCTCTAAATCCTCATGTGTCCATTTGTAAAGTTGGCACGATACCTCAAGTTATATAGTCTAAAAGGGCTGACAAATGTGAGACTATTTTTTAAATGAAAAATCCCTATGCAAACATAAACCATAATTTTGCACTGTGACTTAAAACTAAATGCTCTTTCAACTTTAGACTTACCAAAAGCTGTGTTTAATCATTACATTATAAGGACTGAAAACAAAGTGTCAAATTTTGAAGCAAAACCTGGTGTTTAATAGAGTCCTGCTGTAGAGAAACTTGGCTTTTCTTCTAACCAAAAATCACCATGCTTTTAACATATTCTAGACATACCTACCAGAAACAATATTACTGCTAATTATCTTGCCTCCCAAGGTAGCTAATGATTTGGGTACTACAGTAATGATGCTACCACTGGTAGTTTTCACATAGGTTGCAGCTCCAGGGGTTGTGGCTACTCGACCTAAGGATGGGCTCACTGTTGGCCGGGTGTAGGTTGCCTGAGTACCTATAAGAAGAAAAGCAGTGAAAAGAAAATTTATCAAAAATTTTTAACTTATAAAAAGAATGATAATTGTACAATTTTACTATAGTTCAATGTCATATATATCACTTTAACTTGAAAATGGAATTGTAAGGCGTCAAGACATTCATTTACAACTTTACAGCCAGTTTTCAATGTGTATAGCAAAAACCAATGCCAAGTTGATTCAAATTAATTTTACATGTAAAACTTTGTGATGTGTTGCAGCATCAAATTACCAGCCCAAGAAAAGGTAGGCCCTGCTCCCCCTTCTCCTGCTATCTTGATGCCAGAGCACTGTAGGCGTCTCTGTTACAGCTACTTAAGGTCCCTGTGTCTGGCTGATACTGGCCCAAAGCAAAAGTTTGTGTCACCATTCAGCAAATAAGGCAATATTTATTTAAAATTTTATAACTTTTCTGTTTTTTACCTGCTACTCTCTAAAGAGATTTCCATCTTTTTTTGTTTGTTTATTTTTTGTTTTTTTAGAGACAGGGTTTCTCTGTGTAGCTTTGGTGCCTGTCCTGGATCTCGCTCTGTAGACCAGGCTGGCCTCGAACTCACAGAGATCCGCCTGGCTGTGCCTCCAGAGTGCTGGGATTAAAGGTGTGTGCCACCACCGCCCAGTGAAATTTCCATCTTTTAAAGGATCATCCTATCATTTTACTAGAGATATAGTTGAAACTGCCAAGAATTGCCAGGAACAGTTTTTAGACTAAAATTATCTCTATTTACATAATTCCTCAACTTTAACTGACTTATTAGGAAATCTATCTTTCCATCTCTCTCAAAAGATTTTATACCCTTTCCTACTATTTCTATGACTTTTCTCTTTCACAAAGGATTAAAAACTAATCAGATGAGTCTTTTGCAGTTTCTTATAAACCCAGTAACTCAGAAAGACTAGTCCTATAAGAAAAATCAGCCTCAGGAAAAATTAAGAGGAAACGGAGAAAAGACTAAGATGGCATTTGCTTAAACTGAAGTGAGATTCCGAGAACACTGTAACAGACATTTTCAAAATACCCGACCTCAGAAAAAAATACCTTTAGGTTAGGAAGTCACTTACTTTAAAAACTTATAACCACTATAAGCATAAGAGGAACATTAAGAAGAATTAGTCTGATCACAGAATATATCTGAACCAGAAAAAAAGTCTAGTGCAAAGTAAAGTACATAGTACAGGGGTATAAAGTTTGAATGCTTTGAATTTTAACAAAAACAAAAACTTCTACTTAAAAAATAAAAAAAGAAAGGAAGAAACACTGTTGCACTGTAAACACAGAAACATGACCCAGTATTGCTATGGGTCTGGCTTTTATGTAGGTTCTAGGGATTTGAACTCAGGTCCTTACACTTGCATTTTAACAAGTGCTTTTACACACTGAGCTATCTCCTTAGCTCCTGACTGGATATCATTTAACACTAACAAAGTTCACAAAGAGTGGTCATTTAAAATGCTCTTCTTTGTTACTACCTCTAGCACAAATTGATTGCTTGTCTATCTGGGAACGACGGCATGCTTCCATCAGTCTAGGCAGCCCTTACTAAACTGTAATGTAACACAGACTTTTATGAGTAACATCCTTGTGAGTTGGGTATGTTTTCAGTTATTCAGCAAATCCTGACTGAGCACCTACATATAGGGAATAAACAGAATTGTTCTTATTGTCTAATACAGATAAACCAATTCAATTCAACTAGATAAGTAGAAATTGGAGTAACTGCAATAAAGAAAAATAACAGAGGACTATGAAAAAAAATCAGAGAGAGCTAACTTCAGGGGTCAGGACAGGAGTTGAGGGAGGCAAGAAAGACCTTTTGAAAACTATACACCTGATAAACCTGTGTGGTGGCCCACACCTGTGATCCTTCTACTCAGAAGGTGGGGACAGGAGGATCAAATATGAGTTCAAGGTCATCCTCAGCTACATACAGAGTTCTAGGCCACAGACTCTGTCTCAAAACAAAATAAAAAAAGACTTCTTTGTAGAACTGTCTCATGAACTTTTAGATATGCAATGTCAACACACCGCTGGTATGGGAAGTGATCTGATGACTTAGGACTGAATGGACTGATGCTTGTGAGACTTACCGGTAGGAGTAGTTACCAGTTTAGTTGTCATAATTGCACCATTACTGCTAACCACCATAATAGGGGAATTGCTACTGGTGGGTAGAGTTGCAGTCACTGGTTTGGGTAAGATTTTACTTGGTTGAACCTGCTGTGTGATGATTTTAACACCTTTGAAAGAAAAAAGATAAATCTCAGTACAAATAATTTTAAAAGAATGTCACTTGGCCCAATAGGGCAATAGTCACACACATTTATTGAGTCTTACTCTAGAGATCCTTTTTAACACTAATGAAACTCTATGCTTTCATTGCTCAAATTCCTCTTTCCTAAATTCTCCCAGTTCAAGAATGCAGCTATAATTTTATATTAACAGATTTCTTAAAGAAAACTAAATCTGGACTTTTATCTATGGCGGTGAGCATATGAGCTTTCAAACCAGTTAGCAAAAGCAAATCTGTTCCATACAAATACTTGAGAAGAAGAGACTAGCATAAGGCTGATCACAAGCAGTCCACACAGCCCTTCCAGATTCTCAGCAACAAAGACTTCATGACTCAGAACTGACATAATAAGCTGATAAAAACTTAACAGGCTAAGAACAGTTTTTGTTTGATTTTCTTTTAAATGGCCGTCTCATCTTTCATTTGTTTTGTATTGAGATAGGGTCTTATTATATAACCAGTGCTGGCCTGGAACTCAGTGAGTAGTCCAGCCTGACCTGGAACAACAGAGTCTACTGCCTTTGCCTCCTGAGTGCTAGGATTACAGATGTGTGCCACCATGCCCAGCTTAAAGTTCTTTTCTTGTTTTTGTTTGTTTGTTGTTAATACTGTTGAACCCAGGGAGTCAGACACACTAGGTAAGTGTTCTACCACTAAGCTATATCCTAAAGTCCTAAAATAGCTTTCTAAAGAAGTATTTTAATAACTTTCTTTTACCAAATATAGGATGCCAAAAAAGGCCACATCCATGTATTGTAACTATATAAAACATGCATGTGAAAAAGAACTCAAAGGTAATATACAATAAATACAATAAAAATATTATGGATGTTGGGACTTTTTAACATTTAAAAATTTTTATATTTACAATGCTATGATGCTTACATTGGCATTCCAAACATAAAGTATTCATTAAAAAGTATGAGATCTAGTTACAGTTCTAAATCAGTGGTAACTAAAGAAGAAAAATTTAGTGGCATTTCTCCACCACTAATCTTTTGAAGACATACATAAAACATTCTCATAGAGAAAATTAAGAATTGTATTATTTTTGGTGTAGTGTGATAGTTTATCTTGACAGTCAATTTGACAGAATTTAGAATCACCATGGAAGCAAACCTCTGGGAATGCCTGGAGGGATCTTCCAGTCCAGATTAAGGAGGGAAGATCTGCACTGTTGCATGGACTCTGGTCCTGACAAAAGAAAACAGGAACCACGCAGGAGCACTGCCCCTCTCTGCTGCCTCACTTCAGACTCACTGGGCCCAGCTGCCTCGAGCTCCTGCCACCGCTACTTGCCCACCGTGGTCTTCTAACTTCAAGGCAAAGGAAACTCTTCCTTTCCTAAATGGCTTCTTTCACAACAACAAGGAAGCATCTAATACAGGCGGGGATTTAAGCTGAGCTATTAAGGAAAGAAATAGTTCTGCATATTTAGTAGCTTTAAGTAATTATAAACTATTAGCTAAGAAAGAAATTAAAATTATGGTATTTGGGCATAATTAGTTAAGTAACTTAACTCTCGTGATTCTATTTTTTATCTACAAAATAAAAATCATTCAGTATATGCCTTATAAGGCTATTGTAAGGATTAAATAAATTTGTAAAGTATCTAATACACATCAAGAATTCAATAAGTATTGTGGAAATAGTTCTGAATATAATGAACCATAAGCAGTGAGGTTATACAAGGAAAAATTATTTCTAGTATTTCTTACTAATGAACCATAATCCTGTATAACGCTCATGCAGAAAGAAGTTCCAAGAAATAACCACACAGAAAAAATTCACAAAATCAAAAGACAACTCTACTCAGTCCTATGCAAATCAACTGATAATCTGTATCAAATAATATTTCAAGAAATATTATTTCTAAAAACTGACCATGAGAAAGAGAGCAAATCAAATAAACAAATTTCCAAAGAACTCCAACCCTCTCAGAAAGTGGCAGGCCTAGAAAGCTGCCCTCAAAAGGACAGTCATTTCAATGCACTAACCCATTCTGCAGAGCCATGCCTGGTGCAATGGCATGAGGAGCTCTTCAATCCACACAACAGAATGAACAATGGAACTAATGGAAGTTATAAAGCAACCATCATTAAAGGCTCTGGGGACCCCAGGATGGCTCCACAGGTAAAAGAACTGACATCAAGCCTGACCACCTGAGCTCCATCCTGAAGACCCACACAGTGGAAAGAGAACTCATTCCTGTAAGGGGTATTCTGACTTCCACATGCACAACATGGCACACATGCATGCATGCACAAATGGATGCTCTCACACAGCACATGTGCACATACACACATGTACCCACAAAATATAAATACAATGCAATAAAGGAGAATGCTCTGTATGGTGGTTTGAAAGAAAATGGCCCCCAAAGAGAGTGGCACTATTAGGAGGTATGGCTTTGTTCAAGTAGGTATGGCCTTGTTGGAAGAAGTGTTTCACTGTGGAGGTAAGCTTTGAGGTCTCATATATGCTCAAGCTACACCTAGTGAAACAAACCATTTCCTGTAGCCTGCATATCAAGATGTAAAACTCTCAGCTTCTCCAGCACCATGTCTGCCTGCATGCTGCCATGTCCCACCATAATGATAATTTACTAAACCTCTGAAACTGTAAGTCACCCCATTAAATGTTTTCCTTTATAAAAGCTGTCATGGTGATGGTGTCTCTTTACAACAATAACCCGAATTAAGACACTCTGGAAAGGGGTCTTATGGCAAATAGCAAACAAAGAAACATCTCCCACCAAACCTAAAAGTTGAAGTCAAATTCTGTGACATCTGAGCCAAGACCATTTCTCTTTTCCCTCACTCAGCTCAGTAAATTGGTGATTCTACTCCAAACTGCTATAGTCATAGAGTGCTAGGTCCCTTCTACATAGCTCTTAGCCAGAGGACATTCTTTTCAGGAAAAACAGGATTTCAGCTTATCCTCACAGTTGCTTAATGCTAACTGAAATACCACAGAGAATAATTCCAATCCATAGTAGAATCCACTAGAATCGAATACCAAAAGGATCACCAAAAACAAACAACAAACAAAAACAAAACAAGACCAAAAAACCTCTAAACATTTGGAAATAAAATAGCATAATTCTAAGTAAATCAAAGAGGAAGTCCTAGGGGAGGTTTCAGAACAAAAACTTTAAGAAAATGACAATATATAAAAATACATAGAATGCTGACAAAATCATGCTGAGGATTTATCAAAGCATAGTTATATAGACTTAGTAGAACTAAATGCTAAATGTATAGAAAAAAATCTTTAATCAATAATCCACATTCCAGTCTCAAGAAGCTAGAAAAGCAAAACAAAGCAAAACAAAACAAAAATAATGAAACCAAAACCTGAAAAATGACAGAAAATGATCAATGAAGCAAAACTATGAAAATTTGAAAAAAAAAAAAAACTCAATAATAATGAAACTCCCTAGAAAGCCTGATAAAGAAAAATATCATTAGGAAAGTCCTTGTAGCCATTTAAAGGATAATAAGAACTGATAGTGGTAACTATCATTTTGACAATTTAAACATGAATAAACTTAAAAACCATAAACTACCAAAGCTCAACAAAGATGAAATGGCTAATCCAAATAGTTTTCCTACCATTAAAAAAAGTAAGTTCATAATTTAAATGCTCCCAAAAATAAAAATCTCCAAACCAGTGATTCATTGAAGTCCACTAAATAGTTAAGGAATTAATACAGTCTTCCCTAATCTCTTCTAGAAAACTGAACACTTCAAACTCATTCTGAGGCCAGTAGTACTTGATAACCAAACTAGACAAAGACACTGCAAAGAAAACTGTAAGACAACTATCTATCAACATCCGCCAAGGCAGATGATCTGAGGAACTGAGATCAGATCCCAGCATCCACACAAACGCCAAGCAGGTGTGGTGTCCTGCCTATAATCCCAGTGTTCTAGAAGTGGGAGGTGGAGACAAGAGATCCAGAGCAAGCTGGGTAACTAAACTAACCAAATTGGCAAGCACTGAGTTCAAGTGAGAATCCCTGCCCTAATTTTGAGGTGAAGAGCTATCAAGGACACCAGCATCAACCTCTGACCTCCACATGCACTTGCACACATGTGCACAGAAACCTACACACACATTACACATATATACACATGCATATACACACTCACCACATACACAGATTTAAAAACAAAACTATCTCATGGACAGAGATAAAAACTGAAACCACTGATATATAAGAAAGAATTATATATCATGACCTAGTGAGGCTTATTTCATTTATGTAACTGGTTCAACAACAACAACAACAAAAACAAAAATCAACCCATGTGATCCAACATATCAGCAGCTAAACACAAAAACAAGTCTTTGGTAGTCACAGCACCTAAACGTGAGAGAATGTTGACAGAAACTAACATGTTGTAATAATAAAAGGCCCCAGAAAAGTGGAAACGTCACATTCTCAACTCAAAAAGCACTTACAAAAATACTGTAACAGGCCTTCCCCTCAACGCTGAAAGACCCAATGCCTGCTACTCCAGATAGAAATGAAGGCAAGAATGTCTATTCTAGTCACTCCTACTTATACATTCTAGCTAGTGAATTAAGACAGAAAAGAAAGAAGGAAATAAGGGAGGAATACTGATTGGAAAGGAAGAAAAACACTGTCCTTATGTACAGATGACTTAATGAAATACATCCTGCATACATAGGAATCCAAGAAATCTATGTAGATACTCCCATAAATAATAAAGTTCACCAAGCTAGGAAGAGGATTCAAGTTCAGTAACTTGCCTACACACCAACAATAAACAAGTGAAATGGAAATTAAAACCATGATACCATTTAGAGTCACTCTAAGAAAATCAGACACTTAGGGCTATAGTTTAAAAAAACATTTATAGGCATGTCCTACTGGAAACCATAAAACACTGAAGATCTAAATAAACAGGAAGACACACTATGCAAATGACCTACAGGACCAGGAAAACTGCAAATTGAGGATACCAGCAGACCTCATGCACATCTTCCAGTTACCTGACTCCTGTTTGATCTGGATGGTAGGTTTGATACCAGGTGGCAATGGTGACTGCTGGGGCTGCTGCTGAGACACTGAGGAAGGCTGGGCCACTGGCTGCTGTGTCTGTTGTTGCACTTGATGTAACTGCTGCTTAGGAGACTGCTGATGCTGTTTAGGAAACTGTGCAAGAATCTGGGTAGGGGCACTCACTAAGCTTTTTGGGGAAGGAAGTCTTGTTGATGCCATTTTGATTGCTGATGTGGATACACCTATAGAAAAGTAAAGAAGATTTAGGAAGGAGGGATTTGTGGGTGGGTCAAAACAAGGAGGATTTGGACCATTCCATCAGCCAACTAATATCTTGGGAACACAAAGGATCAAATGTAAAGTCAACTGTTATAAAAAAAACATCTACTAAGTAGACTAATTACAATGCCCACTCTTGGTTACAGTCTTGCTTCATTAACAAGCTTCTAATTTTTCTGTAAGCATCTTACTTGTTTCCATTGTAGTTTAATTCTATTACCATTGTTGGTTGCTAGTCTAATTTTTTTCTTCCTTTCTAACAAAACCATGTTTTTCCCCTTGAGAATCCACATTCCTGGGCACCGGCATACATGTGCATGGAGGCTTGTCCCTAAGTCAGCTTTAGAGGGTAATTCTCAATTGATCTAAGCTTGCCATGGTACTCCATTACTTTTTCCTGCAATAAGGTAAAACTAGTTATAGCCAACATACTATAAGAGGAATCTCTTCCTGGAGAATATCTAGGTAAGGTCTTCTCTCTTTTCTAGGAAGGCTACACAAAAAGGCATTTTCTCTTTTTCCTTTGGATATTTTCATGGCTGGCTATGATATCTACAATGTACTCATCTAACCAACAGTGAAGTTCTGAAATAATAAAGTTACTTAAAAACCAACACCTATTTACTGGCAGTCATTCATTCAATCACTCATCATATTTTGCAAATAAATTTAGACACTAATCCAGCCAGATTCCAGAATAATTAATTTATTGTACATTTGGATGCCCAAAAGAATACAGGGAATACCACTAAATTAAACATATTAGTCCATCTTTAGAAGAATTACGAATGAAGCTACATTGGTAATTTTGACTAAATATGTGCTATGGTTTGAGTATATACCAGAGCCCATGTGTTGAAATTCAGTCCCCAATGTAAAGCCTTAAAAAGCTAGAAACTTCATCCAATTTAATGACTATAGGTTAGAAGTATAATCTTTAGAACACCATTAAAACTAAGCAGGGTAGTCAGGGAGGAACCCACAACTGAATATCAATGGTTTTTTAAGAGAAAAAGAACTCAGAGAAGGCACACAAATGCACTCCTGTCTCTTGCCATATGACTGCTATGCACCATCTTGCAGCTCTGAAAGCAAGAAAGTCATTACTAGATGCAAGTTCTTGATCTTGGATTTTCGAACCATAAGCCAAAAAAAATCATTTTCCACTATAAAGTTACCCAACCTGAAATACTTCATTATACCAAATAAAAAATGGACAAATTACAATATAAAATAGTTAAAAAGCTGTAACATGAACTTTAGAGAAAGAATGACATCCAATGCCGGGCAGTGGTGGTGCACGCCTTTAATCCCAACACTTGGGAGACTAGGCCAGGCGGATCTCTGTGAGTTCGAGGCCAGCCTGGTCTATAGAGCGAGATCCAGGACAGGCATCAAAACTACACAGAGAAACCCTATCTTGAAAAAAAAAAAAAAAAAAAAGACACCCAAAAACCCTTTTTATGTAACAAAGTATAAGTTGTACCAAAGAGATGGCTCAGTGGGTAAAACATTTGCTGTGTAAGCTTAACAATCTGAGTTTGATGCCCAAAACCAACATAAAGGTGGAAAAAGAGAACCAACTCCACAAACCTAGCTTCTGACTGCCACACTCTGTAACTAACACATGCACACCTTCACACACACACACACACTCACACACACACACACACCCATAAAAATAAAGGATAAGTGAAGAAAGATAACACATAAAAGTAAGAGTACTGCTCGCTTTGTGTGTTTAAGAAAATACCAAATGGAAAAAGCAAGAATGGGACAACATACTAGTTTAAGCAATTTCAATTTTTTAAAAAAATCTTATAAATGATTCTTGGGCTAGTGAAATGGTGTAGGAGTGGTTGTCTGTGCTTCACCCCTGAAGCACCACCCTAGTGGGCAGCAGGTAACTGCTAAGTACTTGCCCCCACCCGGGGCGTGGCTGAGACACGGACTGGTGGAGACGGGGATCCTGTAAGAACTGAAGTTCATCTGTGCTCACTCTCTTGGCTACCTAGTGATCCTGGATGTTGGACTGCAGACCAAGTCAGAGTTCTCCAGAGAACTGCATTGGACTGTTCCTCACCTGTCCTGGATCCCATAACCAACCCCTTTGCTTGCTGTAAGCTGACTCAAAATAAACCCCTTTGGACTATCAGATAAAGTATGTGAAATTGCCTCATTAACTGCCACTATAAGATAGGTCAGCAGTATAAAGGGGACTGCCATGCCTGAGGACTTGAGTTGGATCTCTAGGACCCCTGTGGTAGGAGAGAACCAACTCCCACAAGTTGTCCTCTGACCTTCACATGTGTGTCATGAATGTGCATGCCCACACAAATATATACAAAAATGCACTCACACACAATACAAATAAATATTTTTTTAAAAAAGGAAGAAATCATTCCCCTACAATGTTGTTTTATTTTACATTGTTTTATAACAAAGATAACAAGGACTTACTATTAGCCACGTATTAGTCAAATAATCTAATACAAGAAGATAAAGTGTGCACATAGGACACTCCCAGAAGTCCCCCTTTTCCCAATGAAGACTCTTGCTCCAGTGCTAGTGAGGCCCAGGAAAATTCACAAAGACATTAATCTAGAATACCCAAACCAGGAAATGATCTAAATAATAAGTGAGTAATAAATTGCCCAACAGCAACAGAATTAAACAACAATGAAAATAACTGAGGCAATTCTAGAAAGTAGAAACATGTCAATGATGCAAAACTGTAGGAAAATGCTATCAAGTGAAGTCTGAACTTTTTATATTACAGAAACATAAACAACACTGCCAGCGTTGGTAAAAGGGTCAATCTGTTAAAAAGAAGTGTATTGCAATACGGCTGTGAGCAACTGGTGGACTTTTCAAATGTTTCTACCACTCTCTAAAATTCCTGAATCCACTGGTTTCAGGTTTTAAAAACTTTAAAAACATTGCTTAGATGCTAAATGTGGACCATCATAAAACTGGTAGGATAGGGAATTTTGACAAGGATAGAATCTCATGGAGTAAGAGAGGAGAACAGAGATGTCTTCAAATTGGTCTAAAGAAAATGAAGGGAGCAATAATACTAGCAGGTACAACCTAACTGGAATCAACATATAGGTAAACTGAAGCAGGCTCATGGTAGAAGAACTAAGGTCAGCAGAAGACTGTCACGCTATTGTGAAAGGAACTCATGAAGTCCACAGAAAACATGAGAAAAGCATAGAATGAAAGGAAAAAATTTCTTACAACGTAAGAGATGATGGCAACAGAATACAAAATGCAATCAGCCTAAGTAATTAGCAATGGCCCATTCTTTTGTTTTGGAGAGCAAAAGAACAGACCTGAGAGACAACCAAGAAGCTAGTTACAGCTTCCAATCTTGAGCAAAGATTTGGAAGAACCAAATAAGAAGCAGTCCTCTAAAAAATAAACTATTTTCAAATACACACAAAACACACCAATTCACACCTCTCTCTATGATACCAGCAGCCAACTTTTAAACACCAAATTATAAATTATCCTTTCCAAACATTAAAGTGCACAACCACATGTACAATATGCTGCTAACTTTTATCTAAGGAAAAGCCTAAATGTGTGTCTTCTTTGCTTCCATGTTTACAAATGGAAGAACTTAGAAAGGAATGGGGGCGGGGGGATAGAACAGAACAAGGTGTAGCAGCTACAGAGAAGAGAAAATTGCAAACACTTTCATTTTCAAGGTAAGGGAAAAGGAGCAGGCAAGTCATCACTGACCTAACACACACACAACACACACACACACACACACACACACATTCACTCCCCACCCCACCCCCGTTGTCATCAAAATCCCTCCACACAGGGACAGAATTAAATAGTGGCTCACCACTCACCTTGTGCTACTGTTGACATGACCACGGATGGTGTGGAAGACACCACGGCTGTTACTGCTACTGTACTAGAAATAGGTGATGGCGTAGAACTGCTGTTGCCACTGCTGCTGCTGCTGCTGACCAGAGAGGACTGTGGTGCAGTTATAACAACAGGTGGCTTCTGAGTTGTGGAAGCAATGACTGATGTTGGTACAAGCTTAGTGACTGCTGCATAGTTATGGGATTTGGAGAGAATGTTGGGCACAAAGGTTGAACTTGGTGATGTGGTCACTATAATAACCTAAAGGAGGAAAAATAAGTTATTTTCATGTACCTACTATACACTATCAGTGTATTTAAACTTATATACAATTTAAACCTAAGTTTTGCAATAGAAAAAACAATTCAACAGAGAGGAATATACAGTTAATTAAAAGCGTATGAACACTTTTCTTTACCAGCAATTATCAAAACTACTTAAAAACACCAATTTTCAGCAAGTATTTTAAGAGGCAGTGTTCAATGTTGTGCATGATGTGGTTCTGTAAACATCACAATACACCACACACCATTTAGGGGATAAACCCACACCATCACATGAGAAAGTAATCTGGAGATGTGTTCACTTGTAAATACTTATTGAGCATCTACTATGTGCCAGGCATGGTTCTAGATGCTAAGGATAGAAGAATGAACAAAACTTACTTGCATGGAGTTTACATTCTAGTGCAGAGAGAGAAACAAAAAATACATGACATGTGGAAACAAATGGAAAAGACAATAAACCAGGGTAAAGAAAAAAAGAATGATTAGTGTTGATTTTTTTTTAAATAAAGTATTCAGTGAAGATCTCTCTGTAAGATGACATCTGAGCAGAAATCAGAATGAGGTCAGGGTATGAACCATGTGCTACTAACACTTAGAAGGGCACTTAGTGGCATGAGGAGTAGGAAACTAAGGCCCCAAGACAAAAGCAAGCTTTGGATGCTCAAGAAGCTTTAAAGATCTAACAGAAAGATGGGCATTTATGAGGCACACAACTATTGAGAAGTAATGGAGGACTAGAAAATGTAAAATCATGATAGTTCTTGTCCATCTCTGTGATCTTCCTCCATAAAATTCACAACCCTAATCCAACAAGGAGAAAAACATCAAGCAAACTCTAGGAGGGAGCATCTTACTAAAACACCTGACCTGTCAAAGTTATCAAAAAAAAACAGGAAATCCAGAGAAACTTTCACAGTGAGAGGTATTTAAGGAGACAAAACAGGTAAATTGAATGTGGCATCCTGGGTGGGAATCCTGGAACAGAAAAGGATAGTAGGTAAACCTAAAGAAATTCAAATAAACTATGGACTTAAGTTAATATTAATAATGCATTATTACTATTAATTAAAACAATGCATCATACTAATGAAAATTATTAACAGGGAAAGAGATGTAAAGTATGCAACTTTTATAAATTTTCTGTAAACCTAAAACTGCTAAAAATTAAATCTTTTTTTAAAAGTATCTATCTGCGAGATGGGAGCTACAGCAGGGTGGTGACAGTGGATAGAGACAAACTAAGAAGTTCTTATAAAGCAGCAGAAATGGTAGTGACCACCATGTTGGTGGGAGCTGTTAGCTACACCTTAGAGGTAAACTAGCAGGCTGTGCTCCTAGCTGGGTACAGAAAACAGATATAAAGAGAGAGAAGTCAAAGTTTAGCCAGTAAGGCTGAGAAACCACAGACTTAGCAACAGTGCATTTCACAGAGTATAGCACTGAATAAAAGAGCCATGGCCAGAATCACCCAATGTGTTGAAAAAAGAAAGAAAAGCAGTGCAGAAAGCCTACAGCCAAGAGGGTTAAAAGCAGAAGCTGGATCAAATATGAAAGCCAGACTAAAGTACCTGGATTTCATATTAAGAAATGGAAAGATTTTTAAGCACAGAAACAAGATGTGAATCTATTTAAGATCATTCTAGTTGCCCTGAAGTGAGAGGCAAGAGTAGAAGTTACTACAGCAGGCCAGAAAAGAAGTGACAGCAGATTCTTGGGCTGGAATGTTAGCATAAAGAAAGGTGAGTGATCCGATTCAAATTACTGTGCCAAGTAGAGAAACTAAAACCTGTGGACGAATGACAACAGCAGCGTTCCGAGAGCAGAACCCAGAAAAGCTCCAAGAGCTGGTACAGACATGATCTTACTTACTTGTCCCCAAATTCCATGACACAGATGCTATTATTATCCCCATTTCACAGTGAAGAACACAAAAATGACTTATACTTTGGTAGTATGCATCACAGTTTTATTCTGGGGTGAGTAAGCAGTACTATAGTGATACCCAGTTCTTTGACTAAAACTATTTGTGCCTACCTAGGAGAGAACAAATTGTTTTGAAAAAAATCCAAAGAAATTATGGAAGAAATTCTTTTTCAGTTTTACATTGGTCCTAAAGAAAGTCTGAAGTTATATCAGTCAAAAATTTTCTGAGTGAGTTTGTACATGGTATCTACATCAAGGAAACATCACTATACCATTACTACACATTTTCAGTACAACAAAGAATTTAAGACATTAGTACTAGTCTATTACTTTAAGGAGTCTGTTGTTTTAGCAATCAAGACATGTCTTAACCAGCAGACATTTGTAGAAAGTTGGTCAGCATAATCACGAGCAGGCTGGATTAGCAAACAATATGCAATATTATTGAAAACGACCAAGAAACTATTATACAAACTGAGAAGTGGACCAGTACAGCAATAAGGTCATAAGCCTGAGAACCAAATGAGCCTGCACTTAGATCATCTTGTCTGCCACTTTGAAATGATAGGCCCCTAGACATGTTAAAATCTTAAGGCTCCGATTTATTTTTTCTATAAAATAGGGATAATAATTCCAACCCTACAAAATCATTATAAGGATTAGATGATATAATCTTGTGAAGCATCTACTAGGCACATAGCAGGTGGTCAATATTTGACAATTAACAAATGGTACTTCCTAGAAGCTTACTATTCCTATTTAATGTTAGATGGATATGAATAAAGCATTACAGATCACTTCTATCCAGAAATCATATTGAATATACTGTGTTTGTTTCATTAGAAACATTTTCTTTCCTTCCCTGTCTAATTCTGATATCCCTGAGTATACAAAGAATTCATAGCTCCCAGACCCAAACTAATTAGGCACTAATGGCAACTGGGTTTCACTTTTGTCAATCCTGAACCACTAGTCACAGCTTTCAAGAGATACAATGCTGATGACTGCGGTACAAAAGAGGATTCACCAGGCTTGGCAGGAAAGTATGCCATAGGTAATTAGCAATGTTGGGCATGGAAGGGCAAGTGTGCACAGTTCAAGTATTTGAAATTTCAGAATGAAAGCAGGATTCTAACATTAAGAAAAGAATAAATCTAGGGTCTTTAGGAGAACATTTTAGATTACAGATACAAATGATAAAACACAGTTGGAGATTTCAGTACACAAATGATTTCTGATCTGTAAAGAGGCTTCCCAAACTAGAGTTCCACCCTGGAGAAATCACTTACACTTTAAAGCTGCTTATTACAACAGGGGAGATTAAAAGGTTTTGAAGCCAAGTGAACCACACAGTGTTTATTCAGGCCATAATTCAAATTACTGACCTTCTAGCACTCACAAAAACTCCTTAAGAGTGCTGGGACTTGCACCCTAAGGACAAAATGAAAAATATCAATCAAGCACATGAAAGCATAAAGCTATATTCTGTTGCTCTGTTTGTATTAGTGCTGCATCAATGCTGTTTTAAATGAGGCACATTAACATACGTGGAAATGTATCTATGCTGAAAATGCACAACCTATTTAAATGTGAATACCGTTTACAAAATCAGAAACAATTACACTTAATGTAAAGTCACTTTACCTATAATAATTAATTGCTAAGTTGACAAATACAAATTGTGAGAAATCCAAGGTAAATACAATTATGATAACAGCCTTGGATAAAAATATATTTTAAATCCAATTACCCAGAAAATGGAAAACAAAACAAAACATGGAAAGTGTATTTATTAGTCCTAACCATACTCTAGTTGTCCAAAAATCTTTAAAAATAGATGGCAGAGAAGGAATGAAGTAAGAGAACAGTTTTACAACTGGAACACAGTAGATGCTCAGTAATTATTTGTGGAACAAATGAGTTATTTTTTTATTTAATTTGCCTTAAATGTTTATTTTTTTAAACACAAGTCAATCTAAATTTCTGAATCTGAAAATTCATGATATGGCCTATATAATATGACTTTGGAAATAAATGTGCCTTCTTAAAAGCATGAGTCTAACAACCTCAAATATTCATTCTCACTTCAAAATTCTGAAGATAAAAACAAGAGTCAATAAGGAAAGAAAAAAGAAAATGAAAACAAAGCATTCAGACTCCACTTACAGGGAACCCCATCTGTTACAAAACTTTTTTATGTGAATCTACCAAAGAAGATCTAGAAAGTTAATGATGGTAGGTTACATTTATTAAACACTCTTTGTATGGACTATAATTATTTTCAGTGAATAATCTCATCGAATTCTCCTGGTAACTCTTAAGAAGTACTATTATTACTTTTGTCTTAAAAGGAAACAGGTTCAAGCAGTTAGCAAAGGGCTAGTGACACAGCTCTGTGGGAAAGTGCATGCCTAAAATGACCAGAGAGTACTGGAGTCAGATCTAGTTATGTGTGTATTGATTTGTTCATTTATTAATTCATTCATTCATTCAACAAATATTAACTTGCATCTAGTATATGCCAAGGCGTTGTTCTAAATACTAGGGAATAGAGTCATGAATAAAACAGAGCTCTAAGCTACCCTCAGCAGTCTATGGGAGAGATAGAAAATAAACTTGTCATTTATAACATCAACTACTTAACAAACAATGAATAAAAATGAAACACACACTAGGAAAAGAATACAGAAAGAGATGTAGGTACTCTTTTAGTTATGGCTTTCCTATCCTATTTCTTAAATACTAAAATCATTTTTAAGTAGATGAAAAAAGAAGAAGATTAAAAAAGCCGTAAGATCCAGCAACGAAGGCAGTAAAAACATTACAGTAAGATTTAATAACCTGAAGCATAATCATATAATAGTCAGTTGGTGTCAAGGCCAGCTCAAAAGCATAATTAAGAGCTAAGGATGATACAGCTCAGTAGTAGAGTACTTGTCCAGTAGATACAAGACCCTGGGTTCCAACACACACACACACACACACACACACAATAACCATAACACTGTGTAAAAAGTGGTATTCAGAAATGCTTACTTGAAATCAAGTAAAAATGCAAACATTATGTTCAATAAACACTGAAATCATCAAAAACAGCTAATTTCAACAGATTAGTGGATAAGGTTTAGTGAACCAGTGGATTCATATATTTATAACAGTACATTATTACCAGCAAATTAGTGAAATGTTGACTTCCAAAAACACTCTGCTTGTTCTAGGTACATGCTCTATGTCACATCTTAAATACTCAATCTCACGTAACCCTTATAAAAATCTACTGATTTGGCATTACTCTTGTTTGTCCCTGAGATTAGAAAAGACTCAGAAACACTTATTATCTCAGATACCACAGCACCCTTCCACCATTTACTCCAAAGTACTTGCACCCAAGTTTATAATACTCAAAGCAGGAAACTGGAAGGTTCTTGCCTGATGAATCTAACCACCCTAAGACAAGTGGCAGAGGAACAGAATAATTAATGTATCAGTTTCTTATGTAAGCTGACTGCCAGACACTTAAGGAAATTCTGAAAAGAAAAACATCAAGTAATAAAATGACCTAGCAAGTAAGATAAAAAGCATGAAAAAAGAAAACCAAACCAAAAGATTTATGAATATAATCAAATAAAAGAATACAATCATCCTACCAAAAAGCAGGATGGTTTTTTTTTTTTAAAGAAAAACAAGGAACATACAGAAGAAGGAAGAATTATTAGAAGTTTAAAGTATGATGGTTGTCAAGTGTGTTAATGCATGCCTGTGATCCTTAGCACTCAGGCATTCAAGATCAGCCAAGGCTACATAGTAAGTCGCAGGCCAGACTGAACTAAATAGTGAGATCATTTCACCAAGAAAAATAAAGTATGATGGCAAAAGTGAACAATTCCATGCAAGTAATATAGGATACTGATCAAGGGTATAGAAAATGATGATACCCATTTACATATTAGGCTCTCTTCTAACAGCTTTACATATATTATGTATTATACCCAAAGACCTTATAGAAACACTAGGCTTTTTTCCCTCTATTTCACAGAGAAAATCTGGGTACAAAGTTTAGTTTCCCCACAGTCAAAAAGCTAATGGCAAGTTGGAATTAAAATCAAGAAAGTCTAGTTTCAAAACCCACACCCCAAGCCACTATGCTACAGTTGGAGGGTAGGGAGAGCATGGCAAATAGGAATGAATAGTATGAGGAAAATTAAAAGATCCACTCAGAAAGTTCTAAACTCTCAATATGAGATCCACAAGGGAAATGTACATCAAAGAGTGAACCCAAGAACTGATGAGACCTGAAGGCATGAGTGGACAGGATAAAAACTCTAACGACACAATCTAAGGGTCCTGAAGTCTTTGCTGTTTCAGTATTCTAAAGAGTTCCCAAAGACAAAACTAGAAGCTAAAAACCAGAATGGCACCGGGTATCCCAAAAATAATACTAGAAGCTGGAAACCAAGTGAAGAATGTCTTCAAAACTCACAGGGAAAAAATTTCCTTCGTCCACCCAGGGTCTCAAAAACCTTCTCAGCAACTAATACACTGGGAAGCTACTAAAGGACATGCTTTTGCAAAATAAACTAATAAAAAGGGAAGGACAGAAAGTGCTAAAAAGGAAACTCCAGAAACACAGGTTTAAACACAGGTGTAAAATAAGCCTCAGGTCATCAGAATTCAGACTAATGTGAAGACTTAGGATTGCAAGAACATGAAATTGACAGGATACCAGTAACTTGAGGTCAGAAATGAATGCATAATAGCATACAAATAATAAAAAGGAAAATAACAGTTGTTGACTTACCTATACCCCTTCTTTTTCCTAAGAAACACTTAACTCTACTGGCAAAGCAAAAGCTGACTTCCTACACATAAGACCACATAAACAAAGACTTTAAAACTTTTCTAGTTCGTTCCAAAATGGCATTACAATTACCAAATACAACATAAGTCCAGAAGCACATCTGCTAACTGTCACCTTGAGCAAACCATTTGGCACCTAAGCCTCATCTTTAAAATGTGAATAATACTTATCTCCAATGTTTTATGTGCAGAACTGAACAAGAGGTGTGAGCATTCCCAGCATAATGCCAAGTGCACAGTAAGCACTCAATGACCATCAATTCTAAATCACACTATGTGAAAGAGACAGAACAACTGAGACTCCTTCCATCACATACCTTCTGTGTTGTGTTTGTCGTCTGTGTTGATGGTTTGGTGAAAGTTATTTTCACAGGTGACATGTGGGGTGGTAAGGAGTTGGCAATGCTCTGCATGATGTTGCTCATCTTGGGACTGCCACTCACAGGCACAGTGATGGTCTTCGAGACTGGAACAACGGCCTTTGGAACTTCTTTCAGGACCACAGGAGAAGAACTCGAAGAGTTTGTTCGCCTGCGTTTTCTGGGTTTTTCATCTTCATCTGAACAGCTGACACCTGAAAGACAGTAATAGTATTCCTACTCACACAAAACTAGCATTGCCTCTTATACTTTATTCTGTAAAATGTGTCATCCTTTGCCTCTCCCTTTACTTATTTTTATTTTATGTATATTAGTGTTTTGCCTGCATAGTATGTCTGTGTGAGGGTGGCAGATCTTGGAGTTACAGACAGTTGTGAACTGCCTAATGTGGGTACTGGTAATTGAACCTGGGTCCTCTGGAAGAGCAGACCTCTTAAGCACTGAACCATCTCTCCAGTCCCACCTCTCCCTTTCTTTTATGCCCAATCTACCACTAAAGTTCTACAATTTTCCCTCAGAAAAGTTGTCTCTCTGAACACCCACCATCTTTTCCTTAAACTACCACTCCAGTCAGAGATTGTCTCCTGCTTGGATTTTATCAATACCCTCCTAAAAGACACTCTTGCATCTTCCCACTTCTATTCTATACTCGTCTATGCTACGGCAAGTCAGGAAATTTCATAACTGAGATGCACAGTCTAAAATCCCCTAAGTCTGTATTTCCCTATCCTCCCAAAATACTTACCAGACCAAAATTCAAGAGCCCCTATCTTTTCAGACACAAAAAAACCATTACCCTAACTCTGTGCTCCTCTAAAATCTTGAGCAACTAATTTTCTCACCATTGCCCAAAAATGCTTCAGCACCCTCTTATCTGAGTCTGTATATTGTATTTTTCTTTGAAGAACACCACCAGCCTCAAAGACCCCTTCTTCATCCTGCTATCATCATCCAGTAAGCCCCCTTCTCAGTGAAGCCTCCCCTTCCTCAATGCAGAGCTAATCCACCTCTCCTCTGAGCAGAAGTCCATAAAGTACTTTATACATCCTGTTCTGTACCACTTAGCACATGACAATATAACTGTCTACACATCTCCCATATTAATGAGCTCTCAGACAAGAAGGACAAAGTCTGTTTTGTCTCCCGTGGGTTAGTGACTTGCACAAAGTTGGTGAATGAATAATAAAAAACTACTAATGATATAGTTCTTGTAATTTGAAAGTGCATTAGTTTGTGAAATAGTTTCTTCATGTTTCAGATTCATTAAGAGTAGTTTTAAAAAAGTGGTTTTAAAAATTAGGCCCAGAGAGTCACTCCTAAAGACCACATTGGTTAAATCTACAGAAACCAGAGATGAACTTAACAGTCCATGATTCTTGGCATTTTTATAGCCTAAAAACCTCAATTCTTTTGTAGATTTTATAAAATTCATCTGACAAATATATAAGGCAACGTACATAGGAAATTTCTACAGAGCATACATAAGAATTATATAGCATGACACGTAGAATTGAAAATAAAATATAAGTCTTTAGAGCTTCAATTTTTAGACTCCATACTGTTGTTCGAATCTTAGATGTTCTTTTAATAAAAAACTCAGAGCCAGATATCAGGGTGAAAGCTGAAAGATCAGAGAAGCAGAGCAGCCAGCCACTAGTTCTTTCCTCTACAAAATCCTCAGCCCAAAGGGAGTAAGTCTCTGTTTCCTCATGCCTTATATCCCCTTCTCTGCCCTGCCATATTACTTCCTGGGATCAAAGGTGTGTGTGTGTGTGCTTCCCAAGCAAAGGCATGAGATCTCAAGTGCTGGGATTAAAGGTGTGTGCCACCACCACCTGGCTCTGTTTTCTCTCCTATACTGAATCAATCTCAGTAGCCCAGTGTAGCCTTGAACTCAGAGATCCAAATGGATTTCTGCCTCCTGAATGATAGGATTAAAGGTGTGTGCTATCACTGCCTGACCTCTATGTCTAATCTAGTGGCTGGCTCTGTCGTCTGATCTCAGGCAAGTTTATTAGGGTACACAATGTACCACCACACTATACAGGACTGGCAATGACCTAGAAGCCTAAAAAAGACAAATGTCACCTCTAAAATCTATAAGGAAATCAAGTTATTACTATATTGAGACCAATTAAAATCAAATACTAGTGATGAAAAGCAAAGCAAACAAAACACAAAACAATTTTTGAAATAAAATTAAGAGACATTGATGCAAGAAAACCTGGGCATCAAACTGTATTGTAGAGCCAGGTATGGGAGCACAGCAGTGACTCCAGCACTTGAGAGGCTGAAGCTAAAGGATCACAAGTGTGAGGCCAGCCTGGGCTACACAGTGAGATTCTGTCTCAGAAAGGAGTATTATTTAGAGCCGAGTAGAATTGGGAGTTTAAAACTGCAAATAAAAAACTTTTTTAAAGACTATATCAAGTAGAAACATAAAAGGTAGCCTCTAGAATGAGTTACTGAATGTAAGAGCTGGATGATACATGGAATAATTCAAGAAAACACTGCAAAGACTGGAATTCTGGGAAAACATTGACTAGTCACATAAGCACAGTTCCATAGGAATCAAAAGATGTGAATGCCTAAAGGACAGCAATATGCAAAGGCAGATTTCCCACAGAGAAAAACATGATGGCATTTCTCAAACCCAGAACTGACGAAAGAGCAAATACCTAGTCAGATAGACAGATAAGAAGTCTTCAGAACCTTCAAAACCTAACCACTGAAAACAGCTTGTGGCCCGATGATTGATTCCAGAAAAGCAGATCTAATCAAAGCTCAGACTGTAGCATTTTGTTGAGAGGGCCTGGTAACACTGAGACATCACTTACTTTTGACATATACAGTACTTCCACTTGGCAAGACAACTACATTGGAGGCAGGACTGGCAGGTCTTGGAGACTTAACCGTTGCTACGCTGCCACTTGGAACAGGGGTAGAGGTTGGGGTTGACGTGGTACTTGTGTAGGAATAGCAAACCACTACTGAAGGAATAATATAAAAAAAAAAAAAAAAAAAAGTTTGCTGTTAACTTTCACCACAACTGTCCAGACATACAATTACTTTTATTGCAGGCCAACTTTATCATTTTCATGTGATCAGAAGCTAGATGCTAGCACAAGGTACTAGACTCAAGGGTTAGAAACTATTTTGAAAATCACTTAATGGGTCTTCCCAAGTATTTACCAGCTTAGCAACAGGTAACAGTGAATGGAGAAGAATGGAGGTACAAAGCAATCAAGTTTAAAACTATTTTGAAAAAAAGAAAAAACCTTTCTCATAAGGCAAGAACTGAACAACAGGCACAAACCTGAAATACTCTTTAATACCAATAGCAGCACCAACAATATTAACTTTCCCCTAACCATAGCAATTTCCAAAGCACTTACTGGAGAAACAAACTAACTCTTCGGTCATTTGCCAACCAAGTGGGACAACCCTAACTAAAATAATGATGACATCAAATTTCAACCTCTTTATCTTTCAATGAAAGGACACCACTCAGAAACACTAAGAACAGCCTGGAGTTACCCTGTACCGAGTGCCAGGTACCACACTCAATCTTTTCCACCATCACCAACTCTCACACTACATTCCCCTTAAAGATGAGGAGTCCATAGTTTACAGACAGTAAGACTTGCTGAAGGTCACAAAGCTAGGAAATGACAAACTTAGATCCAAACACCTATTTTATTATTAGAAACCCAACTCTCTTCCCATTCTATCAGCTAGCAAAAGGAAAAGGTCAAAGTGGGAAGAGAGGAAATATAACTGCCAACAATGAAGGAAACAGGAACCCAGCAGAGGCTAAGTTTGCACAGATAATTTCGTCCCTGAAAAAACATAGCTTTCTTTGGCAGAGCCAAGCCCAGCCAAGAGTGAAAACTGTTTCACTCTATGCAAAGCCCACCACTAGACAAGACAAAGCAATTTCTTAAAAGTAATCGGGCAAACACATTGTCTTTAGAGTTGCTTTTGATCCAAGCATACTCTCAGATTTCATATTACCTTGGTAAGAGAATTCAAAGATTGTTTAAAGCATGTCAATTACTAGATTAAGTGACAGCAAGAAAGTACTCATTGACTGGAACAGAGAGGCTACATGTACCATTGATTCGAAGAGACAAAAACAGTTTTATTTCCTGGAGCCATCAGTTCAGCATCTTTTATCCAGCAAGTATTTCTGTCATCTTGTTTATTCTCTGATGCCATTTACTAAGTCCTTCCACTCACCTTTAACAAGAGACACTCACAAGGCATGGTAGCTCATGTTTGTAACCTCAGCAGTAGGGAGGCTGAGATGAAAGGACTACCTCAACCTGGGTCCAGCCTGGGCTACAATGTTTTGTTTGGTCTTAAAACCAAACCGAAACAAACAAAATAAGACAAATGTCAGAAATTCCATCTGAGAAAACTTTTTCAGTGATTAACATAATTTTCCCTTTGAAGTAAAGAAATCTGATTTGATGGAGACTGAAAACCTGGCAGTTTCTAGTTTCAGAATGAAAAACATTTTTAAGCATTTACTAAAAATAGATGAAAAGTCCTGAGAAGAATTATCTCTAACAACAGCATTCCTACTCACCTTCTTTGCTTGCTGTCTCTGCAGGCACGGGAAGGGATGCATTATGCTGGACAGCTGCGTTGGCCACAGCATTTGCTGTTACGGTGAAGGCAGTCTGGGGAACCAGCCGGGGCATCAGTGGTACCAATCTACGCCCTTCAATGGACCATTCTGAAGAGCTATTAGGTCCAGACATACTAAACAAAAGAGAAAATGCTGCTACAAGGGTTTGCACTTGCTAAAAATGAGTCAAACAAACATAACTTTTTAAATGACAAAAAGTACCCTGAATTCTGGAGAGGCTTCATTTTAAGCAAGCAAGATCAAACTTAGGTACAATTAAATTCAAGAAATGCCACACACTGAGGTTCTTACACACTTTATTCTGTAATCTGAGTAACTACAACTCAAAATTTTTTCTATGCTTTGAAAATAAAAATGGGTATTATTTTTGTGAAAATTTGTGAAATTGGGTTTCATATATAAAAACAAGTATTTCTACTAATAAAATTAACTTTTAGAACTTAATTTTATAATTACACCAAGAAAGTAAAAGCACTGACAGTGTTAAGAATCAGACTTTCCTTTACAGTTAAAGGTGAAGCCCAATGAATCTTTGCAAAATTTCTAACTGCCTGCATGGCCAGAGATTCTAAAGGCTTTCAAACATGGAAAACTGAGGCAGTAAACGAGAGGAGTTAGTAAGATGGAAAGCAGTGTATACAACAGCAGGTGCCACTAATAATATGCACTGTATTTTTATATTATTACCCTTCCTGTTTAAAAAAAAATAAAAAATAAAAAAAGTAGAACTGCAGACGCTAAAAGAAATCCACCATTCTTTTACTTTATTTGTATGGTGTGCCCTGTACTCTAGAAGGCACTGAGGCACCTGGACCTTCTCTCTCTAAGACATTTTTTAAGTCTCTCTGCTTTAAACTTCTTGAGAAAGTTTTGTTCCAGAAACTGGACCAGAGGTTAAAATAGCAAAAGGCAGCTGCTATATCTCTCACTTGGCTTCATGAAACACCCTAATGATTAGTGTCAAGGTTTAAAATTAATGTAGAAACAACTAATTTTCATCACTAAATCAGAAATATTTCTTCAAGTTTTGTGAAACCACAGATTCTACAGCACAGCCTAAACGAGACTCTATATCCAATATTCTTCAGATTCAAGCAAAGTAACCCAAACCCTTTGTCAGTGGGCAGTGGAATAATGCCATAATGGTGATGACGGTGATGTTGACAGTGATGGACAGTGTTGTTAAACTCAACTAAGGGCATGTTACATATCAGACACTGCTCTACATGTCTTAAAATGTGTGTTAACTCAGTTCTCTCAGCAATCTGATGAAGCTGATAGTAGATCAACTGCATTTTCTAGAATGAGAAACTGAGTCACAGAGAGGCTAAATAACTTGCCTAAAGCTACACAACTAATAAATGTCTCCTTCAACAAGTATATATCATGCTTCTATAATTATTTGTCATATTCTAAACACAAAGAATAAAAGTCTTCTAGTGGGCTTTACGAGCAGCTTATTCTTTATACCAATTGAGCAATTACTGTCTAATTACTGCCAACTTTTGTTGCAGGGAATAAATTACAACTTAAAAGGTATTTAAAACAGACGTGACAACACATGCCTGTAGCCTTTAATTCCAGCACTCCCTTGGCAAAAGCAAGTAAACTGAGTTCAAGGTTAGCCTGGTTTACTTAATCAAGTCCAGGCCAGCCAAGGCTACATGAGACCCTGTCTCAAAACACCGGAAGGAAACAAAACAAAACATTGTCTCAAAAACGGAAGGAAGGAACCAACGAAGGAAGAAACGAATGGAGAAAAGGATTTAAGTTGAAGAATTTACAGAAGCTGGCAAATCCAGTTAGGTTACTGCGAAAACTATACTAAACTCTTTTGCAATTTAAAGCAGTCCTACATAAGATAAGGAATGGTGGACTTCCTGAGGCCCCAACAACCTCACAAATATATTACATAAGCTCTATGTTAACACTAGTTCAGAAACAAAGAATAATACAAACAAGAAAAAGATAGAAGAGCATTATTACTAGTTGTTAAATGTAAACTTTCCCAAAGCTAGCATTTTCTGTAATAGCACTTCTATTCTGATATCATTTTATTAGACTATCACTAATAAACTTGTTTAATATGAGTTTACCACACAAATAAAGTGCCTTCTACACTTACCTTGTGTATTGTTTAAATGGTGGCAGAAATTATGGAAGATTAAGAATATGAAGCACATGGACATATGCTATGGAAGAGACAAAGCTTGCAGTGCAAAAAGACAACAACTGCAACTTTCAGGAAGAACTTATCTAAGTCTTCCAAATGTCCACTCATGCAAGCATGCTCAAACAGTAAGTGAATGAGAAATGAAATAACATGTTAGAATTAGGTCAAAAGGTCCTATTTGCTTAGTGATAAGGTTGTAAATATGTGTTAGCTGCACAAGTCATCTAAGAGAATTTAGAAATTAAACACTGTACCTGAGGGTTCACACAGGTCCCCTCAGGTTGTACACTTGCCTGCCTCTCTACTCATCCAAGGACTACAAGGAAGGTGCAAATCCTGCTCTGAGAAAGCCACCTAATAATGAGCTACAGTTGGCAGCAGTTAAGAAAGCGGCATCGTCACACAGAAACACAGTATCCTGGGAATGTCTGACAGTTGGCAGAAGCACAGAGATCTGATATTCCAAACTATCATTTCAATCTAATTGTAGAGACAAAGAGTGGTCTAAGCAAACCATATGAAGCATTAATATTATTGTACCTAAGAACTCAATTATGCTATCAAAGGACAAACACCATCCCAGTCAAGCCGTGAAGCAGAAGGTCTTTAGTTCAGTGCGGTTTCTCTTGCATTCAGGACCCTTACTCCTTCTGTTCCCCTCCTTTCCTGCTAAATCTTCTCAGCTTCCCATCACCTTTCAAGTACATTCCTTCAGCGCTACACAGCAATTTCAAGTGGGAGAGGGAGGGAGGAGGAGAGAGGGAATGCAGTCAGCTCAGATGCATTCCTCTAGCTGTATTTACAGGTCATCTTTGGGTCTCCACTGCTATATCCAATGGCAAGAAAGTGTTACTAACAATCCTCATTCCCTGACTCTTAGGCTCAACAAGTAAATGCAGTATCTAGTCAAACTAAAACCACAATATAAAACATTAAAATCTGAGTACAGAAAGACCTAAGAAGGTTTTTTTTTATTATATACTAAAGTAAACTTTTCCAAAAACAAAATTCATATATTAAAGAAATCAGAAAAAAAGAGAGGGGCGGAGAAACAAAGGTGGAAAGAAGCCAACTCTCAATTATCCATGCTAATAGAGAGAGGAAGGAAAGGGAGAGGTCAAACAGGTTAAAGAAATCCACATATTATCCAAAAGTCATTTTAGCAAGTACCAGTAAATTCTTGCACCAATTATTTTTCAGGCCAACTAACAAGTAGTAAAATGAGTTATAAAAATTTTCACCTCCTCTCCCTTCCCACCCTCTGACTAGAGATATTCCCAAGCAGCAAAAATGGCTAAAGGTCGGGCAGTATTAGGAAGGTGAGGAGGGAAAAGAAGGAGAAGCAAGGGGCATGGTTAATTCATAAATGGAGTATGTGCCCCTGAATAATTGAGAGCGTCATTTTGAAAATAAATACAAGAAAAAGCCTGAAATAATAATAACCTATTTGCATACCTGTAACTTGGTCTTTCACCCAAATATAAGGATAAATTCATTCTTAAAAGGGGAAAAAAGGAAAAGGAGACTAAATAAATGTTATCCTTTAAGAATGACACTGATGCATCAACTTACAACTCATTGCCCACAATCCCATTTGAATGCATCTAAGGTATTCATTGCTACTTGATTATCTAGCACAGTTTCCTATTACCAGTTCCCAAATTAGAATTCAGACCCAGTTTAAAGCATTCCAATTCAAAAGACTGAAGCAAATTCAAAAAGGGACGCATTAAATTTGAGTGTTTCAACTATGTTAGCCTGACAACTAAACACAAGCTGTCTCCATAGAGAATGTCTAAATTTCTACAATGCATACCTACCACGAAAGAAATCTCAGACTTACAGAACAAACAGCAAAACATTCAAACTACACTGTTAAAGAGGTGAGTACCCCATTCTATGTGTTAAGTAAAATGAGGGACAGTGAAGTACAAGAAGCCAACAGAGCTGTGTAATCAATTCAAATTCTGCCAAATGCCTTATATCATCACATTATGGTAACGCACTGAGTTCTTTCTCCTTTACTTTTACGTCATATTAAAACATAAAAATTAAAACAAAAGGATTACACTTTAACATTTTATGAAATAATTCTATTATCACAGAAAGGATTACTTTCTGTTCTTCAGGAGGCACTATCTCTCTGTAACTAATGGTTGATTCTGCTCAGTCCTCTGACACCCTCTACCCAATCCGTCAGTTATGACGATCTGAAAACAAATTGATAAGAAACCTTTATAATTTTATTGTTTGCTTTTTAAAATATATAATTAAGTTATATTTGTATCTCTTAAGAGAACATATATTTTATAATTTTTTTGAATCTCAAAATATCTGAAATTAGAGCCATATAAAAATTGTAATGCCTGTTTATAAAGCATCATACATATCAAGTACCATTACAAGAAACCTCCGAGTACCTTTGAATGTCAGGAAGCATGCTACTTGGTATTGAGCTCTGCTTCCAGTGGCCTTAGAATATACAGAGATTACCTTGTAATAGGATTTGACCTAAGTACTTTAAGCTTCCCTAACAAAACGCAAAACAAAAAACGAAAAGTATCAATGGAGTAAACAGTAATCACTACGGGCAGGGTTTCTGAGTATAGAGATACTATTATGATAAAAGACTCAGGGACCTGCCACACAAAAGGAAGACTGTCTCAAAACTACTTTATACTACATCATTTAAAAAATCAGGGGTGGTAGACTAATGGCTTACTTATGTGCAATTGTTGTTAACCGTTCATCGTTTACTGCTCTCCGAACTTCAGCACGGTGGCGTTCTGTTGAGATGCTATGAAAAAAAATAGCCATTATAGAACTCTGCCAAGCAGGCAGCTCTTCTCTACACTTTTATTAATGTTTAAGTCAACATCTTTTGGAGGCTGAGGATTACTTTGCCTAATGTGTATCTTCAAATGTTTCAAAATCACAGGAAAGGTTTCATGCTGATTCTGTGTAACTGAGGATTACTTATCTGAAAATCTCAGGAAGACAAACTCAGCCTGATATGCAAATTTTCCCATCTGTGAAACAGCCGGCCATGGTAAGACTAGCAGTGCTTCCTGTTAACTAGACATGGTGCTCAAGGACCTCCTTATCTCATGACTGTTGGCAGGAGGACTGGGCACTTAGAAGAAAGTCTTCTAAGGTCTTTTCTAAGGCTTACGAGTCTAATAATTCTATATTCAATGAATATAATAAAAGCAGTAAGAGTGGCAAAATAACATGTTTCTTGAGAGTACATGCAATGAAATGTGACTCAACTTCAGCTACATGCCTTCTACATTATGTTACCAATGGTAAGAATGTGCATATATTAAACATTGATAAATGAAACCATTTTTAAAGATTACATTCATTATATTCATAAATATCCAACACAGTGAATACCACTCTTCTTGTATTCTTTAGCACTTAACACTAAATTTATAGCATAAACCACAACACTTAAGGACTAAAAGCAGAATTTATGAGGAAACATAAACAAAAACATACGACTGAGAATCTGCTTAATTACATTCCTATATTAATGTTAAACAGTAAGAGACTCTCCATGTTCTCACTTCTAAATATAGAACAAAATGACTTTAAATGTAGAAAGTAAACAAATTAAAACAGAGAAAGCACAAGATATGAAAATGAATCAAGACAGAGCGCCAAGGAATCCTTCCACTAGAGCTGTCCAATGGATTGAAGTGGCACTCCAGCTCAGGAAAAGGAGTCAACTAGATTTAAGGCAACGACTTTATCACCAGCACCCACTTACATGTCGAGGATCCGGCTTACATCCCTCTTTTCCCTCTAACCAATGTCACTCTACATCCTGAAATTCAGTTGCACAAGCTCTTCTTTCTTTCGCCTGTCAAAGGACCTCCCGCTCCAGGTGCCCAAACCCTCTGATTGGCTTATACGACAGAGAGAGCCTAAGTGTCCCCGTCTTCTATAGCAGAAAGCACACAACTGGAACAGGGCCTCTAAGCACCCAGCAAACCGAACACCTCTGTCCTTTAATTTGAGAATTAAAATAAATAAACACCCATAAAATGAGATTTTTTTATTCACATCACCAAAACTTTCATGACAAATTACCTAAGGACTTTTGAGAGTTCTCCAAGAAGATCTTTCTTTTCCTTGGTGAGATCCCCCTGTGCACGAAGTGCACTGATAACTCCAGCATATGCCTCCAATTCTAGAAAAAGAAAATTATTTCATCAAGATAAGACTTCAATTTTGAATAATGTAGCCATGCAATATTAAACTTTAGGGCAAGAAATCCAAAAATAAACCAAATGCAAAATTTTAAATTCCTTTCAAAAATGTTATCAAATAAAGATTTAAGTGTCACTTTCATCATTTATATGGTTTTGTTATACAATGTCTCACAGAAGTCAAGGGTATAAAATGCTTAGAAAAGAAAATCTAAAGAACAGGTAACCCAGCCAGGTATGGTGGCCACACCTTTCTTTAATCTAAGATCTTTATATCTACAAAAACTACCATCCAAGCAATTAAAACATAAAGCCTACCATCAAAATGACTAATTTGTCTGGGTACAGTGGTACATGCCTATAATTCCAGCACTCACAAGGCTGAGGCAGAGAAATGGAGAGTTCGAAGACAGCCTAGGATATTAGCAAGACACTAATTCAAAGAGATACAGGCAAGAGAGATGACTCATGCTTGGGATAGATGTATTGGCACTTGAGTTTAATCCCCAAAATCCACTTTAAAAAAGAAAAAGAGAAAAGAAAAAGAAAAGCAGATATGGTAGTACATAGTTGTCATCCCAGTGTTGAGGGAAGCAGAGATAGGAGGATCCCCCAGGCTTACAGGCCATTAAGCCAGCCTAGCCTATTGAACAAGTTCTAAGTGAAAGACTTTACTTTAAAAAATTTTTCTTTAATTTAAAAAAAAAAAGAATTAGGTGGATGATGCCTGAGGAACAACATTTGAGGTTATTCTGTTTTCCACATGCATGTGCAGGAAAATATAAATATGCACACATGCACATGTACACACAAATATACAAACACACAAGTCAGACATGATAACACATGCCTGTAGTCCCAGTACTCAGAAGGTGAAGTGGGAAGATCATAAGTTTGAGAGGCTAATTTAGGCCAAACTAGACCCTGTCTCAAAAAACAACAACAACAAAAAACAAAACAGAACAAATAAGCCAAAGTATACATATAAATCAAAAGTCCTCAAGCCCTCCCAGCAAAATATGCAGGCCTCTCACTACCACCCAGTGTGATCTCTGTGTAGTCTTTACACATCAAGTCTAGGTTCTGTGCTACTTTTGGCTAATGGTATATAAGCAAATAGGATGCAGATACTTGCTAAGTACTTGTACTTGTGGCCTTGCTCTCTAGGAATCATAACATCAACAAGCTGTGAAGAAACCCAGAAAGAATGGCCAGCGAGAGAGTAGCTCAGCCACTTCAGCTATACCTAGTCCCCTGCTAAGCTCCTGACTGGGGCTACAGGAGAGGTCAGACAACACCAAGAAAAAAGAGGATGGAACAAAGTAATAAAACATTGGGTTTCTTTAGCCATTAACACTATGAAAAGGAGGCACCAGAGCAAACCAGAATGGTGGAAACAAATGTCCAAATTAGAAGTATCTTCATGTTCACATTGTTAAAATATTTGCTATCTGCCCAACAGAAACTCAGTAAATGTGGGTTAACTAATGATAGATGTAGGCCTGCAGACTCAAAACTAACCAATAAGTAAACCGTAGTTTCACTCTGTTCATAGTATTCACAATTCTGTCAAAAGGCAGCATTAGAGGATAAAGAGAGAGCTCAACAGTTAAAGAGCATTTGCTACTCTTCCAGAAGACATGGGTTCAAATACCAACACCCACATAGTGACTCAGAACCATCTGTAACTCCAGTTCCCTAGAATCCAACACCCTCTTCTGGCTTCCCCAGTCACCATACACACACATGGTGCACAAACATTCATGCAGGCAAAACATATACATACAAAATAAAAATATATCTTTTTTTAAAGGAAGCCTTATATAGAGGAATGGACTGAGTAAACGAAGCAGAAATGTCTAGTTCCATTGAAATACCCTGAGTGTGAGCATCCTGCATGTTGCGTATGTACTGCATATTATGTAGACACCACATGGAGTGTCTGTCAAAAGACAAAGCTCTGCTTCTCCAAAGGCAAAAAGCAAATATTAAGTTCCAAGAAATACATTTCAGCTCTGACCAGAACTGAAAGAGATTACAAAAAAGGAATAACCAGCCGAAAATTCACTATATTAAATGTTTATGCCCCATTAAAATATTCATGGACTGTTCTATTCAACAAATCAATGTTGAGTCCTAATACATACACACTGAAGAGTGTCAAGTCCTGCCCTCAAGTCTTTAACTATAAAATACGAACAAGTCAAAAAGTCACCAGACAGTGACGACAGTTTGCACACAATGGTAAAGGCAAAGGAAAAAACACGTCATCTGGTTGGAAAACACAAGTTCTCCTCAGGAAGAGATCTATCCCTGTGGAGAGTTTGGGGACGAACTTCTACAAAAGGAATAGAGAGCAAAAGCGCTGGAGATGCTTCACGTTACTTCAGTAAACTCCAGTAACAATAACTACTTTTAAAAGTTTTACATTAAAGGAAGTAAACTTGTCTGTAGTTGAACAGTCACTAATTCAAACCAAATTACTAAAAGAATATTGTAAGAGAGAGTACTGGGGGAAATATTTAAATATTTGTACGTATAAAACAAAGTCCCTATCCTCAAGATGATTAGATCAAAGTCTAAAAAGGGTATGTGTGTGTCAGGTACATGACTGGTAAATAAACAGACAAATTGTCATGAAGGTTTTACCTCACACATGTCAGAAAACAGGGAAAAAGGGAGACAGAAGTCATCTGTGGTTAGACTAAGCAAATTCTTTAATCCCAACTTAAAGAGTTATTTGATAGAACTCAGTAACTGATTATAGAAATGACAGAAAAAAATGAGAAATATTTTAGATTTTGCAAAATATTTAAGGCAACAATAATGCCATAAAAAGAAACAGACCAGAGGGAGAAAAAAGACAAAAACACCATTTCCATTTCAGGTTTTATTGTTTGTTTTTGAGACAGTCTTGTATGTGTAGCTCAGACTAGCTTTAAATCCTGATCCTTTTGCCTCCACCTCCTTAGTGCCGGGATTACAGGCATGTGCTGCCATGCCTTATTTAAAAACACACTGTTTCAAGAAAACATTATTAACTGAAGAAATAGAGCTGGCAAGATGTCCTAGTAGGTAAATGAACTTGCTATGAACTTGCTAATAAGCCTGACGACCTGAGTTCAATCCCTGGGACCCACATAGTGGAAGGAAAAAACTTGATTCCTGAAAGCTGTAGCCCGACCTCCACACATACCCCAGAGCACATATGCAAGATCTTTTGTAGACACACACACACACACACACACACACACACACACACACACACACACACGTAAAGTAAAAACAAAATTTACTTAAAATGTAATATATAATTTTTTTCTTTTTAGACAGGATCTTACCAAGTGGCCCTGGCTGACCTGGAAATCACTATGTAGACTAGGCTGGCCTTGAACTCAGAAAACCACCTGCCTCTGCCTCTTGAGTGCTGGGATTAAAGGCAGATGCCATACCTGGCTAAAAATGCAATAAAATCTTTTAATATGACAAAATTTCTGACATTACAAGTTTCATTTGAAGCTAAACTAAAGTCATGCACAAAACTGAGAGGTGGAAATATCCAACACACAGAACTGTAGCTCTGAAAACACTACCTCAGCTACACAATTCCCAGCATCCCTGTAAGTAGTCCAGTCACCATTAGAACCTTTACTAACTTCCAAGCTTCTTTCATATTTGTTGACAAGCATGTTTATAGGGATCCTGAGATATCTTAAACTTGGTTTAGTTTCTGGTGCTATTTTATTATAGGGCTAATTCCAGTAGCAAAAAAATATAATGAAGCTGGGCAATGGAGGTGTATACCTCTAATCCTAGCACTTGGGAGGCAGAGGCAGGTAGATCTCTGAGTTCAAGGCCAGCCTGGTCTACAGAGAGAGTTCCAGGACAGCCAGAGGTATATAGTGAGACTCTGTCTTGAAAAACAAAACAAAACAAAAAAAGTATAATGAAATAATAAATACATGTGAATGCCTCACAAACAAAAGATGTGCCACCCTACTTTTATAAAACCCTAAACCAGGTCCATTTAAACCATTATGTCACTCAATTATACTTTAGTCATAAAGCTCCCAAGTCAGTTAAGTCACAACTCAAGAGTTATAAAAATAAGGCGAAAGAGAGGCAGTCAAAAAGTAGCAAGCATTTACCTGCTACTGGTACCATGAATGTATCATAAATGTCTAGCCCAATTTCTTTTTTTTTAATGTGTATGAATATTTTGCTTATATGCATATATGTGTGTCTATGTACCATGTGTGTGCCTGATGCCAGAGGAACATGGATTTCCCAGAAATGGAGTTACATACGGTTAAGAGCTGCTATGCCGATGCTGGGAACCGAACCCTCGACAAGAATAGCCAGTGCTCCCAACTGCTGAGCCATCTCTCCAGTGCCCCTTCCCCAGTTTCTTGATAATTAAAATGTTTGGCATCCTCCATTGAAACAATTTACTGCTGTTTCTAAAAGGACAAAGTTTTAAGCTAACAACACTTTTTAAAAATTTTTGTGTTTGTGGTGTGTATGGGGGAGGGGCGGGGGAGGGGCAGAGAAAGAGAGAATCTGACATGTGAGTGCAGGTGCCCCAAGAGGCAAGAAGAGGGCATGAGATCCTTGAAGCTAGAGTGGTGAGTACTTGTGCGCAGTCTGATATCACGGTTGACAGGACTGCTTGAGCTCTCTCCAGCCCTTAAACTAAAAACTCTTAAAGACGGTATGTATCTCCTCTAGACTTAGGATTGGAGTTAGTGTTTGAAAGCAAGTCAAAGGTTCACTGTCATGACAGTAACTCGGTGGGAGGAAGAAATCTTTCGTCAAACTGATGTCAAGGTCCACTTTCCTAAGGACCACGGGAGATGGCTGCTTTCCTTAGTACAGAAGCAGCACCCCAGCAGCATCTCCCACACAGTTTCCTTAAAACTACCGACACATTCATAGCTAGTTATTTTTTACTTTTACTTGAATTGTCTTTTAATGCTGAATTGTTTACTGCCCCCTGAGCCTATGTCTTCGGTTTCTTCTGGGATATATTATTTTTCTTCCTGTGCAACCTCTTCTTCTAGCTTAAGAACAACCTGATCCTCTTCAGTGATGATCAATCTGACATGGCAAGGGGAGCCCCCAAAATAGGTCAATCTGACCCTAAGCTCTGTAAGTCCACTGGCACATCTTGGGTGATTGGTTCACTGGATATACTCAGTAATTGAGAATCTACATGTAAATTCAAGAATTAAGCATTACTCTCTGCATTTAAAAATGTACAGAAAACATTCTCCTTGAGCTGCTGATGCTGTGACTGGACCCACTATTTGGCCTGGCCATACATGTTAGCCCCATCATGGTAACAACTCAATAGTACACATTGCTTTTATAAAGTGGCATCTTCCTGATAACTGGTAGCTTCCCAGACATGTATAACCTTGATGGCATGGGCAATTTCATGGGTATTCATTCTTGAATACCAAAACTTTAACCTCTTGATGTGCATTTTATAGGGTTTTATCATCAAGCCATTTTCATACATCACCCCAAGTCGTTTATGGGAAAAACTAGGGGTAAACTTAAAAGTTACTACTTTATATTTAAACCCAAACCCTTGACTCAAGGCCCTTAAAACCCAGAAACCTCAGTCCAATTTACTGTTCTTGTGATCTGTTCATCTAGCATGTTTTTAATTCTGAAAGAAATGGAGTTCAGCTGGGCGGTGGCGGCACACACCTTTTATCCCAGCACTTGGGAGGCAGAGCCAGGTGGACCTCTATGAGTTCGAGACCAGCCTGGTCTACAGAGCAAGATCCAAGAAGGGCAGCAAAACTACACAGAGAAACCCTGTCTTGAAAAACCAAAAGAAAAAAAGAAATGGAGTTTAATTTTATAACCAACAGCAAGTTACATTAGTGCATGTCTATAGCCAAGTACCTCCAAAATAGTGACAAAAGTTTACATATAAGTTTAAAAGATTGCCCCCACCCCCAAAAAAAGAACCCTCTTCAAACTTCTAAAACAAGGTTAAGTAGTTTGAAACCCTCAGGGGGGGAAGGGGAAAGGAAAAAAAAAAAGGCAGACATTATAGCACTAGGTCCACAGTAGATACAACTTTATCTGAGCTACATATAGAAATCACAACAAAGATTTCCTCTGATGGAAAACTTCAGTGACCTACAAATATGTCTGAAAGTAGCTGCTTAAACACTATATTCTCAGATGTCAATCACAATGACAGGCTTTTTATTTAATTAATCATCACTGCTCCTTTTCAAATTATTCTGTCACTTATTTCACTTAATGCACTAGCCTCAGGCTACAGTGGTGGTAAATAAGACAAGGCCCTTATAGTCTATAATAGCATTTTTCATGGATTTTCACTTTAAACCAACGATTCAAATGATTAGAGTAACTCTTTTATCTCAATATTCCCAAGAATGGCATGTGCCTAATACCATTTTTCACACATAAGGAAAAAGTTAGTTCACTATACAAAACACATGCCTTAGCCTTAGGGCTTGCTTCTCTCCCCCCTAGATGCTTGTTGAAAAGGGCTGCTATAAATGGAAAAAGAAAAACATTAAATAATCAACTTTAAGCATAAAGTGTGCTTTGTCAATTACAATAATTAATTGGGAAAACAGGCAGCTTGCATAAACTTAGAATCCAGAAAAGGTATGACTCACACATACACATCTATTAAAGTTAGTAGTGTGCTAATATGAGACCAAAAACCAAAACCAAAACCAAAAATACTGCCTAGAGCAGTATCTTTCAACTTGTGGGTCTTGACCCCTTTTGGGGTCAAACAACCCTTTCACAGGGGTTGCCTACGATCACTGGAAAACACAGAATCATATTCACATTACGATTCACAACAGTAGCAAAAATACAGTTATGAAGTAGCAACAAAAATAATTTTATGGTTGGGGGGGTCACCATGACATGGGGAACTGTATTAAAGGGTCACAGCATTAGGAAGGTTGAGAACCACTGGCCTATAGTCAAATATTGACTACATAACTTCCTATGAGCATTACCTTAGGTTTAAACTTCGTATGTAAAATGGGGACCCAAACAAAATGAAGATCTATTGGGGCGTGACTATTATGTGAGATGCTGACTTTAATAATACACAACGGGGGCTAGAGAGATGGCTCAGTGGTTAAGAGCATGACTGCTCCTCCAGAGGACCTGGGTTCAATTCCCAGCACCCACATGACAGCTCACAGCTGTCTGTAACTCCAAGATCTGACACCCTCACACAGACATTCATGAAGGCAAAACACCAATGCAAATAAAATAAAAATAAATTAATTTTTTAAAAAAGAACACACAATGGCCAGGCTTCCCATTTATCATAGCTCCTTGTATCATAATTCCTGTATCTCACTTACAAATCATTCTAGGCCCTGGGAAACCGGTGAGAAAGCTGAGGACCATGCATGCTACCAACAGCCATGACCCACACAGAAAATGAAAAGGGTTACAGAAAAATACAAAATAACAAAAATAAAACCATTAGGTAGGCATGTCAGAGCACAGCTGTGGTACTAGCACTTGGGAAGCTGAGGCAGGAGAAAGCCATTTTGAAGACAGTCTGCGCTACACAGTGAGCCCCTGCTCAGAACAAAAACAACAAAATTCATACCCAATTTTCGGAGAATTCGTTTGCATTCATCCCTGCTGAGATCCAGAAGGGTTGGCCACACAACAGGCATTGCTGCTTCTGTTTGGTAGCCCCAAAGAGCTTGTCCTCCCTAGCAGAAGAAAAACAAATCCAATTACCAAAGTATATGCAAAAGGCCCCTCACTTGGCGCTCCATCCACAGGCTACAAAGTAAAACTGAAAAAAATACCTCACAACCTTCTTTCATCACCGTGCTTGCCAGTTTCTGACAAATAATCAAACCACCATCTGAGCACACTGATTCAGCTCAGATTAACAGTTGAAAACCACGGGGTTTAGAGTCAAACACTTGGTTCCAGTTCCAGCTTTACAACATAATTAGTTGTTTCATCCTGGTGAACTGGCCTGTCTGAACCCTATTTGTACACGTTTATGGAGAAAAAAAAAAAAAAGTAATCCCACCCGGTTTGGTGTTAGTATTAGAAAACAGGGCATGTCAAGTTCTTTCATAGTGGCTGGCATAGAACTTGCCAAATTGTACCACCTGTGCAACCTTGGACCAGTGTCCAGTTTCCTTAATAATAAGTTATGAGATAAAATAAGCAAAGGGTAGAGCATGTTTTTGGGGTAAATGGAACTTAATAAAGAACTCTTCTCAAGTTTTGGTAGTAAAATAGTCATGAATCCACAAGTTACCCAAAGTTTAGATGCCTGGAATTTCGCACTGAGAATTCCCTAATCTGGAGGACAATAGGACACAGAACCGGTAGCTCACACATTACTGGCTGAGCACACAGTAGACTTTCCTTGAACATCTGTTAAACTGATAAATGGATTGTTAGCACGAGAGGAGGGTGAGTGAATGAATGAGCCAGCTAAAGAGTCCAACACTAAACCGATATAACTCTTCTATTGCGTTCCAGGCTCTGGGCTGCTAACTCCAACTCTTAGCCTCAAGTGGAGCCCCCTTCCCCCTATTTCCCATCGTCCTCCGAGCTCAGAACCAACCCTGAGCCAGCCAAACTGGACGGCGCGCCCCAGCTGGCAGGATGACATAAAGAAAGGGGGTGGAGAGGAGGAAGGGGCAGAGCCAAAGGAATCCGTTCGCTCCCCAAACCAGTCCCCGCCTCCCGATAGGCTCTCGGAGGCGGCCGGCGACCGCCCGAATCAGGCACCACGTCACGGCATCCCAAAGCATCCCCTCTAGCGGAGCCCACGGCGGGGCCGCACAGCGAGGGAAAGCCGGGCGGCCGGAGCGCGCCCCGGGGAGCGGGGGCGCAGCGACTCCGCGCCCCGCGCCAGTGTCAGCGGGCAGCCCGCCCCGCCCCCTCTCCAAACACGCACTCCCTCACAGCACCACAACACGAGCAGCCCGCCCGGCTCCCCGCCTGCGCGCCTCAGCGCCGGTTCCAATGTCAAGCCCGCGCCCCCGGGGCCAGCAGCGGCTCCCGGGAACCTTGGTCAGCGTCCGCGCCTCGCGCTCTCCGCAGTGGCCAGAACAACGGAGAAAAAGCAGGGATGCGGACAGCCAGCCAGACGGTCCGGATTCGCCCCGGGGTTCCCAGACCTCGACCTCCGGTGTCCCATCACCAGGCGCGCCGGAGTCCCCCTCGGTCCACTTGAGGGAGCCCCCACGATCCCGTTAGGAAACAACGGAGGATGGGGCTGACCGCCCCAAGCCGGGCTCCCAATGACGGGCTCAGCGCCCCCGTACCCTGGATAACCTGCCAGCTCTTCCCAGGACCCCGCCTAAGAGACACCCACCTGCCCGGCCTTTCGGGGCTCATCTAAAAGGCTCCTCCGCCAAGACTAGGGGACACCAGGAATTAGGTTTGTTTGCGGTGCCTCAGAAGGGGCAAGATGGCGACAGATACCAGAGCGCAGGCGCAAGCGCGCGCGGCTCGTCGGGAGGTGTAGTTCGCCTTTCCCGCCTTTTGAGAAACGAGCACTCAAAAGCCTCCATTCGCCCCGTCGTCCTTTTTTTCCACCGCGGTCTGAAAGGAAGGGACGGGCTTTGCGGGGCCTACTGGGAGTTGTAGTCCGAGCTCAAACTCCGTCCTCTTTCTGTCGCGGCTTGCCGGTCGCGTACGCAAGGAAGTCTGGGAGTGTAGTTCCTTTTGGCTTCTACATTACCCTCCAGTCTCTAGCTTCGCGCGCCTCTCCTCCCGGCCTTTCCCAGCCAATCGGCTGCTCTTTCAGCTAAACGTGTGGCGTCACACGTACCGGCCAAAATGGCGTCGGTGATTGGACCTGGGCTTCGACCTTCACTCTATCGAGGTTGGGGTGAAAAGAACCCCAGCTTGGTCCCTGATGAACGGTTGAGGATTAAGGTCCGGTTTCTCAGACTCTTTGGAGCAATCATCAGCGTCCTTCCACCACCAAGACGACACCTCAAGAGAAATTATTTACGCTACGAGAACTGAGAGAGAGGACCTCACAGTGGCCCGTACCCCCTTCTTGGTGTTAAGAGTTGCAAGTCGAAGAAGGGAATCCGAGCGTTCTCGGCTTGGGGTTACGCCATGTGCAAAATAGAAAAGATAGCGATATCTTGTGCTCTATCTGCCAAAGGGAAGAAGGGATTTACTTGAGGCACTACGACATGGTAGGTTCGCGTTCTGCCTTTGTTATTATTTAACCACACCATGTTGTGGAAGTCTTGTCCCCCTGTTTTACAGATGGAAAGAGGCCCAATATATTGTTACAACGATCCGAAAAATCAAAGTTAGTTTCTAGTATAATAAATTCCATCAAATTGTGTGGTGTCCTCCCTCCAAATGTAGAACTCTGGGAACATCGGATGCAATGAAAGTGCACAAGTCTAAAGGAATTGTTAGTATGCATCTTGCTGTTAGCAAATTTCCTTGAAAACTAGGATTACCACTGGAAGGACATTTAGCTCAGTGGTAGATTGCATGTAGAGTATGCGCAAGACCCATATCTCTGAATTTGATTCCTAGCACGAAGCGGGCGAGGGGAGTATCAACAAAAACTACCCTGGGAAATATTCAGATACACAACGTGAATGAAAGTTCTTTTCCTAAATGGGTCGCTATGAATTACATTTGTAATCCCAGCACTGGGGAAGTGGAAGAAGGAAGATCGGGAGTTCAAAGTCAGCCTGGACTGCAGGAGGCCCTGTGACCAAAACCGTTTTGGGTTTTGTTGTTGTTATTTTGTGGTTTTGTTTTTAATAAATTGTGGACCACTGCATGAATGTGAGTCTTTTCGTTCTCTTGAATGGAGATGTAGGTTAGTCAGGAATAAAAAGGACCATTTAAATTTCCTACATGCCTCTTCTGATATTCCTGTGTACATTGTGAGGTCAGTTGCTTAAGAATACCTTATAAAGTAGTAAATTAAATATTAATAGGAGACTTTGTAATTTAACAGACATTTCTTTGATTTGACCCTTGCAGCATCTCCGCCAGGCGGGTGTAATTAACTTGCCCATCCTGTGAATGGGAAGGCACAGCTGTTCAGGAACTGGTGAACCACGGGCTACATAGTAGTACCCTGTCTCAAAAGGCAGTAACAAACGGCTGGAGAGATGGCTCAGTATTTCAGAGCAATGGCCTCTTCCAGAGGAGCTGGGTTTTATTCCCAGCATTCATGAGGTAGCTCACAACCATTTATAATCCAGGAGTTCCTCAGGTGCTGCACAGATGTAGTCCACAACACGAATGTAGTGTCACAACATGAATGTAGTGCACAGACATGCAGGCCAAACACCCATTGCAGAAAATAAATTCTTAAAAAGGCAACAAAAACCTAACTCTTGGCCAGCTGGTGATGCACACACCTTTGATCCCAGCACTTGGGAGGCAGAGGCAGATGGTTCTCTGAGTTCGAACTGGACTATATAACTAGTTCCAGAACAGCGAAGGCTGTTACATAGTGAAGCCCTGTCTCAAAAAAACAAACAAACAAACCTGACTTTTATGATAAGTCAAATATGCGTAACAATGGTTGGAGTTAATTCTCCATCTTTTACATAAGTCCTTACAATTACTAACTATATCCCTAGTTAAAAATAAGTCCCTGATACAGGTTTAAAAGCAGGACCCACATAAGTAAATGACAAAGCAAGGTTTTAAATTTAGCAGCCTGGGCTGTGGAGAAGGTTCAGCAAGTAAAGACACTTGCTTTGCAAGCCTGGTGACCTGGATGCAATCTTCAGAAGCCACTCATGTGATAGTGGAGAACTATCTTCACAAAACTTTCCTCTGACCTCCAACATGTACACACACCAATGAGAGAAGCTTTATTTGTTACAAGTTTGGGCAGCTTGGATCCAGAGTCTACACCTTCAGCCAATGGTAGTCCTCTAGCTTAATGTTCAGCAAGAATGCATGAAAGTCCTGGCAAGATGCCAAATTTCTGGTTGTCTAGTTAGGGCCAGATCCTGGTTCTAACAAACTCCCAATAACAATGCTAGTGCTCATATCATTTTACATCTTCCCTCTTTTTCCTTTCATTCATTGGTGGTTTTTGTTATTGTTTTAGAGACAAGATCTCACCATGTATTCTAGGTTGGCCTCAAACTTGAGATCCTCCTGCCTCAGCCTCCTGAGTGCTAGGATCACAAGTATGTGCCACTGTGCCTAGCTCTTAAACATATTGATTTTGTAGCTAAGGCTGTAATAATAGCCTCTCTATGCTATCTCTGACTGCTTTGTATTTCCAAATGTTCCCAGTGTCTTTTCTCTTAAGGATCATATTTAAACTACCCTTCTCCCTTACATCTCGTGAAACTTACTCTGGCCCTACCAGTCTCTCTAGCATGAGATAGACATTCCCATGTCCTGACACTTATCATGTTACAGAGCTCAAAACATAGAGTTAAGGTTATTTGAAATTCCTAGCTACAACAAGCTCTTTATGGAAAGGGAGCCTAGCACATAATAAAATAATAACTAAAATATATTCGCAGCTTTCTCTATTTCAGGTGCTGTTCCATATGTTAGCTTCCTTAATCCATACTATAATCTGATATTAACTGCATTAGTCATAGTTCTCTATAGGAACAGAACTGATAGAATAAATAAATACATACATACATACATATATGGAATTTACTGGAGTGGCTTATAGGCTGTAGTCCAACTAGTCCAACAACAGCTGTCTTCCAACAGAAGGTCCAAGAATCTAGTAGTTGTTCAGTCCATGAGATTGGGTATCTCAGCTGGTCTTCAGTACACACTGGAATCCTGAGCAAGTAGGCTCTGTGCCAGTGAGGGAATAGACTTGCCAGAAAGAGCAAGTAAAGCAAAGACAGCAAGCTTCCTTCTTCCGTGTCCTTCCTATGGGCGGCCAGTGGAATATGTGGCTCAGATTAAAGATGGATCTACTCACCTCAGATGATCCAGATGAAAAGTAAATCTTCCCACTTCCAACACTTCAGTTAAGGAAAAAAAAAAATCCCTCACAGATATACCCAGCCACTTGGGTTTTAGTTAATTCCAGATGTAGTCAAGTTGACAACCAAGACTAGCCATCACAGTAGCCATATTTTAGTGGATGAAAATAAAACAAGGCACAGGTTAAATACCATGCATAAGATAACAGATTAATAAAGTAGCAAAGCTATGATTTCAAATGGATTAACTTCTGAGGGAGAAGACTTCCCCTGCTAGACCTTAAGGATCACAATCACCTAGTCTGGGATAGTGCTTAGGAGTAGATAGAATAAGTGCCTTAACTATTCCTTGTTTATCTAAGCAGCTAAGTATTAAAATTGATTTCTTCAAGGTAAGAGGATTGCCATGGGGCTAGAGAGATAGCTCATTGGTTTAGAGCATTTGTCGTTCTTGCAGAGGACCAGGGTTCCATCCCCAACACCTACATGGTGGCTCACAGTGTCCATAACTCCAGTTCCAGGGAATCTGACACCCTTTTCTGACCTGCTGGTTCACATACATGCACATAGGCGAAACACTCATACACATAAATTAATCTAAAATGGGGGGGGGCTGTTTTTAATTGTGTGTGTGTGTGTGTGTGTGTGTGTGTGTGTGTGTTTATTTATGCACATGACTACAGTGCTGATGGAGGTCAACAGAGGGCATGGAGCCCCTTGGAGCTGGAGTTACACCTAAGTGTGAACTGCTGGATATGGAGCTCGGGAACTGAACTCTGGTTCTCTACGAGATCAGTCAACACTCTTAACTGCTGAGCCATCTCTCCAACCCCAAATGGCTCACTTCTACATTTAAGGAAGAAAGGAGTCCAAAGAAGTAATGGAATGGAAGTCTCAGGAGGCTTTTGGAGCAGGGGTGGCCTTTCTGGCTACAGTTCTTTCCACTGTACTACGCTGCTCTTAGATTCTTGCCTTGAGAAGTTTGCCACTCTGATGTAGCCAAGGGATGTACTGAAAACTGGACTATCAGCTAAAACCAAATAAGTAAACTATGAAATAATAGATCAAGATAGTGGATTTAGAGACAAAAAAGAATGCAAACAAGTAATTAATAATTAGAATCAACATTCCTGGAATCAAATAGCATCAGAAAGAGCTTGAACAATCTAGAGTGGCTCCAGAAAGGACAGTAAGACATCTGGCCACTACCTCAACTTCAGCCATTCACCCTTAGTACTTTCTGCTTCCTGAATAGCTAGCTTCCTTGGTTTTGGTGGTGGTGGTGGTTTGTTTGTTTTCTTTCTTTCTTTCTTTCTTTTTTTTTTGAGACAGGATCTACCGACTGTTCTCACTCTGTAGACCATGCTGGCCTCACACTCAGAGATCTGCCTGCCTCTGCCTCTGGAGAGCACCTCTGTGGAATAGGTTTGGGTTTTTTGGTTTTTTGGTTTTGGTTGTTTTTTTTTTCCCCAAACCCTCTTCTTCCTCCTCCTCATTGTCCCTCTGCTCTTGCACTCACCATCATAAAGGCCTTTCAGCATCGTTGCTGCTGGTCAGCTACTCACTTCTGTGACCACGTCTTGCACTTCATTCTCAAGTTGTTCTATTGAAATCAGTGACCAAGTTATCAACACTCTAAGCAAAGCTTTTTACTCCGGGTTGCTTATTCCTCCACCCTGACCAAACCTGTTCAACTTGAGTGACATTTACAGGCTTCCAGTTATCCACTTCAATTCTGCTTCCTTTTCCTGTGTTTACTTTCTACTCTGAACCCCACAGTCATTTATGTGATACTCGGTCTTCTCACCAGTTCCCATTTGTCTCTGTCCTATCCACCCTAAGACAATCTCAACATTACATAATTTTCTCCTGTGTTTATTAGTCATTAGTGCTTAATGAATTATCCCAAACCCTAGTGACTTGAAACAATAAATATTTTTGTTTTAACTCAGTTTGTAGTTTCTGACAAAATCACAAGTAGCTCAGCTGGGTGATTTTTAGGAGGAAGGCAAGGTTGAGAAAGGGTCTTATTCCTGTAATTTCAGGCTGGCCTAGATCTCACTCCATAGCCAGGCTGCAGGGCCTTGGAGGCTCTCACTCCATAGCCAGGAACTCACTCCATAGCCAGGCTGGCCTGGATCTCACTCCATAGCCAGGCTGGCCTGGAACTCACTCCATAGCCAGGCTGGCCTGGACTCACTCCATAGCCAGGCTGGCCTGGATCTCTTGGCAACCCTCCTACTTCAGCTTCAAGTGGTCTGATTACAGGAATAATACAGGCAGCTGGATGATTACTGGACATGTTTTAAAATATCAACTTCCATGGTCCATAACTATTTACATCCTGGTTTCTAGCCAAAATAACTCACGTCCCTCCCACACTCCCTTGTATCCTTCACTCAAAATTCCCAGTCTGCTGTCCTCATTATAAAAATAGGTTTCTGGTTTCTTTCTTTCTTTTTTTTTAATGAATAAATAAACTGTGTGTGTGTGTGTGTGTGTGTGTGTGTGTGTGTGTGTGTGTGTGTAGAGCTGCATGCCAGAGGGCAACTTTTGGGAATAACCTCTTCACCCTGGGTTCTGGGGGTCAAACAAAGGTCATCGGCCATATGTAGAATGTGTTTATACCTACTGAGCCATCTTGCCAGCCCAACCTTACTCTTGAGGACCACAAGTTTGTCATCCTACTCCGGTCTAACTAAATTTCCTGGGGCACATTTACACGAAGTGTAACAGTTTTCCGTGTGTGTCTAACAGTCAATGATAGAAATTGGCATAGCATGGCCACCATAAACTTCTGTTCCAAACGGGAAAAAAAGAGCCAGAACCAGTGGCACAGGCCACAAGGACAACACTGGAAAAGCTGAGTTAGGATTGTCACACAGCTGAGGCTAGCTGAGCACACCCGCCCTCAAACTGCCCCTGGGATTGAGGCTCAGGTTTTGACCTAGGCCTGACTCTCCACAGCTCCTGACCCCACCTTCAGGACTTTCTAAATTCTACTTTCCCAGTCGTTCTTTTCCACTTCAAAACAAAAGCTGTTTTGAGGCCAATTGATTTTTCACGTGCTTCCTGCTCATCAAAGTTCAGGGGTGCAAAGGCCCATCTTCATTTTAACCATTCTCTGTTTCTTTTCATCGAAATTTGTAATATATGATTGTTTTTTAAAATGTTTAAAAGTTTCTGAAGAATCTATATTCTCATTTATATAGCCGCTCCAGCAAGTTTTATCCAAAGAAACGCTTCTCTATCATAGTTTTCCTGTAAGCTTGCTGTGGGATAATAAGCTTAATAGTCACAGAATTTTTATTTATTTGAGAACAGGGTCCCATCTGATTCAGGCTAGCCCTTGAACTCCTGCTCCTCCTGCCTCTACCACCCAATTCCTGAGATTACAGGTGTGCTCCCCAACCCTAAATTTCTATCACTTTTAAAGATGTTGAAGCATACTGTTAAGATGTTTGTTTAAAGGGACTGTTTTCTGTTGAAACACCATGGTGAACCTGAGAGGTTTTTGTTGTTGTTGTTGTTTTGGTTTGGTTTGGTTTGGTTTTGGTTTTTCAAAACAGGGTTTCTCTGTGTAGCCCTGGCTGTCCTGAAACTCTCTCTGTAGACCAGGCTGGCCTCAAACTCAGAGATCTGCCTGCCTCTGCCTCCTAAGTGCTGGGATTAAAGGCATTCACCACCACTGCCCAGCAATCTGAGGTCTTTATAGACGGTTTTATAATCATGCCCTTAACTTTGTCTTTAGACCTTGTTATCCTGATAGAGCCCTAGATTTAATCTCTACCTGCAAGCTGTTTCTTAATTTTAACATCATTTGGCATCTGGAAAGCTGGAAAGGAAAAAAAGCAAAAACAAAAAGCCTCTTTATTTTAAAAATTAGCCAGTCCTGGTCTCTTGTTCTTGATGGGTTGTTCTTTCCTTTCTCAAGAAGCCAGGTAGCACTTCTAACACTACTTGGAAAACATCAATTCAATTAGCTAGCTCATTAGGTACCTTCTAAATGTCCCTATCATCCCTGGTAGCAGTACCCTTAATGTTTCCTCTACTACACATTTAAGATTCACATTCCTCCTGCTTCCAGCAAGATTTTCCTCACAGTCCTTTAATCTCTCACAGATGGCTTTCTGTAGAAACCTCAGGCTTATGATGACAGTCTTTTTGAAACTTGTTAGGTCAGCCCCAACACCAGTACCAAAGCCACACTTTCAGTTCTGGTATAGCATCCTACTTTGGGTCCCAAAATTTGACCTGCTGAGCAACTACTACATAACATCACCACAAAAATTTCTGGCAAAAAAACACTAGGATTTATTTTCCCTCACGAATCTGCAATGTGAGTAGGACTTGGCAGGAATATTAGCCATAGCTGGAAAGTACAAATTGTCAACAATCACACCAGAATTTAAACTCAGCTCCAACTCTTTTTTTTAATACTTATTTATTTTATGTATATGAATGACCTGTCTTCATGAACACCAGAAGAGGGAATTGAATCCCATTACAGATGGTTGTGAGCCACTATATGGTTGCTGGGAATTGAACTCAGGACCTCTGGAAGAGCAGCCAGTGCTCTTAACCACTGAGCCACTTCTCCGGCCCTCAGCTCTAACTGTTAACACGTGCCTTTTTTGCAGTATCAGTATGATACAGTTGTCTTGGATGGATGGATGAATATTAAATTTAAAAACCAAAATGATCTGTTGCAGAAGCGTTAAAAGAGAAAGGGTTAATATGAAAAGAAGCCACATAATAGAGCAGCCACAGGCTCCATTAAAAAAAATTCTGTGGAGGCCATACATGGTAGTTTATGCCTTTAATCCCAACACTCTGGAGGCTGAGGCATATGGATCTCTGAATACGAAGCTAGCCTAATCAACATAGTTCCGATTCAACAAGATTAGCCTCAAACTAAATATGTAGCTGAGGATAACTTTGAACTACTGATCCTCCTGCCTCAGCCTCTTAAGTGCTGAGACTACAGGCTTGAGCCCCATCCTGGGCTTGCAGTCCGATGGTTTCATTTTGATTTGAATTTGGGATAGGATCTCATTTAGCCCAGTCTAGCTTTGTGCTTTCTACATAGATGAGGACGACCGTGAATCACCGATCTTCCTACCTCCACTTCGGAGTGAGGAGATTACATTTGGGCCACCATGCCCAGCGTTGTGCAACGCTGGGGATCCAACTCAGGACTTGGTGCATGCTGGACAAGCATTCTACCAACTCAGCTGCAAGCCAGCCACAAAATATCCAGGATCTTGAGGCAAAAGACATAAAGATTAGCAACTTTTTTAAAAAGCAAAATGAGGGATGTTAGAGCCTTAGTAGTCCTCAGCTAGGAGTGCCAGTCAGAAAAATGTGGAGAGCACTCTGGAACGTCAGAAAACAGATGTCCAACCTCGGGTGGAAGCCGCAGATGGTCACTGAGATGGTGTCTTTGCCCTAACAGTTTCTAAGTCTGTGATTTCCACTGTACGTCATGACAGAGTACCAGACTTAATGACACAAGTCATTGCCATGTACGCCACATTGGACCCCAAGTGGCAAAGGCACTGTCTGTGCTCTAGACCGTGGCTTGACACTGATTAATGGCTTGACTATCAGACAGCCCAGGAGAATTGCAAATGAAAATAGAAACAAAGACATAGTCTCACACATTTGAGTTTTCCCCCCTATTTCATTGGGGGAGTAGGAGTTTTTGAGGTTCACAGAAGTGCTAAAATGCCTCAGGTGAGGGACTCATGATAATCTGCAATTACCCAAAGCGAAGTCCAAGGTAGTTCCTAAAGATGGAAACAATAACCCTGTCAGAAGTGAAAATCAGCTACTTTGGGGGAGGGGATGCTAATTCCAAACGTAATGTCAGCTTGTCTTCACCTCACAGAGTTTCCAGCCGCTTGTGATCTTCTGTTGGGCTTTGTCAGAGATGAAATGCAAAAAAAAATAAATAAATAAAATAAAAAAGCCCTTCTTTCCAGCCAGCTGGAGGAAAGGCTTGGAGGCAGATTCTCTTTCAGGAAATGCTGAGAACTCATGAAGTCTGCAGAGAAATGGTGAAAGGTGTCCTTTTTCTCGTCAGTTCCAATTAAGGTCTTTCCCTGGCAAACCCCAGAGAGCATCGTAGTTTCCCAAGTGAGCTAGTAAAGAGCAGGTCAGGCATCTGTGGGTTGAAGGGGCTTTGTTCTGATGCTGTGGGCTTTAAACTTGTCACTTTAAGGTCAGTGGTTCAAATCCATGCCTCACTAAAGGTTAAGATAATAAAGGAACACACGCTTATGGAGAGCCCAGGGAGCTTGTATTGAGACTTGGTTGTGGGAAGGGAAGGGACCAAAGGAAATGAACTCATGTTCACTTGAGTATGTGCAAGCACACACACACACACACACACACACACACACACACATGTGTGCACACATGTGCGCACACACGTGACCTGCACTGAAGCATCACAAAGCAATCAGTGTTAAGAGCAGTTATTTCACCAGCTCACAACAGATTGAGAGAGGAGCCTAAGGCTTTGGGAACTCTGGATCCCGCTCAGATTAATGAATCACTGCATTAGTGAAGGTCAGGTTGAATCTGAGAAGGCATTTCCAGTCACAGCGTTCCGCCTGCGTTTCCTGTAGGCAGCCTAGCACCTTCCCTCTCCCTGTGGCTGCACCCCTGCCATTCTGACTCCACCAGCAACACCTTCCCCCCCCCCGCCCCCCAAGTGCTTATCTTCTTAAGTCTAAGAGACATTAAATGTTAGTCTTTGCCGTCGAACGCTGTAAAACTTTTGTAACAAGGCATTCAAATCTTTTGACCTCCCCCACCTTGAAGACTTTCATGAAATGTTTAATCCCCCACCCGGTAAATCTTTTGTTGAGTGAAATGACTCCCTTCGGTTCCTTTGCACTGATTCTTTTCAAATGAACCAATAGAGAAAGACGTCAAGGTCGGATCCCAGCCAGTGGAGGAAGACTGGACCACTGCCTTAGACCAAAAGCCAAGGGAACTTGCTACCCAGCTTTGCCTGCTAGCCTGGAACGTGTTCTGGTGTACTCTTCCTGCCCAGCTTTGCCTGCTAGCCTGGAACATGCTCTGGTGTACTCTTTTTGCAGAAAGAATTGCCCTGTTGAACTCCTTTTGCTTTGTATGTTCCTTTCTGCGACACTGAAACCAGTTTGTGCTTCTAACAATTGTATGCTAAAAAAACAAACAAACAAAATTCCATGTTGTCCAACTCAGTCTTTTGAAAATAATTTTCTTTTTATGGAAAATGTATGAGGGAATGAACAGTCCGCAGAACACTGACTGCTATTCCCATGGACCAGAGTTCAGTTCCAAGAAGCCCCATGGAGGCTCACATCAGCTGTTAACTGCAGTTCCAAAGGTTTTACCGCCCTCTTCTGGCCTCTGCAGGCACTACACACCACAATTGCACAGACATACACGCAAGCAAGACATCATCCATGTAAAATGAAAATAAAAATCTCAAAAAGAGTATTTTAATTTATGAGTATGAATGTGTGTACCAGGTACAAATGGGGGTAAAAAAAATGTTCGTGGAAATCAGAAGAGATCTGAATTTGAATCCAAATTCTCCTCCTTTATAGGTTTTTCCCCCAGCAAGTTATATCACTTCTTTGGTACCTTAGTTTTCTCTGTATAGAATTTTCTGTGCTGGGGACTGAACCTAGGGCCTCACACACTAGGCTAGCACTAGACCACTGAGTTATGCAGTGCCTGCCCTTCCGGTGTGTAGCTGTTTCTTCCTAAATGAAAACCTTCCATTTTAGAGGCAACTTCTTTTTTTTTTTTTTTTTTTTTTTTTTTCGATTTTTCGAGACAGGGTTTCTCTGTGTAGCTTTGCGCCTTTCCTGGGACTCACTTGGTAGCCCAGGCTGGCCTCGAACTCACAGAGATTAGAGGCAACTTCTTAAGACATAGGATGTAAAGGGAAGTGAAACAGAGTATTTTGGGACACAATGTTTACAAGAAGGTACAACAAGCTGGGCAGTGGTGGTGTTTGCTTTTAATCCCAGCACTCAGGAGGCAGAGGCAGGGGGATCTCTTTGAGTTCAAGGCCAGCCTAATCTACAGAGCAAGTTCCAGGACAGCCAGGGCTATACAGAGAAACCCTGTCTCAAAGAAAAAAAAGGAGAGGCTACAACAAAGGGATGTCCTAAGGGAAGGTAAAACATTCCATCCTACGAAGCTTAGTGGGACAGGAAGTAACAACTCAAAATAGTTTCAGGAAGTCCCTGAAACTGGCCAGATTCACTAGGCCCCTCCCTCCCTAAGAGTATATAAGTAGTAAAGACTGCTAAGAGAGACTCTCAGATAGACCAAGCTCCAGACAGACTGTCAGCCAAGCCCAGCCACCTAGAAGAAGCAGAGACCAGCAGAATTGCCTCAAGAAACAAAGACCAGCCATGCTGTCTAGAAGAGGCTAGCACCAACTGAGCCCCCTGGAAAGGGCTCCCTCCAACCTGTGGAGCCGCCTGCAGGCTGTGGGATGCAGGCCATGTTTCCAGCTTTGTGAACTGTCATCCGTGCTGGAGGGGATGGTTGGTAACACAGCCGTCTTGAGTCACTTCTGTTTCTGTAAGGAACCCCAGTAAAACTCCTTGGATCTTGAAGCTGGGCTTTGGTGGTATCCTCACTTTGGTGTGTCATCCACTCTTTATCTGAGGTAGGTAGACATTTGTTCGTGTCTCCTCAGAAATAGTGTTACACAATACCTTCATATGGAATTTTTTTTTAAAGACATCCTGTGATAAACCATGTAAAGCGCCTCGCTCAGTGATTGGGATATGTCAGTGGGTAATGTTAGCTCTGTCCACTGCTTCATGAACCCCAGCTTAATGCTTGCTTAGTGTCAGTCCCCCCCACACCTGTCCATTCTTCATACCTGTTATTGTCTTCCCTCTGTTCCAGAACTCTAGCTGCTTTAATGACCTCATCTTGCATGCCATACTGCCTGTGTGTACCTCTGCTTGTAGAGGATAGAAATGAACACCATTTGTCTTCTTGTATTGTGCCCACCTTAAATGAGACAGGGTCTGTCACTGAGCCTGAAGCCCACCAATTTGGGTGGACTGACTAGTCAGCAAGTCCCAAAGATCCCCCTGTCTCTGTCTCCCTAATGCCATCATGACTGGCATTTTAATGCGCATGCCAGGGACAGAACTGAGTTATCCTCAGACCCTCCCGGGACTTCCCATGGGCTGGCTGGTCCTGGAACCCATCCCCTTAGATAAGCCGAACATGTCTCAAGGGATGACCTTGAACAACAGCACAGGAATTGTTTTAGGAACAGCATCTCCTGAATGATTGTCTAATTGAAATAACACTTAATCCTGCTTTCCAGGAGACAAATGAACATGTCTATCTTCTCCCAACAAGCCCTGACTATGGTATAAGCAGCAAGGAAGAAATTTCCCTACAATTAAGTGGTTCACAGTTGATTGCTGTCCATCCAGCCCCAAATACTCAGAGCCTCTATTTCCAGATGTCTTTGTTTCTTCCACTTCCAGCCTAACCAGACCAGAGAACATTCCCATAATTCCCATGAGAACATTCTTATTCCCGAAAGGGTAACCTGATACATCTTTTTCTGCTGATCTGATTACAGAATGAAATACATTCCTTGGAAAAAATGCACAAGAGTGAAGTTTTTTCTCTCTCTCTTTTTCCCTGCCTCCCCAGTATAGAAGGCTCTTGAAAGTGAGAAAAACTGAAGCCAGAAGAAAAAAAAAATCTGTTGTACTGCAAGCAATGAAGAACACATGTAGGCAACGTAACAGATGCCCTGGGTTAAAACCTCAGAGCCTCAGCCGTAAAGGATTCTATCTTGAATCGATCTTAGGAAAAGAAACAGAACCAAGAAACATAAGGGACTGGGGAGATGGCTCAGTGGGTAACTTTGCTGCATGAAGACCTGAGTTCAAATTCCCAGAATCCACATAAAAGCAGGACGAAGTTGCATGCACATCTGTAATCCCAACACCCCTACAGCAAGATTAAAGAGAGGAGAATCCTCCAAAGATGGGACAGCTAGCCTGCCACACGCAGCAGCAAGTAACAGAGAGACCCTGCCTCAAACAAGGTAGAAGGAGAGGATTGACACCAGAGATTGTTTTTTGACTTACATACATGCTGTCTGTCACACACACACACACACACACACACACACACACACAGACACACACACACACACACACGTTTAAAAATAAAATAATATAAACATAAATAAATAAATAAATCCCAGAAGTCATTTGTAACAATGAAGAACTGGAGGTAATCAATAATCTCAATCCAATTCAGCCAGCATTTTGTGAAATTCTAAATTCAGGGCACTGGAGTTAAAGAGATAACGGTGAAGCCAGAATTTTAATCTTAGTCTATTGTTCTGTGCACTAAATCATTTTCCTCATTGGGAAAATTATAGTGCTCAACTATGGGAATAGAACAACTATGAGCTAAGATGTATGGGGCTTACTTTAGGAATTCGGACTTCGGGGTTGGAGAGATGGTTTAGCAGATAAAAGCATGTTGTGCTCTTATAGAGGACCCAAGTTTGGTCCCCAGCACCCACGCTGGATGGCTCACAACCATCTTAACTCTAGCTCTAGGGGATCTCCAAGGGCAGCTGCACTCACGTGAACAAACCCATATATAGATACACACATTTACTTAAAAATAAATAAAAATCTCATCAACAACAAAGAATTCAGATGTCTCCAGTTGTAGAATGAGGAAACCCTGCTCCAAAGGTAGAGAGAAGTAGGGATCAGTGGAGTTCCCAGCCAGTCATACCAGCAGATTCCATAGAAGGGGTTCCAAGAGCCAACTTGTGGAAATGGCTGTAGAAATCTTTAGATTGACAGCTAAATGTCCAACAGCTGGCTGGAAGCCACTGGTGATCAGGAGAATACCTCAAATAGCCCTGCTGTTTTTATTTGTTGAGACTAGGCCTCAATAACATAGGCCAGGCTAGCCTTGGACTCAGATTTCTCCTGTCCCAGCCTCCTGAGAGCTGGAATGACAGGGGTGGGGCACCCCTAAGCCGAGCAAAGGCTAGGTTCTAACCCAGGTTCTGCTCCCAGCTGTGTGACCACATGGAAGTTGCCTCTTCTGGGCATTGGTGAGCCAGGAGGAGCATCTTTCACAGGCCCATGCCCCTCTAGTGTAGCATTGATCATGTCTTTCACAGAATCTGAAACTTGTGGCTTCCTTCCCATTCACCAACCTGAGATGCCCCGAAAGGAACCGCTTTCGTAGTATCTGACCTAAAAACTTAGGTAGGGAATACGCCAACCAAGCGGAAACCATTTCATTGGAGGGGAAAATGGAAATGGAAACAAGACAGAGCTGGAGCTTGAGCATTTGAAGCAGCAGGACTGAGAGCAGCTAGTGAATTACCAGCAGAAGCGAGCGCCGGAGCCGGGATGGTGCAAATGAGCTCAAAGAATGCACTGTGAGTGCTTCATGATAGAAGCTGAGGATGAGCCCAGGGTGTTCTGACTAAGGCAGATCCAGAGTAATGTGTGAGCAGAGGAGGCATGAAGAGCATCTCTGGCCTTGCGGAGGGCAGGGCACGCAGCATAAGGAAGTGTACGGCCTGGGTCCATGAGACTGCAGAAGGGTCCCAGGCAGAGAGAGGATCTGCTGCAGATAGAGACCAGCAATGCTGAGGGTAGAGATGGGAGCAGACAGAGTCTAGGGGGCCACAGGCAGGTTGGTGAAGTGGGAAGCGCTTGACAAGATGGGGAAGTAAGCGAGGGAAAAGACCTGAGGTCAGAACGTAAAAGCCTCCAGCTCCAAGCTAAGAGCTTAGATTCACCCAGCAAAACAGAGGCTGTAAATCACCTTCATGGTTTCTCCTATGCACTCTGTTTGCCCCCAAATACGGGTTTGAAATGCTTTGTTTTGCTGCTCTTTCAAATCCAGGTCTGGCCAGCCTAGGCTGTCCTTCTGGTTGTCCGGAGGGTTGTTTGTCCTAAGTGCTAGGCACAAGTGTTTCATAACTCGGCAAGCTCGCCACACCCTTTTGTCACATGCTTGTGTTCTTGGTTTTTGTTAAGAAGAAAAATATTTCCTAGTATCAGTGTCTCGATAAAAAAATGGGACACACAGTCAAACCACCACAGCAGGCATTTCAGGAAACGGGGAAGAGCAGGCCTCTGGTCCTCGGGGAGACAGCGCCTTCGTCCTCTGCCTGTTCCCTCCAACTGGTCATCTGCAGGGTCTGACGACTTCACAGGCCCACCTCGCTTTCATGAATTCTCGCAGTGCTCACAGACCATCAGGAAGAAATGTGCAGGGTGGGCTGGTTTTAAAGGTGTAGGAGACATGTCTGGCCAGGGCCTGTGGAAGAGAGGCCAGCACTGACTCTCGGAGCCTCAAGTAAGGGATGAATCTAGTACAAAGAAATTGAAAGCACACAGAGAAAGGGCTTGCCCAGGCCCCAAAGGCTGCCAATGACCGAAGTTCTCTGCGGCCAGTAATACCTCAGGGGAGATGTCAGCACAGATCCGTCCACACCCCTATCCAGGGCCAAAAGACTGAGACGCACTTTTCATGCAGGGGCTTGAGAACTAGCTGGCCTAGCTATTCAGCAAGAAGGTCGCTAGATCCGGCCACTCACCTGCTAGCCGTCTCTCCTCACATCCTAGCACGGCCCTTCACTTCTAAGTAGCTACACCCTGCAGCTCTCCTAGAGTCTGGGACGTGCTTTTACACTCTGTGAACAGCTGGTCGGAGGAGGCTGCCTTAGTCTCCGTGGGGACCTCCTGTCTTCAGCGATGAGTCTCTGCAGCTCAGCTCTGGCAGCCTGGCCTCCTCTCCCTGTGTAACTGATCCCAGTCCTCTGGTTCTGTCAGCGCCTCTTCTGTGTACACTATGACATGTGTGAGCCCCCAGCTGGGCGTCAACCCTCAATGAAGTGTGAGTTTCCGCCCAGCTCACACAGGCTGCCTTTCTGCAGTAAGCCAAACGCCTGGGACCCACTAGTCTTAGAAACAGTGCTTTCACTGGGGGATCAGGGAAAAGAGATCCCCTAAGCCTTCAGATTGACATCCCTGCTCTCCATCTCCCTCTACAACCGTTCTGCTTATGCCTGCAGAAACCACGTACATTACAGCACAATGCTATGCATCACGTTTCAAAATCCTTCAGTGGCTTCCCCTTTTCCACCACATTCAAAGCAAGTTATCTGCATTGGCATGTGGTACCTTCCCCAAGAAGACCCCAAAATACTTTTTACTGGCTTCCCTCCTTCTCACTATCAACAACAAATGCTCCAGCTAGAATGGTTCCTGCTATGGTTTTCAGACGAGGATCTTGGTCACCCCACCTCTTCCCCCCTCCCTCTCCCCACCCCCCCACCCCCCCCCACCCCCCACCCCCGCTTCTCCCTTGCCAGGTATAGCCCATGCGAACCTGTAATCCCAGGATCCCAGGGCTAGAGAGGCAGAGACAGGTGCATTTCTGGGGCGAGCTGGCGAGCCAGTCTAGCTGAATCCATGAGCTCCAGGTTAGGTTCTGTGAGAGATTCTGCCACAACAAATAATGTGGAGACTGATAGATATAACCTTACACATATATGAGCACACACACACACATACACACACACACACACACACACACACACACACCTGGGTATCATTTATATATTTATTTATTTGGTTGGTTGGTTGGTTAATTGGTTGGTTGGTTTTTTGAAACAGGGTTTCTCTGTGTAGCCCTGGCTGTCCTAGAACTCTCTCTGTAGACCAGGCTGGACTCGAACTCAGACATCTGGCTGCCTTTGCCTCCCAAGTGCTGAGATTACAGGTGTGCATCCCCACCACCCGACTTCATCTGTTTATTTTAATTATTTGGTTATGTGCTTTAGAGACTAGACCACAGAGGTCAGACATTTTTTTCTAGAACACCAGGGCCTGGTAATGCAAGGTATTCCGAAATATTTCTATGAATGGATTGTGCCCTCCATCCTCCTGTGGTAGACCTAGAAAAGGCTTCCTGGTATCTCTCATGCCATCTTAAGTCTCCTCAGCATAGGGATGGCTTTTAAGCATCGTTTCATCCATTCTTGTGTTTGAGGACAAGAATCTCTTTAGAACATCCCCACTGAGGACATGGTGCTGAGGCATTTCCCACTGGACAGATAGAAAAGTGGCTAGGCCCACGCAGGTGGAACCCAACGCCTGTACCAAGAGAGGGATTTCCTGTGCCCAGACACCACAGTTACTCTTTATGGAGTAGATTTTTCCTTTTTGCCAGGTGTTCTGAAGCCCAAATGGCAAAGGCCCAGCTTGCTGGTAATGAGGGACCAAAGCCAAGCCAGCCAATGGTGTCACTTGTTGCCATAGCTACACTGTATTCTGTGGCTGTACCTTTTCATTCTCAAAGGGGAGGAATGTCATAGTGTAAGTGCCGCACATCAAAGATGCAGGAATCTGAAAGTTTTACCTCAGAAACTGGGAGACAACAAAATGTAAACAAAAGATCGCGGTCTTTGAAGCCAAAGTGGGTTGGGCTCATTTTTCACTGTGCAGCTGATAAGGTGTGGCTGAGAATGGTTCAGAATAGTAGTCTGCGATTTCCTGTCTTTGTTACTTTGGATAAATCATCCAACTTCTCTGAGACTTCATTTTATAGTATGTAAAAGAGGCAATGCCACTGGGAAGTGGTGGCGCATGCCTTTAATCCCAGCACTTGGGAGGCAGAGGCAGGTAGATCTCTGTGAGTTCGAGGCCAGCCTGGGCTACAGAGCAAGATCAGAGCGAGTTCCAAGGACAGCCAGAACTATACAGAGAAACCTTGCCCTGGGGGAAAAAAAGAGGGAATACCACTGTTCTCACTGGTTTGTGACAAGTAAGAAAATGTGTGTGCATCAGATAGGATGTCTTCGGCTTCTAGGCATAAACAAGGACCCAAAATGGCTATAACCATGAAGGAAATTTTATAATCTCACATGACAAGAAGTAGGGGAGTTTCAGGACTAGTGAGTTCACCAAGGACCCAGGTTATTTGCATGTTATGCTCTGCTAACCTCAGCATGAAGCTTGCTTAGGACAGTCAGGACTACGTAGAGAAACCGTCTCAAAAAAAAAAAAATCATTTTTAAAAAGGTGAGGAAATCTTCCCTAGATGCCCCTCCCTGACTCTTTATCTTTTTCTTGCCCCCATATCTTTAACTAGAGCTGACTAACATCTCATGCTTTAACCAACCACTAACAAGGGAAATCAGGACTGCCACGATAGCTTAGCTAGTCAGACTGGAGACTAAGTCCATCGCCCAAGAGAGGGGTGTCTGAGCAACCGGGATTCCGTTAGCAACGAAGGGGTAGAACTGATGTTAGAATAGACCCCAACAGTGTCTGTTACACGTGTAGCTTTGTGATAAATATATTACTATCTGTTAGCTATGTATTAGGAACTCTTACTATTCCAACTTATTGATGATAAATCTTCCAAGGCCTGATTGCTTCACCTGAGAGATGGGGACAAGATCATCTGCTCTGGCGATATAGTGCTGCACACCTGTATTCCCAGCACCCGAAAAGGTCACCCCAGCTTCCGACTGAGTTCAAGGCCAGTCTGGACTACACGAGATCCTGTCTCAAAATACAAAAGTAAAAAACAAAAACAAGGACCAAAGAGATGGCTCAGCAGTTAAGAGTGTGTACTCCTCTTGCAGAAGACTGTAGTTTGGTTCCCAGAGCCCATGCTGAGTGCTCACAACTGCCTATAAATCCTGTGGATTGGAGGCCAGAGGAGGGCCTCCTCCATGCATGTACATAGACATACGCATTCACATAAATATATTTAAAAAAAATTTTTTTTTGTTTTTTGAGACATGGTTTCTCTGTGTAGCCTTAGCTGTCCTGGAACTCACTCTGTAGTCCAGGCTAGCCTCAAACTCACAGAGATCCACCTACCTCTGCCTCCCGAGAACTGGGCTTAAAGGTGTGTGCCATCACCACCTTAAAAAAAAAAAAAAAAGAATGACTGCTTTTGGGGGAGGTTACAAGATTAAATTAGATGACATTTAAAATTGTTGGTGCTTAATAAGTAGCTACTTAACATAGTTGTATCTAATTGTTGCCTGAGTACTTGAGCTGCAGGCTCCTACAAACGTTCCTAGGGTTGGCCCCTGCCTGTGGATCTCAAAAGAATGATCGATCACAAGAAACATTTCCTACTTAACCGTCTCTAATTGCAATTCTGCTGTTTGCCAGCCTGTAATCCTGCAGTTGTATAGACCCAATAGTTTTTCCTTTGTAGAGGAGGCTCAGTGAGAAGGTGACCTCTATAAGGTGGTCCACTGTCATGATGCCCTTGCCACTAGAGGCCCTAAGGGGCAATCCTGCTTTCCCTAGGGAAGCCTGTGAGAGCCCAAGACTGGTAACTCCAACCATCTTAGCAGGAGTTCTCATTTCTTGGGGGGCGGGCAGGAAGCATCTTTTGTTTCCTCTGCTCCTCTGCAGCAGCCCCCACTATGTCCGGGTCAAGATCCTGTGGCTGTCTGTCCCATCTCCGCCATCATGAGCAGCGTGACACCAGGCAAAGCACTTTGCCTGTCTGCGAACAGCTTTTGCCACAGCTGTAAGCCTTGTCTTTGCTCACTTTCCTGTCACACTCCAGCTTTCGTGACTCGGAATGACCTGAGGAGTTCTCCCCTTCGCCATTCTCCTTCTGCAGGATCAGTGGCAAGCCCACTGCCATCCTCTCCTGGATGACCCTCTAGCCCTTCAGGATTTACGCCCTCCCCACAGCACAAGGACCCTAGAATACCATTCAGCTGGTTCTAACTTTGCAATGAACTCCGGGGATTGTAACTCCGTTTAACGCTTCTGCCTTCACCACTAGATAGAGAGACCTGGAAGTAAGAACAAGGTCACCCTCCAATACATGGTCACTGCTTCGCTCTCAGAGGACTCGGGAGTCACCAAGCACTGTCACAGCACTGAGCTCTTACCAGTGAAGGGAGGCTCAGCAGTCGCTAGTGAAGTTGCTGTGTGCCTTGTGTGGGGCCCCCAGAGTCACCCCTGGAATCCCAACCATAGCAAAATAGCGTGATGGCTTACTTCCTGGAGAGACTATCCCAGCCAGTGGAGCGTTTCAATAAACAAATAATAAAAGCGTGGAATGAATGAGGGGGTGGAAATGTGGGGTCCCAGGAGGAGCACTGGAATCAGACTTGGCAAGAAGCTGAGAAGACATTCAAAGCCAGAGATTTATGACTGGGAATTTTGTGTTTCCACATGGACCTGCCTGCTCCAGAATAGTTAGCAGACAGGACAGGACACAGTGCCAGAATGATTTGGAGGAGGTAGGACACCTAGATTCATTTCACTTGGAAAGAATTCTGAGTTTGTACATTCCAATAGTCTTTCGGGATTGCAGTTACTAGAATGTACACGTGTCCCCTGCCTCCCACTTATGTATGCCCGCTGCCCCCCACCTGTGCCCCACCCCAATATGCAGAGATTCATCTTCTGATGATCTCTGGAAAGGGGGCTTGTTTGCAAGTGTGAGACTTGAGTTACATCCCTAGAACCCATGGGTAAAGCCCAGCATAGTGGTGTGTGCCTGTATCCTAGCAATGGTGAGATGGGAGCTGGAGACAGGCGGAGACCGTGACTCTGGCTTACACGGCGAAGTTCCAGGTCAGAGAGAATGCTTCAGACAAAAGGTTTCAGTAGGTACCTGAGGACCAACAACACATGAGATTGTCCTCTGATTGCACACATCCTCTACACACATGCATACCTTTATGAATGCCTGCATCATACTTCATGCTTCCCCCCTAGGTATTTATGCTCATTTTTTTCAGGATTTAGGCTTTCGAGATTCTTGTGTTTGGCTTAGTTGTACTAAATGCCTTCATTTCATAATTTTAGGTCCCATTCTTTCTCATTCCCTGTCCTTTCACATGAGGCACCTGAGGCATCTGTGGCTCTGCTAGCCTTAATAATGCTGTGCCAGCAGGATCAAAGTTAGGGTCTGAGCTTCAATTGTATTAATCCTAAAGATGTTATATGCTTTTAAAAACACATTAGTTGGGGCTAGGTTTGTGGCTCCGTGGTAGAGAGCTCATCTACTCTGTGCAAGGCGCTGGCCTCAACCACAGCACCACAAACGAGCAAAGAAAGGAGTTCTCAGAACTGCTAACAAAGCTCCAGCTCTCTGAACACGCCTAAAGGTAGGATTTTAGAACTCTACGCTTGTAGTTTTATTTTGGTGAGACTTTCAACAGTCAAAGTCAATCCACCTTAAAACCCTATCTTTGAAGTCCCTTCCAGGTAGGGAGGTGGTGGCCTTTAATCCCAGCACTTGGGAGGCAGAGGCAGGGGGATTTCTTTGAGTTCGAGGCCAGCCTGGTCTACAGAGTGAGTTCCAAGACAGCTAAGGCTACACAAATAAATCCTGTCTCAAAAAAACAAAAAATTAATTAATTAATTAAAGTCACTTCCAGCCATCACTCAGTCTCCCAAAAATTTGTCTTCACCAGGCATCTTGTCCCAGGTATTCATAAGCAGTAGTTTAAGCAAGTCTTTCCCCTTGCATGCCAAAGACCATTAGCTGTTGAGAGATGCCATCCAACAGAGCTCCCAGTTTGCTGTATGTCCTTGGCAGCTGTGCCAAACGGGTAAGACTTAACTATACTCTATGGCTGAGTCATTTCTATAATTAGTCACAAAGGAATTAGGAAGGTGAAAGGGACTATAGCATGACTTCTGTGCCAACAGTTCACTCCCCTAGAGGAAGGAAACAGGATGATTGATGGCTTGCCATAAAAGCACCTAAGCTCATGGCCTGAGGTTCCTCTGCCCAGCACTCCCACACTACATGGAAAACTGCCATCGAAGCCATTGCATTGGCCTCTAGGACTTGCAGGCATTGAGACTGCTCTACCAGGCAGTGGTCCTACCGACCATTGTGCTGCAGAGAAAATATTCTCTGTCTGCTGAGTTGGGTCAAGCTTCTGGTGTGCTGGGGCTCCCTGATATATTCATGAGGTGGAGGCTCCTCCCCAACACAGCATCTCATCTTACATTGGCAGTGAAGTCATCACTGAAGGCAACCCCAGTCAGATGCTCTCTCAGAGTCCTATCTTTGTGGGTCAGATCATCACACCTGCTTAACCTACCCAGTGTCTGTCTCGACAAATCATTGTAGGATTGTGTTGTCTCAGCCATTGTGGCTGTTCACATTTAAATTACTAAAGGAAACTGAAATGTCAGTTCCTTGCACTAACCACTTAATCCAAGAGCTCACTGTCCACATCTGGCTGGGATGCACTGTACTGGTCAGCAGTTAGGCCGTTTCTATCACCACAGAGCATCCTACTGGATAGTGCTGCTGTAGATTAATTAATTCAGGAGCCTGTTTTCACAGATGCTGGGTGTGTGGGAGGAGCCCAAAAAAGACTTAGCTGGGCTAGAAAAGAGTGACGTGGGGTGGATGATGCCACCGTGCATCCACCCACTCATCCACCTACCTGTCCAGCCAGCCAGCCTCCAGTTACACTGGTCCACTGGGCCCCACTACTGCTTTAGGAGGAACCAGGGCTCTATTGGTGCTGCTGTTTCCAGAGGTACCACCAAAAAGCAAGACAAAACAAGAACCTCTTCTGCCCGTGTGTTTCCCAGTCTCCTGTCAACACTGCCATCTAGCAAGGGAATATGGGGGAAAAATTCTAATTTGCAAGTTCTCTACATTGTCTGTAATGCAGAGGAGAACAAAGAAAATGGGAATGAAATTTTTCTTTTAAGTATTTTTATTTATTCTTTGATAGCTTCATGCATGTATGTAATGTATTTTGATCATATTCTCTCCATTACTCTTTCTTATTCCTCTCCCACTTGCAGTGAACCCTTTCTTCCCAACCTTTCTCTCTGGCCCCTGAGTTTACTTAGGGTTCATTGCATGAACATAAACAACTTACCAGTGCTTATACCACTGAAGAAAATGACTCCCTCCCCCAGAAATCATTAAACTGCCAATAGCTCTTCTGGGAGGCGTGGGGCCTCATGAGCTGTCGGGGATGGATCTTACAATTAATAGACAAGTAGCCCACAGAGGAGGGGTTTTATCAGTGACATTGTTAGGACAGGCAACCTAGAGCTTACGTCCATTTCCTCCACGCTAGAAACTGCTCCGGGCCGATTATGTTCTGCCTTTTCACTGTGTCCTACCACCCGAGTATCTTGCATTCCTGGTCCCTCTCTCTTCGTGTGACTAGCTGATTTCATGTTTTAGATACCATGTGCAGCATTTTCTCCTCAGAAAGACTTTCCATGACATGAGCTTGCCAACATGCCTAAACGAGCCCGTCCGCACTCGCCGCTCAGCCATTCCCCATCACACCACTGTTAAGCTTACTGCTTTTGTTCCTGCTGAAAACCATCCTCTGCGTTTATTTTTCCCTCTCCCTTTACTAGAATGCGAGCTCCAGGAAGGCAGGTCGCTTGCTGTCTTGTGTCAAGTGCTGTGTTCTCAGTGGTCGAGTGGCACTCCATAACTGCATTGCCCGAATAAATTGTTTCCATCTACTCTTCAGTTATGCACTCTTTCCTGTCTCCCCGGGTGAGGTGTTTCTGCTACGTGTCCCCAGAGGACCCACACATTCTCTCATTATAACACTTAATTACAGCTACGGTTGGCCCTTTGACAGAACAACACGATGACCAAAGCGGTTGGGCAATTTATCATTTCCAGTCATACGCAAGGCTGGCACTGGGAATTCAGCTATGAACAAGACAGACATGGTCTCTGTTTTTTCTCACGTTTATGAGTTCCACCCCTACAGGTTCAGCCAATCAAGGACTGAAGACAGACAGAGAGCAAAGCTACATCCGCACTGAAAATGTACAGACATTGTTTTCTTGTCATTGGTTCCTACGCAACACAGTCTAACTGTTTACACAGTCCCTCCATTGTGGTAGGCATTGTAAGCACTCTAGATAGGATTTGAAGTACGTGGAGGATGTGTGTGTGAATTATATGTAAATGTTATTCCATATTAAGTAAATGATCTTAGCATCTGTGGGTTTAAGTGTCTGCTGAGGTCTGGGCTGGGGTTCTAGTACCAATCCCTCATGGCTACCAAGGGATGCTGTACTTTATACTTGACCCCTCGCTATGCCCTAAACTCAGTGAAAGTAGGGACCATGTATGTCTTGCTCCCAGGCGAATCCCCAGAGCCAGCACAGCATAGTACTTGCAATATAACTGAACATAATAAATTACCTGACAGATTCAGTCAGCACATTGTTCTGTCAAAGGGTCCAGGGAAAGATTAAGTGATGGGCACATAGAAACTACACAAAAGAAAACAAGATATTATTACCTCCAGGAAAAACTAAAATCTGAACGAGAATGGAAGCTGAAATCACAGAGCCCTACACAGCTCAACTAAGAAGTACATTTATATAGACAGGAACAATGCTCACAGGACTGCTAGTCACATCAGACCGTATTAGTTAAACAGTTGAAATAGCTCTCTAGTCAGTCAGTAGTGGCTCCCAAAGCTCTCTCAGTATCCCTGATGCTATCTTAGAATTTCCAGGAGTCAGCAACTAAAGAACCGGACGCACATTTTTAATCCCAGCACTCAGGATGCACAAGCAGATGGATCTCTGTGAGTCTGAGGCCAGCCTGGTCTATATAGCAAGTTTCCTGCCAGCCAGGGCTACATAATGACACTCTGTCTCTAAACAACTGACTCCCCCACCCCCACAGCATCATGTCACATGCTTTCTGTAGTATGAATCCCCTTCTGTGACCCCCACCACTACCACCTTGGAGCTCAGCTCTGTGGAACTGAGAACATTCGTACTTTCTCCAAGACTTGGTTCGACCACTCTCCCTCCATGAACTCCTTCCACTTCTCCCAAGGAGGGTTAGTCACCCTTACAGGGTGTGGTGCCTGGAGGGACTCTTGGTATCCAAATGCTCACTATGGGGCAATCATCCCCGAACCCCAGCAATGTGCTCCTGCCTATGTGGTTCTCTTTCTCTTCATCCTCCATCACACCTTTGTACCAGCAATCACCTGGTTATATCAATCAATCTCCGTGATGGTTCTTGATGGGATTTAGAATCACCATGGAAATAAGTCTCTGAGCACCAGATCTGCTGAACCTAGTGGTGAGAAGAAAGTCCAAGCCAAGCAAGAGGAAAAACCTGGGAGGACTCTCACTCAGACCCACTAAGGTGAGGACTCTCACTCAGTCCCACTAAGGTGAGGACTCTCACTCAGTCCCACCAAGGGGAGGACTCTCAGTCCCACTAAGGGGAGGACTCTCACTCAGTCCCACTAAGGTGAGGACTCTCACTCAGTCCCACCAAGGGGAGGACTCTCACTCAGTCCCACTAAGGGGAGGACTCTCACTCAGTCCCACTAAGGGGAGGACTCTCACTCAGTCCCACTAAGGGGAGGACTCTCATTCAGTCCCACCAAGGAGAGTTCCCATTTACTGAACATTTCCATTTCAAGTTTTTGTTTTGTTTTTTTTTTCAGTTCAAACTCATTTTCCTTTTATTAAAGTCCAAGTTGCTATTACATGGTCGATTCTCAAAGGCAACTTTGTTGAAATAAAACATTTCCAAGTGATTGCTTCCATCTGGTAGCAACAGCAGTGAATGTTTAGGAAGCCCACCAAGGGGAGTTTCACCGTGTGGAGGCCCAGTTCTACACAGTGGTAGATTTCCTTGTGAGTTCCTATTTGTCCATAACAAACTTCAGGATGCAAAGAGCACTATCAAAATCATTATATTGTCAGAATGCCCGCAGAGTATCATCAATGGTCATTATTTTGGACTTGGGAACCAGATCATAGCCAACAAGTACATTCAGTCCTTGTTCAATCCACAGACATCTGTCTGGCTTATCTAGGTGTCACCCAACTAGCATCAAATGCATCTGTTTTATGTGACCCATGAGAACAACAGCAAGCTGATTGGAGAGCAGAGGCAGAGCTTGAGGTAGAGGTGGTATGCAGGAAACTCAGAAGCCTGTGGCTGTGATGCAGGGCTGTGATGCAGTAAGGGAGGCCAGCAGCCAGCATGACCACAATGGGCTTCAGGCAGGCCACTGGCTGAGACTGGAGAGAAGACAGTGAGTTTGCCAGTTGCTCAAGGAGCACCTGGGCAGAGGGGGGGACTTTTATTTTTTTATTATGTGTATGTGCGAACATGAGTGCAGTACTGATGGAGGCCAAGAGAGGGCATTGGATTCTCTGGAGATGGACTTGGAGACCATAGTGAGCTGCCAGATGTGGGAACTGGGTTCAGGGAACTGAAGTGGGGTCCTCTCCGAGAGGAGTAATTGCTCTGAACCACTGAGCCGCCGCTCCTGCCCCAGCACTTCCCTTCTAATGTCACAATTGTCACAGTAATGCCACGATGGTGGTACTAATGCCATTCTCATGTTGCAAAAAGGGGTCAGAGGCTCAAAGAGATAGATGGCATGATCTGCCTAGAAACAGCTGGCTTCAGAGAGGAGCTGAGACGCCCCCTGGAGCTAGTGTGGAGGCAGAGCAGTGTTTTGCCTCTGTGACATGATGCTGTCATCACTGTGTCAGTGAGCTTCCCGTGACTGTAACCAAAATACCTCAGAGAACAGTGTCAAGACAGGTATCAGCAGTTTTCAGTCTGTGGTCAACTTAGGAGCTGAGGTGAGGTCAAACATCATGACCATGGGAACATATGAAGGAGGAAACTGTTCACTTCCTGATGGACAGGAAGCGGAGATAAGAGGCCATGGTCAAGATCCCCCAAGGACCCTTGCATACTGACCTTTTTCTTTTATCTAGGTCACCTTCCTGAAGTTTCCAGCACCTGTCAAAATAGGACTACCAGCTAGACCAATCATTCAATTAATTAGCTTTTTAGGGGGGTGTATGACCACATCACATCCAAACCACAACATGCATCTATGGTAAGTCTCTTTAATTTAAAGGTTTAATTTTGTTCATTTGTGGAGAATTTCATACATATAATATGTTTTTATAACTACCCCAGATGCCTCTGGACCACTCCTCCATATCCCTCTTCTAGTTTCGTATCCTCTTGTTTCATTTTATGTTTTGAGACAGGGTCCCACTATGTAGCCCAGGCTGGCCTCAACCTAGCCACCCCCCTGCTTCAGTCTCTCAAATGGTAGGATTATAAAAATGTACCACCACCATGCCTGGTCCTGACATTTTAGTTCAGTCTCAGGAGAATGAGCCTGTGTGGACAGCAGTGGGTAGGAAAGCAGGAAAAGCCACGTTTACGCGGCGCCTAGCAGTAAGAATAGGATGTATGGTTGTATCAGTGCCACAGCGGAAAAGCAAAGGCTGTTCCCGCCAGTGGAGGGGAGGGAACGAGGACGCGACGTGCTCTTCTTTCTTCTTTCTGTTAGTGTTTGAGTTTCTTTTCTTATCACTGTGCTATTTGTGCAATTAGAACAGTTCCCGAGGAAGGGTGGAAAGACGGGGAAGACAGGAGTCCCTAGTGCTTCGTGGCATGTCTGAAGTGCAGCTCTAGCCCTGGGTCTTCCAGGGCCGCCCTGGCAGCAGCACTTCTGAAGAAGCTAGCTCTTTCTGGGCAAAAGAGAGGAGACAAAGTTACCATGTGGCCAGACTGAGGTCCTGGTTGTCTGCTGCCATGTTCTAATGTTGGAGTGGCTGCCCCAGCCAGTGTGAAGTTCTTACCCGGGCCGGGAGGTATGGCAGTGACCTGGCGCCTCCTCGACCTAGGAGGCTTTGGTTCTGATGGTGATTGCTGTTCCCTGGTCATTTGTTGTTGGCTCTTCCTGGCTGGAGTACCAGTCTGGCCCTGCTAGAGGAAGGGCCCGTGTAAGCTTCAGACTGAAGGATAGAGGTCAAGGTAACCTCAGCCAGGAGACACTAAAATGGCACCAACTACTGAAGTTAAGCTGGTGTTGTGAGTATCTTGATTTTTATTCTCTCCTTTTAGTTGTGAACACTTTCCAGAATCTGCCCATCTGCCTGGGATGTTCTTTCTCATGGTTCCTGACGCAGCTAACCTCTGCCTGTACTATAATGCCACATCCTTTGACTTGTTTGTTTGTTTGTCTCTTCATTCATTCATCATTCATTCATTCATTCATTTATTTATGCAAAGGGTCTTATGCTACCCTGCCTTGAACTCCCAATTTTCCTGCTTCCATCCAAGAGTACTTGGGCTACAGGTGTTCACCAACATAACCAGCCTATGCAGAACTTTGGGTAGAAACCAGGGTTCCATGAGTGCTGGGTGAACATTACCATCGGGGCTCCACCCTTAGCCTCTGTGCCAGAGAGTCCACACTCCTTTCTCCAGCCTCCTTTTGGGGAATGAATCACCCCCTCTTCTTTCTCTGAAAACCCTTGATTTGTATTTTTCCTAAGGTAATTATGTTTTTTTCTGCCATACATTATAATGATTTATGTCCATGTCTGGTTCCTCCACTAAATGGTGAGCTTCTCAAGGTGGCCATGGAACATGTTTTATCTGACTCTGATCCCCCACACAGCTTGGCCAATGTCTGGCGTATGGTATGTGCTCAGTCACTGTGTGGAACGACACTAAACAACAATGAAGCCGGGCGGTGGTGGCGCACGCCTTTAATCCCAGCACTCGGGAGGCAGAGGCAGGCGGATCTCTGTGAGTTCGAGGCCAGCCTGGGCTACCAAGTGAGTTCCAGGAAAGGCGCAAAGCTACACAGAGAAACCCTGTCTCGAAAAAAAAAAAAAAACAATGAGTGTGTTCTTCCTCATTATATGTCATGAGCCTTCTGGGAAAGCTGTTGAGATTATAGATGACCAGTTGCTTTGACATCCCTTGCATTCCTGTGCATTCTAGAAGAAGAAGGAGGAAGAAGAGTTAAAGACATCTGTGGACGCATACTCCAGAGCTGAGCCCGAGCTCCTGAGAGAGGGCAATAACGGAAGTAGGAACTCACACACGCAGACTCTTGCTCCTTCACACTCACTGACTCCGACACGTCTCACAAGGCTCTAGGAAGTAGCCAATTGGGCCGTATTTGGCTGTTGCAGTCGAGGAAACCAGAGCTTGGGAAAATGAAGATTTGCTGAAGATTAGACTGTCTCAACCCCAGCTCTGTGGGCTTCACACCCCTTTCTCTGGAACTACAGGGGTGACAGGGGCTCTGTCTACCTCACCCTTTGACAATATTTTGCTGAGGAAAGTCGGCAGGCCAGAGTCGAACCCTTCATAAGGTGTGTTTACCCTCGGCCCCAGTCATTAACGTCCTATATATTTACCTGTGTCCACGCCTTTACTTCTCTCCCCAAAGCTCAGGCTCCTGCCAGTCCCGCACTTTTACTGGATCTTGGTTTTCATTTCTATAAAAAGAGGCTGAGCTAGTTTAACTGGGTCACAGGCCAGTTACTTCAGGCCTAGCACAGAACCTAGCACGAATTTCTCTCACCCTCCTGGTAGACAACTCCCAGCTCCAACACTAGAGGCCTCCCAGACTCCAGCTGACATGATGGAGTGTACAGCCGAACAGTGCAGCCTCTTCCCAGGTCGGCTGCAGAACCTGAGCCTCCTCTAGACAGCAGGACCGCTCGGCCCAGATCAAACCCGGAGCCTCATTAGTCACGTCAGACGGCATAGTTAACATACATTTGGGGCAAGCACAGCCAGTTCATCAAAAGCCCTATGTGCTGGCTCCGCCGCCGCCACCGCCGCCGCCGCTGTAGCTGAGGAACTACTGTATATAAAGCAGGCAGCGCATCAGAAGAGCAGCGCCAGAGTGCTTCCGCATCGGTTTTTGATTAATCACATAGACATGCCTTTAATCGGTGCCAGGGTAGCGGCCAGGGAACTTATGGGAAAGCAGGATGTTATGCTTTCGTTCCCTGCAGTCCCATAAAGCCATGAAAGATGAGGGACAGAATCACTGTTCCTTGAACATTTATCGACCATGCAGACCCAGAAAACACAAATAATTATCTGAATCCAAACCTAACCTTATTTTCCCAGCTCACTGGAAACCATGCGTGTTCCCCTCTGCCTGACCTGCCTGCCTGTCTACTGAGATGTAGCGCTAAGCAAAAGGTATGAGTTCTGAAAGTGCTGTAGCATTGGGAGTCGCCTCAGTTCCCTCCAACCTTCCTGAGGAAGATGCCTGGAGGTCACTGGGAAGGTACCTACCCTCAAAAACTTCCTGCCTCCAGCCTAACACCGTCTTATGAACTGATGTCAGAAGTGTTCATTCTTACTGGCAGTGGTGATCAAAGGCTGGGATTAAAGGTTTGGTGACGCACCCCTTTAATCCCGGAGCTCGGGAGGCAGAGGAAGGCAGATCTCTGTGAGTTGGAGGCCAGCCTTATCTACAGAAGAACTATTCATTCTTTTCTAGTCCTTGGAGATATAAGTAAGACATGTGGGGTGAGCTGGGTATGGTGCTACATGCCTTTAATCTCAGTACCCAGACACTGTCTTTAAAAAAAAAAATGTATGTGTGTGTTGTTATTTTTTTTCTTTTCTTTTTTGCCTTTTCAAGACAGGGTGTCTCTGTGCAACAGTCCTGGCTATCCTGGACCTCACTTTGTAGACAAAGCTGGCCTTGAACTCACTGAGATCCAATTGCCTCTGCCTCCCAAGTGCTTAAAGGCATGTGCCACCACTGCCTGGTGTTGTTATTTTTTTAAAGATGAGATCTCACAATGTATCACTAGCTGTCCTGGAACTCACTATGTAGACCAGGCTGGCCTCTAACTCACAGAAAACTGCCTGCCTCCTGGTATTGTGGTGAATGACTTTAATCCCAGCACTCCAGAAGCAGAAGCAGGCAGACCTCAAAGAATTTAAGGTCAGCCTGGTCTACAAAGTTAGTTTCAGATCAGCCTGTCTCAAAAACAGACACATACTTTGTGTACTACATGACAAGCACTGTTCTGTTACCATAGGAACTAGGGAATGGAATCAAACAGAGAGCTTCCCCCAGGAAACGGTGATCTAGGAGGAAAGAGGGTGGGTCCACAAGATGAACTGACATATGACCAGTGACATCACATCATAGAGAAGTTGAAGTATCAGGGTATGGTTTCAGGAGGATTTGGGTTCACATCTCGGCTTCCAGAGGCTGGGGAGATGGCTCGGCAGTTAAGAGTACTTGCTGGGCATGGTGGCACATGCCTTTAATCCCAGCACTTGTGAGAAAAAGGCAGGCAGATCTCTGTGAGTTCAAGGCCAGCCTGGTCTGCAAAGCAAGTTCCAAGAAAAAGCATTTGCTACTTGCTGCTCTTGCAGAGGACCTGAGTTCCATCCCCAGAGCCCACACTGGGAATCTCGCAACCACCATAGCTCCAGTTCCAGGGGATCTACTGCCCTCTTCTGGCCTCCTTGGGCACCTGCACATATGTGTGCACACAGAGACAGATATGCATACACATAATTAAAATTTTTAAAAAACTTGTTAAAATTGCTTACTTGTTAAAAAAAATCTCAGGAGGCTAGCGGGATGGCATAGCATTTAAGAGCACTGCTACTCTTCTAGAAGACCTGGGTTTGATTCCCAGCACCCATATGGCAGCTCATAACCATCTGTAACTCCACTTCTAGGGGGTCTGATTCTCTGCAGGCACAACACATGTGTAGTGCACATATACATTCAGGCACACACTCATTATTCATTCACATAAAATAAAAATAAATAAAGACAAAAAAGAAAAATATCTTAGCTCTCATCTATATTTCTATATTTGGCCTTCGTTGGTCTGAGTTTTAATTGTAGTATATTACACGGCCCTGCACATGGTCATTGTGAGGCCCATGTGAGTTAGCAGGCTGGAAAGTACACAGCAGAAGGCTGAGCACTGAGCAACAGATCTGCCAGGTCTATCTAAATAAGCTCCCTCAGGGAGCTGGAGAGATGGCTCAACAGTCAAGAACACTTGCTGCTCTTGCAAAGAACCTGAGTTCAGTTCCCAGCATCCACATGACGGCTCACAAACACCCATAACTCCAGTTCCAGTAGATCTGGTGCTCTCTTCTGACCTCTGTGGGTACCAGGCACACGTGTGGTACACATATATGCATGAGGCAAAACACTCGTGCACATAAAATCAATAAATCTAAAAAGCACCCACAGTAAAGTTCTGCTAGGAATTCTGTGAGAGCAATCTTACGTTCCTGAAACGAATGAGTACTGATCACAGCCCCTATGCTAGCCTCTGCTCTGGATGCTAGAGATTTACATGGGAAGCTCAGGCCACCCTTGGATGAGACCGCTGCCAATGGGAGAGTAATGGTGATCCAGCATGGTAAGTAGAGTAAAGCAAGCTGAGCGTGGTAGTAGTGCCTGTAATCCCAGCACGGAGACAGGAAGATTCAAGTTCAAGGCCAACATGAAGCAGGTTTGAGACCAGCCTAAGTGAAACACCAAGACTCTGTCTCAGAATCAATCAGTAAAAACAATGGCAAATCAGAGGCCCATTGACACAAGTCTACGGAGGGTCAACAAGGAGGAAAAGAGACAGTGGCCATTTCACCTGGGAAACCAGGGTAGACTTTCCTGAAGAGGCGATGCTTCAGCTAAGCCTGATATATGAGAATGTTTTATTTCAAAGAAAGAAAGGTACCCAAGCATGACAGCACAGTTTCCTTCTGCTATGGCTGGATGTTTTGGGTCCCCAAAGGTTCTTGTGCTAGAAGCTTAGCCCTTAGTGTGGTAGTGTTTAGACGTGGTACACCTTTAAGAGGTGGGACTAGGGGCTCAAATACCAGGAGTATTTGTCTAGCATGCCCTAAGGTCCTGGGTTTGAACCCTAGCACAGAAATAAAGAAGGTAGACTATTGTCTCCTTATTGGTACTTAGGAGCTGGTATTTTCTTTTTTTTTTTTTAACTTGCATTTTTCTCTCATATATTACATCCCAGATGAAGGTTCCCCTCCCTCCACTCCTCCCAGTCTTTCCCTCCACCTCCCCTCCCCCCTAGATAAACTCCTTCTCAGTTTTCGCTCAAAAGAAAAAGAAAAAAGAGCAGGCCTCCCATGGATATCTACCAAATGTGGCCTAACAAGATACAGTAAGAGTGAGCACAAACCTTCATAACAGGGCTGGATGTGGCAACCCAGTAGGAGGAAAAGAGTCCCAAGCGCAGGCAAAAGAATCAGAGACACCCCGACTCCCACTGTTGGGAGTTCCATAAGACCACCAAGCTAATCACCACAACATAAATGCCGAGGACCTAGCTCAGATACATACACGTTTCCAGCATGTCACTTCAGATTCTGTGAGCCCCTATACGCCCGGCTTAGTCGATTCTGAGTTCTCATGGTGTCCGCTACTCTCTGGCTCCTACAATCCCTCCCCTCTTCTGCGGGGCTCCCTTGGCTCCACCTAATGTTTGACTGTGGGTCTCTGTAGCTGCTCTGCTCTTTCTTTTCTTTTTCTCTTTCTTTCCTTTCCTTTTCCTTTTTCTGTTTTGTTTGTTTTTTTTTTGTTTTTTGAGACAGGGTTTCTCTGTGTAGCCCTGGCTGTCCTGGAACTCACTCTGTAGACCAGGCTGTTCTTGAACTCACAGAGATCCGCCTGCCTCTGCCTCTCAAGTGCTGGGATTAAAGGTGTGGGCCACCATCTCCTGTCTCAAGCCGATATTTTCTTATTTTTAATTTAATTCTATGTTTCCCATGACAAAAATAATTGATCCAGCTAGGCTTAGTGGTGCATGTCAGTAATCCCAGAACTTGGGAGGCAGAGGCAGGAGTATCAAGAGATCAGTAGTTCGGGGGCTGGAGAGAGGGCTCAGCAGTTAAGAGCAAGTGCTGCTCTTGCAGAGGAGCTGGGTTGGCTCCATGAACCCACATGACAGCTCACGACCATCTGTAACTCTAGTTCCAGGGGATCAGATGCCTTCTTCTGGCTTCCACAGAACCAGGCAAGCACATGGTGCACATATGTACATGTAGGCAAATATACACATAAATTTTTTAATGGGAAAAAAATAAAGATCAATCTCAGCTATCAGCAAATTTGAGGCCATCCCAGGCAACATGAGACTCTATTTTTAAATAAATAAATAAATAAATAAATAAATAAATAAATAAATAAATAAATAATAAAGCTGGGCATGTTGGTGCACACCTGCTGTGGAATGATCCTTCTGTACTCTGTGAAAGTGTGTTGCTCTCATTGTTAATAAAAATCTGATGGCTGATAGCTAGCAGAATTTTCTGGGCAGAGAGAATGCTGGGAAGAAGAAGGGTAGAGGCAGAGGAGTCGCCAGCCAGATGGAAAGGAAGCAGGACCTGCAGGAGAGGTAAAAGCCATGAGCCTTGGGGCAGCACATGGATTAATATAAATGGGTTGATTTAAGTTGTAAGAGCTAGTTAATAATAATTCTGAGCTATCGGCTGAGCATTTATAATTAATAAGAAGTTTCTGTGTGGTTATTTGGGGAGCAGCTGGCAGGATAGAAAAGTCCACCTACACACATCTTTAATCTCAGTACTGGGGAGACAGAAGCAGACACATCTCTTGAGTTAGAGGCCAGCCTGGTCTACAGAGTGAGTTCCAGGATAGCCAGGGCTACATAAAGAAATCCTGTCTTGGGAAAAAGAAAGTAAATAAAATAAAATGCTCAGTCTATGGGAGTCTGAAGTCTTAGCTGTCTTTTCCTCCATTATTTTGCATCTGGAACATATTGTTAGTGTCCAGTATGTTTGTTAGATGAGTAAACAAATAAGAGCAGCCACAGGAGGGCACATTGTGATTAAGGGACCAATACAAGTCCTGTGCTGGCCCTGAGCAAGCTTTGACTATTTTTCCATAGAGGAATTGAAGTAAGAGGTATTAGAAGGACTCTAATCCCCACCCTGAAGTCAGGGAAGTGTGACAAAGTGATGGGAACCCCAGGGAGGGGACCAGGAGAATTAAATCAGAAAACATTATTCTAGAATAGATCATCTGTTGCCACCCATCCTGTCCCCTGGCTCACACCCTGCTCTCTACTCTGCCCTGTCTGGAGTCAATAAGACATCTAACCCATCATTTCCTGTCATGGTAAATCAGACTGATGTGTGGTACTTGCTCTTAGTTCTCACCATTCCCCAGGTAGAGACATTCACATCAGTCAGGGCGGAGGCCCCAGAGAAGCTGGCCTTTCCACAGAGTGGCAATGGGGGTGGGGGGAGGCAACTGCTTCCCACTCAAACCTTCCTGGCTCGGCTCCCAGATGATTTCATGTCTCTGGTCCTGAATCTGCATCTTCTGGATGCATCTCAGTTCACTGGCTGCAGCACTGATGTGTGACTGCTTAACTGCGGCTGCTTCCTGGCCTAGGGAGCCTGGGCTTTGGAGAGCATGGGAAAGAGACAAGAAAGAAAGCTTTCTATGAGGTAAGCCTTGACAGCAATAATAATGGCCAAGGACTAACTTACATTTATACAGTGCTTAACAATTTACAAAGCCCTAGAGAACTCTATTCATTTTTATGACCTTGTGCAACTGTCACCTCTTTTTACCAAAGGACAGCTCTCCCAGGCAGAGTTGATCCTTCCACCCACACTCGGTAAAATTTCCACTATCGTCCTTACTGCCTTGTAAGAAACTTATGTGTGTATGTATCTCACGCCTCCCATTAAGTCATCAGCTCCTTGGGGGCAGATCACTTTCCGGCCATAAAATTGTGTATTTTTTTTTCTTTCTTTAAAAAGTAATCTTAGTGTTCATTATGCAAAAACTTATAATTTTAAAAACATATATATATATACTATATATTTATATTTAATAAAAATAAAGAAATAGCATAATAGGGTGAGCTAGATGGTTGGCTCTGTGGGTAGAGGTGCTTGTTGTCAAATCTGATGACATGAGTTGGGTCTCCAGGAATCACATGGTGAAGGAAGAGAACCAACTTCTACAAGTTGTCCTCTGCCCTTCACATGAACACTGTGGGATGTACACACAACAAATGTAATTTCAAAGACAGTGTGTAAGCCAGGTTATGGTGGCACACACCTTTAAGCCCAGCATTCAGAGGGGAAGAGGCAGGCAGATCTCTGAGTTCGAGACCAGCCTGATCCACATAGTGAGTTCAAGGACAGTCAAGGCAAGTGCCAATCTCCAGGAGCTAATCAGCCACCTTCAGGTTCAGTGAGAGACCCTGTCTCAAAAAATAAGGTAGTGATGGAGGAAGTCACCCAACACTGACCTCTGCATGTTGTGGTAAGCAGGCAGGTCACTCTACTCAGGAGACTTCTAACTAGAGAGTATTCACTCGCCTCACTGTGCGCCTCACACCACATCTAATGATTTCCGCTCTCCTTTCCCTGTCCTTCCCTTTCTCTCTACTTGAAACCATCCTTCCTCCTCGGGCTTCCTGTTTTTCTGTTTGAAACCTGTTACTGTGGAAACGCTGCAGCATGATATAGTGGGGCTTATAAGTGAAGTGTTAAGAATTTTTAGAACCTGCAGAAATGCAGTGTTGGAGTTTAGGGGATACAAGTCCAAATTATGTGACAGAATCCATGACTTCATACAATGTGTCATAAACACAAACACAGAAATTTGAGCCAGCACCAAGGAGATAGCAAGGTACTTTATCAAGATTTATGTGCCCAGGTTTTAAATTTCTCATGGGCATTAAACAGGGCCATGAGAAATTCTTAAAAAACACAAAAACCACAACATATAACTTGGGAAGAATGTCTGGAAAAGGCGAATGACAGAATGCCAGCATGTCCTCATAGGTACACATCTGTGAGAGGACTGGGGGCCTGGGCCCCTCAGGGGAATGTGGGAAACCTCTGTACCATGTTCTGTGTTTTGACCATACTCCTTAAAAACTGCCTATAAATCACTCTTATTAGACATTTGTCAAAAGCAAGATACCTTATGAACAAACATGTTGGTCAAAGAAATTATTACCAAGGAAACCATGGGGGGAAAAAACGCCTGACTGGCTTGGATGAGTCCAGGGTCCTTTGTTATTGTCCCAGCTCTGCAACCAAGCAGATGTGTGACTCAAGAAGCTGTCCGACCTCACTGTACCTATTCCTCACCTAATTTGGGCTTTAATTCTGATTGGTTACTTATTAGGTTCTTTTATTTATTACATTTTTATTTACTCTGTGTACACACATGTGCATGTGGTGTGTGGGTGTGTGTGTGTGTGTGTGTGTGTGTGTGTGTGTGCAGGGACATGTTTGTGCCATGGGTCACATGTAGAGGTCAGAAGACAAGTTGTGGGAGTACCAACTTTACTTCCATCATGCAGGTCCCAGGAATTGAACTCAGGTCATCAGGCTTGGCAACAGGCCCCTTTACCTAGTAAGCCCCACTTACTAGTCCTTAAAGTGAGGGTTATGTCCAGTTTCTTCCAGGAGATAAGATTTCAAAGCAGCTCCTGTGGACAGCGCTTGAGGGCCCTTGTAGAGGAACTAGTGACGGCATGAGTTTAACAGTAATCATCCCACTGTGTACTTTGCTCCTTCACATCCATTTGCTCAATTGTACAATTACTTTAAATGTGACAATTCCAACTTTTTGTTTTCTTTATAAAAGCTGGGTGTAGATGAACAGTCTTATTAAATAAGAAACACAGAGCCAAATGCAGAGTTAAAAGCCCAAGAGGTCAGAACAATAGCTGAGAGCTGAGACTTAAAACTGCTTTCTTACTCTTCCTGCCGCTGCTGTCCTTCCCCTCAGCAAGAGACCTACTTCCTGTGTATCTGTCTTTTTAATTGACTTTCTGTTCTGCCTTCTCATTGGTTGTAAACCCAACCACCACATGACCTCCTCGTCACTACCTGTCTATACAGACCTCCAGGTCTTCTATGGTTGGTATTGAGATTAAAAGCGTGTGTCTCAAGCCGGGCGGTGGTGGCGCACGCCTTTAATCCCAGCACTCGGGAGGCAGAGGCAGGTGGATCTCTGTGAGTTCGAGGCCAGCCTGGTCTACCAAGTGAGTTCCAGGAGAGGCGCAAAGCTACACAAGAGAAACCCTGTCTCGGAAAACCAAAAAAAAAAAAAAAAAAAAAAAAAAAAAAAAGCGTGTGTCTCCATGCTGGCTGTATCCTTGAACACACAGAGATCTGCCTGTCATGTGATCGGGATTAAAGGTGTGGGCCACCACCACCAGGCTTCTGTTATGGCTTGCTATTAGCTCTGACCCCCAGGCAACTTTATTTATTAACATACAAATAAAATCACATTTCAGTACAAATAAAATATCACCATATTTCCCTTTTTCTATTTTAATAAAAAGAAAAAAGGAAAAAAGTTATAACTAATATAAGAAAAACTATATACAAAAGTACAATAACTATATACCGTATATATAAGCAATAAATACCTAAACAGTGTCTAGTCCATTTGCATTTGACAAATTCAGAGAAAATAATTCCATTATTTAGCCTATTTTGGTAAGTCCAAAATGTACCTGATTCACTTTCTATCCTAACATATTACTAACAGAACTATTTTATAACGTCTTTCAAATTTATACACTTACTCTTTAATGAGTTTCTTTTCTAAAATTCTTAACAAGGAAAACTATAACTATCTAATCTTCAACTCTAACTAACTAATCTTCAACTCCCTCAGAGACCCAAGAAGGAAATAATATTACCTAATAAAAAATAAAAACAGGAAGTGCACGCAAGCAGCTTCCAAAAAAAAATGTGAGTTGACAGAAACAGCCAGCTGCCTGGGCAGTCACCCGAGGTTTCTCCATAGGGTTGGGGCATCATCTTCATTCTATAGGCTTAGCATATCTGACAGACTCATTTGTGAAGTAGGATGTACACAAGGTCATCAGTTCGACTTCACATTGAGTGAGAGCAGTCCACGTACCAGGAACACCTTAATTCCACTAGTGTCATGTCATGATTCAGGATTTTAAATTCTGGAAATTGTTGATGTTTTTTTAATTCAGCTGTCCATTCTTCTTGGCTGTGTGTGTGTGGCTTCATCTCGGCATCCCATTCTTCTCCACATCCTTCTATTGAATGCCAATCTACCATTGAGAGGTGTGAGCTTACTCTTCAAGAATAAATGTTTCAGCTGCTGTTCCACTGCACATCAGAAGCCATCGGCCCACTGCCTGTTCAGCTGCCTTCGAAGAAAAGGGCACTGTATCTTTTCCGGATTGGAAAGGCCACTTCAGGGATGGTGCCATATTGTGACCTCAGAAGATGCCTTTTGACAAAGCCACAACCACACTTGTCTTGGCAAGAATCGGTAGTCCTTTGTTTCGTGTCCTGTCTGTCCATTTTGTCCTGTTTGTAAGAAGTTGATTCAAGGATACTTTGTTGTCCAGTGGCTAACTTTTGCCACAATGAAAGTTAACTCCATGTGCATTATTCTTCTAACTGTGTTCTGGGAAAGATTAGTCTTCTAAGGCAAGAGCCCAGGGGGTACATTCCACATTTGGTCCTTTCCCTCCACCCCACAGAGCCAGGTAGTGGTTAAGGACAAGGACTACAGCTTCTGTCCAGCACAGGCCAGGCCCGAGGAAATTCAGTAAATGGCTCTTTGCTAGATATTTTGGGGGTGAGGAATCTGAGGAAGGGATGGGGCTGGTTAAGGCTTCCAGTGCCAGCGGTAAACTTCTGGCTGCTTTTATAAGCATCTCTCAACTTTCTAAATTTTCCACAAGCAAAAATATCAACAAACCACGTTTTTAAAGCCTCTTTCCCAGCTTTCTGCCAACACCCTTGTCTCCCGTAAATAACACAGTAGCCAAGTCTTCTAACACTGTGGACACTGCTTGCTTCTCCAGTGTCTGGTGTGGACCTAGAGTACAAGTTTTCTTGAAGAGCAATAACCATTAAAATGATCGTATATGTTGTGCTTAAAGGGTAAACAACACTATTTGTGGACCTAACACCTGCCATCTAGTCCCATGCAAGAATGCCTAATAACCAGCTCCAGAAAAGGTCACCCTTTATTAATCTGTCACTCTGGAAGTACGATGTAAGAATCACAGGATGTGTAAGAATTTGTCTTAAGCAAATCTGGCTTAGGTATTAACTAGGCAGAGACAGAATGCGGTAGTAAATGGGTCCCACTTTTTGCCGCTTCCCCACATTGTGTAGAGTATTGAGGAGTTGCCAGAAGACAATGGAGCACATCACTCCAGGTCTTCTGCCCTGTACCTCCTGTTATTCAGCATAAGAGCCATGTCTAATCACCACAGAGATGCTATATCTTGACTCATTTCCCTCGCTTAGATGTATGCCCACACAGATTTTTTTTTTTTGGTCTGTGTGTTAACATATGCTCTGCCTAGAACAGTGTCAGGCACATATAAGCACTGAGTATTTGTTGAATTGGAGAAATGAACAATGCCATAAGATACATGGTATTCTTTCCCTCTTACAGATGAGTAGCGGAGGCACTGGGTGTAGATGAACTGCCCAGTACCACCGCCAGCTGAAGAGACAGACTCAAAGCCTGAGCCCCAATCGTATTCTGTCTATACACAGAGTGATAAACACTTAGGTCCTGAGGAACTCGTGCAGTTCAAGGCCTCTATAACCTCTACTCTTAAGTCATAGCTTTTTACTTTGCTCCTTTGAAGGCTGCAAATTTTACTAAGGTAGTAACGTTTTTTATATTTTACTAAAGCGCATGATTTAATTTCATCTGTTGTAGACATAGGCTACATAGTTTGTCACTTAAAATCCTACAGTATAGAGGCTGAAGAGATGGCTCCCTGGTTAAGAGTGCCTGCTGTTCTTGTAGAGAGCCTGAGTTCAGTTTCCATCACCCTTTGCAGGCAGTTCACAACCACCTGTAACTCCAGCTTCAGTGGATCTGATGCCCTCTTCTGCACCCTCCCCTGACGCTGGCACCCATATTCATATTGACACACTCACCTTCAAATAACTATAATTACATCTTTAAAAATACCAGAACACAATTATGTACAGGACACATTTGTATTATTGTATGTATATCTGGAATACACATTATGTATTCCAGACAGCAATAAAGTAACATTTCTGAACCTCAAGAGTTCTTTAAGTTACAATGTTAAATGTCTCATGATTTGCATGTTGTTTTCTCATTGTAGAATAGATATTACAGCCCACAGCCATGATGCTTGTGTGCCCTACTGTGGGTGGAGATAGACTTATTAGCACATTGAAAGCTATTATCAGCACTAAAGAAATTCTATGGGAGGCTCAAGGACTCTGCAGAAAGTCCCTTTTTCCTACCTAGGGCCACATCTAGAAGTGTGCCCCTTGTGTCTTCATAACCACCTTGGCATTTTGTAGGGTTCTGGTCACACTCCTTCGGGGTGGGGGTGGGGATCCTTTTTCTTTCTGTCCCACTCTGGCTGCCAACACAACACCACGAAGCCTCCATGCGACCAAGCCAGTTAATATTCCTGGATCAGATCAGTGTTGGAGCCCCAGTCTCTCCGCTGCCAACTTTTGAGGCTATTTTTTAATTGTTGTACTCACTTTAAAGAAATATCTATTAAAAGTATTTAAACCAAAAAAAAAATCAAACTTCAACAACTAACTCAAAGGTTAACAAATCCTTTCCAGTCATTTAATTTTTTTTGATGTATGCAAATGATTCCTTGTTTCTTTTAAAACATCACAAGCATTTCCACTATGCTGTTAAATACTCTTCATTAGCACGGCTGCATACTAGCCTATTATAGTCAGACTACAATTTATTTAACCAATTTCTACTGTTAGACTTTCAGATTATTAAGCATAAATTTTGCCCATATTTTAGACTGTTTCCTTAGGACAGATTCCCAGAAGTGGACTTAGAGGATGGGGGATACAAACATTTCCAAACCTCCCCACAGAAACTGCCAAATTGCCTTTCAGAAAGCTGTTGCCAATTTACACTTCCAACATTGCCAGCGTGTTTTTTTCTACCAATATGGATCTGTGTGAAGGATAATAAAATTTAAGTGGAACATACAGTCCTTAGGTTATTAATGACGTTGGAGAGGCACAGTGACTTCTGGCACAGGGGGATGGCAAAGGTCACCCCTATTTCCAGGTATGCAGTTAACAGTGAGTTAGTGTGAGCCCACGTGACAGCGGTTTTCAGCAGTGGAGAGTGACACAGTTTTCGGACGGCCAAATCCAAGGCTTGGATTGCTTTTGTCCCTTGCTGTATTCCAGCTCGCAGGACAGTTCCTGGCACACGTACCACTCAGTACACATCTGTTGAGTGAATTAACACAGACTCTTCTTTCAGATGGCTGCCGCAGGGTTTGGTCACTTCTGGTTCCTGGGAAACACTGGTCAAGCACTCTTGTAAAGGTCTGCTCAATCTTGAAACTCTACCATAGCACCGGAAAAGCAGTTTCAATGAAGGCAACATAGTAATGATCCATTTAGGATAAATAAAATCAGACTCACCTGAAAGGACACACCCCAGCACTAGTCACAAGTATCTATACATAGTTTTTTTTTTTTTTAATAAGCATGCAAAAAACAAAAAACAAACAAACAAAAACCGGTCTGGTGAAATCTGTCACCTCCAGAGCACATCCCTTAGTAAGTGATGACATAAATGGACTCAGTGCTGCTCACGGCCAAGGCATTTTTGGAATGGCTAAATGCACTTTCTTGCTGCTCACTGCCATTTGACATCATTTTCAGCACTGCCAATAGGGTTTGAGATAGAACACGGGGGTGACGTAGATGGGAGTTTGTTTAATACCATTTTTAGTGAAAACCAGAATACAATTCATTTTGTGAGTCAGAATGTGGTCCAGCCTGGGCTCACTTTCCTCCTCTCATATTCTTTCCCATATGCCACATTTTCTAGAGAGTAAGTTGTAAGACGATGCCAGACTGACTTGGCATGAGCAAAATTATTAAAAATAATTAATCACCTGGCATTTTTATATTCATACTTTATGTACACTAGACTGGGTCGGGCAAACTATGGCCCACAGGCCAATGTGGCTTACCACTTGTTTTTCTCTGGTCCCTATTTAAAATTTTCATTTTTATTTTATTTTTATTTTTTTTCATTTAAAATGACTGGGGGAGAAAAATTAAAATATTTTATGAAAACTATGAAATTCCAATTCCAAGATTCATTTATAGAGTTTCCCTGGAACACAGCCACACTCCTCTGTTTCCATACGAGCTACGTCTGCTTTGCACTAGGAGACTGGATGGCTCACGAAGTGTAGTATGTTTCCCGCACGGTCTGCTGTACTGGGCCCAAGTCCCCGTCAGATGTTTGCAGACAGTATCATGGGATGAAGTGTGATACAACTTGCACCATAACTACTAGGATCCAATAAGGCGGAGAGCACAGAACACCAGTGCACGGCCGCCTGGAATAAGATGCAAAAGCCTAGAAAATCGAGGAGGGCTGACCACGCTGAGGTCTGGAGGCGACAGAGTGAGCAGCCACACAGTGCACGGCTGAGAGAGGCTTGCTAACTGAGCAACCTGCGACCTGGTGAGCCATGGCCCCCAAAGCCTGGAGCCACATGCTGGCAGCCAGCGGGATGTGGGCAGCGCAGGCACACTGAGCAGTGTGTGCAGGGCGGCGGCAACTCCCCAATAGCTCTCTACTCCTTTACTGAGCGTCTTCGAATCATTTCCCGTCCAGATTCTTTCAGGCTTCTCCGCAGCAAGTAAGGACTAAGAACAAGAAATGGATCCGAAAGGAACACTCCAGAAAACAGGACGTGGGTCCACAACCTTTCTTCTTAAATGAATTTTCTTTTTTTTTTCTTTTTGAGACAGGGTCTGTGCTATGCTGCCCGGACTGGATTTGAACCCACACTTTTCCTGCTTCAGGCCCCCCAGTGCTGGGATTGCAGGTGTGCACTACTACGTTCATCTTGATGCTACCATTTCACTGACTCACAGCAGGAACAGAATTCAGGGGGCTACAGAACCACCCTGATGTGGGATGTCCTTCTGTATGCTGCGAATACACGTTGCTTTTATTGGTTGATGAATAAAGCTGCTTTGGCCTATGGCAGGGCAGAATATAGCCAGGCAGGAAATCCAAGCAGAGATACAGGGAGAAGGACCCAGTCAGACACAGACACCATCCAGCTGCCCAAGGAGCAAGGTGCCAGCAGAATGGTAATGCCACAGCCATATGGCAAAATACAGATTAACAGAAGTGGGTTAATTTAAGTTGTAAGAGCTACTTAGTAATAAGCCTGAACAATAGGTCAAGCATTTGTAATTAATATAAGCCTCTGAGTGACTATTTTATAAGCGGCTGCGAACCAGGTGAGACGCAGAAAAGCCTCCCACTACATTTGGCCCCCAACCCACGTGGGGCAGGAATTTCTACTTAAGACCCAAGAAAGCTTTAAAAAGTGGGGGGGGGGGGGAGAGGGTTCTATAAGACATAAATGGAGCCAAAAGCAGCTTCCTAGTTGTGTCTCTCATGCTCATGAGAGCTGTGGTACACAGATGCCACAGCATTTGGGCTTGGGTACAGTATGGTGGATTCCCGCCATGGTACACAGAGGTGTCTCCAAGCCACCCAGTGCACTGCATGGTGGATATAGCTTTTATTCATACGGACAAAAAAGGTTTGTGGGCCGGCTGTACACCACCAGGTGACAGCATGGACCCCTTGGGGGGTAAATGTGATTCTCCTGGGTACCTCCCATATGTCGGAAAGCTTAACGGGGTGGAGCCAGCGCCCAATCCGCCACTTTGGTCCTAGCCATGCCCACTTAGCAGTTTAAAGCATTGATCAGAAAAAGATTACAGATACACAATAAAGATAGATTCAGACAAAAAGAAAATTCTAAACGGGTCACCGTGTGTTTAAAAAATGTACGTAGGCTTGGAAGAGAGAGGAAAAAGAATATAGGCAGTTATAGAAAGAAATAATAGTTTTAAAAAATAAAGTCTTTAAAGAGACATTAAAATAATATTAAAGAAACAAGCCATGTAAAGACGGAAAATACAGAGTCTGGATTATGTATACTATTGTGTTTTCTTTGAATTTTTGGACTGTTAATGAGCTAACTGCAGAGAGACATTTGATTTTGGATGCTACTAATTTAAATCATCATATATATTTTAAAGGTATCAAAATTTGGGTCTAAGGATATGTTGCTTTGGAGAGAAGTTTCTGCTTTTGTTTCCACAGAAGATGAGAACCTGTGGATAGTTTCCAGGTTAATATGGTTTGATTGAGCAAGACCCCTGAAAGGTCTCTGATGAGAAGAGTGGCCCAGATGATCCAATATCCACAACAGCTTCAAGGCTACTGGCTGAGATGGACCAACCACACAAAATACTCCAATCAGGACTTGACCATAATTATAAATTTTCTCAGGATCCCCATAAGATTACCAGTGCCCTCAATCAGCAGGAAGTAGTATAGAAAACTACACCCAAATTCCCAAAATATTATTTATGAATGTTTGTTTTCATTTAAAGGGGGTTGATTATAAATGGTTAATGGTCATAGTCAATCTCTTTCTAAAGAAGAAAGGGGGATATGATATATAAATAATGGGGAAAAGGGTAGATTAGTATGGTAATAAAAAAGAGGTAGATTATTGAATCCACTTTAATCCAAAAAACTATTATTCTTCAAAATATTTTACATTGATAGGGATTTTGGTTTGTTGATATAAATTTAAGGTCAATTTTGTTATACTATATGTATATCTAATCTTGTTTAAGATATTATGTTTATGCAACTCATTAAAAATGTAATGTATAGCCGGGCGGTGGTGGCGCATGCCTTTAATCCCAGCACTCGGGAGGCAGAGCCAGGCGGATCTCTGTGAGTTCGAGGCCAACCTGGGCTACCAAGTGAGTCCCAGGAAAGGCGCAAAGCTACACAGAGAAACCCTGTCTTGAAAAACCAAAAAAAAAAAAAAAAAATGTAATGTATAATTAAAAATACAGATTAATAGTCATCTATAATATTCAAACTTATAGCCATGTTAGTTAGATTTTCTAGGTATACAGAGATATATTGCAGGTAGACAGGTAATCTTCAAACACTTCAAAGACCTACAGAATATGGCATTTAAAGTGTTTTAATAACTTGGACTTTTATGACAATGAGACATGTCTGCTCATGGCAGTACCAATCTACTTCAGAGAAGATGATGGGCATTGAAGAAACTCCCTATGGAGTTTGTTTTCTTTTCTTTTTTTTTCTTAAAGATTTATTTATTTAGTATACAGCATGTATGACTGCAGGTCAGAAGAGGGCACCAGATCTTATTATAGATGGTTGTGAGCCACCATGTGGTTGCTGGGAATTGAACTCAGGACCTCTGGAAGAGCAGTCAGTGCTCTTAACCTCTGAGCCATCTCTCCAGCCCAGAATTTGTTTTCTTTATGGCAAAAGCTAGCCATGTGGGCAAGAAACTGTTCTTACCTGGACTGCTTAACAATATCCTGTATAAACTGGACATGCAGGACCCAAAGGAACATGACTGCTGAACTTGCCAAAACAAGGTGGGACAGTCCTTCAGGTTCCTGCTTCATGAAAGAGTCTGGCAGACATTCTGCAGGACACAGAAGAAAGTGACTGATGAATTTTGCCAAAATAGGTGAGACAGTCCTTCATATTTCCTGCTGCACTGAAAAATCTGCCAGACACTCCAGTTCTATAGGCTGAAGATAGATGCCCCAATATTACAGAAGAAGTTTGGATGACTGTCCAGCAGCCTGATGTCTCTGTCATTTCTAGAATTTTGGAAGTTGCTTACAAAGTACTTCCAGTTTACTCATGTAATATTATATCCTTCTGGGGTCTTTGATGGAGTTGAAGACCAGATTAGTTATGATAAAAGATAAATTAGATATAAAACTTTAGATTCACAAAATAGAGTATTTTCTTTAATTTTTGCCAAATACAAATGACTAAATACCATAACTGTAATTCTTGTTTGATACCTGTTTTGTTATATGTAATTTTACAATCTTAAAGTTAAAATCTTCTTTTTTGACTAGACAGAAAAGGGGAAATGGTGTGGGATGTCCTTCTGTACGCTGTGAATATGAGTTGCTTTTATTGATTGATGAATAAAGCTGCTTTGGCCTATGGCAGGGCAGAATATAGCCAGGCAGGAAATCCAAGCAGAGATGCAGGAGAAGAAGGGCGGAGTTAGGCACAGACACCATCCAGCCACCCAAGGAGCAAGATGCCAGCAGACCAGTAACACCACAGCCATGTGGCAAAATACTGATTAATAGAGATGGGTTAATTTAAGTTGTAAGAGCTAGTTAGTAATAAACCTGAACAATAAGCCAAGCGTTTATAATTAATATAAGCCTCTGAGGTGATTATTTTATAAGTGACTGTGGACCAGGTGGGATGCAGAAAAGCCTCTGGCTACACCATCCTCATGGTTTTTTTCAAGTCAAAGATTTGGTAAACATTTGATCAAAAATGTTGTAAAAAATTGTTTTAAAATGTTACTAAAAAAAAAATTAATAAACTGGCCAGTGGTGGTACATGCCTTTAATCCCAGGGGTTGGGAAGCAGAGGCAGATGGATCTCTAGTAGTTCGGGGCCAGCCTGGTCTACAAAGAAAGTTCCAGGACAGTCAGGGCTCTTACACACAGAAACAAACCAAAATTTAAAATTTATATATATGATGACTTATTTCATTACTTTGGGTGGGACAGGAAGCAAGATGGAGTGATGAGAGATTTAGAAAAGTAGACAAAAATCAGTGGTGGGATGGTGCCTTCCTAGAAGGTACCTGTTCCTCTTGAACTGTAGGCAGTGACACAGAATGCAGTAGCACAGAATGGACAGACTCAGAACAGGAGTGAAGGTAAGAGCAGGGGAGTAAAATCACCTGGAGACTCACACTAGTGAGCCTGAGCACAAGTCAAAGTATGCAGACCTTGCAGCGCTCATGACAGTCACAAAGCCAGGCTTGACCTCCTGCCAGGGAAAAATACCATTGCTGGGAGAATGGGACTAATTACCACTCTGAAAAGGCTTCAGGACTCTAGGGACCCAAGGTAACCAATCCTTGAGAAACTGGTAACACCAGTTGTATTGTGATTGCTAAGGGTGGGAGGGCTTGGCCACTAACCCCTATATCGTCCGTCCCCCCCCCCCCATCCCACTCCTGGAGTGGAGGAAGACAATTTGGAGCCAAGGCTGAAGCAGAAACTGCCTGCTCCACTTGGACCACAGCTGAAGTCAGGAGGAGGAAGAAGGGTCCAGAGATCAGAAAGGAGAGTAATGTGAGTGGAAAAGCATACCAAAAATTCAAGGATCTTCACACCAAAGGCCCAAAGCAGCCACACCTAGAGGTGTGGCCCAGAATCAGGAAAGAAACAACAGGGAATCAGAGAATCGATAGCAAACTAGAAGAGAATAAAGTGAGAATAAAGGGACAAGGAGGAAACACTGAGGTGTGGGGTCATGGCTGGATCTGAGTCTACAGGACCAGGACCCCAAGCTGCCTGGGCAGTACGGTGCAGGCCAGGACAAAACTTGGGTCAGCAATGGTAGGCACTTAAAGAGCACGGCTAGGAAGGAACTCTCCTGTCACTTAGGAGCCCGCGCTCTACCGTCGGGTTCAGTGATGCTGCACAGCCATAAGAAAGTGCTCTGGACTAAAGTTATGGCAGTAATTTTACTTCCCCCAATCTGAGACATCCTGCCACTGCCGAGTATTTCTGGGAAATGGGCAAAGGAAAAATGGGCTGAAATGGCAGTTCAATCTGACTACTATATGGGACTTGACTTCAGGTAATAAATTAAGTCCCCTTTTTTGGAAACCACTTAGAACAATCTGAGTTCACATTCCTAATTACCTGCTCCTGAGTATTCTGTGTCTAAACCCTAACTGGAACCATTTTACTTCTGGCACCTTGTATTTCAATACGGGTCTCAGTCCAGGATCACTGCAAGGTTCATTCTAACCCTATTTACAGGATGAAATAAACCCAGAAATAACTTCTCTCAGGATCTATGTTTAGATCTTGTGTGAGAGCAAGGAGTGGTGGCGCACACCTTTAATCCTAGCACTTAGGAGGCTAAGGTAGGTGGATCTCTGTGAGTTCCAGGGCTACACAGAGAGCCTGTCTCAAAAAAACAAATAAAGTAAAATAAAATAAGATGGAGATAAGACCCAAAAGTGGTGGTTGTGGAATCCTGGTCTGTGCCCACAGACACACTACTCTGCAATGATTACAGGGAAGACCAGAGCAAAGATGAATAAGTTTATCAAAAATATTGTAATAGTAGGAACTTCATTCTAAGATGCACTCATTGTCCTTGGTGGCAAGCACAGAGGAACCAGAAATTCATCTCATAGGAGACTTAATGATCTAGATGTGGGACGTCGTGGAACTACTAAGCACGTGGAAGTCTGTAAGCTGCTACTTGTTTTAAGAGTTTTTAATTTATATATATATAATTCATTTTTATTTCATTCAGATTGAATTGGTGTTTTGCCTGCATGTGTCTGTGTGAGGATGTTGGATTCTTTATCATTGAAGCTACAGTGGTGAGTGAGCTGCCAAGTGGGTGCTGGAATTGAACCCAGGTCCTCTGGAAAAACAGCCAGAGCTCTTATCTGCTGAGCCATCTCTCCAGTCCCCGTTTAAGAGTTTTGTTAGATAATGTCTTTGTGAGACAAGATCTAGCTTTCAAGGAACTTCAGAACTGAAGATCTAACTGCTTCTGCCTCTCCCAAGTGCTGGGACGCCCAGCCTTGAAACTTCAGGAGAGAGAGTAAAGACAACTACGTTGAACAGTGCTGGGCACGACTATCAGCCGGTATTATTTACTCCTTAGTAAGCACAGTCACTAACATCAGAACCCTTGGGTAAGGCAGACACTGGCCGGTGCTGTGAGATGCTGTTGTCTCCCTGTCCTCTGCTCCCTGGTTGGCATTCCGAGATGCTCTCAGTCTATATGGAGCACTTGCTACCACCCACTTGACACGAGTTTCATTCCGTGAACTCTGGCAGGGAGGTACAAAGAGGCTGTTTAAATTTACAGAGCCTGCTTTGGGGGGGTCCAATCAGCTATGCTAACAAGTGAGTTATTATAAACCTACCTGCAGACACTGGGGTAGGCAGCAATTTATAAACTACTAGCATAAAATTAAGCGCAGAAGAGAGGAAGCCTAACGTTTCAAATTACTCACCTGCAGCACCATTACCACCACCACCCTGACTTTAATATTTTAGCCCTAAAAGTGTCATCATTTTTCCAAGCCTCATGCTGTACCACCTCCGGGGTATCCTTCTCTCATCTCATGGCCCTTTGTCTCCCTCTTCACGGATGTAGTTACAAAAACACCTCCCCCATAAACCCCATCAACCCTCGGCAATCTCACTTCAGGGCTTCACACCGCTGATGCTCAAAACACACCTGACTTCAGCTGTTTAGGCCTCAGTTACTAAATAAATGTGGGAGGGTGTAAATCGGCACCGTATCCCAGACCCCCTTAATGTAGGACCTGAGGAATTACTTGACTTCTTCATGTGACATTATGGTCTTCACCTTGGTCTCATGGCTTAAATGTTCTCGGTCCAAACCCTTCTCTTCTAGCAGAAGGAACACCCCAAAGAATGGTGGTCCAAAGCACCAAGAATGAAACAATCCTAGCTCTCCAGTCAGGGGAGGGGAGCTCTGTGAGGTAAGTGTTGGAGGCCAACCCTGAGTCATTTGGACTAGATCACACCACTCGATAAATCAGCATGCCACTGCCTTCTGTATTATACCTCTCGGGCCCTGACTGTGAAGCAGGCTGAAACTGCAGGACTCTGGGGGTCCCCTCAGAAGAGTATGTCTCCCTGGGCACAGAAATGGACTCCTACCCCTGCTTCTCACTGGCATGATCCCCTGGACAGCATGATGTGCAGGACAGCCCTAAGCCCGAGGTTAAGCTAAAGAAATGAAGTCAACAGTCACAAGCCCTCTAAGATGGTGGGGAACAGCAAGGAAGAGAACCCCATAGTTCCGTATTGCCGGTGGACCCTGCCAAGTGCGAGGAAGAGCATAAGACAGAAACCAGATGAAAAGCCGATGAGGACAGGTTCTAGCTACCTCAGGTTCATTTCATCAGGATGTGAACCAATTCCCAGCAACCCTAGTGGGAATGCTTGCTGAGATTGGCCCCTGGAGAAGCTGGCTGCCAAGGGGGTGGATTCTGGGATTAGACAGAGGCAGAGAGACATTTCCCCACCAGCTTTCTGCTGCAAATGACTGCACGTTTCAGAATTTGTTATCTTTTCCCTCACATATAAGCTAGGTTTCATAATTTCCTCTGAATGGTCATATGGGAATACAAATTTCTTTAAGTTTAGGCTCATTCTTCAAAATACTCGTTATAATCTTGGCAGACTTTTTCTCATGGTCAGGTTTTCTTTCAGAATGAGTCTAGCGGTTTCTTTATCTAAATTTAATTCTTCAGCCATCGTTCTGGCCGTTAGCTGCCTGTTTGAATAAACCAAGTCCTTGAACTTCTGGATATTTTCATCCGTCCTGTGGGGGACTGGACGACCACTTCGTGCATCATCTCGGACATCTCCTTGCCCTACTTTAAACTTTTTGTGCCAGTCAAACAAAAACTCGAGCCCTGGACACCACTTCATCACCGTAGGCTTTCAAAAGATGGTGGTCTTACTTGCAGACTTGTTCAATTTCACGCAAAACTTGATACTAATCTTTTGTTCTAAATAGCGATCCCTCATTTTGGCACTAAGCCATACAGGGACATTATCAGGCCACGACTGTGAGAAGCCTGAGGAATCAATCTCTAGGGTGCTGCTGGCCTATCATTTTGCTATTCCTGCCCTCCCTGGAAGTCACCAGGGAAGTCAGTGCTTTTCTGAGTTTTCGCCCTTAGCGTCTAGTCGAGGTATGGGGCTGGCAATCTCGAACTAACCGGGTCATAGAGGAACTGGGAGGCAAAGCTGGGAAAAAATTAAATCCTCTACAATCCAAGTTTGCGTCCAACCCGTGCGTGGAGTTTGCAAAGCAGTCACCAAGGTCGTCCCGATTCTGTGGCCCTAAGAGCCTACGGCGACTCATGCAATGGACACATAAACAGTGGCAACTTAAACAAGCAGGGATGACACGGTCGTGGCGTCACGTTCGAACTCGCTCCAGACCTGTAGACACCCGCACACCACAAACCTACTGAAGAAACCCCGGGTCCCGTCCTCGAGTTCCGGGAGGCTAGGCCGCATGCGCAATTCCTCCCTCCCTCGGGTTGGGTTGTGCGCCTGCGCACGGGGGCAGCGGCGGCGGGCTGGGCCACCTCCCCACCACACCCGGCCAGCCGCGCTCGCCTGCGCATGCCCGCCCGCGGGAAAGGTCGCCGGCGAGGAGGGCGGGGGAGGAGGGCTGAGAGAAGAGAGGGCACCCTCGAGCGCCAGGGTGCATTGTGGGAAGGAGGCGGCAGCGTCCCGGGCGGGCTGGAGGTGCAGCAGCGGTGGCGGCGGCGGTAAATCCTCCCGGCCGCTCACAGCACTGTGGAGCCGCGGCCCCAGCCCGGCCTCGGCCCGCGCGCCCCTCCTGCCCCTCGCGGCTTCGCGAGTCAGCCCCTCCTCTGCGCGCGGCCTTGCGGAGCCGGCCGGCCGGCCCAGCTCCCCTCCCCGGCCCCGCGGGGCGGCCGTGCTGCCCTGACGAGGCGGGGAGGGGAGGGCTGGACCGGCCGCTGGCCGGGCGACCATGCCGAACTTCTGCGCAGCCCCCAACTGCACACGGAAGAGCACGCAGTCGGACCTGGCCTTCTTCAGGTTCCCTCGGGACCCGGCCAGGTGAGCGGGGCGCGGAGGCGGCGGGGACCTCGGCGCACGTGCGCTCTCGGGGACCTGGCTGCCAGGGTGCCACCCCGGGGGCGCGAAAGCGGAGGAAGTGGGCGCTGAGCGCCTTCGGTCGTCCGGCTCCTTCCTTAGCTGTCAAAGAAAGATTAGGACTCCAGGGTTGTGTTCCTGGCGGCCCTGCCTTCCCCCCCGCGTCACCCGTCTCTTCTAGGGCAGTGTTTCTGTTTGGAGTCGGGCCGCTTTCTTGGATCTTAGATCGGGTCACAACTGCTGCCTCCTGCGGACTTGTCATCGCGGCGTGCAAATGCAGACCGTTACTCATTGTCTCCCTTGGTTATGGTGGGGACACTCAGAGGATGTGTGTGAGGGCGTGGGAATGGGTACTGAAACTTCACTCTTCCCTTGGGGTAGCTCATACTTTGGGTCGTACTTTGAGAGACACGGGGACTTAGTGTGATAGGCTGCAGGTGGGTTTCACGGGCCTCTAGTGTTGGTTCATTCATTTCAAGTCGGTGCTTAACCGTGTTTGGAGTACTCATGTCAGGTGCTGGGAACTCTGCGAGTGCTGTCATGGACCTTTGCAGAAAGCGCCTCATCCATGGAGGGAGCAGATCTATCAACAGGCCTTTGCGATGTAGCATGTTATTTATTAGTTGAACACATATTGAAAGCCTCCAGTTGGTAGAAATTGGTCTGAGCGCAGGGTGTGGGTAACAGATGAACCATTGAAAGTCCCTGCTCTCAGGTTACGTTCAAGTGGTGGGAAATTGGCAAGTAAAATATTTACAGTAGTGTACCCAATAATGGAAAAATACCCTGAAGAAAAATACAGCAGAGGTTGGAAGGGTTTAAAAGTAGCCAGGGGGCAGCTGGAAAGATGGCTCAGCGCTGAAGAGAACTTGCTGAGCTTGCAGAGGACCTGGCTTCTGAACCCACATCAGGTAACTTAACCACCTGCAACTCCATTTCCAGGGATCATCCCATAGGCAACCTCTTCTGGCCTTTGTGTGTACCAGACAGGCTCAAAGTGTCAAACACTCACGCAGATAAGTAAATAGATTTTTAAAGAGTATAGCCAGGGAGCTGAGCATGGTGACATGTTCTCTAATCCCAGCTCTGAGGAGGCAGGGAGAATTTGAAGCCAGCCTGAGTTAAAGTAAGTTCCAGGCCATTTGGGGCTACGATTGTGAGATCTTGTGTCACCCATTAAAACAAAAACAAATGGTAACAAGAGAGGCACAATTGCTATTTTAAACAGAGGGGAAAAAAAGTCCCACCACAGTGAGTTTGAGCAAGGAGTTGAATTAGGGCAGGGGACAGCCATGAAATATCTTAGGAAATCTGGAAACAGGAAGAGTGGAGTCAAGGCATGCTTGCTGATGTGGTGTGTATGGGATGAGGTGTGTATGGGATGAGGTGTGTATGGGATGAGGTGTGTATGGGATGAGGTGTGTATGGGATGAGGTGTGTATGGGATGAGGTGTGTATGGGATGAGGTGTGTATGGGATGAGGTGTGTATGGGAGTCACAACTCGTTTAGGAAGTTGGTGTCAGTGGAAAACACTCTGGCGTTTATCTGAGTGAAATGGGAGATCTTAGAGCTGAGAGGGTTCTTAAAGGGATTGCTGGCTGCTTGTGAATGGTAGGGAACAAGAGTGAAAGCAGGAAGACCAGTGAAAGACTGTTGCAATAATCCAGATCGGTAGAAGAGGAGGAAGAGGTACGATGCATTTTAGATAAGGTTTGTCGATAAAGCCAACAGGATCTACTAGTTGGGGTATGGGTTATAAGAGAAAACAGAGTCAAGGGTAACTCCTGAGATTATGTGTGTGTATGAGGATAGCATAGGTACACAGGCGTCCTGCTGTTTCCCTCCTTATTCCCTTGAGATAGGCTCTCCAACTGAACCCCGAGCCAGGCTAGTGGCCAGCAAGCCCCAGCAGCCCTCCCGTACCACTCCCTGTAGGGACGCAGCCTTTCCTCAGATCCCCATGCTTGCACAGTAAGTGCTTTCGCTTGCCCATTGAGCCATGTCTCCTAGACTCCTGAAATTTTGAACATAAACCAGTTACTGACATAAGAAAGACTGGGAAATACAGTTTGTTGGGGGGATATTAAAAGTTTGTCTTGTAATGGGACATCAGACAACAGGCTTGTGACAGGCTTGGTGGGCATTCCAAAGGTGTCTTCAGCCTGGGGATAGAAGAGTTCAGTGCTAATGACCTTGATTAGCATACCTGAGATCCTAGGTTCTATCCCCTGTACTGAGGGGAAAATAGGTATCTTTATACTACATACAGAAAGGAATTTTAAATGGCTGCTTTCTCTTTTTCTACATTGTTGTCAGTAACTTTTTTTTTTTTGCTTTTTTTTTTTTTTTTTTTTTTTTTTTTTTTCGAAGTTTTCTGTGTAGCTTTGCGTTTCTGAGTCACTTGTAGCCAGGCTGCTCACTCACAGAGATCTCTGTCTGCTCCGAGTGCTGATTAAGCGTGCCCAACGCCGGCTTTTTTTTTGCTTTTTCAAGACAGGGTTTCTCTGTGTAGCCCTGAGTGTCCTGGAACTTGCACTGTAGACCCAGGCTGGCTTCGAACTCAGAAATCTGCCTGTTTCTGCTTCCTGAGGGCTGGGATCAAAGTCATGTGCCACCACTCTTGGCATAGATTTCTGTTTTAAGTCTATTTATAAATATGTTCATATATTTTTAACTAACCTTCGGTATGTGGTCTGTGGCCTTTTAAAAGAGATCTTTGTCTACTCCAAATATATTTATTTTGTTTGTTTATTGGGGACAAGATCTCATTCTAGCTTAGAATTCACTATATAACCCAGGCAGGCCTTGAACTAGCTGTAATCCTGCTTCAGTTTCCTGAGTGCTGGGATTACGGGTATGAACCACTATGCCCAGCTTGTTTTATCTTTAATATTTAGACTTACAGTCACTTGTAACTTATTTTTATTTATGTTGTGATAATACTGGTCAAGATTTAATTTCTTCACAATCAGACCACAACCCAAAGAGGCTATATATATAGCATGGAGGTCCCTAGGACGACTGTGGCTTATAATAAATTTTTTTTAATTATTGAAAAAAATACCCAAATGAATGGAAACACATGAACCAAAGCTGAGGGCCCCAGCTGGATCAGGTCTCTGATAGGTGAGCAGTTGATGGCTTGATCAGTTTGGGAGGCAATAGGCAGTGGACAAGTCTGTGTCATTGCATGAGTTGGCTGTTTGAACCTGGAGCTTATGCAGGGACACTGGTCAGTCTGGGGAAGGGACGGACTGCCTGGACGAGTCTACCAGGTTGATCGCATCCTCGGGGGAGGACTGTCTGGAGGAGGTGGGGGGGGGGGGGGGGGGGGGGGGGGGAGATGGGAACTCATGGTGATATATAAACAATGGTATTGTAAAATTATATTATAGTTAATCATAGGATATCCTACTCAGCACTTAAAGAAAAAAAATCCATCTACTCTGCTGTTCTAAGCTACTTTGGGTTTTTTGTTTGGCTTTTTAAAAGTATTTTGGTTTTGTTTTGGGACTGAATTGAATCAGTAAATCAATATGGGGGAATGATTTGCTTAGAATCAGATATTTCATGAACTTGTATGTCTCTCTTTAAGAGACAAATGTGAGCTGGGCGGTGGTGGTGGACGCCTTTAATCCGAGCACTTAGGAGGCAGAGGCAGGTGGATCTCTGTGAGTTCGAGGCCAGCCTGGGCTACAGAGTGAGTTCCAGAAAAGGCTCCAAAGCTACACAGAGAAACCCTGTCTCAGAGAGAGAGAGAGAGAGAGAGAGAGAGAGAGAGAGAGAGAGAGAGAGAAATATGAGACTTTATGCATCTTCCACAATATTTATTCCTAGATGTTTCATATGGAAATGAATAGGGTTAATTAATTGTACTTTTCTGTCTCATACTTACTTTGTTCTTGAATTGCTGTTGATATTAAAAAACTATTTTACCTTAAATCAGAGATAGTGTGGATAGCAGTGCACTGTATGGAGGATCTCCAGAAATTAATAATTTAAAAATATAACATAGTTTGCCAAACTTTTATAGTAAGACATTTTTGCACCTAATATTTGTATTTTGAAACAGAATGTTTATGAACATGATTTACAACTGTAAAATATTAAAATATGAATACCTGAGGAATGGTTACTGAGTGGTGTATTTCCTAGCTAAATGAAATGATAAAAAATTTACGTATATGGCTTTAGTTTCGGTAGGAAAATCATAACAGTCACTGTGGTTTCACATACTGAGAGTGGAATTAAGTGTCAGGGCTTATATCAGGGTTAAAGTAGTAAGACCTAAGAGTAGCCAGGTGTGGTGGCGCACGCCTTTAATCCCAGCACTCCTGGAGGCAGAGGCAGTTGGATCGCTGAGTTCAAGACCAGTCTGTGTATATATCCAGTTCCAGGCCAACCAGGGATACATAATAAGACCCTGTCTAAAAAAACAAACAAAAATAAAAGACCTAAGAGGATATATACATGTGTATATTAATATGTATTATACTTGTAACATAATAATATTAAGTCTATGATATAATGCAGTATAACATACAGATAGGACATGAATTTGCTTTCATACTTTGACACTTTTCCATATCAGAACTTTTGTTTTTATTAACTTGGAATGGGGGGAAAAAATCTAATTGTAATCTGTCAGGAAATTACTTAAACATTTTAACCCTTAATTTCTTCATCTGTACTCACCTTTGAAAAGAGTTGGAGCAGTATCTAACCCTTAATAAATGCTTAGTAAACATTTGTTTTTCTGAAATCTTAAGCACTGAACACATGTGTTTACCTTTATTAGCATCCTCAGTACTTTATATGTAATAGACTATGCAGATGTCATCTCTTTGTTCTTGGAGCTTGCTTTTACACTTATACGTATACCATTATGTGTACTACATCATGTTTGTAATAAGGCAAACGAGTATGTCTTTATGCTTAGATGAGGCACTGTAGTTGTTTGTCGAACATGTACTTGCTACCTCTGCAGCGCTGGTGGTGTTTGATTTGCTCGGGTGAAGGAGATGTTGGCTGTTGGCCTTGTGCGTTGAGTTCTGTCCTGGCCCTGTATACTGCTGCTGCTGGAGTTCTCACTGATTCGTAGATGTCTTGACTGAGCAAGTTACTTCTAACTTTGTAGTTGAAGGGTTTGTTCTAAATGATTACAACTTTGATTTTATTGTTAGTAAACTTCTCCAAATTGTGTTCTAAATGAGTATATCAGGAACCCATTCTTAATGATACATACTTGGCTTAAAACTAAATTAGTTTTTGTTTGATTGTTGAGGTCTCAACTATGTGGCCTTGTCTACTTGAAACGCATTAGGATCTGTGTTCCTCTTTGCTGGGATTAAGGCATATATGCCATACCTGGTTCAGATTACTTATGGTTTGAGACAAGTTTTCCTATGTAGTTTAAGCTGGTCTCAAATTCAAAGAGTCCTCCTGCCTCAACCTCCCAAGTACCGAGATTATAGGTGTGTGTCACAGTGCCCAGCTCAAGTGCTGAAATCTAAACATTGGGTTTATATTTCATAATTATATTTTGGTTTTATTTATAGATGCCAGAAGTGGGTTGAGAATTGTAGGAGAGCAGACTTAGAAGATAAAACACCTGATCAACTAAATAAACATTATCGACTATGTGCCAAACACTTTGAGACCTCTATGATCTGTAGAACCGTAAGTAATAGCTGGCGTGTTTTCTCTTTCTCCTATTGGTGTGCAGTGTACATTCTTATTGGAATGTCTACCTATTCCCTGCTGTTTAAGTTGAAGATAGGTTTGGAGTTCAGTAGTAGTATCTGTTTGTTCTCAAAAACTTGACTTTTTCTCCCATTCCCCCCTCACTAGAGGTAACAACTTTTAAACTTACAGAAAATATAAGTGTATAATACTGTGGCTGTTCATTTCAAGCAACTTTCCTAGAGTTTTTTATTTGTTGTTGTTTTTAAATGTTGTTCTATGGATAGAGCCTTCTGTATACTGTGTAAGTGCTCTACCACTGAGTTAGCCCCAGCCCCTCTCTAGAGCATTCTTGTGAATGACAGTCTCACCTAGGAATGATGCTCTTTATGTTCCTGATTTGAATGTCCTCCTAATAACCAGCACTTACTTTGTTTCCACTGTTAAATTTTTAAGGGCTAGCTAGAACAAGAATCTGTATCACACAAGTAACATAAAAATGTTCTTACACCCAGACCTTTCCCTTCTGGGTCCATTTCTAAAGAGATCAGACCAAAATCTTAACATTTCTAATGTTCTAGGATTCTGTTACTGCTATGATTCATAAAAACCAGAAACAGGCAGATTTGATTGACATGTATGAACCACTATAGAGACTGATAAGGAAGAGTTTGGTAAATCCACAGTGTTCTTCTTATGTGTAACTAATGTTTTGTATTAGGTTTGGGATAGACATAAACTTGACTTGAAGGTTTACTATATATTATTATACAGCAATTTATTTTGATATTTTTTCAAGATACATTTTACAGAGGCATCAGAAAACTAAAGAATGATTGGGTTTTTTTATTTCTCAATATTAATTGAATCAGATACTTGTGAAGTCATTGGAGGTGAGCCAATTCCGGTTCAACAATTTAATCACAAATATTTGAGGGAGTTTTTGTTTTGTTTTTTTTTTTTTTTTTGTTTTTTTTTTTTTTTGTTTTGTTTTTTTTAACCTTGCTTTGTTACAAGCACTAATACTGATCAGCCAAAAGATTTTATATGTTTTAAAGGCAAAATACTTTTGTGTTCCTGACATTCAGTTAAAATATCACAAATTATTTTAAAATACACAAGCCATGCATTTTTACTTTTTATTTTAGTATAATAAATATCATCTTTTAACTGTATAATTCCAGCCTGATTAATTTGAGAAATTTAAAATATAGCTCACCAATGTAGCTGACTTTATTCAGTGTTTAGAATGGAAAGATTAGCTAGTTTTACTTTTTTAACTCCCAAATGATTCTTTCACCTTGAGTAAATTAACCCAAATGTGAGAAATGTTCTTTCTGTATGTGTAGAGCAAGCAGCTTGAAAGCTGGCTTACACGATAATATTGAAATATGTAAGCTTGTTGGCTTTACTAAGTTTGGCATTTAAGATCTCGTTAACATACATGAGTAGTTCTGCCAAAGCCAAAACTTTTATCTTTGATATAGAGTAAGATCAGTATAGTTCCTTTAAATTAGCGAAGATTAAATTGTGATATAGAGTTAGAATTGTTCATATGAATTAGATATAATCTGTTGACATGTGTATTTATAAATGAATATAGAATATCTTTTTAATTCATATTCTATTTTTTCTGATCTTCACTTTGTCTGCGAGATTTGAATTTTAATTCTCTAGAATGTCTCATCCCTCCCAAAATCACCTATTTGATGTGGACTGTGCTTAATTTTGAGACTTTAGCTTAGTGAGAAAGATGAAAAACTCAGGGTATCCTAGGTTTTGCTTTCCTCTGTAGCTTTGTCCATACCAATCCCAACCCAAACTTCCTGGTAGACTCAGAGTTCTTAGTCCAGCATAGAAGCCAAGTACTAAGAAATTACATTAAAGGCTCACACCTTTAATTCTAGCACTTGAGAGGCAGAAGCAGGCACATCTTTTGAGTTTGAGGCCAGCCTGGTCTACAAAGCGAGTTCCAGTACAGACTCCAAAGCTACACAGAGAAACCCTGTCTTGAAAAGAAAAGAAATTACATTTCTGCTTGGTACTGTGGCTTACACCTATAATTCCAGCAGTCAAGAGGCAGAGGTAGATAGGATCATCAGTTGAAGCCCACTTGAACAATATGGTGAGGCTATGTCTCAACATACCAAAAAATTAAATAGATTTATTAATAATAATAAATCAGACTTTCTTTTATTTTCTGTGACATGTGGGATTGAATTAGAAAACACTGACTCTGACTAGTAATTCAGCACCTCTTTGGATGGAATCCGAGGAGTATGTTCCACTTAGATATATTTTCCTGTCCTGTCTTCCCAACCTCCCTTACCAAGGTGAAAAAATTTAGAGAAGTCAGCTTTGAAATAATCATTACTACCAAGAAAGTTTTCTCAAAAGTATGCTTTGTGTGTTTCTCTGTAACTGGAGGGAGAAACCAAAGTCACTGTCTCTTTGGACTAGCTAGTGAGAATAATAGTTATTTATCAGTTACTTTCCTAATTAATTTCTTGTTGTCCCGGCTTCCTCTTGGCTCACTGTAGAAGACTGTCACTTTGTAGGTTTAGGTCCAGCTTCTGGCGAGACACAAAGCAGGGCAGAGAAAGGTGCTTCTTCAGTGATAAGATCATTAGGACAAGAAAGGACTTTAGAAATGCATAATTGAAATTATGTATTGTGTTATCCTTAGTATGTGTAATTTCATTTTGGAAGACGTTGATCTACTTGACACCTGACTCCATTTAGAACAAGAAACTGGAGTCTAGAAAGTCATTGGTCAGGTTAATGTTTTTACTGTGTCTTGATATTTCCCAGTTTGTTTTTTTTTTTTTTTTTTTGTCTTTGGTTTTTGGTTTTTCGAGACAGGGTTTCTCTGTGTAGCTTTGCGTCTTTTCCTGGAACTCACTTGGTAGCCCAGGCTGGCCTTGAACTCACAGAGATCCGCCTGGCTCTGCCTCCTGAGTGCTGGGATTAAAGGCGTGCGCCACCACTGTCCGGCGATATTTCCCAGTTCTAACAACAACAGTGGAGTGAATGGCAGGTAAGGAGGGAGCATTGTAATTGAACATAAAAAGGCATAGATAATTTGGGAGACCTGTGATTTCTATAGATTTGGTAGCTAATGGAAGAACAGAACAGATAAGATCTCCAGAAGGGCATTGGATTTTGCAAATACATTTTAGAGAAGTTACTAATGTAGAATTTTATTTACCTTTTTTTGAAGGACCGTGTCTGAATTGATACTTTTTCTTTTTCAGAGTCCTTATCGTACAGTTCTTCGAGATAATGCAATACCAACAATATTTGACCTCACCAGTCATTTGAACAATCCACATAGCAGACACAGAAAACGAATAAAAGAATTGGTATGTCTCTGGTTCTTCAGCTTTGCTATCTCTCCACAATCCTATTAAATCAAGTATGGAAGCATTTGTTAACAGTTCATCTGAGTTATCCTGTGTCTCCCAGCATGCTAGGAAGTGAGCGCTATGCTTTGCTTATTAAGACGGTTAGTCTGTCTTAGTTCTATTTAAATTGGAAAGGCCAGTTGATATAGCCAGTTGATAGTTGTTGACTTGGGACAAAGTATGTTGTTGATTACAGGCCACTAGCTCTTGGCTTTCCTGGGACTGGTAGCAAGGAGAATGAAATTGGCATGTTTCCGGAATTCAGTGCAAAGGGATAAAGAAAAGGAAAGTATTAGAATTTGAGATCTAGAGATTGTTTAGAGATGCGAATTTCACTATTATTGTTGACAGAGTCTAGAAAAAGTTTAGAATACCATATAATTTATTTATATGTGCTTTTATAATCCTTTGCTACCTTTTAGCTCTGATAGCTGAAACCTACCTATCTTTTGTTGACCTTAGGCGAACACCATAATTTACACATTACCTCTATCAAGACTTCTTTTATTCAATTTTTTCAATTATGTAATTATTATTAGACACACATGCAATGGCAGCATGCATGTGGACACCAGAAAACAAATTTTAGGATTGGTTACTCCTACCTCGGGAGCCTGGGATAGGCTTATGAGGCTCATGCAAATGCCTGTTAAGCCATCTTATTGGCTCAGCGCCTCTTAATTTTGAAGACAAGTTCCTGTTAGCTCTTCAGAGGCTGTTTTGTTTGAAGAAAAATTTGCATGTTGTAGACACTGTTCCTGCAAGTTAGGTCCTTGCAGTGAAGTCCTCTAGACTTGGAATGGGTAGGAGTTTTTTTTTGTCTGCCCAGTTTCTTGATTTTCTCTTCTTGTGGTTTAATTATGTTTCCTAAAGTTTGTGATCTCCATCTAGAATTTTTTAATGTTTCACTTTCTCTGTCCCTAAGCTACTTCAGTAGTGTTTTCAGAGTCAGTAGTTAATTAGCAACCACTATACTTGTGAATTGTTTTACTAGTTTCCTCTTGGTTTGGGGGGTATACTTTTTTTTTTTTTTTTTTAACTTTTTCTAGCTTCCTGAATGTTTTGGCTCACATGTGTGTCCCAAGCCAGTTTAGAGGTATGATGCTTGCCATGCTTAGCTGGCAGTATTTTGTAATCTCCCTTAGTTCTTTAAGATTATTGTTTTTATTTTGAAAACCTCTTTTTGTTGTTTATTTCAAATGTTAGGTGGTGCACAGAGAGCACCTACCTAATAGTCCACAGGATCCTATGTGTGTCTCCGTTGTCCATGAAGTCTGGCACTTCCTCAGGTGATGCCCTGTTCTTCCTGAAAACTTTCTGGAGTATTTTATTGTGGACATTTACATTTTATTAAACAGGACGAGGGATATAGTCAGTGGTACAATGCTTGCCTGGCATTTGCAGGGCACTGGGTTCAGTTCCAAGTGCCACCAAAACAATTAAAAACAAAAACCAAGTGCCCTAGTGTATTTTCATTGCTTTTATTGTCTAGTCTGGTGACATTTTCACCTCTCAGGACTTAATCTTTTGCACTTAGTTTTGCTTCCTCATTTTCCCTTTCTGCTTCTCTGGGATTGGTCATAGATGGATGCAGTAGTCCTTTGCACCAGCTGTTGTATTCCTACTCTGCCTTTCATGGCAGGCACACTTTCACACTTGCTGTCCTTTACCTGTACTGAGGCAGGGGAGAAATGACTGTTCAACTTAACCAGCCCGCTAATGGTCTTGTTAGCAGTGTCCATGCCCATCAGGTGCCCTGCTGTCTCTGGCTTTCATTGGCGCTGTTGTTTTCCTGCTGCAGATAGTCGTAGATTGTGTAAAAACACTAGAGAGTCTTGAGGGGACAATAAAAGACAAATCTGGAAGTTCTTTCTCAGTCTACCTGTGATTGTTGGTTTGGGTACATAGAGTCTACTCTATTTCTTTCTCTTCTGAGCTGGCACTGTCACTTGCTCCCCATGCACTTCTCATTAGCTTTCACTAAGTTCTAGGATTCAGCAGCCTCCTTGTTTTGTGACATCTTTAGGGTTAGGTTGAGAAGAACCATTGTATTCTCTTGAGTTTGATGCCAAGTGCTGTGGTGTACCTTCATCCCATTTATCACTCAGTACACATTTGTCCAGTTAGGATACTTCGGGGAGAAAGTAGCTTAAATAACATGTGCTTTCTTTTCTAGTACTTTATTATAAACTTGGAATCATGAGCACATTACATAGTTTTGGTTTCCTATCATCTGTTTGAAGAATGTATTCCACGTGAAGAATTGATGCTCTTTGGAGCTAAGGATGTAGCTTAGTTGAATAGAATGCATGCATAACATGCATGAAGTCCTGGCTTTGATTCCTAGCATACATAAATCAGTAGTGATGGCAAGAGGATCAGAAGTTCAAGGTCACCCTCAGCTACTTAGTTCAAGACCACCTGGAATACACAAGACACTTTCTTTAAACAACAGTGACAAGACTCCTTACACTCTTAAATGAGATTTTTTTTTAGCTCAAATCGGGCTTTTTAAAGTCTAAGATGATTTACTGGAGATGGTTGTCTTAAATATTTTCTTCTTTTTTAGAGTGAAGATGAAATCAGGTCACTGAAACAGAAAAAAAGTAAGTGATAGTGTTAATGACTCAGCGTCTGAAGGCCTTTTTAAAAGGCCTTGACCTGGTAAGAACAAATAAATTGAGTGTGAATGTAAAAGTGTGCTTGGCTTTGTCCTGCGGCCTGGAGTTGTTGGAGACTACAGTCTTAGTTCATCCTGTATCTGCAAAGGATTGTTGTGCTATTCGCATTGCTGTGTACAGAGCACAGAGAGAGCGCCTTCTCCCTCCAGGTGCTCTCAGTGTGGTAGGGGTGACAGGCCACAGAGTGTCCCAGGAGGGAAGGGATGCTCCAGTAAAGCCAGCCAGTCCAAGTCCACCTATGCACCTTGTAGAGCATAATTATTTCTTGTCTATAAAGGCAGTTGGTACTTTGGCTGTAGTGATGATAGAGTCTTTATAGGTGCTGATGTGTAAGCTGTGCCATCAAAGGGACCGCTGAGGAGTTTGTAATTAGATGATAGCATGACCAGGCTTCCATGGAGCACTCTGGACTAGGAAAGGCAACTGTGTAGGCAGAAGAGCTACAACTGGACGAACTTGTATGTAGGAGATTCACATAAAGAATGGTGTCCAGAAGGAGAGAGACTGGGTTTTCACTTTATATTCTTTGTGCTTTAATAAGCATCTTTTTGAAATAATATAGTAGAACTAATACTTGTTGATCCGAAGTGAAGGAATAAAGGAGGCAGAGAGAAGGTAGGGGCAGCAAGGAAGGTAGACCTCCAGGGTAAACCTTTCTTTCTCGGTGGTGTGTGTAATAGAGGAGGAACCGTGTTCACTGGGGAAGATTGTGGAGGGATTTCCCCTGGCCTCACTGAGCAGTGCTGAGCTCTGAGAGCCTGGGATGCCTAGAAACACAGCTTAGACAGTCCAGTCACACTAGACTTTGTATCCTCTGCCACCCTGGTGCTTTAATTGGAGTGTGTATGCCAGCCACGTGATGTACCTTCCTTGCCCGTGTCCCCTGTACTCATGTGATTATCTAATGCAACTTCCTGTTCAGGTGTTTTCTGTCCCTCCCAGTGATGCTGTACAATTTTTGGTGACTTTCTCATAGACCTAGTCTTTTTTTGTTTTGTTTGTTTTTTTGGGTGGGGGGGAGGTGCGGGCGTGGGTTGAGACAGGGTTTCTCCATGTAGCTTTGGAGCCTTTCCTGGAACTTACTCTGTAGCCCAGGCTAGACCTAGACTTTTAAGAACTGGATTTTAAATGATTCTTCAGACCTTAATTTTTTTCCTGGGACCATTATTGACCTGTATGACTATAGACAGGACACTTTCCCCATACAGATTTGAAAAGACTAGGCTGAGCTTGCTAATACGCTAATATTAACCCCGCCCCTGGTGTATGAATCTATATTATGTTGTTTTTTGTAGAGCTGTCTTCCATATAGAAGTGTAGCTTAATGTTTAGAGAGAGGCGGCATCTTTGGATCTTGGATTTCATTTCTATCCCTGGAATTTTATCTGTGGCCTTGGGCAAGTTATTTACTATCATTATTTGTCAAGTGGGATTAACACCATCTGCCTGAGGAAAGTCATGTGATATGTGTAAAATGTAAAAATACCTGTGGAAATACTTGTTCTTTCATCTTCTTTTTTTTTCACAGTATGGACTATCTGTCATTCATGTTAATAGTTTGTGAAATACCTTGTAATTAAAAATTGTTCCTGCTTCATAACAGCATTTAAGTTTATAAAGATCTGCCCACAGCATTTGTCTCTCCTTTTACTAACTTAGTCTGTACCATATTCTGTTGATGGTCTATTAATGGTGAATGAGTGAGTTTGTAGATTTTAAATATGTAGCCAATCAAAAGTGTAACCTAGTTTGTCTTTTGGGATTCCTCATGAATCTGTTTGTAAAACTAACCCTTTGTTTTCCAGTTGAGGAAACTTCTGAACAAGAACAGGAAACTAACAGCAATGCTCAGAACCCCAGTGCAGAAGCAGTGAACCAGCAGGATGGAAACGTGTTACCTTTGACCCTTGAAGAGAAGGAGAACAAAGAGTACCTCAAGTCATTATTTGAGATTCTGATTCTCATGGGAAAGCAGAACATACCCTTGGATGGGCACGAGGCGGATGAGATCCCAAAAGGCCTCTTTGCTCCAGATAACTTTCAGGCGCTCCTGGAGTGCCGAATCAACTCTGGAGAGGAGGTCCTGCGGAAGCGCTTTGAGACCACAGCAGTGAACACATTATTCTGCTCCAAAGCGCAGCAGAGACAGATGCTAGAGATCTGTGAGAGCTGCATTCGGGAGGAGACGCTCAGGGAAGTGAGAGACTCGCACTTCTTTTCCATCATCACAGATGATGTGGTAGACATAGCAGGAGAAGAGCACTTGCCTGTGCTGGTGAGGTTTGTCGATGAAGCTCATAACCTGAGAGAAGAGTTTGTGGGCTTCCTGCCCTATGAAGCTGATGCAGAAATTTTGGCTGTGAAGTTTCACACTACAATAACTGAGAAATGGGGATTGAATATGGAGTATTGTCGTGGTCAGGCTTACATTGTGTCCAGTGGATTTTCTTCCAAAATGAAAGTTGTCGCTTCAAGACTTTTAGAAAAATACCCCCAGGCTATCTACACACTCTGCTCTTCCTGTGCCTTAAATTCGTGGTTGGCGAAGTCTGTCCCTGTGATAGGGGTGTCCGTAGCTTTAGGAACGATTGAGGAGGTCTGTTCTTTTTTCCACCGATCACCACAGCTGCTTTTAGAACTTGACAATGTAATTTCTGTTCTTTTTCAGAACAGTGAAGAGCGGGGTAAAGAGCTGAAGGAAATTTGCCATTCCCAGTGGACAGGCAGACATGACGCCTTTGAAATCTTAGTGGATCTCCTACAAGCACTTGTTTTATGTTTAGATGGTATAAATAGCGACACAAATATTAGGTGGAATAACTGTATAGCCGGACGAGCATTCGTACTCTGTAGTGCAGTGACAGATTTTGATTTCATTGTTACCGTTGTTGTTCTTAAAAATGTGTTATCTTTTACAAGGGCCTTTGGGAAGAACCTCCAGGGACAAACTTCTGATGTCTACTTTGCAGCCGGTAGCTTGACTGCAGTACTGCATTCGCTTAATGAAGTGATGGAAAATATTGAAGTTTATCATGAGTTTTGGTTTGAGGAAGCCACAAATTTAGCAACCAAACTTGACATTCAAATGAAACTCCCAGGGAAATTCCGGAGGTCCCAGCAAGGTAACCTGGAACCTCAGCTAACCTCGGAGAATTACTATAAAGACACCCTCAGTGTTCCAACAGTGGAGCACATTATTCAGGAACTTAAAGACATATTCTCTGAACAGCACCTCAAAGCTCTGAAATGCCTATCTCTGGTACCCTCAGTGATGGGGCAGCTCAAATTCAACACCTCAGAAGAGCTCCATGCTGAAATGTACAGGAGCGACCTACCCAACCCTGACACACTTGCAGCCGAGCTTCACTGTTGGAGAATCAAGTGGAAACACAGAGGGAAAGACATCGACCTCCCATCCACTATTTATGAAGCCCTCCATCTTCCTGACATCAAGTTCTTTCCCAATGTCTATGCCTTGCTGAAGGTCCTATGTATTCTCCCTGTGATGAAAGTTGAGAAAGCGCGCTATGAAAATGGGCGAAAGCGACTCAAGGCATATTTGAGGAACACTTTGACAGACCAGAGGTCAAGTAATTTGGCTTTGCTTAACATAAATTTTGATATAAAACATGATCTGGATTTAATGGTGGACACATACATCAAACTGTATACAAATAAACCAGAGCTTCCTACAAATAATTCAGAAACCATTGAAAATACCTAAAAGATTTTTAAAATGTCTTATGTTTGCTGTTTGGAAGAAAAGCCGTAAGGTATAGTAGGCCAATTAATCACTGTGTACCTTGCGGCTACACCTCCAGTTGAATGCATCATTAGCTGTTGGTAATCCACATAGTTAAATGGCCCCTGTTTGAACTCTCATGCTTTCAGTATCTGTTCTTGCAGAAGTTGGCATTGGGATTGCCAGAATGCCTCCCTGCTAGTGGCACTCTGGAATTGCATAAGTTAAAGTCATTTTAGATATAACTTTATCATTGTGGATCCAGTTGTCAGCTGTTGAGTAGTTATCAGGTCTTTGAAAAATGAATTTTATGAGAGATACATTTTATAATGTGTTACGATGAAGTATATCATTGACTTTTGACTTGTAGGAGTTATGGGTGTTTAAAATTTGTGGTAGCAGCACTTGAAAGGCAGAAGCATGAGACGCACAAGCTTTAGGCCAGCCTGTCTCAAAAAAAACAAGGGCTCGGGTATAGCTTAGTGGAGCACTTGTCTAGCATGTGTAAGCTCATGCCTCAGCACTGCAAAAGCAACAAAGTCCACTGTGATGAACAGTCACAGGAATTACAGAAGTGTATGAGCTCAGCCAGCAGGTTTCAGTGGAGTTCTGTCAGGATGGAAGGACCCCAAAGGACCAAGTGAATGGCAGAGCCAGGCCCTGTTGCTCCCCATTTGGTTGTTGCTGTTTACATTCCTTTGTTGGACCCACACTTTCATAAGCTTTTTCACAGGTAAATTCACTTCTGCTTCACGGTGAAGACAGAGACAAAGGCCATCCATACAGGCAGCTCCTGGCTTGTCTGTTTCCTTCTGTCTTTTTACATGAGTATGTCTGTCTACTGCCTCATCTTGATTTATAAGCAAAACTTACAAAAATAAATGTTTTGTGGTTTATCTAAATAATACAGAAAATTTTACTGTTATTTTTGGTGAATAAGATCAATTTTGTACAGTTTATTTCAATCTAAATAAAATGTGAATTTTGTTTAAATTTCAATTGAGGTATTTTTGGTGGGTCAGAACACATTCTTGTGTATTTTCTTAAAATGATTATTTAATAATTACCCTCATGATTTACAATTCAAGATGAAGTACTTTCTAGTTTTTCTTTCTTGGTATGTGGTTTGAAGTGTAGGAAAATAATTAAAAGTAAGAAATTATTAATTGTATTGTTTTTCTCATTTATTAAATATATCCTGTGGCCCCTGCTGTAGGTTGTTGGGGCTGTGTTACTGTTGCTGATTAGAGTGTCAGTGGGTGAATTTCATCATTGCTGTTGGGCCGTTTGGTGTGGAAGTGAGTTCATGTTATTTGAGCCTCAGACAGCGGAACCGGATGAATTTGCTGCAGCACTGGGTCAAGCCCGGTAGATGTGTCAAGTCAGAACACGTTGCATATGCATGTTATAAAAGAGGAAACGACTTTATTTTGTTAGCACTCTGCATGTTTCTGTCCTTAACAGAGAGAGCTGACCAATCCAGGGAGACAGTGAAGGAGAGCAGCCCTGGCCTATGGTTTGTGTGTCGAGTTCTTGGGACACTTACAAGTGTTGTGGCTGGCACGGTCTGTTTCCTCCACCGTAAAGCGGTGCTGTGGGGATTAGGTAATTTGTTGTTAATGCCCGGTTGCTGCCCATACTTAATGGCTTAAAAAGACAATTTCACTTTTCACAGTTTTGAGGATGGCTAAATGATTCTTTGAAAGGGTCATGTGGGCTTTCTGCCTTTCGCTGGAAAAACTGTTGAGATCAGGGTGGGATGGCCAGGTCTCTCCATGTGCTCTTTTATGTCATTGTGGTCCTAGAGTACCGAGGTGCCAAGGGTACTTTCAAAGTCTGGACTCGGGCATTTAGGGAGTATCCCTTATACCACAATTTGTCAAAGCATGTCACTTGACTAGCCTAGGTGGAAGGGATGAGCAAATACATTCCCTTAGACAGCAGTAGAGAAAATAGGTCCTGTTTTCAGTCCACCACAACCATGTATCCAGATGCATTTGAAGGTGCCATCTTTTGAGTATGGGCATTCTCTAGTTTGGGGCTTTGTGGAAAGTGTGAAGGCCTCCTGCGTGCCAGGCAAGCATTCTGCCAGAGCTGCACGCTGGCAAAAGCCCTAGTTTGTTCAAAGGTTTTCATGCCAGGTGTGATATATGAGGATCTAAAGCAGGGGATTTCTGTGAGTTTCTGACCAGCCAAGGTTACAGTAGTGAAAACCTTGTTTCAATAGACAGTAAAAGGATTTTTACAGATAGATCCTTGATACTGGTTTGAGTTCATTGTAGTTGCACAGATGAGAATTTCTATTTTTGTTTTGTTTTTCGAGACAGGGTTTCTCTTGTGTAGCTTTGCGCCTTTCCTGGAACTCACTTGGTAGCCCAGGCTGGCCTCGAACTCACAGAGATCCGCCTGCCTCTGCCTCCCGAGTGCTGAGATTAAAGGTGTGCGCCACCACCGCCCGGCAAGAATTTCTATTTAAGATGAGATAATTAGCTGGGCAGTGGTGGCACATGCCTTTAATTCTTGGAAGGCAGAGGCAGGCAGATCTCTGTGAGTTCAAGGCTAGCTTGGTCTACAGATCGAGTTCCAGGACAATCATGGCTACCCGAGGAAAACTTGTCTCAAAAAACAAACATTAGGATATTAGAAAATGGTAACTGTGGTGGCTAGTTATATCACAAATATGCCAGGCTCTGCCACTAAATATTAGCAATAACCAAGTACATTTACCTAAAGAACTTACAGCCTATAGTTGGCCTGTGGACTACAACTGTACTTTCTTAAAGATTAATTTTTTTATTTAAAATTGTATGTATGTATGGGGGTATGTGTGTTTATGAGTACCGGTGCCCTCAGGGTTGGAGGCACTGAAGCTGGAGTTAACAGATCGTTGTGAGCTGCCAGACATGGGTGCTGGGAACTGCCTGGTCTTCTACAAGAGCAGTAAACTCTCTTAACCACCTAACCGTTTCTCTAGCCCCTCCCCCAATTGTACCTTTAAATAATCATACACACAAAATATATAACTTAATTAAAGCAAAGGAAAAATATCCACAAAAGCCTTGTGCAGTTTGAAGAAAAAGTCTTATCTAGACAGATTGCAAAATGTGAGAAATATATTCAAGAATTAACATCTAATTACAGGAATTTTTGCTCTTGACATTTATTTTTGCTTCTGGGGAGAAAGTTACACAGTTGAATCCTACTGTAGGCTGGTGTCATTTCTATTGCATTCTTAGATGGACTCTAGAAAGGTCAGTAGTGGTATGAGCTGGAAGAACCCTCTTCTTGAGATCAACCCCTCTGTAATAATTTAGCCAGGTCTGGTTTATTTTCATTTCTTCTGGGGGTTGGCCACTTCTTTACGATGTGTAAAGTGAAGTGATTCATCAGGCACAGGAATATTGTACTTGCATTATTTGTTAATATTTATATGATATTTCAGAGCTGACAAAACACCTTCATTATCTTATTCCTTTCCCAGGGATATTTGGGCAGGTATTAGCCCCATTTTTTAGTTGAGAAAGCAAGCGCACAGAGGTAAATTAATTGTCCCAAATTAAAAAGCTAACCAGTGCCAGAACCAGGTACTTCAGCCCAGGCATTTGATCTTAAAATTGATTATGAAAGCCACTTCATTCTTAAGGTTTGTAAAGGAAATATTTGCCTTGGACACGGACTTCTTTTATGTTCTTGCTTCATCCATTGCCAGCTTTCAGCACAACATCGAAAATGCACTCATTATAGTCGACATGGGTTTCTTGGAGGGGGAAAGTTGGAGCCTGCAACTTCTGAGGCTTTACAAACTAGATGTAGAAATGCTGTCGTCTTTGTTTGGCTGCCAAGACACTACCACAGAGGGCTGTGGGTCCAGGTCCATTTATTTCACGAGTAGGTGTAGCTTTCTCCTTGCCATCGTCAGAGGCTGCTCTTGCCAGCTCTCTATGGCCAGGAAAAGCAAAGTCATTTTTAGTATAGATTAGCATAAAAATATCTCCTCCTAGGTCAGCTTCAGGAAATAATTACTGACTTAGGAACAATAAGTCTGATCTATAGGTTGGCAGCTCACTTCCAGACCTGTTTTTATGCCCCTTATTTCTCACCATGAATGCTATATAAATAGAACACACTACATGCCACTGTATTTGTGTCCATAAATTACTGGGACAGAGTGAACAACAGACTTCAAAACTAAGTAGAGGTAGTAAATCTGCCCTCTTTTTAATGAGTTTAAATTTACAGTAGTAGTTTGAACATCTGGAAGTTTAAAGCCCTAATTCGTTCCAAATGTTTGACAGGGATATACTGCAAAAGAGGATATTGTAATTGAGGGATCAAGAAAACCGTTGACTCAGTCAGGGCTTGCTATTTTCTCTATGTCCATTAATCACTATGCACAGGAGGCTGACAGCAAAGAAGAGCTGGACCCAAGCATCCAAGTTGACTTCCATGAGTAGCTTTCACAGGACAGAGGAGGGGTGAGTTTAAATGCTGCTGATTACCATCTGGGATAGAGCGTGCGGTGCTTCCTTTCTCATCTGCTTCTTTATTCTTAAGGACATAAGAATGAGGGTTTTTTTAATTATTAAAACTGCTCTTAGAAAAATCAAAACTTCTGACTTCTAAATTGTAATTTTGATTAATGGGTCTTGTAATCCAAGAGTCTGGTCTGCAGCCAACACCTAGCACTAGACTAAGCATTCATTTAATGTAGTTAACGGAGTCCCTGTGGGATGCTTGTGAGGTGCCGGTTGGGTTTTCCTACAGCAGGAGAGTTACTGTTCACAGTAGCAGCTTCTGCTAGCTGCTTTGGTGTATGCCAGGCCTGTGCTGAGGCGGTTTGCCTGGCCCATCTGGTTGAAACCTCTATCCCATAAAGGAGGTACTTGTACCCCCTTTCCAGGTGAGCTATGGAACCAGGGTTCCTGTATGATGTGAAGGTTTGCAAATCTAATGTGTTGACTCTTCAATACTTACCCTCATTTCTAATGTTAACATTGCATGGCTGCAGTGCTCAAACCATTTCGCCTCAGGCACAAGGCTAATTATCATGGGCACAGAGAGTGGAGCAAAGCCTGTGCTGTGGATACAAAGGTGAATAAGATGGAATCCAGGCTCAGAAAGACAAACATGGTGTGTACTCACTCATAGGAGGATACTAGATGTAAAACAAAGATGACTAGACTGCTACTCACAACTCCAGGGAGGCTACCTAGAAAACAGGACCCCAAGAAAGACACAGGGATCGCCCAATGACAGAGAAATGGATGAGATCTACATGAACAACCTGGACGTGAGTGGGGGTAATGAAGGGCAAGAAAGAGAACTTAGTGGAGCGGGAGATCCCAGCTGGATCAAGAACAGAGAGGGAGAACAAGGAATAAAAGACCATGATAAATGAAGACCACATGAGAATAGGAAGAAGCAAAGTGCTAGAGAGGTCCACAGAAATCCACAAAGATACCCCCACAATAGACTACTGGCAATGGTCAAGAGACAGCCCGAACTGACCTACTCTGGTGATAGGATGGCCAAACACCCTAACATGCTAGAAACCTCATCCAGTGACTGAGGGAACCGGATGCAGAGATCCACGGCCAGGCCCCAGGTGGAGCTCCAGGAGTCCAATTGGCGAGAAAGAGGAGGGTTTGTATGAGTGAGAATTGTTGAGACCAAGGTTGGAAAAAGCACAGGGACAAATAGCCAAATGAATGGAAACACATAAACTACAAACCAATAGCTGAGGAGCCCCCAACTGGATCAGGCCCTCTGGATAAGTGAGACAGTTGATTAGCTTGATCTGTTTGGGAGGCATCCAGGCAGTGGGACCAGGACCTGTCCTCAGTGCATGAGCTGGCTGTTTGGAACCTGGGGCATATACAGGGACACTTGACTCAGCCTGGGCGGAGGGGACTGGACCTGCCTGGACTGAATCTATCAAGTTGAATTCAATCCTCAGGGGAGTCTTTGCCCTGGAGGAGATGGGGATGGGATGGGGGTGCGGGAGCGGGGAGAACAAGGGAATCCGTGGCTGATATGCAAAATTAAATTAAATTATAAAATAAAATAAAAAAAGATGGAATCCAGGTCTTCAGTGAGCTCAGTCTTGTGGGGGAGCCAGACATGCAAGCTGGGGACCACTTGTAGATAACTGTAGTCGGCCATCCTAACTGGAGCACATTTCAGAATGCAAGGACACTCTCAAGATAGCATGAACGGACTTTAAAGAGCAATGAACTTTTCAGATCATCTTCTCTAAGGAAACCAGGTTGTGAGAAGAGATCTAGGGAACATGTTTGAAGCCACTGAGAAATAACATTTGCTAAGAGGTGGACCTTTGAAAGTGGTGTTTACCAAGTAACTGAATGGCCCCAAATATTTTCAAGTTTCTCTTGTTTCCTTCCTGGCAAAAACAGAGCTGTTATTTTGACAGTCATCCCCCAAAGAGATAAAATATTGGTAACTGATAGCTTGTATGCAAGGTCCATGAGTATATAATACTGCTTCCTGACATCAATATTATCCATGTTACATTGAATTCTGCGTAGTAGAGAGTATGTTAGTTGGGGTTCTCTAAAGGAACCGACCTGGTGTGTGTGTGTGTGTGTGTGTGTGTGTGTGTGTGTGTGTGTGTGTGTGTGTGTGAGAGAGAGAGAGAGAGAGAGAGAGAGAGAGAGAGAGAGAGAGACCTGGTGTGTGGGTGTGAAAAAGAGAGAGAGACCTGGTGGGGGGGGTGAGAGAGAGAGAGAGACCTGGTGTGTGTGTGAGAGAGAGAGAGAGAGAGACCCGGTGTGTGTGAGAGAGAGAGAGAGAGACCCGGTGTGTGTGTGGTGGGGGGTTGGATTTATTAGTGATTTACAGGCTATGGTCCAATAACAGCTGTCTCTCAAAGGAAAGACCAAGAATCCAGTAGTTTTTCAGTCCTGAAAGCTGGATGTCTCAGCAGTACCAATCTGGTGCTGGAGTCTCAGGATTCCTGGAGAGATGCTGGTTTTCAGTCTACATTGGAATCCTGAGGAAGGTGAATTTAATTCTGGCTGCAGCAACAAGATAATCTTGCCAGTGAGAGTGAGGGCAAGCAGTCAACAGCAACTGTTTCCTTCTTCCATGTCCTTTATCTGGGCTGCACCAGGTGGGCCCAGATTTAGTGTGGGTCTTCCTGCTCCAAATTATCTGATTAAGAAAACCCAGCAGTTTGGGTTTTAGTTGATTCCAGATGTAGTCAAGTTGACGACCAAGATTAGCCATCATATAGAGAATGAGAGCTGGGAGGCATCTTGGAGTCTACATAGACGGCCATTCATTTTACAGAGAACTAACTGAATGGGACAGCTTTCTCCAAATCACACTCCTGGAAGGTGGCGGAGGCCAGGGGTGAGCAGAAGTGTCCTGTGGGTGCTGTGTTTTGTCATACCACACGGAAGAAAGACTGAATCATGGCTTGGCAGGTGAGCAATGTCTGCCCTTTCAACTATTACTAATGTAAACAGTAATCCTGGATGGGTGTCAGCTTTACAGGGGAGAGATTTATTAGGCCAGGGTCTGGGGTTAGTGCTTGGTACACTGCTGGGTTTTGTTACCATACAAGTTTGCTCTAAAAATACTTGATATTGATTGCATTTCTTTTAAAGTGTGCATGTGCATGCATGCTTGTGTATGGGTGCATTTACATGTTTTCTATAACGCTCTGTGTTCTATAATCCATGTTTTTCTTGTCTTAGACTCCAGTAGCACGCTAAAGGAGAAATTTCAATATTATTTATGACAACATTTTTCTTCAAGAATATTTGTTATTTTGGTGCCCTTAGTATACACCGTGCCAGCTGTTACGCTAGGTGTTTCGTCTGCAAAGACTGCACCCTCGAGGCAACATGCTAGTGTGCTCATTCTTCAAGCCCAGATGCCTACTCTATATCGCTTTCCCCCAGTGACCACCCTAACTGCTGCCACCCTGGTCCAACTGCCATCATCTTTCACTTTACCTTTCCATCTGAGTTTCTTTTCCAGTGTGGTTGGAGCACAAGTGTCCCTCCTCCACACTGAGGCGACTGATCATGAGTGAGGGCCCAAAGTCAACTGTTCCGTGCCCACCAATGGCCTCATCTTGAATGATTTCCTTGGGCTTCTCTCTTTCACCCAGTCTATACAGAGAAGCATGTTCAGGATGCCCCTTGATAGCTGCTGGAAGAGCTCTTTCCTGTTGTACAAGAGGCCCGAGTTCAATACCCAGGATTATAAAATCCAAACGCTGTCTGTGAGCTCTCAGCCTCGCCTGCTCTTAGCTTGCTTCTTGTGTCATTCACCTTTTTGCTGTCTGAGTTAACCTCCACAGAGGAGTTTTCTCTAGGTCAGTGGTTTCCATGACTCTCAGCCTGTGGGTTGTAGCATGAATCTTAAAAGTTCTTATTAATAAAAATCAAACCCGAGGCCAGTTATTGGGGTGAACTGGAAGATCAGAGAACTAGAACAAGCCACAGCTACCTCACCTCGCTGGATCCTCAGCTGGTCTTGTTTCCTCAGACTGGAGGCCTCTGAGTCCTCATCCAGAACGGCTCTCAGCTGAACTGTGCTGCTAGAGGCCTGAAAGCTTTAACCAGCCAAGGTATATAAGGCGATTCTGGTCCTCATGCTTCATATACCTTTCTGCTTTCTACCACCACTCCCTGGGATTAAAGGCATGATGAGTCACCATGCCTGTCTGTATCGTTGAACACATGGATTAATCTGGAATGCTAGGATTAAAGGCGTGTGCTACCACTGCCTATCCTTTATGTTTAATATTGTGGCTGCTCTGTTTCTGACCCCAGATAAGTTTATTAGCATGTACAATATTTGGGGGAATACAATACCACAGTGGGGTTGCATATCAGATATTTACATTACGGTTCATAACAGTAGCAAAATTACAGTTATGAAGTAGCAATGAAATAATTTTGTGGTTGGGGAGAGTCACCACAACATGAAGAGCTGTCTTAAAGGGTTGTAGCAATAGGAAGGTTGAGAACCACTGCTAGATGCTTCCAAAACCAGGCTTCCTTCTCTAGAAATGGCTTCTCTTCTCTACAGGTTCTAGACCCAGCTCCTGTTCACTGTGGTTGTATCCCTAGCTATCAGGCCAAGCCAGGCAGGCACCAGCTGCTCTGTGTCTTTCTAGTGAATGAGCAAAGGATGTCTTAGGACTGATGGGAAATTCAGAGGGACTAGAGGACTAGATGAGAGGAAGAATTTCAGAAGCCAATCTAAAGCCTTGGAATCCTGCTCAGGTGCTGCCCACCAGTCTCTGGTCAAGGGGAATTCAAGAGAGGCTGAGCTTAGAGTCCTAAAGTGTGTGAACTGGTCAAGGTCAGTGACTGTCATACACAAGGTAAATGTGGCAGCATTTTCTAGACTTGCAGTTTCTAGACTATTTAGAAAGTGAGAGACACGGTCAAACTCAGACATCATGATCATTAATAAAGTCTGTGATTGGTAAAGTCTCTCCCAAAAGGTTCCAAGATCTTGAGACAAATCCCCTAGGCCCCACCACACTAACGACCCTGACATGGGACTCACCGCCCTCCCCTGCTATTGGATAACTTCGTAGGTACCACCATCTTACCTCTACTAGTCAAGTAAGCCCTGCCTTGGCCTTTGCTTCGCTTCTCGAACCACAGCCCATATAGTTTTCTTTGCCCTCTTTACAGCAGGCCTCTGCCTGAGCTCCTGCCTTTTAGCGGAGAAGGGTAACAGACCTGAAATGGGTGAGTGAAAAGCTGTGTCCTCTAAATTATCTACCACACAATGGCATTTCCCCCAGGATAACAGCTCCTTTTCTTGCTTTGGCGTTGCTGGGAAGAGAGATAATTAATTCAAATTTAAGATCTCTAGCAGTGGCGATACTCAAGGTTAAATTTCCTCTGCATAGCATGGGATTTATCCATGTGCTTAAATAATAGAAACCTGGGATTGAATTCTATGTGCAGCTGGTTAAGTGTTCTCCCACTAAGCCACATCCCACAGCAGTTAGAATCAGCTTCTGTCCTTCGTATGTTCAGTGCTCACATTTAGGAGGGACAGAATGTTTATCAAATGCCTCCTCTTTGCCAGGCAGTGTGAGATGAGTTGGGTATATCATCTCATTTGAGGCCCACAATTTGATCAGGTTGATGTATTGTCCCTACAAGTCAACCAAATTTCAAAGAGGTCATTTGCCTAAGGCCTAGCATCTGTGCAAAGCCAGAAGGCCATGGTCTGCACTACTGTGTGGCCAGCCTCGGCCCCATCAAGGGTCTTGAAAGTGCACCACAGACCTTACACCTGCTCAGTCCTCATAATAGCTTCTCAGCTGGAGGCAGTGTCCCTGAGAGACTTGGCCTCATGTCTCTTTCCTCTGTCCCTGTGGCTTTCTCACCAGGGCCCTTTGCACGCCACTGTGCTGGCTGGAGGGGTCTAAGCGTAGCTCTGGAGATTTGGAGCATTGGGAGAGCGTGTGGGAACAACAGGCCTGTGCCCTCTGTGAGGCTCCTCATCCTTGGGGAGGCGGGGAAGAGGTTGCTGACCCTTTCTGCTGAGAAGAACAGAGGCAGGCCTGGGAGCTTGAGTGAGAGAGTCAGGGTAAGACAGCCACAGGAGAAAGCAGGAGTTTAGATGAAGCCCGGGCTGAGTGCTAACTCAGGGGCTGTTAGTCAGTTTTCCTTCCTGTGAAAACTCCGTGAGAAAATAAAGGACAGATTCATCTTGGCTCGAGTTTCAAAGGTTGCAGCCCGTGGCTGGCTGGCTCTGTCATTCCTGGGCTGTGACAAGGAAGGCAGGGTAGCAGAGAGGGTGGAGCAGCAAAGCTGCCCCCCTTGAGGGGGCCTGAAGCAGGGAGAGTGCAGGGGCTGTGTGTAGAATATCCCCTTCAGGGCCACGGCCCCAGTGACTTCCTTCTACCTCCAAGTTCTGGCCACCTCCCAGCAGCCTGGTAGGCTAAGGTCTAGTCATAGATGGATCAATACACTGGGGATCAAGTTTTTGTATTGTTTTGCTGATCAAGCCTTTAATGCATGAGCTTTTGTAGGGCATTTAGAGCTCAACCATACTAGAGACTGGAGCCTTGTGTGAATCATCTCAGCATGTGGCTAGCCTCTTTGTCTGTAAAGCAGGGGTGCACATCCCCCATGATGAAGGAGAAAATGCCCAGTCACTCATAACACTCTAGTACTTAAATGAAACACTGGCAGAAACTTCTGGAAGGAATTAGAAAAGATGAGGTTCACGATACCCGGAAGTCTTCCTAGATGTCATCAGCAGGTCAGGATGCTGGCTGAGGTGGACAGCATGGTGGGGAGGCACCAGAGCTTGGAGCAGGGAAAGCTATCACTGGTCTCCTGCCGGTCTCCCTCCCTTCCTGCCTGCAATCCTCAGGGCTGGTGTCCCGACTCTGGATTCTAAGAAACAGTTGAGACACCTTTTTGATTGAATAATAGTCTTCAGGGGAACTAAAAGGCACTTCTACACCTGCACTGGTTTTCAGTTGCATCTCAAGTCCAAGACCGTTAAATCAAAGGAGAATGTGTATCTTAGAATAGAGAGAATAATGATCTGTCACTTTAGAGTTAGAAATATGGAATTCAAGGCCAGCATTCCACTTCCCGCTCTTCCACAGACCAGCTTTGTTATTGCAGCAGGAAACTTGATTGCGCTGATCAGCTCATCCTCATGATGGTCGGTTAAATGCTTGGGTGAGCAGTTAAGGCTGATTTGAATCTCAATGTCCCTTCCTTTTGGAAAGAGATCTGCAGAAACAGTATTCATCTAATTAGAAGCTGCTGTGTCTGCAAAACAACTCCATGCTTTTTGTCAGGAGAGCAGGAGAGCAGGGATTCTCACCTGGGGCTGGTTTGCCCCTCCTGTTGTATTGGCCAGTGTCTGGAGGCATTTTTGGCTCTCACAACTATGGAGAGGAGGGGACTCCCAGCATCAAGGGCACAAGAACCACCAGGAGGGAACAGGGGTCGGGAGGGCAGCAATGTAACCTACAATGCAGGGGAGCCTCAAATGTACAGGCTAGGGTTAAAACAAGGAGGACAGACTAGAACCCAGGTGCCCAGATTGGACCCGGCCTTTGTATCTTGGGGTTGTTTCCTTCACCTCTGTTCCTCAGTGGCCTTTGTTGAGAGGACTGACAGTAGAGCTGTGGTGTGTTGGTGGGGGGGTGGGGGAAGAGGGCTGTCAAGATGGCTCCGACTGTGTGTGCACTTGCAGCCAAGCCTGACGGCCTGAGCTTGATCCCCGGGACCCATATGATGGAAAGAGAGAACCCACTCCCAGGGGTTATCCTCTGACCTCACATGCATGCTATGGCACATGCAAGTGTTCATGCTCACGTGTGCTCCTGCACACACACACACACACACACACACACACACACACACACACAAAATGTATTTTTAAAAAGTTCTGTGAGGATCCCATGAAATCAAGGGTGTGCTAGCACCATGGAAACACTTGAAAGTCTTTCTAATACACTGTATCACTCTGATCACCTCCGACTCAGTCCTGTAAGAGAATGTTCTGGAGTGAAGCAGATCTCTCCTGGGCCAGGCTGTAACTCGGCAGCAGGGATGCGAGGGAGAGGTAGGGTTCTCAGTAGCATGCTGCAGGTCCATCGTGTTCTGTTCTTAAGTACATCCTCAGCTGTGTGTCTAGGAGTCACCCAGGCTGTACTGTCTCATGTGAACTGTGCTTTGCTGGGCACATACCACTTTCCCCAGCATGTGCTCTCTATACACTCAGGGAAAAGCAGTGCCTTGGTGCCTTGCTCCAGCCTCAGTTTTCTCAACCATCGGATAAAGATGCTGGATTAGGAGACAGGACCCCAGTGCCTGCTCTAACCTTCTGGGGGAAAGAAGAATGCTGTCTCTAGACTATGGTAATAAGCATGTATTTAGCAAGGACTGTGCTGAGAAATTTATACAAATGAATCTGTGTACTCCACCAAACAACCCTATGGAACATTGGATATTATGACTGTGGGTTGATGTCACCAGGGCTCAGAGACCTTAAATAATTTACCCAAGAACGTGTAGCACCAGATGTATGGCACTCTCAGCTGAGACACTCAGCAGCACCCAAGCCAAAATGCCTGGCAAACCTAGGCACTTAATGCTTGTGGAGTTTGATGAATGAATGCCAAGGCGAAATGATAAGGTAGCATGTTCATCTGAGCTCCGTGCATCCCTGCCTCTCAGGCCTCCCCTCCCTGTGCCTGGCTTCCCAATGCCTGTTCACTCTTGCCAAGAGCTTGACACCCTCTCAGAGGCAAGAGAAGCTGCTCTTCAAGGGCATTTCATCAACAACTCTAGATAACAGCCTGCTCATAATTCTATCAGGCCAACCCACTCTGGGTCAAGCCCTTGACGGGCTTGATGACACAGGGCTGACATCCTAGCACTTGATGTGAGGGGCTCAGTGTCTGCGGGAGAGGTGGGGGAAGGCAGACTGGTAAGAAATCTGGCTAGTTCCAGACCATCAAAGGTCAAAGCCAACCTCGGAGGGGAAGGGTTAGCAAAGCCACTCTTGGGGTTCAGGCTGCCCTGGAGGGGCAGGTCTAGGTTTTGTGTGGGCTGAGCCACAGCTTCCCTCCCAATTTCTTCTCCATCTAGTGTCCTGATGCCACACAACAGAAAATAAAGGAATATTTTCTCTCTAGCAGCTCAGAAATCAGTACTGGTGGGAAAGGAGACAGGAGCATGCTGCGGAGTGCCTACCACATGCCAGCACTTCCTGTGTTATTTAATTCCACACCCAAAGTAACCAGAGAGGTTGGTGCCCTTGTTGTAGAGGTAAGGAAGAAGGACGCAATTAACTGGTAGGAAATGGCTTCTGAGGAAACTTTGGGTCACACATGTCAACTGGCCTCTTGTCATTTTACATCCACACCACCCTTGAGGGGCTGGGGAAGATGGCAGTGCTGGGTGTCCCCTGAGTCTGGGTGCAAGCATAGACAGTTCACTTTCCACAGAGTCCTGCCAGTTGCTATGGTCAGTCCAACTCACGTGGTGCTTCCACCGTGCCCAAGGGGATGATCTAAAAGTCAAGACCAGGTAAGGTGCTTCCAGATCCACATCCAGAGAGAAGTGAGCGGTCTTCTGGGTGAAGCTTCAGATAGGAATGAAGGCCCAAGGGAGAGCTTAGGAGAGAAGGACCTTAGGACAGAAGGATCTGTCCCTGGGGACTGCCCTCAGACCTGCAAGATTCAAGTGTCTGCCTGAGTGGGACTGGAGACGGGTCTAACATTCTGCATGCTCTATTCATGAATCCAGTCTCAGGCATCCTCCTACCCCGCATTCCCTCGTCCCTTCCTTGTGCCTCCAGTCATTCCCCAGCTTCTGCTCGCTAATGTCCTGCTTCTGGTGACTCTGGGGGCACCTGTCAAGCAGCTCTAGAGGCCTTAGTCTTGGTGCAGAAAGCATGAGACCAACACTTGACTGTATGAGATAGAACTGAGAAATGGGATCCAAAAAAGCAGTCCCGTTGGAAGGAACAGTCTGAGCAAGGTGGAGACGTGAGGACACTCTGTCATCCATTCCGTGGAGCAGTATTTCCTGCCGCAGAGCGTCTTCCAGGGTCAGTGACTGGAGGGGCGCACTTCAGAAAGTGACATCGAATAGGGTGGGTGTGTGCAGGAGTGAAGGCATGTGTGGTTTCCTAGAGGCAGTGACCCCAACCCATCCCACAGAATGCTAGTCCTCAGAGATGCTGCCTGGAAGGATGGCTCCAATAACAAACTTGAGAGCACCGATATTTTAGTGGGTTCACAAGGTGGAGATGCCATGGCAAAGGCCACTACAGCCCCAACTGTGCCAGCAAAGCACCCAGGACACACCTGTGCTGGCTAATTTTTATGCCAACTTGACACAGCTAGAGTCACCAGAGAGCGGGAAGCCTTAATTGAGGAAATTCCTCCATAAGATCGGGCTGTAGGCAAGCCTGTGGGGAGAACCCAGCCCATTGTGGGCGATGTCACCCTGGGCTGGTGGTACTGGGTACTATAAGAAAGCAGACAGAGCAAGTCATAATGAGCAAGCCCATAAGCAGGGCTCCTCCATGGTCTCTGCATCAGCTCCTGCTTCCAGGTTCCTGCCTTGTTTGAGTTCCTGTCCTGACTTCCTTTTATGATGAACAGTTACATGGAGGTGTAAGCAAAATAAACCTGTTCCTCCCCAGATTACTTTTGGTCATAGCATATCATCACAGCAATAGAAACCCTAGCTAAGACATTGCCAAAATGATTTTACTGTAAATCCTCCTGTTTCAAGGAACACCTTTATTTGGAAGAGGTGTTTTATACAGTCCAGAGAATGATGGCTATAGTTTTGGTTTGGAATGAGTGAGTTTATTAAGGAAAATAAATAAATAAATAAATAAATAAATAAATAAATAAATAAATAATAAGGGAGAAAGAAAGAAAGAAAGAAAGAAAGAAAGAAAGAAAGAAAGAAAGAAAGAAAGAAAGAAAGAAAGAAAGACAGGAAGAATGAGGGCTTGAGAGAGTAAGAGCACAAAACATCACCACATTGAGACCCAAATCATCCAGCAGAGACTGACTGAAAAAGGCCCTTTCAGGACAGCCAGCTGGAGTTCCTAACAGTGGTGAGCAGAGTGTCCCCTCAGGTGACACTTCCAAGAAAAAACAAATAGCAGTAGAAAAGCCCCATCATCCAATTGGAGACTTACAGACATCCAGCAGACTCCCACAGGGAAGTGGAGACAGTCACAAAGTTCCCGCCTGAGCTTTCTGTCCAGGGCTGAACTTCCCACCACAGACACATTAATGCCCTGAGAGAAACAGAAGTGACCCTGTTAGGTTCTGACTGCTCTCGGAATCGCAATGCTTTTACTCTTGGGCTGTTTTGAGCTTTGTCCCATCCCTATCACAGTTAGAGAGGCCAGCATATCCCCAGACCTTTGAGGGCACTGAGACAACCACAATTGGGTCTGAAATGGGGAAGGGGTAACTCTGCTCCCAGAATCAGCTTCAGAGTGAGATCAAACAACACGTGAAAATCTCCAATATAATGTACATTATGTGTGCCTTAGTTTCCTTTCCTGTGGCTGTGATAGACTTCCCTGACATCTTAAGGGGGAGGAGTGTCTATTGGCTCACGGTTTGAGGGCACAGTCCATCATGGTGAGAGCTGATGGCAGAAGATTGGGACAGCTCGTCACTTTGCACTCACAGTGAGAAAGCAGAAAAGGACTAATGTAGTGCTTGGCTTCTCTCTCTCTCTCTCTCTCTCTCTCTCTCTCTCTCTCTCTCTCTCTCCCTCTCTCTCTGAAACTATGTAGACCAGGCTACCTCAAACTTACAAAGATCCTCCTATGTCTGCCTCCTGAGTGCTGGGACTAAGTGTCCTACCCAACCTGGCCAGCTTTCTTCTTTTTATGCAGCCTGGGGCCCAAGCCCAGGAATTCGTACTACCCACTTTTAGAGAGGGTCCTCCAACCTCAGGTAACCTCATCCAGACACTCTCACTGGTGTGCCTGGGGGTTTGGCTTCTAGGTGATTCTAGACGTTGTTGAGTTGGCAATGTAAATCGTCACAGGGAGCAAGGGATCAGGGTTTTGGAGTTGTCGTGCACTTATGGTTTGAATCGATTTCAAACAGAGCAGTGGGGTATGCTTTGGTCAAATCTAGCCCTGGATCCATTTTATTGATTGATTGATTGATTGATTGATTGATTGATGGTATGGCCCTCAAGCTAGGAGACTTTTAGGCTTTAAAAGGATTTTAGTTGGAGGATGTGGCTCAGTTGGTAGTGTACTTGCTTAGCCTTCATGAAAAGCTTGACTTCAGTCCCCCGCACCCCATGACCTGGGCCGGGTGATGAATACCTATGGCTCCAGCACTCAGGAAGGAGAGGCAGAAGGACCGGGGGTTCAAGGTCCTCCTCACCGACACAGAGAACTCAAGGCCAGACTGAAACACCACCTCAAATGTGTCTTTAAGTGTGTGACATTTATAAGGTTTTACTAGCCACACTCGGACCCATCCAGCATGCTCATCTCTGGCTGACTGAGCGACACAGCATCATGGCGGGGAGCATATGGACCTCAAGCCTAAGTAACAGTTACTGGTCCTTGACAGAGGACCATGTCCTGGAGTGCTGCAAGGATTGTCCTTACAGCTGCCACCCGTGCCACCTCTGAACCCGAGCTCAGCATCCCTGTTTCCGGTAGGAACTGGCCCCGGGTCTTGTGTGCACGGCACACAGGGTTGACTTACCGTGCAGGATCTTGACTGGAGCCATGAGCCACACAGCAGCTCTGTGGGGTCGGTCATGCTCCTCTCAAATTCTTGAAGAGGAGGCTCAAGATTTGAGAGGCTGAGCGGCTTCCTGAAGCCCCACAGGTGGCCACGGGCATCAGGAAAACCGAAAGAAGTTCAGTGAAAAGTGGGCTCACCGGCTAGAGGACGGGAATTTTCGAGCAGCTGAAGGCTTTGAGTGTCATGGGAAGAAGCTACACGTGTGTTCCCAGCCCTGGTCAGGGGCAGATTCTCAGCCACCAGGCATGTAGCTGTCTGACAGCGTAAGCTCAGGATGCCTGGTCCCCATGTGCAGTCCCTGTGACCTCAGCAAGACAGGCCCTGTACCGGCCTTACTTCCCTCTGTCAGAGCCAGGCTGGAAGAGTAGGACTCTGGTTTGCTGAGGCAATGGCGTCTTTGCTTAAGGCAGTTTTTAAAGATCCTTTTTTTATTTTATGAATATGAATTTTGCCTGCTTGTATTTATGTATACTGTATGTATGGCCAGTACCTGCACAATCAGGTACCTGCTGGTATCAGATCCCCTGGAACTGGAGTTACAGTTGGTTGCAAATCACCATATGGGTGCTGGGAACCAAACCTAGGTCCTAAGCAAGAACAGCAAGTGTTCTTAACCGCTGAATCATCTTTCCATCCCCTGTTTAAGAGAATATTAAACGAGTGTGTGTGTGTGTGTGTGTGTGTGTGTGTGTGTGTGTGTGTGGCTGATAGTGGAAATGCCTGCTTTGCCTGTACCTCCTGTGCTCTAAAACAAAAATAAAATTATCTTAAGATGAACTTAATTATTCTTTCATATATTCAACAAATGCTACAACTTCAGGATGCCTGGAACCTGTAGCTAGCAGATCATCTTCCTGGTTTGAGACTCTGTTGTGTGTGTGAAAAGACTTAAAGGTCATGACCCTCTGCTCAGGGCAGGTAGGGCCAGCAGACAGACTCCCCGGCACTCAGGGTAGGCGTCAATGGACTCCTTGAAGATGATCCCTTATAGGACTGGAGAGATGGCTCTGCCCTTAAGAGCGCTTACTGCTCTTCCAGAGGACTCAAGTTCAGTTCCCAGCACCCATACAGGCAACTCACAACCCCCTGTAACTCCAGCTCCAAGGGATCTGACACCTGCTTCTGGCTTCCATGGACACTGTGTACACACACACACACACACACACACACACACACACACACACATGCACGCACACACGCACACACATGCACACAATTTAAAATTAAAAAAATAAAATAGTAAAATAATAAAATCCTTTTTAAAAGATTATCACTTATAGCCAGCCATTTTGCAGATTGGGTGGTGAGGGCCAGAACCTGAAGCAGCTTCTTCATGGCCTCGTTAATCAAAGAGGCTTTATGCAGTCAACGGAGACTGGGCATGGCTGAGGAGAGAGAGAAGCAAGGAGGAGGCCAGCTGAGCAAAGCTCTCCAGATGGAAAGAGATCAGTTTTGCAGAGGCCAAATATCCCTCCCTAACCCACCTGGCAGAGCCTTCCTAACCGCCCCTCCTGCCCCCACCCATTCTCTACCAGAGCCAGGGTGTCAGCTTAAGCTTGGTGACAGGAACCCTGAAGAGGTGTTGGGTGGCTGAAGCCCTCCATTGTAGCGACTCCGGCCTCTTGCAGGAGCCCAGCCCTGCTGAGCTGTATTCCTGCCAAGCAGAGAATGCTGTCTGGCTTCTGAGGGGAAGTCTCCACGCAAGTAACTCAAACCATCCCTGCAGCCCAGCACCAGCCCTGGGTGTCTGAAGGGTTTAGAGTCTCACGGTGGGACCTGTGAGCAGCTCTCAGGGCCAGGTGAGGGTTACCAACGGACCTTTCAGCCCCAGGGGTAGATGGTAGAGGGCTGGCTGGCCCCAGGGCCCAGGTTCTTCCCCCGATGGCTGTGTGACTTTGAATGAGCCAACCCCCTCTCTGGGTCTCAGTTTTCACACAAGGGAGCTTGCCAATGGAGGGACTGACCAGGGTCTCTTGGGTCTACAGCATTCCTTTCAGACCATGTTCCGATCATTCTGCCGTGTGATTAAGGCATGTGATGGCTGAGTCCTCTCCACATGGCCTGGCCTTCGGGGCAGGAGGGTAGCAGGGCTGGCAATGGACTCTCAGCCTCTCTCCTCAGCAGCTTAAGCAGTTTAAGAACAGTGCACATTCAGTGGAGGTATCCTGGGTGTGGCTTCCCCTCCCAGATAACCAAGAGGCTCTGGATTTTCCTCAGTGGTGTCAGCTCGGGAAGCTCGGGCTGGATGTGAAACCACTGTGGTGAATTTCAAAGCCAGGGTGTGAGGGGAAACTGTGAAGGGGGTGGGGGGTTGCTCGTTTCTCCCTGGAAGTGGTTTCGCTATTACACATATGAAGTAAGCTATCAGTGCTTTTCTAGTGTACCGTTTTTTTTTTAGGATGACTAGAGTGTCCTTCAGATCATGCCTTCCCCGTATGTGAGGAGCCAAGAAGCCTTGAGTGACTGTGTATTGTTTGACATGGGCACAGCCGTGCCAAGTGCCCAATGCCTCACACCCACTGGGGTGAGGCTCAGGGGAACGGCAAAGCCTTCCTCTGCTCTGAGTATGAATTTACAGTGTATGCCAGTGCAATTGTCTACATACAGTTGACCTGTGGATGCAAACACCTAGCAACTGCAGCTTCTGGAGGTGAACAGCCTGAGCTGGCTGGCAGGCAGAAACCTACCAAGACTAGCTAACCCCGCCCCCTGTGCCCCTGTACATAGATGCTGAGGTTCTGGGTTGTTGCACAGTAGGCGGAACCCCGTCGGAGCACACACACACAGCCCACCCAACACCAGCTTTTCTGTATACATGTCTGTTCTTCATTTCCTCATCACCCCAGTCAGGTCAAGTCCCAGCCACCTTTGCATTTGGGGTTTAAATTTATTTTTAAATACCAGGGAGATGGATGTTAAGATTCCCAGCACCCGCCGGGTGGTGGCACACGCCTTTAATCCCAGCACTCAGGAGGCAGAGCCAGGCAGATCTCTGTGAGTTCCAGGCCAGCCTCGTCTACAGAGCGAGATCCAGGACAAGCACCAAAAACTACACAGAGAAATCCTGTCTCAAAAACAAAAAAACAAAAACAAACAAACAAAAAAGATTCCTAGCACCCATGTCTAGCTGCTCAAAGTCTCCTGTAACTTCAGCTTCAGAGGATCCGATATCCTCTTCTGGTCTCCACATTCATGTGGCGCACAAACACATTTTTTTTAAAGATGGTTTCTTGGGTTTGTTGTTTGTTTGTTTTTATTTGATTGTTTGTTGTTTGTTTTTTCGAGACACAGTTTCTCTGTGTAACAGCTCTGGCTGCCTTGGAACTCACTCTGTAGACCAGGCTGGCTTCGAACTCACAGAGATCTGCCTGCCTCTGCCTCCTGAATGCTGTGATAAAAGGTGTGTGCCACCACTGTCCGACTTAGAATGTCCTTAAAAATTGATAACTTGATGTTGGTTGCCATCTCTTTAGTTCAGATTTGCCAATCTATAAAAGTTGGGCACCTTCTGGGTTAAATGATCTAATGTCCCATTCTGGGGCATCTTCAGTGATGCACCAGCCAAGGGACGCAGGCCTGGCCTGGGACCCCACCCACCCGATCCCAGGGCGTGGGAAGAATCTGGCTCAAATGTCTTTACAGATGGAGACGAGCAAGCTGGACACTGGAAGCTAGACCAGGGGGCAGTGAGTTAGGCAGCTCTGGGCGGGACAAGCCAGGATGAGTCACTCCTCCAACCAGGCTGTTCTGTAGCTGCTTTGTGATACCCTGGTTCCCTACCTCCTCCTGCTCCCACCCTCCTACAGCAGGCCTCCAGGACACCCATGAACCCCCCGCCAAGGACCCCATCACCACATCCCCTCTCCCCACACTCAATTCCCAGGTCACACCTCCCAGACCCAGAGGCCATTCTCTGTAATATCGTCTCTACTGATACATGGGAACATCTTGGCACTTTGCTAGAAGGTTCTGAGAGTTGTTCAAATCCTACTGCACACTGGGAGTGTAGGAGCCTCAGGCACACAAATGGGACGATTTATCGAGCGTTTGCTTTGCACCAGAACCACAAGGCAGGGCGAGACTAAGGATCATCATTCTGGATAAGGAGAAGCAGCAAGGGTCATATTGTTCCTTAAGTGTGTGCCTGGTGCTCAGTAGCTGCTGATCATTCACACATGGGACAAAGGAGTGGCTAATCTGTGCTGAAGTCTCTGTCCTTAGAAGACTTCAGAGCACAGGCTGGGAGGCTGGCGGAGCCCTTCAGTAAACAGCCAGTTCACACTGACCCATGCTGAGACTGCTGTGCAGGGAAGGAAAAGGAACCACAGAACAGTGCCCGGCTGCGTCGGCAGTGTTGACTTGACCTGGGGCTGCAAAGAATTCTTCTAGCCAAAGTTGTGATGTGGGAGAGATGAGACCCCATAAATATCTACTAGGCAGTTGAAACTGCACACTCATAGAGGTAACAAGAGCTGATACAGGGAGAGGGAAGGAAACATCACTAGAGGTAGCAGGCACCACAGGAGGCATCTCAAAAGTGATCCACTTAGTTGGCTTAGCTTCCCGCATCCTCCACAGCACCCTATTGCCATTGAGATGTTGGTCCGTGTTAATGTAGGACTTCAGTTGAAAATGACTGCCCCCAGGCCATTATTCCCCCACCCCCCGGCTTAGGGACATGTAGGCATGCAATTTTTTAAGTTTTGTTGTGCATGCATAGATTTTAGAAGGTCTAGAAACCTTATAACATCCTTTTTCACTCTAAGGAGACAACTGCTTTCAACTTTAAATAATTTTGCTACCGTGGTGTGTGTGTGTGTGTGTGTGTGTGTGTGTGTGTGTGTGTGTGTGTTGTGTGTATGTGTGTGTAGATGATGATGATGTAGTGTGGTGTAGAGAGTGGAGTGTGTGTGTGTGAGAGATGAGTGAGAGAGAGAGAGAGAGAGAGAGGCGTTATTCCTGGGCGTTATTCCTCAGGAGCTGTCCATCTTGAGATAGGATCTCTCGGGGGAAGCTGAAGTGCACCAGTTAATCTAGGCGGGCCAGCAGGGAGCCTCAGGGATCTGCTGCCCTGTCCCTGCCCTCCCAGCTGCGTCCTGATGTGTCATCCCTCCCCATGTGTACAGTCCGTGACTCCCCACCTCTCCGCGTGATTACTTCACAGCCTTGGCTAGAAGTCTCTGCAGCACCAGATCAGGTCAACGCTGCCGACAATGTTCTGTGGCTACTTTTCCTTCCCTGCACAGCAGCCACAGTGGTGTCGTCTCAGCGTGTATCAGTGGGCAGTGACTTCACTGAAGGGTTCTCCCAGCCTTCCATCCTGTGCCATCTGGATGAGTTACTTTCCATTGCAAGGACACTGGCCCCGGGCATCCTTTGCCTGCTCTCCCGGCTGCATCCTTCCTTGAGTGCTGTATCTTCCTCTTCCTTGGGTTACTTGCTCATCTCTTCTAAAGCATGGCTCCAGTGAGGGTGAGAAGACAACTTTTAGACTCTGTTCTCTCCTTCTACCATGTGAGTCCTTGTTAGAATTCCATAAACTATGTCTACTCCCTCCATCCCTCTAAGATGATGAAAAAAAAGTTTTATTTCACTGAAGTGCACCCTGGGGAACCAATGAGCTTATGGGGCTTATTTCCAGAGCATAGATGAGGAGTTGCTTACAGGAGTGTGGTTGACCCAAAGCAGCCACACTGGAAAGTCTTCACCCAGCATTGGTGATGACATCCCCAGAGCCACATAGATGGAGTCTCCTTCCCAGACTTCCACGCCTCTATACTGTAGCACAAGGCCATGTACAATTAGGGCAGAATGGGCATGCAGAGGACTGGGAAGAGTGACTGGATACTCAGGGGATGGCCAATGAGCCCAGCCGCTCTTTCTCTGAGAGAATCTCTAGAGTCCGCAGGCCAGATTGTGCTGGATTCTCGTAAGTAAGCAGGGCTAATTTAATGAGGATGGCAGAGTTCCCGGCTTCCAAGAGTGGCAGGGCTTGAACTCAGGACATGGGGCTTAGGCAAGCTCCCTCACCTGCTGAGCCATCTTTGCTGACCTGGGGTCACTCCGATCCTCAACTCTTGTCTTGTTCACAGCACTCTCCACTCTTTCCTCCTAGCCTTCCCATCATTCAGATGCTGAATTCCCTTGTGTGTCCTCTAGTTATCTTGTCTTTTCTGTTTTTTCTTTATCTTTCTGTTCTATTTTTCCAAAATGCTCTTCCAACCATTTTTCTTAAATCCCTGCTTTTTGCTATTTTATATTTAATCCTCAAGAATTATTTGTTGTAGCATCCCATTCTTGTTCATGGATACAATACCTCATCTCTTAGAGTACTAATTATTCTCTTCTGTTTGAACCCTGCTTTCTGTAGACTCCCTTCTCTAAATTCCTTTTTAGTTCCCCCTGGGGGTTATTGTAACTCACCTTTTAGCCTTTAAAATCTCTGACTGTCCCACTGGGGGTGTCCTCAAGTGCCTGCTTATTTCACCCGCTCATATCTGAGAATGGAACATTACAGCACAGACTTTGTTCTCTGGGAACAAGATAGAACTGTGGACATGGATCTGGTTGAGTCATTTTACATCTCTTCAAGACAGATGCTCAAGAGAAAAGTGCTTTTTTTTTTCTGCCTGAAATCTTTTTGTTGTTGTTTTTGTTTGCTTTGTTTTTGAGACAGCGTTTCTCTGTATAATCCTGGCTGACCTGGAACTAACACTGTAGGCTGGTCTCAAACTCACAGAGATCCTCCTGCCTCTGCTTCCCAAGTGCTGGGATCAAAGGCATCTGACATTACTCCTGGCTCTGCCTAAACTCTTATGTTGATTCTTCCTGAACTATTTACTGATATTCTGCAGAGAGGTAGGGTAGGATGGGGGACCTAGGAGTCTACCTCTTCCCCCTTCTCCCGACAACTTTAACCAAGTATTTATTTTATTTTATGTGTATGAGTGCTTGCTTACATGTATGTATGTGTGCGTAATATGCATGATTGGTGCCATGGAATTTAGAGGAGGGCATTAGATCTACTGGAACTGGAGTTATAGACCATTGTGAACTACTATGTAGGTGCTGAGAACTGAACCCTCGTCCTCTGCAAGAACAGCAGGTGCTCTGACCACTAAACCACATCTCCAGCCCAGAAGTCTGCTTCCATGCAGTCTTCCTGTACTTAGTTAGCCTCTGCAGCTACCCAGTTTCAGAAGCACCCAGCACAGCAAATCCCAGAAGCATCTAAGGCAGTGGTTCTCGACCTTCCTAATGCCATGATCCTTTACTACAATTCCTCATGCTGTGGTGAGCCCCCAACCGTAACATTATTTTTCTTGCTTCTTCACAACCATAATTTTGCTACTGTTATGAACCATAATGTAAATATCACAGGGCGGTCAAGCAAAGGGGCCCCCACAGGTTGAGAACCACTGGTCCAAGGGTTTCAGGTGTGCTCTGGGCTGTTTTCCACCCCTATCTTTCCTGTTTAGCACTCAGCCCGTTACCATTCGTGGCCCTGTGGTTCTGCTTTCCAATGTTCTGATAGATCTCTTTACATTGGTTTGATTGTTTTGGGAAAGACCACGGGACAAGCTCAGCTTGCTGTCTCTATCCACTTCAGTTTTTAAAAGAAGAGCAACAACATGTATCTGGGGAAGGCTGATTTGCTGCCAACTTATAAACATCAACAGAGTGGAACCAGCCTTTGGGGGGCTGGGGGCAGAGGAACCCTTCCGCTCCACCCGTCCCTTTCTGACCTATCCTGGTTCTAGATGCTCCAGTCCCGAGCCACTTCTTGTGACGCCTTCTTGTCTCCCACGCTCGTGTCTTGCCTGACCTCACTGGGCCAAGCCGTGGCAGACGTCCCTTGCCAGTGCCGTTTCATCTACACATAGCATTTTCTAGCTACAGGGGTGCAGGGAAGCGGATCCACAAACGATCCCACAGCTCTGACAAAACTAAAAGCTGAGCTCAGCTCTGTCCCCTCCCTCTTGGCCCTCTGCCATCCCTGACTTGGAGGCACCCTGAAGGAAGAGGTCACATTCTGGGGAGAAAAGGACACATGTACTGAAGTCAGCCCAGGCACAGGGGAGGCCTGTAGATTTTGGAGGGGGTAGACGTAGGCTTGGGTGTGGTAGAGAGGAAGAGGGACTTCATTCCATGTGGCTGGCCAGGGTGGCGTCGCAGGAGGGGTTGCTGAGCCTACCACCCGCTCTCAGCCGGCTTCCCTCTTACATAACTTGCAATGACTGGAATAACAGCCAGGATTGGGGTGAAACTTGCAAGCCGCTTTCTCCAGATCTCTGATATGACTGGAACTGGTGGGTTGAACACTGTCGCTCTCTGAGGCAAGAGGAAACCAGGATGCAGAGGTCAGCCTCACAGCTGCAAAGCTCTGGCCTCAAGATTCAAATCCTTCCCTTCCAAGTCCAGCTCTTTGCATCCCCACCCTGTCTGGTCTAATTTTATCAGATCATCAGCCCAGAGAACGTTCTAAAGTGTTCAGCAGTGTGCCACCCTGTGTGCGGCATGGTCTGTCTCCCTGTCTTACTGGACATCTACCTAGTCTCTAGGAGATGGGTCTAGAACCTTCGTGATAGCAACTGTCCCTGGTGATTACTTTTTTCTCTCATTATAATTTAGCTTTGAGACAGGGTCTCTTGTAGCCCAGGCTGGCCTTAAACCTGTAGCTAGAGATGACCTTAAACTCTTGGTCTTCCTGCCTCTACCTCCTGAATGCCAGGATTACAGGAATGTGTCAGTATTCCTGGCCTCATCTGGTGCTGGGGCTCAAACCCAGGACTGTGTGCATGCTGGGCAAACACTCTACCAACTGAGCCATCCCCAGGCCTCACTGCAATTGTCACTGGCATGACAATAACAGGTTTCATTATGACATCTTAATGGGTACATATAAGGTGCTTTGCTCTCACTTTCCACCACCCTCCCTTATGATCCCCCCACCCTCTCCTCTCTTAATCTCCACCCACTTTTTCGCTGCTCGGTCTAGATTCTGAATATGAGAGAAGACACTGTACTTGTCTTATACTGCTTGCCGTGATGATTCCCAGGTCCATCCATCTTCCTGCAGATACACTTCCTTTTCCTTTACGGCTGAATAGTACACCACGGTGCTCATCCGTTCAGTTTCTCCACCATTCATCTGCGAGAGGCTGGTTCCATGACCTGGCTGTTGTTACTAGTGCCACGACACACACAGAAGTGAACGGATTTTAATTCTGTGCAATTCCTTTGGGTGTATACCCAGGAGTGGTGTATCTGGATCACATGGCTGTTCTATTTTTAGTTTTTTTCAGGAACCCCCATACTGATTTCCATAGTGGCTACGAGAATTGACATTCCCATCAGTAGTATATAAGAGATCTCCCCACCCCGCCCCTCCAGTCTTCGTTAGTTGCTCTTTTGATGCTAGCCATCCTAAGGTGAGACGGATCCTAGGTGTGGTTTTGATTGGTATTTTCCTGGTAGCTGAACGCGTGTTCGTGTACGTATTGATTATCTGTTGTGCTCGTCTAAGAGTGAGCTGCCCTGGGTCTGCTGGGATGCCAAAGGCAGAGTGCACAGAGCAGGCTCTTCTCTCTGGCTTTGGGATGCTTCAGTTTCCCGAATGGAAAGTGAGCCCAGTCAGGATGCTCCATGCAGGAATGTCTCTGCAGCAGCCACCCCAGGAGTGCCACCCCTGCCTCCCTGGAAGGCGTCTTCCTGCCTCCGTGGGTCAGCCAGACGGAAGCATGCATATGGGGGCTCTTTGCTGGCAGGTTGAGGACGCCAGGGAGGCTGGAAGTTCAGGGCGACCTCTACAAGCAACTAGCACGCTCCCATCTCCCGCTGGGGACAACCCAGGTGCAAGGTGCTTCCTGAGTTCCTGCGCACCCCCCCCCCTTCCGGCCCTTGGGACATAAATGGGGGAGGGGGCTGGGATGGACAGTCAGGCACGGAAACCAGCTTTTCAATGCACCTTCTGTCCTGGCCACCAGAAAGTTACCTGGGATCCAACAGAGAAGTGAGCAGGCCCGGGGGTGGATGGCAGCAGGAAGCGGGCGTGGGGGGTGGGGCAGGAGAGAGAAATGAACGGAACAGAGACCCTTCCCAGGAAGAAGCAAGGGCCGGTGCTTTCTCACTCACTGCTCCTCCTAGAAAGAGCTGATGTGCTTAGAATCTGCGGAGAAGGAAACGTTCTGTGTCCAGGGAGTCACCTGGAGAGGCCTGGCTGGGGAGGGGCCAGAAGTCCTCCAGTCCACAGGGACCTGGGTCCAAACAAGTGCCTGAACCTGATGGGCTTTTCCAGATGGACAGTAGGTGGCGCTGAAGCTCTGTCCATGCAGCCTCCAGGGCTAGATTACCTACCCTCACCTGGGGGTGGGTGAGGCCCCCTAACTCCTGTGCTCAGGCTGAGAGAAAGGCTGAATTGTGGAGGGTAGGTACCCCACTCCTGAAGCCGAAAGGGCCATGGTTTAAAGTCTCTGGGGACGTGTGTGACTTGGGGTGGGCCTCTGGGTGTCTCTGGCCCAGATGGGGAAATTAAGGCTCTGGGAGGAAGGGGCTGGCCTGAGTCACTGATAGGTTCGTATAACAGGGAGGTTCTAGTGTTCCAGATGGGAGCTTCCTCTACCACCCAGTCCCTTCCACCTTCTAATTGTTTGCCTCCTTCCTGCCATCCCTCTATTCCTTCCCTAACCATCTGCCTGACCAGGACAGAACTGCCCAGCCTTCTTACAGGTCCCTGAACCGTAGGTCTTTTCAATGACTGCCCAGGTCTTCCCCCAACCCCAGGGGACTTTTTTTACCCATTGATCCAACTATCACCCTTCCCCGCTAAAATCCCTTTCTTGTCCTGGTCACCCACAGGTTGTTCAGCCTTGCAGAAGGGCCTGTGACAGCACCCATGTTCTCTTAGCATGCAAATCTGCCTATGTCCCCTGGCCTAGTCATGTGGTCCTCATGCCTCTCCCTACCCCTGAAATGTTCCCTGCATTGCCCTCTGGTCAAGCTGCTGCTCAGCATCTGTGACTTGGTGGAAGACTAGGTGTGCCCCTGGGTCCCTCTGTCTGTGACACACTGTGTGCCTGAGTGCCCTGTGTCTGTCTGCTCTGCTGGATCACTCAGAGCCTTCAGGCAGGGGCCCTGACACCTGATTCACCTCCATCCACTGTCACAGGCTCAGCACAGTCATTCTGGATGAGTAACACTCCGGGAGCACCTTGCTGCTGCCCACCCTCAGTGGGCCAGGCTTTGTGCCCCTGCTTTCCCATGCAGCCTCTGACAATCTGGCGAGATCGGAGTGGAATCATTGTCTTGGTTTTCTTGACGTGGAGACTTAAGCCCCGAGAGGGGCAGTGATTGACTGTCACCACACAGCAGTGTGTGATGGAAGCAGACCGTGCATCAGCTAGTGCTGTGAAGCCTGGGAACACGACTAAAGGGGTTGCTTGAGCTCAGTGGGTCATGCTGGGGGCCACAGGGCTGGTGTGGAGCTCTCAAGAGGCTAGCTGGGGTTCCTGCAGCAGAGTGTCCTCAAGCAGTGAGGTTGGGGGCTGAAAGAGATGGGCCGTCAGTTAAGAGGTTCCACTGTAGAGGACCCACTTTTGCTTCCCAGCTTAAGCAGCTCATGAATGCCTGGAACTTCAGCTCTGGGTATCTGATGACTGTCCCTATGAACATCTGCACTCACATGTACATATCTACATGAACATCACATAGTTAAAAGTAAACGTAATAAAAAAAAAAAGAAGTGAGGTTCTCTTCCTTCCTATGAGCCCCAACTATTGCAAGTCAGACCTGGGCAGACCTGGGCATCAGTGACATTGACATGGTCTCTGCAACCAGCTAGAGGTCAATGAAGTGGCCAAGTCCAGTGACGGGAGGCTCTTGGTCTGAGATCTCTCCAAGAAGCCCTGCAGTGAGCTGGCTGGTGCCACAAGGGATGATGTGGCTGCCCCTGGACAGGACAGTCAGGGCACAGCAACAGACTGAAAATATTTACTGCTGAGAAACAGGGAATGGACATGAGAGAGAGGAGAAGCTGTCAGAGTGGACCCAGGCTTCTGGGTCATGAAATAAGTGAAGTGAGGGCCCTCAGCTCATGATGTGACTCTGGTCCTTTGGGTACCAATTAGAATTTTAGCCTGGAGTTCCCCTGGGGACTCTGGGTTCAGGGTCCCTGTAGTCCTGAGCTATGTGCAGCTGGAGGCGTGTGTGAGGGGGAAGAGGATGGATTCGGTGTCTAAAGCTGCTAGGTATGTGCAAACTGTGGTTCTTTGTGGGATGCATGCCTCTACAGACAGCTATGCAATACCGAAATCACAAAGTTCTTTAAAACATTGAGACTTTTATATTTGTTTCTGTAACTATTGCACAGTTCTTGTGTAAACTTCATGGGTGACAACATCACATTGCAGCGTCAAAAGGTTGGACACTCCTGGAAGCCCTTGGTGATCTGAAGGAGAAAGAGGCATGGAGAGGGTTGCCTCTGCCCAGGTCCCCAGTGAGCCAGTTCCAGAATGCAGGTCTGATTCCTGCCCCCTCCATTGCCTCCTATTCTTTCAAGAGTGCCACTGGGATCCTCTCAGGAGAGCCTGTCAGTGTGTACTTGGTACAGCCAGGGTCTCAATGGCAGCTAGACTATCCTCGCCCCAGGGTGGGTGTGCAGACGGTGCCAGGAGCCTTCCCCAAGTGTACCCTCCTCCTCCTACCTGAGCATCTTTGAGGGAACATGTGGGGAAGGACATTGTAGGATTGCTGGAGAAGAGAGATGTCGGTTTGGTACACCCCACACGGCTCCCACCTGCTGCCAGCCAGCATCACACCACTTGGTGAGGTCATCCTCTCTGGGAGTTTTCCCCGGCGGCTCCCACAAGGTTCTCATTGCGCCTTCTTGATGCAACCAAGAGGTATAACTACACCTAGGAGGCAAGTACTTCACGATCAGGATGGGGTGCCTCTATCTACCTCCACCATGGCCTGGCTGGTGGGACTCTCTGGTCACTGTGGCCCAGCTGTGGGATGCAAGAGGAGATTCCCTGCTAATTTCCCAGTGAGAAAAATCAGATCAGCTCCTGGGATGGTGCCACTAACTCGCCTCGGGTGACATGAGAAGGAAGGCATCATGCCGCCACAGGTGGGAAGTCAGGCAAGTCTTGGCTTGCCCCATAGCCTCGCTGCCTGATTTCCGATCCTCCTCTGGCCCTGCCTCATCCCTGAATCATTCACTGCCTACCAGGAAACATACTCAGAGGGCATTGGGACACGTATTTACGGAGGCCTCCCCTGTGTAACTGCCTCAGCCCTGTTCTCACTGCTGCTTTCCTGCAGCGTGGGTATCTTTGCTTTCCCTGATCTCCTGAGACCCCAAACTGCCCATTTATTACTGGGGGACCAGTTCTTGAATGGAACTTGGAGTCCACATTCAGTCCCTTCCCCACATCTCCCTGTATGCCTGTAGGGAAAGCCTAGTCACCCATTATTTCTTCCTAGAGCAATAATGATGTGATGGTGGGAACATCACCCTCATGCTAGGGATTTGATTGACACTTGCTTCATGATCGAGCGAACTGGTCCCCGGGGGCCAGAGCATGAGATGGCCTGCCCTTCCCTGTGTTCTGCATTGGCCTTCCCCAACATGACAGAGGTTGGCTGTAGAGGTGTGTGCAGAGGTGGCTGCTGAGCTGGAGGAGCAGGTGTCCTCACCCCCAGGCCGTAGGCCAGCATGCTTTCTTCTCACACTTTGCACAGCTGTCATTTCCACACTTGTCCCACACCATTGAGATGCAGGGTAAGTGTAAGGAATGGAGAGGACTTGGGCTCTGGGGGCACAGGCTGAGTGAGCAGTGGGCTGGGGGTTCCTCTGTGGGTCCTGTGCTTGCACACCTCTGTGCCGCCCGTGCTGAGAGCTCTTTTCTGCAGACTCAGCCTCTTCCAAAAGGCCTCTCAGCACCTGAGCCTTTAGTGGGCTGCCTCTGGGCTCCCCCGGCCCTTGGGCTGCTGTCGCATACTTCCATGTTGTCATTGACTAGGTATGTGGTTGTTTGCCCAGCAGACCAAGTTCCTCCTGCCAGGGTCTTGCCTTCTCAGAAAGGTTGCAGAGGGGCTTGGGGGAGAATGTCTCTCCGATGTGAAAACCTGTTACCAGCTACAGAGTGGCACTGGGCAAAGCCCCATCCTACCCTGATTTCAAATACCCCACCTGTACTGTGGGTAACGGGTCCCCTGCAATCCCTTGGAATGGGTGTGTATACGGGAATCTGCCCACAGGCAGATGGATAGCTCTGTCCCTTTCAGCCAGAGCACCCCAGCCAGAGAGGAGAAAGGCCTGGTGGGTTGTGTTCAGCCCACATTGCTTCCCACAGCCTCATTTTAGGAACCTCTATCTCAGCCCTGATCCCTTGCCCCAGGCCAACCCACCTGCTGGCAACCCAGTGACATCAGCAAGGCCTTCAGGGGGCTGGGTGATGAGATGGTGTCCACCAGCCACCTACAGGGTTGGAAAGTCGATCACGCTCCTGCTTACTTAGTCTGTGACATACCTTGACCAAATCCAAGAGAGCAGGCCTCTCCAGTTTCATTTGGTCACTGTGGGAGGCGGGACCCACAGGGGAGCTTGAGTAGACCTGAGTACTCAGTACTGATGCCCTTCATGAGGAACTGAAGCCAAACCTTAAATTCAAACCCCAGTTCATTTCATCGGAAGCACTGTCTGAGGGTGTACATTTGGGCGGTTGAGCAGTTCCCCAGGGCTTCAGTTTTTCTTTCTCCAGGACATATCTGCTGCCCAGTGTTCCCGATGATGCTGGTTGAGACTGATCAGGCTCAGGACTGCTGTTCTTTCCACTCCCTTTCTCCATTTGCCAGTGAGGTTGGTGACTATAGCAGGAGCCAAGTACAGGCTACTTCTGAGGCCTGGGCTGGGTTGTGAGCATCAGAAAAGGGCCCACTCCTTACTGTCAGGGGATCGGAAGAGCTGCAGGGAACATGTCTATTTTTCAGTCTATCCACTTAACTAGTTACCCATCTGCCCATCTGTCCACCCATCCATTTATCCATCTAGCCAGACACCCACTTATCCATCCATCTGTCCATCTGTCCACCTATCGTTTATCCATCTGTCTATTTACCTACTTTTCCATTTACCTATCCATGTACCCATACCTCCATGTGTCCAACTACCTAGCACCCATCCACATGTCCACCTTTCTACCTATCCATTTATCCTCCTATCCATCTAGCCACCCCTTCTCCCATACATCCATTTACCCACATATTTGTTCACCCATCTGTCCATCTATCCACCTATTTTATTCATGCATCCATTCATTCACCATCCTTTTATCCCTCCATTCATCTACTGTCTCATCTATCCATCCACCCATATATATCCATACACCCATTCATGTGCCCATTACCCACCCATCTATCTGTATGTTCATCCACCCACCCACTCACTGTCTCATCTGTCCATCCACCCATATATACCCATACACCCATTCATGTGCCCATTATCCACCCATCTATCTGTATGTTCACCCACCCACTCACTGTCCATCTATTCACCAATCAGTTCATTATCCATCTATCTACCTACATGGCCAATATTTACCCAACATGGTCTCTATGCTAGACTTAGGCTGGGTTACAGAGAGACCACTCAAGGTCCTTCCTGCAAAGATTCACAGTCTGCCTCTAAGATGCCGTCAGTCATTTACTTCACAATGCCTGGGCTTCATTCTTTGACTGTCCACAGCTTCCTAGAATCAGAACTTTAATCTGCATTCCCTACCTCACCCAACTACTTCTCTTCCATGTTTCTTCAGTTCAGTAAGTGACCTCACTACCCATTCAGAGCTGGGCCTAAAATCAAGCATCTTCTTAAATCGCTCTCTCCCCTCATCCACCCTGCAAACAAGCAAGCAGCCAAGCCTGTGGAGGCCGGTCCTGTGGCTTCTGCCACATCTGGCTCTCCCAAGCCATCCAGTATTCTACTCATAGATGCATAGACTTGTCCTGACCAGGAGTGTTGCCTGAATTGGTTGTCCTCACCAGTCTTCCATGTGGTAAGGAATGTCTTTCCAAACCAGCTCTGACCGTGTCTCTCTGAAACTGTCCTGTGTCACTTTGCAGTTTGTCCAAAGCTGTGATTCCGAGGGCCAGTGTCCATCTGTGACAGCCGCTTCCTTGTGCACAGCCTCTGTGGTGGAGGCTGACATGCAGAATGAGTGTTGGGAGCACTCTTAGAATCTCTCCTCTACAAGAGAAGGAGAAGCAGTCCTGGGCCCAGGGAGACAGAGCTGTAATGACCACATGCACTCTGGGACTTGGGTGGGATGCAGAGTTGTCCTGGTTTGATGTGAGGGCTGCATCTTCTCTGTGAGTCAACCAGATGCAAGCTATCCCACAAGAGGGAGTGATCCTCCACACGTAGTTTCCTTCAGCTGAGCTAATCCAAGGCTACCATGCTTCCCTCTTGAGGAGAGGTGGGAACAGCCCAGCAGAGTTCAGGCATAGCATGGGTCACTCCTCACACATAGTATGTCTTCACCCATTTATAGTCTCTTGGTATGTTTTGGGTTGCTGTAACAAAATGCCATGGACTAGGTGATTTGCAGTGAAACAGGGATGTGATTTGGTTCACAGGTCTGGGCAGCGCATCATGGGAGGGCAGGCAGTCTTCATGGTGAAGGCATCTCATGGAGCAGGCAACTCCTTTCTTATGAGGCACATTCCATATGAATCCATCCAGAAGGGAGGGTCCTTATGGCTGAGTTACTTCGTAGAGGTCCTACCTCACAATGCTGTGCAATGGGTACAAGTTCCTAGTACTCAAACTTTGGAGAACACATTCAAACCATAACCAGGGGACTAGAAATGTAGTTTAGCTATCAAAGTGCTTGTTTAGCCTGTGTGAAGCCCTGGGTTTGATCTCCAGCACTGCATAAATGGGGTCTGGTTGGCCACACTCATAATCCCATCAGTTGGGCGTTGCAGAAGGATCAGCAGTTCAAGACCACCCTCAGCTTCACAGGCAGTTTGAGGCCAGTCTGGGATACCTAAGACAGCCTCAGGGAGGGGACTCTGGGACCTCCCGCTGGGGCTTCCCAGCCTCAGAACTACCCTCACTTGGCTCCGGTGGCATCCCTGGCCCCATGCCCTTCAGAGACATGGCCTGGGTCCTGGCTGAGAGCCAACAGGTAACGTCAGCACTCTGTTTGAAGGGGAAAGACAGGTAGGGCCACGCTGGGCCCCGCCATTCCCAGGACACGGATTAGACAAGCGAGACAGCAAAACACAACAAAACACCAACACCCAGCCATAGTCACGGTTTCCCAAGTGCTTTACTGAAAGCTTTATGCACATTGCTGGAGTTCTCACCACTCCGTGAAGGCATACCACTTCCCAGCCCATTTGGAGGACGGGGATGCTGACCACCAGAGTGAATCAGATGGTGAGCGTTGGGAACCCGGAGGGGAAGAAAAGAATTCAAGAGTCATTTGAAGTATGACCTGCCACTCCCCCCCCCACCCGAGTTTTGGAGTGAGGGTAAAGAGGAAGTATGTCAGGCTGTGTCCCTACCCCCCACTCCACCCCCCCACCACCACCACCATTGGCCGGGGGCAAGTTAAAGCTGTCTGGCTGCAAAACCCGATGTGAATGCGGTCTGAATGTTTTTGGCTGGATGCTGCTGAGCCATGGGTGCTGAGTGGAGAAAAGAAAAGGGAAGCAGAGTAACTGCCCAACCACTCAGTGGGCCGTGGTAAGAGAACACGGAAGGTTGCATTGTGGGTAATGAGGCTGGAGTCCTGAGATCCAGCCTGTAGGAGAATTTCCCCACACAGGCTTTAAGCAGGGTCAGGGTTCATCGCCATAGACCTCTTCGTGAGATGGGGACTCAGAAGGAAAGAACCATTTGAATGTTTCCTGGCTTGGTGTCCCCAAGGCTGAGTTCCGAAGCCGTTTGTCCTCATACACCTAGTGCACACCAAGCCCCTATAGAGGTTTTTGAGTCATGGAGTCCATACAATTCTTACAGCAAGCCCTTGCTGAGGGGGAGATTGATTCCAGAGTAAGTCCCAGTGAAAGAGATCAGCATGCTCATGCTCTGAGCAGGAGACTGAGTCTGGGGAAGAGAAAGGGCTGACTCTGAGCTCCCAAGTCCCTCCCCATGCCTCTCAGCTTCCCCGGTACCTCCTCTGAACTGGAGCCAGGGTCCTGTACTCTCTGAATTAGGGAGACCGGAACTTTGCCACTTGCTAGGAGAGGTTCTGGCTGTTCCTGCCACCCATCACTTTCCCCATCTGTTGATAGCTGTTCAATACAGCTGTGGTGTAGTTCAGATTCTGAGGTCAGCTCGGACCCAGGAACAGGAGCCAGAGAAAAGCTGGTAGTGTTGGGCATTGTGGTTGCACACCTTTAATCCCAGCACTGGGGAGGCAGAGGACGATGGATCCCTGTGAGTTTCAGGCCTGAGTGAGTTTGAGGCCAGAGTGGTTTACATAGTGAGTTCCAGGCCAGCTAATAATAATAATAATAATAATAATAATAATAATAATAAAGCTGGTGCTATTTCAGTATTTGGGATGGAGGGGCAGACAGCTCAGGAAATTCTCTACCTCTCTTAGGCCTTTTCAACCAGCAACCCTTCCCGAGGAGTGCCTGGGATCAGGGGACAGGCTCGATGTGGGTGTGCTATTTGTACATGTTTTCATGCATGAGCGTCCTGCTTATATTCTCAGGCTAGGATTCCTAGGTTCCCCAAAGTTTTGTCTCTCTCCCCACACCCCAGATTTGGACTCAACTAGCAGGTTCATGGTGGCTGATTGCTTAATGAGCTTGACATCAGGGTATGAATAATTGCACCATAAATTATGCAAATCAAATCATAACACATCAAGCTGGGTGACTTGCATTCTCTCAGCTCTCAGGTGCCCCCAACCCTGGGATAAAGCTTCCGTGGGAACCGCACCATCCCATGCCCTTCTGCATTTCTGAAATTATAACAAGTGTGTACCTTGGCCTCAGCAATTGCAGCTGCAGAGGCTCCTATCCTGTCCTACCTGAATCTCACAATGTGTGAGCATTTATGTAGCACTTACTGCATGCCATGGTGTCCTCACCATTTGCTAATTCATCTGACCCTTCCAGTGATTTGGAGGGTCTGTTTTGTAGGTGAGGAGGCCAAGTCTTAGAACTGAATAACTTGGTACTGAAGTGACAAGCCAGGACATTTTTAGGAAGGCAAACTGAGTCACAAAACAGAGAGAAAAGACTTGTCCAAAATCTCCTAGTAATTTAGGGTTCAGCTGGGTTTCCTAGGACCCCTGTAGCCATCCTCTGGGTCTGCAAAGGCCTGGATGTCACTCCATCTTGTTCTTGTGTGACTGAGCGTATGTGTACTTTGAGGGGTTGGTGGGGTGTGGGTTGGGGCCTCATTCTGGGAAAGTCAGGGGAGGCAGCCAAGGCTGGAGCTATTTTAAGTCTTCCCCTGCTGGCCCTGCTCCCTGCACAGCCCCTCTGCTGGAGCCAGGCTGCAGTGGCCCAGGGTCTCCGCCAAGTGTGGAGAGGTTTGTTCCGTGAGCAGAGGGAAGTCTTGGCTGGGGACACTTCACACCCAATGAATTACTTCAACGCTAGATTAGACTTGCAGGCCCAGAGCAAAGTGATAATAGGGCCCAATTAAATTAATTTATATGGACTCTATGCTTTGGCCCCTCCCGCAGGCTGTGGTGGGCAGGCTGACCCACCACACCTTGGCCCCCTAGTCGGGCCCACACTGGGTGTTGTGGCTAATGATGGGGAGCAGTGTGTGGAGGCTCCTGGCTCTTGGGTAGGAAAATCTGTCCCCGAGCAACAGGGGACCAAGTGTGTTGTTTTGTTTTTGTTTTTGTATCGTGTGCAGAGAAACGGCCAATTGAGCTGCAGGAGCCCTTCTGTTAGAGAAGGCAGACTGTATGGCACAAATAGATCCCAAGTCTGAAGCAGGACCTTGACAAGATCACTGGGGTTGTCTTCAACTGGCATGGCCCAGTCTTTGTGTTTTGTTATTGCAGGCCTGGGGACGTGCAGCCCTTTGTGGTGAGTGCGTGGGTGCAGAAAGAACAAGGTACCTGAGCACTGGCTTGGCTCTGCCACGACAAACTGGGGGATGCACTTGAACCCTTCGTGAATTCAGGGAAAAGCCTGCCTCTTGCACACGTCACAGAAGCCCCTCCCCAGCCTGGCCCAGCACACCACACCTCTCCTTCCTTTCCTCGTGTCCATCTTGACTCCACCCCGTATCCTGGGATGCTCCAAACCCACCCACACCCCTGGCTGGGTGCATTCCTTGCTGGGAATACTCTCTGGATTTTTTAACATGTTGGTCCACTGGCTAGATTCTTTCTCTCCCACTTTCCCATGACATTATTCTGTCCCTGTCCCTGTCCTGCCTTTATCCCTCTGAACACAGGATCTGCCCAGTTTCTGTCTCACCCGGAGGGCTGTAGTACCTGGGGCTCAGGGCCGCAGACGGAGGCAGCCTGAGTCTGGGGAGGTTGGGCTAGGCATGGTCTGCAGTTTTTTTGTTTTTTTTAAGATTTTATTTATTTTATTATGTATACAGCATATATGACAGCAGGCCAGAAGAGGGCACCAGATCTCATTACAGATGGTTGTGAGCCACCATGTGGTTGCTGGGAATTGAACTCAGGACCTCTGGAAGAGCAGTCAGTACTCTTAACCGCTGAGCCATCTCTCCAGCTCCCAGGTGAACACTCCGAAGCCACGCTCTGCTGCAGGAGAACCAGGTGTGTCTGCCTCATTTGCTACCCATTTCAGCTCTAGCCTGGGGCAGTGGTTCCCTTCCCTCCGTCTGCTTCCCATTCTGCATCAAGCTGACACTGGTGTCAGGGACCCACTTGGCTTCTCCTGCATCTGGCGCTTGGCGATCCCACAACTCGAATAGCGGCATTGACATTAGCTTCCGAGAGCTGTGGAGCTGAGGTCTCTGGAGGAGGTCTCAGGTAGCCCCAGCTGCACGCCACAGAAGGCACCTACCCTACCCCACCCCTCGGAGCTGTACCTTCTTGAGGTTTCCTCCAGGGGCTCATCCTGCAGCCTTGAGTCATCTGCTTGCTGTGTCCCTGACCAGGCGTCACTGTTGCTTCAGGCTCCTGGCTGCTGTCTACAGGACTGGGACTTTCTTCCAGGCTTACCTGTCTGTGGACCCAGGGAACCCCATGTGGAGCAGGAGGGCAGGAGGGCAGTCTCCCTCCCACCCTAATGACCCCTTATTGTTCCTCTAGATCCCAGGATTTGAGTTCTATTTTAAGAAGTTGGGGAGCCCCAGGACATGGCCTCCTCAGATTGCGGTGCCCATGACATCATACTTGAGGCCCATGTAGGCACGGTCTGTTTTCTCAGGCCAGGCCCCGCCCTTCCCCAGCATGAACAAGCCACTTTATCTCACTCTGATTTTCCAGTAAGTTGGGGACTAGGTAGGCAGGCAGCAGGGCCAGCCACGGGAAATCGCCTCCTTCTCCCAGCGTACAGGACTTTTGTGGGGGTTGTAAATTTGTGGCGGAAGCTGAGGGCTGGAGCCTGCTTCAGGCAGCCTTTGAACCTCAGGCTGATACTCAGTACCCACCAGGGGGCTTTCCTCCTGCCAGCTGAGGAGCAGGCCCTCGGTTTGGAACATAAGAGGCCTCTGTGGGGAGGCAGAAGCCTCAGCAACTCCTCCTGACCTCTGGCTCACCTCTCCAACGCCCTAGAGGCAGGTCTGAGACCACGGCAGGGTAACAGGCTTGAGAGGCCAGCTGGGGCCCCCACAGGCCTCCTCTTCATTTCCTATTTCCCTGACCAGGACATCTCGTGGACCTCAGTTTCTCCTTTTGCAGCAGCAGGGGATTAGGTGAGGCTGCCGTTGAGTTTCACTGGTGATTCACTGTTGTCTGGTGTTCACATGCCTTCCTGACTCTTGTCTTTGTGCCGATGTTGGGGGTCAAAAGAGACATCAGAGTGTGGAATGGGGAACCCAGGTGAGCTGATCCACTCAGGAGGCCTGTAGTCAGGGGAAACGGAGTCAAGGACAAGATAGCCCAAGCATTCAAATGCCAAGGCCCTAGAGGGGTACCTGAGTGAGCCCAGGAGCTGGACGTATGTGACACAGTGTGAGAAAGATGTCTTCAAGAGAAGGTGTCCACCTCCCAGCCATGAAGGGATGGCTTTCTGGGCACCAGGAGGCTCTCAGAAGATGAGGCTTGGAGAGGAGGGGACCAGGGAGGCAGAAGCAGGAAAGAGGAGAGAGCTCTGTGGTGTGAAGGGCGTTGGAACCACAGAGAGTCAAGGCCGGCTCTCAGCCTGCTTTGGCTACTTGTCGGGGTTGAGGGAGCTACCTGGCATGTTCTCAGCCTAGGATTTGTAGAAACAAGAGGGAATTCAGTGTTGTGAGGATTAGATGGAGAAGGATTGGTATAGCATGTGTGGTGGATGCTCCTCGGATGTCACAATGAACAGACCTTCCTGTCAGCTCAAATCATTTGGGGTGGGAGTGGGCAGGGTCTCTTTACATAGCCCTGATTGTCCTAGAACTCACTGGTGAAGACCAGGCTGGCCTTGAGCTCACAGAGATCCAGCTACCTCTGCCTCTGCCAGGATTAAAGGCTGGGTGCAACCACACCCAACTTCAGATCCTTGAACAAGGAAGGAACTGCCAGGGAGACAAATGCTCCGTGGCATGTCTGGGGACACCAGACTATCCCCACGGAGACTGCTCAGAGAGAACTTCTGGCCCGTAATTCCCCCAAACACATATGGCCTCTGCTGTACAACGGCTTCTAGAGATTCGAACCTAGGACCCGGGTCCTTCGCGTCCACTCTTTGAGCTGATCTGGCTTAGCAATCTTAAATGTTCTAGGCCCCAGTGTCCTGGTCACCTCTTCTGGCTATGTTCAATGTTCTGTTCCTACACTGCCCATCACTCCCTGGGAATCTAGTTGATGCAGGAACAGATTGAGACTATCACCTCCCTGGATTTGGGTACCAGCATCTCTGCAGATGTGGCCAAAGAGGTGGGTGGTTGCTTGGCATCTTGTCTTCCCCTCAGCTGCGACAGGGAAATCTCGAACTTTAGCTAGATGCGCTCAGACAAGCTGAGAGTTATAGAAACAAGAGCATTCCAGGGAAGCAATAAATCCTCGTAAGAAGGATGAATGGAGTGTCTGGCTTTGGGCTCGGGCCAGTCCTGAGATGAAAACCCTGGAGAATCGGGTGGCACAAGGGGGACCCTCAATGTTGGAGGTGGTTGTTAGAGTTTTGCTTTGAGAGCTCAAACTATTTCCTGTCTCCCCATTCATCACTGCTCCCTGCTGGTCACCTTCTGCCTCCGCGATCCATCTTTCCGAGGAGCAGAACAGCGGGATAAATTGGCTAATAGAGTTGAAGGTTGTTTGCCGTAGAAGGGCCTCTGCAGAGAGTCTAGCCGACCTCCTCACCAAACGGGAGTGTGGGGGGGGGGTAGGCTGATGCTGGGACAGAGGGAGGTGGGCACTGGTCCCTAGATTAACAGGTCAGGGAGCCCTTGTAGGAAGAAGTTGTTGCCCATGTGGGTGAGGGGTCATATTGGATGCAGATAGATAGCCTCTGCTCCAGGGGATAGCTGTCTTGGCTCGCCCTCGGTCTCAATGTTAGCCCCACCCACCACCATCAGACAGCTTGACAGCGATTACAAGCCAGTTCCAAAACGAGAACCTTCAGCTCAGTTTCTGGCTTCCACTTTGCTCCTGCTCCCTGGGAGATCACAGGTGCCTCTCATCCCTTCCTCAGTTTCCCCATTTAGGAAATGATGATACCAGCTAGATTGGCAGCTCCGAGCACTTGCCTGTTTTCATCTGGAAGTTTTAGGGGGAGGAGTCAGAGTTCACCACCAGCACTTCCTGCCCTGGCACATGGCAAGATCCCATCCCATCCCAAGGTCCCAGGCTTGCCCCCAGGGGAGGAATTGTTGTGATTTAAGGTTCCAGATTTCCTGGACTATTAGTGTCATGATACTTTATATCTGGGCTTTAATGGCTTTTTAATTAAAAACGAATCCCTCCCAATCCCTGGTTTTATGTCCATCTCAGGAGCCTGCAGGGGTCCGGCTGTCTGGTGTGGTTCACGTTGCCCTGCTTTCTGCTCTCTCTATTTTCCTCCTGTAGGTTCTGTCTCCCCCTGTTTTGGGGAGAGAAGGGTCTGGAAGTCTTTGTTGGACACCTTCTCTGCTTCGAGTCCCACACTCACATTTTTTTTTTTTTAAAGACAGGGTTTCTCTGGGTAGCCCTGGCTGTCCTGGAACTCACTCTGTAGCCCAGGCTGTCCTTGAACTCACAGAGATCTACCTGCATTTGCCTCTGGAGTGCTGGGATTAAAGGAATACACCACCACCAGCACCCAGCCCCAAACTCACATTGTAAGACATCTGTGCAGAACAGAGAAAGTGTTGGCTCCAAAGCAGTCCAGTAATGGCAGTCACGCTCAGCCAAGTGTGGAGGAGGCTGGAGCTCAAAGTGTGTGGCGGGCAAGGACTGTGGGGGCTTGGGATCATGCGCTTGTGTATCTTCTTTATGGATTAAGTCTGGAGATTTGGGTTAGAAGGAGAGGAGAGGGGCCACAGGGTTGACATGAACCTTCTGCTATATTTAGCCAGGACCAGGCTAGGACATTGGCTGCTGCCAAAGTGACAGGAGAGAAGACTGAGGATCTGGGCGGGGTGAAAAGACAGTCGAGGACAGCCGGAAACAGCACCACCCAGGTCAGTGAACTGAAGTTGGAGGTTGTTGCTACAAGAGGTGGTCAGTGAAAAGCCATGGTCTACTCTTGGGTGCTGTGGTCCTGAGGAGAACCCTAGAGTGAATTCAGCGGTCCCAGCAAGCCCCCTGCTTCCATCGCAGGGGAGGGGGAGGGGAAGGCGCAAGGGAGGCCTTGCAGAGCAGGGTCGGAGACAGAGATGAAAAGGTAAAGTTGGCGTTTGTATGCTTCCGGTCCCAGCCTGTTCCACGGGCCAGTTAGTTGCACACACTTCGTTTTACCGACACCCATGCCCATCCCTTTTTTCAATAGAAAATTACAGGTGAAAAAAAATGGAGGCTCAGAGCAGTTCCACAACTTGCCCAAAGCACCTGCGCAGCGTTTAAGGGATCTCTTCGTCTGGGCAGAAGATGCTGGCCTGAAGTTCCCTTCTAACCCACAGAGTCTAATCGGGAGCTGAGGGGTGGTCAAGGGTCAGCATTCCACAAGAGCCAGGGAAGCCGGAGCATCAACTTGGTGCCTGCTTGGGAAGGATAGCATCATAGGAGACAGGGCCAGGGGCTGAGGGACACTGGGCCCTCAGATACGGAGCCCGGGGGTCCCTTTCTTCCATCCTGTAAGACTGGGCTACTCCCTGCACCTCCATCTCACGGAGCTCACCTCACCTGAGGATGGGAATAATTGTGGCTTTTGGTGTTTGAGTGTTACGTCTGCATTTGTGTTTGTGAGTGTTGTAACTGGAGGTACCTCCGTCTCCACAGCCCTGTGTCCTCCAGACCCTGCTTGCAACTATTTTATGAAGGACTTTGTGACAAATGGCAGGGATGTCACCCAGGGCTCGGGAGCCAGACTTCATCAGTTTCATCCTGGTTCTGCTGACTTCTTTCTCATGGAACTCTGGGACAAGTTACTTCTCTGTGTGCCTCAGTGTCCTCATCATAGTGGGGTAATTGTGGCACCTTCTCACCACGTGGCTGCAGGCTGTTAAATTAGTACCTGTAACTTGGTAAAGTGTAACAGGTGCATCCGGGGAGTGAGCCTTCCATGAACTTGGGCCTTTGTGTTGTTGTTATCAGTATTCATACTGGACTTACCCCAAAGACTGAAGCCCAGCAGGGTCATCGGGCCACAGGACCTGAAGGGAAATGACAGGGTCACGTGGACCAGATCTAAATCCAGCGGGGGGGGGGGGGCGGGGGCTGCTGAGGGTAGGTAGGTAGAGGACCCTGGAGCAGGGCTGTCTGTAGACTAAGAACAAGAGGAACAGTGCAGAGTTGGGTAAGCCCCAGAGAAATGGTGTGCATCCATGGTAACAACGAGTGCTCATTCTTTGAAATCAGCTGTTGCTGTCATGATGTAAGAACTAAATATCAATCTCAACCAAGGTATCAATTAAAAGGGAAAGTCGGTGAGGGGGACTTGGAGTCTGTTACTGTTTGAATCCAAACTCACCCTAGTATGTTTGAAAACCTGGTCGCCTTCTGATTTTGAAGGTTACGGTACCTTTAAGAAGTAGGTCAGGGCTGGAGAGATGGCTCAGCAATTAAGAGCCTTGACTGAGCCAAATGGTGGCTGCACCTTTAATCCCAGCACTCGGGAGGCAGAAGCAGGCGGATCTTTGTGCGTTCAAGGCCAGCCTGGTCTACAGAGCAAGATCCAGGAGAGGCACCAAAGCTACACAGAGAAACCCTGTCTCAGAAAAAAAAAAAAAGAAAGAAAGAAAGAAAAAAAAAAAAAAAAAAAAAAAAAAAAAAAAAAAAAAAAAAAAAAAAGAAAGAAAGAAAGAAAGGAAAGAAAAAACCTTGACTGCTCTTACAGAGGACTGGGGTTCAATTCTAGCACCCACATGGTGGCTTGCAGCCATCCATAACTTTAGTCCCAGAGGATCCGATACCCTTTTCTGGCCAGGCATGTACAGACACATGTCAGACAAAAATATCAATATACATAAATAAAAACTAGCAACAAGAACACAGAAGAAGGAGGAGGGTCGGAAGTGCAGAGGTGGGTCACCAAAGGGCCTGGCTTTTGGATTATAGCCCAGCTCTCAGTTTCCTGGTCCAGTCTCCCTGTGAGGGGTTTTACCTTGTGTTCTTACTGCCATGCATGGAGAACCTCTCTGCCGCCATGCCTCCACACCAAGATGACCTAAAGCCCTCTGAGACTGTGAGCCAAGATGAGTCTTCCTCCCTTAGACTGCCCGTCAGGTTGTCATAGGGATGAGAAAAGGAACTACAATGGAGTCTCCACCTCTAGGTCTTTGTTTCAGTGTCATGGCTGCCTGTGGAGCCCCACTGAGGATAAGTAAGGCACAGCTTAAGAGCACCAGGCTTCGATCTTCACAGACTTCTGTTTTGGCCATGAGCCTAGCCGTGAGCCTAGCCTTTAACCGTTGAGGCATCTCCCTAGCCTCCATGCCCTTCTTTATCTGTGAGACACAAAGGGAAGAGTGCCGGGGAAGCGGAGTCCCCCATGGGTCTGAGAACCTCCTCCAGGCCAGGATCCTGTCCCGGGACCCATGTGAGTCATACATGGCCCAGCCTGTGTGCTCGGTCTCTGGAGGGAGAGGCAGGGTTTGGCTGGCTGAATGGAGCTCAGAAGCAGCCAGGACCGACCTTGTACTACCCCTGTGTTACACATCTGTTTATACGGACCTGTGGTTTTCCAACTGAAGGCAGTTTTGACTTTGATAGCACAGAAGTGATCTGGCCAGTAGAAAATGGATCTCACCTTTTAGGGTTTTTTGTTTGTTTGTTTGTTTGTTTGTTTGTTTTTGTTTTGAGGGGGGTACAAGGGGGTTTCCCTATGTTGCCAGTCTTGTCTTAAATTCATGGAGTCATCCTCCTGTTTCAATCCCCAAAATAGCTGGGGTGAAAAAAATGGAGCATGACCCCCAGATCTTCAAAATGTGGACGTGGATCTCTTCCCAGGCCAATGGTAAGCAGAGTCATAATCCCTCAAGATGCTGGGCAGTGTGAGCAAGCCACAGCTGCAGGCAGCCATGAGATCACAGGGTGAACAAGGACACTGCCCATGCCCTGTCGCAAAGGTCAGTGGCGGGGTGTGTCAGATGACGTCTCCGCTTAGGTTAGAGGTACAGGACTCTCCCGGGGCCTGGAAGGCCTCGGTGGCTGCAATATGGGAAGCAGACTTTGGGGTCCATGATGGCCGAGTGGGTAGACCTTGACTGGAGTCCTGGTTAGGATGAAAGGGCTCAGTCAGAAACCTCAGTGCTTAGAGTCCTACCATATGCTAGGCAGGCTTGGATCCAGTTTGGAGGAAGCTGGCTGTAATAAAAATATTAAAATCAAGTACAAACGTGGGTGTTTATTTAGAATGAGAAAAATCACAATCAATTACAATTAAAACACTTTTAAACTTCATTATGTGTGAGTGGGGGACATTCTGTGTATGTGTGTGTTTGTGTGTATCTGTGTGTATGTATGTGTGTGTCTATGTGTGTTCATGTCTGTGTGTGTGTTATGTGTGTGTTATGTGTGTTTGTGTGTGTATGTGTGTGTCTATGTGTGTTCATGTCTGTGTGTGTGTTATGTGTGTTATGTGTGTTTGTGTGTGTATGTGTGTGTGGTGTGTTTCGTGTCTGTGTGTGTTAGTGTGTGTATGTATGTATGTGTGTGTATGTATGTGTGTGTATGTATGTGTGTGTATGTATGTGTGTGTGTGTGTGTGTGTGTGTGTGGCGCAGTGTGCATGTAGCAGTCAGAGGACAACTTTGTAGCATTGGCTCTCTCCTTCTACCTTTCATGGGCTCCTGTGACTGACCCCAGGTGGTCAGTCTCCTGCCCCACCAAGCCACCTAGCTGGTCTCCAGTTAGACATTTTTAAAAGCCAACAGGTATCCCCCAAATACAGAAAGACAGTATATTTTTTAACTGCCAGAAATTTCTCTTCAATATTATTTTCTTAAAAGTTTGGGCCTTGCTGGTGGTGGTGGTGGCGGCGGCGGCGGCGGCGGCAGCGGCAGCAGCGCTCGCCTTTAACCCAGCACTTGGGAGGCAGAGCCAGGCAGATCTCTGAGTTTGAGGCCAGCCTGGTCTACAGAGCCAGTTCCAGGACAGCCAGGGCTACACAGAGAAACCTTGTCTTGAAAAACCAAAACTAACCAACCAAACAAAAACAAAGCAAAACCCAACTCCCCCCCCTCAAAAAAAATGGGGCCTTATCCCCTTTGTTTTCCACTTCCCATTATAATAACTTTTAAATGTCTCTCACAGGACAGAGGGAAGGGCAGAGCAGTCCTCCTGTCACCGAGTCATTGGGACTCTGCTGCTGACAGTTAAAGGAGACATAGTGTGCAGCTTCAGACCCAGAAGCACTTGCTGGCTACCGCACTGTTCTAGCCGGTGCCTGACAAACACAGAGCAGCGGCTAGCCTCTCCTCCACCCACTCCCAGTCAGGAAGAAACCAGACCCAGCTGCGCTCTCTGATTTTACAGGCTCCTCATCAGTTAGGGTGTTGCTGCATGCATGTATGTATAGGGGCGTGTGTAAGTGTGCGCGCCTGAGTGTGCTCTTGCGTGTAGAGGCCAGAAGTCAGCGTTGGGTGTTGCTCCTCAGGACTCCCTCACCTTGTTTCTTTTGGCTAGACTGGCTGGCCGGCAAACCTCAGGCGTCTTCCCGTATCTGCCTTCCCGGTGCTGTGATCACAAGTGCATGCCACCGTGTCTGGCTTTTTACCTGGATCCTGGGGGCCCGACTCAGGTCCTCATGCTTGGGGGGCAAGCACTGTGCCATCTCCGCAGCCCTCCAGTTATATTCTTGACAGAAGAGAATCTGTTTTGTAGTTCCCAGATTCTTTGCCTACAGTGCGACACTTTGGATGCCTGAAAGAACACTCCCCTGACTAGCTTCCAATGCCAAATATTTCAAAACTTGTTTCTTTAACTCTCCACTGACTTCCAGGGGTGTCACGTGAGCGCCGTGGACAGCAGGGTGTTCATTCTGGAAACTCTTCCTACATGGGGACTTTTTAGCAACAACTGTACCCATAAGTGACCACAAACCATATAAATCTACATCCCTAATCCTCAACTCAGCTCCTCTTGGCTAAGCCCCCAAATGCCTCAGCCATTCAACCTTCCTGTCAAGCAAGGAGGGTGGAGGGAACTCGGCGTGGAAGGAAGCTGTGGTCCAAACTTCTGGGGCTAGCTAGCTCCCTTTTTACAAGCTTTTCACGGAACACCGTGGCCATGGTAACACATTGCTAGGGTCTCTGACAGAGGAAGAACTATAAGGAAAGGGCCCTGCATTGTGGATTCCATCAGCTTCCTGGTACCTTGGCCACAGTGCCAGACCCTACTGTAACCCACAGAGCCCCAAGGCTAAGGTCTGGAAAGACAAAGATAGTGTGAGAAGAGGCAAGTTTAAAGTCAGGGTTATGGGACCCCAGAGCCTTCTCTAGTAACTGTATACTCAAGAAGCTGATGGGACTGTTCTCAAGAAATGGATGGTTGGATGGATCGATGGATCCATGGATCGATGGATGGATGGATCCTTACTATATTCTCAAATTTGTTGGGTATCCAGCTATTTTCTAGATTAGACATAACTTCCCCCAAAGCAACAGTGAATCTGACTTATCTCTTGATCACCACTGGGCAAGGCACAGAAGACAAAGGCAGAAAAGAACAAGGCTGCAGACAGAGGAATCAGGAGACCCGGGGCTCTACCCCCAGATCTCCACCAGTATGGGGAAAGAGAACATAGACTCGGCAGAGGTGAGCCTTGTCTGCTGGGTGCAGGCTTCTGTTTAGGCAGCGAGCAGAAGTCCGTGTCTTCTTTGGGTCATGAGATGGCCTTCAGAGGACCCTGGCAAAGGCAAGGGTGCTGGGCAGCTTGACCTCTCAAGGGCCTACTCCTCCAAATCCACCCGTGTTCACTCTCTAGCTCCCAGGCATTCCCAGGCTTCCCTCTGCAGTTTTCTAGGCAGTCTATGGAAGGAGAGGCCCTCCGGGTGGTCCATTCCAAGGATCAGCAGCCGGAACCGACAGTGCCCTACAGCTCCGAGTTAAGTCCAGTTCCACTTGAAGCATTTTATGGGCCCAGCCTGGGTAAACAGGGGCCCCATTAATGCGCCAGGGTTTCACCTCTGCCGCTGTTGGTGTCAACTCCCACAGCCCGAGGCGATGGAGCGTGAGCCCCATGGCAACTTGAGGAAGGCAATTGAGGACTGGCAAGGACACTCTGACAGCCTGCAGTCTCCACAGCCCCATTCATAGCTTCAGGACAGACTGGGGAGGACAGGGGTTAGAGATGCACTGAGGCAGAGAGAGAGCTAGAACTCCAATCCAGCTGCTAGCCACTGTGCACCACCACACCCCAGGCTCTGTGCCTCTCCTGTGGATGGGGCCATGCGCCCCCAAACTGCAGTTAAGGCACATGGTCTGACCATAGCTGGTTCTTAGGGGAGCAACTGGAAAGAAAGAGAGAACTCTGGCTTAGTTCTCACCCATCCCTCCCCATGCTCCACACACCTTTCCTGGTGCCAGCTTTGCTCCAGACTTTGAGGTGAGCCTGGGGACCCAGAGATGAGTCAGACCTGGCCTTTGTCCAGGATGAAGTCACAGCCTGATGGAGAGACAGGTGTGGATGCAGACAATGACAATGACAAACCAGTGTGCTCATCTGAGACAAAGAGAAACCTGAGGATAGACCTCCCCCCTCCAACACTGCCTGGAGTCAGAAGGGTCAGGGAATCCCCTGGGAGGGTAGAGGGAACTTGACCTGAATGTTGAAGATGAATTAATCAGCTAGCTAAACTCTGGAGGGATTGCTAGGCAGAGCAATAGCACCTGCAAAATGACAGCACTTTGGAGGGACTCACGCAGCTGCGCCAGAGACTGATACATAATAAGCACTCGGTAAATGACTTCTGAATGAGTGGAGAGATAGATAAATCTTAAAACGTTTGCTGTACCTTGGGTGTGGGAGATGGAGGCATGGAAGAATCTGGAAGAGGTTGAAAACGGAGAAAACCATTCTCAAGAACTTAGGTGGATCCATCCCATGGCTTGGGGACCTGGGACAGGGTTTAAGCAGCCAGGGGCAGGCTCTCAGGAAACGGGTTAGAGGTACTGGGTCAAATGCACATATCCAGTTAAATCTGCAATTCAGGAAACAATGAGTGGGTTCAAGGGGAGAGTATCTATACTTTTGTTACTCTTTCTAGCAACTCCAGTTTGGAGCAAGAATGGAGGTAAAACCAGAGTTGTGCTCAGGGGACTTTATGATGATGGCCTGAATGGGCAGGGGAGAAGGACAACTCCCAGGGTGGATTATGGTTGGGTTTTTTTTCTAAAGATTCATTTACTTATCTACTTATTATGTATACAGTGTTCTGTCTGCATATATGCCTGCATGTCAGAAGAGGGCACCAGATCTCATTACAGATGGTTGTGAGCCACCATGTGGTTGCTGGTAATTGAACTCAGGCCCTCTGGAAGAGCAGCCAGTGCTCTTAACCTCTGAGCCATCTCTGCAGCCCCATGTTGTTGTTGTTTTTTAATGGAAAATTGTTTTAGGAAGGCTGAGGATGTGGGTCAATTATGTAGAATGCTTGCCTAGCAAACACAAAGTCCCAGCAAACCAGGTATGACAGCACATGCCTATACTCCCAACACTTGGCAAGTGAAGGCAGAAGGTCAGAAGTTCAAGGCTACCCTTTGCTTTGTAGCAAGTTCAAGTCTTGGACAGTCTGCACTACAGGAGACTGTCAAGGAAGAAAGGAAGAAGGAAGGAAGGAAGGGAAAAAGAAAGAAAGAAAGAAAGGAAGAAAGGAAGGAAGGAAGGAAGGAAGGAAGGAAGGAAGGAAGGAAGGAAAGATGGGAAAATATTTTCTGAAATATAATATACAATAGCACAAGACATAAATATACCCATCTCAGTGTGTCACCAGGTGAATCATCTGATAACCAAGTGGTCCCGGAAGTGAGCAGTGCCCTGTGTTGATACTGGGTTGCATCTAAAGACCTGAAAATATCCAGGGGCCCAACAAGGTCAGGCTGTCTGAGGGTAGATGGACATAAACAAATTTACTCACATGCTCCCCCTTCACCTACAAGCCAGACCTCACCCTCTGCCTCCCTTGGGCCTTGTCCTCCAGATTTGCTCTCTTACCTACCCACTGCATGCCTGTTTGTCTGAGGTGGTAGGAATGAGGAAAGAAGGTAGGATCATATGCCCACAACTGCAAGCTATCCAAACTTCCTCCGACAAATGGAAAACAGTTGACCGCAATGAAAGCAGAAAATTTTCCTGGAGATACACATGCATTCTAAGGACAAGGTTGTTCCAAGACATCACACACCACTTACTGGCTAATGTGTCTGGCCTGCATCTCCTGCCTATGATCACAACAGAAGACGGTGGGGTGGTACATGCACAGTAAACATAACTTTATATAGCTTAGAAATGTCAATCACCAATGTCGGTCAAAGGAAGGGTCACCCCTTTGGGGAGCTACTCTTCCCCTCTGGACCCAGAAAGAGGAACTAGAGAGCCTCAGGCTTGCTGGAATCTGCTCCCACCCTGTGGAGGGGACTTCTTGCTTTTATTAAGCCGACCCCCTTTACCACTGTCTTATCTGTGTCTTGTTCAATTCTTTGAGACACAAAGAGCCTGGACGTGGGTTCGTGGGATGCTTCAGAGACCTCGCCTTGGGTAGCATGATGCCTACACTGAGCCTGACTTCCAGCTTCTCTCATCCCAGCCACGGCCACAACCTAGTTCTGTATCCAGAGTCCTGGTCCTCTAGGGATCTCAGCGTCCCCTCCTCTACAACAGGAAGCCAGGTTCTGGGGCCTTAGAGGCAGTGAGACTCCAACCTCCAGTCTCCAGACCGTGGGAGCTCTCAGTGGCTCTTCTCAACGCACCCCTGTTTGCAAAGGTCGTGGGTCTCTGGCAGGAACCGCTTGCTTAGCTTGAGTGTTTCTGTCCCAGTTGCCTGCTTCATATCAACGAGCACCTCTCTCCTGAGCCTCTCACAGCCCTGTCCTGTCTGCACCCAAAGCCAAGGTCTGGGGATCCTCACCGGGACACTCAGCCTTCGGTTGGTCCAATCAGGACTTGTGCCCAATCTGGAGTGACAGGCCCTGGCTTCTCTTCTCCAGGCCTTGAAGTAAAGACGGGGTGTGGGCCTCGTCACCAGTGCTGGCAGCCCAGGTCCTGGCACAGAAGAGGAGCAGGTGAAGTTGACCGCATGCCACACAGCCTGCCTCCCCTCAGGACCCCATGGAGGCTTGCCTGAGGGTGGTATGTGCTAGGGAGGGGCTGACAGTACGGCCAGGGCGGGGGTGGGGTGGGGGGTGGGGAGAGGGGTGGGGGGTGGGGGGAGGACGACACAGACTTCTCTCGGACCATGGCCCATTTCACCCGGTGGTTCTCTGCAAAGCCAGGAAGTCTTGGTGTTTTCAGAAGGAAATGAGCGGGTCGTGCTCCTGGGGAGCAGACAGCCCTAGGAAAGGACTCCAAGGGAAACATGCCATGCAGGGAGACCAGAGCTTTCCCTGTGAAGCAATGCAGGCAGGTGTTGAGCAGGGCTGACAAACGAGCTGCCTATGTCCGTCCCTCGGAACTGTCGAGAGATGCCGCCCACCTAGGGCAGCAGTTCTCAACGTGTGGGTCGTGGCCCTCTAGGGTTCATGTGGCCGATATCCTGCATATCAGGTATTTGCATTATGATTCATAGCAGCAGCAAAATCTACAGTTATCAAGTAGAAACGAAATAATTTTATGCTTGGGGGTCACCACAGCATGAGGGACTGTATGTGTTAAGGGTCACAGCATTAGGAAGGCTGAGAACCACTGCCTTAGGAGAGCTTTCTGACAGGGAGATTCTGAGAGGACCGTGGGGGACAAGCTGAGAAGAGAGGGGACCCAGACTGCTCTCACCTCCCCAGGGACGGCACAAATCAGAGCTGGTTGGAGAGAGGAGGTCATTGCATCCCCTTGAGAAGCTGAAGCAGGAGGTACCAGGTCCAGGACAGCCACCCCAGGGCTTCAAGGGGGCTGAAGAAGCCCATCAGCCCCCCATTTTCCACCCTCCCTCCTGTCATCCAGCCCTCTGCTTAGCAATAAAGCCAGATGCCTGGGGGGGAGAGGGGGAGGAGGTTGAAGACAGAGCAGGCTCAGATCCTGCCCTCAAGGGTGACTTCCGGACAGCTAGAGACACGGGAGGCTTGAGGTGGGTGGCAGCCCTGACTTCTCCGTGGGTCTGAGTTTGAATCACTCTAGCATGATTCCTTAAAAGGGGTTGATGTTGTTCCGTGGGGCTTTGCGGATATTGTGTGGGTTTTTGTTTGGGAGTTTTGTTTGTTTTGTTTATTTTGGTGTTTTAAGACAGGGGTCTCGCTATGTAGCCCTGGCTGGCCTGTAACTCACTATGTAGAGCAGGCTGACCTCAACTTTGCGGTGATCCTCCTGCCTCTGCCTCCAGAGGAGTTACAGGTGCATGCTACAACACTTAATACCAACGGACTTCTTCCTCCATTCTGGCTAGAAGTCCCAGATCAAGGCAGAAACAGAGGCATGGCCACTGAGGGGCCACCTCCTGCTCACAACTGGCCTGTCTGCCTGCAGTGGCATCACGTGATGGAAAACAGAAAGGAAACAGGCTTCCCCGTTTCTTGTTACTTTTATTTGTTACTTTTATTATTTTTTTGTGTATATGTGTGTAGGGTATGTGTTGTGTGCATGTAGGGGAGGTGGGTCAGCATGCCAAGGCAGGCATGTGGAGATCAGAAGATAACGTTCAGGGTTCCTCTCTCTCCTTCGCCATGAGTTCCAGGGAGGGGACTCAGGTCGTCAGACGTGACAGCAAGCACCTTTACCCAGTGAGCCCTCTCCTAGGCCCAAATGTCTCATCCTAAAAAGGCACTAATCCCTGCGTGAGGGCTCCACTCCCATGACATTAGTAATTACTTCCCAAAGCTCCGCCTTTGATCACACTGGGGATTTTGGGAATCAACGAATGATTTCAGGGAGACCCGGCCTGCAGTGCATTGGAGTGCCTTTCCAGCTCACCTAACCGCACACCATCTGAGAGGCAAGCGCTGGTACCATCCTCCATGGCAGAGGGAACTAGAAGCAGCCCAGTGGACCATGTGAGTGAAAGCCAGGGGCAGCATCCTGGGGCTCAGTCTGCAAAGCTTATGGTTTGTTCATGACCAGACTCTGCTTGCTGCCTCTGCCATCCTTCACAGAGGGAGGCTGGAGTCCCAAGTGGAAGTGGGCAGCGGCGGCTATATGGAACTGCCCAGCCTGTCTGAGGAAGATCCTGGCCCAAGTCCAGGTGCGTGGAGCCCAATCCCCCTACTGAGGTCGGGCCTGGCCACAGCATCCAGCCCAGGCCCCTCTTCAGGGCCAGCTGGAAGAGCTTCAGAGGCCCCGAGCTGGGAGAGGTGGGAGAGGCATGCAGCTTGGCCCCTCTTCAGGGACAGATCCCAGCCCCACCGCCTCTCCGAAGGAGACTGGGCAGAGGTGGGGGCTACGGAATCCCTGGAATGGAATGTGTGTTGTCCCCAGAACTTGGATTAGGAGAGTGATCTGGGGAAGGGCGGGGGGGGGGGGGGGGGGGGGGGCGGGGGCGGGCGGCCGGGTAAGGCCCTGAGGTGCAGGTGCTGCCTTGAGACCACAGAACAGATGAGAGGCCTCCTTTCTCCCTCTCTTTTTTCCCGAAAAACCCAGGAGCTAAGCCCAGGCAGCCCCTACTCACAGGAGGATGCCAGGACATCTGAGGATGCCCAGAGCTCTCCCCTCACAGTCAAGACTGGCCTAGCAGCCCTATGGGATGAGCTTAGGGGCAATGGTGGCACCATTTCACAGACTGAGACACTGAGGCCCAGAGGCACGAATGTACCAGTCAGTCTACACACTGCGGACACACACCCCTGTTTTTGTTAGAGTTTAAAAACTCCTGGTCAAGAGACTAGAATGTCTGGCCTAGGTGGAAACCTACCCTTCCAGTGGGGCCAAGTCACTCACTCAGCCAAGGGAGCAGCCCTGGGAAGGAGGGCTCACCTTAAGCTGTGCTAAAGAGATGGGCAGAATAAATAGCCCTTTGATGAGATACTGTACTTTTCCTCCCAGAATCCCAGCCTCCAGTGTAGTAGCTTAGGGCTAAGTCTGCCTGTTTTTCTGAATTATTCAGAGAAGTGTAACTTCGCCTCTTCTCCTTTCCTCCTCCTTTCTAAGCATTTCTCTTCAGGCTTTCCTTCTAGCGCTTTGGACTCCCCACTCTTTTCCTAAAGTCTCACTTCCCACTGTGGGGCTGCTTATCTGCCATGCATCTGACATCCACTCCAGCTTAAGTGACATGACCCTTTTCCTTCTCTCCTCCATTCTTGGTTTTTTTTTTTTTTTTTTTTTAAGATTTATTTATTTATTATGTATACAGCATGTATGCCTGCATGCCTGCAGGCCAGAAGAGGGCACCAGATCTCATTACAGATGGTTGTGAGCCACCATGTGGTTGCTGGGAATTGAACTCAAGACCTCTGGAAGATCAGTCAGTGCTCTTGACCTCTGAGCCATCTCTCCAGCCCTCTCATCCATTCTTGTCCTCTGGGCAGCTGCTGAGGTTTACAGCTTGCCTGCCTTGGGTGGGGGTTTTGTTTTAAACTCTAATAAAGTTGTCCTTGAGATTCCGTTTTGAATCCTTTCTTAAGTTATTTTATTAAGCACCACTCTGGGCATCCTGATTTCTCCTGTATCACTTTGTTATTGCCACATGGGTCTTCCTTCTCTTTGGACAACCAGTACACCCTCCCCTTATGCTCACCCCAACTCCACAGAACCCGGGAGGTCGGTCATCAGGACAAAGGACTTCTCCACCCCGGAAGTGTACCTCTGTTTCCTGCTTCCTGTCCAAGTGCAGGGGGCCCCCTGGGGGCTCCCTCCCCAGCCACTTTCCCTTTCAACAGCGCCTTGGTTTGCCTTGCCCTGGGTTCTTTCTCAGTGGATTCCTTTTTCATTTCACTCTCTTGGGAGCAACAGCCCTTGCAGAAAGAAAGGGTCTGGGCTTTGAGGACAAGCACAGCTCTGCCATTTCTACAGTGTGACCTTGGCCAAGTCACCTCTCCTGCAGGTTCAACAGATGGAGAGAGGGACTATCTAAATAAATATAAATAAATGCTTTATATGAAAGCCCCAGTAAAGTTTGGAATTTTCTTGTGTGTGTGTGTGTGTGTGTGTGTGTGTGTGTGTGTGTGTGTGTGTGTGTGTGCCCTGAATGTGGCAGCTCTCCCCTCCCCATGCCAGACACCCCCTGGGTCCTCATGCCTTTTCTCCATGCCCTGTACCCAGGGCAAGTTCCCAGGTTAGCAGAGTCCTGGCTCAGACCTGACCTGTGCTGGGACAGATAAACATACACGCAACCCAGCTTCCAGCCTCACACCCAGATGGGTGCCCTGGAGGTGTTTGCTGGGGTCCTGATGGATGTCCCTAGTGGATTCTCTGTCTCATGAAGAGCCCAGAGTCTATTTTAAGGCAGATCTAACCAGATTGCCTTATGAGAATTTGGTACACTTAAGGCTGAACACACATACTCCCTCACTATCACAACTTATCTCTCGTTTTCTCACATTATATGTTACTGTAATGTTCTGTGCTCTCCAACACAGGCACACACACACACACACACACACACACACACACACACACACACACACACACACACACAGCACGACGAGAGCGCGCGCGCGCACACACACACAGAGAGAGAGAGAGAGAGAGAGAGAGAGAGAGAGAGAGAGAGAGCCCTTATCATTGCCCTACCTATCTGTTCCATGTCTCTATCTGTGGTGGTTTGAATGTAATTGGACCCCATAACCTCATAGAGTGGCACTATTAGGAGGTATGGTTTTGTTGGAGTAGGTATGACTTGAAGAAAGTGTGTCACTGTGGGGGCAGGCTTTGAGGTTTCCTATGCTCAATATACTACCCATTTTTTCAGTCGACTTCCTGTTACCTTCCGATCAAGATGTAACCAGCACCATGTCTGCCTGCACACTGCCAGGCTGCCCACCATGCTTCCCACCATGATGATAATGGACTGAACCTCTGAAACTGTAAACGAGCCACCCCAATTAAATGTTTTCTTTATAAGAGTTGTCATGGTCACAGTGTCTCTTCACAGCACTAGAGACCCTACCTAGTCTGAATATAATTGGCCCCCATAAGCTCATAAAGAGTGGCACTATTAGGAGGTGTGGCTTTTGTTGGAGTAGGGATGGCCTTGTTGGAGGAAGTGTGTCACTGTGGGGGCGTGCTTTGAGGTCTCATTTGCTCAAGCTTTGCTCAATGTGACCCTCAGACCATTTCCTGTTGCCTGCAAGATGTAGGACTCTCAGCTTCTTCCCCAGCACCATGTCTGCCTGCATGCTGCCATGCTCCCTGCCATGATGATAATGGACTGAATCTCTAAAACTGTAAGTGAGCCCCCTCAATTAAGTGTTTTCCTTATAAGAGTTGCCATAGTCATGGTGTCTCTTCATAGCAATAGACTATGTATAGCAATACCCTAACTAAGACACTATCCATCATCTATCCATTCACCCATCTACCCATTCACCACACCCATCCATCCATCCATCCATCCATCCATCCATCCATCCATCCATCCATCCATCCATCCATCTATCCATCCACTCACCTATCTATTCCATCTACTCACCCGCCCACCATGTCTCCTCCTCCTATCCATCCATCCATTCACATACCACACCCATCTGTACACTCACCCATCATTGATTCATCCAACCATCTACCCATCCACCCAGCTATCTACCCATTAACCTACCTATTATCTAACTATCTGCCCATCTACTCACCTATCCAGCATTTATTTATATCTCTCTCTCTCTCTCTCTCTCTCTCTCTCTCTCTCTCTCTTCACCCATCCCACACTTAGAAGTCCCAGACCTCCGTTTCCTCAGCTCACAAGGCCAAAGGCACAGACAAGGCATCACCAGTGCGTTGTGATCAGAGTGAGGAGCCCCAAACCATAGGAGCCTAGTGTGAGAGGCTTGAATAAGGCTTCTGAGGGGAGCTACCTTGATCTGGTTCATGGGACAAGGTTCTGGGCAAGGGAATTGTGGGGAGAGGAGCCTCTGTTTGTTGGATATTGCAGGTGAGACTGGCCAAGGGCTGTGTGCTAGCCTTAGCCAGCTGGGCTGAGGTGTTAGTGACAGGAGAGCTTCCTGCCTGTGTCTGGCTAACCTCATCTTGGATGGTCATACTGCCAATGCCTGTGACGCCATCCAGGTGGACTGTGCTTGCCCATGGGCCCAGATCCTCTTAGGAAAGTCCTGTCCATGCCTCAAGCCTCAACTGAGCACCACTGTTTTCCTTTACCTCACAGCAGGAAAACCTTGGCATTTCCCCCATGCAGGAAGTGGGCACCCACTCCCAGACCATCATCCTGACACTTCTGTCAAGGCTCTGGGATCCTCTCCTCCATACCTGGCCAGACTTTCCAGGTACCTCCAGCTTATGTGCTGGACTCTGTCTTCCTATGTCCTCCATTCCAGGACAGGGAATCTTTCTTCAAGCTCACAGCCTCACCTGGCATTCAGGTGCCGGCTCAGCTCTCAGCCTTGCCCACACTATCTCCCCTTGAGTGGCACAAGGGGCACCCCGGCATGGGAGTGAGTCTGGTTCTTCAGGCCCCAGGGAATGTTCTGCCGCTCTCTCTGCCTGGAACCTTTCCTGAAAGGCTGCTGGGAAGGAGTCCCCCACCACCACTTGTGTGAGGGTGAGCCCTTTGGGAGGAGTTGGGGAGATGCAGGAAGAGGTAGGCTTGGGAGGTTGAGGCCTAGTTCAGATGAGGGACAGGACAGTGAAGGCATGGAGTAGGGCTGGCCTGAGCGGTCTGAACAGGGACCACTTCTCCTTGGTGCCAGCAGGATCAAAGACTCGTGGTGTCCAGACATTTCCAAGGTCAGAGGGAGCCAATAAGATCCTCCCAATCCAACCTAACAAAGCCCCTCTAACTCACAGGGGCCTCTATTGCCATGCTAGAGCCTCAACCTAGGTGAGGCTGAGCACACAATCAGCTGAGACCAACCTTGGCCAGGTTTTCTCAGTAAAAATTCTGAGTCCCAGAGCAGCATGAAGGGTGGTGAACCAATGTCCCCACCCACCCACTACACCCCTGGGCTTTCCCTTTTCCACCTCGGGCTGTGCAGGCATGCATGACAAGATGTTGGAGGTTCCTGACTGTCTGACACTGGCATTCCCCATAGCCTGGCCTATGTCTCTCCCCAAGGTCTCCCAGCCCTGAGTGTGAATCCAGAGGGCTGTGTAGAGTCTCAGTTCCCAGGACCCACAGGCATCCCTCCAGTCAGAGGCTCTAAGAGCCACAAAGGCAGGAGACCACTAAGCAGTCTGGATGACAAGCAGGAGAAAGGAAAACGTCACTGACCATCAGGGCTCTGAAGCTGGGCTGGCTGACTGTAGCATCCGGTGGCATGTGCTGGCCTTGGAGCAGGAGATCCTAGTATCCAAGTCTCCTAAGGAGCACTGTAGGGGCGATGTGAGAGCATCACATCCACGTCGATATCAGAGAGCATCATAGGGACATTATATCACCATGTCTTGGGGAGCACCATGTCTTGGGGAGCACACCATACCTGCATCTCTTGGGCAGCATCATGGGAGCACCACCTCCCCAGTTCTTGGAGGAGCACCATATCTGCATCTCTTGTGGAGCACCTGTAGAAACACTCTATGAAACATAGTTCCATGCAGAGTGTCTTGAGATTAACTTCCTTCACAAAGTGGTACCCGGTGTGGCTCTCAGCAAGTGCTTAATAAGATGTCCTGTGGTCATCTTTTCTTTTCTTCTCCCCCCCCACCCCCCCCCCCCCCCCGCTCCCACCGCCCATAAGACAGAATCTATCTAGGCTGGCCTTGAAGTCCCTCCTGAGAGCTGGGATTACAGGCATGGGCCAGCATAATTGGGAACATGTTTGCCCCCCCCCCCCCCCGTGGCGTTTGGGACCAGTCTCACTCAGGAGCGTCCAGGAGCCCCAGTCTTGCCTTAGATACTTAAGAGACAGTTGAGTACCTCCCTCCTGTAAGGCTTGCAGTTAGGGTCCCCTGTGGTGATATATTGTGTATCCTAATGAAATTTACCTGACGATCAAAAGATAGAACAAGCCACTAGATTAAACATAGATGCCAGGCAGTGGTAACACACACCTTTAATCCTAGCACTAGAGAGGCAGAGATCTGTCTGGATCTCTGTGAGTTCAAAGCCACCCTTGACTCAGTCTAGGAGAGAAACAGGGCCAGGCAATGATGGCACATATCTTTAATCCCAGTATTTGGGAATCACACACCTTTAATCCCAGCACTTGAGATCTCATGCCTTTGCTTGGAAGCACACACGCCATTAATCCCAGCACTAAGAAGGAAGTGATGGCTGGTATATAAAGTATATAAGGCGTGAGGAGACAGGAACTAAAGCCCTTTTGGCTAAGGCCTTTCAGCTGAGGAAGCCTTTTGGATGAGGACTCGTGGAATTGGCGAGGTAGGATGTGGCAGTGGCTTGTTCCTTTGTCTCTCCGATTTTCAGGCAAATTTTATTAGAGTACACAATTTATCACCATAGTCCCTGAATGCCTCCCAGCCATTGGTACTGATGTAGAGGGGCCCCAGAAGGGAGGTGTTATGGCACCATATCTCTCTAGAGGGCGCTGTGCCCAGTACACTGCACAGCTACCCTCTCCTCCGCTTGGTCTTAGTGTGCTACACTGTGCTGTGCAGCCTCCAACAATGCATGCTCAGCCTTCCCCAGCCTCTAGGTCTTTCCTAGAAGCACAGCCCCCCCACCCTGCTAGGCATACCTGGCCTGCATCCCTATACCTCCCCCATAGCTAGGGAGCTGCCATCTAGTCTCTGACAATGTCTTCATGTTTCATGTCTATTGTTCAAGTGTCCCGATCTGTCCCTGGCCTTCCTCAGTCTTTGAACATGACTCCAGTTAGAGCTGGGGGGTGGGCAGGGCCTAGACTCCCCCACAGGTGCAGGGCTTCCGGCTGGTCCTTCCCTGGTCCTGCCCCCTGTTTCACCTCTTGAGAGTGTAGGCACACACACCTGCCAAGTGTCTTCTGCGACAATACATTCCCTCGGTCAGCAAATATTTGCCGGCTGCCGTTCAGCCGCCTGCGGTTCAGCCCGCCTGCGGGCCACCCAGGATAGGAACAGAAGGGAGAGTGACGGGGAGCCAGCGAGGAGAAGCTGGAGAGGAGGGCCCTCTCATCTTGGGGTTGCATCACTAGAGGCATGGGGGCCGGAACCGTGAAGGGGGTGTGCCTGGGAGTGCTGCCAGCTCTGGACGCCTTGGGACAACTGGAGCTTGTCTGGGGTGGGCAAAGGTAGGTGAGCTGAAGCGCTCCTGGTGAAGTCTGGCTGGCTGCTGCAGGCTGCTGAGTGTGTCTGAGATGACTTGGGTGATTCGTAAAAACACTCAGAACCCTTCATTGTGGACCATTTAGAGCATACACAGAACTGCAAAGAATAGCATAGGGATTATGCTATATACTAGGATTACATATGCTATATGTAAGATTACATATACTACTCCAGTGTCAATGTCCAAGAAAAAGGTCACCACGTCCTTTGCCAGCATGAATCCTTCACCTATGGCAACCTTTTTGACCTCAGCATTGGTTTCTCTGGGGGCCCTGGTGCTTGTGAAAAGTAAGACTGAGACCGGTCCTTTGGGGGCCCCCTAGACACATCGGGACCTATTCCACCTGGGCTCGCATTATGGTGGTTGACTGAGTCACCAAAAAGCAGGGGCGTTCCAACTTCTTCCTTAGTTCAGCTCTGGTGAGGGAGCCTGGCCATGGATGTCTCCCTGTGAGGGAGGACAGTGAGCCCCATTTTACACAGGACGAAATGGAACTGTAGAGACGGCCTTTGAGGGCAAAGGTGGGTTGGGAAGGCACATCTATTCGAAGCCTCACCTCAGTCTTTACCATGCACACCAAAGAGAAAACTGTCTTCTGTTTTGATTGCCAAGGAGCTGTGAGGAAGCTAGGTATCTAATCATTGTCCTCTCACTGTCTGAGGGGCCTGTTCAGGACATGGTGTGGCACTCATCGGGCACTTGGAGACTGGGCACTGAACCACTCACTTCTGATGGAAGGCTGAGGCCAGGGATGGGCAGAGCTGTTGGGAGCAGTGTTAGGTGGGTGTCCTTCTCAAGTAGCTCTGAGTTCCACGGGAAGTTAGTGAATCGCCATCCCTGCCTGGCCCTCCCACACCGGAAATGGCTTGAATTGGAACGCCACAACCACTTTCCACAGTGACCATCCTGTCCCCGTCTGCAAGGTGGGCTTGCTCCCCTGGTCATACTTAGCTAAGACATGAATCCAGGAAGGTGACCCCAAAGTTACCATGCTCACACCCACTTGTTTGTTGCCTGATTTGCCAGAGGCCTGGGAAAGGCTGCCCTTGACCAGAGTCTCTCCTTCCTCTCCAGCCACAAAGGAGCTTCAGACAGAAGAATTCCTTCCTTGGAGAGACGTTAACTATATCTGCTTCCTCCTTATAAGGTCCCAGCAAACATACAATTCTATCAAAGCTCACTTTAGGGCACCAAAAAGTTTTTTTGGGCTTACTTGTAAAGCGTTGGCGACCCCAAAGCAGACACCCTGGAAAGTCCACACCCAGCATGGACGATGGGCCCTCCAAGGCCCCATAGATGGAACCCTCTCTGTTAGGCACCCAGCCTATGTACTGTAGCCTCTCTGAAGACTCTGAGGCCACGCACATTTAGGGCAGAAGTGCATGCAAGTGCCTGAGAGGAGAGACTGGATTCTCAGGTGGGGATCCAATGACTTTCTACCTCCTTTTTGAGGGAATGTCAACAGTCAACAAGCTGGTTCTTCATGGCCTCTTGCGAGCAGGCACAGCTGATCTGACGAAGATCGTGACCGTTTTGCTTGGAAGGCCACATTTTACAACACTCCCATTTCAGCAGGAGTGGGAGGCAGGAGGGACCAAGCCTGTCACTGTCTCTCTGCTACATCTGGGGCATGGGCCCCTGCCCAGGCCCATCTGGCGCAGGCCGGCCTCCTCTTTTCCTCCTGTCCACAGAGCCAACAGACTATAGCATCTACGGACCGGACGGTGATCCCTCCCGGCAGGAAGCATCTCAGCCATCCCTGCCAACACCCCAGCGCCTCAGTGCCCTTGACAGGTGGGCTGCCTGCCTCCCTGAGCCCCCCATATGAGCCAGAAAATATCTGGGATGGTGGCGGAGGAGGCCTCCGAGGGGGCCGCAGGCTGGCACTCACGCTCAGCAGGCCTTCTGTGTTGCTGTGTGCCCTGGGCACATTACTAGGGCTCTCTGAGCTTCCCTGGCTTCCCCTGGCCTTCAGCAGGTTCAGGAGCCAAACTGTGCGGAGAGGCCTTATCCAACTGGGTGCTGAGCAAGGAGAGGGGCTTCTGTTAGTCTTTGCTCTCTCCCACGATCTATTCCTCCCTCCCACCCTTTCCCACTGATCCCTGCTGTCACGTCACATTGACAAGGAATGCTTTCGGGCTTGTCAAGGGCCATTGCCCCCACTCGAGTGCTGGCTTTGTACACATCCCACATAGGGAGCACAGACAGCCCCAGGCAGGCGGCCCCTGGGGACCCGTCTGCCCAGCCTAGAAGGCAGAAAAGCAAGGAAATGCGGGGTAGAGCGGCTGTGGGCTGCAGGGAGGGCGGGGAAGGCGCAGCTCTGGAAATAGAGGTTGGGTTTGAACTGCCCTAGAGCCCTGGGGTGTGGAAATGCCTGTAGGTCCTCAGGTTGTGTTCTGCACAAGGGCCGACTGGGAGGCCCGAGAATGGCCCGCATCCAGACCCCGTTGCCTCCCTCTGGAGCCTCCTAGACCTCCCAGCCACTCCCTTGGGCCTGGATCCAGCAAATTGGGACCCTGTATGGGACAGAGTCACTGGGGTGCTGACACGTGACACAGTCTTGTGTTGAGAGGCATGGCTGTGGACGTTGCAGAGGGTCAAAGGCTGAGCTTTGCCGCGCCCCGGCTGTGTGGTCTTGAGATGGTTCATGAACTTCTCTGAGCCTGATTCCCCAACATTTAAACAAATAAAGGCATAAAACTGGCAGAGTGAAGCTCGTCGCTCTGACATGCGTGGCTCGTGTACTTTTTCCATATGTATATAGCCACGCACACCTCTCTAAAAGTTCCCTTGTGGAGCTTCGGTTTCTCCAGCCAAAAAAAAAAAAAAAAAAAAACAGGGGGGGGGGGAGCGATAGCGTCACAGAGCACTGTAAAGAGGAACAAGATGAGGCCTGTCACACACTGGGTCGGGTGTCCTGCGTGCAGCGTGTGCCTGGTCCACAGAGGGCTGTTTTTGCCCACATTGGTTGGCTCAGCAAGTTCCGCCTCATTCTACTCTCTACGAGCCTGTGTTTTACCCCCAGAAAGCTAAGCCCTCTCCAGGTGGTAGTTCTGGCTTTACTGTGTGGCCCAAGAAAAGCTAACTCCCTTCTCTGGACCAATGAAGAGATCAGATGGATGTTTCACTGGGCCACCCTAGGTTCTGTGTTTCAATGCTGGGGTCTGGGACCCTTCGTTGTTTCCACTCAGCCAGGGCCTTGGCCTGGGCCTCTGCGTGGGTTGTGTGCACTGGGAAAGAAGGAGACAGCTGTGTTTGCCTGTCAGGTGGCCGGGATCACCCCTCGGGTGCACCCTGAGTACCCTACATCTACATGAACTTACTCCACCCCAAACTGCACACAGGCATTTTTAGGGATCTCTTTACCTCCCTGATGGCCCCTGACTCATTTCACATTTGTCAGGAAGAAACTGGAGGCACTGGCCCTTCCTCCCCTGGAACGCTCCGGGGACACTCCTAGGTCAGAGGAGAGAAGAGGTGACAGCAGAGAAAAGAATCAATCTTGAGACAACGCCCCTCCGTTCCTCAGCCAGGACAGACGGATGCCGCTGAGAGCCAAACTACTGCCCCGAGTTGGCTAGAGATGGGAGGGGCACTGCAGTCTGCTCTGGACAGGAAGTGCTCTTCCCAGGAAAGCAGGAGGCCAGCACAGCCACAGCCAAGGCCCTGGGACCTGGAATTATTGTCTACTGCTCAGCCGCGGTCCCACATTCCAGCCACCTACCTCTGGGCCGTCCCACCAGGAAGCCTTCAGTCTTGTTGGTGTGTGGGCACGAGTGCCCCCTGCTGGGCAAGGTTATGCCCTGAGGACAAAACATGGCCTGAAGACAGGCAGGTGAAGGTTGGCATCTGGGCACACATATACTCATGTGCACATACAAATAATCAATAAATATAAAATATAATAAAAATATAAAATTAAAAAGATAAACCTTGCTGGGCTGTGTGGTACACGCCTTTAATCCCAGCACTTGGGAGGCAGAGGCAGGTGGATCTCTGTGAGTTCGAGGCCAGCCTGGTCTACAGTTTGAGTTCCAAGACGGCCAGCGCTACACAGAGAAACCCTGTCTCAAAAAACAAAACAACAAATAAACAAAAAGAATAAACCCTTAAGAGACAGAGCTTATGAGAGGTCTGTATTAGTTACTATGACAAATAGTAAATTGACGAAAGCGGTTTATTTCGGCTCACGGTTTGAAGGTGAGGGGGTGAATCATGTTTTCACGGTTTGGAGGTTTGAGGTGAATCATGATGGGGAGGGCGTTGCAGCAGAAGTATGAAGCACATTGCACCTGCAACCAGGAATCAGAGAGCCATGAGTGACTGCTCAACTCATTTTCTCCTTTTTGTCTAGTCTAACTCTCCAGCCCATGGGATGGGGCTGCCCTCATTAGAGTGGGTTTTCTACCCTCAGTTAAACCTTTCTGGAAACACTGTAATAGACATACCAAGAGGTGCGCTTTTGTGACGACTTTATATTCAGTCAAGTTGACGGTGAAGTTAACCATCACAAGGTCATTACTGGCTTTCCTCCCTCCGGGTTCCGGTCTGGCCATGTGATCACCCCTTTTCACAAGCGCCCCACAGCATAGTGTCATCCACCGTGAAGTAGGTGATGTGTGTAGGAGGCTGTTTGGACTCCTTCAAAACCGTGAGCTAAAGAACTCTCTTTTCTTGGTTAGTTACCCAGCCACGGGTATTTCATGACAGTCATGGAAAGCTGAGTGATACCAAAGCTTCACTCTCTCTGTCATCTAGATTCCTCTTTGTCTTTTAATCTGATGTGGTCACAGTCTAGGGATTCGTATGTGGACATCCTGGAGTAGATCTCTCACTCCATCCACATAACTCCTTCCTTGACCAGGACCGAGAGACTCTGTGATCCCTGTTCATGATAAGAGCTGGTCAGCATCATGGACTGGTAGTTCCAGGTGTTGTCTCTCTTTCCTCGCTCCTTCACCTTTGAATTGTTGCAGTGACCCAGCGAGACCTAAAAACTACATCTAACTTTGAAAGAAGGAAATATAAATCAACCAGAGATTCATACTTAGGTAATCACAAGCCTTTGACTTGTTTCTGTTTGGGGGAGAAGAGATGGGAAGGTATGACTTTACGAGTAAATAAAGGTGTACCTGACTGTTAACCCACCAAAAAGCTGCACAGTGACCTTGTTCTGCTCATCCCCACACATTGGTTCAGTTATTTCAGGTAGTGTGAGCCTTAAACCTCACTACCACAGCCAACAGTGAGACCTGAGCCTGGCTAACCAGCATCTTATCTTCCTGGCCACGGGGACTTGTTCAGGAAAGAACATGGGACTCATCAGAAGCAGTGAGATTAAATATTTGAGCACTCACAGAGACTATTGAGAAAGACTCTTTCTTTAAGTCATATAACCACGATGACCTTGAACTCTTGGTCCTCGTATCTCCATCCCTCAAATGCTGGGATCACAGGTGTGCACCGCCACACCTAGACACATAAGCACATTTTTGTCACTCTGTGACAGTGGGATCATTGATCACAAATGATGTCCTGACAGCAGTCTGAAGTTTGTAGAGATCTTCTATAACCTCCCGTCATTAATCCTCACCCAACATGCAGGGATAAGGAATCTCAGCACTGTTCACAGGTGAGAAACAAGAGCCTAAGAGAGGAGATGCGATTGGTCACATGCTCGCTAATGCCCTGGCCAGAACTTGTACTTTCTCTTTCCTCTTGAGTTGCCTTCTGGGAAGATGAGGAATCAGAACAAGCTCTGGGAAGAAGTGGAGTTCAGACATGAAGGTGCTCTGATGGGAGAAGCTGGAAGGGGCTCGTTAGAGCCAAAACCAAGAGGTGGGAACGGAGGTTCAGGCTGCTGACCAACATCATGTGTGGACAGACTCATGAGTGGACAGGTATGATGTGCCATGTTGAACAATTTGTTGTGAAAAAGAAAGAAAGGAAGGAAGGAAGGAAGGAAGGAAGGAAGGAAGGAAGGGAGAAAAAAAGAAAGGAAAGAAAGAAAGAGAGAGAGAGAAAGAGAGAGAGAGAGAGAGAGAGAGAGAGAGAAAGAAAGAAAGAAAGAAAGAAAGAAAGAAAGAAAGAAAGAAAGAAAGAAAGAAAGAAAGAAAGAAAGAAAGAGAAAAAGTCCCTTGACTGCCAAGACTGAATGGCACAGAGATGTCTGGAGCTGACCGTGCTAAACCCTTAGGTAACCATGAGTCCCCAAATCCTTGAACTCTGAGAGCCAGAACCTTTGGATGGTCTGTCCTGAGTACTCCAGTCACTCTGAGGAGTGGTGTCCACTATGCTTGGCTTCCCAGGGTGATGCCCTTTGTCTCAGACCTGGAGAAGAGGTCTGTTAGTACTTATCTTGAAGTTAGACATCTGTATGGCTGTCCCAGGCTTCCATGTGACTCTTGAGGTGCCACACTATGTGGCGTTGAGCGATGAATGTCCTGCACCTTTCCTAGCCTTGGAGTTCCATCTGGACGTTGGAGCTGAGGTTGAGAGGCATTGACAAGAGGAAAGCTTCCTCCTCCCTGCTCCCACCCATCATCTCCTCCTCTGGAGCTAGCATCTCAGAAGGCCGGTTCTCACTGAGGCCTTGTGGATCTACATTTCTGTTTTCTGGCAGCTTCAAGCCTACAGCCTGAGCCCCGTCTCTCAGAAGAAAGTCCATCCTTGGACTTCTGGGACACTGTGACTCTTGCCAAAAGTCATTTCTTGTCCTTATGTGTCGGTCCGCTTTCTCTGCTCACTTCTCATGGAGCAGGCCTGTGTCCATTGTGGTCAGCATACTGCTCGGCACCTGGTGCAGAGAAGATGCTCTGTCTTCAACACTGTTGAAGGACAGAAGGAGTGGCCCCAGAGTCATCTCCTGAAGTGGACAGATGGCAGCTCCTGGCGTGATGGTCCTGGTGTGAAGGTCCAGCCTCTGAGTGCCCTTGGGAGGTCCCCTCTGAGTATGTGTAAGGGGGGGGGAGGAGGAGCTGTTCTGTAGCTCCATGAGACAGGCAGGCCTGTCCCCAGGGCACAGCTGAGGAGCTCACGTTTGCTCAGGACCAGCCTTCCAGGAAGCGCTAAGCTGGGATTTGACCCAAGATTCACGGCCAAGGTCCATCTACTGCTAATTTCAAGTTCTATGGATCCGCACATTTCTTTTCATCTAAATGCTTTATTTGTTTCAACCAGGATTTCTGTTTGGCACTAGAGCTTTCTAACCTTCAAAATGATACTGGCTTGGAGAAGAAAAGGGAGAAGTCATTCTTGAAGTGTTTCCCGAAGCCAAATTATGATCCAGAACTGTCCTGGGGTACCAGCCCGCTCCATTGTTCTCAGACATCCATATAAAAGCCGTTCCCCACAACAAGCTGTGAACCTCTGAGCGAACGTGTCAACTTCTGAACAACGGTCATTCCCCGATCCTGGCTGGATATTAGCCAAGGGCTGGATATCAGCCCAAGCAAGTTGCTCAATGCTCTCCCTGGAGGGGGCTTGCTGGATGGGAGGGATTTTCCAGCGTGACTTGGATGAACCGAAAGCTATTTCCCCACTGGGCAGCTCCAGCCTGAGAGGCACCAGCAGCCTCAGCCGAGGGGTGGCGGGGACAGAACAGGGATGTGGGTCTCCCAGTCTGTCGGTGATTGGCCTGGTGCTGGGGCCCTCCGAAATCTCTGTAGAATTTAGGCCTATGTACAACCAGGAGACCCCTCTGAAAATCTAGCTGCTGGGTTCCAGGGATTTGGACTGGTTTCCAAGGAAACAGAAGCCCCCCACCCCACCCCCGGAGAGGCCCAAGGTATAGTGGGAGACGCTGGCCCTTGGAGCTGAAGGGCCCAGGGTGGGGGAGGAAGAGGCCACATGGGAAGAGGGCAGGAAGGGGGATTTGGCACGGGCCTCTGCTGCCTGGTCTCAATTTACTTGTGAGGAGCCCCCTAATAGCCGGGTGAGAGCCGTGTGCGCTTTCCTGAGAGCCTGCTAAGTGTTTATGGAATGATTTGTGAGGAGAAGTTTCTTTGGAAGCAGCTTGGGGAAGGTATGTTATTAAGAGTTCTTTCTCCAAGTTCCCCTTGGCTCGCTTCCCTCTGGCCCCTGGGGTCTGGGCAGCCCATGGTCACAGCAGCTGTTTGCTATTTTGTAGGCCATGGGGCCTCGATCATAGTGGAGCTGAGGGAAGACAGGGAAGTGGGGTGATTTCCTCCTCCCCAAGGGGGCATAATGCAGCCAAGAGCTCCAAAGCCTGTGTCAGGAGCATCCCCTGAGGGAGTCAGGGGTCTGCCATGGGCCTAGGAGGAAGGTGTCAGAGGGCATAAGAGTATGCTGGGGACCATCAGCCAGTCATATGGAAGCCACTGGAGAGTGAGATGAACAAGCCAAGGACGGTGTGGGCAGTGACAGGCTTTCCTTCTGTCAGACTGTAGCTTCCCGAGTTAGGACTGTACTTACCTTTAGATGTCTCAGCTTCACCTGACATGGAGGGCTGGCCCAGCGCAGGCTTGGTGACGCACTTTACTGAGCCATCTAGCCTGCCCAAGTCAGGTCACTCCAGCTGACAGGGTCACAGAGAGTGCTCTGGGTCAGCTCAGAAAGTTCCATTAACTATGAGTTTGGGTCTGGGAAGCCCAGGGCCATCTGTGAATCGTTCTATCCATAGAAACCTTCCCACCCTAGGTGAGACAGAAGCCTCCCCACCCTCACTAGGAGCCAGGGACTAGCTGCCTGGACTCTGAGACCCCTGCTGGGGCACGTGTGGCTACCAAGATTTTTATTCCAATATCTGAGTACAACAGCTCTGTGAAATCAGACTTTTACACTTCTTAGTATTATAATTGAGAAAAGGAAAACCTAGAGATTGGTGCCACACTCCTGAGGCTATACAGCAAATGCCCACTTGGGTAGGAATCAAATCCAGATGTTCAAGACCAACACTGGGGCTCGTAATCTTTACACGGGCCAAAGACACCTGCTTCACCATCACACTTGGCACCCACACTGACCCACTCCGTGATGTATACCTGAACATACGAGTCTCGCTTATCTGAGAGCTTCCTGAGGACAGGACTCAGATTGACAGCATCAGGAGATACCTTCAGTTGGTCTGGAATAGAGAAGATGGATGGACAGGTAGATGGGCAGATGGATGGATGGATAGATGAATGTTGAATAAGTGGATGAATGAATGAATGGTAAATGGACTGATAGATGGATGGTAGATTTTTGGATAGTAGATGAATAGGTAGGTAGATAGTTGATGAATGGAGGATTTATGAATGGTGAATGTCTGGACGAGTACATGGGTGATGAATGGATGAATGGTAAATGGATGGATGGTACGTAGGTAGATGGTGGATGGATGAACTGATGGGTGAATGGATAGATGGTAGATGGTGGTGGGTGGATCTTGAGTGGATTGATGGTTAAACTTATGTCCGACTTTGGAAGGAAGACTGTGAGTTAATAAAGCCTCCAACGTGGCAGTCTTAGAGAATGGGGCGAAGGGGTGAACATTTAGGTCTTAACAGGTGCCAAGTACTAAACTGAGAGACCATTGTGGAGATTTTTATATTACAAATTTGTGGGAGTGAGTTTTGGGGTCACAATGAGTGGGAGTCTCCACTAGCATTTTGTGAGTAGGGACATTTGACAGTTTTTTATGAATGGATGATTGAAAAGATGATATTATCTATGACTGAAACCTAACTCTTTTACATATATGCACATTGGGTGGGGGGCAGGATTCTAATGCACCCTACTGTTTCCAGGAATCCATTCACCTTTTAACCTGGGGGAAGATCGTCCTGTGTTCAGGACATTTTTGAGACTGATTTGCATTTCACAATAGCCATGGCCCAGATAGAAGTGCTTCCGATGGGGTCTGAGGACCAGCCGGACATTCCTGGCCCCCAGCCTGTGTGTATAGAAACTGCCACTCTAGTGAGCCTACATATACACCCGTTTGGTCCGTCCTCTAGGGCTGCCAGCCCCAGCGTGAAGATGGTGACCTGTGTGTTTGTGTTCGCAGTTCCCTTCCATTTATTGCATCTGTTTCACTCTGTGAGTGCTGTGCTGGAGCCAAGCCACACGAGCAAAAACAGAGTGCGCACGCGCCTGCGCGTCTTCCTAGCTCTGCTCCCTGTTGTTAGATCCGGAGGTTGAAATCAGTCAGGAAGGAAGTATTTACACCACGGAAATTGGCAAATGATATAAATCAAGTTTCCCTTTTCCTTCAGGGAGGTGACCGTTAAATATTTACTAGTTCATCGGCTGCCCTGGCTTTCGTCACTGTGAGTGGAAGCAGGCGATGCTATCAACCGCGATCATCTCTGTGTAACGGCGGGCAGGGGGCCTGCAGACTGATGCAGATGGAAATAGGACATAGTGCTTATGGCAGGTGACAGGAAGATGCCAAAACAAGCCAGGAAGCTTGGAATCCAAGAGACCTGGGAAAAGAGTCAAACAGCTACGGAACGTAGTCCCTGCTCCTGAAGAATTTAGCAACAAGCAATTTTGCACAACACACAGATGCTAAGGTCCCGTGGGGCTGCCGTGTTTCTGGGCTAATTTGTTCTTTGGGGCTTTGACAGATAAACAGAGAAAGAGAGGCCCTGTGGCTTTGACAGTGACCAGCCTCGGCTCGCTCCCGCTTGGTGTCAGGTTCCCTTTGATGTCTGTCCTGAGCCTCTGCAACCTGCTGAGCTCCAGTTCGTGGCACAGCGGCAGCCTCTGAACGCCTGCTGTGTGCTGGACCTACTGTGTGCTGAGTGCTTCTCCTTAGGAGTACTTCCTCCTAGCTGGCCTCAAATGCTCAACAATCTTCTTTCCCAGCTTCCCCGTTGCTAGGATTACAGGCGTGCACCACGCGGCTCAGCCTGACCTCATCTTATTTCTGCCTCTTTTCAGATGAGACAAGCTCCCCAAGAAGACATGACTGGCCAAGGTCACCTAGCCAGCAGGTAGTGGAGCCAGGACCCACAGCCAGGCTGTCTGACTCCTAGGCAGGCTCTTAACCCTACACGTTCGACCTTTCAGAGTCAAGATGGTATCTATTCAGCCCTCCCTCTGAGGAGTCTTAAAGTGTAGGTCAGAGCTGGAAAGGACTGGATGAATGACCTAATCCCTGATTCTCGGCACCTCACCAGACCAGCCCTCCCCCAACACGCAGTCATGGTACCACCAATCACTTGTCCAGAGAGGAGACGTGGGCACCTCCTCTTTCTAAGGAGCCGTGTTTTGGCTGGCTTGTTTATCATTGTAGGTAGGGTCAGGCTAAATAATGGTGATTTCAGTGCCATTCCTGAGAGCCAATGCTATTGCTATGGTTCGCAACACAAACAGAAGAAGAATCTATTAGTCACCCAGGAGTGCAATGAGCCTGTTGAGTAATCAGCCTGCCGGCCGTGGTACCTATGAACCACAGGGATGATAAATGAAATACCACAGACTCTTAGACTCTTGCAGGTGGGTGTGGGGCTGTGGGGTAAGGAGGTCACACACAGGCTTCTGGAAACCCTGCTATCCAGGGTGCTTCCCCACACACCAAGACCTCTCCTCTATTTCCTGTCTCAGAGACAGGGAAACTGAGGCCAGAGAGGAGAAATGGTTTATCAGAGGTCAGCAGGAGGTTTGGGGACAGAATGGAGTTCAGGTCAGCAGTCAGTGTTTGGGGACAGCAGTACTTACAAGCTCATGTGCTATGACCCCCAAAGTATCTCCATCTTTCTCCCACTTGCTCTCTCCTCTCTGACGCTCCCCAGCCGGTCCTAGCCGCGTCTCTCCCCTTTCAGATAAGGCTGCCAGAGTTTCTAGAGAAGACTGGAGACAGGGTGTGGCTTCCGATATCCAGGACTGGGGACAGAGATTTGCGTCCTGTCTCCCTTAACCCAGGCTGTTCGTGTGCAGCTGTGTGGGTGGATCCAGACATCATCTGGGATTTGCCAAAAGGGCAGAGGCCCTAAGAGTTCTCTAAAACCCAATCAGAAAGGGCTCCTCAGCAGGGCTTTGACTGCTGAGCACTCAAAATCCTGTAGTTGGTGTGAACCTGTCCTCTCCCTAGGGGCGTGGTCTCGCTCCTTGGTTTTCCCGCTCTATAAAATGGGCACAGGAATGTCCCTCCACTAAGTAGCTCTCTGCTGATTGCACAGCCATCAGGTTTCACGCTTCTGTGCTTACGACGTCTGGGTGCTGAGCTGAGTGGCTGGCTCTGCATCCTGCTCTTCGTTGCCTCTCACTACAAGCTTAAGGCTGGACTTTACAGTTCCAGGTTCAGTGCTAAGGCAACTGAGCCTCAGAAAATCAGAATACCTTGCCCAAGACTCTCCCAACAGACCCGCCCAGCGTCCATACCTAGAAGGCGTTGGGGCACATTCTGTGGGCACTTTAGGCAGGAGAGTCCTGTGCCCCAGGACGAGAATCTTAAATCCAGTTGCGATGGTTGATGCCAGTTGTCCAGTTGATAGGGTGTAGAACCAGCTAGAGCGGTGGTTCCCAGTTTTCCTGACACCTACAACCCTTTAATACAGTTCCTCATGATGCGGTCGGTGAACCCACCCCCAACCGTAAAATTATTTTCGTTGCTACTGCATAACTCTAATTTTGCTACTGTTAGGAATCTTAGTGTAGATATCTGCTTTCCGATGGCCTTAGGTGACCGCTGTGAAAGGGTTGATCAACACCCCTCCAAGGGTCGCGACCCACAGGTTGAGCAACACTGCCCTAGAGGGACTCTCGAGATGAGTCAACAGGCAAAGTGCTTTCCATGCAAGCCCAACACCCTGAGCTTCATCTGTGGACCACATGAAGATGCTGGGCATAGGGGCATGCATCTGTGATCTCAGCACTCCCACTCTGAAATGGGGGTAAAAATAGGAGAATCACCCAGAAGGGTCTAGGTCAGCTAGCTTGGAGAACACAGCAGGACAAAAACAATGGAGGCCCTGACTCAGTAAGATGGCAGGTGAGACTCGACTCCTGAGAGGTGTCCTTTGACCACTCCGCACACACGTGTGAGCATGTGCCAGCATGCATTCACATACATTATCACATTATTATTATTATTATTATTATTATTATTACAAACCCAGGCTCACCCCAGTGACAAACCTCTAGGCAAGTCTACGAGGGAGTTTCTAAACTGGCTTAGCTGAGGTTAGAAGACCCAACCTGAATATAGGTGGTGCCGTTCCATGGACTAGGAAGAGAGCTGAGTACCAGTGCCCATCTCGCTCTGCTTCCCGACTATAGATGTAATGTCACCAGTTGCCTTATGTTCCCACCTCCATGCCTTCTGTACCCTCAAATTGTGAACCAGAATGGACCCTTCCTTCCTTAGGTTACCAAGTATTTTGCCAGATTGAGAAGAAAAGTAGCCAATACACTGCCCGGGGAGAGGGAGCCGGCTCTTAGAGCAGGAGGTGGTACACTGGCTGCAGGATGAAGTCTTGGAGGATGATCACTTGGAATCTGTCATGATGTCACTAGCCATGGGCTGCATGGTAGTTGGGTGGGTGGTAGGAGGGAGCAGGCTTCTGAGAAGCAAGCTGGCGTCTTCAAACGGTTGTGGATTTGAACTTCTGCACAGTCTTGTGAAGTGGAGATTTTTAGCCTCCTTTCCAGTTCAGGAGATGCAGGGCCAGAGATAAGTGATGAGCTCATAGGCACCCAGGACTACAAGTTTGACCCCAGACCATCTTTTCACTGTCTGTCTCTAGCAGTTGTCCATATCTGTTGTAGGACATCCCAGGAGTCACCCCACCTCTCTGGGCCTCGGTCTCTGTGGATCCAGGAAAGGCCCTCCTGCCCTTGTTAAGGTATTGGAAGAGCTCAGTGAGATCATGGTAGTGCTTTGAAGTTCTGCCCATGACTGACACTTAGGTACTGTGGGATTTCAGGGGTCCAGATGCTTTAGCCTCTAAGTATCACCTCCTCTGGCTCACCCCAGTGCCTCAAATTCCATCAGAGCTACTTCCCTGGCATCACTCTTCATCCCCAGTAAGTCCCCAAGAAGAGTAGCCTGCTTAGAGCAGGACTGCTTGTTACCCTCAGACACTTAGATTCACCAGCACATCCAACCCATGACCTCACAGGCCACATGTGTCCCAGGATATCCACAAAAGCAGCCCATTTGTAGATGCCAGGCCATGTCAGGACATGGAGATCCCTCCTAGAGCTCGCCCATTGTCATGGATGGGTTAAGTTCGTTAGGTGGTTTCTAGCAAGGTGGCTGTCCAGGACAGCAGAACTCCCTTTCCTTGGAGAAGTCCTTGTTGCTAGGTTCATCCTCACCTTACAGGTAGACACACCATATCCTTCAGGACACAAGTAAGGGTGTAAAATTTCCGTGACTGTGACTAGTTATGCCCAACAGGCCTGGTGATGCAGGGCTGGAAGGCAAAGGGGCAGCCTCTGGGAAGCCATGTTCTGTGGAATCTGGGGTTAGAGGGCATTTGGCTGTCCAGAGTCAGTGTGGCCAGTACGGAGCTTGGAAGGCTCTGCAGGTCAGTCCAGAACAGGCAGGCGGAGTGAATTCTGAACAAAGACAGGAGTGGTATTGTCAACACATGAGGAGTTCTTTCCACAAAGGGATAACAATTTATTCTAGAGCCAAATGTGAGTGACCATGGCCCAGGAACAAAGATGCAAGTTTCTCCAAATACCATATTCCATTGTGGAAATGGTTGCCTAAGACATCTATTAGTTACAAATCGAAGAAAATGATTCATAGTATTTAGCAAATGCATTGGTGGAGGCCACAGGTAGGTGGGCCTGTTCTAGGTTTCAGATGTTCCTTGATGATACTTTGAGCTCTTGGATCGGCAAGAGCTAGTGGTCTGCTAAGACTACATTGTAAGATCTTGATAGTCATAGGATGTTAGGTCAGACTCAGGGGTGAGTGATGGACGGCCTTCAAAGGGACTAAAAATAGCCCAAGATAATTTGGCTCTGGTCTGCAACATTTTAAATCTCCACAATCTCAAAGTTTAGTCATCTTCGAATCTTAAGATGGGTACGTTCTCCTCCCCTTTCCTTCTGGGAACTCCAGTTCACTGCAGGGTGGTTGGCTTATTACTCTAGGATTTTAATTTATAGGAATGACTGAGTGTTTGGATGCAATTGTCTCTGGTGCTAGGGGTGAGGTCATCTCCAACAGAGAGGCCTTGGGTTGGGGTGATGTTGCTGGAGACGATGTCATCTCAGGGTGAGCTCTGGGTCAAGGCAGTGCTATCTGGACATGTGCTGGTGGTGCCCTTGCCCGTGGATGCTCTCTCAGACCAATGTGGCTTCCCTGTGTTTGGATAAACACCCATTACATGGAGGGTTTGGACCTGTGCATTGTGCCTCAGTGACAGCTCCCAGGCCCTTTGTCACAAGACGGCAGTGACAGAGGGATGTGCAGCTACCCCTGACAGGGTCTAAACAGGCTGCCTTTCAGAGGAGCATCTGCCTGACCCGTGGGACAAACATGGCTGATGGCTCCTAGGAGTGTGTGTCCTCTATCTGACTTCCAGCTCTTTTTAGATGGAGACGAGATGGGAAACTTGTAAGGATTAAGTGTTTGGGGCAAGAGACACTAGTTTTAGAGGTGTATTTCCTGGGGGTGTATTAGCAGCTTCTCTCGGCTCTGTGAACACACACCTGACAGAAGAAGAAGCTTCAGGGAGAAAGGCTTTACCTCAGAGCACAGTTTGAGAGGGGACAACCCATCGTGGCCCAGTGGATGTCATTGCAGCTGGAGCATGTAGATGGGCTTTTGTTACATCTCAGAGGAGGAAGAGGCAGCAGAGGGTTCTGGTTGGAAGCAGAGGCAGCCGACAGCCTCCAGTCCCTCTGATGGGCTGAAGGCTGCCAGCTAGGCCTCATGTCCACCCTTCCCAAAGAGCATCACCGGTGAGGGGTCAAGTGTTCCAACACATGAGCTCCCGGGCACACTTCATCTCCAAACAATAACTGATGGAAACATTAAAAGAAATGTGTGTGTGTGGGGGGGGGGTGCTGGGGAGAGAGCATGCAGTTAACAGCAGCATGTGCTGGTCTTGCAGAGGACCCATGCTCAATTTCTAGCACCCATGTCAGGCAGCTCCCAGTCGCCTGTAACTCCTGCTTCAGGGGTATCCAAAGAATATGGCTTCCTTGAGTACCTGCATTCATGTGCATATACTGCCCACTCCAGACACATATAGATGCATACACATAACTAAAATAAATATTCTTATTGGTTTGTAGATAGGGTTTCTCTGTATAGCCCTGTATGGCTGTCCTGGAACTCATTCTGTAGACCAGGCTGGCCTTGAACTCAGAGATTTATTTGTTGCCTCCTGAGTGCTGGGATTAAAGGCATGCGCCACCACCACCCAGCTCAAAAATACATCTTTTAACAAAAAATAAAAAAGAAGTTTGGCTGGGCAGTGGTGGCGCATGCCTTTAATCCCAGCACTCGGGAGGCAGAGCCAGGCGGATCTCTGTGAATTCAAGGCCAGCCTGGACTAGGTGCAAAGCTACACAGAGAAACCTTGTCTCGAAAAACAAAAAGAAGAAGTTTGAGCTGGGGAGATTACTCATCTGGCAAAGTGCTTACTTTGTAAACTTGAGGACCTGAGTTCGATCCCCAGAGCCTACCAGGCATGGCGGCATGTGTTTGCAATACCAGTACTGGAGAGTCCGAGCCAGGGAGACACCCGAGGCTTGCTGGCTAGCTAGTCTAGCTTCCTCCCTGAGTCCCAGGCCAGTGAAAGATCCCGAAGAATGCGAGCTGAGGGTGACCCTGACCTCCACATGCATGCACGCACTTGTGTACAGACAGCCACACACACAAGCAGTTGGGGAGGGCATGGATGGGGTTCTTATCTTGGACTCAGGGGTATGAAAGCTCTCTCAAGTGCCTCTCCAAGAAACCAGCATTGTGGGTTTTGAGAAGTGTGAATGTGTATGTTGTTATCCATGTCTGTGACTCAGAAAGAACAGGGCACACTTGAGCTAACCTTGTGACCTTGAGATGTGTAGGGATATATATATAGCATCAATGTTTCAGAAAGGTCCCAGTGTTCTGTCTTGAAGGGAACATGTCTAGGTAATGGCCTAGGTTTTCGTTGCAGATTTGAAGATGGCACCATTTGGTAGCCAGGATATCCTAGGCTGAAGTGATTGGCAAAATGTTTGGCCAGTATCACTCCTCCACTAGCGACCTCCTCGTTGAGGGAAAGAGTGTAGCAGCAGGCACCCCGCTCCATCACCTGCAGCGGTGAGCAGACATCTGCAGTCTGTGAACCTTCTGTGACTCATTCACTTAATCTAAGGGCTCCCAGGAAGCCAAGGAGCTAGGGGAGGATGGTGTCCTCCAGGACTGAGGTGGGAGCCTGAGGACTTGGGAAGCCACTACTTCTTGCTAATAGAATATGCTAGAGGGCCCAGCCTTGCTTCTATCCTGCTTTAAAGAGGCTTCCATAGCCTCTGTGGTTTAAAGTACATCTGGTATCTGGTTAAGAGGGTCTCAAGCCCAGGACGGAACCACTGTTTCCATGAGTCCAGTAGTAGCCAGGCTGCATGACAGGAACCTGAGACTGAGGGGGGCAGCAGATGTCCAGAAAGATGAGGACCACAGAAGTGAGCAGCTAGAACAAGAGGAAGTCCAGGTTGCAGTGTGGCTCTCTGTTACCTCTGGGTCTGGTTTCTAACCAGTCCCTGAAAGGCCAGGATTGGCTAACCTCTGGGAAGGGCTCTGCAGGCCATAGTGGCTGTGCATGGCAGCATTTCTGGCCTAGCTTTTCATCCAGGTGACCTCTGCACAGGGGCAGGGCGCCTTTAATTTACCCCAAAAGACAGATGAGGTCAGGGAGTGGTGACATATGCCTTTAATCCCGGCAGAGGCAGGCAGAGGCGGAGGCAGGTGGATCTCTGTGAGTTTGAGGCTAACCTGGTCTACAAATTGAGTTCTAGGACAGTCAGGGCTCTACAGAGAAACACTGTCAAAAAAAAAAAAAAAAAAAAAGATGGATGAGGGAGACATGCAGTCTCTCCTACACTCCCCCCACCACACACACCTCCTCCTTCTCCTCTGTCTCTGCCAACTCCAGAGGCTGTATGCCCTGGGCAGATGAACTCACTTTAATGTGGCTTGGCCACACTTAACTGAGCATTTTCCTTTAAACACAATAAAACCAGGCAATGCATTGTCCTTCGCTGCTAGAAGTCTACTATGGAAAAGCTGCCTTCACCTCCTCAGCCCCATCCCATCTGGGTTTTCCTATTCCTCAGAGCCCAAGCTCTCAAGAGAATTAGAATGCTAAGACTTTAGACTCATAGGATAATGGGAGTTGAGACTGATGTAATCCCAGATTCCTCCAATCATGGAACCATAGGGAACCACAATAATAATCTAAGACTTTATTATGTTAAAACCAGAGACTCCATACTCAGAATCTTCGAATTTGGCCTCTTAGTATCCCCAGCCAGCTTGTCTGTGTCAAAAATGTCAAACTGCACCCAAGAGTCTCACCTCTGGGGCCTCAGAGCAAGGGAAGCGCGGAGGTTGTGGCCGGTCCAGCTAAGGAAGAGCCCGATGTTCTCATCATGGTGGGAAGAAGAGCAGGGTGCACAGAATGGGTCTGACGCCAGCCCTGCAGCCCCCAGGAGCCCTGCCTGATATCAGCCACCCCTCTGGCCTTCCGTGTGCAGCAAGGACATTAGGGGTCCTTCCGCTGTCAGCTCTAGTCATTTCCTAAGCTCTCTCCTGAGACAGAGTGTGTGGGGTTCTGAACAACACCTCACTCTCTGGAAGGCTCTGAGGACCTGATGAGATTCAGAAGTGGACAGCAGGGACCACAAGCGTCCGTGGTCAAAGAGGGAACTGAGGATACCAACTTCCACCCAGCAGGGAAGGTCACCGTGTAATTAAGCCTTTCTGTGTATCACCTCCACTCTGCCTCCTTTCCCTGACAACCAGTCATCCGCTGTTCAGTTTCCTCACACGCAGAGGGCAGAGATTTGCATCCTCGGCTGCATCCAATCTGCCCTGCTCCGGGGAGTGGCTGCTTCTCTGAGGCTGGAGGAACTTAGCTAGAACTCAGTTCCCATCTATACAAGTTCTTTGACTTTGGAGCTAAATGCTCCCGACCTTGTAATCCACAGGCAGCACACAGCTCATTTCCACGCTGGAGGAGCTCGCAGCCCACATGGCCCATCTGTTGGGGCCGCCATTTTTGCCGCTCCTCCACAGTGTTGGTGTCATCTGGATCAAAGGGTGAGGAATCTGACCAGGATGCACCCACCCACACCCTAGCTCCTCCACCTCCCTAAGCTTATTTCTCTTTGCCTTTCTCCCCACAGGGTGGCATTTGGTCTTCTCAAGTTGAGTTGTTTAAGTATTGAGGGAGAGAGGGCTGAGGCTGGAGGCCTCCTTTCAGGGACATCAAAGGCCACCGAGCCTCCCTCGCCCTCTGTGGGAGGTCCGAGGCCCTGCGCTGTCAGCATGTGGCAAAGTCAAGTTCCCTCCCAGGGGCAGGCATGCCGGGGGCTGAGGAGAGTGGAGGCTGGGATGGGATCAAGTTGCCCCGAGTGGAAACAAACTCCAACCCCAAACCAAACCCAAATAGAGATTCCAGGAGGAATTGGGTGTCCCAAGCAGCCTCAGGCTAGGCTGGGACAGGGAGGGCACCAATGAACTCAGGACTCTGGGCTCCCCGAGAGCTCTGTGGTTCCCAGGCCTCTGAAAGGCAGCAAGTCTACTCCTCCCTGGGAGACCCAGGCAGATGGAATTCTAGCCTGTGAGCCAGCAGCCTCCACAGCGGGTGGGGAGCTCAGCCTCTGTTTACATCTGTCAGGCAAACACCACACAGCCTGGAGGTGGCTGAGGAGACTAGGCCCACACTATTGTGTCTCCGTTAGCAACATGAAAGGTGTGGGTACATTAAAGTACCGGGAGCCGGCCCTTAGCATCTCCTAGACACTGGTGTAGACCAGAGTCCTGCTCAGCGGGGGAGCTCTGAGAAACAGCAACACAAGGTAAAAAATGGGCCCCGGTACTCATGAGGAGCTAAGAGGCAACTCAGCTTGTTCTTTGACAGGAGACTTGTGTGACGGAGGAAGGAAAGGAAGAGAGCGTCAAACGTGGTTCTTTCTGTTAGTTAGGTCTCGGGACAGCCGTCTCTGCTCTCACTGGCCCGGCAGTGCGGCTGAGTGGGTCCCTCTCGGTGATGAGTCAGGGAGGTGCAGACAGGTGCTCAGAGCCTTGAGTGAGGCAGGGATGGGGAGGGAGGGAGGCTCCTCCTGCTTTTCCAGGCAGCCTGGGCCTCTGTCTGCTTCCTGCTTCTTTCCACTTCACCACGGGGCAGGGAAGACCACAGGACAGGGAAGGCCCGCTCTGGGGAGTCCTAAGGGCCTTTGTGGCCTGTTGCGGTGGGGCTTTGGAATGTTTTCTGCTTCTTCTTTTTTTTTTTTAAATCCTGGTTTGTATTCCCTCCTTATAGGGCTTCCCACGTGTCTCCTACGACCCTTTTGTTGTCTCTTGTGGAAGTGTTTTCTCTGTTGTTGGGTTTGTTTTGTTTGTTTGTTTGTTTTTGGTTTTTGGTTTTTTTTTTTTTGTTTGTTTGTTTTGTTTTGTTTTTCGAGACACCATTTCTCTGTGTAGCTTTGCGCCTTTTCCTGGAACTCACTTGGTAGCCCAGGCTGGCCTCGAACTCAAAGAGATTCGCCTGGCTCTGCCTCCCGAGTGCTGGGATTAAAGGTGTTTTCTCTTAATATGATCCATCTTTGACATTCACTGGTTGGTAGATACTTCTGGGTGACTAAGGGTCTCAGCACCTCTCTGGAGGTCAGGCCTGAGAGCTAGAGCCCTCTCTGCCATATTTACCCAACCACAGGCCTGACTCCTGATTGGGTCAGGATGGACATGTGACTGGGATGGACCTATCTATCATATGCTCTACTGCCGAATCTGTGGTTTGGGCTCCAGAGTCAGGTCTGGCTGCTCTTGAGGAACTGAGTGGAAACTTACGGAACTTCTGTTGTGTACCACCCACTGGTCCAGGAAACCAAATGCAGACAGAAGTAGTTAGAAAGCTCATCTGTGCCTAGCCACCTCCATTCTTGGGTGCATTTCTAGCTTCCAAAAGACAGAAGTTGGTCTTTACCCTATAGCATCTTCAAGAACTGTGTCTTTTAAACGAGGAATCCTTTTGGCCCAGCTTGCTTTCAAGTCTTAACAGCTGATTCATTTCCAACTTAAAACTGGGAGTATCAGTGACTCCCACTGCCTCCTGTGAATCCACTCAGCAGCCAAGGCTCAGCTTGGGCTAATTTCTAAGGCGTCTCCTTCCCCAGTGAAACCCTCCTCCTCTTCTTGATGTCCTTGTCCCTTTAGGGTCCTCTGCCACCTATACAAGTACACACACCACTATTTCCATTATATGCTCTTTGTTCAACCAGCTCAGCCTACCCTACTCTTGATAGAGACCCAAGAAAGCAAAAGACTGCCCAGGAGAAGCCCTTAAGGGCCCAACGTTGCAAAAACTGGGGTTGGTGTGAAGTAGTCGCCCAGATCATCCCAAAAGCCCTTCTTAAGTAGCCAGAAAGGTAGTATATAATTCCTCCAATCACAGCCCTCGTTCAGGCACAGCTTCCAGCTCCACCAATCACAGGCTTTTTGTTGAGTCATTAAGGAGGCTGTCCATCTTCTGTCCCGAGTGAGTATGGCTGGAGGGTAAACTGGATTCTTCAGAGCTCACCAAGACTTGTCTTTCCTCGAGAGGCCTCTTCCCAAGCAGGTGCACTGTCTGGAGCTGTTGCAACTGGAGCGAGCCTATCCGAAGCAGGAGTTGGGTTTCAGTAGCAGCTGTGGTTGCAGTGGTCCTTCCAGCTGGAGTGGACCCTCCTTGGAGTGACCATGTAATGTTCAAAGCAGCCAGGCCGCCATGATGACAGTTGAGATGGTTGTCAAAGACAGCGCTGTGTGCTGGCTGACTCCTCGGCAGACAGACATCAGGGAAGGGTGTGTTAGTGTCGCTGAAGGGCCTGAAAGCCCTGCTTTCCACAGTTTTGCTCATTCACAGGAACACACACACACACACACACACACACACACACACACAAAGTGTGTGTTTGCAATAGAGAATAGAAACTTACATTGGAATCAACACTCTCAACAGTGATTGACCCCTAAGCAAGTCCCCATAGGGAACAATGGGTCCCTCTGATCTGTCTCTTTGTCACTCATGGAGCGTCTGCTGCTTGCTTAAGCTCTCTGGCAGACAGCCCTCACTCCCCTGCCTCTCTCTAAGCTGCACCCAGAGGGATGAGTATGACGTCATTCCTCGCTAAGAGTTTATAAAGCGCCCCTCCCCTCCACCCAGGCCTGCCCCAGCTCTGGCCTCATCTCTCTGCCATGGGCCTGACTCAGCCATTCCTCTCCTCCTTTTCTGGTCACAGCTTTATGCTGTGTATTCTTGGGGGCTTACTGTGTTCCCCCAATTTTGTGATTCTCCACACTGTTCCCATCCTTAGCAGGAACAGTCTTCATTGAGTGGGTCCTGAGATCCAGAGCCTCTGGGCTTCTCAGTGGCTGAGGGCCTGAGAGCAAAGGGGTTATAGGAGCTGTTGTAGGTTGAATTACGTTCTACTCCCCAACATGTGCTGGGTTTCTGACCCTAGGTACCTGTAAACATGTCCTTAGCTAGAGATACAGCTTTATAGATAGATACCGGGTGCAGGTTGTACCAGACTCCAGCCGGCCTTAACACCAGTATAACTGGTGTTCTTAGAAGACAGAGAAGACAAAGACACGAGACATGATGCTGCTGTAGGACGACAGTGGCTGAGACTGGAGTGGAGGAGCTCCCGACACAGAATGCTGGCCACCCCCCAAAACTGGAACGCAGAGAAATCACTGGGGAAATGACTCAGTATGTGCAACGTTTGCCTTGTAAGGATGAGGACCTGAGTCTGGTCCCCAGAATCCAAGTGGAAAAACACAGGGTGCTGTGGCACCCACTTGAAACACCAGGCTAGTTTCAGGCTAGTGAGAGAGCCCGTCTCAAAGGCAGACTGTGCCTGAGAAACGACAACTCTTCTTGCCTCTGATCCTCAGCAGGAACATGGCCGTGATAGCCTCTTGAGTGTGGTCTTTAGCATCAAGAAGCATAAGACTTCTGATGCAAGATGACTCGGTGCGTAAAGGCGCCGGCCACCAAGCCTGATTCCCTGAGTTCTATCCCTGGTACCCACGTGTTGGACGCAGAGCCAACTCCCACGGACTGTGCTCTGACCTCCACACGTACTTTATGGCATGCCTACACACGGGGCGGGGCAGTGGGGGGGTGACAAAAAGGGTTTCCATTGTGTTAAAGTCCCCAAAGCCCTAGGAAACCAGAGCAGGCGCCACAGCTGCTCACGGACCTGACCCAGCTTCTCCTTCGGTCCTGGGTGCTCATTGTGGAGAAATCAGCTCATGGTCCTCGTCAGCTCACACTTCTCCAGTGGCTTTTTCTGGCATCCATGAGCCTTCATAACCGATCCCACAGTTCCTCTGGCTTCCTCTCTGTATCAGTTACATCTTGTGTCACTTGGATTAAACATCTAGAACAACTTAAACCTAGGAAAGATTTAGTTTGATTCTGGGTTTTTGGTTTTGTTTGTTTGTTTGTTTGTTTTATTTTAGTTTTCAAGACAGGGCTTCTCTGTGTAATAGCCCTGGCTGTCCTGAAACTCACTCTGTAGATCAGGCCAGTCTCAAACTCACAGAGATCTGCTTTCTTCTGTCTCCCAAGTGTATTGGTGAAATTATTAAGGCAACTCCACGTAGTTAAGAGGGAGGTTTATTTTGTGGGGTAACTCATAAATGAAGGGATAGGTAGCAGGGTCTGGGAAAGGTGTGGCGCAGTCCGGCAGTGTTCTCTGGAGAACTCTGCTCGGTCTACCTCCAGCGTCCAGGGTCCAGGAACCAAGAGAGCCGGCGCATCCGGATCTTGGCTCTTCAGGGTCCTCCCTTGGCCCCGCCTTGTAGGCATGACCATCACCGAAGCCTCAATGGGGGTTGGAACTTCCAGGTCAAAGCTGGAATGGCTGCCCACTCCACAAGTGCTGGGATTAAAAGTGTGTGCCATCACGCCTGGCTTCTGATTCAGTTTTTGAGGGCTCAGCCCACTGTAGTCAGGGAAGGCATAGCACATGAGATCAGTTCACAGCATGGTGGCCAAGGACCAGAGGAAAGGATCATGCCAATGAGCCACCGATTTCTGACTAAAAATAGTTTTTTAATTAGACTTTATTTGTGTGGGTGCATGGGTGCTATGATGCCTACATGGAGGTCAGAAGACAACTTTCAGGAGTTGGTTCTCTCCCACCACGTGTGTCCCAGGGATCAAATTCAGGTTGTCAGCCCAGCCCTCCCTTCTACATCTCTCTCTCTCTCTCTCTCTCTCTCTCTCTCTCTCTCTCTCTCTCTCTCTCTCTCTCTCTCTCTCTCTCTCTCTCTCTCTCGTTTTCCGAGACAGGGTTTCTCTGTGTAGTTTTGCGCCTTTCCTGGAACTCTACACTCACTTTGTAGACCAGGCTGGCCTCGAACTCACAGAGATCCGCCTGGCTCTGCCTCCCGAGTGCTGGGATTAAAGGTGTGCGCCACCACCGCCCGGCCACATCTCTCTTGATGCTGTACTATAGAAGACACATCTTTACCCAGGCCTCTTCTATTCATGCCCTAAAGCCTGTCTGGGGTGATAATTTCTTCTAGAAATGATAGCAAGCCTTATTTGTTTGTTTATATTTTTGAGACCTTCTGTAGGATTTCCTGAAAATGGAGTTACAGACAGTTGTGAGCTGTCATGTGGGTGCTGAGAATTGAACCCAGGTCCTCTGGAAGAGCAGTCAGTGCTCTTAACCACTGAGCCACCTCTCCAGACCCAGTATTGGGCTTTCTCCATATCATTTCTCGCCTCTAGGAAGCAGGTAGCTTTTATGATTTGGATATGAATTATCCCCCTCAAAGGGGTCACAGATCAAACTTTATAAAGTTTAAAAGCTTGGTCCCCATCTGTTAGTGCTGTTTATAGGTTCCATAAACTTTAGGAAGTGAGGCCTAGCTGAAAGAGATGGGTCACAGGGGTGGTAGTGGGGTTGTCCTTCAGGCCTCGTCCCCATTTTACGGGCAGGAAAACTGAGGCTGATAAGGCTCTAAGAGTTTTCCCTAGGTATAGGTAAACTGGGTCACAACCAGAGACAGTGCTCCACTACCACCACGATGTCTCTCACTTTGTCTGCAGAGCCCCCCCCTCCCCCAGGACATCTGCCTCCCCGGGCCCTCAGCCGCCACATATTTCAGGAGAACAAATTATGCTGTAACAGGAGGTGAAATCAAATGCGGGTCAAATAGTTTTCCACGGCAATTTCATGCAAAATAATTCCAAGGCATCCATCTCCTCCCCGTGTGGGGTTAGAACACATGCAGACAGAGGGGTGGAGGAGCCAGAACCTAATTGGCTCTCACATATAAATAAACACGGCACAGACGACACCACGGTCCACAGCCGGCTAGAGCATCAATCACTGCTTTTATGAGACCGGTAGCCTGTCAGAGACCAGACCCCCCACCTGGTCTCTGAAAGAGAACGCGATGGATATCCTTGTCATCCGAGCTGGGACCACTCACAGAAGGGTAAGCCTGCGTCCTCAGCCAGACCCTCACCTCACCTGGCTGCCCCCTGGGCCTGACCAAGAGCAGGCACCGCTCACACTCACCCACCCGTCCCCTCTCATTCTTCCATTCCCTCTGCAAGTCACATGTAGTAAGCACTCGGTAAAACCTCCAAAGACTAAGTCTGTTCATTCTTCCCTCCTTCCACTTCTCGGCCTGCGTCTCAGAAGAGTATCTCCCTGCAATCCTGGCGCTCAGGACACTCCTTCAAGACATAAAGCGCTTGGCCGATGGGCTGAGCTGGGTCCCATGGCAACCCACAGTGTACACAGCCAGGTGAGGCTGAGGATTGAACACCCTTCGGCTCTCTGGCAGACCTGGCCCCTGCTTCCTGCCAAGGTGGCACATGAAGGGTGACTCCCAATGCACAGACATTTGGAGGAGACATCCAAACACCCAACTTCTCCGTGTGCCCCGAAAAGCTGAATGTTGCCTGATCTCTGAGCAGGATCCCTTCTGTGTTCTTCTGTGTGCCTGTTGTAGGGAGTCCTCTGGGTCTGCCAGCTAGACTGGAAGTTCATTGCTCCAAGCTCTCTTCTAGTCCTGCATTGGGCAGTAAGTTTTAGTGGGTGATGGCTATTATTGATCCCATTTCCTACTCCAGTGATCATTGTGATTGCTTTTAATCCATTCATACAATTAAAAATTGTGTTAAAATACACAAAATTTACCGCTAGTGACATTGGTAGTGTTGCTCACCATTATCTAGTGGTAGAACATTTTTGTCATCCCCGGAAGGAAGTCCCCTGCCCATTATGCACGCAATAATCTCCATCTCCCTCTTGTCGGCCTCCAGCTCACAATCCTCCTGCCTCTGCCTCCCAAGTGCTGGGATTCCGGGTATGTGCTACCATGCCCAGCTTAACTTATTAAGTAAATTTTTCCTTTTAGATATACTTTCAAGTTCAGGAATTTCCCTTTCAATTTTTTCTTTTCTTCTGTTTTTATTTACTCATTCATTCATTTGGTTAGTTTGGAGATGGGGGTCTCACTATTTAGCCCAGGCTGGCCTCAAACTCATGCTCTTCCCATCTCACCCACTTTCTAAGTACTTCTGGGATTAAAAGCCTGCACCACCATGCTGGCCCCTCAGCATTTTGTTTGTTCGTTTTTGGTTTTGGCTTGGTTTGGGGTTTTTTGAAACAAGGCTTCTCTATGTGGCTCTGGCTGTCCTGGAATTCACTCTGTAGACCAGGCTGGCCTTGAATTCAGACCCCTATCTTACCCCTGCCCCTGTCTCCTGAGGGCTGGAATTAAATGTGTGCACACTTGGATAGCCTTTTTTTTTTTTAAGACAGGGAGTTGTGCCAGGCAGTAGTGCACACTAATCCCAGCACTCAAGAGGAAGAGGCAGGCGGATGTCTGTGAGTCTGAGGCTAGCCAGGTCTGCAGAGTGAGTTCCAGGACAGCCAAGGCTATACAGAGAAACCCTGTCTCAAAAAACAAAACAAAACAAAAACAAACAGGCAAAAAGAAAAAAAGGACAGGAACTTGTGTATCCCAGGTTGACCTCAAGCTGAGTATGTAGTCAAGATGACCTTGAACTTTTGGTCCTCCTGCCTTTGCCTCCCACGTGCTGGGATTACAGGCCTGCGTCACCACACTCAGTTTATGTGGTGCTGGGGACTGAACCCAAGGTGTCATCCAGGCTAGCAAAGCGTTCTCCCTGTGAGCTGCATCCGCCCTCTTCTTAATGACCTAGCACAGGTAAGGGAGCATGGCTCATCTTCAACTCACCACTGAGGATACTGAGGGCCGACACACACACACACACACACACACACACACACACACACACACACACAACCAGGCTCCACCCAGGGCCCATGGAGCCGCTTGTCTCTGGCCTCCTCCTGAGCCAGTCACAGCAGCTTTGAGGTGAAACTCAGCCTTCTTCTGCCGGGGATGCTCGGCCTCTCTCCTTGGTAGGCGTGAAGGAGTAGACGGTGCTGCTGGTTCAGAACCCAGTCTTGCTCACCCAGTAAATTTAGACTGTTGGCTGACAGGCTGGGAAGGCTCCAGGGTCAGTAGAGGAAGGTGACAGGGAGGATGCCGGAGGGCGTGTTGGTCTTGGCACCTGGGCAGATGTTGACACTGTTCTTAAGGCTGGCGCGGGGTTTGATGGCACACCCTGAGCCCCCAGCTCACACCTCTAGGCCTCTGCACGCACCATTTCCTCTAGCTGGACTCTTCCCCTCAGATTTCTGTATGGAGCTCCTGTGTATCCTTCAAAACCCAAACAATGTCACCTCTGCCATGGGGCTGGCAGTGAGCTCAGCCCCAGGGTCGGCGGCAGCAGGATCTCCACTTGGGAATACAAAGTGAGTCTAGCCTGTGGCCCTGTGGCTGCCCGCTGGCTAAGGGCTCCCTTCCCTGCACCCCTGCAGCCCCTGCATTCCCCATCAGAGCACCTTCCTCTTCATGTGGGGCACATCTGATTCCATTACTATCCTATTAACGCTTGAGACAAGAGTCTCCAGAGCTTCCAGGTCAAGAAATCAAATTTTAAAACAGCTTTTTTGAGAGATGATTTACATTCTGTGCCATTTCCCTATTTAGAGTTACAGTCAATAGCTCTTGGTATATTGCATTTTTATTGGTTTTTAATTATGGTAAAATATCTAGCCCATAAAATTGGGCATTTTAATCATGTTTTTATTTATTTATTAGTACATACAAACTATATGGAATAAAAATTCTATTGTGCAATTTTAAACCATGTTTTAGAGTTATTTCTTCACGTGTGTTCATGTGCCTGGGTGCATAGACATGTGCCACAGTGTATTGGGGAAGGAACAACTTTCAGGAGTCAGCTGTCCCTTCTACCACACGGGTTCCAGGGATGGGACTCAGGTTGTCAGGTTTGGTGGCAACTGCCTCTGTGCACTGAGCAGGATTTAATTCCAATAACTACATTCATGATACTGTGCAGTCAGAGCCTGTCTTAGTCACTCCCTGACTGTTCTCTCGTGCCGTGAAGAGACACCATGACTGTGGCAACTCTTAGAAAGGAAAGCATTTAATTGGGGGGTGGCTTACAGTTTAGAGGTCAGTCCATTATCATCACAGCGGGGAGCATGGCAGCATGCAGCAGACATGGCGCTGGAGAAGGAGCTGAGAACATGGGAGACGGTAGTGCCCAGGGTGATATAAATGGTAACAGCCCAGCTCAAGTGGTTTCAGAAGGGAAGAATATTAGTAAGTGGCCTACAGACCATTCTTGTGACATTTTGGCATAGAATGTGACTGCTTTTTGCTCTTGTCCTAAAAAGTTTGCCTGAGACAAAATTGAAGAGTTTTGGATTTGTGGCATCTCTTTACAATAGAACAATGTCTAAGACACAGCCCAAGAGTTGAGTTCCAGGCAGACCTGGTTCAGTCCTGTTCTTCTCCCTCCAAGGTCCCACTTGTCCGTCTGGAACCTGGGGCTGCTTCAGCTAGCCACTGTGCAGATTCATTGAGCAGTGGGGGTAGAGGGCCTGAGGACTGTGGAACCCCACAGACCACTGCTGTGTGCCTTGATCACCCCTGTGCTGTGCGGCCTTGGGCAAGTCCTTGGGCCCTCTCTAGCCTCAGTCTCTAGCTTTGACAAGACAGTTTGAATGAAATGATCTTAAGAGCCTAGGAGTTTTGCCACCTGGCATTCACTGGTCTGCCCCATAAATGTTTCACTACAGCATCAGCCGGGGCTTATGTTCCTATTGCGGAGAACTTATCTCCTATCCCATAGCAACCATAGTTAACCATGTGTCATGGCTACAAGTCACTGACTAGAGCTGAGAGCTGAGGTGTGTGTGGGTTTTAAGCTTTGTGGGTCTTAGTCAGATGGTGGGCAGTCGTGAGGGACTGAATTAGGACAGGGGATGGACGCTAACAAACCAAGTTAAGGATCTGGGATTTCATAGGGCAGAACAGGAGCCCATCATTCTCAGGGGCTAAAACCAGCCTGGGCACCTGTGTGGAGGGCAAGAGGATTATGTTGAGGGAGCATGGCTTGGTGACTAGGAGATGGCTGGAGACCCTCCATGCCACCAGTCTAAAAAGTCCCTCATGAGTTCCAGTCTGGGCTATAGTGAGAGACCCTGTCTTGAAAAAAAAAGATGGGGCTACAGAGCTAGTAAATAGATCATCAATAAAGGCACTTGTTGCCAAGCCTGACAACCATGTGAGACTCACACCGCAGAAGGAGAGAAAGGCCTCCCTTCTGACCACCACAAGCCCAGCATACACACATACAAACTTAAAAATGAAAGGAGAAACCAAGAAAAGAAAAGCTTCAGGAGATGGCTTATCAGAGACAATTTCAATCATCATACCCTGTGTGATTTCAATGACCTCATCACATCGAATGATCAAGTCACTGAAATGGGAAGAAGTTAAACTGACTAGATGGAGTGGTGGGGGTGAGCTGTCCTCTGTCAGGGGTGTGCCTGCCCCATCCACCATAAGTTCCTTTTCTGTGCTGGGTGTGAGCCCAAGCGCTCTGCATCTCGGCCGGCGTGGGACGTGGTTTGAATGGGCTCTGGCATTTCACTACTTGGTCCCCAGGTAGGGACACTGTTTGGGGAGGCTCAGGTGTGGCCTTGCTGGAAGAAGCACATCACTTGGGACAGGCTTTGGGAGTTAAGGACTCTTGTGATTTCAAGTTCACTCTCCATTTCCTGTTGGTGACGTGAACCCTCAGCTTTCCGCTTCCAGCTCCCGCTGCCACGCCTGTCTCCCACCATACTCCCTCCCATGATGGTGATGGACTCTTATCCGCTCTAGAACTAGCCGCCAAAATAAACCTTTTCTTATGGGTTGCTATGGTCACGGTGTTTTGTCACAGCAACAGAAAAGTAATACAGTATCCTGCGTATTTAGATGTCTATGCATGTCATTGGACCTGCCTTTTAGGGTTGCTCTGTGGTCTCCACAGTGAACACTTATGAAAGGTCAGTACAGGGCCTGCTGCTTGGGTGGGTCTCTAGGAATATTAGAAGCCATCATAAAGGAGGAGAGGTGATGGCCAAGGGCTAAGACCCCGGTCAGCTGTCTGGCTCTTGACTGGTTCGTGCCTCCTTCACCAAACACTAGGGTGGTCAGCACTGGGGGCCACTCAGAGGTAACTGACTAGCCCTGCTCCTTCCCCTCAGCGCTCACGCAGCCCTCAGCATCACTGCCTTAGGACAGGCCCCCCAAACTCACCTGCATCTGTTCCCACCCCTTCAGCCTTTCCCAGGTCTGTCCCAGGAAGACCCCCTGCTGGGTGTCCCTGGCCCAGCGGCTCCTCCCTCTCCTTCTGCCCCTCCTCACTCGAGTCCTGGGGACTTTGGGCTCACCTCCCTTTCCCCAGGAGACAGATTCAATCAAATGGCTCACTCTCCATGCTCTGCATGCTGCTGCCCCTTCTCATCCTAAAATCCAAAAGACACAATTCCATCCTCCATTGCTCCAAATGCAGAAATCCTGTAAAGAAATGCTTTAAAATTACCTGCCCCTACATACACACACAAAATTATATCTTGGGGATTGGATGGCTCAGAATTTTAGAATTTGGGATTTTTATCTTTTGGGATTTTGACATTTAGGATTTTGTCGTTGGAGATGTTCGTATCAACCAACTCCTGTTGCCCTCCTGCCTGACTTAGGCCCAGCTCTCCACTCTCTCCCTCTAGGCCCTGGTGCCCAATCTTGCAGCTACTCTCAGACATTCCTCCTCTGGGTCCTGCCATACTCTTGGGTTATCACCTGCTTCTTCTGCCCAGAACTGCCCCTGCTCACTCCACCCATAGCTGCTGCCACAGGTCCCTCTCCTGGGAGGGCCAGCAGCTGGGCCAGCCCCCCCTGCACTCCACCCACCCAGTTTAGCTGATGGGCGTGGCTGGAAACCTGGGACATCCACACTCAAGTCTCTCTTGGCCTTTATAGGATGTGCCATTCCATCCTGCATCCCTCAGAGGATGGGGGGCACCCTCCATGCCAAGAGCATTCCTGGCTCCTGAAGGGTTTTGATCTCTGCAGGCACCCCCTCAGACTAGGAGCTGGAACCACAGCACGGGATGGAGAGGGTGGCCTCCTCCAGGCTAGGGGGGCTGGAGCTCATCCTTCTACTTTCTGAGCCCTACAACCCTCCAAGTTGAAGACAGACTACAGGAAATGTGTGTTCCCGATCCTCCTCTGACACGTGGAGGCTCAGCCTTGGTTTCCTGGGTTTCCCACTCTGAACAGTGAAGGAAGGAGTTGGCTTTCTAGGGTTACCTAAGGGCTTCCGTGTTTGTTCTTGGTTTAGAATGTCACCTGAATCGGGAGTAGCAGCCACTCCCACTGGGGCCAGGCACAGGCTTCCATCTAAGAGCTGGGACAAGCCGGGAAGGAACGCGGCAGAGATTGCGGCCCACCCCAACACACACGGCAGTGTGTGCCCAGCCTGCTGCCCAACAGCACCCATGACCTCTGCACATTCCACTGGCGGGCTAGTGGACAAGGGCTCTGTTTTATCAACAGGAAGACCAGGCCCCAAGGCAGAAAGGGACCGGCCAGATTCATACACGCAGGTGCAGCTAAGGAGGACTCAAGGCATTTTTCTGCCTCATGTCTGTGTCACAGCCTGGCCCTGATGGGACAGCCATAGGGTTCCTACCCTCCTGAGTATCATGGACAGCTCTCAATGCAGCAGAGTCTGTTCTAGGCTACTGAGAGAGTAGTCCATGACATCCAGATGTCTCCTTCACAACCATACTTGATGCCTGAATCCCACCAACAGACCCCCATATTTGGGTACAGTGTGTGTCCCAGGCCCTTGTGTCTAGCAAAGGCCCATTTCCCAAACCTTGTGTGTGCCTTTCCAAGTCCCTCCCCTAAGTCCCTTAGGGATAAGCATGGTCCTGGAAGGAGGGAACTAGGGGTAGCAGGCACAGCCCCCTGGTGGGAACAGCTCCCCCGATCTGGGTCACCCTACCAGCGGATGCCCAAGGATTCAGCGGATCAGTGGTGCGAAGGCTGTTCATTTCCTCTGGCCTGGAGACAAGCCAGGCCACACAGACCCATTGTTGGCTGCCCTTATCTTGGGAAGTTCCGCCTGCCCCGTCCGGAAGAGGCAGCTAGGCCCCCTCAACCTTGGTCTCACCTTTCTCTGCCTCTTGGAAGCTGAGGAGATGGGCAGGGCTCAGATCACACAGCTTCCTCTCCCATGGAAGTCTGGGTTTAACCTGAAGGCCGTGGAGAGTTGTGGATAGTAGAAGAGAACAGGACCTGGGGCTCACGGGGGCTTCTGAAGGGCCATCCTTAGGAGAAATCAAGGAGGAACTGGAAGGGGGAAAGCTGGAGGAGGGAGGGAAAGAGGCAGCAGATGGTGGGAGAACCCGAGAGTGGAGTTAGGACAGGGACAAAGCAAGGCAGGACGCCATCTTCCTTTGCTTAGAACCCCGTCCAAGAATACCCATGGCTCCTGGCACTCACTTAGGACAGAGCATCAGCCCACATAGGCCCAGGAAGCCTTCATTGACCCTCTCCGAAGGGTCAGTCAAGGGTCAGCCCCTGTGCTTTCTCCCACACTTCACAGAGCCTTAAGCCCCCTGTGTGACAGCAGGCCTGTCTTCCCCCACTAGACTGGCTGCCTGGATGGCAGACATCCCGTGACTACAGGCCTCCCCCACCCTGCACTCTCCACGTGCTGAGAAGTGTGACCTGTCCACTGCCCAGCCACATCTCCCCCTGCCCAATCACACCTCTGCCCTATCCATCCCTGAGCCAGGGAATGGGGCAGGGGCTAGTGGGAGATGACACCCCACCCCCAGGTGCTGGGCCCTGAGCATAGTTCTGGGGCTGGTAGGACAGCTTCTTTTTGTTTTGTTTTTCGAGACAGGGTTTCTCTGTGTAGTTTTGGTGCCTGCCCTGGATCTCGCTCTGTAGCCCAGGCTGGCCTCGAACTCACAGAGATCTGCCTGCCTCTGCCTCCAGAGTGCTGGGATTAAAGACTTGCACCACTACCACCAGGCTGAACAGCTTCTTTCTTGATGGTGTGACCCAGCTTGCTCTCTGGCCACCGCAAGTCATGCCAGCTCATTCCATCCTCAGCCACACTGACCCAAAGCATCTCGGGAAGTCAGGAGTCCAGTGAGAGGCAGTGTGGCCTGAGCCGGGCAAGCTCAGGGTATGAGCACCTGTCCTCATCTCCCAGTGGCAAGGAGCCCACAGGGAAAAGTAAGGTGGCCCAGCAGCCTGAGGCAGGACAGTGGAGCTGTCCACAGCTCCTCTGCTGGACGGAGCCTGTATCTAAAACCCTTTAGTCTGGCTTGCCTTGTTTTCAGAGATGTCAATTGCTTCCACTCTTGCATGGATTGGTAGGACAAGAGCCTGGACCTCTGTGGGGCTCCAGGCTGAACCCAGCCCCAGCCGCTCCCTTCCTGGCTCCGGGAAGTCTGGAGTCCTGACTCCTAGGTCCCAGCCTGGGCCTGCCAAGGCCTCTGTCGGAGTAGACAGAAGCCCTCCACCTACCAGGCTCATGTGCTGGAGCCAAGGGACTCTAGATGTGAGGCGGGGCGGGAGGAACCCCAAGCCCATCTGGCTATTCAGGAGAAGAAAAGGTCCCCCGTGAACAGGGACACTGGATCTGAACGCTCTTGCTGGCACCTCTGCAAAGGGGGTACCATCTACTGCCCACAGGGCTAGGATGGAGGCAGAGGCCACACAGAGGGAACAAGACTCAGGCAGGAGCAACAATCTACATAGAAGCCCAGGGATTTGTGAGCTGGGCACAAATTCAGGTCTTTTCCAGTTCCCAGCAACCTTTTCATAGCACTTAGCTTGGCACAGAAGACCCAGAGAATTGGCTGCAGTCTGCCCCACGGGGTGGGGTGAGGGATCCTGGGGTGTGTGAAGTGTGTCCCCATCACCTAAGAGGCCAGAGGGCCAGGGCACGGGGTGAGCAGTCAAGGAAGACTTCCTGCAGGAGGCAGCATTCCCAGAATTCTTTAATAATGGGAACCTGAGAGAAAGGCATGCTGGGGAGGAGGTGCAGAGACTCTGGGGGTGGACGGAGTGAAGGAAGTACTCAGAATGTGGTGTGAGACAGTGAGCTCCCGACGTAAGGACTGGACAAATCTACGTGCCAGGACTATTCCAGAGGGCAGAACTGGGTGCCCCTCACCCTGACTCTGCAGCCCCAAGCCTGGAGTTTGGCACCAGGAGCCTGCTGAGAAAGTGGTTGGGCCCAGTCCCAACAATGGCTGATGTGTGCCCTCGGGGTACCTGTCAGTCCACTCCAGCTGCTGCCTC